>NC_137890.1:27294549-28739549 GCF_963455335.1 Martes martes | reverse complement strand
CCCACAAATAGGAATGAAAGACCTTCTTATGAGGCTTTGGAAAACACTCTTTTAATCTAATAGGCTATACTCCATAAAGTTACTGTTAATCTCAGTTTGATGTTCTACAAGTATCATTCACAGGTACAAAATCTATGTATTATACTTTGGATAACTGAAAACCATTCAAGTATACAGAAACAAGTTCCTGAAATATCTTAGGATTTAAGACCAAAGTTCTCCCCTTGTTCAGTGGTACCTTCAGTTTTAAACCAATATAGATACAAAAGACATTATAGGAATACAAAGTAGATTTGAAATTAAGGGGCTATAAATCTTAAAAGTCTACCATTTTCAGTTTTAGTCTCAGATGATACATTAAAACAGGAAAAAAGTCATTGTTGATGGGATTAAGATTTTGAAAATTAAAAGATGAACACTAAAGTTCATGTCAAAAAAAAAACCCCAAAACAAACAAAAACCTACCATCATGTCACATTCCCTTAGCCATTATATTTTAGAAAGATGAGCAATCAAAAGATGCTGTTCTTATAGGCATGACTGATTAGTGTCTGCTTCCCTTATCACAAGTGCATCTTGTTCTAACATGGCCTTTAGTACTATCTAAACCTCCCAATAAGGGTTAAATTCATCTAAATGTCAGAGTTAATGCAAATTTTCCTACATTTATTGAAAGTGGCAAACAACTCTCATCACTGAGCTTCCACTTAGTAATGGAACATTGGCAGGAATAAAATGCTACTTGAAAAGAAACATGCCAGTATTTCTAAAGTAGCACTTTAAAAAGAACCCTTGGAAATTTCAAATCTATTCATCCTTTGGCCTTCAGATGTGAACTTTCATGCATCGGGGAGGAAGAGTACATGCTCTAGAATTAGGGGCCCAGCTCTAAGACATGGTTCTATCCCATTCCAGCTGTGTGACCACTAATCCTCACATCACTCACTTTAAACTGAGGCTCTTGCCTTACAGAGTTTGAAGAGGATTAAAGGAAATAGAAGTTAGTAAAGTACTTGGTTTAAATAAGTTTGTCTTTCTTTTGTTTTTAGAGTGTGTGTACAATGTACTTAAAAACATATGAAACCACTACATGTATCATGACGTATCAGATTACAGTAAAAGAAGTAAAGAGTACAAATGAGAACGTGATTAAAATAAAATCCTGCAGGTTATTCTCTTCAATGGAGAAATGTCACACGTTTGATTTGTTTAATCTATGACATATTGTTTTGGGAAGGGTGGAGCAACGTTTCTGAAGCAGCTG
Organism: Martes martes; assembly: GCF_963455335.1. NCBI lineage: Eukaryota > Metazoa > Chordata > Mammalia > Carnivora > Mustelidae > Martes > Martes martes. Next base: position 28,738,285 of record NC_137890.1, on the reverse strand, counting down.
GGAAATACTCTGGTCCAGTAGAGACACTAACCCTGATTAGGCATCACTAAATCAGGTTACACATTCTGCACTGCCATGGCACACTGCTGGTATCTATTTGGACTAATGGATTAAAAACTGACACATTCATAGTAAAGAAGAGTTACAGACAGAATTAAAGTGAGGCTTACCCCCTAATTTACTTTATGATTACTCAGAAAAATTAGATTTCTACATTTAATAGAATTTCAAATATGTTACCATTGTCAAAGATCTAAACTACTCTCTAAAAGTATCTACAGACTTCAACGCATCAAAAAGAATAAAACAGCACACAAATACTTATTGGAAAATATATATAATAAAAATTTTGCTTCATGTTAGCTTTTCTTTTTACCCCTTATTATTTCTAAAAGTGGAGGGCATGATTCTCCAAATCATAAAAGTGATTTGTTATACTTTTACGGTTTCACTGAATCCACAGAGTCTATTATTAACAGGGGTCAGCAAATATTTCTGTAAAAGGCCAAAGAGTAAATATTTTAGGTTTTGTGGGCCATATGGTCTCACTGGCAACTATTCAGTCCTGCCACTGCAAAGTAGAAGCAGTCATAGGTCATATGTAAACAAATGAGTGTAGGTGCGTTCTAATAAGACTTTATTTAGAAACACTGAAATTTGAATTTTATATCATTTCCTGTATTATGAAAAAGCCATTAAAAGTGTAAAAACCATTTTTAGTTCACAGGCTTTTCACAAAAAATATGTGTAGGCCAGATTTAGTCCATGGTCCACAGTTTGTCAACCTCTATAAGATCAATTAAAAATGGTTATGTTTTACTAGTCGTTATAGGCTAATTCAATATCTGAGACAACATCAAGGATTACAGTGCTTATGACATCCTTTATTCAATTCACATAGAAAAGCATGCAGTATTAATGTAAAACAGTACAGTATTAATGTAAAATGTTCAGTGCACATTAGATAAACAAGTCATTAGCATACAAACCATTTTTAAAGGCCTATACAGGCATACCAAACATGTTTAGAATATACTTTTTCAGAGCCTAAATTAAAAATTGTGCTTAGCTCACCTATTCTCATCTCAACACTCTTCATGAAAAAAAAAAAAAAAAATCTGTCCTACATAAAAGATATTCTATTAACCAACTAAAACTTCTTTTTCTAAGTAAGGAAAACAGTGCAAGAAAGAATGCTACCATGCATACAGAGTTTCCACAAAGAACAGTAACATGCAAACAAGAACTTCACTCCAAAAAAGCTCCCCTGGGATGAAAGTGAATCAAGCATTTGGCAAAGAGCACTTCCACACCTGTGTATCTGGAACAATGAAGCTACCACATTTAGGCTCCTCCAAACCCAACCAACCGTTCTATGCCTTCTTTCCAAAGTAGGCTCAACTTCTGATTTTCAACACACACAAAAAGATGAGGAAATGAAAGCTACCTCACACAAAACAAGTATTTTCATATAGAAAATGTTTTTTCATTGTAGCAAAAGGTTCTCACAAAAACTGTACAAAACACAATGTTAAAAATGCAAACATACATATACAAAACCTAAAAAAAAACAAAACAAAAAAAGTAAATGAATACTGGACTAAGGTTAGAGTGCTCTTTCTCCACCATGGCCCTGCCTAAAAGTTGAGCCATCACTAAACATAAATAAAAAAGGACAGGCAAAATAATTCCCAGCTTAGAAAAGCTTTAAAGAAACTCAAGTGTCTTATGAGCAGTGTATAGACAACCCAAAAAGTTTTATTTAAGGAATCCAAGTTTTGAAGACAACTGAGGCTCATTAATTGGCCACTGTATTTAACAGCTAAATCAAGACCTAAGAAAACATAACACACCCAAACCAGGTACATATAATATTCATTAAAAGAAACCCTCTCCCTATCTTTTCTGGTTAAAAAGATGCCCAAATGAAATGAAAAAATGACAAATTCTTTAAAATGAACAGAAGTATTTTAGGTACAGGCTAATCCACCATTCTGACTTGATACTTGACTACAGATTATCAATTCAACATCGTACAGAACTTTTATAAGGGAAAAAAGTAACTTCTATTCCTCTCAGGACAAAAACATAAATGACACCTTTCTAATGAGTCAACTTTTAGTTGCTTTTGATGGGCTGGCATTGGAAAGACTGCTCTGGATTTTTCTTTTCGTTGACTGATTTGTATTTTTATTCCTCTTCTCAGGCACAAAGGAAGTAGACCAAGGAGACTGAAGGTGGTTATGAAGACCATGCATCTCCGAGGTCATCTTAAATAAAGATGACCCAAACCTCTGATCTTCAAATAGCCGGTGTGAACTGCTTAACAAAACACCCTGGGAAAACTCAGTCTGAAACAAACAGCTTGGGGGTTTGAGTTCATTAGTTCCTGGGTTAGAACTGGTATGGAGAGAAAAATCTTCATTCATTTCTTGGTCAGATGGAGAGAGGAGGAAAAAAGAAGTAGGCTTCCAATCATTTCCATTTTCTAACTGATCAGTAGTTAGAGAACCTTTGGAAAGGTTTGGCTTAGTTCTTTCTTCCAACTTATCTGGTTCCTCAAGAAATTCACTGCCTTGAGAGGACTTTGATAATACATCTAAATCCACTGACTTAAAACCATTATTACAAGGGCTCTTGCTATTGTCTGATTCCGACATCATTGAATCCAACTCAGAGATTTTGTCAAGGTAAGCTGCGTCCATGGATGCTTCACTGGATGTTCTTGTCCGATTCATTTCAAATGAGCGAATAGAATTCAATCTCTTAGATAAGCAGGAGCCTGATTTCTCACTTAATTTTAAAGAAATTTCTCCAACAGAATTTGCTATTGTGTTCCCTTCTGAGCTTTCAAAATCCAAGTTTTGGGCATAGCTTGTAGAACAACAGTCCCAAAATCCTGTCTTTGAGGAAGCAAAACATTCTGATTTCTTTTCATTTTCACTTCTATCATCTTCTGATGAATCTTTATTACAAACATTCGGAGAATCACAAAAATCATCAAACACCAATTTTCTAAGATGGTTTGAGTGCTTTTTGGAACCTACTGCTTTGACTACAGAGCTCTCTCTATTTTCTGGAGTACTGAGCTGAAGGCAACTAAGGGACAAAGGGGTACAAGGAGCTGGAAGATCATAAAGTTCTTCATCTTTGTAGGGTATACAATCACTTGGCTTATTACCCCATTCTCTTTCTAAATAAGTATCCATGCTTGTATCTGTCACATCTAACATTATTTCCACCTGTTTTTGATATAGGTCTTTGTTCTTAGAACAATTTGGTTCTGTTTTGCTGGTGCTTTCCTGCCTGGCAGAACTGCTAGAAGGTTTTGCCAGGTGAGAACTTGAGGTAGATGAGCCAAGCTGCTTTCTGGCACCATCACCTTGATTCTTTGATGTCATATCCTCCTCATTGCCTATGCTCCCTTTGCCATCTGTAGAAAGTGCTCTCTGGCAAATGGAATTCATAGCTTCCTTCTCTTCACTTGAATTTTTTAGCTGTGAAATTTGAGATTCTAGTTCCTCTATATACTTATCACTTCGTTCCAGGGCTTTCTTGAGGCGATTGGTTTCACGTTCATGCTGTTCTACTTTGGACTGAAGAGCAGCTACTGTAAACCTTCCAAACCTGCAAGGAATGGAAAGATAGTTAACTTTACAGTTCAAGCTTTTTTTTTTTTTTTTCCCCTTTTCAAAGTTTAAGAGGGCATACTGGCTCAACCCATTCCAATTTCACATACCAATGACATTTCAGACCACCCGATGAACAGGTCAAAAGCAATGCCAGATGTAGTATTTTCAGAAAAGAGTTTTTCACTTTATGTAATAATATGCATATGATAACATTGGCAAAGATCTAATAGGTACTTTTGTGGTCAAATCAGATGAGTAGTGGCAGAAGGTCAGACACTCACAAACTCACTGCTGATTTCCCTTCCAAGAGCTAGCTCTCTCAATTCAGCTCATATATGCATGCAGGGTTATCCCCTAAAACAATGGCAAAGATTTATGATAACATTTGAACAGTGGTCCACATCCTGAAATATTTACATTCAATCATTTTCCTATCGTACAGCAGTGTTTTACAATACATTTCTTATACAATGTCACCTTGTCAAACATAAAATGCCAATTTGAAATTCAGAAGTCTTAGCAGTCCCAGCAGGGGTGGTTTTAAATACTTATTTGGACCCTTTCAATTATAGCTACTCTTGATCTGAAGCTTTTACTTGGCTTTTCTGAACACTGGGCTTTAATTCATTCCAGCTCTACTTATTTTTGGCATTTTACAACTGTGTGGGACATCAATCTCATTTCTTCCAACTTTGAAATACAAAGTCAGTGCTTATGGTTCCAATATATTACACATAAAAACACTTTCACATTTTCTGAAAAGGAACATTTTGGAGAGTAACTGAAAAAGAACATATCAAAAATTCACTTCTTTTACTCAGGATTATCTTGTTTTCATTATTCCCTTAAGAATGGGTACTGGGGGATGCCTGGGTGGCTCTGTTGGTTGGGTGACCGACTCTTGATTTCTGCTTGGGTCGTGATCTCAGGATCATGAGACTGAGCCCTGAGTGGTGCTCTGCCCTCTCCACTAAAGTTCTTTTAAAAAGTCTCTTTCTATAATCTTTTTAACGACTTAAATATGGACCCCTGTTAAAGAATTCACGGATTATCTGTTTGGAGCAAAGTACTTGAGAAGGTGGCTTCTAAAAAAAATTTTTTTTATTCTATGGGTTTATCTTTTTCTTCCTTTCCCCCCTAATTATAATTACAATTAAGGGGTGCCTGGGTGGTTCCTTGGTTTTGGCTCAGGTCCAGATCTCAGGGTTGTGGGATCAAGCCCTGCCTAGGCTTCGGCTCAGCAGAGTCTGCTTCCCCTCTCCCTCTGTTCTCTCCACCCCCAACCATGCACCCGCGTGCACAAATGCACTCTCTCTCTCTCTCTCTCTCTCAAATAAAGAAATAAACAAATTTTTAAAGTTACTACAATTAAGAGAATGTACTAGGTATTTTAACCAACTGAGCCACCCAGGCGCCTCTGTACTAGGTATTAAAAAAAAAACAAAAAAAAAAAAAACAAAGAAGAAAGCCACAGTAATTACCTTTTAGAGACAACCACTACAGGTGCTCTCTCACTCAATGCCCAACACCACCTCCTACACTACAGCCCAATTCACTCTCTAGCTCACTCTGACAAAATTCCTGCTCTGGTCACTAAGCAGGGAAAAAACAGAGCAAAGGTAAATACAGATTCATAAAATCTCAGGCTTATAATGGCCTTAAAAGACACAGTATTGAATATTGATCTACTCAGTGCAATCAACTTCTAAAAAACAAAGCAAAAACCACAGGTATAACAAAAACAAAACCAGCTACAATAACAAGTCCCCCTGTTTTAAAACCAATTTTACTACTATGAATATCTGGTTAAATGAATGATGGTTGCTTTTCCTTCTTTGTTAGAGAAAAATGTTTTAGTTTATATATGTAGTATTTGACAGAGTTTCTGCAAAAGAATTTTAAAGAGCAGATGAATATCTTAAGGACTTCAGCAAAAATGTTTTTTTAAGTTCTTGATAATAACTACTCTAAAATCAAATAACACACATATTTTTAAATGGAAAAAACATGTAGCATGTTTACTTAATGCAAAGAGCAAAAGTGACAGCCTTAAATTTGCTTACCAAGATAAAATTTTCTTAATTTCTTACATGCAATTTTTACAATAAAGGTAAACTCAGAAGAAAAAAACCCCAATTCTTTAAAGATTTATTTATTTTAGAGGGAGACAGAGAGCGAGAGGCACGAGCCGGGGAAGGGCAGAGAGGGAGACAAACAGACTTCCCACTGAATGTGGAGCCCTACACGGGGCTTGATCCCACAACCCTGAGATCATGATCTGAGCAGATATTGAGTTGGATGCTCAACCGACTATGCCACCCAGATGCTGAAAAATCAAACAATTTAAAATCAAACAATGTTGGGGTGCCTGGGTGGCTCAGTGGGTTAAGCCTCTGCTTTCGGCTCAAGTCATGGTCTCAGAGTCCTGGGATCAAGCCCCGCATTTGGCTCTCTGCTCAGCAGGGAGCATGCTTCCCCCTCTCTCTCTGCCTGCCTCTCTGACTACTTGTGATCTCTCTCTCAAATAAATAAATAAATAAAATCCTAAAAATAAATAAATAAAATAAAATAATGTTATTAGGTAGGTAAGTCAGCTATTACCAAAGGATGTCCTTGGGAACTCAGAGGCTTACGTAAGGAAAGACTAGTGACAAATAAGAAATGTTTCCCAAAGTATTAGCAGCTTTTTATTAGAAGGTTTTAACCTGGAATTTCAAACATGTCACTTTAAGACGCTACATTTGCCCCTCTGTTTTTTCTTTTTTTTTTTAAATTGTGTTTTTAAAAGAAGTTAACAAATGGTTCTGAGTTGAAGTCAAAATGACAGCCCCATCCATGTATTCTGGGTTACTTCAGAAAGCTGAAGGGCCATAAGAATTAACAACAAAGGCCAGCGATGGGGCACATTTGACAGGGACAGGCAGCAGAAATCACTGATGGGGCTGGCTGTTTTCTAAAAGGTCACTGCCCTCAATTCCCCAAAGTTCCATTTCAATACTTTACAAGTCTATAATACTTTGAGTGATCAGACCTTTTTACCATGCTAATAAGAGGCCTGTGCTGGTGGGCAAACTAACAGAAATATATAGTGAAAGCCATGGAACTGATCAATTAATTAACCTATCCACGTAATTTTTTAATCTTTCTCACCCCGATTAGAGTATAAGCTCCAGGAAAGCAGGGAGTCTGACCATCTTACATTCACTGCTAGCTCCCTAGAACAATTCCTGGTATACAGCAGTCCTCATTAAATATTTCTTGAATAGATGTTATTTTCTTACTTTCAGATAGATGCATTAGTGCCTTCCATTAAGACAGAGCCAGCAGCATAGGATAAGCCAAAGGTCCTTGGGTCTCTTTTACATGTAAGTATTCTGAATCACTATATTACTAAACTGAACGTTTCATACATTTGACTGTTTTGTTTTGTTTTTTCATTGACACTAAGGAAAGCAACAGAGAACAACATATATAGAATATAGTTCTGTGGCTTTTGTTTTTTATTTTTTGTTTTTTTTTACTATAGGCTTGCCATCTTATATTGCTCCTTCTTAAAAAAACCTGCCACTTATGGCACATGGTGGCTCAGTCAGTTAAGCATCTGCCTTCAGCTCAGGTCATGATCCCAGGGTCCTGGGATGATTCCGTGTCCTGTCTCCCTGTTCAGTGGGGAGCCTGCTTCTCCCTCTCCCTCTGCCCCACCCCCTGCTCATGCTCTCTCTTTCTCTCCTTTCTCAATCAAATAAATAAATAAAATCTTTTTTTTTTTTAAAGATTTTTTATTTATTTATTTGACAGAGAGAGATCACAGTAGACAGAGAGGCAGGCAGAGAGAGAGGGAGAGAGGGAAGCAGGCTCCCTGCTGAGCAGAGAGCCCGATGCGGGACTCGATCCCAGGACCCTGAGATCATGACCTGAGCCGAAGGCAGCGGCTTAACCCACTGAGCCACCCAGGCGCCCCTAAATAAAATCTTAAAAAAAAAAAAAACTGACACTTTAACCTTAGCAAAAGAATGGAAATATATGAGACTTTTGACATAGCTATTAGGAATTTTAAGCTTACCCTGGATTAGTGTATTAGATTTGGCAAAAGGAAATTAATCAAGTCATAGAGAAATAACAATTATTTGTTAATAATATCTGCATATCTGATACTATACTTCTATAAAAGAAGACAATGAAGATAAGAGCTTATTTAACTTTCGGTGTTAATATTCTTATTCACACTAATTCCAGATATTTCCAGAGTACATAACATTAAATGAATCAATGCCAAGGCAAGCCGGAGGGAATTCTAACATCATTTACCATACTTCCTTTTCCTGAGCAAATTTCAAAATGGAGTATTTTTATAAACATTCCATTAGAGACCAAAAGGCTTTGATTTTCAAAGTAGCAGTGATGGCCAAAGGCTTCATTATGTCAGAGAAAACATCGTAAAGCAGTTTGGGAGCTGCAACTGATATATTGGAAGTGTGCTAGAATCTGGGAGAAGCTTAAAGGATTTCTCAGCTTGCAGTGTTAAGGGATATACACATTCTGGATTAGGGCTCCCCTTGCCTGAAAAGCTACAGAGGTACAAGACTGTTCCTGTCCCTACTAACAGTAAGAGAAATGAAAGTCCTATTAGTTTGACCTTTAAGGTATTATTACACCTAGAATAGAGTCTGACTAATAATGAAAAGCTCCTCAGTTCATATTTTCTCATAGCCCATTACGCAGGAGTAATAGGATGTGCTTGAAGGGAATTAAAAGAAAGCAAATGTGGTAAAAGAATAAATGCCAGAACGAAGTACCAAAAGACCTAACTTCTAGTGCTTTGCTGCCATTAACTAGTTATGAGAACTTGAGCAATTAACTTGCCTCTCTAGTTCTCAATGGTATCCCTGACAAAAGGGACAAAGTCAGCAAGCCCAGTGGGTTGCTGAGACCACTAAACTTCTAAAACATCTTCAGGACATAGGGAGACATGAGGGAAGTGAACCCATCTGCCCCCCATGTATCTTTGATTTCATATCCTTTCCTTACTTGCTAGATGAAGTAGTAATTATGAAACAAAGTGAAAGCAATCTTTGGATCTGGACCAGCTTTTAGGATCTGGCCTATGTGACAGTTTTTGAGCACCGATATCCTTGCCATACATGCTTCCAATACGCATAAATTTCAATTGCCACAGTTTAGGTAAATAACACCAGTTACTTAACAAAGGGGCCCAAATTTACTACATTATATTAACTGTAACTAACTGCATGAAACTGCATAAAATAAACATTTCAATACTTGCTTTTCAGTTCACAAAACAGTACATACATAACAGATGTACATCAGTGACCAATCAAGTCACTTCTTTCCAAGTCTGAAAGTGGCTGGTCCCTCTGCATCTGCTACTCAGTTCACACACAGACAGTAACACATGCAGTACTGTCACATACATATTACAAAATGGATCATCAAAAGACAGAACTGGCCAACAAAAACGAAGGTGCAGCAAAGAACTGAATAGTGATCAATGCCAGAAGTAAAACTGGAATCAAATGTAAATGTAGTTATTGAAGAACTGACCATGGAAACATTGAAACTGCCACCATCTCAGAGACCCTGGCAACGCCTGAGGAATTTGGGAGTGACAAACTTATTGACACAAATGAGAAAAGTAGTTTTGATGAAAAGAATAAAGATATCTAGAGAAAGTGACAGGCTAGCAAAAAACTTCACATTAAAGCAATATGGAGATATTTCACGACACTGAAAGCATTAAGGATAAAATGTTCGAAGCTGATGCAAACTCAGGAGTATGACAATCATCAAGGCGTTAGAAAAGATGCTTCATATTATAAGTTATAGGATAAGAAGACAAGCACTATTCAGATTATTTCCCACAGTTTTTTTTACAAAGAAATAAAATACTTTTCATTTCACAATGTTTCTAATGGTTTAAATTATACTAAATATTAGTGTGCTAAATATTAGTTTTACTCTTTTCATTTCCATAAACATTTATAACTGACAGTAAGAGATTTAATGTTTTGACAAAAAATACTAAAGTTTATAAAGGAACTTGATTCTTCCCATTGATTATTAAGACTGCTTTTCATAGGTTTTTACTTGAATGGCCTTGTTTTGGTCCTCCACTACTGTGCAAAGTAAGGATTATCTATACTAAAGAAATAGTTGCTATATAAGAAAACCAAGTGAACTTACATGAGTCTTAGAAGTTTTTTTTTTAAAGAATAACTCATTCATAGACGGCATTTTATTGCAGAGTTGCCTATTTACATAACTGCAGTTATGTATGTTCTCATTCCCTGACTTTCAGAGATATTAGAAAATATCTTATTTTAAACATAGAGCAGAGGTAGGGTCTCAAAGGAAAGAACATTCCATTATTCTTTTCCCTTTCTTAAATATTTTCTCCTAAAGTAAAACTCACCAGAGATTACCTGAATTTGCAAACTCCTCTTTTTGATTACTCCTCTTTGATTACAGGTAACAGAAGTAGCTTGCAATATGAACTCTTCAGAAACATGAATTTTGATAGGAGTGGGAAGAAAAGGGAGAGACCCAGTACTGTGTTCTGCCTTGTGCTTATGCGTGCAAGTGGGCAGAGGGCATATTTCAGGGGAAAAGGGCAGAGAGGACCAGGACTACAGGAAGCTCAAAATTGTACCTGGTGGTGGGGGCCTTTTGCTCTCACCTGTTTCCAAAGAGTTGCTTGTGTGTTTACCCTTATCTATCTCACCCTTGTACACATGTCAGAAGGATGGTTGCAGGCATTCTGTCTTTAAACTACTAGGGAAGCTTTGGGAAGTAGCTGATACATTTTTATCTGCTGCAGAGCTGTAAGACTTGCCAGTGTTTCAAGAGTTTTCTCTTTTTAAAATTAAACATCCAGTGATGAAAATGCTACATTCTTAGAGAATTTATTAATCATAAAAGTACCATCTATGACCAATCCTAGACACAAGCTAGTTCCACCAAAAATATGTCAAATAATATGAGCCATACTAAGAAAATAGGAAGAAATTCTTCCCCCCTGATGACTCAAGGCAACATTTCTGTTTTCTGGACCACCATCAAATAAATGAAAGAAAGAAACAGCCCATAATCAAATAAATAAATAAAGGAACTTTTGTGATGGAATTTACCAAAAGTAAGTGTAAAAAGTAAGTCTTTAAGAGTAGCCTGACCACTACTGATAATGACAGCAACAAAAATAACAGTAGCAACCAAATTTACTAAATGTTTACTTAAATCCAGCACATTGTTATATGCTTGTTATATATTATCTTTCTGATTTAATTGTCCTATCGACCTAATGAAGGAAGATCTGTTATTTTTTATTTTAAGGATGAGAAATGAGAAGCTTAAAAAGACTGTCTCTTGTTCATGGATTTGCAGAAAGTGGCAGAAATGGGATTTGAATTCAAGTGTGTCTGAGTCCAAACACCATGTCTGACATTATATGAAGTTCTTGAACATGAGCTCCCTTCTTCAGTAATATAAGTACCTATTTATGCTGTAAAGTAATATAAAATAAAAGCTAGGATTGCTGGGCACACAGTCAGTACAGTTAACTAACTAGGATTGTTATAATATTTACTAATACATACACGTGCTAATAAAACATGGAGAGGAAAAAAGGGATCAACAGATATGTATATACAAAGTTGATAAATATTTATCAAAAATCTACTATGTTTTAGACACAAGTTCAAGAATATTTTGCAATTTCAAAAGATCATTTATTAAAGTGGCCTTGCAGGAAACTATAGCACAGACAGATCACCCTGACAAATGCCAACCCAAAGAAGGTAGCTATTTTAACCAGAGATATGTAGACTAAATCAGAACCCAAACCACAAATTTGAAAGCCCCATCTTTAGGTGTGCTAACAACAGAAAGTATACATGATCATTTTGCCTATCTCAAGCATAATCAGCAGGCATCTTCAACTGTAAGAAAACAATGCTACTTAGGCGAAATGAGAAAATTAAAAATGTAAAATTTGAGGGCCGAAGCATCACATAGGTACTTGTCCCGGGGTCTAATATTGAGGAATAAAAAAAAATACAAGTCATATTATGCTGCCTCTTAGTTTTAGCATAAAACAAAGTGCTTCAACATTTGCAAGAATAAAAAAAGTCACGATTTCCTCCTTAAAGACAAAGGTCACATGAGCAGTGGAACTAGATAAAGAATTAAGGTCCATGTAGCCATTCTTCCTCCTTCTACCTCCCAGAAGTACTGTTTAAAGATTAAGGTACAGTCTGCTTTGCAAGCTTTCAAAGAAAGAGAAGCTTCCAAACGTAGAACAGAGTTTTAAATTAACAGCTCACATTATTAATACAATTTTAGAGGAAGTTTTATATGTGTGTGTGTTTATGAAGCTAAACTAACCATGTATTTGTAGTTGGAAATTGTGATGTTGAAAAGTCTTGTTGAGATACCTAGCAATTCTTAACAAAAACAACCTTAGTATTGGGCTGCAATGTAAACTGAAGAGGAAAAGATTCCCTTTTGCGGTCTCTAAAAAGGGCTGATATATCTATCTATATCTATCTATCTTTATATCTATATTTATCTACATATATATGGTGTGCATATATATATACACACACACACACACACACATATATATATATATATTGCAACTGTGAAGGTGGACTACGCTTTTAACTATGAAATAAATTCCATTTTATTTGATAAATACATTTCACTTCAATTCCAAATAGAAATGAATCCTAATTTTCTGCCTCAAAAGAAAAGATCAGCTTTGAGTTTATAGGATATCAGTGGGGATCCTAATCTTTTGTGGAAGGAAATAAACTATACACAAAAGATATTTCATATCTTTTTACAGTTCTAAAAGGAATAAAGGACTTATTTGTTTTCCCAGATATAATAACCTTAACAAAATCTCAACAGTATATAAGAGGACAACTATTGTTACATGAAAAAAGCATACTTAAAAATCTCTGGACTGGTATTTATCTATACATTTTTCACTACAGTTAAATCAACCTCTCTCTCACCTTGAGGAATAATCTAAAACAAAATAAAACAAAAAAGACTGTGATCCAGCCACCCTATAATTATTACTATGATGACAGCTACTGAGGACTTAAAGTACGCTGAGGGGTAAGAGAAAGGAAAACAAAAGGAATAGAAGACATTCTTGTTCTTAAGCAGTTCCTAATATTCCCAACAACCTTATTGCTTAGTCATTAGCATGCAATGCGGGCTCCTAAAATATCTTATCAATACAATAAAGACAAGTTGACAGAAAACTGCAAGAACTGTCCATCCCCAATTAGCTGAATACGCAGAGAAGGGCCCCTCAGGCAGCTGAGGGGCCTGAGCACACCTGGCTGTCACAGCCTGGCCCCAGGGTATCATCAGACTCCCCTGACAGTCTACAAGTTCCCCTTCCGGGAAAACCAAAGGGCATAGCAGAATCAGTCATCAGATCAGGCTGGGGTCAAATACCAGGAATCATGGCGTTTGTCAGAGCAGAATCATGATACGTAAAAAAGCCCATAATAAGTCAAGGAGGGACAATAGCCAAGCCAGCAAGACCAGAGGTGCTGCCGGCGAAGCTGAAAGACAGGAGCAGTCTGAGTGGTACTGGCATGTCTTGAGACACAGTTTAGGAAGAGCAGAACTGTGAACCAAGAAGGAGATACAGCTCAGAGTCAGCATGGAGACAGATATAAACCCAGTTCAAGTAAGGAGACGTAGATAAGAAATCTTGTCTGGGATTCCAGCAACATCGTCTCCTCCTTTCTTTCCCCTTTCTTGGTCCCAGTCTCTAGTATGACTCAGGAAAACCCTCCACTCTTCTCATTTGGAGAAAATCCCAAGAATCTTGGGATTTCTTTTCCTTATAAACTCTTTGTACTTTAAGCTTCAAGAAAGCTCAAAATCTTAATTCTCTGGTTAGTTTCCTCCACATTGCAGCATGAAGGACTCCTTCCTTCTCCCAGTCTCCAGAGAAGGAACACACACACACACAAACACACACACAGTGATACACACACTTACATGTACAGATACACATACGGCATGCATTTTTATAATTACGTCTTAGCTCCAAGAAGCTAGCTGGTAGATTAATTGAGCATGAAAGTCATGGAACTTGTCAGTATACCAGATCCTTAGTAATACAAGAACAATGGGAAGAACAAGAGGAAAAGTGTTTCTTCTGTCTCAGGAAATCATGGAGGGCTTCAAATAGAGTAACAACTGAAGAGGAATTAACTAGGCAGAATAAAAGGGAGAGGCTAATGGGGAGGACCAGGGAAAACAAAGGAAAAGGCATGAGCAAAGGTGCGAAGGCATATCATAACATGGCGAATCTGGGCCCAGTGAGAAACTCAGCATGGCCAAAGCAGACTTTAAGAAGGGGAAGGTTGGAGAGGACACAAAAAGGCCAAAGCTCAAGTCATATTGTAAAGAGCCTCCCATATTTATGAAGAAATTTGGGCTTTAATTTGAGGACAATGGGGAATCAAAGGTTATTAAATAAGGGAATGAGATGATCAAATTTATATTTTGGAATCTTGGCAACAATAAGGCAGATGCTTTACGGTTGAGAGTGAAAAGAAGAGCAAGCATAAGATCGTTAACTAGACTAAGCAAGAAATCATGCGGATCTAAACTAGTGGGAATACGAAGATGGATTACAGAGACATTTAAGAAGTAGGATAAATAGAATATACTAAACAATTAGGTGTGGGATGAGGAGAAGAGGTGGATAAAGAAGACTGAGGTGTTTATCTGAGGCAACTAGATCAGTAGTAAAGCCATTAAGGATAGGAACAAAGCAAGAGGATAAACAATCTTTGGAGTAGAAAGGATAATGGATACAATTATTTAGACACACACCTCTATCAGTTCTTTGTGCTACATGTGGTTCCAAGGACATAAAATTACTTCTGTCCATCCTCGCAGTAACACATCATCCACATTTTCTATAAAGAAAATGATGGCTCCAAGGGATTAAGTAATTTATTGACTGTTACTTATCTATTCATTTAATTATTCAACAAATATTTATCAGATGCCTTTCAGGTGCTGGGGTTTTGCAAGTAAAGGAAATAGGCAGTAAGATTCTTACCCTTGGGGAGCTTAGAGTTTAGAATGAAGGGGCCAGACAACAAACAGATCAAGTAATTAAATAAACAAGATAATTTCAGACTGATTAGGGTTAGGAAGAAAATAATACTATAACCTTGGTTCAGTACTAGCTGTGGGCTCTGTTAAAAGTACATTTCAGGTTTTAATTTATTTAAACCCTACTACTACCTATAAGATAGGTACTACTATTGGCCTCATTTCACAGAAGTTAAGAACAGAGATACAAAAAGGTTAACTGTCTTCCCCCAAATCACAGAGAGTAAGTGGACAAAACCAGAGTTCAGTCCTGCGGAGTCTGACTCTGGAGCCTGTGCTCGTAATCACACACTATACTGCTTCGTCATGCCGTGATTTTATCACTGTGGTATCACAATAAGACAGAGTAAGGACTTTAGAAGGTACTAAAGCAGAGGGCTGCTTCAGAATGATGTTCAGGAAAGGCCTCTCTGAATCTGATGACAGAAGGAGTCAGCCACATAAAGATATGGAAGCAGAACATTCTAAGCAAAGAGAAAAAGTCCATCATGTTTTAGAAACAGAGGAAGGCCAGTATGGCTGGAGCAGAATGAGCCGGAAGAATGATATGAAGTGGAACAGGCAAACACAGACTGGTTTGTGAAGAATCTGGATTTTATTTTAGGAAAAAAATAAAACAGGACAGTTTTAGGTAGGAGACTTTTATATAAATTTTGATTTATATTTTATAAAAAGATAATTTCAAGTATCGTGAAAATGAATTGGGTAGGGGAAGGAGGGGCAGAGTGCAAGCAGGGACATTTGCATCCAGGTGATCTGTCTCCAGTGCTAAGCATTTATTTGACCACCACACTATGTGGTGAATTTAAGGTATAGGATCTTGGGTGAAGGTATCAAATAGACAAATATAAATCTATAGCAGAGGAAAAAAGGTAAAACCAAACAAAGATTTATTATATTTTATTTTATCTCTGACATACAGGTAGATGATTATTAAAGCTATGGGAGTAAATGAGATGGCTCATCAAGGAACACAAATACAGCAAAAAGAGAAGAAATCCCAGGTCATAATCTATGAAATCAATCCTTTCCTCTTCAGAGTCCTTTGTTTTCTTATACTAATAACAGAAAATACTGTTCACTATCCAGAAAGTATCTGGAGCCTTTATCTTCCCCCAGAAGGAGCAGAGGCAGGGGGAAGACTGGTCCATAATGACAAGCCTTGGGGTTGCTGTGCAGTAAAAGAGCTGCACGCTGGGAGACATTATCAAATCCATAGATCTCACTAAAGACACAATGACAAGAACACATAACATTCCTGAATACATATTTCCGGAAAGGAAAGCTATTAATCCAACTATAACCAAGTTTGATATTAATGGCCTACAGAGTTTGGTACATGGAGTTTAACACCCTATGCTGTTAAGGTAAGTTAGTAGCCAAGGACAAGAACTGGTGCTCCACTAAAGCCTCCTTAATAGCTGGCACAAACCACAAAAGCCCTGCCTAATGTGCCCAGAGCAAAAAAATGGCACAACTGAACAGAAAGATCTCAGAGAGAGGGCATGAAACTTTCTAATGCTTTAAAAGTCAATTCCTTATATCTCTTCAAGCTTAAAAAAAAAAAATTACTAAGAACTCCTAATTCTATCAAGAACAAGTATATCCACATTTCTGGGCACAGTTTAGGAATAGTAACTGAAGCCAAGGATATTTAGGAATATGAGAAATGTTAACACTAAAGTCTTCCCTTAAGCTTCTCCTTCTCGTAATTTTTACCATGTGGAGGTGTGACACGCTTGGCATTCCCCACTGAACAGGAGACTGAGAACAGGCCTTTCTGTTTAAAGCACAGAATGATGGATATCGTGGAGTCATGCTAATCAGCTATTTAAGTGGGGTGATGAAGGTCACAATGGAGAGATATGCAAATTACATAGAGGACTTCTGCTCTGATGAGTTTGAGAAGGAAGCCACCATGTTTCTCAAGTGTAACCATAGCTACTACTGGAGACAAGGGGCTGGAACTAAAGCTGTTAGTATTTCTAACAGCTCAAGCTATTTCCCTCTAGCTCAGAATGCCTTCCTTCTCATAGAAATCTCCATCTTTCAAAGCCAGGCTCAAGTCCTCCCTCCTTTTTTTTTTTTTTTTTTTTAAAGGATTTTATTTATTTACTTATTTGAGAGAGAGAGGGAGACAGAGCACAAGCAGGGGGAGCAGCAGAGGCAGAGGAATAAGCAGACTCCCTACTAAGCAGGGAGCCTGACATGAGACTTGATCTCAGAACCCTGAGCTCATGACCCAAGCCAAAGACAGACGCTTAACAGACTGAGCCACCCAGGTGCCCTCAAGTCCTGTCTCTTTGATAAACACTCTCACCATTTCAACACACTGGTCATTCTCTGAACTCCTACTGAGGTCTCTGATATTTGATTTAGTATCTATCCTGTATTTGTTTCATATATTTTTGCCTCTTGCCTTCATTAGATTATGAGCTTTCTAGAGGTAGGAACCATGTTTCATGGGTTTTATTTTTTTATTATACATCCCCTTTCTTCTATTAAAATATTCTATAGTCTACATTTTAGTATTCATTTCTAGAAGAAAATACAGACATTTTTCTTAGGTAACCACAATACGTAAATAACATTAACAGTAATCCCTTGGTATCACCTAATATCCAGCTCATATTCAAATTTACCCAATTGCCTCAAAAATGTCTTTGAATGCTTTGTTATGAATCAATATCCAAAGAAGATCCGTATACTGCATCTGATTATGACTCTTAATTCTCTATTATTGTAAAGCACATCCTACTTCCCATTTTGTCAATTTTTTGTTTGTTTGTTTTAAAGATTTTTATTTATTTATTTGACAGACATCATTCGTAGGCAGAGAGGTAGGCAGAGAGAGAGAGGGGGAAGCAGGCTCCCCGCCGAGCAGAGAGCCCGATGTGGGGCTCGATCCCAGGACCCTGGGATCATGACCCGAGCTGAAGGCAGAGGCTTTAACCCACTGAGCCACTCAGGTGCCCCTGTCAATGTTTTTTTATTCATTTTTAAAAACTTTAAATCAATTAATTCAAAATCAACTACTATAGCGTATTATTAGTTTCAGAGGTAGAGTTTGTGATTCATCAGCTGCATATAACACCACCTAGCCATTTTTCCCATTAAGCGTACCACATTTGGGATCTGTCTTGTTTCCTCCTAGTCTTAAGAGCTATGTTTATCAGGGCACTTGGGTGGCACCGTCAGTTAAACATCTGCCTTTGGCTTGGGTCATGATCCCCAAGTCCTCTCTGCTCCACAAGGAGTCTGCTTTTCCCTCTCCCTCTGCCTGCTGCTCTGCCTTCTTGTGCTCTCTCCCTCTCTGTCAAATAAATACATAAATAAAATCTTAGGAAAAAAAAGAGCTATGTTTATCATCCCTTTACTCAACAAATATGTATTAGGAGAAGAATACCAGCCAGAACTCTATAAAATGCAGTGGCTAAAATAGTGAATACAACTATAGTCCTGGCTTAGACAGAAGAAAGCCATAAAACAGTTGTACAAAATATTAAAAACTAGCAATTATGATATGTGCTATGAAGGGAAAGTACAAAGTAGTAAGAGAAATTATAGCAAGGCAACCTAACCTACTTTAGGGGTCAGGAAAAGTATTTACTTTATATAGTTCAATGCACCTTGTAGAGTGTTAAGTAAATAAACATTCAGTACTCCCAGGCTGGCTGGGAGAGTAAGTTTTCGTCAAATTATCAGCCTTGTAAACTAAAGGACATATCACCGCCTCTGGAGTTACGAACATTAGATATGATTCTCTTAGGAGTCCATGTTAGGGGCGCCTGGGTGGCTCAGTGGGTTAAGCCTCTCTGCCTTCGGCTCAGGTCATGATCTCAGGGTCCTGGGATTGAGCCCCACACTGGGCTCTCTGCTCAGCAGGGAGCCTGCTTCCCCCCCTCCCTCTGCCTGCCTCTCTGCTTACTTATGATCTCTCTGTCAAATAAATACATAAAATCTTAAAAAAAAAAAAAAGGAGTCCATGTTAAAGAAAACTGAAAGGGCAAACATATCATTTTCCGTAGTGAAATAAATTTATTTTAGAAGAGAAGAAAAATTCAGGAACTGGCTATATAAAACCAAAGAAAAAGATCCCATTTTTTGGACCACCAGTTTAGATATTAGGACAATGGATTTTTGACAAGGAACAGAATGGATATTACTGGAGCCAAGAAGAATATGCTTAGTAGAATATCTAACATACTGCTGAAAAAGGCTTTTAGGTTAAAGTTGAGGAAGGAAAATTATCCAGGCACACTTTAAGACTGGATATAATGGATGGAAACAAAACAGAAAAACACTAACAGAGAAGATAAATAATAACTCAGTTTTTCATCTTAAAAGGTTACGGCACTGTTTTTAAAGTATTATAAAATACATTACTTTTTTTTAAAATTATTTATTTACTTATCTGACAGACAGAGATCACAAGTAGGCAGAGAGGCAGGCAGAGAGAGAGGAGGAAGCAGGCTCCCCGCTGAGCAGAGAGCCCGATGCGGGGCTCCATCCCAGGACCCTGGGATCATGACCTGAGCCGAAGGCAGAGGCTTTAACCCACTGAGCCACCCAGGTGCCCCTAAAACACATTATTTTTATACATCTACTTGAGACCAATATAAATGTTTAAGTCACCCTTATCCACATCATCTGTTATTCTCGTTATAGGTAACAGCACAATTTGAGTGTCTTGGAAAGAAATACCTTCTGCTATGGATTGTACTATATTCTCCACCCACAGCCAAATCTGCATGCTGAAGCCCTGACCCTCAGTCTGACTATACAGAGAGTCTTTAGGAGGTAATTAAGGTTAAGCAAGATCATAAGGATGAGGCCTTAGTGTGACAGAACTGATATCCTTATAAGAGGAGGAATTCAGGGGACACCTGGGTGGCTCAGCTGGATGAGCATCCAACTCTTAATTTCAGCTCAGGTCATAATCTCAGAGTTGTGAGGTTGAGCCCTGTGCTGGGTGTGGGCGTGCAGCTGCTTAACATTTTCTCTCCCTCTACCCTTCCCTGACCCCCCTCTCTTTCTCCCTCTCCAAGATAAAAAAGAGGAAGAGAGACCAAAAACTCTCTTTCAGACATGTGAAGACATAGTGAGAAGGTGGCTGTATGAAAGTTAAGAGAGCCTTTGCCAGAACCTAAAACGGCTGAACCTTGATCTGAGACGACTAGCCTCCAGAACCGTGAGAAAATAAATATTCAATGTTTAAGCCACTCCTACAGTATTTTGCTATGACAGCCCAAGTTGGCAATTACACTCTTCTAAATTTTTTCCTCTCTAGTATCTAAACCTTAAAGCTCTCTCTTTTGTATGATTTGTAGAGTGTCTGCAAAATTTGAAGGATACATCGGAAACTAAAGCTGTGTGCATAAAATGGACACCTTGATACCTAACCAAGTAGGCAAAAGAAAAATAACTGGTTAAGGCACTTCCTAATCAAGGGAACAAAATGGAATAGATGGTTTTATTTGCTTGCATTTACTTTTAAACTCTTGAAATTTCCTATTTTCTCAGTACAAATAGGAGCTCTCCTCAGATGAACCAGATCTGGGTATTTTCAGCTGTGGTCAGCTTCTCTCTGAATCCCACTAGGGTTTGGTGATGCAGAGTAAACAAGGCTATAAATCAAATGCAATGCATTTAATACCTCAATGCATTGCAAATTGATCTGGAATAGGGGTCAGTTCAAATAGTTTTTTAAGTGAAATTATTCCCTACCCCTGAAGGGAAGGAATGGAAGTTAAAGATAGCAAGTCTGAAAGTTATATGGGATTCAGAAGTGTGGCTGTTTGTTAGAATAGTCAGAGGCCAGGTTTCTTCAGGTGAGATTCTTCTGTTACTTATCAGGTTGGAGCCATGGATATTTAAAAACACATCCTGGTGGCTGGCATTAAATCTGAAATCTGGTGGGCAACTTTTCAAGAAATAAAAGCTACAGACAAAATAGCTTTAGTTCCATTCAGCACACTGTGGGAAATGCAGCTAATGGACATGCATTACTATGACTGGCAGGGCGGGGTGCCAATAAATGAGAGGAGCAGAGATTCAAACCACCACATAACAGCAACATTTCCTAAGCTTATTTCACTAATTTGTCAAAGCAGAACACTAACTGAACAGTGAAAGAAAAATGAGGATGGAAAGCACAGGGGAAGTAACTATTTAAAAGTAAAAGCTATGCTTCTTTCTCTATTGGTTAGTTTTCTGTTTTGAGTAATTATGGTTTATTTCTACCATTTCCTGATACCACACTTGGTTTTACTAAAGGTAATGTTTTATCTTTTTCATATGATAACCAGAGAGCTTCTTCCAGTAGGATAAATTTCCACTGGTTGCTTATGTCTTCCTTTCCAGTAGGAAGAAATGAAGTCTAGTAATTACAGAAGGAAAATGTGGAGTTCTGATATGCCACCCCTCAAAGAGGGATGGAGGGCAATATTCTCTGCTTACTTGTCTTTTTTTTTCCCCTGGAGAAGAAACATTTCAAGTGTTATCTCCTATCTTTTCTCCATCTTCAATTTTCAATTCTCAATTGTTTCTTATAATTTTAAACAAACTGCTAAACAGGTCAACTTGTACTCTCTTACTTGGAATGGAATGAAAACTATCCCATCATAAAGGAAGAATAGATTCACTTAATTGTACAATTAAAATCAGTCTAAACTTCAACAAATAATGCCTTAAACTCTATTTCAGATATGCTTTCTAATATAATGATTAATGTAATAATGTGAAGGTTCCCTGTGTAATGTAACACAGCGTGGACTCTGGGACTGGACTATGTGGGTTCAAATCCTATTTCCACCACTTACTAGCTGTGCAGATTGGATAAATTAACTTAATCTCTCCATGCCTCTGTCCTCTCATCTGTAAATGGAGAACACTAATAAGTACACCATAGGTCGTTGTACTTGGCAAAGAGAAAGCACTATACACATGTTAACAACTATCAAGATTATTTCAGAGTATATCTGAAGGGCATTATATTAATTGCCCTACTCTCTGTTAGTACTATTAAACATTTACATATAAAACCAAGCGAAAGTTCTCCTGTCTTAGGTCACATAAAACAATCCTCTTGCTAATCAGATAAGGGAAAAGGTAAGAAGGAAATCCTTTCTTCAAAATTAGCCTTAAATGACACAAAGATTTCACCAGTTATGTAAGAATCCACTTGACTTTTAGAGGCAAGACATTCTATTTAAATCTACATGTTTCAATGAAAATAGTCAAATGAAAAACACATATACAATAATAGCAGCTTATTCTAAAATACTAACATAATCTGAAACATTGCTTTATGAGCAAAATACATACTTCTGGGGTGATCTGTTATCAACTTCAGCCTTCAGTCGTAAATTCTCCCTCACCAGGCCACCATTTTCCAATTTCAATTTTTTATTTGCCTTTAAAAAAGAGTTGAAAATAATTAAGCACGAGATAAAACAAGTACCTTGTAAAACTTATGTCATGAGCCATCTGCATTTTTTAGAGTGATATCAGAAAATTGAATACTAGCACATGGCCTTTAGAAACTTAAAATCATCACTGGGAATGACTTGTGAAACTGTGAACACAACCAAACATTTTTAATCCATAATCCCAAAGTACTTTGCAATTCTCCTACCCAGGGAAATAAACACAGCTATGTTAGTTATCTTAGAGTCATTAAAGGACTATACTAATGGCAAATATTTTTTTTTCCTTTTCACATAAATGAATATTCTAAGCATGGTAACATTATACTATATGGAATCATTTGCAAAACTAATGCTAAGAGTTAATTCTCATGAACTCTGAGCTATAAGATTGATTTTGGGTTGCTACTTAAAAAAATAGTTTTTTAGTGATAACAAATCTAACATAATTAAACTACTTGCTTTTCTTCAAAAGGCTTTCCCAAATGCCTTGGCCCACAACTTCTGGGGCTCTCAAAACTGGGTCAAAAAAATTTTTTTAAAGATTTTATTTATTGGGGCACCTGCATGGCTCAGTGGGTTAAAGCCTCTGCCTTGGGCTCAGGTCATGATCCCAGGGTCCTGGGATCGAGCCCTGCATTGGGCTCTCTGCTCAGCAGGGAGCCTGCTTCCTCCTCTCTCTGCCTGCCTCTCTGCCTACTTGTGATCTCTGTCAAATAAACAAATAAAATCTTAAAAAAAAAAAAAAAGATTTTATTTGTTTATTTTGACAGAGAGAGATCACAAGTAGGCAGAGAAGCAGGAGGGGTGTGTAGGCCCCTTGCTAAGCAGAGAGCCTGATGTGAAACTGGATCCCAGGACCCTGAGATTATGACCTTAGCCAAAGGCAGGGGCTTAACCCACTGAGCCACCCAGGAGCCCCGGGTCAAAACTTTCTAATAAATTCTAAGAATTCTCTTTTGATTAAAAAAAAAAAAATTCCAACTATGACTTTCTTTTTAAATTGTCTGATACCTAAAAATTGTCTAACAAAACATTAATTGCTAGAAAATTTAGAAGTTGAATATTGATTCTGTACAAAAAGCAGTGTGCCTCAATTTTAGAGTCTTCTTAAAAGCTATTTAAATTCCTCATTCATGGCATTTTTTAATTCCAAAGAATAACATTCCCTAGCCTAGAAACCAATTTCACTAACTTGGCAAGAGAATTGTCTTTTGTTTGACTAGAACATTGACATCTAAAACATTTTAAAGTGAATGGGTCACAAAAACTACTGTCAACAAAAAGGCTTAACCCAAAGTACTTAAAAACAGATTTCAAAATTCTGACCAATGTTTTTGACTAATTTCCAGAACTTCTGACTATATTGCTCATCCACCCCTACACAAATACCCCAGGAGGATGACAAGAGAGGAAGGGCAAGAACATTCTCCTGGGCACAAAGGCTAGCTAGCTCTTGCACTTAACACTCACGTAGGTTCTTTCTGGGCTCTTGAGCAGCTGCTTATCCTCATGGTTGCAAACCAACCAGTACTGTGGAGGGTTAATTCTTTAAGTGACTGATAAACACTATTACTGCCCTTCTGAAGATGCAAGGAAAGTCATTTACAATGAATTAAGCTTTCAAACATAGCACCATAAGAGGAGGCACTTAGTGAATGCTTTTTGATGATGATGATAAGCTTAAATTAGAAACTCATTTGATTTCTTTTCCCCATCCCTTCCATACTGTATCACTACATTTCAAGATCTTTCACCAGTACTGTGGCTCTCTAATATCCTCATTAGGAGCTGGCTGGTTCCTCAATGGTATCAGAGGTATTTTCTTTTCTTTTTTTCCCCCCAACCATCAAAGGCATTTTCAGTTTAGGTGGGTCAAGATTACAAAGGGCAAAGTTCTGCCCATTTGTTGCACCCAAAAGAGTAATGAAGACTTCAGATAACTATTTTGCATTGCAACATTGATTGGGTAAGGATACTAGCCTCATAATGGTTTCAAAACCTACCTAGGCCTTGAAACATCAGAAAACAACTCCATTTCACTCATGCTATGTAGTCTGAATCTCTCGTACTCCTGTATTTGTTATTTTGTACTTCACACTCAAATTTTGCTTCCACGTTTTTTAATTCGTTTGTGTCCTAGTTTATTGCCTAGTACTACGTAATACCCCCGCCAGGCATCCAAAATGGGCTTATTAAATATCCCAAATAATTCTGAGGTCTCAATGTAGCTTTGGGTATTGAATTTAACACGTAACCTTTAAAAGAGCAAAGAAAAACTGTGTTTTATGTACTTCTCTTTCACATAAAAACCCCTACACCACTTTTACAAGCCCAGAGTAATATCTTCATACAGATCCTCATCTTCAAAGAAGCATTTTATTGCCAAAAATTTAAATGAAGTTTAATAACTATAAAGGAAACCACGCAGAACTTAATGATAGCTCAAGAATACGAAGGGAAGTTAAAGGGGACATTGTAGATTAATGATACTGTAACTTTCCAGCTATCTTTCCTTTTTATATGCTCTTCTGGACAAACCAACAGGCTAATGTTGGCCTTCAATACCCAAAGAAACTCCACACTTCCCCTAAACTTGTAACAAATCCAGTGCAATTACATCTGTAGTTTCTTTTTTCTCTGAAAGCATGAAGTTCCCTTCTTTCATTTCGGCCTTTCCTGAGCTCAAACAACATTTATTTTAGAGGTAGGTATGTGAAAATGGCTTGGTATTACACTAAATTGCAGACTTCTATGCTACTTAGCTTCACTGAGGATCTGAGGGTCAGTATGTGGTGGTACTTCTTTAAGGAGCTCATTAATGATTTCAAGGAGACAGGATTCAATAATTCCACACAATAACAATAGTTTATGGGAATGCAGACAGGTTAAACGGGTGGTTGTGGACATGGATACCACAAAACCACCTCCATTCAGCACAGGACTCCACTGTGGATAAACTTGAAATGAAAGCCAAAGGCTGGTCCCTTTGGCCAACAAAACCCTCCAGCGCTTGGTTGTAACAACCTTTCATACTGATGACAGGGATCTCTTCTCTTTTCCTAGACTGAAAATCCTAGAGGTTGCCTTTCCACCTATGCTTTATCTTGCTGGATGAAAGGAAGAATAAATGAAGAAAATGAACCCACTCCATAAGCTACAATACTTTTTTACATCGAGTATTCTAAAGCAACTACTCAAAGCTTCCTTGGAATTAGTCATTAAGTCTTTAACTACTTACAATCTTAAAAATCAGAGAAGGGCAGTATTAGAAAAGATATGTTCTAAACATTCCATTTTATAGGTAGGGAATTGGATACATGTTCGTTTTCATTCATATAGGGCAGTCATTGACATAAGCTTAAGAAAAAAAGTAAGGCAAACCACAAAGAGGGGAAATAGAAACACATCCTTTAAACTGATGTCACTCTTGTACAAGAAGATGCAAACTCATACAGAAGCACTACAGTCTCTAATTATGGTCACAAATGGAACGACCTGATATTTCTTGGCAGCTAATGACATTTAACAAGAAAAAAGTTCTACTGTTTAAATGCTCATCCAGAGATTTTTGTCTTTCCCCCCAAATCTTCTAATGAGTGAAGTTAATATGGCTATTTTTACTTTTGAAGGTACTTGAATTACAGAATTTTAAAAAACAACTATAGTAGAATTTTAAAAAACCACCACTACTTACTTCCTTTAACTTATCCACATCATCTTTTACTTTTTCATAGATTTCATTAGCTGTTCTAAGTTTTTTCTTCCACTCTGCTACAGTTTCTGGGTCAATTTTACTTGGATTTTCTGCAACTGGATGCTTGTCTTCATTTTGGTTGCCTTGCATAGAGGTTAAAGGATCCAGAATAGTCTTAATTTGTGACTCCAAGCTGAGATTTTTACTCTTAAGATCTTCTACTTCCTTCTGCAGACAATCTATTTCATCCTGAAAAAGAA
The DNA here is from genome assembly GCF_963455335.1 of Martes martes. Lineage (NCBI taxonomy): Eukaryota > Metazoa > Chordata > Mammalia > Carnivora > Mustelidae > Martes > Martes martes. The sequence continues at coordinate 28,712,097 of NC_137890.1, read as the reverse complement.
TCACATGGCCATTAAATAGACACATATACTAAACACATATGTATGCTAAATTGAGGTCAATGTGTTTTTAAATTTTATACTCAAAATTCTGTAGGTACACAGATGCATCAGAATAGTTTTATAAGCGAAAAGTCACATACAGCTGAAATTCTCAAAATGTATTTGACTCTGATAAAAGCAGGCATTTCCACTGCCTTCATTTTAATTCAGTGATAGTTTGGTTAAAAAAATAAAAATGTTGGGGTGCCTGGGTGGCTGCGTTGGCTGAATGTCTGACTCTTGATCTTAGCTCAGCTCTTGATCTCAAGGTCATGAGTTCAAATCCTGTACTGGGCTCCACTTACTTAAAACAATAAATAAATTAAATAAATAAAATAAAATAAAAATAAAAATGTCAAATCTTGAATTTTATTGAAGATAGCCAGAAAACAAGACAAGTCACATGAATTCAACAAGGAAGTAGATTCCGCAGAAGAAAACTCTTAGGCATGTTTAATTGCTTTAATGAGGGGAATTTAAAAAAGACAGTGTTGATCAGGGTCGTAATAGTTTTGTTTGATGTTTATATTTTTGCTTCTGCATTTGAAGTAGGAGTGTAACCCTATACCATGTCCTTCTACTTTCCACTCAGAATACGTGTAGTTAATTTTTAGTTTTACTTTTAACTCTTCTACATTCTGGTTCTTCAATTACCACTGTGACTATTTCAAGTAATAGTTTTCCCCTCTGGAACTGCTTACTGTCTTAAATCCAATTCCTAAACATTTGGTCTAGAATTCTTTTATGTGATACCATTTACTAATCTATAATAGATATTTCATCTTAAACTAAGATTGTTAGAAATTCTGTTGTTAGAAAATAACTCCCAGTAGTTCAATAGCCAGTGAACTCTTTAAAGGATTAATCTGATTAATACCTAAGTATGATAAATATTAAGTATGTAAGAACACATTTTAGAGTTAACAGACAGTACTATTTACTATTTTAAATTGCAGTACACGTCAAGTTAAATAGCATTATAAATAAGTAAGTTTTTTGTTGGAATTAATATATTAATGAATAAACAAATATGAATAGGAAAACATATATGAACGAACATTTATGCAGTCATTTATTTAATCCCCACTTTATTTCAAAATATCTTTGAGGCAACTGAAAGCAGTTTCCATGCATACACTTTAACTTAAAAATATTCTATATTAAAATAAGAGATTAATAATATCCCCTCTGGAGTCAACATAAAATAACAACTGGGCTTAAAAACCGCGCATATTCCAGGGGTACCTGGGTGGCTCAGTCGGTAAAGCATCTGCCTTCAGCTTGGGTCATGACCCCAGGGTCCTGGGATTGAGCCCTGCATTGGGCTCACTTCTCCCTCTCCTGCTCCCCCTGCTTATGAGCACTCTCTCTCTCTCTGTGTCAAATAAATAAGTAAAATCTTTAAACAAACAAACAACAAACAAACATATTCCATTAGCATGAAGCTAATTTGGAAAATTTCCATCACCATATCAAATTGGCTTCACAAGAAAGAAAACTGCTGCATGATGTCACTAAAATGTGGTATTTAAAAAAACTGGATACATACAAGCAGAGTTAAACAGTAGTTACCCAGGGTGGGAAGGCAGAGGAAATGGGGAGGTAAGAGAAAGGAGATGGGTTAATATGTACGATGTTGTAGTTATGTAAGATAAATAAATCTAGATATCTCACGTACAGCATGATGATTACAGTTAATACTGTACTGAATACTGGAATTTGCTAGACAAGTAGATTTCAGGTGCTCTCACCACAAAAATATAAGTATGTGAGGAGAAGGCTATGTTAGTTAGCTTGACTGACACAATCCTTCACTATGGATATGTGTATCAAAACATCATGTTGTGGGCACATAAATATATGCAATTTCTCAATTTTTTAAAAAGATTTTATTATTCAGGATAGAGAGAGAGAAAGATAAAGAGCTCAAGCACAAGCTGGGGGGAGAGGCAGAGGGAGAAGGATAAGCAGACTCAATTAGCGGGGAGCCCTGCATGGGGCTCCATCCCAAGACTCTGAGCCTATGAAGTTAGACACTTAGCTGAATGAGCCCCCCAGGTGCCCCAAATATACAAAATTTTTATTTAAAAAAACAAAAACAAAACAATCTCACTGATTAACATTAGAAAAAGGAAAATAGCATATTTCACACCAAAATCTCTTCGCTGGTAGCTGACATAGGTATATATATTTCACGAAAACTAATCAGGCATAAAATTATCAGGGAATTTATAGAGAAGCAAAATGGAATGAAAGTTACAGTCACTGTTTACCAGAGCACTCATAATGTCCTGTGGGGACTAGAAAACTGACTTTTACAAGAGGGTTTTAGCTTGAATTCAAAGCTGTCCTAATTTTAAATTATAATTATTATTTACCTCATACTCTTTGTGGAGTAACTCAAGTCTAGTTTTCCGAAGGTGCTTCCTGACTGTATGGCTTAGCATAGGTTCACTTTCACTTGTTCCTCCTACAAGGGGAAAAAAAAATCGAACTTTCATTCTGATTTAGGCAGTATGAAAACAAAGATAAATGGTTTTCTTATTGTATTATATAGTTCTCCAGCTAAATTTCTACCCTTTCCCTTACATACACACTTGGGGCTGCCACCTAGCGCTTTTCTCTATTTCAATCTTGAGAAAAGATAACTATCAAATAATACCATAATACCTTCAGTAAAATAATCACAGGTGTTTACTTACCTGTTTATCTTATTACAGTAAACTCAATGAAGGCAAAGGCTATATTTTGTTAATTATCAAATATGGACTACTGCAAAATCTGAATACCAGACAACTGTTAAATGATTATAAAACTAATGATTATAATTATATTAACCAATTAACATATTATCTACATTATCTACATTTAAATTTCACATAAATAACTATCCAATGCTTATATATACATATATATACACACACACACACACACACACGCACACACATGAGTTCATATTATGATATATATATTATTATAACCAATGTATTCAAACGTACCTAGTTACTGGTAACACAAATGAAAAGATTAATGTATCTTTTTACTGAATCTAACAACCCAGTTATGATGGATTATGAATCACAGCATTAACTGTATGCCCGTAATACAATACAAATATACTTAAAATGAATTCTTCCTGAGAGCTCTTCACCTATGCCGTAGTTATTTTCTTTGTACTTCTTAGTATCATGACAGCAAAGGCATTTTACAGATGTTCTTTTTCAGGACGTTCTATCCAAGTACAAGGATGAATGAGCTATTTTACTTGAATTAATTTATGAAATATCAGTTAGATATCAAGGCAGGAGAAGTGACATGAGGAGAAGCTGGGGAAAACACATTCAAATTATTTTAATCATCAGAATTCACAACAGAAAAATATTTCTTTACCATATTTCACCCAGGTACCAAGAAAGAAACCTTGGAATAATCTCTGATTCCTCCTTTGGATTTCTTAGTTTCAAAGTCCTACTAGTTCTTCTTTTGTTCTAGTATACATCTTCCTTTCCATTCCCACTATAAGAATCTTACTAAGTCCATTTTCCCTAAATTGAGATTATTACAATCACTTCTTAGGTTTTCTGAAAAGTGTTTTCTATACAAATGACAGATTCACTTTCAATTTTTCCTAAAGCAGAAACAAGTAAAAATCATTTCAATTTCTGTAATCTAAGAATGATAACTTACAAAATAAAATCCAAAATAAAATCCAAACACTAAAAATGCTCTTTAAATACTTAATTTTTCAATGATCTTCTAGTTCAAGTTTTATCTCCCTTTTACCCACACCGGTATGGCACTCAGTGTTCTTTTTTGCCCTTAAACCAGACTCACATTCTCCCTTAACTGGGCTACAGCCTCTTACCTGACATACTCACATTGTATCTCTTCCCTTCAACCCAACTCACATATCATCACCCAAGTAATATTCCTCAAGCACATTTTGGATCTTGCCACTCCCTTGTTCAAAACCATTAGCTCACTTTACTCTTCTATTCACCCACAAAGCAAGTCCCTGAATTAGTTTATTACTCAAGATTCTCTGCACTAGAGTCTCACTTTACTTTTTCAGTCTTATTTCAGTAGTCAGACCCAAACTAAATTACTGATCATTTCTAAAAACATGCTTTGTGTTTTCCAACTTCTAATCCTTAGTTCATGCAATTTCCTCTGTATGAAATGCCCTCCCTAATCTTTATCAGTTGAAATTTTATCCACTCTTAAATCTTATGAAGCCACCTGCTTTATGAAGCCTTTCTTGATATTCCCAGCTGAATTTCCTAGCCTGAATTCTATAGGCCTCTTTTGACCTTTAGCATCTGCTGCTTTAAACCATTAATATTTTAGTCCACATGCATAGCCTCTACCATAATGTTAATTCCACAAGGCTCTAAGATTTTTCATAGTGGCTTGTGCCCCTCATGTGTTCACTTACAGATTATGCAAATGACCAATCCATCCAGGATGACAGTGGCAAAATGACGTCAGTGAAAATTGTCTATTTTAGTCTTTCTCCAAATATACACTATTTAGAGATTGTTTCAAATATGTTTTTGTGTGTTTATAAAATAGGCCCTTACCAATAATCTCTTTGCAAGGATTTTCAGGCGTGATGGGGACTCTGCAAGCTGGACACTGGCTATTATTCTTCAACCACAAATCGATACAAATTGAACAAAATACATGGTTGTTGATGCATATGACAGGCTGGCGTACCTTTGAAAAAAGAAACATTACTTTTAGTACAGGGCAACAGTCGTAACTAGAATCCCAATAGGTTTAGTTTAGAGCAAACAAATAGTTTCTCTAGAGTACAGCAGAGTAGGTGCTTTAAAAGGAAATTATTCAGGATTTATAAAAACACTGGTTTATAACTTAAACAGCAAACAATACTGACAGAAATAATGACATATACTAAATATAAAAACCGTTGACTCCATTTATATAACCACAAATACTAATACATTTATATAGTCTTATATTTTACAAAGGGCTTTCACATGTATTTTCTCCATGTTTATGTTTGTTTTAAAGAATCCTGTGAGGTAAACACAGTAAATACACCTCACAAATAAGGAAACCAAACTGTGAAGAAATCAGATGGTTCGGTCAGAATTAACTAGGTGTTTTGACTGTGTCTAGTTATTTTATAAGACAAAATAGAAGAAAGAAGTTACTTTAGTTTTCTACCCGATATTGTTTGTTTACATATTTAATGTCTATCTCTCCTATTAGAAAGAAAGCTGCATGAGAACAAGAACTTCCTTCATTTCATTCATTCCTAAATCTCTGATGCCTAGAAGACAGCCTAGTACACAGTAGGTACTCAATAAAAATTCATTGGATTAAGTAAATGCTATTAAGACAATATTTAACATTAACTAGTTAGGGAACTGCTGGAGGGAATAATAACTTAATATTCTTCAAGTAGCAAAAATTTTAAAATAAAAACCGAAATGACATGGAAATGTTTAGGCTTTCACTTGATTGACAAGGTAATGTTACTGTGAGACTCAAAACACTTTATAGCATTTTCAATATTTTTCTGTTCTAATAATAAAAATACCATTTTACAGTCCTCCTACACTAGAGATCAGAAGATTAAGAGGAACCAGAGAAAGTACTGGGAGAAGAGACAGAACCACCACAAACTACTTCTTTTTTTTTATTATGTTCACTTAGTCACCATATAATGCATCATTAGTTTTTGATGTAGTGTTCAATGATTCATTAGTTGCATATAACACCCAAAGCTCATCACAACACGTGCCCTCCTTAATACCCATCACCTGGCCACCCCATCCCCCAATGCTTTTCCTCTGAAATTGTAAATTTGTTTCCTGGAGTCCAGAGTTTCTCATGGTTTGTCTCCCTCACTGATTTCAACCCCTTCAATTTTCCCTCTCTTCCCTTATGGTCCTCCATGTTATTCCCTATGTTCCACATATGATTGAAACTATATAAATTATCTTTCTCTGCTTGACATTTGATTTAGCATAACCCCCTCAGTTCCGTCCATGTCGATGAGAATGGTGGGTATTCATCCTTTCTGATGACTGAGTAATATTCCATTGTATATATGGACCACATCTTCTTTATCCATTTATCTGCTGAGGGGCATCTCGGCCCCATCCACAGTTTGGCTATTGTGGACACTGCTGCTATGAACACTGGGGTGCATGTGCCCTTCTTTTCACTTATGTCTGTATCTTTGGGGTAGATAGCTAGGAGTGCAATTGCTGGGTCACAAAGCACTTTCTACAGAGAAAACACTTGTGCTGCTCTATGTCTGCCTCAGAAAGGTAGTGAGTATTTATTAATTTGAAAGGGGGCTCTACTTTCAAAGAAATCAGAGGTATGGCGATCCATGAAAGGCAGGAAATCATTTTAAGTCTCACTGCAAAGAACTCCATGGTCTTAGCCTGGCTTTCCAAACACTAAGATGCTCCCTTGATTATGAACATTAACATAAGAAAACTAAACAGAAAAGATGATTCAGCATGAATTTAGACTTCCTTATGGAGAAACCAATTCTAATTCATTCAGTTCAACTAATTTGAATGAATGAATGAATAAATGAATTAAAACCATGAAGGATGGCTTCCCATACTCTTCTTCCAAAGTGCTCCTACCTACAGCAAGGACTGAATGCTTATCTAGAAGGTATTCCTGGTCAGAGTCTCAAGAGGCAGACAAGTCTAAATTTCCTTTACAGGTTCTGTTTTTTTCCTAAAAAGTCATGTAATTTGTCCAAGCTCACCATTATATATTCGTGGGTGTTTTCATTTCATCTTCAGTCATGAAATGCCTTTTTTTTTTAAAGAATTTATTTATTTATTTGATGGACAGAGATCACAAGTAGGCAGAGAGGCAGGCAGAGGGAGAGGAGGAAGCAAGCTCCCTGCTGAGCAGAGAGCCTGATGAGGGGCTCGATCCCAGGACCCTGGGATCATGACCTGAGCCAAGGGCAGAGGCTTTAACCCACTGAGCCACCAAGGTGCCCCAAGTCATGAAATGTTTTAAGAACAAAAAACTTCTCAAACTAAGTACCAGAAACATACTGCCAAATCTATCCTATAGCTTCCTGCAACACACACACACACACCCTAAATTACTACAATACTCCTAGAAGTATGTGTGCCCCTAAATCAAAAAATTCAACTAAAGAAAGAAAAGTTATTTCCCTGGACTTTTAGAGCAGTGATTTAATCAATTAATGTATTTATTTATTTTTAAAGTCATGAACTGATCTAAAATGGGTGAAAGCCAATGGTCAAAACATAAAACTGTGCACATTTGGAAAGATTCAAGATGCTCTCCTGCTTCTTACAGGCTTCCCTCATTAGAAGCACATTTAAAGGCAATCAGTATTTTCTAGGTAACTGCTTCCACAACAAAGGTTAAATATCTCCCCAATCTAAGAAATGGGTTTGGATAACTCAGTGGTTGGTGCTATCATTAAATAAGGTGAGAAAGATGGAGGAAGAGAAGGTCTGAGAATCACCAGCATAAAAAACGATAGCATTTAAATCGACAGGACTAGAGGACAGCCCTCCAGGGGCAGAGTAGCTGCAGACAAGGCATTCTATCAAGCAGAAGGAAAAAGAGGAACAACCAGCAAAGTGAATTAAGAAGGAGGGGACTGTGCTGGAGGACAGGAGTATGGTCTTACAGAAGGCAAGAAAAGAGACTTCCAAGAGGAAGACAGTGGCCAAGCATGTCAAATAATAAGAGAATGAGCTTGGGTGGCTCAGGCAACTAAGTGCAGACTCTTGATTTCAGCTCAAGTCATGATCTCAGGGATATGAGATCAAGCTCCATGTCAGGGTCCTCACTGGGCATGGAGCCTAGGAAAGAAAAGAAAAGGAAAGGAAAGGGAAAGGAGGGGAGGGGAGGGGAGGGGAAGGGAAAGGAGGGGAGAAAAGAAAGAAAAAATGAGCTTGATATGGACAGAGAAATGACTATGGGATTTAATTATAAGGAAGTCACTGTGATCTTACTGACAAGCACTGTTTCAGTAAATGGTAAGAATGGAAACTTGATTGAAGGCTGAGAGACAGTGACAACAGAGAATATAGACAATTCTTCATGTTTTGCTGTGAAGGAGTGAGCATAAGAATTAAGACCATGGTAAGAGATGTCAATGAGAATGATACAGTTAAGAGGGGATATTAATGATGGAGGAAGAAGAGGAGGGATTAGACCCATAGGCAGCAGTCCCTAAGAAGTCAAGAGGGAATAAAATCCAACGCACAAAGCAGAGGTTTTGGCTTTTAAGGGACTGAGGATCTGTCTTTCATTGTAACAAAAGGGAAGGCCAAGGGTGTCAGAACAAATGTAGAGGGGTTAGAAGATCTGTTGATGGAAAAATGAGAGAACTCATGTTCTAACTATTCCAACTGCTTATATTTTAATCATTAAATATGAGGAGAGGTTACCAGCTGAAAGTGAGAAGTGAGTATCAATATCAACTTGAGAAAATAGAATAAAGCAGCTATTTTGAAAAGCAAGAAAGTAAATTTACTAGTAATTTACAATACAGCAGGATTGCCAAACACTGTCGAGTTCCTATTTGAGATCTGCGATTTTTACTATAAACAAAAACCAATTAACACAGGTGTGTATTTTTCTTACCAATTTTTACCTATTCAGTTTCAGGCAGGAAGCAAATAATCAGATGGGTTTACTCAGAGCTGGATTTTTGCCAAGGAGAAAGAGAGAGAAAAGGGACTGATGATAATAAATGACCATGGCTAACAAAGGACATGCGTATATGAATGGTAATGATGACAATGAAAAAGTGATATTCATGGAGTCAAGGAACTAGTCTTGATAAGCTGAAGTAATGCTGGAGAGTAGGTATGATGAAAAGAGGATCAGAGTAAGATGCTTATAGTCAAAATACCGGAGGTGGTACAGCTGCTTTCTTTAATGTTTTTTTCCTGGGCCATCTCATCTGGCATAGTTCTATTTCCTCTCTTAATCTCATATATCACATGATGTTAACATCTTTTCTATGACAACTTCTGAGAACCCTCTGTAACTAACCTCAGTAAGTGGCAGAGCTTCAGCTCTGAGAGACAAACCTGGGGCTAACTCCACCTCTGCCACTTGAGCTGTTCAGCCTTGAGTAAGCCTTTTAGTTACAATGAGCATAGGTTTGTCTCTGAAGATAGTGGCTTAGTATACTTTTCATCCAGGCATTAAGATTTAATAACGTAAAGATATAAACACAGAGGGTTCCAGATAGCAATCCCTCCCAACAAAAAAAAAAAAAAAGAGAGAGAGAGAGAGACGGAAAAGAAAAGGTATCAATATTACTGTATCTGTGCCTCGGAGCCAACTCCATGTAAGGCTCTTGTAGCTGCCTCAACCATAATATGTCCAAACCTGAACTTTGCCTCCTCCACTCCTTATCTAAGTTAATAGCACCACCACCTCATTACTGCAACTAAAATACTCAGCGCTCTCTCTGACTCACCCTTTTTACTTAGCCTCACCATCCAGTTGGTCACCAAATCCTGGTATCATATAAAAAGTCTAAGTGCCCAGAGATTTTAAGATGCACCAAATATTTTCTGTACCACAAGAAGAAAGAATGAAAAATGCTGCCAATTACAAATGCAAGATACCATCATTTGTAAGATACAGCCAGGTTTCAAAAAAGTTATAATGTAGAAGAATTATATCCCAGAATTGTCAAAATTTGGCAAAAAAAAATGTTTTTTTTTGCTTTTACTTTTACCTGTCATGTATCCCTTCCTTTCCATTGTCACTTCAATAATGGGTTCAGGCTCTCATTCTTTTGCCCATGGATCTAGAGCAATGATCTCCTCCCACTCAAGCTTCCTGGCTTCCAAATATTCACTTTGGACACCTTTTTCTTTCTTCCTTTCTTCCTTTTTTAAAAGATTATTTATTTATTTGTCAGAGAGAGAGAGAGTATGCACAAAATCAGGGGGGAAGGGCAGAGGGAGAGGGAGAAGCAAGCTCCCCACTGAGCAAGGAGCCTGAAGCAGGACTTGATCCCAGAACCCTGGGATCATGACCTGAGCTGAAGACAGACGCTTAACCAACTGAGCCCCGTCCACCTTTCCTACTGATGCCAGAGCTATCTTTCTAAAATAGGAATTAGCAGCTTTCACTGCTCTCCTGCAAAACAGCAATGATTTTTCCCTGTTCACAATTCTAAGCATAGTATTCAAAGAGCATAATCTGGTTTGTAAACAGCCCTTTCATCTGCTATTTCAATGCTGATCTATTTCAATACTTGATATAACCTATACTTCAACCACACAGATCTACTTGATGTTCCCCAAATTAATAGGAACAGGGGAGGCTCTCTGTTCACTGTGCTCTCATTTCTTAGCTTGACATAACCTGCTGGTCTCAAGCTTCCCCATCAAAATAGAATCCCTTCTACCTTTTAAGATGAAAATAAAATGCTACCTCTTCTAAAAGGCCTTCATTAATCCTTTTTAGAATTAACTGGGTCTTTGTCTGATTTTCATAAGGGTATTCTTTCTGCACTGATTAAATGTTCATTTCTTTCTGAACGGTACTTAGAAAGTTGCTTACATCCTGCTTCCCTATTAGATTTCAGGCTCCTTGGGGGCAGGGGATGGGCATCCTCATCTTTGCATGCACCAATAGCACTTGATATAATGCCTTGCACACTCTAAAAGTGAATTCTGATGTATTAAAATGAAAGGCTGAAATAATGTTCCTAAAAGCATCTCAGGAAGCAAAAAAGTCAATGACCACTACAAAACTGAAAAAGCAGAAGTTTAACCTTCCCATTTAATATGCCAAATTCTGTAGAAGAACAACCACAGGCAGATTACTTAGCTCTCTCCGCTAAGACCATTGGCAATGCCACCACAGAAGAATCATTTTCACTGTCTGAAAGCTGGTATTATCACTGTCATTGTGTTGGAGTTTTAAAACAGCTGACTAATTAATTTCTTTGGACCAAGTACTTATCAGATGACGATTTCTTTTTTTTTTTTTTTTAAGATTTTATTTATTTATTTGACAGAGAGATCACAAGTAGGCAGAGGGGCAGGCAGAGAGAGAGAGAGGAGGAACAGGCTCCCTGCTGAGCAGAGAGCCCGATGCAGGACTCGATCCCAGGACCCTGAGAGCATGACCTGAGCCGAAGGCAGAGGCTTAACCCACTGAGCCACCCAGGCGCCCTCAGATGACAATTTCTAAATAATGGTTTAAATTTAGCTTAGGAGAAAAAAAATCTATAAAGAAGAAATAACTACTAAAACAAATGACTTATTATTTATTTGACTATAACTTACAGGAGCAAAATACAAAGAATCTAGCCTTCCCCCAATTCCTGTCCACCCCTCTTCCTCTACCCAGATTCTGGAATATACAATACCCAAACACGCACATAATTTTCCTTAATATAATCTTCCTGAGATGCAGAAATAGTCATAAGTTGCCCGTTATTAGACTTTATATCCAATTTACTCTCAATGAGGTCTGTGGCAATAAAACAGTATTCTTATGAAATAAAAATACTGATGACAATGGCAAGTTGACAACTACAATTTCCAAACTCATGTGGAATAAACACATTGAAATGATATTCTAGGGTAATACACCCTGAGGCTGGTGAGGAGGAGGAGAGAGAGAAGAGAAAGCAAGGTATAAAAAGTGGGCCCTTCTCACTGGAATGGGCCTGAGGGGCAGTCCTAGGTGCAGAAAGATTAACCCTAAATCTGTAATTCTACTGCATAGTTTTCATTTCTTTTATTTTAAGATGTTTCTTAAGAGACGCTACCACCAAAGCTTCTTTCTTAAAAAACAGATGTACCTGAGAGGAGTCAAAAGAGGTTATTCTCTAATAACCATATCACCCTTGACTCACTTACTAGACATTACTATACATTGGTTTATCAGGACAAGGTTTCTCATCTTCAGCACTACTGGTATTTTGGACCGAGGAACTTTTTGTTGTAGGGAGCTCTCCTGTATATTGTAGAATGTTTAGCTAGCAGCATCCCTGGGCTCTACCCATAACTAGCATACCCCTGGAGTCAATCAGAAACATCTCTAGGCTTTGCCAAATATTCCCTGAGGGATGAAATCCACTCCCACCCCTTTGAGAACCACTGGTCTAGGATATTTACATGAATTTCCCTAATACCATGGCCCTGGTAGTGTCAAATTCATTTTCAGCTATGGAAACTGAGACTCAAGGAAATAATATACAGGTTATAAGTAGCAGAACCAGTATTTAAGCACCATCCAATGTGACTCAACTGCAAATTGAGTGCTCTTTCAAGTAAGAAATACATTTTCCTTCCTTAGGCAGAGTTAGTAAACAACAGTCTGAGAGGGAAAAAATAGAGGGCACATGCCTGAAAGAAGCAAAAGATTACAATCAAGACTTTGGGATCAGTGGGGGCTATAGAAAAGGGGCACTGATAAAGGTGATGGGAGGGAAAGACAACTTAACCAACTGGCTTGGCAATTACACTTAAAGTCAACTCCTCTGTCTTTTATCACCTTTGCTAGAGACTAGAGCTAATCGTTCTTCAAAGAATATTCCTTCTCGCACCTACGTCAAAACTTTATGGGCTTCATTAGACAAGACCTAGAAAGACTGTGAAAAAGAAGGCTGAGGTATAGAAATAATGGTAATAGCTCCCCCACCATCACCAACTTTGGGAATTTGGAACTTTTCAAAATAAAATTTCTGGATTGTTTTTGTTATGTTTCAAGAAATATTTGGCTCTGGATCAAAATTTCGGTCCTAGAACTTTAAAACTGTGTGATCCTGAGAACTAAGTTCCTTAAATGCCTACTGGTCCAGGTCCCCATTTCTGTCTAAGTAATACGAAAGGTAATACATTTTGCCCCACCTTTATCCCTCCTTAGAATGATTTCAGGAATCTTATTTGTTTAGTAAGCATGCCAACTATTACATACCAACTTTAAAATTACTAGGATATATCCGCTTTTTTTTAGTTAATTTTTTCTTATGCTCTAAGTATGTTTAAAAACCCACAACATTATTATACATTTTTTAAAGTGTCTGCATTCTTTAAACTTAATTTGGAAAAGAGAAAAATGTAGTCCATATGGCTTTTTTCAAAGCAAATTACTTGTGACAGTTATGTACAAAGCTGGTTCTTAAATCCACTCCTAGGAATTAAGAGGCAATCAGGACTCCAATGTGGGCTCAGTGTACTGAAGTTGATAACATGCTGGCCAATCACCAGCCTCTGATGAACTCTGATGAATAAATTTAGTCAACCTAGAATGAGAACTCTAAGTTGCATAAAGCTTTGTACCTAGCCTTACCTTGTCAACATTTTTAATCAACAGTATGGGTGGAAAGCAAGACAAGAAATCCTCCCTGGGGGGGAGAAAAAAGGATTCTACTTGTAGTACTCTTAGCTGGAAACAGTCCACCCTATTACTGGACTCTATAAGAAACAGACACCCCACAACCGAAGGAAGCTGATTTCATCTCAGATTATTGCAGCCAGAGAGCTTGCCCTTACAAAAGTATAAATCTTAATATTGCAGAGCTACATAAAGCTTGATTCCCTTCTAAATGAAAGAGTTTATATTTAAAGATTCACTATTAGGGTGCCTGGGTGGCTCAGTCTGTTAAGCGTCTGACTTCAGCTCAGGTCATAATCCCAGGGTTCTGGGACTGAGTCCCACATTGGGCTCCCCGCTTGGCAGGAAGCCTGCTTCTCCCTCTCCCCTGCTTGTGTTCCCTCCCTCTCTGTCAAATAAACAACAACAACAACAAAGATTCACTATCATGTCCATTCATGCCAACACAATTCCATTCCACTTATATTTAAACCTCAATTTCAACTCCTTTCCAAATGATTTCAAAATACTCTCGCTTATTTATATTTATTTTAAAGTCTGGTATCCCAAACTGAACTCATACTCAAGTGAGGAATAACAATACAATATGCTAATGTTAAACACCATCAGAAGTCTAGCTGCTTGGCACTTCATTTCAGAACCTCCTACATCCTTTCATAAAACTAACTAGGGGCCACATGGGGAGACATGTCATTCATGGAAAAATGCAGACAAAGTCAGTAAAGGTACTACATGCAACAATCATTTGATTTCACAGCATGAATCCTAACTGAAGAGACAAATGACTGGAATTATCTTGAGATAAACTGGTCTGTAGCAATCTGGTGCCAGGACCAAAATGTCATTTAACAGATATCCTGAACTAGATGATTCTACATTTCTGCTTGCTGGCCCACTAGTCCAAGACAAATGGAAAAAATTAAGGAGGAACAGGCACGAAAATATGTTACACAAAACTCATCCCATAGGATATATACCTACCTTCTTCAAGCCACACAGAGCTCTTGTGATATTGGCAAGGTTCCTAAACATTGTTGGGCAGAGAATCCACCTTTAAGACTGAGGTAGAGACAGGCAGAAAATTCAAAATGTCTAAGCCGTCTAATTTTAAGTAGATTTATAAATACAAAAGGTAAAGTATTGACAATGTGCATACTTAGGCTATCTCCACTACTTCTTTACCTCTCCATTCTTCCCCATTCCAGTAAGCATCTATATTTTCTATTTAGATTTGAGATCTCTCCTACCCCCACTTTCTCCTTTAAAGTAATATGCATTTTTTTTTTTCTTTACTGTGATCTTTCAGGGATAATAGTCCCTAATTCTGTTGAATAAGCAAAAGAAAAGGATCTTGCTGATAGTGAGATTTTGGGACAAATAATGAGGGTGGCAAAAGAACGGTTATTTGTGTGAGGGCTAGGCAGAAAGGACCTTAAGGTAGATCTCAGAGTTGGCTGGAGATGCTGTGTCAGGGAGGTGGAAGTAACAATGGGAACATGGTACTTACTACCCCAGATTATGCTATCGCCAGTACCCCCATACTCCCACGAATTCCAGTATGTGGGGAGGGTAAATGGCCCAAGCATATCAGATTTGCTTTAAATATACAAAAAGCAACAGTTATATGGAACCAGTTAAAACCTCAGGACGTACTGTGGCAATTTCCAGAACAAACAGATATCACGCCATTGGGAAAGCCAATCTTCATCAAGTGAGTGCACTGCCTCAGAAAGCAACTGGGAACAGTTACTTGAAAGGCCGGTTTCCTTATATGAGGGCCTGTCTCATCACCCATACTAAAGGTAACCATTCATTGAATACTATTATGTCCCAGACCTTATGCTAAACACTAATATGAATTACTTGATATAATCATCCCAAAATGCAAGGCAAGATGTTGCTACTATTAACCATTCCCATCTTACAGATGAGGAAACTGCTCTGAAAGAGGTTAAATAACTTGTATAAGGTCATGTAACTAGTAAATGGAAGAAGCTAGAACTTATGCAGTCTGAACATAGAACTCAGGCCTTCAACTACCACACCTTTAGATGACAGTTTATAAGTCGTTAATCGTTTATTTGCAGATTTCATTTTAGAACACTGCTAACAAATACATGGAAAAAAAGAGAGAAAGGAAGGGAGGGAAGGAAGGAGATCCCAAAGACGTCTGCTCGTGTGAGTTTTTAGGAAGAAATCTCTGAAGACACAAATGAAAATGATAGAGATTGAAACCACAGGGGCACCTGGGTGGCTCAGTGGGTTAAGCCTCTGCCTTCGGCTCAGGTCATGATCTCAGGGTCCTGGGATCGAGCCCCGCATCGGGCTCTCTGCTCAGCAGGGAGCCTGCTTCCCCCCCTCTCTCTGCCTGCCTCTCTGCCTACTTGTGATCTCTGTCAAATAAATAAATAAAATCTAAAAAAAAAAAAAAAAAGAAAGAAAGAAACCACAGACTATAAGCCTTAATTTTCTTATGTTTAAAAAGCGGGGGGGGGGGGGGGGGCAACCAGCCTATCTGTCTCACAGCAGTGGTGAGAGGAATTAATGAAGTACTTAAATACATACAAAAGCATTCTGTAATCTACAAAGCACTATACTAGTATCATTTCTGTTACACACAAAAAACATAGATATGGAAAATCAACCAGGCAGAACACATTTTCAACACAACTACAAAAGGGCCTATTAACTAATGGAAACTAGATAAAAGCATAGAACTTAGACCACGTAAAAATTATTTCCCAAGATGTTTCTATCAGCTTTTAATGCTACTGCTGGGAGTACATTTACTCAGAATTTAACACATACTGGTGGGAACTTCACATCAGAATCCAAATGTAGACAAGCAAACACAAACATCATCTCCTCCTCCCAGCTATGTAAGTAAGGCAGTGGCAGCAAATGCCAGCTCAAATACCACCCTCCATGCAGCCATCCTTGATTTCTCCAGTCAGAATTGATCAAGCCATCCCCTATATACCTTCACAGCACATCTGCTATTTCCTTGGCATTTCATTCTGATGGATATCAAGTTATCAGTTGCTTCCAAGCCTGACTTCCTACTTCTTGAACTCAGTAAATTCACACAGAACCCCAAAGACCTAAGGCAGATGATCATGTTGGCTGGCACTCAAATGTTTGCTCTATGAAGTTTGTATGTCTCAATTCTGAGTAGGTGGCTGTAGTTTCAGTCTGCATTTTAGGGTAAACACAGACACATCACAAACGTTAAAAAAAAAAAAATTCCGGGTGGAGAAAAAGCTCATTGTTCATATACAGTATCTTCTCCTTTCTTGATCTATGCATTAAAGAAATACTCTTTCAAAAACCGAATGGGAGGCACAAACGGAAACGGAAGAGCAGACGAATGCTTTAGAACCTTCAAAATCCCGTTTCTAATTCAGAACTACTCTCTCCTACCTAGTTTCACTAACACAGTAGGCACCTTCTGCAACACAAAGAGAGGGTATTCTAGCTCAAGGCTGATCCGTTCTTGGGAAAAAGACCATGCCTCTCATTTTAAACACCACTCAGGGGCGGGTACTATTTACTTTTCACATTTTGAACCCTGAGCAAAGGCCACTCTAAAGGCTGGGTTAAGCAAAGGAAAGGAGGTTGGAAATGGAAAAGACTCCCCAGCTAGCACCGCGGGCAGGCCCAAGGACAGGAACACTCGCGCAGGGGTCTAAGGAATCCTAGGCAAGGCTCCCAGGAAACGTGCTTCAATGGGCTTCACTACACGCCACACGGGTGGCACAGGGGCGTAAAACACCGTTGTGATTCCTTTCTGACGAGGCCTCCTTCGACGCCGGAGTCGGCCCGTTGAGGCCGCCGGCGAACGCAGAGCCGCTTGGCCGCCCTCCCTTCAGACCCCAGGCCGCTGTCATCCTCCTCCAAAAGGCACACGGATGAACCTAGTCATCACGACGCGCTCCCTCCGTCCCCCAGGACGCGGCCTCCCGTTGCCTGAAGAGAACGCGGGTCAGCGTCTGCACACATCTCGGCGCCTCACGCCCCGTCCCCGCCACACACGGAGACCGCCCTCGGCTCCGGAGGGCGACTTCATACCCGACCCTGTTTCGTATTAGTGCCCGGAATCACCCATTACCTTCCCCAAGCAAATGTGGCACGTGATGGGCAGAGTGAGCGACAATGTAACGTTCTGCACAGTCTGAGCCATGGCAGCGTTCAGAATCCCGCCAACACGGAAGTCCCGCCGACGGCGGCTTCTCGCCGCGTCTGGGGCCGCGCGAGGCCGGCTACGGCAGCCCGGCAGGGCCATAGCCCGCCGGGAGAGGAAACGAAAACGCGCTTTTGAAACGCGCGGTCACCAAGGCTTTTCTTTCTTTCCTTCCTCTTTCCCTCCCATCCTCCCTCGATTTCCTCCCTTCCTTCCTTTCATTAAAAAAAAAAAAAAAAAAAAGAAAAGAAAAGAAAAAGGAATTCCCGTGTTGGGGACCTGCAAGATTCTTGAGAATGGGAAGGAAGGCTGTATATTACCGGCATCCGTGGAGGATCCTGAAAGTTTAAATGAGAAAGTGCGGAGCCTAGAGGAAGATGGGGAAGGCGATTTTAAATGCCTTGCCTTTTCCCAGAGGGTGGAGGGGGGAGAGTTTTCCGTCTAAAAATTAAACCCTACACAGTCTGCAAACACATGGTGCAGTCAAAACAGGAAGGGAAAAGATGTTATCTATACATTTTAATTTTCGAAACAACTTTCTGTCTCTCTCAGGTCTTTTTCCACCCTGAAATGATGTAATGTCACTTAAAAGCAACAAAGAGTGATTGTCTCTTGATCCGTTTCCTAGACAGGTTACAGTTTATCACAACTTTCCCTGAAGACATGCCTTTCGTTGGTCCTTCTGTGGTTTCTAACAGAGACTTAAAGGTCCGAGCCACGGACTCTGATTTACACCCACCAGTGAGAATGCTGCAAATAGTGCCAGCCGTCCACACTCCCGGAAAGCACGTACACAAGCGTTTAAAGTCTTCGTTTCAGGTGTATATTGAATAAGATATGTGTCATTGTGCTGTAGAACTCGGAAGGTCAGTGTGTGAGGTTCTAAGTCAGCATTTCCTACCAGTGAAAAAGAAAAACTCTAAAAGTTCCTATCTCAATCTTGAATACAACAGATTTGAAATTTAACAGCAGCTGACTTAAAGTGAGAAAGAGCCAGTGTGATTAAGTTATGCAAACAAAAACAATTTGTGAGTAGCGAGATCTAGAAACAAACCAATGGGACGACTTTTGGTAATCTTTACGGAAAAAGAGACAGTATGATCACAAGAAGCACGTGGTCAGTGGAAAAGGGTTCTGGACCTGCATTGGGAGGGTAGAATTCCCTGCCCCAACAACTTCCTGGCTCTACTGGCTTCAGACAATGTATTTAACCCCTCTGCTTCTTAGGTTCCTTTTTGGTAAAGTGTGTGTGTGTGTGTGTGTGTGTGTGTGTGTGTATTAAATGAGGTCAATGTATGCTTAAGATCATGTTTCAAAGAAACAGACAGTAATAGACTGGACCAGCTGGGAATTCACCTAAAGAAGGCCACGTCCAGTTCAAAATTGTCTCACAGACAACAGTGAGAATTCTAACAAACGGCTCAAAATTTAATTTCCTGAGAATTGGAGGCCATTGTGTGTTTGGAATTGGAGAATAAGGCAAAATAGTCACATTGCATGTCTGGTTATTTGCCACTTTTTCAAAATGCTTGGCATACGGTCATCTGTTTTGGTTATTTTCTGGCTACTTGAAGTGATATTTTTATGGGGTCTAGTTTACATGTTTTGCTAAAGCATTGTTCCTGTCCCTGGGTGTAGATCTTAAACCAGAATGAGAAAACTCCAGGTCATTCATTACCACTCTCATTCAAGTTTCACTGTTCCCCGGGCCTGCTGCGTTCTTCCTACTCTCACCTCGCCCATTCCCTGTTCTCACCTCACTGATACCTAAGATGGTATGTTAGGACCTATCATACCCACCCTCTGAGTAGGATGTAGGACTGAGAATGTTCTGTCTCCCACATCCATCCCTGAAAACAGTGCAGCGGGGAGACATGTTGAAAACATTTTTTTTTTTTTAATTCTTTTCCGTTGTTAATGGAGCAAATTCATTTCTCATTAACCACCTTGGTGATTGGTGTTAATATTTAGTCACTAAGTGAGTTTGAAAAATTGTAACCTACATTTTAAGTAGAATGTTAAAGTCTAGAGTATTCCCAGACTCTCTTTCCACATTCACTAACATTGTCACAGCTCCTCTGTGCTGTTGTCGTAGTTTGTCCGTATAGTTATTTCTGTTGTGATCACATCATACTATAGTTGGTTGTTCATGTGTTTGCCTCCACAACAGACTATTTTTGGAGGGCAGAGATTGTGTCTGATTTATCTCTAGTATCTGGTACTAGGTGACTCTTCCACGGAAGGTAATATTTTCTTTAGCTACAGACTCAGGCTGTTTTAAACCCTGTCTTTACTTATTTTTCACTGCAAAATGGAAGACTGCATTGCTTTTTTGCTAATTACAAAAATCGCTTCTCTTAAGAAAATTAAGCCATTTATAAACATATAAAATAATGGGGAAAAAAGTTCCTCTGTATTTATGCCTCACCTTTCTATCCTGTGTGGTAATCACTATTAAATTCTAAAGCAGGGGCGCCTGAGTGGCTCAGTGGGTTAAGCCTCTGCCTTCGGCTCAGGTCATGATCTCGGGGTCCCGGGATCGAGTCCTGCATCAGGCTCTCTGCTAAGCAGGGAGCCTGCTTCCCCCTCTCTCTCTGCCTGCCTCTCTGCCTACTTGTGATTTCTCTGTGTGTGTGTCAAATAAATAAATAAAATCTTTTAAAAAATTCTAAAGCATATCTTTACAGTTTAATTCATATATTTATGCATAGGATCATAGTATAACATACCTGTTTTGTTTACTAATGTTTGTGAATAGGTGCACAGATACATACACACACACACACACACACACACACATCTAAGTAATATTGTTAGCAATATGGGCTGATGAGGACTATCTTTAGGTCCAAACGGATGCCAGGCCAATTCCCAGACATCACTTCTAATTATACAATGGTTTAAGGCCAGAAACTATCCTTTCCCTCTGCTCTATGAACACCGTTTCTTTTTGTTGACAAATCATGTTCTAAATAGATGTCATTTGGCCCAAATTGTTAAGTAATGTTGCCATTACTCTAATAGGAAAAAACAAAGATTATATGGCCCATTGACTTTGTGCTTAATCTGTGCCTTGGCTCTTGGTAGCCTTATGGAGAGTCCTGTGACCTGGGACAGGCTAAACCCCCTAAATTCTTAGAATTATAAACTTTTAGAACTAGAAAGAATCTTAGGGGTTTTTATGCAGGCCTCTCCTTTCACCGATAAAGACATTCAGATCTAGAGAAGATAAATGACCAGAAAATGGTAGATTTGAAGCAAAATCCTAGATCTTACTTGGATTCTCTGAGATTGTTGGCCCGATGCCTTTGCATAAGTGCAAGATGTATTATTATTAATAAAGTAGTTCGGTAATAAAAAGTCAGTCATAATTGAATTTCTTTGCTAAGAAAACCATCAAATAGCTATGGAACACCTTTTACCCCTTGTTTAAATCAGATTCATTTTTATGATAAATTATTTAAAAGCAAGTTTAAAAAAATATAAAATCTTAAGTGCTATTAAAAATTGATTAGGCATGCATTATTCTTTCATTGACCCAGTTCAGATTGTTTTTTAATTTTTTTGGTCAAAGCTAATAAATTTGAGTAGATGTTTCAGACAGACGTTTTGTAATCATTTGGCCATCAGTCAATTAATCACAACTTCATAAATATTGATTTCAGATTACATTTATCTTTCATTCCTGAAACACAATCTTTTTTGTTGTTGTTTGTTTTAAATTTATACTCCCCCACTTGGATTGTGGTTAACAATGAGGAAACTCATAAAATTTGGATTAAAAAAAATTAATCATAGGTGCTGGCCCAGCTGCCTGGGCATCAAGCATGGGACAGTCTTCTCACAGGCTTGAGAATTCTGAGCTAGAATATCTCAGGATGGTGGCATGAAAGATGCTCGTTAATAGAGCCGAAGTTTTTCTTGCAAGTTTTTTTTTAATACACTACTGGTAGTTTGCATGCATTCATATAATGAATTTTTTAAAAAATATTTTGTTTATTTATTTGACAGAAAGACACAGCTAGAGAGGGAGCACAAACAGTGGTATGGGAGAGGGAGAAGCTGGCCTCCCACGGAGCAGGAAGCCTGATGTGGGGCTCGATCCCAGGACACTGGGATCATGCCCTGAGCCAAAGGCAGATGCTTAAAGACTTCTTAACACCTAGGTGCCGCAATATAATGTATTTCTATTAAAAACGTTAAGGAACAACTAACTCAGACAAAGTTCTGTCTCATGGAGCCTTCCTTCCAGTGGGAAAGTTATATCGCACGGCTTACAACCAAATCTCGGCCTCTGGAGTAGCAGTTGAGATTTTAATGCTGAATCTGCACATCAAATTTGTATGTAAATCACACTATAAGTGATTGCAGAATGAATGAATAAATGAGTAAATAAATAAATAAAATTAGTTATTTGTAATTCTACCAATATTTAAAAGTTGGTTTTTGTTTTTGTTTTAATGTGCCAGGCACTGTTCTAAGAGCCTGGTACACAGCTATGAAACCCTGCCTACTTTTATTCATTCAACAACCACTTTGCTGACTACCATTGAGGTGCCAGCCACTGTACTATTGCGTGTGTATGTGTGTGTGTGTGTGTGTGTGTGTGTGTGTGTTTCTTTTCTTTTCTTTTAAAGTAGGATCCACACCAAAAGTGTGGCTTGAACTCACAACCCTGAGATCAAAGGTCACATGCTCTACTGACAGAGCCAGCCAGGGCCCCACCACTGTACTATTAATGGGCCTCTTTATAAATGGAATTACAGAGCCCAACTCTTCTATTTTACCATAAAGTGCCTATTTCTATAGTGATTTCTCTTCCAAATGTTCTTATTATGGGTTAGCCTCTGGTGTTGTGACACAGCAAGTTATAGTTTTAAATATTTAAAATGTTGCAAATTGGGTGATTGTTTCAAATTAGGGAATTTTTTAAAGAATATTTTAGTTCCACCTAAGGCTAAGTGGTACTTCACAAATGTTTGTTGAATGCCAGAGAATAAATAAAGGAAATATTATCTCCGGTAATATTGTAACAGGAACCAGAGACAGAGAGGTTGTGGGATTTGCCACAGTAACAGAATAGGGAACCCCGCTCTGATATCCTAACAGACCACATTCCTTTTCTTTTTGCCCTTAGTTCGGGTGTTAGCAGAACTTCCAAGGTGAGATCCTCCATTAAGATGTGAAAGCCAGGGGTGCCTGAGTGGCTCAGTTGGTCGAGCATCTGTCTTTGACTCAGGTCATGACGCCGGGGTCCTGGGATTGGGCTCCGCACCTGGACTCCCTGCTTGGCAGGGAGTCTGCTTCTCCCCTCCCTGCCACTTCCCTTGCTTGTACTGTCTCTGTATCTCTGTCAAATAAATAAAAATTAAAAAAAAAAAAAAAGAACTGAAAGCCAGACCCTTGTTTTCATGTTATTTACTCAAGCCCTATGAATTGCGTTCAGAGGACACCTCTCCCACAAAGGCATCCTGCAGTCGGCCATAGAGTCACGGCAGCTGGCTGCAGTCTTGCCAAGTTGCTTTACTATTTTTTACACACTCAACACTCCTGGTCATTGTTTTAGCTACTGAATCCTTTATTACAGATGTTATTTAAGATACGGCTTCACGGAGCGCTTGGGTGGCTTAGTCGTTAAGCCGATTGCCTTCCGCTCTGGTCATGATCTCAGCATCCTGGGATCTAGCCCCACACTGGGCTCTCTGCTCAGCGGAAAGCCTTCTTCTCCCTCTCCCTCTCCCACTCCCCCTGCTTGTGCTCCTTCTGTAGCTGTGTCTCTCTCTGTCAAATAAATAAATAAAATCTTTAAACAAATAAATAAAGATAAGGCTTCATTTCCCCATACTGCACCATCCTCAACTCTTTGATCTGTGATTTCTACTTCTTCCCCCCACCCACCTCCCACCACAGCATTCATTATATTCATTATGACCAAGTCTCAACTTTCATCTCTTTCAGGATGCTTTTCTTGTTGCCCCAGCCTCCTCACAACCCCTCTGACTTTCAAATTCTGAATCACGACTAACCTATATCAACCAATTTTTGTACCTCATGAATTTATTTTACAAAGCTTTCTTTAACGCCAACTGTGGCTCAAGCACTGTGACAAATCCTAAAGGTTAAAAGTTGAGACTGGCTCAAAGTCTGAGATCAAGGTGTCACTGGGTTGGTTACTTCTGTGAGGAAGAATCTCTTCCGTGCTTGCCTGGTGTTTTCTGGCATTCACTGGTGTTGCTCCTTATAAAAGCATCAGTCAGATCTCTGCCTTCATTTTTACACGGCATTCTCCCTGCAGGCATGTCTGTGTTCTAATTCCCCTCCCTTTTTCTTTCTTTTTTTTTTCTTTTTCTTTTTTTCTAATTTCCCCTTTTTATAAGAAGGACAGTCGTGGATTAAGGACCAACCCTACTTCAGCATGACCTTATCTTGCTTAATTAATTAAGGTGGGATGACCTGATTTCTAAAGAAGGTCACATTCTGACATGATAGGGTTAGGACTTCAACCACATGAATGGGGTGAGGAGCACAATTCAACTCATAGCAGTATCCATGAATATTGTTTAATATGATGTCAGCTCCCTCCCTCCTGAGCACATGATTAGTCTGCTTTGCCTTGCCCTCCTGTCTGTGGTGGGACTTTGGGTCTAGTTTAGCAAATAAGATGCAACTAGAAGTTGCATCTACATGGTTCTTTCTTGGCCGGAAGCCTTTCATTGTTTGAGGCTGCTGAGAGCTCTCTGTCCTTCTGCCGTGGTGACCAGTTGTGCAAGATGGAACACACAACTAGAGCAATATGGAGCAGAGCTCTGACCCTGATAGGGCAAAGAGCCTGAAAGAAAACTAAACCTTTATTGTTGTAAGTGACTAAGAGGTGTGACCATAGCATAACCTAGGTTTTCCGGATACAGTAACTTTGGGGGGGGGGGTATGATTTACTTTTATTTTTGCTATGGACTTAAATGTGTCTCCCCAAAATTTTTGCATTAAAGTCTGAATCCTCAATGTAAGTGTATCTGGAAATAGGGTCTTTAGGAGGTAATTAAGGTTAAATGTAGGCATGAAGGTGGGACCATAATCCCATTGGACTGTGGCCTTCTAAGAACATGAAAATCTCTCTGTAGCTCTCTGTATCTCTCTTTCTCTCTTTCCCTATTTTTATTTCCTTCTCTATCTTCATTTCTCTCTTTCTCTTCACTCCCTTACCCCATATAGGGACACATAAAGACAAATGTTGTCTGCAGGGTGCCTGGGTGGCTCAGTTGGTTAAGAGTCTGTCTTTGGCTCCTGGAGTTCTAAGATCCAGCCCCGAGTTAGGCTCCCTGCTCGTCAGGGAGCCTGCTTCTCCCTCTTCCACTTCCTCTCCCCAAGCTTGTGTGTTCTCTCTCTCTTGCTCTCTCTCAAATAAATAAATAAAATATTAAAAAAAAAAAAAAAAGACAACGACTATCGGCAAGTGTTGGGGAGAACTGTCATCAGAACCCGACCACATCTGACACATTCTGACCTGGAACTTCCAGTCTCAGAACTGTAAGCTACCCCATCCATGGTATTTTCTTATAGCAACCTGAACTAAGACACTTTTTTTACTTAGTTATACTGATATATACAGGTTTTCCTACTTGGACTTATTTAGACTCTTAGGATTTTTTTCTTACTTATACTTTCATCTAATCTATAAAAAAATACTAGTTTTATAAACATGAAAGATTTGACATTAAAAAAAAATCCTTCAAAGCAGGCATCATAAAGCCATATATTTTAGTAGATCTGCTACCCAGGTTATCTTTACAATGAACTAAATTCAAAGGAAAATGTAAATTCAATTTCATAGAAATGTATTGAAAGCCTCAGCTCTCATGGCCACTATCCTTAAGAGCTTCCCACAAATCTCTTACCTTTCTTTCTGCAGATACAGACTTCTAATGATAACACACACCATTTCTGTACTTCGTGAACTTAAATGGCAATTTGTGGTATTGTTCTTCGTCTCACTCGAGTGTTCCTTGAGATGATGTTACTGTGGTATCTTGTATAATTGTTCACCAAAATCGGCTTCCTATCCACGCCCTGGGTGAGGATTCTATTTTAGAGTCCCATTGAAGTTGGGCTTGAAATGGCCAGATTTTCCTTGGCCAGCGACACGTGTGAAGAAGTGACCTAGATCTCTTCCACACCGAAGTTGAAAGAGCCGGTGCTTTCTTCCTCCCTCCTTTTCGCCTTGCCCTGGAACTGGGAGGCTCTCAGCGGCAGCTGTGCCCTGTACCTGGGTGGCAGCAAAGACAAAGGAGAGCAGAGCCCCAGACCACGTCCAAGAGACTTGATACATGATCTGGGAAGTCCTTATTGTGATAAGCCACTGAGATTTTGGAGTTGTTTTGTTTTGTTTTGTTGTTTTAAGGGCTGCAAATCCTAGTCCAACCTCACTGATACAACATTAGGTAAGACCCATGTGGTGTGCATCTGAACGTCCCACAGGCTAGCTATTCCTCGGTACAGCATGTGTGATGGACACAGAGACAAACCACTCCATTTTTAAAGATTTTACTTATTTATTTATTTGAGTGAGAGATAGCACGGGTGGGGGAGGGGCAGGCTCTCCTCTGAGCATGAAGCCAGAGGGGGTAGGGTGGGAGTGGGGTGAGGGTGGGGGTGGGGCTGGGATGTCTCTTAGAACCTGGGATCATGACTTGAGCGGCGGACAGGGCAGACTCAACCGACTAAGCCACCCAGGCGCCCACAGGGGAATCTTGACACAGCTGTTGAGAGTATTGTCAGCAAATGTCCTTCAGTTCTCAACCCTTTCGGGGTTTGCCACAGTGGCAGAGAGGCCTCTCAAGCACGTCATATTCATATCCTTCCTAGGCTGGCCCGCATCTGGTAGCTCATGGGGGTAGGGCTATAAAGCCTTGGCCAGTGAAGGCCAGCTCTGCTGGGTCATTCAGCTCTAGAGCTCCTTGTGGAGGGCCTGCACCTCAGCTTGTCTTCTTCCTTTGCCCAGTCCTGCTTCCTTCCCTTCCAGTCCAGAGGCCTTGACCACAAGCGTACTTCCTGATAAAACTTTTGCGCGTTCAACACTGTTTGAGAGTCTTCTTCTCAAAGAACCCAGTCTGCAACCAACATGCTTACCTTTAAAGGAGATAAGAGAAGTGAGTGAGTGAGTGTGTGTCGCGGGCGGGGGGGGGGGTGTGTGTGTGAGTGTACACATATATACCCTCCCAGTGGGTTCTGTGCTGGTTGTCTCCCCACTTTCCTCCTTTGGTGACCCATTTGTTCGTAAATATGCCATTATTACTAATTAGCTGCAGCCAACCTCTGCTCCTGTGGGCCTTGGAGACCGTCTACCTTCTTCTAGCAGATGTGTCAAATGTGTAAGCATAACTTTTAGAGTGTGACCTAGTTTCGTTGCTTAAAGTCACTGCGAATAAAAAGGACCATTCAGAGGTCAGGAGGCAGGGCCACTTTAATTTTTGCTTTTTATTTATTCTTAAGATTCTTCAGTATATTAAAAAATGAAAAAAAGCCAATACAGCATCACAAATCTTGTGGCGGATTTTGAATATTTACATTTAACAGATTAATTCCTTTAGCCCAAAATATAGTTCAATGTAATTACTTCCACATTGCCCAAAATAATTATAGGATTTATCATAGAATATGAATTCCTGGCACTACAGGTAGTATTGTCTTCTAAAATTGTTTTTGTTTTTTTCAGCCCATGGGTCACATCCGCATTAAGAGGATCATGAAATCAATTTCTGTGAAGAACAGGGCAATCGAAGTGTGAAAAACTGCCTCACCCTCTCTCCCTTTTGCCAGGGTGAATGAACATTTGTATGTGGAATTTGTGATTACCCCTTCTAGCCAAAACACCCTCAGTAATTTATCCTGACTTTCTCCGCTTTTCCCATCCCTTCCCCTTCACCTCTTTTCACTTGCATACAATGGAACAAAAATACACACTGCATTGCATGTGGTAATAGTAAAAGTGTTTGTTTTGTTTCTCCCTGCCCCGGGTGGAGCCTAATGTAAGACTTGAACTCATGACCCTAAGATTAAGAACTGAGGTGATATCAAGAGTCAAACACTTAATCAACTGAGCCACCCAGGCACCCCCATGGTAAAAGCATTTTTTGTGCTATGTTGTGATGTAGGATAGATGTCCTATTGAGGTGTGTATTAAACATTGGAAGACATACCATAAGTGACTCTTAATCTCACAAAACAAACTGAGGGTTGCTGGGGGGAGGGGGGTCGGGAGAGGGGGGTGGGGTTATGGACATTGGGGAGGGTATGTGCTATGATGAGTGCTGTGAAGTGTGTAAACCTGGCGATTCACAGACCTGGATCCCTGGGGATAAAAAGACATTATATGTTTATAAAAAAATAAAAAAATTTAATAAATTAAAAAAAAATTTGAGAACTAGTATCTTAATGGATATATTGGGTTGAATGATAGATGACTCCTTTTAATATCATCAGTGTCTCGATGAAGTATTCATATTCTTTTTGAGATAATGTTAAAAGTCAAAATTTGAGTCATCTGATAAAGGTAGACTTGGGGGCACCTGGGTGGCTCAGTGGTTTGAGCCTCTGCCGTCGGCTCAGGTCATGATCTCAGGGTCCTGGGATGGAGGCCCGCATCAGCCTCTCTGCTCAGCAGGGAGCCTGCTTCCCGCCCCCCCCCCCCCGCCCCCGCCTGCGTCTCTGCCCACTTGTGATCTCTGTCAAACAAATAAATAAAATCTTTAAAAAAAAAAAAAAAAGGTAGACTTGGGGCAAATGAATCTTCCGGTTCTCCAAAAGGGGCCTCTTTTCCCCCCAGTGTCTCTTCTTCTTACCCCTTCATCAAAGCATAAGGTTAGACATTATATGTTTTTAGGAAATAGTCTGAACCTCATTGCTGTGGCTTTACAAAAACTGAAGAGAAGCCAAAGGAAAGTGTCTTTGATTTATTTTCCTTTTTTTGATCTATTTATTTGAGTGAGAGAAAGAGAGCACAGTGAGAACACAGGCCGAGTAAAAGGGAGGATGGAAAAGAGAAGCAGACGCCCTGCTGAGCAGGAAGCCTTACATGGGGCTCAGTCCCGGGTCCCCAGGATCTCCACTTGAGCTGAAGGCAGATGCTTAACCAACTGAGCCACCCAGGTGCCCTGGAAAGGGTCTTTTATTGCATTCCTCCCCGCCCCCAGACACATAACTCTAGCAGAGCTCCGAAAGGTAACGCAATGAGAATGGTGGTTCAGTCCAGCAGACATTTCTGGTGTACATATGTGTTCCTTACAACGACCCTGGTAGAGAGCCTGCCATTCTTCCTGTTTTAGAGTCAGAAAACTGAGGTTCAGAGAGGTGATAAAACCACATAGACATTAAATGCCATAGATAGATTTTCTGATTTGTATTCCAGCGGCTGTTTATTCAACGATAATTTGTCAAAGATGCACCATGTTCTAGAAAATATATACTATACCTGGAGGATATGAAACTGAGAGAAGCCTCGTGTCTGCCTTCAAGGAGCTTGAATCACTCTGGTGTAGAGATATATTTAAAACTTGATCAAAATAAAGTAAGATAATATAGCCATAACAGCGATCACCGACAGAGCACTTACTCCGGGGCAGGTGTGAGATCTTCACAGTGCTGTGGAGACCCTGAGGAGAAAGGTTGTTTCAGGGTAGGAATCAGGTAAACTTTTGCATCCCTGGAAAAGGATAGTTGGAATATCCAGCAGCCAGAAGGGAGAGCAGGACCCCTCAGATCACTGGGAATTGTATGTGCAGAGGAACTGGCTGGGTGAGAGAGAGCCTTCTGTTATCAGGATGCATGTAAGACTTTGGCTATGCGATAGGGGAAGGAGATCAGGAATATTCCAGAATTTCTACTTGAACAGCAAGGTGGGAAGTGGGATAGAGGCAATTACTGAATTTTAGAAGTTTGCTCAAGATTCAGTATTGTGATCTTAACATGGATATACACTGTTTAGAAGAATTAACACTTTTGAAACTGTTAGGTTTATATTTGTCATAAATAACTAAGTTGTGGGCAAAGCTGGTTAAAATCAGGGGTTTTCGTTGTTATGGTTGTTACAGAATTTATTTGGAAAAGAAGAATGTATCTTGGTGCATTTGAGTCTGCAAACTTTTCAATGAATGGCTCTTGTCTTTTGATTTAAAATCTATACCTAAAAGATTAATGAAATAGGAGAACTCAGTTTTAGAATGTTTGTATAGACCTGAGAAATGAATGCAGTAGGTGGATAATGGACAGAGGATAACTAGAAGACACAGTCTTGTTGAATGAAAACAAGATCCAGTTAAAAATAAAATTTGAGGGTCACCTGGGTGGTTCAGTGTGTTGGATCTCTGTCTTAGGCTCAGTTCATGGTCTCGGGGTCCTGGGATGGAGCCCTACATCGAGCTCTCTGCTCAGCAGGGAGCCTGCTTCCCCCTCTCTCTCTCTGCCTGCCTCTCTGCCTACTTGCGATCTCTCTGTCAAATAAATAAATAAATTCTTAAAAAATAAAATAAAATTTGAATTCAATGATGTTTGAATAGCTCTGTCACTACTTTGTTAGTCATTATTTGGATGTGACCTACAAAGGATAAGACATCATTATTTAAAAATACTTTTATTTTTTTTTAAAGATTTTATTTTTAAGCAATCTCTGCACCCAACATGGGGTTCAATCTTACAACCCTGAGATCAAGAGTTACGTCCTCCACCAACTGAGCCAGCCCAGCTAAGTGCCCCTAAAAATAAACTTTTAATTAAAAGTGTGAAAGTGTAAGTCTATAGGAGTCAAAGCATGTGCTAAATGGAAAATAATTGAAAAGATTGTATTTATTTATTTTAGAGAGAAAGGGATAAAGACCATTGGGGGAAGAACAAAAGAGGAGGGAGAGCAACAAGCAGGCACCCCACTGAGTGCGGAACCCCAAGAGCTTTGGGGGGAAGGGAGGGCTTAATCTCAGGACCCTGAGATCCCGACCCCAGTGGAAATCAAGAGCTGGATGCTTAACAAGCTGAACTGCCCAGATGCCCCAGAAAACATTTTT
This sequence comes from Martes martes, assembly GCF_963455335.1. Lineage (NCBI taxonomy): Eukaryota > Metazoa > Chordata > Mammalia > Carnivora > Mustelidae > Martes > Martes martes. Next base: position 28,681,458 of record NC_137890.1, on the reverse strand, counting down.
AATTACTGACTAAAGCCCTTTTTTAAACTGGTGAAAATAGAGTATGTTTGGGCTTTTTAGGGAAGAAATGGAGGCAATGCTTTAGAAAAGGAAAGCAAGGAAGGAAACCTAAATGTTCTATATACATACTGTGTTCATGTTGTATGTGTATACATGAACTTCCCCTCCACATACCTGCTTTCCTATATACCTCTATAAAGAATATCTCTTATGCAGAATTTCAACAACCAGGGATCTCAGAAAAACAGTATCGATACTACACAATTATAATTGAAATTCTTAATGATGATTCTGTGACTCTGAAGGAGCTTGAGATGCCTCTGGGATCCTCGAGGCTGTGTTAAATTATGTTAAGGTCAATATTAGTGTTAATTGCATTTTATTATATTATTTGAATATTGGTTATCCCTCTGTGCTATACATTGTTACTCTCATTTGACCTAATAGTTAATTAACTATGTTTTAACTTGCTGTGTGTGAAAATTTGTGAAAAAGCGCGTTAACATGCACGTTTGATTTCATAACTGAGTTTTAGCTGTGAGTATAAATGTGGCATATAATAAAACCTCCCATTAATATGGAAAGAGCATAACCTAGATGCCCTGTTACCATGTTATTTATATGTTTGCTTCTACATTGAAGTTTTTAGGCATTTGGTAGGAAAAGGTGTTTTCTTTTTGGTTTATGAAAAAAAATCAAGCTGTAATGTTAGTATATGGCATCAGCGAGCCCTTGTCCTTCTGTAGTTTACTGTTTTGTTCTCTAGCTTTTCTTCTGTAGCTCTGTTTGTCCCTAGTCGTTATAAGTTCTGATCTTTGGTGATAATGCTTGATTTGTTAGAGATATCTTGGGGCAATCAACATATGCCAGAACGTGCTTTCTCTTTCTCCCTAGATTTGCAAACATAATAACCAAGACTGGGTGTTCAGGTTAGATAACCCATTCTTTTGGAGTCTCCCTCCTCTAACCCAGCTCTAATTGGAAGAAATGATAAGAGGTTTGTTTGCAGGATAGTAGTAATGGCCAGCATACTGGATTCTGCTTACTGGATTTCAGGCGCTCTTAAGAGCATTAAGTGCTTCTGTTCCTTTAATTCACGGTACAGCTCTATGAGATTGTTAGTGTTTTACTTGTGAGAAAGCTGAGGTGCATTCATTCATTTAACAAGTGCCCATTAAACATATGCTATGTGCAAGGCACAGATCTATGTTTGGGTCCACAGCAAAGAGTAGGATAGACACAACATTCCCACCCTCTTGGAATTTACATTTGCTGAAGGCTCCAAAGAGGTTTTGAGAACTGGGGAACCTCAATCTACTGTGCCTTTTTGGCTCAGCAAGTATTTCTGAGTGGTTATTGTGCGTGGTTTAATGGGAATAACACAACACTGAGAGTCAGAAATCCTCATGGTTTTGTCTTTGACATTAGTTAGATGCAAGTACCCAAGCTTCTCCGACCTTATGGGTTCTAGAAGAGATGTCCCTGAGTTACTCTAATTTTATAATGGTTCTATGTGTCTAAAATTTTTTAGATACAGTGTATAAAAACCTAGGTGCTCAGGAAGCATATGCCAGATGCTGACTTGGGAGAATGTAAGCCTTCTGTAAGATTATGTAGTTTCAGAGCTCCTTATGGGGACTCAATGAGCAGATTGGAAAGAGGAAAACTGAGGCCAAGTGGCGTGCCCTAGGCCATGAAACTAACAAACATTGGGACAAAGATTCAAATTCCTTTTGTCTCACAAATGCTGGCCCAGCCCTGTCCCTCTTTGGAAGATAAAATTGAGCTTGTCTTGGAAAGAATTACTAATCTTCAACTATATTCGAGACACCGTGAACAAGATAAGCAGAATATGGACTCTACTGTGTAGTACCTGCTGTTCAGGAGAGGAGAGAACACTTACACATAAAAACTCCTAAGAAGGGGGGCGCCTGGGTGGCTCAGTGGGTTAAAGCCTCTGCCTTCGGCTCAGCTCATGATCTCAGGGTCCTGGGATCGAGCCCCGCATCGGGCTCTCTGCTCAGCAGGGAGCCTGCTTCCTTTCCTGCCTCTCTGCCTACTTGTAATCTCTGTCTGTCAAATAAATAAATAAAATCTTTTAAAAAACAAACAAACTCCTAAGAAGGAATAAAATGGTTAGAGTCTTAAGGAAGATTAAATGGGAATTGGTTGATGGGATAAATTACTTTAAGTGGGCTTAAAAGGGAAGATTACATAGAAAAACACCATTTAAGCTCATCATATATGGACATATGGACTAGGGGGAAATAGTCTAAGTGAAAGTGATAGCAAAAGGTAAGTTATGGAAATAGGAAAGGATTAAGGAATAACCCAGAATTCAGTTTAGCTGGAGCATAAAGTGGGTAAAGGCAGCAGTAGAGAGGCTGGTGAGATGGGCTTGAGGCCAGTGGTGGAGGCTCCCAAGACTTTGAACTTTGCTCTGTAAGCTCTTGGGAGCCAAAGGACATTTCTGAGCAAGGGACTGTATGATCGGACTTAAGTTTTGGGAAATCCAACCCATCAACTGTGTATAAAATGGATTGGATTGTAGAACAAAAAGGCAGAATATTATGTAGGCTGCATGTTGCCAAGAATAAGAGAAGTGGATATATATAGACTAGAATATTGAAGGATTTCCTGGAGCAGGGATAATTTGGTCTGGGCTTAGAAAAATGGTCAGATTTGCTAAAAAGAGAGGTCTTGATGGATAAGAATGAGGATGAGTGAGATTATAGCATTCATTCTCATGAGGACTCTGTTCGTTTTAGAAATAAAAGGATCTATGCCCTTTGAACAGCAAAGTGAATAAACAGAAGTGCCCCCAGAGTGAATCTGAGGGTTCAGAAAGTTCCGGAATCAACCTAGGATGAAGACATAAGGGCCAGATCTGCCTCCTGGGCTACATGATCTAATCCCAGGGCAAGTTTAGCCCAAGAGGAATATTTACCACCACTCTGGGGGCCACAAGACTGTAAGGCAACTGGTAAGGAGAATATCAGGATTTATGGTATTTCCAGTAGCATCAACACTTAAAGAATCATCATTAGATTTGCAGAGGATGGATGGACAGAATTAGACCAGGTGTCTGGACAAAGCACAGAAGCTCAGCCTGAAGCAATGTAGCTCTGCTGTAAACAGCTGGGAAACAGCTGCAACTGACAGCCCCTGCTGGCAAGCTGCTGCCAGCGACAGGCATGCTCAGTACCCGGAGAAGTGACAGGAAATCTGCAAAGCTAAAGCATGGGGCATCAGGCCTTCCAGGCCAAACCTGTGCCTCTTTCTGCTGGTTGACTTCCTGTATTTCATTTGCCCAGGAAGGAAAAATGCGAGCAGATTGTCCTTCTTGCTGCAAAGGGAGTTCAGGAATCTCCCTTGTGAGTTTCTTAGGTCTTATATGCCATCCTTGTCTACACCGCAAGCCTTCTGCAACTGCCAGAGTTCAGTTTGTTAGTGTTTAAGAAATTGTCAAGAATTTGTGTTTGTGTTTAAGAAGTTGTCAAGAAGTTGTCTGAGAACGGGGTGCCTGGGTGGTTTAGTCGGTTGGGTGTCTGCTTTTGGCTCAGGTCATGATCCCGGGGTCCTGGGACTGAGCCCCAAATCGGGCTCCCTGCTCAGTAGGGAGCCTGCTTCTCCGTCTCCCTCTGCCTGCTACTCCCCTGCTTGTGCTCTCTCTCTGTGTCAAATAAATAAATAAATTATATATATATATGTACATATATATATATATATATATTTTATTTGACAGAGAGAGAGATCGCCAAGTAGGCAGAGAGGCAGGCAGAGAGAGGGGGAAGCAGCCTCCCCGTCAAGCAGAGAGCCCGACTCCGGGCTCGATCCCAGGATCCCGAGACCATGACCTGAGCCAAAGACAGAGAGCCCAACCCACTGAGTCACCCAGGCGCCCCAATAAGTAAAATATTTTTTTAAAAAGATGTTGTCCGCGGTGATTCATGATTTTCCATTACACCCACCAGTGTATGGAAACTCCAATTACTCCACATTCTTTCTGGCAGTTGGTGGGGTTCGGCTTAACACATTCAGTCATTCTGATAACAATAACACCGTTATTGTGTTAATTCTGATAACAATAACACCGTTATTGTGTTAATTCACATTTCCCTAGAGGATCTTTTCATGTGCTTACTTGCTATAGGTGGTCTTTGGTGAGGTGTCTGCTCAAATCTTTGGCCCATTTTAAAAAACTGGAAGCTCATCTTTTTTTGAGTTGTAAAGTTTCCGTGTATATTTTAGATACAAGTCTTGATCAGACCCGTACTTTGATATTTTTCCCCCCAGTTTGTGGCTTCCCTTTTTATTTTCTTAACAGTTGAAGAGCAAAAGCTTTCAAATTTTGAGGAAGTTTTTGCTTTCTCCTTCCGTTATCTCTTTAATTCTTTCTACTGCAGGAGTAAGGCAGATTCTTCAGGCTCAACCACGGCTGATGTTTGGACAGGGTCGTGTTGGGGTCAAATTGTCCTGAGTTCAGTCCAGGCATCCCCCTTTCTATATGTTTGTGATGGCATGGTTTTTGTGGCAAAGAGTAGAGGAATAGAAAAGAGGACCGGGTAAGGTGGAGCTTTTAGGGGAACTATCATGAGATCTTCAGCTCACTCAAGAATGGCACTCAACCCATTCCAAAGGATTTTGAGGGAGTTTCTCTTCTATTCATTAAAAGCAGATTCCTTGACAGCTGCCTTCTTGGACTCCCTAGCATCCCTTGCAAAATGTGACTTATGTAGGAAGGAAAGATTTGTCTGAACCTGATGACTTGCGGTGGTAGAGTTCCTGGAGGGCCACCTCAAGTGACCCGGAAGTACTGACTATTCCTGATGTATTTCAGTAATCATCTAAACACTTCAGAGGCAACAAGGTTGCTTTTTGCCTAATCAATTTATTTATTTACTTGGAGAGGACTGAGAGTCAAAGCTAAGAATAGCTAGTCTTAATTTCCAGAAAGATATCTGGAATATTCCTTAAAAACCATATTCATCATCCTCTAAAAACTGTTTCTAAAAATGTGTTCCTATAGTAGAACCATCTAGGTAAAAGCAGATAATTGTTTCCAGACCTGCACTTAATGAATCAGAATTTCTAGTCTGGGGGGTCTCCCTGTGATTCTTATGTACACCCAAATTTTAGAAACTGGGGAAAAATGTCTTTACTCATGTGTTTCATCAGTTATATAATATGTATGCTGGCCTTTGTGTTGGGGTGAAGAGGTCATAGGAACGGAGAATTTATAACCAATGTCATGCCTTTTATATTCAAAATTATGTGTTTCTAGAGAAAGTGTAGGAAACCAGGATGAGATTCCCACACCTGCCTCTGGATGAGAAGGAGTTAACTTGCAGGATGCTAACTAGCAGGGCTGGATTATTACCTGCTCTAGGCAGGAATGTACCTAAGTCTATTGGCTGTAGGCAACAGAGTCCCTAAGGGGTGTGGGGCAGAGGCATCTGTGGTTAGGAGGCATTATTTATTGCCTATTCTGCGGGACTGAGAAAAATGGATGTCATTTTATTGAAGTCAGAAGGTGTGGAGGAGAATGGCAGAAGTCATTTCCTAGAGGTTTGGCATTTGGTGGCAGAAGTATAATACATGTCAAAGAATGTCTTTTTATTTTTTTTCCTAACAAGATACAAACCTTCTTGTAATGCTAAAAAAGAAATGGCGTTTATCACAAAACACAAAAGACTGCAGACAAGAGAGACATCCCCTTTACCCACCAGGTGAGACCCCCCCCCAAGCCAACAATAGAGGTTTTCAGCCATATTGGATATACACTGTACTTTCCCATCTCCTCGTGACTATGTGCTTTCTCCTAACATTTATCAACAGTCTATCCATCTTCCAAGGATAGATATAAATACCAAGCACCCCCTAACTGTACTCCCATCCCCCACCCCCATCCTCCACATCTTGCTGCTATATGCTTTCAACTCTTCTTTCCTAGGGGAACTCGTTGCCTTGCCCAGATTAAGTCTCCTCACTGTCCTCAGAGTGCCAGGCACGGGATCTATTCCGTCACACTTGCCATATCTTTCCCATTGTCTAACACGTCTTTCCCCTTTCTGCTCTTTGAATACAACCCAATTTTAAGACCAGAATAAATCCCACATCTTTCTCAAGTTCTTGCCTGACCTTGGAAGACTGCCATTATTTCTGCCTCCTCTGCTATTCTAAGAATCTGTACCTCTTCTTTGGTGTTTTTTCATGATTTGTATGATTTACTATCTTTTCATCAGTTTTATCTTTCTGACAAAATTATAAGTTTCTTGTAGGCTGTATGCCTTTGACTTCTTCACGTTCCTCCGTAGGTTGTCTTTGAAATCTGGCAATTCTAATGTTTCCTGGCGATTCTGATATTGACATTCTAATAATTTAATTTAATTCCAATTGAAATTCTAATAATTTCAATGTTCAAAGAGAAGATTCTAGAGGCTAGAGTAACACACACACAGAGCTATATTCTAATCTGTGCTTTAGAACATATCTGAGTCATGCCTGTGCTTCTCATATCTCTCCAGATGGTGAGCAGCTAGATGGCAAGGCATCTCATGTGTATCTCTGAATTCCTAGTTGACAGTAAATTCATGTTAATTGAATTGATGATTAGGAAAGACTTTCTTTTTTTTTTTTTTTAAGATTTTATTTATTTATTTGGCAGAGAGAGACACAGCGAGAGAGGGGACACAAGTCAGGGGAGTGGGAGAGGGAGAAACAGGCTTCCCGCAGAGCAGGGAGCCCGATGCTGGACTAGATCCCAGGAGCCCAGGATCTTCACCCGAGCTGAAGGCAGAAACTTCACGACTGAGCCACCCAGGTGCCCTAGAAGGACTTTCTTGTAACACCAAAACACATGTTACACTCTACTCCTTCTTCTCAGCAACCTTTCTTTTCCTCCTTTGTTTCCTTCCTTCTTTCCCTCCCCCCTTCTTTCCCTCCCCCTTTCCTTCCTCCCCCCTTCCTCCCTCCCCCCTTCTTCACTCCCTCCCTTCCTTCCTTTCCTCCTCCCCCTCCCCTTCCCTCTCCCTTCCTCTTCTTCTTCTTCTGCTTCTTCTCCTTCTTCTGATGTGCTTTTAAAACTCGTATCAGTGGATAGAACTGCTTAGGACTGGATATACTACCTTGTGTATACCCTACTCTTCCACACCTCTGTGTCTTTACTCAGACAGTGCGGGCCCTCTGGAATGCTCTTTCTATCTTTCTTTATTTGGCTAACTTTAAATTGTTCTTCAAGTCTCAGCTCAGAGTCTCTTCTAGGAAATCTCATCAGAACCTTCAGGAGTTACGTTGCCTTCCCTCTGTATTTCCAGAGCGCCGTGTACACACTTCTGTTTTCACCCTCACATACTGTGGAAATGTTCTGTTCGTGTGGCTGTCTCCCTGGTAAACTATACTCCCCCAGGTCACAGCTGTGTCATGTTTTGACCCAGGTTATTTCTCAACCTGTTGCCCATCCCCCACCCCTCATGCAGAGTCTGGTATAATATCATGGACATTCCATAAATGTTTGTCGAACCATTGGCCAGTAATTCTCCACCGGGCGGAGAGTGATTTTACCCTTCAGAGTTTATTTGGCAGTGCCCGAAGGTATTTTTCACTGTCACAAGTGGGGGGCGGGGGCGTCCCTACCGGCATCTAGTAGGTAGAGGTTGGGGGTGCTGATAAACATCTTATGTTCAGACTATTGACACCCCCCCTCACCCGGCCCTTCCCCAACCCTAGGAACTACCCAGTTCAGAATGTCAATAGTGCTGAAGCTGAGAAGTCCTGGCTTTCACACTGTGATTGGAAAAAGTGTTGTTTGCTAAAAACAATGCTTTGAAAATTTTAGAGGCTGTGCTGTCCTCTCTCTCTTACCTGGCTTTCAGGAAGATTTTTAGATTTGCATTCACAGATGGGCATGAACTTACAATAACAGCAACTTGTGCTATGCTAGTGAAACGGCTCGGTTTCTAAGTGTGATCAATGTTGGAAATTAGAAGCTAAAAGCTTTTGTTCATGCAGGGTTCTGTGGGTTTACTAAAAAACTCTCTGTGCAACTATTTGAATTAGTTTCAGGTGAATTTCAAAAGATCAAACCTTGGTGTGTGAAAAATCAATCCCACAGGGATTCAGAATAGCTTCTCCTGGTCATTTATGAACTGAACTGGGGAACTTTTTGAATTTTATGTACTAAATGTAGCCATACTCCCACATAAAGCTGCAGGGGGAACTGTACTTACGCAGGAGAGACTCCGGTATGGAACCGCACGCAAACATGGTTTTCAAATGACTTCGACTCACCTACTTAGACCAAAGAGGCTGTCAGTTAATTTAACAAACTATCCCTGTTCCCTGATCTTTGGGCCATAAAAATTGTTCATCTGCTCAGTCACAGGCCATTTAATTTTGGATGCATCGTTGCCAGTTGGTTACAGTAATTAGCATTCCCTATATCGTAGCAGCTTCCCTGAAGCTATGCTAAGTAGGGTTGCACTTTTGTGTGGAAACATAAGCCGGCTTGTGCAAATGAGCCTGGCCACCCATCTTAGAGACAGAAGCCCTAACTACCATCTTCTTGGCTCGGGGTGCCTTCCAGGCCCACCTGCAGATCTTATTTACTGATTATTAATGACAAGAACTGTAGGCAGCTGTGAAAGGCACAGCATGGCAACTCAAAGCTGCAACTCAAAACTATCCTCCGTGGGACTGTAATTTTCTTGAATGACACCTGACTTCATTTTAATTTCTTTCTTTGCTCCAAATGCACTTGTGCTGGAGAAATGCAATAGAAATTCAATGAGCTCCATGTTTAATAGGCAGACTTGCAACATTTGTTGGTGCATCTGTTAGTTTCCTGGCAGAAGTGGGGCATTTGGAAAGGAAATATACATTTGTGTTTGTTCCAGAGTCGGCACACAACCTGTAAGGCGATGATTCAGCAGGGCCCCTGGTGAGATACCAAAGAACAAGGTTACCTAGTGGTTCACTAGTTGCCAGTCTGTGGAGATCACATATTATATGGACTTAAAAATCAAATTTGATTGAATAAATGTTAATTTTCAAACAGTGTCAATGTTCATGGTTAGGAGATCAGATTTTTATTCCAATTTAGAGGGATGTGGTATTCTATGTATAACTGCAAATGAATTGGCTTCATTAGGAATGAAAACGGGATAGAGTTCTTTCAAATGCACACATCTGCATTTTAGTTTGTACATCTGCGGAGTTTCGGTTTCCCAGGAAACCGCCAAGCAAGAGTTTGTAAGAAGGTTTACCCACTGCACATTGCTTTATACCCAGAGTGATTTTATTTCTTTTTCTAATATTCTAGAAAGTAATATTTCATCAATGGAATTCATTTTCGCATGTTTAATTTCCAGATTAATAGGATGAACACCTTGAATGTAATTAAAAATAGGTTATGTTGTTTTCCTCCATTGACTGGTGCTAATGCAAATTTGGGGCTTTAGCTCACATTTGTTGCCTTCTTGTCTTTTACTGCAAGGCTGAATTGTTCAAATGAATAAGGGCATCTGAAGTTGAAATTTTGGGGGGTAAGGAACTTATAAATTTTATGATGGATTGGCCATTTTGCTGTCCTCTTTAATCACCATACTCTCTAAGCACAGTGAACTCTGCTAATTAAAAAATGATCTACGTAGTCTGGGCACAATTAATCTTTATTTGCATAAGTTCCGAGGAAAAATCAGGTAAATATTACCAGTAGAAGAAAGAGCTACTTTCAGTATTTGGCGACTGTGCCTGTGGTGGGAAACCGTGATGAGGACTGACAAGATGAAGACAAGGAATGTGCTCGTTAGTGTAGCTGTTTCTCACTACCTTTTTAAACAGGAGTCCACAAAGTATCATTTTCATAAATGCCAACACAAGCTTAGGAACCCAATAAGAACAACAGATGTTTGGGGGAATAAACTGAGCCTAAATTCAATAATTTCTCATTTTGTTACCAAAAAAAACCAAAAACAAAAAACCCAAAAAACAACAACAATTCCCCCCAAGCCCCCCACAAACAAACAAAAAACAAAAGCAAATAAAAAAAAAACCCACGGAATGCTGAACAGAACAGCCACAGCAGGGGAAGCAAGGAGCAAAAGGACTTCGGGACCCGTTTTACAAATTCCTTTAGACCACATCACAAGAACTGCAGTAGGAGGAAAAAGTGGGACAAGTTCTCATTGTCCATGATGTATTTCTGTTAGAGCAGGTAGCTTTTAAAACCATCGCGGGATAGAAAAGCTAAGGTCTGCTTCTACTCCCATTCATTTTTTAAGGTAACAAAAGTAGTCCTGCTTTTGACAGGGGAGGAGGAAAGAATGTAAATACTTGTCTGAGAGTGCTGTGGTGAATGGCCTTTGGAAAGCTTTATTGACAAGGGCAACCTCAATTATAAATGAAGGGAAAGGCAATGTGTTTGTCAAGTCAGTCTTTTTATTGGGGTCTCCTAGCAGGTTATTCTGGTCAATGTCCAGGATGAATCAAGAAAGGGAAGAATTCAGAGCCACTAAAGTTCTGTGCTCCGTTTTACCATCCTCAATGGCTGTGGGAGGGTGGGGAGACTCTCTGGAGGGTGAGTGGTTTCTTAGTTGGTTGCAAGGAACTTTTACTTTGGTCAACAAAACTTTTTCTAGGGGAGCCACTGATATAGGAATAAATAAAGTCCAAAGTTTTTCTTTCTTTTTTTTTTAAATATTTTATTTATTTATTTGACAGATAGAGATTACAAATAGGCAGAGAGCCAGGCAGAGAGGGAGGAGGAAGCAGGCTCCCTGCTGAGCATACAGCCTGATGCTGGGCTCAATCCCAGGTCCCTGAGAGCATAACCTGAGCTGAAGGCAGAGGCTTTAACCCACTGAGCCACCCAGGCACCCCAACAAAGTCCAAAGTTTTTGAACTTCACAAAGCCATTTCTTGTACAGAAAAAAATATACCTATATTGCTCAGTACCTTCAGTCAGTTCATACCTCCTCATGGTATCTCAGCAAATTATAAAATGTGGTGAGAAAATAGAATGACGGTAATAGACATCAAATCATATAACTTCAAAACTGAAAGGAACCTTGAACATCATCAAAGCACAGAAAATAAATTAATAGGGAACCTGGGTGGCTCAGTGGGTTAAAGCCTCTGCTTTCGGCTCAGGTCATGATCCCAGGGTTCTGGGATCGAGTCCCGCATTGGGCTCTCTGCTCAGCGGGGAGCCTGCTTCCTCCTCTCTCTCTGCCTGCCTCTCTGCCTACTTGTGATCTCTGTCTGTCAAATAAATAAATAAAATCTTTAAAAAATAAATAAATAAAAAATAAATTAATAGGAAGTGAGTTTCCTCCCAGGAGTTTTCTCCCAGAAAAAAATGTGATTTTTGCTCCATTGAGACTTATATTTAAGACAGTGGCCAGGCTGCTTCTTAAGTCTCTGGATGCTGTTCGTTCTGCATTTTTATTGACTGACTGCAGGAAAATAAAGGGATAATTGTAAGCTCACTGAGGCCAGGGGTTCAAAAGCTCTCTGCAATGAATATCCTCGTACTGCAGTTCAGAGGTGGTGTTAGGAGTGAGTTGGACAGTTAGGTAGTCAGGGCCGGGGTCCCCTACAAGAAAATATGGAGTCAGGACAGCTAAGATAAAACAGCACCAATGTCCTGTTTTGCAGCTGAGACAGGAGGGCACTGACATTCTGCTTTGCAGCCTTTGCAGAAATGACTTTTGCAAAATGTCCTAAAATAGAACAATTAACCGCAAAATATTTGTCACCATCATAGGCAAGGGGACGTTAAGACATAAGCCCTCAGACGTCAGCAAAAAAAGACCATCAGCATGTGGACATTAACCCAATAGACAGACAGATAACTGACCAAAGCCCCGATGGGCACAACTCAGCTCACTCTGATTGCTTAAGATAGTTCCACCAAAGAGCTCACAAAATCCCTTAAACTTAGAAACTCCAAAGGCAACCCTCTCAGGATCCTTCCCTCTCCAGGGGCTTAGTACTCTTGCTCAATAAACTTTGCTTTGTTGCCCACCACTCTTCGGCGGGACTGTCTCTTCATTCTTCCAAGTGGCTTGACCAAGAACCACAGGCACGCAAGGCAGAGAAATCCTGCAACGGTGGGTGTGAACCTGGCCCAACTTTCTGTGTAGACGATATTCAATCCTGGAAGTTATCTTTGGGAAGCCAAATCAATTCTCTAGTAATTGTAGATACTCATGTCTAGTACCAAATAGATTTGGAGTGGAGGTGGGGAGAGGTTTATCATTAAGCAGAAATGCTGACTTGGTGTTTGAGAGTTCGTGTGAAGAGGTGATTGGGGTTATGAGTTTTGGATCCTTTACTTTGTGTATCAAAAGCAAGTTCCCACACAAATCGTATGCTGTCTCTAGGAATTAACTAACCCTGGGAGGAGTACTCCCTCCTCTGGTCCACAGGGCCCCCCAAGATGCCAAAGATTCATAAAATATAGAAAATAAAAAACGTGGTTAATGTACTGGCCCTACTTCAATCCTAAAGCCCTGTCCTGTAGGACTGACCTACAATCAAAGATGAAATCTTAAAACTGACCAGATGCTGGTCTTCCTCTCCGGAAAAGAAAGTGGGACCTTGACAACAGATGGCAGCTTGTCTTAAGCGTTTGGCCAAATAATTCTCAAGGAAGTATAATAATCATCGTAATTACTATGTATTGATTCATTACTCTGTGCCAGGCACTATGTTATGCACTTGGCATATATTATCTTATTTATTTCTTTTTTGATGAAGTAGGTACTGTCATCTCCACTGTAATATGCACACACCGAAAGCTTAAGAGAGGTTTAACAACTTGCCTCTTGTGATTTCCTCAGTAGATAGCAGAGCGGAGAATCTTACCCAGCTCTGATTACAGAGTTCAAGGTGTGCGCTCTTGCCCTCTACACTCAGACTCTGAGACCACAGAACAGTGAAAAAGAAACATTAACAAAGGTGAAGAAACTGAGAGTTGCCAGAATTTTAGTTTTTGCAAAGTAAGACCTTGTAATAAAGGGTGGGGGGGAGGTTATTGTACTATTCCAACAAAAGAAAAAAACATTTGAAACACTGGAAATAAGAAAGATGTCATCTCAGAACACAAAACAACTGTTTCCATGGAAATAATGGCAGTTTTATGAAAACTCACTGTAGTGCCCTCATTTTTCTCCAGCCACCGTGGCTGGCGCTGATGGGCGCAGGTCTGGGATTGGTACAGGTCAGCACAGTAGCCCTGAGCAGTGACAAAGACCTTGGCATCTGTTGGCACTGCGCAGGATCTGGTATTAGGCCCTATGGGGACACATCCCCCAATGTTGAGAAGAGAGCCATGAGGTTAGCCGTGGCAGGTGAGAGCTAGGTAGCTCTTTCTAGAAACACCATTTTCAGAAAAGCAGAACAGAGCCTTGACAAAGGATGGAAGAGGTGTGAGGCGAATACAAAGAGAAGGGGATGCATTTAGGATTTTATCTGAGTGAAAGGCAGCAGGAAAAATGGCTTATGCATGAGATAAAATTCAGCAAAGCTGATGAGGACAAAGGTGAGGGATTATTGAATAAGAACATGAGAACTTTGTTCAAAGACAACTGGTGACCAAACGTCCTAAATCCTCATTAAGGACAAAAAAGAGACATTGGCTAAAATAGCAGCTGGAAGGTAATAAATCAGATATAAAGAGCACATGATGATGGTAAGGTTCCTGAAATACTGGAATTAAGAGTAAGAAGTCCTGTTCCAACCCCTAAGCCTCATTAATTCTTAGCTGTTGATCTATATAAATGATGAAATTCATTCTTTCGGTCCTCTCACTTCTATTTACAGCTGAAATGAATTCTAGGACAGGTCTTTCCCACTTGCCACTTCGCACTTTTCATTCTGATAAAATAGTTTTACATTTGTTTTTAGAGCTATTGTTGGCACAGGTCATCCAGAGGCCTGACCACAGGCTGACCCAGAGCTGGCCCCGGGGGAAATGGGAGTCTCTTCCTCCCCTACCTTGGAGACTATGCCCCGCCCACCATTTCCACACTAGGAGCTATTTTGGGAACAGCCTTGAGAGAGTAAGGTGTTGTTGAGACTTTCTGGACTGTTGGCGTGACTGACCCCATTCAGGCTTCTATGTGAACTTTTAAGATTCTGGTGGGCGGGTGTGGAGATCTACTCACCTTGTAGCCGTCTAAGACAAGCCTCGGAAGTAAGTCCTCTTGCTTCTTCTGTATGCTGCCCCCTAGTACTCTAGAATGGTCTGCTTCTTTTTTCAGTCTCTTTTTGCCCTCTGTGTATGGCGGCCAACTTGCAAACCAATAGTTATCCATGAGACTGAAATAAGTAATTTCTTTTTCAAAGTTTGGAAAGACAAATAAGGGGGATTGAAGGGGAGGTGTCCTACCTAGGTCTCACTCTGGCCTTTAGAAAGGACAGCAATACTGTGTCTATATACACATAGACTAATCTGACCTGTGACTGTGATATTATGTCCGGGAATGTATAACTTGGCAATTCAGGAAGCGGCTTGGGGGTGGGAAGGAGTGTGAGCTTTGTGATAAGGCCCCAGCAAAGTCAAACATGGTATGTGATAGTTTGGCACTCAGGAGACCTGAATTCATATTTTTGCTTTTTTCTATCAGTTTTGGGAATGTTAGCTTTCTCTCTGCACATTTACACCTTTGCACTTGTTACCCACTAGCAAGCTATGGTTATTATAAAGAAAATGGCAGATATATTTTGCACTTCTTGGAAGAATAGACTTAACGTTAGCACATTTTGTAGCATGATTTTACCAGGTCCCTTGTCTCTCCCCTCATGACCACATAGCAAGGGAGGTATCATTTTCCATATTTTGTGGATGAGGAATCAGAGACTCTGAAAGCCTAGGTGACTTGCCTACAGCCATGTAGTAGGGGAATGAGACAAAACTCAAGGCTGTCTAGTTCCACAGCACGTCTAGTATACTACTCAAGGGCTTCTCCACCTGTAGAGTGCATACGGACTGCCGGAGACCTTGTGAAACTACAGGCTTTGGCACAGTAGGTCTAGGTCATGGCCTGAAACTCTGCATTTCTAATGTACGCCCAGGTGTTGCCCATGCTATTGGCCCCTGGACCACACTTAGAGCAGCAAGGTATTATACTACCTCTTGTCAGAAAATATGGTAGAAATCTTAGGTGGCCTTCTTCCTTAGGGGAGAGTGTTCAGTCTTTCAGCATGAATGTGTGATGTTTGTAGCAGTTTTTTTGTAAATGTCTCCTATCAAGTTGAGATAGTTTGCTGAGAGTTTTTAATCATGAAGAAATACTGAATTTTGGCAAATACATTTTCTGCATGAATTGATATAAGCACATGTCTTATATCAATTATATCAAAAGCAAGTCTTATTTTAAAGACTATAGTTACATTTATTTTTTAATATTGAGCTAACCTCAAGTAATAATTTTTAAAATAATATTTGTTTTGGGTTTAAATTCTATATGTAAGTTACGTTTATTGAAGGACACTCAGCAAATAGAAAAAGATAAAAGTAAATAAAAATCACTTCAAATTTCACCACCTAGAGAAAATATGCTGCTGTATTAGTGAACTTCCATATAGTTTTGAAGACATATTTATGTATTTATGTTTTTACAGAATTAAGAGTAAAACCACATACATATGCTATGTACGTCTTCTTTTATTTATGTGACATTTTATCTTGGACATTTATTTTTTTTTAAGATTTATTTATTTATTTGAGAGAGAGAAGGCAAGAGAGAGTGAGAGCATGCGTGAAAGGAGGGAGAGGGGAGAAGGAGAGGGAGAGAGAATTTCAAACAGATTCCCTGCTGAGCATGGAGCCTGACTCAGGGCTCGATCTCATGACACTGAGATCATGGCCTGAACTGAAACCGAGAGTTGGACGCTTAACTGATTGAGTGACCCAGGTGCCCCTATCTCAAGCATCTAAAATTTTAAAGCCTCTTCCTTCGGCTCAGGTCATGATCCCAGGGTCCTGGGATCGAGCCCCACATCGGGCTCTCTGCTCAGCGGGGAGCCTGCTTCCTCCTCTCTCTCTGTCTGCCTCTCTGCCTCCTTGTGATCTCTCTGTCTCCCTGTCACATAAATAAATAAAACCTTTTTTTTTTTAACAAACAACCTAATTTTTTTTAAAGATTTTATTTATTTATTTGACAGGGAGACAGAGAGATCACAAGGAGGCAGAGAGGCAGACAGAGAGAGAGGAGGAAGCAGGCTCCCCGCTGAGCAGAGAGCCCGATGTGGGGCTCGATCCCAGGACCCTGGGATCATGACCTGAGCCGAAGGAAGAGGCTTTAACCCACTGAGCCACCCAACCTCCCCTAAACAAATAAAATCTTTAAAATTTTAAATATTACAGGCATGCTTTTGCCTCAGCAACTATGCGCTTCCTTTAATCTGGAATCTTTATGGACAATTAGGTTCTGTTCTGCTTATTTGTTGTTTGTTTTTGCCATTATTAATTTTTAGTTTTGTCATTATATATTATAAATACCTGTATATATAAATCTTTGGTAATTCTTAACAAATGAAGTTCATTTCTGGAAGCAAAATTATAGGCTCCAATATCTTTAATATTCTTAATGCCAAATTACTTTTGAATAGCAGTGTACAAAAGTGTTTTGGGCATTAACTTTTTTTAAATTAATAGACTGTCTTTAGATTCACACCAAAACTGAACAGAAGGCACAGAATTTCCATCTAGTACCCCTTGTCCACACCCACATGCACAATCTCCTCCCCATAAACATACTGCATCATGGGGGTACAGTTATTAAAAATGGGTGACCATATACTGACACATCATTATCACCCAAATTCCATTACATTAGGGTTTATTCTTAGTATTGTATATTCTATAGATGTTGACAAATGTTATTACCTCTTAAAATATTTCTATTAGGGGTGCCTAGGTGGCTCATGGATCAGGTAGATGGTCAAGCGTGTTCCTTTGGCTTAGGTCATGATGCTGGGGTCTTTGGATTGAGCCCCACACACGGAGTTCCCCGTTCAATGGGGAACCTGCTTGTCCTATGCTCTGCACCCCCCACCCCTGCACCTCCCCCTCAACATGTGCTCTTTTGCATGCACATGTTCTCTCTCAAATAAATAAATAAAATCTTTAAAAAATATTTTTATTAAATTAGTATTGCTGTTCTAGATTTTAAAATTTATATTTTTATTTCTGTTTAGGAGATTCTTATATATCCAATTGCATTGTTTATGTTTGCTTACTTTGCCTATGCTATTAACATTCTCTTGTTTGTTATTCGTTTGTAAAAGCTTTTCCTATATAAAGGCTTGTAATACTTCTGTCCTTATTTATGTTTCTCCCTAATGTGTCATTTTATTTTGTAGTTAGCAGCATACATAGATTTGAAATTTTTATTTAGTTAAATATATTAATTTACTGAAATATCTTAATAATTTCAATAGCTTTTCTATTGATTTATAAAGATTCCTTCTGATCATCTTATCTTCAAATAAGGACAATTTTCTCTTGGCTGTTCCCTACCTTTGCAATATGTATGTACATGTTGTTTCTTATTCTTGTCTTTTTGCATTGGCTAAGATTTCCAGAACGCTGTTAAAAATAGCAATGATAGCAAGCATCTCTTGTTTCTGTCTCTAATTATCAGGGACCTAGTGTTTTACCATTTAGAATGATCTTGATCACGAGTTCCTAAAATAAACTTTTAATACGGTGAGAATGCTTTCTATATCTAGGTTACAATGAGAAATTATCAGCAATGGCTGATTCCTAATTTCAATGGAAATACTGTAGATATTCGACTCTGGTACTCTTAGCACCTACACACCACAATGGGGCCTTGAACCATAGCTTAGCTTCCCACGCATGTCCTAGAATTCTTTCTGGCAGCAGCCATTAACTTGGCGTCTCTGGGTGGTAATTTTGTACTCTTCCACAGTATCTCCACACCACAAAAGTCAATGCAGAATTTAGCTGCTCAGAGTTCTACGTGCAACAGAAGCTCCGGGGAAAACTAAGCCCCTTTGTTATCAGACACTTCTCCTATTTTCATCATTTGGCAGAACTCCCGAGGAACAAGGCCTCCTCTTTTTATTCTTTCTTTTGGATTAGGAGTCCTTCAGAACAACAGCTCTTACCTGCTGCTTCTCAGGGCCCGTGGGCCCACTCTGCCCACTCCCAGGCTGTCTGAGAACCGCAGTCTCCAATATTTTTAGGAATCCTGTGGCCCACCGACTGCTCTCTGACTCCTGTCCACTTGGAATTGAGGTTTTGGAAGGGAGTTAGAAAAACTGGAGGTGAAGAAGGTAAGCCATTTGACCATCTCAAAAAGCATCCCTCGCACCTGGGGAGATGACTCCTAAGAATTCTGGAAATTACAGAATCTGCTCTACTGAGTGAGGGGTGGAGGGCTGAGGAGTGATTGGGGTATCTTCCAATCTTCTTTTAGATGAAGGGGGTTGACCCTTTCTTAAAAGGCATAATAACAGAGTGGGTAAAAGCAAAGCTCTGGATCCTGAAAATCTGGACTTGACTCATGGCTGCAACACTTTTAACCCTTTAATCTGTGTAAGTTACTTAACTTCTCTGTATTTCAGTATTTTCAGATATAAAATGGGGGAAATAAAGGTATCTCTCTTGTAGGATTCCTTTGAGAGTTTAGAGTATATATCTATCTGTATCTGTACTTAGTGGTATTTAGATATATAGATAAATAGTGTTCAAAACAAATGCATGGGGCACCTGGGTGACTCTGTTGAGAGTCCAACTCTTGGTTTCAGCTCAGGTCATGATCTCAGGGTCGTGAGATCGAGACCCACGTTGGGCTCCACACTTAGCGGGAAGTCTGCTTGACATTCTCCTTCCTTCTCTCTCCCTGCACTCCTCACCCTGCTTGCGTGAGCTCTCTTTCTCTCAAATAAATAAATAAATCCTTAAAACAAAAACAGATGCATGGCATATAGTAAGCCATCCTTATTGAGGGTAAGCACGGTAATCCTCTCCTTATGGTCTTAATCCAACTCCTTTGACCTTTTAGTTAGGAGAAAATCTCCCCAATTTCTAGCATAAACTGCCACTTTCAGATCTTAGTAGTGGTGTGAGTTTTTATGTTTTTAAAAATACTTTATATATTTTCATAGATATAAAATATTCTAGATATATTGTGTAAAGGTAGGAGAGACTATTAGAGTCCGATAGGCAGATGCCATTTAAAAACTGGCTTGCAATCTTGTAATGCAGGGATAAAATAATGGGGGATAAAAAATAAAATGGGTTTGGTGATTCTACTGACTTTGTTGTACATATAAACACATATGAAGAATTCAAAAGGTACTATGATAGATATACTACTCCCTAACTAATACCTTTGAATGTGTGACTACTGTCAGTAGCATTTTTTTTTTTTTTAGATTCAGCCTAAAGTTTTGGTGTGGTAGACCAGTAAAACATCTGCTTGATATAAGAAGAAATATTTTTGTATGTTAAGCTGGATGCAGAACGCAATCATTTTTGCCATCAGATGATACTCCAGTGCTAGATTTGGAGGTTGACAATTATAATCCAGTATATTTTTCAACTACATGCAAATATAAATACATATTGTTTGCATACCCCATTATACATTCGCCAGAACTTGTCACTACTGTGATTAAAGGTAAGGATTCTGGTTATTGATAAAGAGGATGCATTACCTCATTTCCTGCATTACCAATTTGGTCATGGAAGTACCTTGTTACTTAAAGCTTCGTCTGTAGATCAGGAGCACTGGTAGCATTGGGCAACTTGTCAGGAAAGTGGAATCTCGGACCTCCACCAAGACCTAATGAAGCAAGTCTGCATTTTAACAAGACCCCCCAGGTGATACACATACACATTACATTTTGAGAACCACAGGTCTGGTGCAGTGGATTTTGAACTTCTCTGTACGATTGAATCACCCAGTAAGCCTTTGTCCTGGCACCCCATCCCAAGTAAACCAGAATCTCTGAGGGTGGAAGCCAAAGCCTCAGCATTTCTGGAAACTCCCCATTTGATTCCAAGTGAGCAGTCAACGTTGAGAACCAGTGGTCAAGAGTCAGCTGAGAAGTCTTCCAAAAGGACCCTCCTTTTCTTTTTGTTGCTCTCTGATTTCAAGCTGGAGTTTGGGAGCAAGAGCAGTCTGATTAGCTGGAAGCCACTGAGACTAGAAAAAAGAGGTGAAATTATGTATAGATCTTAAGACCTAGATTCCCCAGAGACTCAAGCATTCAACTCTATATTCCCCATGACTCTAAAGTGCTCATAAGATAGGGTATATTAGGGGTAGCGATTTGTTTTTGACACTTTCTAGTGAATGTTACTCAAGGTAGAAGAGCGACTAGTGATGTAATTTTCATACTGTACAGTGTAGCTTGGGCCTCTCACGGAGAAAGCTTATTACTTTCATTTGCAATGATGGCGGCCCAGCGTCCATGAACGGCACCATGTGAGCAGCCTACTGGGAGAACCTTCACTCTCAGTAATCAGTCTGGAGGCCTTGGCTCAGCACCTGGGTGATGGGG
Organism: Martes martes; assembly: GCF_963455335.1. NCBI lineage: Eukaryota > Metazoa > Chordata > Mammalia > Carnivora > Mustelidae > Martes > Martes martes. Next base: position 28,660,914 of record NC_137890.1, on the reverse strand, counting down.
CTACATCCTAAAGAGGAACCATTGGTGTTGCTTTGAGAAAGACCAATGCCCACAACGTTGCCTAAGTTCATTTTTTCCCCTGCTGGGGAGCTACCTTCATTTGCATTGACTCTCAATGACCTACCTTCCTTCGGGCCAACACCAACCTGCAGTCAGAAGTGTGTTTCAAAATAGAACTGTGTATTTAATGAATAACAATCTCCACATGTGGGTCTTGGTGATCTCTCATGCCAGCAGCATCTACAAGCTTGAGGTCCTGGATTAAGCCCGCTGCAGGTAGGAGACCGGCATAGGTAAGGAGCAGAAGAGGTAGTGCAAAGGATAACGGGCTACTACTCCAAGCCTTGTAGACTTTCTCCCTAAAACCTCCCTTGTTCATTTCATTACAGTGATAATAGCCTTTTCATTTTTTCTTTTATATACTCACTTGTGACTTGGATCATTAGCACATGCCCTCTGCAACAGGGGAGGCTGACTTGAGGTGAGAGGGAAACAGCAGGAGAATATGAGCTCGTAAAGATTCAGCTTTCATGGCAGCCTTGCTGCTTGGAAATAGACATAGAAAAATAGAGACAATATTACAAATAAGCAAAAGTATTGTTGATTCGAGTTTTTGAGAATAATTGCCTGGATGCAGGTAATTTTTAATGTAGAAAAATGCCCTTAGGGGCTTGGGGAATAAAGGAGAGCCACCTGAGATATTTAAGTTTTGCAAAAACAACTATTTAGCATGCACAGTGGCTACTTTATCTGCTGTATTTTAATGTATGCAAATGTAGTTCATATTGTAACGAGAATCTCATGGCAGGTCCGAGTGAAGCCAATGTAGGGGGCACTTTGATGCAATTTTGATTTGAAATTACTCTTAGAAAATGAAGACTGTGTCATGTGATGGCAGCATGTGGATAGTGCAGGGAGAGCATATTGATTTTTTTTTTTTAACGCTCATTTTAAAATAGAGAAAGTGTTGTATTCCAAATGATGTGATTAGGCAAACTATTAACATCATAAAGCTCTCCATAAGATTTGCTTTTTATGTGTTTTGGACAAACAAATCAATATCGAATTCTATTGTTAGTCTCCTTGTATGCTTGCGTATTTGGGCATTATTTAACTTAGATATAAGGGGAGAAGAAGCTCCTGATCTTATATCACCAGTTCAAAGATCTTTTTCTATAACCATTAAAATCTATTTTAATATAAGTCATAAATATCTACTGCTCTGTAATTCGATCATTAATCCTTTTTTGGACTCTATAGTTGTAATCATGTTGTAGAAATCCAGTTTACATAGAGGTGGTGGTGATTATAATCTGCTTATTCGCAGTCTTGGTGAGATACTTTGATGTCATCATTCAGTAATTATTGAGTGTCTGTTGTATATAGAATTCTTTACTTTGCAGAGGAATTGTAAAAGTTATAGAAACCTTGAGCCCTCGCCCGAAGGGAAACAAGAGGGTATTATCAGTTATGGAGTATTTACTTCCCACCAACCACTAGTTTATTTTTATGTTTTCCCACATAAACCATACATGAACCTCTGGGACAGGTATTATTATTATTGTTTTTTTAAAGATTCTATTTATTTATTTGACAGATAGAGATCATGACTAGGCAGAGAGGCAGGCAGAGAGGTGAAGCAGGCTCCCTGCTGAGCAGAGAGCCCGATGCAGGGCTCGATCCCAGGACCCTGAGATCATGACCTGAGCTGAAGGCAGAGGCTTTAACCCACTGAGCTACCCAGGTGCCCCTGGGACAGGTATTATTATTATCCTTGTTTACAGATGGGAAAACTGAACTTCAGAAAAGTCACTCATTCAGTATCACAGAGCTTTTAGAAACAAATAAGGATTCAAGCTCTGATGTCTCTTACATCAAAATCTTGCTTTTGCCATCAGAAAGAAATAAGAATAGATTTAAACATTTTGCTATGATCACAGCTTTTATAGACAAAATGTAAATATTGAGGGAATACTAGAAAAATTAACCTGATACTTCTTGGAGAGGGTTTTGTTTTATTTGGTTTTGTTTTTTTATAAGCATCTTGTATGTAAGTGTTACCATCACCATCCTCTGCCTGGTTAAGTTGTTTTTCTACCACTATCTTCTGACTTGCAGAGAATTTTTTTTGAAGATTTTATTTATTTATTTGAGAGAGAGAAAGAGAGAGAGAGAGAGCTAGTACGAGCAGCAGAGGGAGAGGGAGATCCCAGGTCTCTGAGATCATGACCTGAACTGGAACAAAGGCAGACCTTAACCTACTGAGCCACCCAGATGCCCCTCCCTGCCCTACAGAATCTTGATACTAATTTACTAACAAAGCTGAAGTATGTCCATTTTCCTGAAACTATAGAGGTGAAAAAATACTTTCTATATTTTTAGCTGTTCCTATATATTGTGTATTTTTAAGTTCACATTACAATTTTACCAAATGTGGACTTTTAAAGTAGAATATCACTAAGAAATAGATTATTTCCTAATTATCCTAAGAAATAAGAAATAAGTTGGTTATTCACTCTTAAGGTGAAATGGGCTAGCATTGAATTGATTCACATCTATACTAGTGATACCTGATATTATAGCTCCTCCCTTATTTCCCTCAATTACCCAAATTGGCAACCTTGAAGGATTTATATATTTTATTGAGATTATGTGGATTTCTCACCAATGCTAGTAAATCAACTTCTGGATGATAACTCTTAATACTTAACTGCGTTTACAGATAAGAGAGAAAGATAAGAACCTCCAGGGACAGATGAAATTAACCTGGGTGAGACTCCTCATGCAGTGGTACTTTCTGCGATATATCAGTTTCAAAATTATGCCACCATCATTTCAGGCTGGCTGTGTTTGACATGGACCAGAATTCTGTTCAGTACTATGAGCAGTAACACACTTGATATCACAGGTTGTGCTCCTTTCCTACATTCTTGTAATGCTTATTTCCTGCTAAATTAAATAATCTCATCTTTGGCTTATATGAAATATTGAGTTTATTAAGGCAAGCTTTCTGTCCCTATTTAGGGCATGGTCTCCTGCTGGGCATGAACGAGTGGATTCTAAAGAAACCGACAGTTTGCCTTCTACAGAATGATTTGGGGGTCTCTGAGCTCTTTGTATGATTATCTACAACAACTAATCCATAAATCAATACCGATATTATGATCTGAGAATGGCTTTATTGTATTTTACATATTAAAACATAAGCTTCTGATTTTTTCTTTAAAAAATAATATGCTGATTTATCCTTTTTGAATTCATGGCATGGATCCTAAAAACACAAAATTATTTTAAAAATTCGATATTAAATGATCTCCTTGGAGTCAAATGAGAAATGAGCAACAAAGACTAATCATATATTGCCTAGAAGAGCTGTTAGTTGGATACAATGGGAAATGGTATTTAAGCTGCTGTTAGCTAGAGGTGATTCATGAAATAATTTAGAGAACTCTTAAATGTAGAGGTATCTCTTATACAACAAGGTATATTTCTTTGGTCTGGAGCCAGGCCATTACACCAAGAGCTGGAAAGTCTAGGTCCTACTCACGATTCAGTTACGGTGTACACATCAAAGCAAGTCATTAAGACACTGTGCCACATTCTATGGGAATACTTACCTTCCAAATATGTGAATAAGCCAAGTATTAAGAAGCTACTGCTTATAATAATGTCTTGGCATGTTTCATTTCCTGAAACTCTAATTATATCTGATTTCACATCTATCCTTTGAAATTACTGATAATACTATGCTCATATTTTCCATTGATGCCTTTTTTGTTGTTGTTAAATATTACCTTTGCTTTTATTTTTTTTTAAGTAGGCTCCATGCCCAGTGTGGAACTCAGCATGAGGCCCCAAACCACAGCCCTGAGGTCAGGACCTGAGACCTCAGTTGAGATCAAGGGTCAGGTGCTTAGCTCACTGAGCCAACCAGGCAACACTTGCTTTTAAAATTTAGAATTATTCCATGTGGTGTGGATATGTCGTTCTTGCCACAGCTCTAGTCCATGACTTATTGTTTGTAATGATATTTACAGCTTTGCCCTTTTTAGCTTTTCATGTTAAACTTTTAAAAAATATATTTTTATTCATTTGTTTGCTAGAGAGAGAGAGAGTACAAGCAGCGGGAGGGGCAGGCAGAGGGAGAAGCAGGCTCTCCACTGAGCAAGGAGCCTGATGCAGAACTAGATCCCAGGATTCTGGGATCATGACCAGAGACGAAGGAAGATGCTTAACTGACTGAGCCACCCAGGAGCCCAGCCACTGATTTGTCTTATTTTTTTAAATATATATTTATACTGTCTTTTCATGTTAGGACCCTACCTGTATGATTTAGTATATTCGGAAAATGTGTTGATATATCAGTTCTTCCTTTTAGAGGAAAGGACATTTACAACATTAAATATGATATTATTTTATGATATTTAAAATGTTTTAAATGCAAGTCAGCAAATGAGAGGCTGGAGCAAACTGGTTTTGGAAAGGGAAAAAAAATCAAAAGGGAACAATGAAAGGGAAACAAAAGGAGGAGAAAGGGGAAGAGGCAAAGAAACTTATGAAATCTTTCTCCTGTTTTTCTGGCTCAGGACTGGTCATGTTTGACATTCTCCAACCCCTGGAGAATGGGATTCAAGAAATACTTAGTGACTGAATAAATAAATCAAGGGCTGTGAGATGAACCTGGGTTTATCTGAATCCAGTTGGAGGCTTGGGAAGCTGGCAACCCTAGACCATGGAAGTGCCAGGGGGACGTCATATAGAGATCACTCTTGATCAAATCTCATCATCACTTACATTTTTAAAAACGGGTTTATAGGAACACTTGGGTGGCTCGATTGATTGAGTGTCTGACTGTTGTTGTTGTTTTTTAAGATTTTATTTATTTATTTGACAGAGAGAGTGAGAGAGGGAAAATAAACAGGGGAGTAGGAGAGGGAGAAGCAGGCTCCCGCTGAGCAGGAAGCCGGATGTGGGGCTCAATCCCAGGACTCTGGGATCATGACCTGAGCCAAAGGCAGATGCTTAACAACTGATCCACCCAGGCACCCCAGTGTCTGACTCTTGATTTCAGCTCAGGTCATGATCTCGGGGTCCTGAGCTTGAGCCCCATGTTGGCCCCAAGCTGGGTGTGGAGCCTGCTTAAGATTCTCTCTCTACCTCTCCCTTTGCTCCTCTTTCCCACTCATGAACTCTCTCTCTAAAAAAATTTGAAAATAAATAAGTAAACAAAGTAAACAAAAATGGATTTATAATCAATGTCATATAACCAGTACAGATTTTGCATACAGTTCAATGAGTCTGACAGTTGTATGGATCTATGTAACCATCTCAAAAATATGCAGATAATTCCAATCATTCTGGAAAGTTCCTATGTGCCCTTTTTCCTTTGTCTCCCTCACCCAACGCTCACTCTGGGCTTTTCTGTAGAATTCTTATGCCTTTCTTTGGATTTCCTATATATGGAATCTGGTTTCCATTTCATATAAATAAGTGTGTATCTTCTTTCATTTAACCATGTTTTTGAGGTGCGTCAATGTTGTATCAGTAATCCTTTCTTTATTGTGGAGTGATATTCTATCCATATGGATTTACCTCAGTTTGCTTCTCTAGTCTCCTGTTGACACACATTTTGAGGTTTTTTTTTCAAGTTTTGAGTGTTATAAAGTTGTCATAATCATTAAAAACACTATCCCTAACCCTTGGCAACCACTAATCTGTTCTTCACTTCTGTTATTTTGTCATGTTAAGAATGTTATACGAGTGAAATCATGCAGTATGTGACCCTTCAGGTGGTCTCCCTTCACTCAGCATAATGCTCTGGAGATTCAGTCAAGTCGTTGCAAGTTATGTATAAATGATCTGTTCCTTTTCATTGCCGAGTAGTAGTCCGGGTGTGGACATACCAGAGCTTCACTAACCATTCACCAGTTGTAGGACATCTGAGCTGATTCCAATTCTTAGCTATTATAAATAAAGTTGCTCCAGATATTTGTGCATAGGCTTTTGTGTGAGCATAAGTTTTCACTTCTCTGGGATAAATCCCCAAGAGTGTAATTGTCAGGTGGTAAGGGAAGTTGCATTGCATGTTTATTTTTGTAGAAAACCGCCAAACCATTTTCAAAGCCTTTGTATCGTGTTACATTCCCACTGGCAATGTGTGAATAATCCAGTTTCTCCACATTCTCTTCAGCATTTGGTGTTGTCACTATTTTTTTTTTTTTTTAGACATTCCGGTAGGTGTGCAGTGTGGTATCTCGTTGTTGTTTTAATTTGTACTTCCCTAATGGCTAACGATATTGAACTTCTTTTCATGTATTTATTTCCCATATATATTCTCTTCAGTGAAATGTTTGTTCATGTCTTTTGCACATTTTTTCATTGAATTGTTTGGTTTTTCACTGTTACGTTTTGAGAGTTCCTTATATAGTCTGGATATAGGTTCTTTGTAGGATTTGTGTTTTTTAGATACTTTCTACAAATTTCCTCCCAGCTTATCTTTTCATCCTCTTAACAGGGCTTTTCACAGAGCAAATTTTAGTTTTGAAGAGGTGTAACATCAACTTTTCCTTGTAAGGATAATGGCATGGTGTTAAAATTTAAATCTTTGCCTAGACCTAGATCCTGATGATTTTATTGTATTTTTTTCTGAAGTTTTTTAGTTTCATATTATACATTTATTTATTTATTTATTTATTTAAGATTTTTATTTATTTATTTGACAGAAGGAGATCACAAGTAGGCAGAGAAGCAGGCAGAGAGAGGGAGGAGAAAGCAGGCTCCCTGCTGAGCAGAGAGCCCGATGCGGGGCTCGATCCCAGGACCCTGGGATCATGACCTGAGCTGAAGGCAGAGGCTTTAACCCACTGAGCCACCCAGGCACCCCTATATTATACATTTAAATCAGAGATTCATTTAGAGTTAATTTTTGCAAAAAGAATGAGATTTAGGTTGAGGTTCTTTGTTTCTTTATTACTTCTTCTTTTCTTTTCTTTCTTTCTTTCTTTTTTTTTTTTTGGTCTATAGATGTTCATTTGCTTTAGCACCATTTGTCAAAAAAATATTCTTCCATCGAATTGCTTTCATGTCTTTGTGAAAAATCAGTTGGGGATATTTGTGTGGATCTATTTCTAAGTTCTTTATTCTGCTCTTTTGATCTCTATGTCTATCCTGCCAATACCATTCTGTCTTGATTATACAGCTATATCATAAGCCATAGTATTGGGTAGAGGGATTCCTCCCATTTCCTTATTATATTTTAAGAATATACTAGCTATCTGAATACCCATGCCTTTCCATGTAAATTTTAGAATAAGTTTATCTATGTACACAAAAACATAGACAAAATCTCCTCCCTGGAATTTTGATAGGAGCATTAAACTTATAGATCAATTTGGGGAAAATTGACATCTTTATTACATTGAGTCTTTCAATCAGTGGACATAGTTCATCTCTCTATTTATTTAAGTCTCCTTTTGTTTTTGTCATGAGCATTTTACTTTTCAGCATATGGATTGTGTACCTGTTTTGTTAAGTTTATACCTAAGTGTTTTATTTTCTTTGGAGCAATTGTATGAGTGGGAATTTTTAATGCAATTGTCCTGTTTCTATCCAACCATTATATATTATGTATATTGGGTGGAGGAACCAGATAGCTTGTCTCCTCTATTTTGTAGGATGTCAGATTAAGAGAAACCACATCTTGATCTGATAGAGGGAACTGGGCATCTCTCAGAATTCCTAGACTTTAAGTTCACTTAATAACTAGATGAAATTTTGGGTTGCTTCTTTTGAGAAGAGTGTGAGCATGCTCTGTATGTGAAGGAAAGAAGACATGGGTCTTTGCATGGCCAAAGGGATTATGGCAGAAATTGTCTCCTAATATTCCATTATTCCTGTTTACAGAGTACTAGAATTTTTAGAATTTTTCACAAAATCACCCAATTTATGGCTTCATTTTTCAGCCTCATTTACACTGAAGTGTAGCCATGTGATTAAGCTCTGGCCAGCGGATAATAAGTGAACATAATGAATTTTGGAGTCATACCTTTAAAGAGGAGGAATGTAGTCATCATGACTCCCCTTCCTTGTTGCTCTCTGGAATATGAGTGCAGGGCCGAGCCCTTCTTGATGTGAAAGAAGGCAACATTCTCCATTCACATGAAGAAGATGGGAACGGTAGTAGGGATATTAGACAAACAAGATGGAAAGAGCTGGGGTCCCTGAAGTGTGAGGCCATGATATCAACCAAAAACTATTTATGCTCAGTTTTGGGCCCTCATGCAGGAGTTGAACTTGCATCCTAACTTATAATTTACCAATCAAGAGATAAGAATTATTCACATTTGGGAGTAGTGCTTAGCAGTCATTTTTCTTCGTGGATATGTGATTGTTATACTCTCATTTCTCTATACTTACTCTTATTAAACAATATATTATGACCGTCTTCCTGTCAAACGATGTACAACTGTGATTATACTTTTAAACAAGGACTAGCATTCCAGTATGCATCTACCATAATTTAATTAGCCATTTTCTTATTGTTGGACAGTTTTTGCTATGACAGTAATGTAAAGGACATAATCCTTGATCACATTTCTGACCATTTTGGGGGGATGGATTATTAGAATTAGTTATTATTTGAGCAAGAGAATAAAGCTCTTTAAAACTGACAAATTGCTTCCAGAAATGTACACTAGTTTATTTGACCAAAAGATGTACTAGTTTATTCTCCCACTGTAGGAGAATGTGTGTTCCTGTCCTTACCTAGAAAGATGATTTTTTTTTAAGATTTTATTTATTTATTTGACAGACAGAGATCACAAGTAGGCAGAGAGGCAGGCAGAGAGAGAAAGGGAGAAGAAGGCTCCCTGCTGAGCAGAGAGCCCGATGCGGGGCTTGATGTGGGGCTTGATCCAAGGACCCTGAGATCATGACCCGAGCCGAAGGCAGAGGCTTTAACCCACTGAGCCACCCAGGCACCCCTAGAAAGATGATTTTGGTCCTTGGATATGTGAAAACAGTATCACCTTGTTGTTTCAATTTGCATTTTAAAAATGACCAACAAGGTTGAATTATTTTTCTCATTTTTATCAGACCCATGAAATTCTTCTTCCGTACATTAGTCATTCCTATTGTTAACAGATAAACTGAGGCACCTTACATTTTTGAAATTCATTTGAACAAATACTTCGAATCAAGGAGTGCCAAACTGAAAGTGGTTGGCAGAGCTCCACCAGCAGGAGCCAAGGAAAACGCTTTCTAAAAGCAGACACAGAAGCAAGCAAGGGAGTAATTTAATTGGCTGTAGCTTCAGCAGTTACTTTATTGGGGAGAGTCCACCTGGCTGTTTGTGATTGGTTTTTCTTAAGCTTGGTTTCTTAACCTTGAGGCATTTTCAGGAATCAACTGTGGCTTCAATTTCTTTTTCCTACAGGGGCTGCCAAGACCATAGGACCACCTCCAACTTGTTTAGTTACCTCCACTATATTCATTTCTCATATTAGTGTTGATCCTTAGATGATGATTTCATTATCCAATTTCTATGAATTCCTTCTGTATTCAGAATACTCATTATTTACAATATAGCATATGTTTTCCTCATTTGTTCTGTCTTAATTTTATGATATTTTCGATCAGCAAAAATTCTGAATGTGAAATGTTTTAAGGTATATATGGACATTTTCCTAATTCTTCCACTAGTTTTATGATGAAAAAACATCTCTTTCTGCAGAAATAGGATATGTTTTCAAATTTTCTTACATGTTAAAATTTTTATTTACTTATTTATTTATTTATTTTTCAAGATTTTATTTATTTAACAGAGAGGACACAGCAAGAGAGGGAACACAAGCAGGGGTAGTGGGGGAGGGAGAAGCAGCCCTCCTGCTGAGTGGGGGGCCCGATGTGGGGCTCCATCCCAGGACCCTGGGATCATGACCTGAGCCGAAGGCAGACGCTTAATGACTGAGCCACCCAAGTGCCCCTAAAATATTTTTATTTTTACATGGATTTTTGAAAGCAACTTTAAATGTAATTTAGTGTCTGGTATGAAGAATCTAAATAATTGTTCCTTCATACATAGTTTTCTCAGTGACATGATTTGAACGTTTTGTTCCTTTTCCATTATTTATGATTCTTGAATGATCACGTATTACATTTTTATGTATTACGTTTTACTATAGTTAACACTGCTGTTTGATGTAGAGAAACTTAATAGGGAAGATCCTAAGAGCTCTCATCACAAGGAGAAATTTTCTTCTTTCTATTATATCTAGATGAGATGATGGATGTTAATTATACTTAGTGTGGTAATCCATTTCACAATATGTGTAAAGCAGGCTATCATGCTGTACACCTTAAACCTACACAGTGATGTATGTTAATTATTTCTCAGTAAAACTGGGAACAATTTTATCTTATACATACTAAGGTTTATATGATGATCTATATTAATTCTCCCATTACTCTTCAAATAGTAACTATATTTTATTGACTAAAATAGTAACTATTTTATTTTTATTGACCCTTTAAATTATATATAAAAATTAATATAAAAAAGAATAATATAATAATCATTCATATTCCAACTATTTAGAATTAATATTCATTAACATTTTTCACATTTTTTGGATACCCAATTATTTTAGTGATTTTGGCTATGTAAATATTTTATCATAACTTATAGGTCAACTTCCACCTAACTCTTTTTTCCAAAAGTTTCTTTTCTATTTTTACTGATTTATTCTTTAAGTGAACTTTCAAACCATTTTATTAAGTTCTCCTAAACATTCATGGAGAGTTTTATTTTTTAGAATTTTGCTGATCCATAAAATAATTTACAGGGAATTGATATTCTCAACCAGAAAAATCACAATCTCTTATTTTCTTCCCATTTCTCAATACATGCTTATAGTTTTTGTTAATATGAATATCAAAATTTTTGAGCTAAATTACTTCTTAGCATCCAGTGATTTTTAAAGTTTTGGTATCTTTATTCTCCGATCTTTAAATTTGTTACATGCTCTTGCATGGATTTGAAGAACCTAGTTCGGAATGATTAAACACCTTTCCTAAATTCTACTGTAGAAAGAAATAATAATATTTTTATCTATTTTTTTAAGAAATCTACATATTTCTAATTAAAGTATAGTTGGCAGACAATATTATGTTCGTTTCAGGTGTACAACATAGTGATCGCACAATTATATACATTACAAAATGCCCACCACGAAAAATCCAGTCACGATCTGTCACCATACAGTGTTACTATGAGAGTCTTTTAAGCAAGGGTACAAGTAGTCCTTCCACTCTGTTCCATTCTATCACATTCTGACATTTGGCAAAGAGCCTAAAAACTACTGATAGGAACCAGAATACAAAACACAGCATCAAGTGCTGGAAGTGGAGAAACGATATTGTGAGAACTGGCCTTTGCTTTCAAGACACATTTTTTTTTTTGGAAGACAAAAACCCAGTGGAAGACACACACAAGTAATTAAAAACCAATGAAAGAGATCAGCAGGACTGTTTTGCAATAGTGATTGCTCCGTGGACGTCTGTGAACTGAATGAATGCAAGAGGAGCTTTCACGAGATTTCCTGTTTTTATTGTTGCCCATCCGGTCCTGTTTTAAAATGTTGCTGCACTTTTTACTGCTCCTGCTTATTTTTGTTCTGGCTTCTAGATGCCTGTGGCTGTGTATTCACCAATGTTAAATAAACAGTCTGCATCCTCCAGCTGGATGCCTTGCTTTTTGAGACGTGTCTGTGGTTTTATTGCAACAAGTCCTAATGAAACTTGGTCCAAATCTATAAACTTATTAAATATTATATGAATAACATTGCCACCACTGCTGATGTATGCTGTGATTCGCTCCTGACTCCACTGACAATGGATAGCCATTCCCCCAGACAGAGAAGCTTTTGCAGATGGCTACCTCTGCTCCCCGTCTGCCTGCAGTTCCCTCAGAAAGCTGACTGGGTTCCACAGCCACAGAAACTACAGTAAAACTAGGACGCAGATGAGGAGCCCGCCTGGGGCAGGGCAGAAAGGGGGCCATTTATCACGGCATAAAATTCTTCGTATCTACACATGTAGGAATGAGAGGTGGGATGGTATCAGGAACAGAATTCATCTGGCAGTTTATTTATTTTTTAAACAAATCCTCTAGAACTTATTCAATCAAGAATCATGCCCTTGAAGGTAGTCACTTATCTCAGGAGAATTTTTATATGGCTTTCTAACTTTTCTTGAGAGATTTTGTTGAGAAAATATCATGTCTTCATGATACCATTTCGCAGGTCTTCTGTGGAGCCTCATCTTGTTTCTTTGAGGATGGCTTTCACTTCTGGAGATGGCCAAAATTTTGGAAATTAAGTCTCCTGGGTAAAACTGGTGAGTAAATTAGATACCCGGATGTTTGATGATGACTGACATACGATTGTGCTGTGATGATGTTGATTTTTATTTGGATTTGAACTGGTTTTAATGACTGGGGAGTTAAATATAATGGCAGCCTCATTGGTTTATGTAGATTTATAGGTTTTATAATTCCTGAGGTTTCTCTTTTTTTTGAGGTCAAACTCATTTGTAAAAATACATTCTAGGTTGCCTAGTTAAATGCCAATCAGATGATCTGAATATCTCTTTCGTGTCTTGTCAGGAAATTGTGGGATTAACCAGAGCCTCACTATGTCCTTCTGCTGCCAAATTCAGATTGCTTCTCATTTAATTTGTTCCCTGTCCAAGGGCCTGATAAAATCCATTTATAACACAGTCTCACCCAGTCCCTGATGGAAGAGATAATTTTTGAGTATTAAAACAATGGATTGAGTAATTGTTGGACCACTTGGCTCTTTCAGTGGTTTTCTTTTTTTGGAAAATTGCAGCCATTTTATATCTTAATTTGTTATAGTTTGGCAAAATCCAAACCTAAATTTATTCTCTTAGGTGATCTCTCTTAACCTTATTCATAAGGAAATAGATCTTCTAAAGTGACTTTGATAAAATACGAATGGGCTTACTCAACCTTTTAAAAAAGTAAACTGGATGCTTAGATCATGAAATTCAGTGATCCAGTGATAATCATGGAACAAGCAAGAACAGTCTTGAAAAGAAGAAGAAGTGGACCAAAGACGAATAAAGAAAAAAACTTCTGGAAGCACCAACAGTAGGATAGCTGCCACCACGAAGTAACCATGTGCCAACAGCCATGCACTGTGTTTGGGTCATGACCTGTATTACCTTGTTCAGTTCTTACTCATACTATATTCTGTAGCTATCTTCCTCCCATTTTATGGATCACACAGTAATATGTAGTAGCACTTGGCTTTTCCTAATTATGAAGCCCATTCCTCTGTTCTCTGTCTTACTTGATTTGCACTTTGACGAGGGCTGTAAAAGGTGTGTTGGCCATTATGGCAGAAAAAAGAAAGAAGGTCCTTATTTTCTTCATTGAAACGCTTACAGCTAGTGTAGAACTTGGCTGAAAATGTAGAAGACACAAAATGGGGTAGAGAAACAAAACATAAGAATGCAATAATAGCCAGGTTTGAGCCCCTGGAAAAGTCATCTAATGAAAAAAGATTCAATTGGTCTACACATTCAGTAGCACGCAGAGTGAGTTTCCTTATTAAAGAGTAAAAGCATTTTGTAGTCACCATTTTGCATAATCAAAAACGTGTAAGGGAGGTTATCTTTACACAACATTTCACACTTTGATGTTTCCATTTGCTATGCCATTTTGGCTTTCTGATACAACACTCACTGTATAGTCAGTCTCCCTCTGAGAGCTTTCTTCCAGATCAAAACAAAGATGGAGTGGCATGGATTATTTTGGTATGTACACTGCTCCTTCTCTGAGGCAGAAATGTTTGCATTTCTGCGGTAAGGTCACTGTGAGGCTAGCTCTGCACATAGAATTTCAAATATAGCCTTTGTACTCCACTTCTCTCGGTTAATTTACATATTGTTGCTGTCTCACCTGTTAGCTTTGCAGAGAACATACATTCAAGAAGAGTAGGAAGTTTGCTGTTGCCCAATGACGAGGCTGAGATATTTACAGTAGTTGGAAAACTAGATCCAGGTGAGAAGGATTTCTTGTACGACTCTCGTCCTCTCTCTCTTCCACTGAAACAGATTCTGAAAACATCGAGAGAGATTCTCTATTTTGCTTCAGTTGATTCTGTTTTACATCATCTTTCCTGATACTTTTCATTCCCTTCCACTGCTTTCCACTTTTTAAGTTTATTCTGTAATCTTTATGCCACACTTTATTGTTAAATTGATTGTTAAGTCGTTGATCTCCCCCACTAGACCATAAACTCTCTTTGTCTTGTTCAAAATTGTACACTCAGCACATAGCCAAGCGCTTGACACTCATGGGTTATTTATTTGTAGAATGAATGAGTGTTAATTGAGTGGTTGGCTTCAGATTTTTTTCCAGGACCCCTTACACGTTCCCCTCAATATTCAACCAGATTGTTTTGTTATGAATACATGGTATCTTATTTAGGCACTATAATAATCGGAACATGTAAATATATTTTGCAAAGAGGGTACAAAAAAACTAAGACAAGCTGAGAAATTGGGCAGAAAAGGAGCTCCCACGTATGCAGAATTATCAGCTCCTTTTTTTCCCCCTCCAGCTTGCAGAGAGTTTGAATCTTCTCCAGCTCACACTTCCCTCTGCAGCTGCTCGCCCATGGGGACCCTTCCAAAGCAGAGCAGCCAAAAAGGCTGCGGAGAGATTGTTGCCCGTGGGGAAACTGAGGGGTAGTGTGACTTTGGCTGTCAGTGCCAGTAGAATTTATTTAGATTTTAGCATGATAATCCAGACAGTGCCCACATTCTCAGAAAGACACAAGTTTAAGACAAGTTTATTTACTAATATAATGAGTGAATCTACTTTTTTTTTTCCTTTTAAATTAGAAGATGGGTCATACTGAACACAATGTATCTACATTGGGCTTTCATCTTTATGAGCTTTTAACTTAGTTTTCCTTTCACATATTTCCTCCTTTAGCTGATTTTTTTTTTTTTTTGTGGAAGAGGAAGGAATGCAGAAAACATAGAATAATTATTTGTTGTAATTTTTTGTTCTTACTCAAAAGTAATATGAAGTATCCATCTATTTTTTTTAAGATTTTATTTATATATTTGAGAGAGAGAGAGAGAATGAGAAGAGAGGGGTCAGAGGGAGAAGCAGACTCCCACCGAGCAGGGAGCCCTATGTGGGACTCAATCCGGGGTCTCCAGGATCATGACCTGAGCCGAAGGCAGTTGTTTAACCAACTGAGCCACCCAGGTTCCCCTCCATCTATTTCTAATAAAAGACTCATATAGATGAGTTAGCCTAATTTAAGTCAAGTTTATTCCTCAACACCAACATTATAAGCCCACTTAATTCAATTCAACAAATACTTATTGGTCATTTTCTTTCTGGGTAGTGAATATGAGTATGCGATCCACATAATATATAATAAATATATAAATGAAACTGAAAATAAGACCAATTGTTCAAGAAAGAACACAACAAAAATGCAGACAACATTTCTGAAAAAAAAAACCACCACCCATCTAAGTAGAAAACCAAGATGATTTTATGGGAGTTTTCCTTTTTTAATTTAAAATTTTCTCTGATTCAGTTCCTGTAATTACTATTTTTCTTCCAAAGTCTGTAGGCTGAGTCCATGAGCTGCCAACCCTATGGGCCTGAGATACTTGGAAAATAACTAGGATGTTAAAATTTCAAATAGAGTTTGGACCTTCCATTTCCTTCGGCAAATAATTGTCCTTGTGTTGCCAACTCTACTGATGATCTTTTGCTTCTAGAAAAATTTGAAGAGGAAATCCTCAGAGTTTTTTGTTTTTTTAAAAATCGACTTACAAAACCAAAACAAGCTTGCCTGGTGTACTATAATAGTTTCTTCCTGAAGATTTCTCAGGAGAGTGAAGTGATCAGAAAGAGAAGTGATGGGAAATATTTGCCTTTCTTCATTTAAAAGACAAAAACAAAACAAAAGAATAACAAATATTTGCTATTCTGAGGAAGTGGAAGAAAGGTACAGATTGTAAAACTTCATTAATATTGTAAAGCTTGTTAATTTCATGTGGCCTTCATAAGTTCCTGTTATTTGATTAACTTTCAGGATAAAAAGATCTAAAGATGAAAGCCTTGGAAAGTTGTAACTTTGTGTGCATGTATATTGCTCTCATGGAATTCTGGGGACACTTGTTTAGTTGTTCCCATTATGAAGTCTGAATCATTCATTGGCTTGTACTTTAAGACTGTCATATTCTGCTACTTGTGCCTACCACTGTTGGGTTCACTTCCGGTGGGATCAAACGGAAGTATGACCCTTCGCATGTGAGTACCTGATTAGCCTGCTTTAGGAAGCGCCCTTGGAGCGCAGCAAAGGACTAAGGGGCTTATGCAAAGGACTCATGGTGCCAGCGTGGCTGAACTGAGAATGAGTTCAGTTGATAGAAGAGAATGGCTGTAGCTTCATCCAGAAGAAACTGAACAGGGTAGAGGGAGCTGCTGCTTCCGTATTGCGTTTTGAAGTCCATGGAATTTTTGTCTGGAGCTGTTAGTTGGAACTTCTTTTCCTGGCTAGTTTTGCTGGTGTGACAGATCTGAATTCAACGGGGCTATGGGAGAAGGCAAACATGAATGGAATCGGTAGCATGTGAGCATAATAAGATCCATCAGGTGGACTCCCAAAAAGGCAGAAGGCCCTGCCAAAGATCCTGAGGACGAGGGGTGAATTTGGACTTGAACAGCCATTTAGCTCTACTTTTTAGACTCTGCAAGCCCTTTAAAATCAATCTCATTTTCAACACCTATGTGATATTCTCCGTGGAGTAAACCAGTAACATTTTAGTTTGCCTTCTATTTTCTTTTAAAAAATTGGCATGACTGGCTATTTTATCATAGGCTAAAACCAAATTAGTCTCTTTAAATAGCACCTTGAAAGTAGATCACATAAAACCAAAATAGAGCCAGATAATTTTAGTAAATGTGTGCTGGCCTTTAGAGAACTTGTTTTGGTAACCAGTTGAATTTCTTTTTAATCACGTATTTCTGCTCCACTGAAAGATCTGCTGATTTTAGAGTTCTAAGCAACACTAGGCCCATAAAGTTTTCATCCACCAGATCGGTTCCTTATCATCTTGTCTTGCGTAAGAGACTTCTGGAACATGTAAACCAATGATGAGCTACAGATAGATCTCTCTCTCTCTCCTTAGTTCCTAATTAATAGCTCCAGTTCTGGATATAGTTACACAGGAAATATTTTCTTACCTTTTCTAACAAATTATTTTTTTAAGTTTTTATTTAAACTCCAGTTAGTTAACATACAGCGTAAAATTAGTTTCAGGCATACAATATAGTGATTCAATACTTCCATACATCACCCAGAGCTCATCACAGCAAAGCGCTCTCCTTAATTCCCATCACATATTTAACCCGTCCCCTAACCCCCACCCCTCTGGTAACCATAACTTCTCAATAGTTAAGAGTCTGTTTCTTGATTTGTCTCTCTCTCTCCCTCCCCCTCTCTTTTTTCCCCCTATGCCCATTTGTTTTGTTTCTCAAATTCCACATATGAGTGAAATCAGATGGTGTTTGTCTTTCTCTGACTGACTTATTTCACTTAGCATTATACTCTCTAGTTCCATCAATGTCACTGCAAATGGTGAGATTTCATTCTTTTTATAGCTTTTTATGGCTGAGTAATATTCCATTACACACACAGACACATACACACACCATATATATATATATATATACCGTCTCTTCTTTACCCATTCATCAGTTGATGGGCACTTGGGCTGTTTCCATAATTTGACTTATAAATACTGCTGCTATAACCATCAGGGTGTATGTATCCCTTTGAATTAGTATTTTGTGTTCTTTGGGTAAATCATAGAGTCTTTGTGTAAATAAAATTGCTGGATCATAGGGTAGTTTTACTTTTAACTTTTTGAAGAACTCCAACAAATTATTTTTATTTTATTTATTTGTTTGTCTATTTGAAGATTTTATTTCTTTATTGGAGAGAGACAGAGAGAGAGTACGAGCAGGGGGAGAGGGGCAAAAGGAGAGGGAGAAGCAGATTTCCCATTAAGCAGGGAGCCCCATGCAGGACTCAATCCCAGGACCCTGGGATCATGACCTGAGCTGAAGGCAGATGCTTAACCGACTGAACCACGCAGGCGCCTCTAATGAATTATTTTTAATGTAGAAGTAGGTGGTGTGTTTTCCTTCCACTAATTGGAGCCCTATCCCGGAAACTCATTCTCTTATTCACGTGCTAAACAAGCATTGATTGAACATCTACAGTGCAACATGCATTGTGCTAGACATGGTGGGTGTAGATGTGAAAAATCCTCTCTGTGCTTACAGAACACATGGTCAAGTGGGGGATATGTATGACAAACTAGAAATGCCAATTCAGTATGGTAAATGGTATGCCGGGGTGCCCTCTCAACACAGGATAGAGCCGTATAACATAGCTGAGGGAGGAAGTGGATTAAAAAAGAAAGATCATAATTAAACTGTGTTCTTAAAGGATGAGGGAAATTTAGCTAAGGTGGAGAAGTCTAGACAGGTATTTTAGATCAGTAGCAGAACATTGGCAAAGGAACAGAGACTAGTGACATGGGGGAAGGTCATTATGTGTGGTTGAAAAATTGGCAGAACATGCGGTCATGGAAGATGAGATAGAAAGGAGCCACAATCTTGGCCTTGCACGTCGAGAGCACAGACTTTAACACAAAACAAAAAGGACTTTAACCTAAACTCGTGGGCACGGAAGCATTTTAAGCACGCAAGTGAGGAGATTTTGCCTTTTCTTTCTTTTCTTTTCTTTTTTTTTTTTAAAGATTTTATTTATTTGACAAACAGAGATCACAAGTAGGCAGAGAGGCAGGCAGAGAGAGAGAAGGGGAAGCAGGCTCCCCGCTGAGCAGAAAGTCTGATGTGGGGCTCGATCCCAGGACCCTGAGACCATGACGTGAGCCAAGGCAGAGGCTTTAACACGCGGAGCCACCAGGTACCCCAGAGATTTTGCATTTTCTTTTCTTTCTTTCTTTCTTTTTTTTTTTTTTTTAAAGGTTTTATTTATTTGTTTGACGGACAGAGATCACAAATAGGCAGAGAGGCAGGCAGAGAGAGAGGAGGAAGCAGGCTCCCTGCTGAGCAGAGAGCCCGATGCGGGGCTTGATCCCAGGATCTGGGATAATGACCTGAGCCGAAGGCAGAGGCTTTAACCCACTGAGCCACCCAGGTGCCCCGAGATTTTGCATTTTCAAAAGGCCACTCAGGTAAGGTTGAGGAGAACGTCTTGGTTGAGGCGGGAGGAAGCTCCTCCTTGGAGAAAAATCAATCAGGAGATAATGTACCAATTCATCCGAGATAGGAAGAGTTTTTAAGCCAAGGTACTACTGAGTTGTAGGTAAAGGAATCGGCATAAGAGCTACTTAGGAGGGAGATTCTTTAGGACATGGGATGATATTGTGGGGGAGAGAAGTTGAAAGACGGTGCCATCAAGGGTCAATTGCAGGCTTCTGACTTGGGTATCCAGGGGTCTCGTTTACTAAGATAAGGATATAAAAACAGAACATTGGGGGACAAAATTATGAGTAGGTGGAATTTGAAGGTCTAAGGAACATGACTGCAGATGTCCAGAAGGCGGTCTATGTGGAGCGCAGATGAGTCACGTGAGCTGCAGGGAGTGCGGACCTCAGTAGAACGGAGCTATTTACAGCCACGGGTGTGGTTAAGACATCCAGAAAGGGGAGGGGGAAATCAGTTACAACATCAATATGGGCATTTAGGTTATTGTCAAGCGCTGGGAATGGAGCCTTGGTATCTTTTGTGAAGATTTTAGTCCCCTTAGAATAACAAACAAACAAATTTCTACCTGATATTTAAATTAATTCCTTTCTTCTTCATTATGCCTCTGTGCTCTGTCCGACTCTCTTTTGTGCTATTCTCTGCAATGATGTGATCAGCTGATCTGTACTTCCCCAGTAATAACAAGGTGCATATTACTGAATTGGCTTAATGGTTTCTCTTTACTGCTACAAACATCTGGTTTCAAATTTTGCTTATCCGCTCTATGTTTTTTTCTACCCCTAATAAATGTAAGCGTTGTGGTCATAAACACCCAGGTCAATGCCCAACATAAATGAAGACTTTCTTCCCAGGCACAAATATTTGTTGAGCGCCTATATTTTCCAGGTTCTTTCCAGGATCCAGGGATTCAGCGGTGAACATCTTCAGCACTTACACGGAGGTCATGATGGGAAAGCCTCAGCCTTCAGTTCTAGGCAACAGAATAAGAAACAGTGGGAGCATATGCAAGGCTGGAGGTGGGGAAAATCTATGCATTTGGCAGAGGTCAAGGAAAAGCAGGATATTACAATGTTCTCCCATTGTATTGCATTCGTTGTAACTTCTCTTGCTTTGTCATCTGAATATTCTCCCCCAACTTTGGGCTGTACTTATGTCATTCTTTTTTAATTTTATGCCTGTGTGTCTTATATTTCTCTGTCACTGTTACCTGATTATATTCCCTAGCACCCCACAGCCTGTCTCTAGTGATCCATTTTCCTAATTCTGGGGAGAGTGCAATGTTCTTTCCGTTCATTCTCTATTCCATTGCAGCATTTAACCTCTCTGAGCAGCATCTAACCAGGTGCCTCATGGGATTTGTTCCCCATGTGTGTCCAGCTCTACATACTGAACACACGGCCACAAAGGGGTAAAATCACTTCGTAAGAGTGACATAGGTGTTTTCTTTCCTAAGTGAAAATGACCTCAAGTGAGCCCCTATCAGTAAGGCAAGGGCTTTGATTAATTTCCCGAGTTGAAAGACACAGTTCTCTGTAAGCTTGCCTTGTTTTCTCTTGGGACCAAGGGTGCTCATCTCCGGGCTGGACAGCTGTGTGTAGCAAGCTTCAAGCTCAATGCCACACGGTGGTACCTGCCCTGCCTCACTCTGCTGTTCTCTGACCATCTGAAGTGTGCTGGATGGTTCTCCTCCATCCGTGGCCATTTTATCACTCCCTGGGGCAGAGAAGATCTTCCCACTGTTGTTCTTTTATCCGAACGGGAATCCAGGTCGATTCACAATAAGCAGTAGAACATCTATTCTGTATATAAGACACTGTGCCAAGTGCCAGAGATAATTTCTAAAGAAGTTGCCATCTCTATTTTAGAAGGGCTTATAATTTCATGAGGGGTGGTGGGGGAATGCAGATCTTTACTGAGGTAATGAAAGGGTCAGCATTTTGAGTCTTTGTTTCCTTGCCTTTTTCTTGGATTTTTACTGGGAACCTGCTCAATCGCACCTAGTGGAAAGAACTAGTCTGTTTTATACTTTCATTTCAGGGGAGGTGTCCTCTCACCCTCCTTTCTAAAATAGCAACCTCCCTGCCAGACACGCTCTCTGTCTTTTCCCTGCTAAACTTTTCTTTTTCATATTTATTATCATCTAACACAATATACATTTTACTTATTTTTCATATCTATTATCTCTTTTCTATGCCATGAAGACAGGGATTTTCATCAGCTTTATTCATTGTTGTATCCCTAGTGCCTCAGTAAATATTTGTTGAATGAATGAATAAATAATTCAATGCGTGCACTTATTCTTTCCACAAACACCTACCATGTGCCATGCCGTTGAGATGAAATGGTGAATAAAATTTCTATGATCCTGCCCTCATGTAGTTTACACTTGGTGGGAGATACTGACATTAATTAAATAGGCATATAAATATGTAATTACAAACCCAATTTGTATATCCTATCCTCATAGGTGATCAACAACTACTAAAAACCTGCTTTACACTGTAAACTTTCAACTGTCTAAACCTGTCTCTTAATCCGCAGAGAGATTTATCATCACTGATTGGTTAGGACAGTAAAATCGAACATTTCCTGGCAAACAGACTCGTTTAAGAGCTAATATAACACTATACTGCCCTCTTCCAGTCTATCTAGTATTTGAAAAATTAATTTGACAGAAAGTTAATATCATATATATTATACATACACGTGTGTGTGTGTGTGTGTGTGTGTGTGTGTATAATGTCTGTTCAGAATATTTATCCAGTGGGATGCAGGTAGATGTATGTGGCTGCAGACATATTCTGGATTAATTTGTTTTCAGAGGAGTCTCTTGTTTCAACAAATGAAGTTTGTTGTTTGGGAACTTTTAGTGCTGTTACAAGGATATCAGATCTTTTAACGTTAATGGTAGAATATTCTAAGCCCACCGAGTTTCACTGACTTATAAAATGCAGTGCAGCCCAATCTGAACTTTCAGTTTCAAAACATAAATGTTTTGTTCAAGAAGTGCTTTTGAAGTTAACCTTATGACTTTAAAGGCTGACATAATTTCTTTGACTTTAGATTGAGTCTTTAGGGCAGACACAACATGATTTCTTGTGGGATTATTTAAAAAAGAATGTTAGTCAGCAACTGCTCAAGTCTTTCTTGTATTCACTGGCCAAGGAGTAAAAATAATGTTGGTTTGAAAGTTTCATCCACGATTAATCTCAGCACTGTAATGCTGCTTTTTCTTGTTCAATTCCTGTAATAAGCGATCTCGTGAGTTATAGTTGGTAAATAGAGTTGTCATATATATTGACAGTAATAACTGAACTATCACTACCCACAGGCCCCTCCTCCACTTCCCAAATTTTAGGATTGCGGAATTAACATAGTATTTTTTTTTAGATCTAAATACATACCAGCTGCAGTCTTTTAAAGTCTCATATCATTTTGTTAGCACAGGGCCTGCCTACGTGAGCAAAAACATGGGAACTGCATCCTAATGCAGTTGACAAGATGTTTTATTTTCATGATTACTTCTCTGCCTTTTTTTATTTTGCCTGCAGGCAAAGGTTGGCATACATGTCAAGAGAATGTTCTCCAGCTGGGGCCTGCAGTACAGAGAATTGTATATACCAGAGGGCTCATGGGACTCTAGGCAGATTATTATGGTAATATTGGAGGCTGCTGTCCTCTCCCTCCCACAGCTGGGCCGCCTCTCTCATTGTAAGTATTGAAGCAATATGTTTTGCAAATTATACGTTGGGAACAACAGGGACCCAGTAAAGTGAAGAAAAAGAGAAACATTGCAAAATGTTGCCTTTAATATTATATTTTTCTTGTTCATCAAGCAAAATAAATTAAAGCTTTAATTTTTTTTAATTAAATGAGGATCGTATATTGAAAAAAGAGCTATAAGAGTAAAAACTTAATATTGATTTTATTGAGAGTTTCAAGAAAATATCGTTACAGAGAAATTAGACGGTAGCCTGATTCAAGAGAATCATGGTAAGATTACATAATAGCCTTTATTATGGATTTCAAAAATCCTTTTGAGTCCAATGAAGCTGGGTTAGCAAAAACTGCACAAAAAATATCATTTTAATTAGTGCTAATGTGATCTCGTCATGGTCCAGCTGTTTCACGCAGGATGAAAATGCGTGTTACTTTATTAGTAATGCATCTTAGGAAAAAAATGTCACTTCTGATTTCAAACATTTGTTATTAAAGTACATTTTAATACAATAGTAGAGCAACATGATTGATTTGGTGAAATGAGGCATTAGTGAAATTCAGGCAAAAAGGCTTAAAAGCCTTCTTAATTGAGGAAGAAATGTTTTCCTTCTGTCTGGCCTTCCTCTCTGGAAACATTAATAACAAAACAGGAGTCGTATTTCTATTGCACGTTTTGAAGACATATCGTATGAAAGAGAGGAAAAATGCCAGTAATCCAGAGATTAGCAATTTTTTTTTCCCTTCTAGAGCGCAAACTTTCCCCCCAAATTTAAAGTTGTAGGCTAATTTTAACAAATGCTCTGCTGTTTCGGTTTTCGGTAATGAATTTAAATTTATTCATCAGCAAACATTTCCATGTCTGTCTCGATAGAGAATCCACGACTCATTCTTTGGGATTCGGCTCTCCATATTTCAGCGGGTCTTCACTCAACTTCTTCCTTCAGAAATGAAATCCTGCAGACTTAGAATAAGGGCCCCTGATTTAAAAACTTAGGCGTGTGCCTCAAAGCTTCCTCTTCAATTCTTGGGTTAGCCAGCCGGAGCCTCCTCACACGAGACAATCATATTAAGTACAGCACATTAATTTGTCATGTGTCTCCTCTTCCTTCACCACAAACCCATAAAACAGCTCACCATGTGCCATCTTGTGCCTAATATATTTATCCAGTCTATTTATTTGATATCATGCCAATATATTTTAGCTTGCTATTGATAGGGGTGTCCGCACGCAATTTATTCCTCTCCGCTAGATATTCATTTAGGAGGAATTGAGTAAATAAAAGGCTG
The DNA here is from genome assembly GCF_963455335.1 of Martes martes. Taxonomy (NCBI): domain Eukaryota; kingdom Metazoa; phylum Chordata; class Mammalia; order Carnivora; family Mustelidae; genus Martes; species Martes martes. The sequence goes on along the minus strand of NC_137890.1, from coordinate 28,636,547 downwards.
GTGGGAAGTGATGTTCAACGTAATTGCCAGCCTCTGTGATCTTTTCTGAATTATAGTTATCATTTGGAGGTGGTAGGAGTGAGGGGGAAAGGCAGCAATTCTCTATTGTTTTTCAACATTGTTTCTCATTCTAGTCGCTGTCTCAGTGTTTGGTCAAAGAGAACGTAAATACTCGATTTGACTGATGTGACCAGGAAACTTATTTGTTTGTTTCAAGCCTCCATGTCTTGGTGCAGGACAGAGCTGTTTTACTGTCCTTTTCAGTCTTCGTGTCATGGGAGGGCGCCTGGATGGCTCAGTCGGTTAAGCGTTAAGCGTCAGACTGGTGATTCAGCTCAGGTCATGATCTCAGGGTCATGATTTCAGGGTCATGATCTCAGGGTCTGGAGATCAAGCCCCGTGTCAAGTCCAATGTCGGGCTCTGTGCTGGGTGTGGAGCCTGCTTAATATTCTCTCTCTCCTTCTGCCCCTCCCCCTCCTCTCTCTAAAATAATAATAATAATTACAATTATTATTATTACTGTCATGTAGACTCAAACAACTTTATTCCTTTGAAAGTCTTAGATGCTGAACAAAAAGCAACTTAGGATTTTATAAAAATAAAGACTTTTCTAAGTGATTCGTTCCTATGCTATTCGTTCCTATGCTTTCGTGGTGTGGGCAGAGGGGCAGATGGGGATGGGGCGAAGTAGCCTTCCTGCTGAGCAGAGAGGCCAATGCGGGGCTCCATCCCAGGACCCTGAGATCATGATCTGAGCTTAAGGCAGAGGCTTAACCCACTGAGCCACCATGGCGCCCACTAGCTCAGAGTTTAAATGCCTGCGCCCTGCCATAAACATTCTGAATGTGAATCTTTGTGATCAAAGTTTAGAGAATCTGCACTTTTAACGATATCCTTAGTTGATACTTACGCACAGCAAACTATGAGCTCTACCAGTACAGAATTTGCACAATGCAGTCTTCACACTTAATTTATAAGGAAACTGGACTGACCAACTGGCAGTGAACTATCAGATTAGTATCTATGAAATTCAAGCTAACATGCTCATAGCATTACAAGTTGCCAGGTGTGGCTAGAGGCTCTTTTATAGATATTGTCCCTTTTAGTTCTCACAATACTGTTATGGGGGCAGGTATCTTATTTTCCCATTGTACAGATGGGTAAATAAGCTCAGAGATGTTTGTGACTATCCTGAGATCACCCAGCATTTAAGTGACGGAGCTGCAACATCCCAGCTGCGTCCATAAGGCACTATGCCGCTTTCTCTCTGCTGCTCAGTGGGGTCGTCATATTGCTTGCTCACTAATCAGCTACTGTAGTATTAGGAAATCAATTTCTTTTTACCGGTAACATAAGTAATACCTGATTAGGAGGAGGACTCTTCTAATGCCACATTGCATAATAACCTCACAACCTTTTTTTTTTTTTTTTTAACTGCCTCGGCCATCATTAGCATAGGTCTGTGAAGTTCATTGGGTGTGTACCAACAGATACAAGTGTGAAAAACTTAGTACTACATTAAAGGCATTGAATTTAGCCCACATTTATTTTATGCAGGAAAATGAGAAGGGCAGTGTAAAGGGAAGGTATGTGCATGAAGGATGATATCCATACTAGCCATCCAAATTTTCCAAACCTCATCAAACTCTACAAGAAAGCATTACTTTGCAATAAAGCATGGTGGATAAAGACTTGGCTCTGAAGTCAGATTATCTGGGTATAAGTCTGCTTTTTGTCTCTAACAGCTGTGTGACATCAGGCAAGTTGCTTATAGTTCCTGAGCCTTAGTTCTATGAAACGGGAATAATGGCAGAGTTATTTTCACAGAGTTGCCGGTGAGAGTGGAGGAGACGGTTCATGAAAAATTTGTAGGACCATGCCTGACACAGGCGAGTATGTGTCATCAGTGTTAGTCATGTTAAAAAAAAAAATCAGGCTCAGGTCTGGACACAGTAGACCCTCGAAGGTGTTTGGTGAATATAAGGCTATTTGAATATAATATAATATAATATAATATAATATAATATAAATAATATATATAATATATTGTTTAATATAAGGCTATATCATCCATGTTTCCCTACCTTTAGGGACACAGTGTCCTTTGATAGTTCCCCTTTCTTTCTTTTCATTTGTTTAAAGATTGACCTGGTATTTGTCATTTTCCTAAATAGAGATTCTTGTTTAGAACCTGGATAGATTCTGCCCTATTCTTGGAAATGCTGGTTCTTTGAAGATAAGAGAAGAGGTTGGGTGAAGGAAGGTGGAGAGGAGGAAAATGCTTTCAGTCATAGTTCTAATACCTGAGCCTGGGCTGTGGCACGTGACTGGTCTCCTTCTCCTGCACTCTTGTTCTGCCCTTGGCATTCACTTTCCACTCCAGACACCCAGACACTGGGGATCACCATCTTTTGTCTCCTACTCTCGGAGTTGAGTTGTGCTTGCAAAGAACTCAAGTCACCCCCAGTCAGCCACCCACCCTCTGCCCTCCAGCTCATAACAGCTGCTTTTCCTTGGAAGTGGGCTATGTATGTAGGGGGGTTGGAGGGTAGGGTCCTTTTATAACCTGGAACCTTTCAAAGCCAAGGTGTAAATAACTGATTTGACTAAAGAAATTAAATTAGCCATAACTTAACCAAAAACTATGTAGGTAGAAATGAGGACCTTTTGAATAAGTTTGGTTTTTTTTTTCCCCTTTGAAAAGTAGAAACATCAGCAAAGCTGCTCAGTGTTTGGGTGTTCACCGGAATCCACTTGGGAACCTGTTCAGACCACATAGCCTTTGACCACCCTGTTTCCCCCCAAATTCCTCTTTTTTTTTTAAGATTTTATTTATTTGACAGAGATCACAAGTAGGCAGAGAGGCAGGCAGAGAGAGAGAGGGAAGCAGGCTCTGCTGAGCAGAGAGCCCGATGAGGGGCTTGATCCCAGGACCCTGAGATCATGACCTGAGCCGAAGGCAGAGGCTTTAACCCACTGAGCCACCCAGGCGCTCCTCCCCTGAAATTCTGATACTCCTCCTCTTTGCCCCCTGAAGAAAACCACCCCTAAAAGAATAAGTAGAAATGATGGTGTGTGTATGTGTATGTGTGCCTATGTGTATATTTTTAACACAAATCTTTTAATTCTCTCTGTAAATTATTGGAACATGATCAAGTGTTCTTTTTTTTTTTTATTCTTTAAAACCTCTGAATGAATCTAGCTTTATATAACTAGGTTTTGTTGTGTCAGAGGCTTTTTTTTTTTTTGCAAGAGTTAGTAGCAGACTATCTCAATACTTTAAAATTATATTTCAAAACAGATATCTGTACTCTTCCATACATTTGGATTATTTTATTCTGTGACTGCTATTGTAAAAGAAAAAAACTGTTCTTTTACATTCATGACAATCCTGAGTATAGTCAGCATGGGATTAAATAAAAGATTTCTAACTGCTCCAGAATTCCTGTTTATATGCACGCTATGAAAAGGTTTCTTGAGGGACTTTTATTTTCTGATTCTTTATCAATTTTATTTCTCTATGTATTATGTGGTGCATTGCTACTATTATTATTGTTTATCTCTACATCACTACCGAAGACAATATTGCATTTTCCTTCCCGTTTTTTTTTTTTTTTTGTCTACCATAAACAACATCAAAGTTTAAATATTTATAGTAGGGATCATTTTAAGAGGTATTTTTCTTTCCCTCCTTACCACTTCTAATATGAGATGTTGTAAGAGAACAATATGAGAAAGTTAAGATAATATTTGTCTTTATTGGTGTTTTCATGCTGTTTCCTAGTTGATTTATATCATTATTTAATGCCAAAATGTGAGCCCTGATAAAATAATAATGCAAAATGCTGTATGCTTGCTTGGTTTTTATTGTATCAATTTGTATTGAAAATACATAAAATATTAAAAAAATAATAATGCAAAAATTAATTAGGTCTGATGAACAGTGGGGTGTTCATGTTGACAGTCCTTGAGTAACTGTGTTTTGGTTCTGGGGAGAATGCACTGTTGCTTTGGAAGAAATGAAGACTTGGTTGGAGGGAGGCTATAATATCAACTGTCACCTCTCACCCCCAAGTGTTTTCATTTTGTTCAAGAATCCCACAGAGGTTTTATGTGTTGTCACAGTGCTTGTTACTAGACAGGGATTAATCAACAAGTATTTATTACAGACGAACAGACGATTTACCAAGTGCTTTTCACCTGCATTATTCAATATCACCCCCACACCAGCTCTGTGAAGTAGGAACAAAATCTCCTGTTGAAATGGCTAACCATTAACCCTGTAACTGATCAACAACGGAGCCTGATTGCAGTTTCTGAAATGCATCCTCCTACCAGGTGGCAGGGCCAGTGCTCAGGGTTTTATGAATAATCTCTATGATTCTCACACCAATTCTACAGTGGGGTATTGCTTTCAGGTCAAGTCAAAGCCCAGTGAGACCGAGAGGCTAGCCCAACACCATGCAGTTTGGGACGCCAGGACCGGAACCGAAGCATGCCTGATTCTAAGACAGCATGAAGACTCCATGCTGCCTCAGCGTCCTTTCCACTGGCTTCCACGAGAAAACTCACTATCTGTTCTCCATTCGTATGTTATCCATTAGTCATTCTTCCAGTTAGCCATTGTATGCCAACATTTCTCAGCTCAGCTGTAAGAGTTATTGAAGGCATGTGAGGTAGCCCTTGTCCTTTCAGATGGGTTAAAAAAGGAACCAGACTTGGGATCTTTTATTAAAATTTATTCTTGCCTATTAAAAAAACTGCTAAAGGAACCAGACTTGGGATCTTTTATTAAAATTTATTCTTGCCTATTAAAAAACTGCTAAAGAGGAAGTTCTTTGAAGATCTCTGTAGTAAGGCATATCAGCGAGCATTTGTGCCGGTATATTGTCTCAGCCAAGGGAAAAGAAACAGACTTAAGCTGTGAAAGGAGAGTGCAGATTAGTAATTACCACCATTCATCCTGCTTCTGCAGGGTGCAGGCGAGGGACATGGAAAGACCCATGAAGAATGTGCGACAAAATCCTTATCATTGTGGTACTTACAATCCCCCCGAGTAGACCAAATCTACATGTGTGTTCACTGCATGTGTTGTATACCACAAGAGGAATCCTGCTTTCATTTGGCATTTTGTGTTTGCCATCTCCAGGCTGCCGTTCTAGCTCCATGACTATACTGAACTTCTATAATTAGGGAATTTTAAATGACCAGAAAATACTGCTGCTTTCAGCCACTCCAGAGGAACAAGGATCAGGCTTATTGCCCCACCTGAAACCAAACAAACCAGATAAAATATTTAAACAGCAAAGGACAATGATCCCTAAGGAATAGGACACAGAGAAGGTCAGGTCTATGATTTCTCCAACTAACCGCATAGAGAGAGTTTTGGGGCTGCAGCTCAGAAAAGAGAAATCCAGGCTATAAACGGCAGACTCCCTGTATTGAGGAGACAGAAATGTGAGTCTGGGGAGACAGGTGATGGTGGCTGTAAAGACTATTTGAAAAAGATCTGCAGAGGCCCCCCTCAAGTATCCAGCTGAGTACTGATCTTCGCACACCCATGCAGAAACTAACCATAACTGGGAAAGGAGCATCTGAAAGGAATATAGAGAAAAATGCCTTGCACACCTATAGGGATAAGCATAGGGTTTGCTCCCCAACAGCCAGACTGGAAATCATCATCATTGATGGCATATCAGTAGATTACTCAGAAGGGATTTACCTCCGTGGTGGCAAAGAATTAGCTTTACAATATACAGAGCTCTGATCTCAATGAACAAAGCAAGACCTGAAAAGATTAGAACTGTTTTCGTGTGACTTAACTTCACCCCAGAATTAAGCTCAGGAATATTTAATATTTCTAGAGATACCAAGTATCCAGCATCCAAAAAAGGGAAAATTCACAATGGCTGGCATCCAACCAAAGGTCACCAAGCAGGCAAAGAAGCAGGAAAATACAACCATGAAAAAAGGAGAAAAATCAAGAATTAAAACCAACCCAGAACTCACATAAATGTTAGGATAAGAGACAAGGACATTAAAATAAACTTCTACAGTTTCTCATCTATTGAGATAATCAGGTTAATTGACTTTATCAATTGGTGGCATGGATGTGGAAAAATAGAAACTTTTGTATGCTGCTGGTGAAAATGCAAAATGGTACATCCATTTCGGAAGAGTTTGGCAGTTTTTTAAGAAGTTGAGCATAGAGTTCCTGTATAATCGAGCTATTCACCTCCCCTATTAAAAGAAAGCATATGTCTATACAAAGACTTGTATATAAATAGGTTATATTCATAGCAACTTTATCTGTAATTGCAAAAACCTCAAAACAATCCAAATGTCCATCAACAAATGAAAGGATAAGCAAGTTGTGGTATGTCCATATAATAGGTTACTACTCAGCAGAGAATAGGAATAAACTGTAATATGTATACAACAAAATGGGTGAATCTCAAAATAGTTATGCTGAATGAAAGAAGTAAAAACAACAAATGGAAGTACCTACTTGTTGATTTTACATAGTATATCATACTCTATGATTTCATTTGTTTAAAACTGTAGAAATTACAAATTAATCTATAATGACAGAAATCACATCAGTAGTTGTCTGGTGGCAGGAAGAGGATTATAATAGGCCCTGAGGAAACTTCTGGAGGTAACTAATTTGACCATTGTTACAGTTTCATGGTCATATAGATTTACCAAACATGAAGTTAAAATTTTAACTATGTGTTTTTTATCATATGTCACTTACGCCCCCAATAAAGCCATTAAAAAACTCTAAAACAAAATAAAGGCTAAAAAATAATAAGAAAATAATCATTTGAAAAAAATCAGTATTTTCAGCTATTTAGCTCTTTATAAATTCATTCATATTTTTCCACATGAGAATCTTGTCCCCCTCTCAGAATTCCTTTTTCTTATGTTTTCCATTTATATGAGTGCCTTAAATGACTACCAATGTGCCTGGCCCTCTAGGAGGACCTCCAGATACGTGATACTTACCTTTTCCTTATTTTTCTGCTTTTAGGTTTCTCATTGATGCTAGTCATTCCTCCTCTCATTTCTAGAAATTATTTGGGTCTAGCCAAGATATTTTTTTTGGTTGTTATAGACTTATATATTGCCAAAAAAAAAATCCACCAGCGAAATATATTTTATATATAATATATATTATAATATATATTATTTTATAGGCTTATATTATATATTATATTAGATTATATTATATAATAATATATTATAGGCTTCTAGATTTGAGGCACTTTCTGATGTTTGACTATATGTATTATATTGAGTATATGTATTTGAGTGTATATTTGAATATATGTATTATATAAATATATTTAATATATTCATTATTAAAGTCATTGATCATATTAATTAGCAGATGGAGGTCAAGAACTCTAATACATTCCCTTAGGGGAAGAGAAGGCCAATGGGAAAGCATGTAGAAATATAGATTGGTTTAAGAAAGCCTTCAAGGTACACAGGAAAATAAATATAACAAGTTTTTTTTTAAATTATTAAGCCAGTAAGAATAATATGAAACAATGGTTCTCAAACCTGGCTACATATTAAAATAACATGGGAAGATTTTTAAAAATATCCATGGCTGAGCTCCAGTTTATACAAATAAACTCAGAATCTTTGGGAGTAGGGTCTGTGCTGGTAATTTTGTAAATCTCCCCAGATAATTCTTGTGCTACCAGGGTTTCAAAAACTTTGAGTATAGTTGTATGGATTACAGGTATTGGACTAGAAAGACTATCCTCTGCCATTTTCAACCTGAAGGGCTGTGGGTAAGGAATTACAAAAGTGGGGTCAACTTTGTACACTGGGGTCGCCTGCAGAGTTTTACAAACTCCTGATGGCTAGGTCCCTGCCCCAGTGATTTTGCTCTCAGTGATCTGAGGCACAGGCTGGGCGAGGGGATAGTAGAAGAAGCTACTCAGGTGATTGTAACGTGCGGCCCAAAGGATGAACCACTGTTCTAAAGATTGTGGGGGGAGGGCGGAATCAGAGGGTGGGGGGATGGACCAGGAGAGACTATGGACTCCTAGAAACAGACTGAGGATTTAGAGGGGAGGGAGGTGGGGGGATGGGTGAGCCTGGTGATGGGTATTAAGGAAGGCCCAGATTGCATGGTGCACTAGGTGTTATACACAAACAATGAATCATGGAACACTACATCAAAAACTAATGATGTGCTCTATGATGACTAACATAACATTAAAAAAAAAAAAAAAAGATGAGCTTCCTCATCTGTGTTGTGGGGATAATAGCTTCTGTGTGTGCATGTAATGCTTTAATGAAATAATGTATATCAAGCACTTAGTATTGCTGTTTGGTTTATAGTAAGCAGTTGATGAAAGGTAGTCATTACTTTTGCATTTTCTGAAATACCTAAACTCTTCAAAAGTGAAATCCATCCAAGAGAATGCCACACCCATGAAGGTTTTGCTAAACTCTGGACAAGTGGGATCTATATTTTTTAAAAACAAAAACAAAAACAAAAACCTCTAAACCCATGATGGCTGTATGAAAGGATGTTATTTCATATAGAGTAGGGCTGAGGCACAATGAGGCTTAGCCAGAGTTTTACAAGTAAATTTTATTCCCTTTGAGGAAGAAATTTATCTTATGAGAAAAACATTGGCTTGAACGGGTGTGAATACAAGCATTGAGGAAGATGGTGCGTTTGCGCCCGTGGTCAGCCTCACTCAGGAGCTGGTCGACATGGGTTAGTTGATGAAAAAACTTGTTTTTTTTGTTTTTTTTTTTTTAAAGTCAGGCTTCCTGTTGGTCAGTGATTTTATTTTGGCTGTTAAATCTGATGTTTTGCTATTGTGAGAGTAAAGTCACTGAGAGCTAAAAGATAAACAGTGCCGCATAAGTGCCCACACTTGAGCACATAAATAAAAGCTATTGCCGAGACTCTCTGGGACTTTCTCGGGTTGGTTGCTCGACAACACTGTCACATCCATAGCCACATGTCATCAGTCATGGGCTCTTGCCGCCCATCGCCCATCCTCATTTATGTATCTAGACCTTCACTACCGCCGTGTCCGTCCCTTCCCCTCACTGCCGACCCTCCTCAGCCTTTCCAACGGCCTGGGTGTTATCTTCTCAAGGGATTACTATGACATTGCAACTCTTCTAAGATCCTACATGCCCTTGTAGTCTCATCAAATTCATCTTGCATGTTGGAGTGTCCAACTAGCTTCCCACTCACTCGTTAGCTCGTTGCCCTGCTTCCCAGGCCACCGGAACCCAGCCTGACTCACCTACTTGCTATCCTGTGTGTGAGCTCTCTCCTCTCATACCTGTAAAGGCTCCTCGTGTCTTTTGAACCTCCACTCTGTTCGGTCAAGGTGTCAGACAGTGTCAACATGCCCACTGATCAATGAGAAACCTGAGCATCAGAAATACGACATAGTCTGGCCGAGGGTCACACAGCCAGTAAGTGGTAGTAGCACTGTGGCTTATACCTGGATTGGATTCCAAACTCCATGGGTTCCCACTGTTGCTATATCACACACTGTGATGTCAGTTTGTTCCGATGCTGTTAAGAATGCATTCTGTGCTGTCCCAACCAGTCTCCCTGATGCTGGCGACCAGAGCAGATAGAGTTGAAATGCCCTCCCTTGTTCTAGCTTGCTATTTCCCTGAATAGAATAATTAGAACTTGTGAACACATTATATGTTAATAAAAAAATTAAATAGGAAGAAAATAATTAGAACTTGTGGAAAGGTCTTTATTTTTCAGGGGGTTTGAGGGTGAGCTCTGTGTTATTATCATTCCTTTTTCAGTTTCATTTACTGGACTCTGTCTCAAGGAGGATTGCTCTGTTGCACTTCTTAGAGCTTTGCAAAGATATTGTAACAAAAACATGTCAGCTACCTTCAGTGTGTGTTGTCAGCAAATATCAGACTGCTTCCAGAATCCAGTCAAATCAGTGTATGTGCTTTATGGTGTTTTTGTGAACGCATAGTGTCTGAGTGATGGATGGTCTCTGCCTTCAGGAGGTTTATAATCTGGTGGTAACAAAAACATGTTGAAAATAACAGCAATCATAATTTCCCTTAAATTAATTCTTCATTAATTGAGTCCTTAAAACTCTTTAGGGTGTGTAATTTACCCAAATATACACAAGACAGGGCCAGGTGCTTTATTTTCAATTTCTCCAGTGTGAAATCTGAGCCACAAAGTCGATGAGTGACTTGCTTCCAGTCTTCTGGTCCGGGCAGGCTGACTCACGGCCTCTGGCAAGCTGTGCAGAGAGACTGGTACTTGTGCCCTTAGCCCTGGCCCCGCCGTGAATGAGATCCAGGAAGGAATCATGACATTTTTGTTTTTGGGAGTGTTTATTGTGGATTGGTGGACTTCTTGGGAATCTTCCCAAGTTTGATAATTAGGTGGGGCTTGAACTCACAACCCTGAGATCGAAAGTCACATGCTCTATCAATGGAGCCAGCCAGGTGCCCCAAATTTGGTAAAATTTTCAAGGAACTGTAATACCCTTCATTTATAGCTAGGCAATTGGGTTTTCTCTGTTATTATATCCCAGACCAGCTATGCTCTAGGGATAAGTGTTTCAGGTTAGTTACATAAAAAGGCATCATGGAGCAGTTCAACAAGCATTTACTGAGGGCCTGTGATGTGCTGGATACAGTGGTGAACAAGACAGGCAAGATCTCTGACCTCATGGAGCATGTATTCTAGTTGAGGGGAGCAAGGAGATGGCAATAACCAAGTAAACCATTAAATAAGGATGTGCTATAAAGAAAAATTAGATTGATGTAATAAAGGATGAGTAGCGATGAATGTAGACAGACGGTCAGGGAAGTTCTCATTTAGAGATGCGTTTGAGTTAAAATCTGAGGGGAAAAGGAACCAGCCGTATTAAGATTTCTAGGAAGACTATTCTAGTATTCAGAATAGTGAGTGCCAAGGCCCTGTGGCAGAAACAAACTTAGTGTGTATAGACTGAAAAACTAGTGTGGCTGGAGCAGAGTGAGAGAGAGGGAGAGTATTCGAATAAGAGGGAAGGGGCCCATTCATGAAGGGACTACAAGAATTTTGGCTCTCACTCTGAGTGAAATAAAGAATAGGGTTTTGCGTAGATGAGTATTTTTTTAAACCTTAATTAAGGGCTTATTTTTTTTAAGATTTTATTTATTTATTTGACAGAGAGATATATCACAAATAGGCAGAGAGGCAGGCAGAGAGAGGGGGAAGCAGGATCCCACTGACCAGAGACCCTGATGTGGGGCTGGATCGCAGGATCCTGAGATCATGACCGGAGCTGATGGCAGAGGCTTAACCCACTGAGCCACCCAGGTGCCCCTGAGTATTTTGTTTTGAAAGTAGTTACATCTTGGGAGGATCACTCTGTTTCCTGTGTTGAGAGTAGACAATGGAGAGTCAAGAGTAGCAACAAAGAGAACATTTAGGAACCTTTGAATAACCCAAGAGAGAGAGGTAGTTGCGACTGTGTGGCAACTATGCTAAGAAGTGGTCGGAATCTGGGTATGTCCAAATGATAACTTGATGTGGGAGACAGAAGTCAAAAAGGGCACAGGGTTTCTAGTCTGAACAGTTAGAAGTTTGGCATTTGCCATGAACTGAGATGGGGAAGGCTACAGGTGGAACAGTTTCTGGGGCAAGATCAGGGGTTCAGTGTGGGGCATGTGAAGGAGGAGGTGTGCCAGTGGAGAGGGCAAGTGAGCCATGAGATATACAAGTCTGAAGTTTGGGGACGGAGGTCAGTCCTGGGAATATACCTTTGAGCACTGATAGCATATTGGTAGTATTTCAAGCTACAGGATTGAGTGCGTTCTCGAAGGGAGTGTTAGGTCCTGAGGAAGGGATTCCGGGCAGGTGAGGAGTGGGTCTTCATGGAGCTTGCTTTCCAGAATGTGTTGAAGAAGACACGTGCATTTTAGGCAGACGCAATTCAATCCGTAACAGTTGCACATATTCTAGTTGCTATTCAAGCATGTGCAACGGCAGTTTGATCAAAGTGCCCGAGAGACCAGAATGTGACTGTTATTTGAAACAATTTTATGGGATTACCATTCAGCATTCTACTTGTCTTAGTCACTAGAACCAATATCTCCAAATTTATACTATATATATAAATATATTTTTCTCCCCTGAGAAAATAGGATTGTTTTTGAGTGACCATTATTTCTTTCAAAAGAGGGACAAAGTGTTTTATGGAAAATGTACCCTGCGCCTTAGTTGGAGCTTCAAGATGGGGCAGTACATTACCTCTTCCACATGGCAGAAGAAAATGTCTTTATTGTTAGCCCCACCCTAAATCACAAGCATGTGTTATCAGTCCCCCAATGGCCATTAATTGAAACTAAATTCTCTCACTGTTCACTATTGTATGTCTGGGGAAGAGAGAACACATTTTTTGACCCTCTCCTATTCTTGTATTCTTTGGAAATCAACGCTTCTCCCAAGTACATTCCGGAGACCCACAAATCGACGAGCCACCCAGCCTGACCCTTTAAGGAAAGAGGAGAAGGATGAAGAAATGCAAAAAGGTGGCCATATTTTCTCCTCAGACATTATATTTGTCTCCTTCTATTAGATTTATTTTTGGCACATAGACGAGCCCATCCATATGGGGAACATTTTAAAATTGCTTGTGAAGAGTAGGCATATTTCCAAGAGGAAATGTAACCTTGCCTTCATCTGGAATATCAGATCAATGCGCTGTAAAAGATCATGTTCAGTTACCTCATTTTTTTGAATTAGAATTAATGGCTCATTAGTCTTGATCATATCAATATTATAACACCACTTACATTTGATAGAAAAGGGAAGGAGGCTGACGGAGTGCACTTATTCCCTTTTACTCTTAGCGAATACACCATGTGCCAGCCTCCGGGAAAACCGGCCAGATCGCGGAGGTGGCCCTTTTGAAACAGGCCCCATTTAGGGCAATTGCGAACTCTTTTGTAAGAGGCTGTTGGAAGAAGAGTTAAAAGGTTCTAAAGGTTTTGGTCATTTGGGACGCAGAGCAGTGTTTTCCCTCCCCGGAGGCAGCAGGCCAGAGTGGGGGGAACCAGACACCCTCAGCAATTCTTTGGCCACATGTTGGACCATATGTTGGAAACCGGAAGAGCAGACATTAGGAATCTTCTCTTGACCGTCCCTCCCAGGAGGAATGCCCTCTACAAAGAAGGATCTATTTCTGCAGGGCTCAGAGAGATAGGCAGGTTGACTCTTTTGAAATAAAAATAGGAAATATCGCAAGGCACCAGATGATATTATTGAAGATAGGCATCGTTCCCAGTCCCTAAATTATGCCAAAACAAACAGGAACTAAATGGCCTCGAAAATTAAAGCAAAGAAAAATAAAGCAAACAAACAAACAAACAAACAAACAAAAAACTACCTTTATGGAGGGAAGCACCAGACCAGGAGTCCAGACCTCTGGCTGTATTATTGACTCTGTCACTAGCTAACCGTGCAGCTCTAGGTGGGGGGTATTTTGGTTTTGTTTTTGTTTTTTGCCTGCATGGCACCTATTTCCTTTGAGACTTGTCCCCCCTCTCCACACCCCTACACCTGGCTGGGCTGTTAACCTTTGGCACAGGAGTTTTATCTTACCTCCCAGGCCACAGTGATTGGCTCAAGGATGAATACATGACCAAACCAGGGCAATTAGGGTCTTCCTTGGGATTTTGCTGGAACCGTCAGGAAAGAAACACTTGCTTCTCACTGTTGCTATGAGTTGAAGGGATAATCTAAGCCAAGAGCTGCTGATCTCTATCTTTGCCACATAAAGGCCTTCCACAGACAGGCAGATGTGAGAAATGCTCAGAGAGAAGCAGAGTTGCTTTTCTTAATCCTTCAACCTCAGTAGACCTGGAATTCCTTTGTATGCTGGGAAATTCATCCCCCTCCTTTCGGTTGGGACTTGGCTACTTGGAACCTGGTTTGTATATTTATTTGTATATTTATATTATGTATATTTATTTGTATATTTAGATTCACCTCTCTGAGCTTCCTTTTCCCATCTGGAGAGGACATAGTCAATAAAGCAGAATCCTATGTTTCATTCCATCTCTGAGCTTTGGATGACTCTAAATCTCTTGACACAGAGGCACCTGCTGGTTCAGACAGTAGAGCATGTGACTCTTGATCTCAGGGTCTTGAGTTCAAGCCCCATGTTTGGTGTGGAGCCTACTTAAAATATAAATAAAATAAAATATTAAAAAAAAATCAATCAATCCGTCAATCTCTTGACTCACCTTACCTAATAATTTGTTGTGATATTTATCCTCAAGATGGTAAGTCTCTCAGAAATCTCCAAAATTTCTCTCAAAAATTTCTTCCAATTTTTTGGAAGTTGTGATGATCACACTTGGGATTAAATTTATCTTTATACTAAATGAATGAAGTGTTTGATAAGAAAGTTGATAGTATAAGTAGGATCGGAATGTACCATTAAAAACCCTTTTAAGAATACAGACAGCTTTTAAAAGAGGAGACATGATGAAAACCCAACATCTATTCATTAATGTCCATCTAAGTGTTAAATATAGCTATTGCATGGACTTGAAAGCAATAAAATGAAATATTTTTCCTAAAAACTTAAATTAAGACTGGGCAATCCCACCAAAGATTTTAATTCTCTACACCAATCAAAAAAACAGAGATAGAGTTCCATTACGCAAATATCCTTAACAAAATCTCCCTCGCCCACCCCCTTCAGTGGCATGACTGCATGCTGGCAAGGAAACAGAATTTGAGTGGAGAGCAGTTTGCCTTGAGAAAAGGCACTCAAGAACTTGGGGGTGCTGGTAAAGATTCACCAATATGACTTTAAAAAAAAAATGAAAGGACAATGTCCCGTGTTCAGGTTTCTTTCACTGCCCCCTGGCCGGATTTATTAACCTTCTATTAATAAATAGGTGCGGAGGACTGAATTAAGAGGGGACTAATAAATATTCTGTCCTCTCTTCCCCCCTTGAAGAGGCTCACCAAATGTTACCAGTTCCTTAATGGAATCTAGTATAATGGAAACCTCCTTATGACAGTTCTGAAAATATGACATCTCTCTGCAGAACAGGTATGAAAGTAAGACTTCGCATTCATAGCACAGGAAAGAGATTAATTAGCTCGCTTCAGATCCCTTCATAATATCCAAGTGTCGCTTGTAAAATGATGCAGATCCCCAAGGTTGGGGAAATGAAGGCTTCGATCAACAGGAGGGGTTTAGAACTCAAGAGATTTTGGCTAGGCCATTGTGGAGCTGTCTGGTGCTTCGCCTGGACTACCAGCTCTCTCTCGGGAGGGGCCTCTCCTTCACCCCCTTCGTTGTCCCCCCGGGGGTGCCTGCTTTCCTGCCCAGCATGGTGGTGACTCACGTTGTGTGGTGCCCTCAGAGTGGTTTGGCTGAGGTTTTGGAAGAACGGCCGCACTGTAGTTGCAGAGTCTCTAATGCATCATGGAGAGCCGGAGGGAAAAAGATAATCTATTTTCTAAAGCAGCAGTGACTTAGGAAATCCCTGATGGGGAAGTTCATCTCTGACTATTTTGGAAAGTGTTTTCCAGCACTCAGTTCTAAGAGCAGATTGTGCGGTTTGAGGGCCTCGGCTGAAGGAATCACAGACGCAGCATCTGAGCCGTGAATGGATACTCAAGTGTTAGCCACCTTGAGTGGCTCTGAGCGAGCAGACACTTAGTCGAGTCACCGGGGTCCATGCCCACCCTCATGTCTGGCAGGCTTCCTCTTTATATGCGGAGGATGAATTCATCCAACCAACACTTGCGAAGTCCCCGTGGGTGTGTAGCCTCAGGTCGGTTAGCCAGTATCAAACTTTGGTGTGAATCACCTGGGAGCTTATTAAATTATCAATTTCTAGGCCCCATCCCCAGAAATACTGATTCAGCAAATCCAGAACAGGGTTTAGGACTCTGATCCCCATTCGAGGGGCTCACACTCTTGAATTCCTAGCATCACTACTCAAAGTGCTGTGGGGATAGTATAGATTCTTCACTGACAGTCACTCAGGATGCAGAATGGGGCCCAGTGGCCCAAACACATAACCGATGATGGCAACCCCGGCCCCCGAAACCCAGACAGAGTGTACGGCTCAGGGATCTGAAGCCATGGGAATTTGAGAGTGTTGTGGGCTAGATTTAGACATGAGTTTTACAAAGTATTTTAAAAGTAACTTGGGTTTTAAAGAAAATAAAATCTGATCCAACTATTTCCTTTTCCTTTTTCTTTTTTCTTTTCTTTCTTTCTTCTCCCCACACCGCCCCCCCCCCCCCAATCAGTGGAATGAGATCCAGAGAGTTAAGTTACTGGCCTATATTCAGCTAAGACTTGAAGAGCAGGGCCTAGGAGCAAAGACTTGTAATTGTGTCTACGACAGCCTTGGTCTGCTCTGGATGCCCTGGAAGTGGGTCTACGGACCAGGATCCTATAAAAATGACATGGGGGAAACATGGCTAAATATCAATGCTGTTTTTCAATCTAGGTTGACAAAGCAAAGGATGATATGTCAATAATCTTCAATGATATGCAGAGAATATTCCATATGGAAGGAAGGCTGCGCCAGGATTCTAATCCATACATCTTCATCACTGACTTAGAGGTACACAGACGATATTACATTAGCTAAAAATTACCGAGTATGAATTATGTGCTTTGCTTTTTACATGAATTAACTCATTTAATCTCCTTTAAAAAATCTTACAAGGCAGGTAATATTATCCTTAATTTATAGATGGGAAAACTGAGACACAGAAGGATTAAGCAACTTGCCTAAGTTTGGAGAACTAGTAATCAGTGGAGTGTGGATGCAAACCAAGGCTGTCCGCTTCCCCCACCCTCATTATATCCCCGCCCTATAGAGAGAATCCTGAATCTGCCCATGATGGCTCCACACCTGGAGATGGGGCAGAGTACTGGGTGACAGGATTAGGATTTTGAAGAAGTCTTGGTGGAATGAGACTCAGGATGTCCTTTAGTAGGGATAAATGTAAAACTCCACATTTAAGTTAAAAAATCAGTTGCGGGGCCTCCTGGGTAGCTCAGTGGGTTAAGCTTCTGCCTTCAGCTCAGGTCATGATCTCAGGGTTCTGGGATCGAGTCCCACATTGGGCCCTCTGCTCGGCGGGGAGACTGCTCCCCCCTGCCCCCTGCCGCTGTCTGCCTCTCTGCCTACTTGTTATCTCTGTCTGTCAAACAAATAAATTAATTAATTAAAATAAATCAGTTACACACATGTAAGGATGCTAGCAAGACCTGGTTTAACACACCTCCCACGAAAAAGATTTAAGGGCTTCAGTGGACTTTGTACTCATGTGAATGAATTACGTGAAGGGGCTACCAAGAAGCTTATGCAATTTTAGGCATAAGTCAGAACACGGTAGATGAGTCCTACTGTGTGTGTGTGTGTGTGTGTGTATATATATAAATATATATTTAGGCTTACACCCAGCATGGAGCCCAGTGTGGGGCTTGAGCTCACCATCTTGACCTCAAGACCTGAGCTGAGGTCAAGAGTCAGATACTTAACCAACTGAGCCACCCAGGTGCTCCTAGATATATTCTACCGTAATTAGAGTGAAATGGAAAATACATGGCTTGGCATTTTTTGAAGGAAATAGAGACCACCAAATGGAGTTCTGAGGCAGAAGTCTTCCAAGTGGCAAAGTGGAAATTTGTGGGTTTGGGGAGTCCAGCACGTGTTCCCCCAAATATGTTCTCTTTCTCTTTCTACCTCTCTCTTGGTAACAGCATGTAATGATCCTTTACGTATCCTCTACGGTACTACCCACCCTCACCCCATTCTTTGTGGTGCTGGTGGAAGTGTAAATCACAGTGTCTTTGTGCCCCACAAGTCTAACTCCCAACCAGACTCTGCTCTGTCCTTTAGGGATTTTTATCTTGGATCGCGTGATACATGAGAAAAGAAGGTTGGAGCACAATAATTCCAAGACCAGCATCCACAGGAGACTGTCCGTGTGCTCCTCACCAGGGTATGGCCCCGGTTCCTGTGTTTTTTGAGGCTGACAGCTCAGTCTCCCCAGGTTCATTTGCGAGGATCATTCTTCATGATTGATCAGCTCATTCATTCAAATAACGTTAACATCCAGGGAACAAGACTGTAAACTTTGATGTCTCCTTTTCTTTCCTTTCTTCTCATCCTTATCCGCCTCCTTCTCTTCCTCTTTCTTATTTAGGGAAATGCTCCAAACGTGTGTGTAGTGAACATGAATACAGCAAGTAGGAGTTGAACATGAATACAGCAAGCAAGTCCTTAGCAACTTCAGTAAAATGGAACTGTGTGTTTCAACTGGTCTCGGAATCAGGTCATGTGTCTGGCACAGACGGGGAACAGATTCAAGGAGAAACGTGTAGCTACGGTGCCAGTTCAGGAAAGAAAGAAATAGTTATCAAGGCAGGAATAGGACTTTGGATAGGAAACAAAAACAAAAACGACAACCCTAACCGAGAAGAAAGAACCAAGGGAAAAAAGGTGAACCGACCAGAGAGAAAGGGAAAGCGGATGATGATGATGACAATTCACTGTATGGGGCTGGGTTTGTTTGTTTGTTTGTTTGTTTACCAAACACATTCACAGATTTTCCTCCTTGATCCTTGTGACCTCCTTAAGGCAGGTGTCACTGCCCCTGGTTTCCATGCAAGCATCCAGAGGTCTGGAAATTGTGACTGGCTCAAGGCCCGGAGCTACATGAGTGACATGGTTAAACCCCAGTCATGTCCGAGGACCTCCCGCCAGCTCTTCCTCCCATCCCTTTCCCTTCCCCATCTTCTTCTTCCCCATCAGTCGGTCCCTCTGGCTAGGAATCTCTGTTAAAATTCTTCTTGAAAAACTCCCAGTTTCCTTTTTCACCTTTGAGCATGCGCTGTGCCTCCCATTTTGTTCAGCACCGATTGCAAACTCAGCTTTGACCCATGAGACCAACACCCTAAACCAGGTTATACTGTGCACATGGTTTCTCTCTCCTGTTCTTGCTTTCCAGTCAATGTCTCCTGGGACAGGTTTGCTATTTGCCTGGATTTACTGGGTGAAAAGCCTAGAGCACCAGTGAACTGCATCCCTCCTCAGTCACCAAGAACCCGCTCAACCCACCCAAATGCTGGCGGCTGGGTCCTGGCCAGCTCCAGGGGAGCTGGACATGAAACCAAAACAGGATACCATGTGCCCCTGAAGCTGGAAGAAAGAAAATGTTCTTTAGGATCCATTAGAGACTTTTCTGAAAGCAAAAGGCCCAGGAAAAGAAACGAACGGTGTTCTGAGCGGAGTTTGTTTTAAGTACCTGATTCCTGCTGTGAACAGTGATATGTGGTTGTTTTATAAATTAGCCACATTTGAATTCTAAATCACTGTAGGTACAGCAGGGCCTTTGATATAAGACTAAGCTTATTTTTCAACAAACAAAGTAATCGTTCAACATTGGTGAGTTGGTGGAGGGGGTGGGGAGAGTCAGCTTTTTGAGGAACTCTACCTGCTTCTCGAATAATATTCTACATACCTGACAGTACAAAATAATGGTATTGATAAGATGAATAAATCTGATCCTGGCTATTTTATGTCAAATTGGTAGAAGAAAAATTTTCATGCAAGTATGCAGAAAAGTAATAAACCTGCTTACAGAACAAATTTAATGGTTTCTAAGCCTATATATTTCTAATAATTGTTTATACTTTTAATTTAATACTATTATTCCTAGCAGGAAGCTTGTTTTAAGTTGTATAGAGCTCTGAATAAAACTGAAGAATCAGAATTTTCCAAAAGGCAGTTTCCAAGGGATTTCAACAACGGTTAGTCACAATTCCATCACACTTGCTTCTTTGTCTCAAAGTTTTTTGTTTGTTTTGTTTTGTTTTGTTTTGTTTTGTAAATAAAATTTTTTTAAAGATTTTATTTATTTATTTGACAGAGAGAGAGATCACAAGTAGGCAGAGAGGCAGTTGTGGGGGGGGGGCGTGGGGGAAGCAGACTCCCTGCTGAGCAGAGAGCGCAAGGCGGGGCTCGATCTCAGAACCCTGAGATCATGACCTGATCTGAAGGCAGAGGCTTAACCCACTGAGCCACCCAGGCACCCTGGTAAGTAAGTTTTGAATAGACCTTTGTCCCTCTTCTCCATTCTCCCTCAGGGATGTGGGAGGTGAAAGGGGAGGAGGGATAGGTCTTAGAGAATTTTTCTATAGATTATTTTTTGGTTTATTACTAAAGGCATCTCCACGGATACAATTTATATGCATAAATATTTTAGATCTAATTTAAAGAGTTGCAATATCAAACCCTAACCTGATGGTATTATCAAAAGCCAGATGAGTGTTTGAAAGCATCCATAGAGCGTCTCTAGGAACAGTTATAGGCCAGCAGTAAGCCATCAAGATAATCATTTCTGGTTGTTCTCTGGTAGCTGAGAAGTTAATATGGGCTTGGCTAGCTGTACCATCACACCTTCCCAGTGCAGTATCCTCTCTCCAGGCTCTCAGACGAAGAGTCCAGAATTAAGCTTTACCAAGCAAGTTTGAAATCTATTGGCAAGCCAATGTGGAAAGCTCCTGCTACCATTGCTTCGGTTCTGCCCCTTCTGGGGATATATAAAACCCTGGGTCTCTACGGTTGCCAGGTCAGCACTTTCTGGGAGCACTTAGAAGCCATGACATGCCCACCTCTCCATCAATGACAACCGAAAGCCCTAACTTGGTAATGGCCCCTAATGGGGAACGGGGCGGGGGCGTGAGAAAGGGGCTCGGGAAATACTTTTCCAGGCAGGTCAATACGAATGCGAGGCTGCCTTCCAGAGGAGCCGTAAAGCCCTGCCACCGGGATTCTGCCCCCTCGTGCTATTCTACGGCTGCTGCCCTCCTGCCCCGCGCGGTGATCAAACACCAGCAGTGCATTAGGCTGCTGCTGCCGCCAACTTAGACAGAGTGTCTGCGAGACGAAGCACTCCGAAATGTTCCGCAGGAAACGGCCGCGCTGACACCGACAGCGGAATGGATGGTCTCCTCCCCAAGTCTTTGTTTCCATTATAAATTAGATGCCTACTTAAAAAAGGAGCGAAGTATAAATAATTTAAAACAAATCAAAGGCCTTTATTACCACCCTCGTACTCTGGTCTTTGAAGATAACTGGGCTCCCCTGCCCATTGTAGGAGCCTTGCTCGGCTCTGCTCTCCTGTTTCTCCTGTGATGACGTGTATCCTAAGAAAAATAAAAACGCATCGGACAGAAAAAGCAAACGTCGGTATGGTATCCAGGCTGATGTCACTTGTGAGTCCCAGCCCCAAGGGAGGCAGAGTTCCTTCTTGGGAGTCTAGTGACGTGAGTCCGTCTCCCTCTTCCTCCCCAAAGGAACTATCGCTTGAAAACCAGAGTGGAAGATCCCAGGACAAAACCACCAGGGATCCTCTGGGAAAGCATTTAAAAGCAAATATTCAATGGCCTATGCTTGTTACTGCTTCTAGCTCTGATAGAACTGCAACTTCACAGTCTTCCCTCCCTCCTTCCTTTGCAACCCCTCTCTCTTTCTCTCTCTCCCTCCTCCTTTTGTTTTCTTTTTTTCTCTCTCTCTTTCTTCCAGTTATTACCAAAGATTGATAATCTTGACTATCCTACTCTAAATCTTATTTTGTTACTTACCCAGTTAACCATGATTAACTTGGGTTTCTATATGACAAATTATCTGACCCCCTGGTAAATAAAATGCAAAGATTGTCTTTCACAGGGAAAGGTGGAGTCCAAAGGAAAATTGGCAATGGCTGGAGCAAAACAACTGTTTCTAATGCATTAAAAAAATCTTAGAAGTTTAAGTGAGAAACTAAGAATGGAAAACTGGAAGTGAGAGTGTATGTGAGTCATGAAACTTTTGTAAAAAGCTAGTGCCCTGCAAGAAAAGAAAGAAATGAATTAGGGTGGCCAAATTTGAGAGTGTTGGCTCAGCAAAATACTCTTAGTTCCCAGACCTGGCTGCACATATCACTTGGGGCCCTTATTAAAAACGGAGGTTTCCTGGATTCACACTAGGGGATTCTGCATCAGGAAATCTGGGCTGGGGCTCAAGGATAGGTACCTTGGATATCATTGTGCAAGATGCAATAAATTGTTAGATTGGGAGTTCACACCTGTAGTTTAGTTACCCAGGAACAATGTAGACAGGCTAGGACTGGCACCTGTAGCTAGCCGGGTAATGGAAAGTAATTCAACTAGTGGTCAGTAGTTGAGTTTCATGGCAGTTTTTGTGAATTGCGGTTATATTTGTATTTCTTTTAAAAAGTTCTAAAGAGTATAGGAAAATGACATTGGATTTATTTGCCACAAGGCAATTGACTTGGTAGCTGTATTACCAGAATAAGGATCTCCCTACAATCCCTTGACATCCCTTTTCTCCAATAGATGTCTAAAGAATCTTACCCTCTTAGACAAGATGACATCTCAGCCAATGTAGGGAACAGAACAGAAAACATCCATTTAGAATAGCAGTTCTCAAAATCTAAGGAGCTTTTTACGTTCCCAAACATTACTGAGGGCCCCAAAGAGTTTCTTTTCTTTTGGGGTGGGTTATATCTATTGATATTAACTGTGTTAGCAGTGAAATCCAAGAACTTTTAGAATATTTTAATTCATTTAAAAAATCATGATAAACCTGTAACATGTTAGTATAAGTAACATTTTGAGGGGGGAAATAATTATATTTTCTTAAACAAAATTTGTGAAGGGTCCTGTTTTGCATTTTTACAAATCTTTTAAAAAGTCTGGCTTTGTAAATGACCTTTGGATTTTCACATCTGCCTCTACACTCAGATCATTGCTGGATGTCCTTGAGGTTGAAGCATATAAAGAAAATCCAGCAAGACAGGAATATATAATTGGGAAAGAGAGGTCTTTGGTGGGTCCCAGGAACGTGTCTCGGGGACTTGGTCTCCCTGGGCCAGACACTGAGAACATCTCCTGTAGAATGATCTCAACACCTTCGTCATGGTGGTGAGCTCGAGCCATCAGCTGTGAGGTCTGGTGGCTAGTTCAAATCTCAGGAGTTTCAGATCTAAGGACAAGGCATGGGAGTCCCATTTGGCCAAGAGGAGACCATCGAGATAAAGTAGTGTGGGTCCTAGAGTGATGTGTGATAAGGGACCTTTAGTGGGAGTATTTCACTGGAGAAGTTGGGGAGAGCTGCTACACATCCTCCTTGCTGCTTTGTAATCTGAGGGCAGCTCAGGTCCACTGTTTTAGGCATTAAAAAAAATTCTGGGGGTGCCTGCATGGCTCAGTCTTTAAGCGTCTGCCTTCGGCTTGGGTCATGATCCCAGGGTCCTGGGATTGAGCCCCACATCGAGCTCCCTGCTTGGCGGGAAGCCTGTTTCTCCCTCTCCCACTCCCCCTGCTTGTGTTCCCTCTCTCGCTGTCTCTCTCTCTCTCTCTGTCAAATAAATACATAAAATCTTTTTAAAAAATTCTGGTTAGTTTCTCTGAGGCATTCAGATAATCAACAAGCCTTGCTTGACATTTCTGAGGTGTCTTTCTGGGGTGTTCTGAGGCTGGAGCCTTTCATTCAGTTAAGCAGAGGATTGCCTGTCAGCTCTACCCTGCTTCTCTCTAAGTGAATGTCTTCCCTCTTTTACCTTTTCCAGAAAGTTCATAATCTTATCTATTTTTGACCAGCTATTTCCCTGTTTCTCTCTTCTCCATGTGTCAGCTACTTCAGCAGTCCATGGAATAGTTGGTAGGTTCAGTTCTTTTACAGGTTGTCTCCTTGTCCTGGGAATCTCACTGTAGAATTGATCTAGTCTCATCGGTTCTGTGACCCTTCTCCCTGGTTCCTGCTTCAGCCTCCTGAACCTAGTAATTAAAATGGCCAATTGCTTCAGCTGTGAAGTCTATTAAGGATGGATTTCCTTATGGCACGAGGCTCCAGAACTTCTCTCAAGTGAGTTTAAAGTCCACTGGCCCTTTTCAATATTTTAAAGTTATATTCCACATTAGTTACAAGGTCACAATTGTGGTTGTGTGGCCAAGGACATCTCCCAGGTTTTGGCTGGTTGTTTGCAAAAGAAATGTGCACATTGACATCAACCTCTTATTTTATGTACCTTTGCCATGAGCCCTGATATCAGAACATCAGCCCCGTGATAGAGCCACAGAAGCATCCCTTTCTGCCACCACTTTCCTTTCTCTCTCCGTCTCTACCCACCATCCCCAACCAGATGGAGATCCTGGGGCCAACTCCAACCTCAGTGTCTGCTTCTGAGCCCTTGTCTTCCCCTGCAAGTTCCCCGTGGAATTTCAAAGACAGAGTAGCTTTGGCCAGAGCAGGGAGGTTAAACCTCTGGTAGCCCTTTCCTCCTCCCTCTTGTCTTCTCTCATCCATGCTCACTGATGGTTTCAGCAGGAAAGAAAATGAATGTTTACTGAATGCCCCCTAGGTACCAGCCACTTCTAGAAACATTTTGTATTTCAATGAATCCTTACAAATCTTTGTGCAGTTCTTGCTTTTGCCTCACTCTGTGCTGTGCTGCCTTCATCCAGAAATGCCCTGAGTGTCTTCCTTCCGGTGCCACAGTTGGCTCCACCTGAATCCTCTTTCTCATTTTCTCACGACATGAAATGAAACTCATTCCTGAGTCCTATCAATTTTACCCTTGTTGAAGTCCTCAGAGTTGTCTCTCTGGCCCACGATTCTGCTTCCAGACTCTTCTCTGTCTCAGCTGCCTTCTGATGATGGCCTCCTCCCTGGCCTCCTCACACTACTGCCCCTGTCTCCTGGAGCAGTGGACTATGGGGTTAGTGGCCACTAACTGGCCACTGGTACAGGTGCTGCAGCCCGATTACCTGCATTCAAATCCTACTGCTGGCGCTTCCTGACTCTCTAATCTTGGGCGGTCGATTTAATGTCTCTGTGTCTTGGATTCCTCACATGTAAAATGGCAGCGACTCACAGGATTTTATGGAGACTAAATGGGTTGATGCACGTAAAGCATTTCAGACAATGCCAGGCATGTGCTGAATGAGTGTTAGCTGCCAGCTTGCTTTGCCTGCTGCAGAGCTCAGATCAGCTTATTCTCCAGGGGAGCAATTCAAAGATTCCCGATTTCACATCAAATATAGACCGAACTCTTGAGCTTGGCCTTCAGGGCTCTGTTGGTTTCCTCCAATCTATTTTCTAAACCTCATTTCCATCAAATTGCCACATACACCTCTAGCCAACGGGAACTGCTAGATACCTCTGTGTCTCAGATTCTTGCTTCTGTATCCTTATTCCTTTGCACGTTGAACTTTCTGCGTATTAGAATTCCATTCACTTTTCCAGACTCAAAACCCATTGGCATCTTTTTCAAGAGGGCTTCCCTGATCTTCCCAGCAGGAGGTAATCTACTTACCTTGTGAATTCCCATAGCTCTTTACACCTCACTTTGGGCACTTGACTATATTTCATTGTCAGTTATAGTTATTTATGTCATCATCTCCCCAACTAGAAGGTAAGCCCTTCCAGGGTAGAATTTATCTTTGCATTTCCTAAAGTATCTATATAGTGTCTTGTTCATAATGAGAATTCAATGAAAATTCTCCTTTGAATGACTGAGTTTTATCTAATAACGATAGCTGCCCTGTACTGAGCTCTTCGTCGGTGTCAAGCACTGTGTGGCGGGTTGTCTCGTTAAATCTTCAGGACCCTGTGCGGTACTAAAGACTCTGTCTCCCATTTTTCAGAGGCAGACATTGAGTCACAGACTGGTTAAGTGATTTACCGCCTGGTTAATGATGTAATGTGGACTTGATCCTCGTGCTGGTCCACTCTACGCCCCTGCTCTCATCCCCTGCATTAGAGTGCCTCTCTGGTGGTCAAAGGAAGGCTTTATGGAGCTTGATCAACGCGCGCATGCGCGCACTTTCCTCCTGGTACCTAATTGGCCACTGGGCCTGCTGCCATCTCAGCGGCCGCCTCCTGCACACCCAAAGCTCCGTCTTAGCTGAAATGCACTTTCTCCTTTCGGGGGAGGGTGAGCTCTAACAGCAGTCCCAGGGAGACCTCTTCTGCCAGCTCTGCTCCTAGGGAAAGGCGCAGAGCATCACTAGGTGGACCAGCTACCGTGAACTCTCCAAAGGATATGTCAGCATTAATGCTAGGCTGATTAAAACGCAGCCAACAAATCATTCGCTGCCTAATGTGCAACGCACTGGAGCTTATTTGATAGTATATTTATGCGCACATCTTCAGAAGCAATATTCTTGTAAATCTTGTATCAAGCCCTTGGGGAGATATTGGTAGTAAGCAGGAAATCAGCAAACGCATTGATCCTACATGCTCTGTGATGTTAGCAGTCGTCATGAAATTGAATTTCATCTTAACATATTAAAATCAATATACAGTGTTCAGTTTAATTTAGAATGTAAATACCATCAAGGGTTTTCAAGACAGAGAAAATAATAGTTTCTAACTCGGATATGTATCATTACACAGGCCACTTTCCATTATTTAGAATAAGTATGACCCCGGAATAAAAAAATTGCTCTGTCTGTTAGAGTCAATGGGAACTCAAGTTCTCAATTGATCAGAATCAGTAGCTAAGACGGAGTTTCCGTTTTAAATGGACACGGAAAGTTTAGCTATTTTTCTCCATAGCCTTATTTTGAAATAAAATCTGGCCTAAAATCGCACTTCTTGTTTTTAATTCTCCAAATGCCATGCCAGAGAGTACTACTTTGATGCAGTGAGAGGGCACTGGCTTTTTACAAAACCGAACAAAACCCCCATAAGATTCTCTTTGACATCACGAGGGGTGTGGGCCCAAGTGCCACTCCGTATTTTGGGATATGGGCATAGGAAGTTCAGAGGGCAGGGTTCCCACATTCTCTCAGAATCCTGTTCTGCTTTCTCTTTCAACCCTTTGTAATTTCAGGGGTAAAACAGGAAATAGTAATTATTGTGATTACCCTTGTGTTTGCTTCTTGCATGTTTATTGACGAGTGAAGATCTGCCACGGACCCTGACATTCACTTCTTGACGTGTATGGTCGTAGGTGGCATCTTCGTAGCCCTCTGATGTAGGCATCGTTGTTATTTCTCTTTCTCCGGTGGGAACTGGCCCCTGAGAGGAGGGAAACTGCTTGTCCAGAGTCACCCAACCTGTAAGTAACAATCCGAATTTGAACCTGGGTTTGCTGGACTCTGGACCTGGGGCTCTTTTCCGCGACTGGCCTGGAGGAGGTAGTGCTGGCCTCTTGGGGAAATGATGCAGTCTTCAAGCACCCTTCACGTCTCACTTCTAGAGAGACTTGAAACGGAAGCAGGGGAGAAAGGCTTGTCCTCTGACCTCAGTGTGAGCTTGTGTGTGTGCGTGCATGTGTGTGTGTGTCCCAGAACACAGGGGTAAGGGAAAGAGGAGACATGGGGGGCCCTTAGCAGCAGCAATTTCGAGGCCTAACCCCTTCTCTCATTCCCATGGTTGCCGCCAGCTCCTGTGGACACGGTGGTTCCGTGGCTCTCTTGCGAACCGCTGAGAGGCTGCATGGGAGGTAAGCAGGTGGCTGGGTTGCTCTCCCAAGCATGCAGCCGCATGAGTCAGGCACATTCATTTTTCCTTTCCTCGGGACCGGCACGTGCGATGCCCAAAGAGTGCGGAATCGGCCAGTCCCAGAAGCTTATGGCCGGCGCTACCTAAGCACTCGGAAAACAAACAAATAAATAAATAAAGCGCCTTAGTGGTATTTAAGTAGTCCCACTTTTATCCTTAAAGGAATATATATTACCCACTGGTTTCTAGATTTCTTGCGGTGATTGAGTAGGGCCGTACTTTTCGGAGCCACTTCTCAGGTTAGGATCACAGGGATGTTGTGAGGTAATGTCTGGAAAGCACTTTGAGCTCCTTTGAGAAAGGTGCTACGTCAATACCGTGTATTATTATTTATTGTCAGCCTGAGAAAAAAGCACAGGGGGGAGATGCCTTTTGTCTCCTTCCCTGGACGCAAGAGCGCTGCGGCTTTGGAAGTTTTCGGTTGGGGGAATGTGCCGGCACCTGCAGCCCCGGACTGAACAGATGCAGGCTGCGTCCAGGACACCTCCAGGGACAGGAGATCGGTTTAGTGCCACAGAGGAAGAGGGACAGACACTGCAATTGTGCACATCAGACCCACACTCCCTTAACGAGTGGCAGCTGTGCTCTCCTTACATCGGGAACTAAATTTTGTAGGGGCGGACGGAGAGGGCGTGGATTTTGTGTATCTGTCAATGATGAAGCACCCTTTAAAAAAAAAAAAAAAGTGCTCAATGAAGTAGCGTGTGAGCTGGGGTTCTGTCACTTCCTGCCCAATTCTGTTTGTAAATTGTATGCACATCCCAGATCGCCCAGGTAGAGGGCCCACGGTCCCCTCAGTGCCCTGGAACAAGCCTCCTCCTTCTTGGCTGCTGCAAACTTCAAGTCATCTTCGAAGTCCCATTTCTGATGCCATGATTTCCTCTTTAAACTTTTCCAAACAGCTCTTATGGGTGAACTCTGTGCCCTCTGGTACCCCTAACATTTGTATGTTGAAGTTTGACCTCCCAGCATCCCAGAATGTGACTGCAGTTGGAACTAGGGTCCTTAATGAGATAATTAAAGTTAAATAAGGTCATTAGGGTGGGCCCTAATGCAATTTGACTGGTGTCCTTATAAGAAGAGGAGATTAGGACACAGACATGTCCAGAAGGAAGGCCATGTGAGGTCACAGGGAGAAGGTACCCATAGACAAGCAGAGGAGAGAGATCTTAGCAGAAACCAACCCTGTGAACACCTTGATCTTAGACTTCGGGCCTCCAGAACTCACATTATATAAGCTGCCCAGTTTGTGGTACTTTGCTATAGCAGCCCTTACGAATGAATACAAAACCCCAAAAGTGGTAAAGAAAAAGATTATGCCTTTATAAAATACTGCTCCCCAAAATGTACTCCACAGGCTAACAACACAGGTATTAACCTTTACTTGGTAAGAACTACAGAATATTAAGCCATACCCAGACCTTTGGGATCCAAATTTGCATTTAACAAAATATCCAATGATCTCTATGCATGTTAATGTGTAAGGAGAACTGCCTTTAAATGATTCAGTTTGGAAAAAATAAAAAGTAAAAAAAATTATTCAGTTTGGTTTTGAAACTACCCTAAAACTTAGTGTTTAAATGAGCACCAACTTACTATTTCTCATGATTCCGTGGGTTGTCTGGGTCAGTGGTCTACATGTGGCTTCATTCGTACAGTCTTCGCTAAGCAACCTTATCTTCTGAGAGTTTTATAACATTTTTTTTGTTTTTGTTGTTTATACTATATGGTTATCTTATACTTAGGACTAGCACTACTGTTTTTGCATTTATAGTGGGCATATAAAATTTCATTTTTAAACAAAGGCATTTTTAAAAAAAGAAGTCAATGCAAAGAAAATGAAGTAAATGTTATAGGCATATGAGGCTCTAGGAAAAATCATGAAGTTTGATGTGAACTATTCAAATTTGAGAAACACTATAACACTCTCTTATTTCAAAATTTGCCAATTTTCCAAGGAGTCAAAGGCTCACCTACTCTTCTCAATCTATGTAGGAGTCTTCGAGAGGGTGATAGGGATGTGGAAAGACATCAGGTCATTAAGATCTTTCTTCTACTCTCTTAGACCCAGGATTGGGAGCTCAGGGTGAGGGTGAAAAGCACCTCCCTACTTCCCTTCTTACTATGTTTCTTTTCACCCAGGATTATTATGGTAATATCAGCACCTGACATTTATGTGGAATTTTATGGTTTGAAAAGCTCTCACGTGTGCTTGATGTCATTTGATCTGTAAAGCATTTGATCTGTATGGCATTTTATCCTATATAGAAAGTGAGCAGAGCGATCGCTTGTCTTTGAAGGAGAGGAAAGCCTGGTTATTGTTGGGATTGCTGTCCCAGTAGGGAAAGAGTTTCTCCTATATGCATAGTTTCCTGTAAAGCTGACCCTGTTTGTTGGAAGCCAACTGTGCTTTTGGTCTTCTGGGAATTGACGAGGGAAGCACAGTCAACAGTAACGGCACGATTTCCAGGGAAGGGCAGAACCAATGGATCCAATCGTGGGGTGAAAAGTGGTTGGCCCCAAATCCAGGACCACTGCTTGGCCCCATCAGAGTCCTTTGCTGTCCTGCCTCATGGTCTTGGTGGAGGCATTGAATACTTGACAAGAGCTGCAGGAAGTTGTGGGCCCTCTACAGTCCCCGCATCCTTCCAGCCCTCATTTAAATGTTAATTTTCTCTGGTCAGTTCTGGTAGAATTTCTCTCTCCTTGCCTTACAGTTTCACAGAGACTTTAAAGTTTTTCTATGGTATTGTTTATTTTCGCAACTTTGTCTTGGAGTTGTTTGTGTTTGTCTATTTGTGTTTGTTTATTTCAGTGCTAAATGGCAGACTCGAAGTCTTATCCCAGCTTCTATCCATGCCAATAGCTTGCACCTACTCTGTCTGGGTCAGGTGCTGAAGGAGGCTTTGTATATTTGAGAATAAAATATAAGAGACAAAATACTACCAAAAGGGAAAACATTTAAGCATGTTGTTTTACTTCAATGTCCTCTTAAGATTTATATTTTGTGAACTGTGTTCAAGTATAAAATTGTGTGGTCCAGTTCACCTTTTCTTTCTTTCCATTTTTTCCCCCCATTTTCTATCATCCTGTGTAGATGTGAAAGTTCAGTGCCCTCTAGGAGCTATGGCTGAATCAAGTACTGTTGTCTTGTGGGACACTGAGCAGATTTTTATTCTTAATTTTAAAAAATGTGCGATCCCCACTCCTCTACTAAATGTTGACAATTACAGGTAAACGATTGAGAAATAGTCATATTTTTATTAAGGAGTTATATGCACATTGATTAATAGTTATTCAGACATTCTTATATGTTTAAAAATATTCCAGAGGCACCTGGGTGGCTCAGTGGGTTAAGCCTCTGCCTTCGGCTCAGGTCATGATCTCAGGGTCCTGGGATCAAGGCCCACATTGGGCTCTCTGCTCAGCAGGGAGCCTACTTCCTCCTTTCTCTCTCTGCCTGCCTCTCTGCCTGCCTGTGATCTCTGTCTGTCAAATAAATAAATAAAATCTTTAAAAAAAATTCCAGAAAATATCACTTGGGTAAGATTTTAGCAAGTGGAACTAATACCATATATAGCAATTTAATAATTTACACGAGAAGTATGATTGGCTTAGCATTTAAAATAAAGGCTATTTGAACATTTTGCCAGTTGTTTTTTAAGTTTTCATGTAATCTATAATTAAAACGATTTGTGTTAGATATCTTTCGGTAACTCTACAGAATCAGAGCTTGACTTCCCATGAACACTTGGTTATCATCTCTAGTACTGAGCATTGCACTGGCTCTCTTCATTCAGGTCCTGAATTTTACTAAGGGTAAGTGTAAGCATTATTTAAAGGCTAAGCAATGTTTCTGATCATGTGCTAAACCCTAGATATATTTTGTTTATTTGTGTAATTACTCCTCTTAGCTGTGAAAATTTGGAAGTGCAGGTATAGGAACAAAGTCTGCATGACTTACTATATTTGTTCCCTATCTTGACTTAAAAACCCGCACGTGTTCAGGAGCGCGTTGAGCAAGAAACAGTCCCTAATATGACCTTTCTCAGCTTCCCATGAAAATGCCCACAGAAAGTGGAATATCTTTTAGAAAACACGGGCTCTTAAAAGCTTCCAAAATGTGTCCTGGGGGACTGAAATGCACAGACAAGAAGAGGGACAGAGGGAAATAACTGTTGACTGACTTCTGACAACAAGGGAAAATGGGCTAAGATGCATATATTTTAGTCAAGATCTAAAGTGTATTAAATGGAATGAAGATGAAAAATTTGAAAGGCTTGAACACTCTGAAAGTTAAAGCTAACGCTCAACCATATGGCAGAGTCCTAGAGGGAGGAGGTCTTGCCATCTGTGGTCTAAAGACACTGGTTTGAAGAACCCAGTTGTAGCTCACACATGCACTTTGAACCTGAACAGCGTGGCACGCTGGTAAGTAGGGTAGAGGACAATGTTGACTCCTTTTTTCAGCCTGCCTCTTGGATGAAGAAGTAAGCCCAGATAACTGGGTAGTTAACGTCTACTGTTTAGGACATGTTTTCCCCATTGGCCAAAAATAGAAGCAGTTTCTCTTCTTGCATATTCTAGAGTTTCTAGTATCCAGTACATCTGGAGTTCAACTGTGGACTACTGTATCCTAGAGTCCTGGAACAGACTCACTTACTAGGTAAAGATCAAGTACAAATACACACATGTCTATGTATGCACACATGCCTTAAGTAACATTTTAGAGATTTTGGAAACTGACTTCTAAGGTTCTCAGACCATATTTTCCCACCATAATATAACAAGCAATAAATTTTATTTAAAAAATGTAAACAGAAATGTTCACACCCCTGAAAGCTAAGAAACTTGCTTTCCTAATAAGTTGGTTAACATAGAAATCAATAATGAGATTGTAGATTACTTCAAACATGCAAACATGAGAATATTATTATTATCTATCAAAATGTGTGGTGTATTTAAAGATGTGCTCAGAACTATATTAGTTATTAAAAGAGAGAGGATGTAAATCACTTAGTCACTGAACTCAACAGTTAAAAGAAAGAAAAGAAAACCTGACAAAAGTAAAAAAGATGAAAATAATAAAACTAAAGTCAGAAATTAGCAGATTAGAAGACAAAATGTATGATTAGAAAATGAATCTAACAACTGGCTTATTTTTTAAGGAAGTCAACACGATAAATACTTAGTGAGTTTAATGAAGAATTAAAGAAATAAAATACAAATGTATGAAATTAGAACTAAAAAAAGTGATAATAACTGCTTGCATGAGCATGCTGCACAATTTTATAGTAACATTTTAAGTCAAAATGTGATGTACGATTATTTGGGGAAAAATCATACATGATCAAACCTGACTTCTAAGAAAATGTGCATAGATGATGAAAATATTTTTAAGAACCATAAAAGTTTTTTGTCAAGAAAAATTTTGCCAAGGTAATTGTACAGCCCATAGTAAAAAGAAAAATCTACAAAATTTATTGAGAGAAAAAAAGTACAGCGCAAAAGTGATACACATTTGGTCAGACACCAACATGACATCTGTGATTCTAGAAGTGCACATGGAGGTGGGTCCTTGGACAGTCAGGATTC
The DNA here is from genome assembly GCF_963455335.1 of Martes martes. Taxonomy (NCBI): domain Eukaryota; kingdom Metazoa; phylum Chordata; class Mammalia; order Carnivora; family Mustelidae; genus Martes; species Martes martes. The sequence goes on along the minus strand of NC_137890.1, from coordinate 28,603,354 downwards.
CTGAGTGATGGTGATAAACAGAGCCCCCTACTGACCCCATTGGACATATAACTTGAGTGAGAAATAGAACTTAGGGTTTGTTAAACCGTTGCTATCTTGAGGTTGTCTGTTACTACCTCATCTATCTTGACTGATACTACACTAATATAAAAATCTATTTGACAACATAGAATAAATAACTCAAAAATAGACCCGTTATCAAAAGAGTATCATATACAATAAAAAGGTATCACAGATAAGTGGGGAAGGCATGATGATTAGTTAAATGGAAACACAGAACTTGCAGTTTTCACCTTATATCATAGAACAAAATCAATTTCACACGGATTAGGGAGTTCCATGTAAATATGCAACCCACAAAAATAAAGAAAAAAGAAAAAAGAATGGCGGTGATGGCTGAAACTCTGAATAGGGCTGTATGCTTTCAAGGGGCTGAAAATAATTTTGGAACCGGAAGAAAAAGTTATCTCCAAGGAAAGCCCTATAAAATTTAAATTCACAAATGTTGAGTTTAATAGTAAGAAACCATAACCTGGTCAGTTGGCATTCAGCTCATCTCATATATAATTATATGAGTTTAAATCACAAGAATGAAGTCACATAAATAATTTATTCTTAGGAAAACTCATATTTTAGCTTATAAGATCTTATAATCAACATTGAATTTGACTTCTAGAATTCCAAGACATCATTGGCAGAGCAAGAAGCCTGGCTTCTTGACTTGGTTCCTCTGCTTATTAGCAATGTTAGCTTCTACAGCCATACAACCTCGAGAGGCTGTTTCTTTTTCTGTAAATAAAGGTATTGGACCAGAACGTCTTTACAATTGTTAAATACTGTAATAGTCTAGCTATCCCTGTGGATAGTGTAATCAAAATACTAATGCAATATTGTTATAAGGGGATATGAAATAGTACACAGACAGACTGGTTTAAGGCAAAGTACGTATTTATAAAAGCATAAATTAAACAAGTTACTCTTATTTTTCTCTTGAGATTTGAAAATATGATGCATGACCCTACTCAGATAAGGTCCAAAGGAAATATGTCAGTCTCTTATGAAGTAAAACTCCAGAATTTCACAGTTATAAATTCACCCTAATGACCTGGCGACCTATTTTTTGATGATTGAAGTTCTGCAAATTATCCTGTAAGCAAGCCAACCAGCAATGTAAAAGAATAATGTATCACAAAAAGTATTTAGGTTATTTATTTTGATATGTGAGGTTTGATTTTAATTATTAATACAATTTCATAGTGCAGTAGTATCTTGTATTTTTCTAAAAAATAATGAAGATGTTGAACTACGAGCTCTCACTACAGCTTTTTGCTGTTAAATTTTTACAGAAACATTTATTTAGTGCAACATCGAATGTAAGGATAAACTGCATTCAAATCAGTGCTTTTAACTTACAAAAACCAAATGTGCTTTTAACTTACAAAACAAAAGAAAGTGGAGATGTATTCAAGAGTGGGAAATGACGTAACCAAAGCTGGGCACTGCTTCTTCTTCAGGTCCCTGGTGAGACCTTGGCCTGGGGATGAAATCCTAGGCTTTCCTGCCACATTCAAGGATGAGAATAGGTGTGTCACAGACAATGTAATAGCAGGTGAAGTAAAAGTCTGTTCCCTGATGGAGGCATGACTGTCAGCACGCACAGATGAGCAGCGCTCCCATGTCTGTCGCTGTCCTGGGCTCCAAATATGTGAATGAAGGTGAACAAAAAAGCAGTCCTTGCTCTCAAGAAGCGCAAAATCTAGTGTAGAGATGAGCACATCTATTAAGGTAAATGATACTAATATATATTAGTATGTAATATATAATATACAATATATAATATTCTCTAATATGCAAACACCCACAGCTCAATGGCTTAACATTATGTAAATTTACTTTTTTAAAAAGATTTTATTTATTTATTTGACAAAGACAGAGATAGTGAGAGACAGCATGAGTGGGGAGCAAAGGGAGAGGCAGGCTCCCTGTTGAGCAGGGAGCCTGACATGGGTCTCTATCCCAGGACCCTGGGATCATGGCCTGAGCTGAAGGCAGAGGCTTAACCGACTGAGCCACTCAGGAGACCCTGTGTAAGTTTACTTCTTAACGGGGAGGTGCTTTTGTGTTGTCACTCAGTCGCAGGCTTCTCCCACGTGTGTTTGCTTTCTCCTGAGGCTGTGAGGTCCTCTGCTGGACCCTTGAGTCAGATCACCAGAGGAGTTTACAGGTCAGGACAAGGAGTGACATCCATCACCTCTGCCCCACATTCCATGGCCCAAAACTTAGTCATGAAGTCATATTTAAATACCAGGGCAGCTGGAGAACATGGGGCAGCGTTTGGCCTAGGAAGTGACAGAAATGCGTTCCAGGGAACACATATGTCATAGCATATACAGAAAGGGGACCTTGATCAGTGCAGAGTTACTAGAACAAAGGTAGGATACAATGCATGATGGAGGCCAAAAGAAGGAGGGCTGACCTAAGCTGGGATAAGGTAACACAGGATAAGGAATTCCATTAATAGCAAATATTAAGCTTTGATTGCAATTATGGGTTCAATAAATCCTTATCGGATAAAAAGAACTAAATCTTTCCTAAATGATGTTAAATGAAACCTCAGCTACTTTATAATACAGAACCACAGTGGCTTTTTAAAAAATACTTTATTTGTTTATTTGAGAGAGACAGAGAGAGAAGGTGCGGAGCAGTGAAGGAGGGGCAGAGGGATAAGCAGGCTCCCCGCTGAGCATGGAGGCAGGTCTCCATCCCAGGACCCCAAGATCATGACCTGAACCGAAGTCAGATGCTTTCTAACTGAGCCACCTAGGTGCCCCACCATAGTGGCTTTTTCAACTGAGATTTTTACTGAAATAACTGTTGATTTACATACTTTCATAAGAAATAATAAAGGGCAATCTTTAAGCAGTTCCACTTAATGGTCCTATTTTGAAATAACTATAGTAGAATATTGCAAGCAGGATATTGACATTCATATAATCTATATAAACTACCGAATATATCCAGATTTTCCTAATTTTATTTGTACTCATGTACGTGTATGGGTGTATTTATTATTCACCATTTTTATCACATGTGTAGGTTCATGTATCAACCACCACCAAGTACAGAATGAATCCATCACCACAAGGACTCTCCTCATCTCCCTTTTGTCACCTCCTCTGCTACTAACCTCCTAACTCCATTTCTAAAATTTCATCATTTATTATACAAATAGAATTAAACAGTGTGTAGCCTTTGGGGATTGGCTCCTCCCTGCCCCACTCAGCATAATTTTCTGCAGAGTCACCTAAGTCGTGTTTATTAATAATTCTTTCCTTTTAATGCTGCGTCCTTTTCCACAGTTTGGATGTATCTCAGTTTGTTTGACCATTGACCAATTGAAGGACATCTGGACAAATTCCCATTTTGGGCTATTGCAAGTAAAGCTTTTATTAACATTCCTTTATAGCTTTTTTTTTTTTTTCCCCAAGAACATTAGTTTCCATTTCTCTGGGATGGATGCCCAATAGTACAATTCCCTAGGTCATATGGAAATTATATGTTTCATTTTATAAGAAATTACTCAATTGTTTTTCAGGGTGACTGTAGTATTTTACATTCTCACCAGCGGTGTAGGAAAGCTCCAATTTCTCCACATCCTAGCTAGCATTTAGCATTGTCATCATTTTTCATTTTAGTTATTCTGACAGTTGTGGTTTTGATTTGCATTTCCCTGATGGCTAATCATGTTGGAGACCTCCACCTGCGCTTACTTATAAACTCTGTATCAGGACTGTAGTGTTTTTGGTTTGAAACAGACTTTAGAAGTTTTCTAGTTCTTACAAATAACTTCTTTTTACATTAAAAAAAATTTTTTTAAATTCTGGAAGATTCCTATTGGTTCTTTTACATTCAATCTAAATGCCCCATTTTCTTTGAAGCTCTCTTTAATCCTGAAGCCTGAGTTAATTAAAGCCTTTCTGACTTTCAAAAGCAAAGTGAATCTGTCTTCCTTGGTTTCCAGCTTATTCCTCCTTCTGTTGTACCAGAAATCATTAAGGTACTTACCTGTCTGTGCTTTCCACTAAACTGTTCCTTGGAGGAAGGGACCGCCTTACTTTCTTTCTTTTTCTTTTTCTTTATTTCTTTTTTTTTTTTTTTTTTGCCTCCCAGAACCTAGTATGGTATCTGATGCATTTAGATACTTAAATCTTTTCAGTGAGTTTGGGTACTAAATTATGTGCTGGCTCTTTCCCAAAGGACTTGAGTGTCTACTTTTTGGTAGACACTGCTGGGCACGTTCACAAATGTTATCTCATTTAGACTTCCCCACAAGCCTGCAAAATAAGGATCTTTAACTGTATTTTGCAGATAACAAAGCAGAAAGTAAGTGAATTAAGTAATTTGAAAAGTTACTACTTCTCAAAAGTTACTGCTAAGCGGCCCAGGTGAGGCCTTCCTGTGGACCTTCCCGTTGCTGTGTCATAATTGCCCAGAGGGGGCGCAGCTGAGTTGTATTCCTTTCCCGGCACCATGTTGGTGGTGCCTCGGCTCCCGTCCTACTCATTGAGGACTGCAGAATTTTTTTGTGCATCCTACTGTCTGTGCTTCCCCGACCGTTGTCCAATTCAGAATGGGCAATAATCATTGCTACACTTCCTTTCCTGCTCCACTGTGTTCTGAACACCTCCTTCTGCACCAGCCCTGCAGTTTAAAGTTCCTCTTAACCTCATCAAACAATTGTCTATTCCCCAGGGGTCTTCATTCCTTATAGTGACTCCCGTGCCCTTGGCCTTTAGGTTCTCTCTTCATACTTCGCCTCTGTTTTTTTCTGCATTCCTCCAGTTTGAGGCTACCTATTTCTCAAAGGAATTAGATTCCATCTAACTGAATATTTTTGAGCCTATTCCATGCAATAGGCTATATGAAGAAATACAAAGATGGGGAAATCAAGCCCTTTTGTGTCATGATTTTGGCAAATAACAGAAATGTGTTCACATAGACGTAAGCAAAAAAAGAAAAAAAAAGTCTCATGTAATTGACAATCTGGAGGTAGAACTTGCTACAGGGATGGCTGGATCCAGGGACTCAGCCAATGTTGTCAGGAATTTGCCTCTCTCTCTCTCACTTGTTCTTTGCATCTCTTGGTTCTGCTTCCCTCTGGGTTGGCTCCTTGGCTCCATGAATTTTCTATCATGGGGAAATCATCCCAGAGAAAAGAGAACATCTATTTTCCAACAACTCCAGCAAAATCCCTGGGATAGATTTTGCTGCCTAACTTGGCTCTCATCCCCAAGCTAGTTACTGTGGCATATCATCAGAAGTCAATAATAGACTAACATTACTCACAGTGCCTGTGTCATTGACCTCACCTCATCTCATCACCTAGGCATTTTGTCATCTCACATCATCATAAGAAGGAGGTTCTCACCAGGCTCTTCTTATAGCAGTTATGTGCTCATGTGGAAAAACATCATCCTCAACTCCAGAATCATGACTGGTTTAAGACAATCATTGTGTCCAATGGTTTGGACATGGGCATTTGGAAATGGGCATTTTGACTTACAAGGAAAGTTGACTGGGAAAGTTTCTGAAAGACAGAAGAAAAAGAATGTTTCTTAAGGCCTCTTGGATCTTACCATGAAAAAAAAAAATAGCTGAAGATGCTAATGCCATCTGGAGACCACGGAGGAAAAAAAAGCCAACATGCCTAAGAAGTGCAAGGAAGGATGACAGACCCCAATCACTGAGAATGTCTTTGAACCACTGAATAAACTTACTTTGTGACCAAAAAAAAGGAATATTCTAATTGATCAACCCTAGTAGACACCTGCACCTAGGGGAAAGACCGGCTTAATGGCTTAAATTGAGTAAGGGAGTGGTTTCCCCAGAGGGAAGAGACACAGATTCACTAGACCAAACTAGTAGATGCCCAATGCAAAGAATATGACAGTAGTTCATGCAAAAAAACCCTGAGATCTAGACAAAGAGGATTCCAACAACACATCCCTTTTCTCCACTCCAAACAATGTAGATTGCCTCTCTTCATTTATCCTCCTGGAATTCTGGAATCTCTGGGAAGATTTTTGGGAAAGAAATCCCAAATAATTGGCTACTGGGATCCCGAAATTTCTTGTTCCCAAGTGACAACTCTATGGAGAGGGAAGACCACATAGACAGTAGGTCAAAGATAAAGTAAGGTAATTCATACTTGGTGATTTTAGTTGATTTCTGTCATTAGATCCCATTAGAGGCCATACACAATGAAGAGGGGAAATGCTGCTTTCATCATTTACAAGCATGGCGACCCAGAGCAACTCCGCCTCCATCAGCATTGGTTATCTACAACACGGAGCTGGTACAAGAACCTACATCAGAGGCCATGGTTTTACAGAACAGTAGTGCTGAGCTGTCACAAATATGGCTCACATCATCAAGAGAAGTTAAATATTTAATACATACCATTTCAGATTAAGGGAACATTTAAAATCGTCTAAGAAACAGCTTCTAAAGATGTCCATCAAAAAAAAAAAAGAGCGAGAGAAAGATTAAAGTAAAACATTTCAATATGCTTCCAAAAAAAATTCATTCCAGTAGAATATTATCTCACCTCTGGGTTCTAGGTAGTTCACTAATCTTTCCAAATTCTAGAAGATTCTAAACTTGGAAGTTCGGGTATTATCTCTTATGTAAATTATTGTGGAAAATCATCTGTTCTTTTTGTCGTTTGTATTTGGAAGACTTTGTTTTAACTCTTCTCTGGGCCTCTGAATCTCCCACTAGAGAAAGGAGAGGACTCCTAAATTCAGATGTAAAGTAGGAGAAAGTGACTGTCTGAAATGGAAAAGGAAACAAGAAAAGGATGAAATATGTATACTTTTCTCCTTATGTCTAATTGGTAACATAGATATCACATTCTTCTAAATTGTTCCTTAAGTGTTATGTTCTAACTGTTGACCGGCTAAAATAAAATTTAGACTTTGAAATTATTTCCAATATCAAATAATAGACCGAGACAGTGGCGTGGAATTTGCTAACCTGTTTTTGTCCAGTTGCTGCTCAGCTCAATCTGTGTAGACCCCGTGGGTGCCAGCCCACTAGTTCCCCCTGGCTATTTCTCACCTGGAACTGTTAGAACTTTACCCCTCTGTTTCTCAAGGGTGCTTTCTTAATTCCTCATGTATAAATGGCCATGCCTTTGTTCTTTCCCCTTTCTCTTTTTATTTTGGTGAGACACTGTTTTTTTTGCAATTAGACTACATTTCTTTGTTATCGTCAGGAAGCAAGTTCTGACTGATCAGGGAATTTCAAGTACACAATAAGGGTTGAAACGTCTAAGAAAGGAACTATTGATGAAAACCTTTGCAAAAATGTATCACATATTTCCATGTCTTAGTTAACAGTGAGTTGACTACATTCGAATTTTTCTTACAAAGCAGTCAGGTGGAAATGTAGAGTACTATTCTGGATGTTAAGTTTCATAGGCTCAACTTGCTTTTATTTATTATTTCAACAACGATTCACTGAGCACCCATTGTATTCCATACAGCCTTTAGTGTCTTTAGATTGAATTCCTCCCAATTGCTACAATACTGAAATGACACAGAATATCTAGTATATAAGAAGCAGGAATACACATGTGCCCCTAGGTTAAACATTTTTTAAAAATTCGTTTTCAGGAAGCAAGAGAGAAAATTCTTAAAGTTTTAAAAATTTTAAAAATATACTAAATTTTTGATGTATTTATATGACCTATATGCAAGCCATTCTATCTGGTTTGCTCAGTTCTAGCAACTTTCACCTTCCCATGCAGACCCCAACACAGATGTACAACAGAGGAAGTGGAAATGTATCAGAGACTGATAGGATAATTGCAGCGAGGAGCAAGAATGTCACTCTAATGGGATGTAAGGAGCAATGACCTGCTTTCTCAAGAATAGACCATATTTGATGAAATGTAAACATGGAGGAAACTTCCGGCTCATCCTTGATACTCGAGTTCTGTGGGGAGGCAACGAGCAGAGGCGACGGACAGTGTACAGAGGAATGGCTGGTGTGAGCTGAGCAGCCGCGAAGCCCACTGATAGACCACAGCAAGAACCAGCCAAAAGAGAACCACCGATTGCAGGGACCAAGTCTTGACTTTAATGGGAACTTTGAGAAATTGCAAAAAGCAACTGAAAAAAATCTTCAGGCACCTTATAAAATTTAATTAGAAAAAAATTGGTCATCGATCACTGATATGGCAAGAGCTGACAGTAAAATGCAATCCAACGAACAGGAAATAATTCAGGTGATTGGGGATAAAGTGTGGTTAAAAGGTGAGACTAAGAGAGGTAAAGAGGAGCCAGGAAATAAAGGGGTCCCTAACAGCCTTCCAGGAGGAAAACGACTTAAGCAGAGGAATGACATGATAAGATTTACATTTTGAAAAGATGACGGGCAGTGGTGTGAAAGCAGAAAGGAGAGAGTGAACGTAGGAGCCACAAGAAGGACATTTAAAAATAACCAGAGTCAGGCAACAAGATCTGCATGACGTACTGGCTTTGGGACTGGAAAGAGAGATGGACAGGTTGTGGAAACATTTGGGAGGTCAGAGCATTACAGCCTGGTGGTTGATTGGTTGCCAGGGGAGAATCTGAGAGAGAATGTGGAGAACGATGCCTTGACGTTTCTCCTTAGGTAGGGAGTCATATGCAAAAGCGATAGGATTTGAAACGTTTTAAAGCATGCCCCACACCATCATATACATTTGTCTTTCTAATCTTCCTGCTCTTTTGAAACTATATGGAAAGCGCTTATAGTCCCAGATTCTGTCCCTGGAATTCAGCTGCATTGGCATTTACCTGGTATATTTGATTTACAGCGTCCACCTCGTATCTGTAACTTGAAGCAGAACTGAAATGTTTATAAGTCTGCGGAACAGATGGAAACTGACCTCTAAGCTTAAACTGAACTGCCGTCCAGTAATCTTTGAAGTGACAGTCTGTAGGGGGCTCCTATTTTGTATGGTTTTGTAAAAGTTATTTTTAGGGACTTACAGTTCCTAAAATTTGTTGTCTTTAGCTGAGAAATAGGTCACTGGTGACCAGAACCTATATAATTGAGTTCACGGAGAAATAATTTGATGAAATTAATAAAGAAACGGAATGTTCTCTAGGCAATCGTATGCTGTCGATGTGCTAAATCTTTGTCCGTTAACTTATTAAATTATTGTTTTATGAATCTTCTGGAGGACTATATCCAAATTGAATGTTTTGCCAATATTAATCCCCTACCAGTGGTTCTAACAAAGAGTTCTCTTTCAGGGACAGGTCTTTTTCCTTGGGGAAGTAAATAGAGTCAGTGATTTACTGATAAAGCTACCCAGTATATACATCATCTCTGTCCCATATATCAATGTCACGGGCAACAGCTTGCCTTACTAAGTGATTCTGCAGTGTCTTCTCAAAGACTGTTTTGTTTAGTAATCAGATTGAAGTGCCAACACGCGTACTTTCTAGCATCGTATGAATTGTTTTCATCTTTAATCTCACAATTAGTTCGGAGACATTTTTGTGGAATGGTTTGCACTGCTGAAATTTTATCCCACCATATTGGTCTACTTAAAAAAAACGTCAGTCCATTTATCACTTGTGTGCACTTAAGGATGAATTATTTGCAGCCTACTGCAAATAATTGAAAGTATTGAAAACCGAAATGTTATTCTTGTTACCAATTAGGAGAATTTTCATATTTGCAGCTCTTCTTAACTGGCCAGTTTTTAATTTGATGTTAATTATCTAAATGGTTTGGGAGATGAGGCTGCCTTTCTGTTTCATGCTATTAAGTGGCATTAAACATTCCCTCCAAACCCTTGAACATGGATTGTGAAACTAATGAGTGATGGCTTTGTGAAAATTTACATGGGGGTGAATAGAAAACCATAAAGGAAAAGGGCCCCTTTGATGATGACTGACAGATAATGACAGAGCTTTCCGTCTTGGTTTAAAAAAGGAGGTTTTACTGAGTGGGTAGTTCAGTGTAACATCTTTGTAGGTTGATCCTGGAAAGGACTTTAGGAAGACAATTGGAAGAACACAGGATTTTTTTTTTTTTAATAAAACATTAAGACAAAGAAAAAGTTTTTTAAAAAATGATATTTAAAAAACGAGTTATTGATTTTCTTATTGTACTTGTGATGCAGGCATTTTAGCGAGTTCCATTTAAACTGTTTCTCTGTAGAAGCGTGTTATGCTATGTACATAATCTTTGGAAAGGAATTCTACTTGCAGCATATTTTTCTTCAAAGGCTTTGCATTTCTGCATAAAAAGCTTATTAATTATTTGTAGCTGCTTGTCATCGTGTTCTGATAATAGAAGGCTGGTCAAGGATAATAATTACCACTTCACCTTTTTGGATCATATATATCCACTATTCCTAGTGCAATATTACCCAAAGCATCTCTCCTCTCCCTGTACACAGGACCAAAAGTGCAGGCACATCATTTATTGATAAGACAAAAAGAATGTAATGAAATTATCAATGTTCTTGAATTAATTATGAACATGATTAAGAAAGCTAAAATCTCAGGAGCCAGGATCTCATTACCCATTCAGTCTTAGGGATTGCTTTCATTCAGCTAGGCAAAAAGGCTTTGAGCAGCCCTACAATTGCCTTTCTCTCATTTATTTGTGCTAGAATTCAGGTTTATTTGTTTTCTGTTTTCTTCTCCTTCAGATTGTTTCTCTGTCTTTATCCATTTAACAAACTGTTTCCTCCTGTATCTCAGAAGGACGCACCCATAGGGCCTACATCTCTGTCTGCAGTCTGCACACCTTCTTCTTTTGACTGCATTTCTCTCAACTCATTTTGCTGGAGCTCCTAAATATCTCTCAAGGTAAGTCTGAGAATGTAGCCAAAAAGTTCTTTCAGATTTATGTCTGCAGCTATACAACAGTTCTGTCTGAATCCCATTCAGCTAGGAGTCTTAATGACATCATTATTACGCTGTCTGTACTGGGCTAGATTTTACTTGGAGCCTGCACTGTACTATTACTTATCTTCCTTTCTGTGTGAACATACTACGAGTGATACTTATTTGAGGTGGGGGAAATGATTCAAAACTAACAGGGCAATACATTTTTTATTCAAGTCAACTTTCCAAGAGGAGTATAAACAATAAGCAAAAAGGAAAATCCACTTAAAATCTGTATTTGGTGTACAGATAGCCTAACGGCTCTGGGATTCTTATCCTCCCATCTTTGCTGTTATAATGGAGTTGAGAAGGACAATGGAAATATAATACTAGACTTAGATTTACATAAAATTTTCCAAATGTTCCCTTTTAAAGGCCTTCTGAATTTCTGGGGTTGTCCTTTCCAGTGCAGAGGAATATTGAATTGGGGTCTGATATAAAATGTCTTGAAATTGTCCTAATGGCTCCTGACTGTTTTGTTTTGTTTTGTTTTGTAAAATTGACCAAGGGTGATTTGGCAGCAAACTTTTCTGAAATGTGTTAATAGGGCATTTATAAATAAGGTCATTGGTAAAGGTAAAGTGATGCCAGCTTGCATTCTAGAGGCACATACAGACTGATTACAAAGATCACACATTTGCATGTTATTTGGGTTTCAATATATTAATAGAGGGCTCCTGTTCTTGTATAAGAGAATGAAGAATTGCAAAAATGAGACAGGGAGAACTATAGCTTTAGGCCACTGAATAAATATGGGATATGTGATACTAAATCCATTGATCCTGGCTTTCTTTAAAGTGATGGTTTGATAAGATGGCTAAAACATCCAGGAATCTGAATGCATAAAATCATCGAAAAGCCAAAGCATGTTGAAGTGATAACTGACAAAGTAATGTGATTATAGCACACAAAATATAAAAATGCCCATCTCTTAAATCTTAAGAACAACCTTGACCTTTGAAGATTGGTTAGAAAATGTGATTAAATAACACAAAGGGAGAAGGCTACTAGCCTCTTTCTTTAACCCTGAAGCCTCTGGCTATGATATTTAAGTAATTATGTATGTTACATTAAAAAAATGTTTGTTTCATAACAACTAAATATCCAAGGTATTAAAAGTGTATTGTTAGAGTATTCTATGATTCGTGAATATCGTAAATGTTAATCTGGCGGCACATTAAAGATTTTGGTCCTTATATTTTCTGTGTTGCTTTTTTGAGTTTTATTAATTTGATAAGCAAATGATTATTGGTACTGACTGAGATTGTAGTTGCAAAGCAAGGCATCGTTCTGCTTAGTTCTTATGTGAAGTACATTCATTGAGATAGGTGACTTAATTTGAAAGGGTAAAAATGCAAAAAAGACATGAAATCTTGTTTTCAGACATCAAACAAAAATAACAGTACAGATAATTTTCTCACTTTATGAACCCAGAGTGCCAGGGAAAAATAGCATGTTTCTTAAGTAGACGCTCCCTCGCACTTCATCTCATTCTGAGAAAATGGAAATATCTCTGAATTTCTTTTGATATTTCTTTCATATCTTATCAAAAAGGGAAAAATGAATCATAAAATATCCTGCATGCCGTTTCTACATGAAAGGCTGGAACAGAAGTCCCATGTGGCTCTCTCAAGGGGAAGCCTATTATCGTGGTTCTCTAGGTGCTGGTCTGTACTTCCGCAATTGGACACGAGCAGGTGAATGAGTTTGGAAGCTGAAATAGACACAGATAGCAGAGGAGAAGGAAGTGCATCTCCAGCAGCAAAGTTGGTAAAGGGCATTTTGCTTTTTAGCTTGCTGGAATCTAAGTAGTATACATTTTAAAACTACCAAAAAAATGTGCATATATATATATATATATGTATGTATATATATACATATATACATACATATATATATATTAAAAAAATGTATTTCAGTGCCGTAGCAGACCAGCTGCAGTTAATTAAGGCAATCTTTCATAAACTTTAAAAAAGTCACCCTATTGAAAAATATCTAAACGCTGATCTGAGAAAAACAGAAAAGCATGCTTCTGTTTTACAAAATAACTGTCAGAAGCATTGTGGTTTACTTGTTTTCCTTAATTTCTCTTGCAATAAGGTGAAATGCCCATTCCGTGTGTTATTACTAACTTCACCAAGTTCAGAGAGTTTGAAAACTAACAATTGAATAACGGAAAGGGGGGGGGGGAGTTCAAATATTTATCTAATTTTCTGAAGGCAACATTATGCAGGGGACAAAGCAGAGATGATACCCAGAACTGTGCAAAGCTGCATAGCACCAAATTTTGTTTTTCTGTACGTATCTGACTTTGACACTTTACACTCCTGATAATGAATGAAAAGGTGAATGTATTCAAATCTAATTGATATGGGAATAAAACATCAACCAAAAGTCAACATAACTAATCTTAAATATTTAATACATGACTACTGTTTTTGTTCATCGCTGGAATTAGCTCTGAAATCCAGAAAGTGCTAAAATCTCATATGTATGTGGAGTTATATATATTCACAAAGATGTCTGTTTAAAAGCAGCAAGGTGTACTAGAGAAAGCATTAGCAGGTATTAGGAGATTTCAGTTCTGTCAGGGTCTGGTTGTGACCTTGGTAAGTCATTGAATCTCTCAAAGCCCCCATTTTTCTCTCTGTAAAATTCGTGCGGTAAATTGACAATATTAAGGTCCCCCTCACACAGCAAAATCTGTAATTTTATATCCATGTGTGTGTTTATGTAAACATATGTTCATTCGGGTGTATAAGGAAGCCTGAAATCTATCCTTAACGTTTATTTTCCTCAGAGTTAGGTTATTCAAGACCACTTTTCATTTAGAACATATGAACATCTAATATCGTGTGTCCATCAGACATCCCTGCTAACTTAATTCCTGAAATGCAGCGCTTAATTTGCTCTTAAACATTCTTCCATTCGCATTTATGCTGATCTGTGCTCATAAACAGTGGGACTCGCTTCCCAGCAAATATGTCTTTCCCAAAATCCCCCAAGTGTAGGAGGGGAGTTGTTTTATCTTCCATTGCTCACAGCAAGTTGTTGGGTCTTTGCAAATTGCTAATGGGCTCATTAAGTTCCTGCTATGTATATCTACCCAGTGAACACAGAACTGATCATTGCACCTAAAATTGGATTTCAATTTTTGCTCGGGAGGCTCAATTCTATCATCTTTCCGGGCAGCAAGATTCTTACGAGCTACTGAGTTTCGAGGGCAAAAAGTGACGTTTGGCCGTCCGTGTCTTCCCGGGGAGTTTGAAGACAGGCAGTCTCCGGAGAGAGTTTGAGGGTCGTCTGGGGAGGGGGTCAGGTCTGCTCTGAATGGGTTAAGAACTACCTGCTTGAGATTGATTGAAATCAGTAATGGATCATCTCATAAAGCTGCTGTTACTAGATATTACCCTGCTATCTCGGTCCTCTGATAGCACTGATAAGAAGTGCTTACCGCAGAGGAGGCTCCTGGAGGACAGATACTGTTTCCTGTACCTCAGGGAGTAAAAAGCCATACTGCTGGATCAGTGACTTTTCCTAACAGCAAGTAAATTCAGGCCTTATCAAGTTACAGCACAAACTGCACTCATGTTTTATTATTCTCATTAGAGATTTAAGGACTAATTCCAGTTCTTAGCGCTTAGCAGTTTAATGTTTTCCATAGATAAGAATTAAGATTCTTCTGGGGGATTTTTTTATTTGCTAAAGCTTGCAAAATATAATGCGGTGATGCACTTACTGTGATGTAAGGCGGTAGATTTTCTAAATGTCCTGAATATTTTTAAGGCATACATTTTAAAAATTTAAATGTAATGACCGAATTTTTCCAAGTTGGACACGTACCCATTCCACTGAAACACGCCTTTCTTTGTCTGGGAACCCAAACCTGCTGTCCTTCTGGAGATGTGACACAGGAGGAACGGACGTCATGCCTCCAGAGCTGGTCTGGAATTGCTGTGCCTTTTCTCGAAGTCAATTCATGTAATCGAGACTAAATGTAGTCTCCGATTCCAAAGAAAACCTTGAACAAGACCTGTTTTGTAAGTAAACTTGGCTTTAAACGCTTTCCTTGAAGTGAAGCTAACTTTCCTGTTTCCAAACAGGTGGAGAAAAGCAGTGACTGTCATGTTCACCGCACATCTGTGTTCAAAGAGATTACGACATTGACTTTAAAAACAAAAATCCTGTCTTGCTTTCTGCTCGGTACTCACGTCAGATCAATATTACAGTGACTCTTCGGTAATGAGAGTCTGTGATTGCCCAAAGTTAGTCTCCCTGACATTCTTGAAGGGGCAAAAAAAGTCATTTTTGAATAAGGAAGTTTCATCTAAGTTACAATGTGATAGCATCGTTACTGCAATTAAAGCTCGATGATTAAAGTCCTATTTTTTGGTTACATGTACTGAGATTAGTTTTTTTATATGACCACTCTAGTATGAGGAACTTTCTCTTACCCCCTAGCTTTACTTTGGTTTTTCTTCAGATTTTTCATTACATGTGGCTCATGGCTGTCTGGCACTTTCAGGGGCAGCCGAATTTCAATAGTGTCAGTCACGGTGACCATGGCTGTCAAGTTTCGGGATTGTTTGGAAGAAAATGTGTTACTTACAAATGAAAGTTGTCGTTGTTAAAAAGGCCTTCTTTGGCTGACACTCTGCTATCCTTTCTTGGAAAATTGTTTTCCTGAGGTGAAATCGTTTTGGAAGCACGGTCTACTTCATGGCCGTTCGGGAATCCTGAGTGTGTCTACCGGGTGGGATTAATAATACAATAATAAAAGTAATAGCTATCATTTATTGTGTGCTAGACCCTGGGATAGATGCTTAAACGAGTTATCTTCTCTATCAACTGTTTCCAAGGACATTCCCCGTGTGTAAGTTTACCTTTCCCATTTTTTTAAGACAGGGGAACCTGTGCTAGTGCATGGTCTGCTTGTTCCTGGCTTTGCAGGCTTTGTGCCTGTTCATACCCCCAGATTGTTTATCCCTTTCAGCCAGTGATTCTCTGTCTGCCAGAAAAATTGAACATGCTTGTTCCAGTTACATTACTGGGTGCAATCCTCCCTTATACAGGAAATAAATTTATTATGAAGAACTCCCAGTAGCAGCCTTGGAAAACTTACACAGAGCTGTGCTGTGTCCAAAATGCTGTTCAGTAGGTTTTCCAAAGCGCCCAGGTAACAGCTGGTGCAGGCCATGTGCCAGCTCTGACAGCCCATATGCTCTCTTTAGTGCAGTAATTATCTCAACACAAAACTCTGATAGCCTGGTCTACTGGGTCCAGTTTCCCTAGGTTAAATTGACTCAGTGGCTTTGTTAGTAAGTTCCTTTGGCACAGTAAGAACTTCATCAAGAGTTTAAGTATTGGGCTAGGCCTCAAAGACCAATAGGACTGCTACTTTCAAGACAGGTGGCTTATTAACCCAGAGAGATTCTAGGTGGCAGGTCGTTAGGCTCTCCCCCTGCAGCAGCGCTCTAGTTAAAGGGCTGTCATTGTTTCTACCAGATACCCTGCATGGGGATGATGGCTACCTCATCCGTCGTGGTGGTAGGCTAAGAGTTCAATTTTTGTATTTCGGTTCTGAAACAGGAGCAAGGGTCTCTCCTGTATTTCAGCGGTCGTGCTGGGAACGGAAGGGCTGGGGTGGGGAATGATGGGACAGGAGGAGAGTTGGAGAAAAGTGAGCTGGATCAAAATGGGTATAGATTTTCTTAGAGCATCACAGAGAGGACTTTTCTCTCTTTTTACCTTCCTGTGTCCTCTGAGATGTTAACAGTTCCTCCGTGTGTGTAAACTTGGCATGTTGGAGGCTTGGAATCCATATTTGTAAGTGATTGGTTTCCTTCCCCGCCCCCCTCCTCCCTTCCATGTCTCCTTCCTTTCTTTCCATTCCTTTCTCACTGCCTTCCTTCTTTCTTACTTCTGAGAAACACAAGCATCCGAAGTACGGTGCAGACAGAACTTCCCCTAAATGGAGCAGCCATGATCTTGAAGAACGTTTCCTGGTATGGAATCATAGTATTCAGCCACTGGTGCTTGAAACTAAATGAAGGTGACATGATATTAGCATTCCAGCTTCTTTTCTGTCTTCTGCTCTTAGCACAGACCTTAACTGATGACTGTGCTTGTCATGACATGCTTACGTGAGGCACACATTTAAACCTTGCTCCTGGTCCATTCGGATGATACCATGGGCTCATAATGTTAGCAAGAAGGTTGGGCTGCGCTAGAAAACATGTTGGCCAAGAGCAAGCTTACCTTCAGGATGCTTAGTTGGTGCGAACCACACAGATGTCCGCTTTTTCAACGGACCTTTTGTGGGGGATGGTCTCTGATACCCCCCGGACCAGGAATTGCTTTATGCACATTTGAATCATTAAGTATCAGATAGTAATTAGATTATCTCAGTTATTCCTCAACCTGAAGAATGTTTCAAGCAAGAAGGACTGTCTTCTTTGTCAGTATAGCTTTGACTTCTCGTACCAAAACAGAATTGTGAGGTAGAGAGGAACGCACTAAAGTGAATGAAATAGAAGATCCAAGAGGGACTGGGTTATCCCTTAAAATTCTATGTAACCTCATAGCACTCAAAAATTCTGATCATTGGGTTTCTTTCATTCTTTATCCAATGCCCAGGCTGATCTGGTTCTGGCCAGACCTTCCCTGTCTTGTTCATTCCTATAACTTCAGAGGGCAGAGCAGTGCTGGCAAGTAAATATTCGCTAAAAGAATAAATAAATGGATGGAAGTAGGCTCTCTTATTTATGGAAATAGTCCAGCCGTAAGCGGCAGTATACAGTCTGGAGTGGGTAGTGGTGAGAGGGACAATGTGGTCCTGAGTGTTGAGCCATCCTGTGGGGTCAGAGTGTCACACTCTCTTGGTGACTATTTCTGGTGGAAAGATAGTAGGGAAGCTCTGAGTACCCAAAGCCCTTTCCAATGACCAAGATCCAGGGGCAGGAACATGACCAGGGTTGATTTATTTCCAGCTGGACTCTAGTTGAAATTGGTTCCCTATTAATGTAATGTCATTGCATTATTGTGTTTTCAATTTAGTGAGGCAAATTATAACCCCAAAGAGCTTCTATAGAAAGCTACATCAGCTAGTTTATAAAAACCCAAACACGAACCTTTGTTATTTAGTTTTCAACTACAGGTAGTTATACTTCTAAAGTCATTATTTATATGTTGTCAGGAGTACTCACCAAATTTATTGACTTGTACATTATTCTTTGCAAATAAGTTCTGGCTGCTCTCTGCATATTATAATTAAAACGACAGGGACTTTAATCATTTATGAAATTTTAAACTACATACTGAATATAAATGTATCATTCAATGTGATAGAATGAATTAAATTCATCACTGTCAAATAACTGTATAAAAGATGAAATATCTCTCATCCCACATCATTAGCTTATAAAAAAAAAAAAGAACCAGATTTGCAAGCATTGTAATAATACTTTAATGGTCTTTTAAGGACGCTTTGAAAACTAAGACATTTGGCATATACAAGAAAATCACTTGTAACCAAAAAGTTGGTTCCTCATTTTGTCTGGGAGAGTTCTATTTGAATTTGGTGATGAAGGGTAACTTTTGCCTGGATAGAATCAGATAGATGGAAACTCTTCTACAGAGACAAAAAGCGTATTTTATTACTATGATGTAAATATGTGGGTGGATTTAAAATAGGGTTTGGGCAAACCAAATCATTTATGCACAGCCCTTGAGGTAGGTTGAAAGGGTGAATTGGAATAGGAATGTAATTGAACTTTTTATCTGGTGTAGGTGAGTAGCTGGCATTTGCTCAGTTCTCAACCAACATTTTGCGTGTCTCCATACATCATGTCAGCACCTGTACCTCTGAAGAAAACAAAACCAATTTGGCAGGCGAGGATTCTGAAAATTATTTTCATTTTCTAGTTTGCTATGATCATCACATCACTATTTTTAGCTAATATCTGTACTTGTTTAATACTGTCGGACTCAACTCCAAATAGATAATTTTGCATCAAAACTCTTTCTCAAATGTGAAAATCTCTGTCACTTACTGATTTATTTCAGGAAAATATGGGCTACGGACTTTTTAACCTTTTTCCTCCAATCTGAGTCTTCTCAAATTTTAATTATTTTGCCTATGTTTCTTGATTTCCATTATTTCTTGTGCAGGACATTTGTTAATTCATTGATTGATTTATGCGTTCATTTAATAAACCTTCATTGAGCTTGGCAAGGGGTGGAAAGAAGGGTAAAAAGGGTCTTGGTTTTGGGGACAAGATGAAAATCTGCACCCCTTCTCTCAAGGAGTATCTAGCTGTGTAATGGGAGGTACAAGAGTCTTGATAAAGCCTGAAATGGGCAGTGCTTTCTTAAATTTATGGAATTAATTCACTAATTAATTTTGGGAAACAAAAGTATAAACTAAGTAAGGATCTTTCTACTTCTCCTTTTGTTTAATCCAGCTCCCAGTCAGATAACTTCGTGCGATATTTCCAACCAAATATAAAGAAACATGACATGGCTAGAAGGATAAATAAGTCTTTTTTTGGTATGCCAGGATATACGATGTATTTTTATATAAGTTCAAATAGGAAGAAAATCTCTAGCCCAGACAAGATACTGTACTGTGGAAACCAAATCTCTTAAGTTTCCCCAATAATCAGTGTTATCTTCAGTGATATTTTATCTTGTCAAGAATTTTAGGTAGGGTATTTTGAGAGTCTAGTTAAATGATAATCAACTCCTTTTATTCTCTGAACTGTTGAGTTTTTATCCCATAACACCCTAAACTAGGAACATCAATGTAATTAGAATTTTACATGTTATATTAACGCCAAGATACCTGAGTAACCTGTAGTCACTTGAAAACTCTTCTTGATCAGTAAGACTTTTCGGGGGGGGGGGGTAGGGAGCAGGGGGAAGAATTGTGTGTAAGACTTGGGGATGAGTAGCAAAGCCATATTGCTGGGGGTTATTATACCCTGCCCTGACAAAGCCTCTTAAGCACTGAGTAGAAACCAATGCAGCCTGGCTTTTATTTTTATGACATTAACTTCAGCTCTATTTTAATCAGCAAGTTTGAATAACAACAAGACGATGAAAAGGACTGTAGTAATTAAAAACAAAACACACACATACACCAGAGAGTGGAATCAATAATGCAAAGAAATATTTTAGATGAAAAAATTTGTTATGAAAGGTATGTTTATTGTAATGCGCAGTATGATCCCCCCAACACACGGGTTCCTACCCGTGAAATGCATTCCGTATGCATTTTGCCTGCCTTTAAAAATGGCATTAGTACTGTCTTTGTGCTCCTCTGTCTTGCTCATACTTTTTTGCCCGTGTTTGCTTTCACAAATTGGTGTTTCCTCAGCAGCCTGCTTTAGGAACTTCTACTAGACAAGTTTGAATACTTAGCCTGATCATTAAGAGCCTGTTGTGAAAATTATCAGTCTGTTTGAAAGCAAGAAGTCTTGCTGAAATGCTCTGCCAAGGTTTCCAGCAGCCTCTATCCGTATTAGAGACCTGTAACTGTGTCTGGTGGTAGTTGGTATGAAGTAACAAAGCCTGGCTCAAGAGAGAAGATGCTGGCAATTTTGGCATCTCTTTCTAATAGCTTCAGGATAGGACCTTTTATACTGAGAAATTTTTATTAGGTGTGAAATATAATTTTTACCAAGTTTCCACGGAGTCGGAGTAAAGTGCATGTGCTAAACCCTTTATATCCTTTCCCCCCGTTCCTCAGTATTGTTTCGGAGTAGAAGGTGAAGCTGTACTCCTTGGTGTGCCGTTTAAAGTCAAGAGCAGCAATATTTAGCACATGCCTGGGCAACCTTGTTTGAAATCCGTGCCGCCCCTCTCTGGTGTTCTGATGTGCCTTTAGGGGATGCTTGCCTGTTTGTAGTTTGTTTTCTTTTGTTTAAGGTTTCAGCTACTGCATTGACTAATGATTATATAGCAGTAAACTCTCGTCCCTGCTAAATTCAGTAGTGATGCCTCAAAAGCATTTTTCCCTTGTGTGACATAAAACAATAAAAGAACTAGACAAACCCCTTTTGAGGAAGAATAATCCTTTGTTTAAAGAAAAGAAAAGGCTTCTTCTTGACGCCAGAGGGTGGAGAATTCAAATCAAAGGCTGAGCTAATTGATAAAAAAGAAAACAAGTGCTAATTCTGAAATTTTTTTGAAATTAGTTATTATTTGTTCAAAATGGTTACTAACATACTGATTTTATTTGTGCATACCTTCTTTATTGTATGGATTCTACAATATTTAGTTATCACATTATTACTGAAGAGACACCTCTGTTCTTCAGTCTAAACTCTAAATAATAAATCTCTCTTCAGAATGCTGTTACCGGCATAATTTATCAATAGAATTTTGGTCAGATAGTTGTATTTTATTTCTTTGAAGACAGTGACATGGAACCGTTTTCCCTTGTATTTGTTCTTTAATAAGAAGTAAAGCAGTTTGTTAAAAAATACAATTTATATATTACAGATATGACTAAAAATTAAAGCAACCAGTAGATTTGCATAATGCATATTATTAGCCTTCAGATTTACCAATGCCAAGTCCAAAGAATTTTAACGTGCCACTTAATTGTTCTCCCTGCAATTTTTTTAATGAGACTTGTGGCCATGATTCTGAGTGATAAATTCTTCTTGATTTGCCTCCAGTTGTCACTGGCCAAACCTTAGGGAATGAAAGATTAGTTACGGTTGCAAAAGACTTATTATTTTTAACTGGAGAATTTTTAATGTTCTTAACCCAATTAAGCAGGGAGTGAAGAATCTATCAATATTGTTGTCAGTTTATTAGAGGAAAAAAAATCTTCCAAATTTTAATTTAGTCGGAGACGCTGTTCAATTTCTGCCTTTGACTAAGAGTAAAATAAGATTGTATTAAATTAGTAGCTGACCCTGGTGCCTAAATGTCACTTCACTAACACTGGAAAATTACTTTCTGATTGAAACAAAGATTTCGATCAATGAGTAGGGTTTCAGCCCTCATCCAATTTTTAATAGCATTTGTTTTTCATCACCCGAATCCTTGAATAACAGAAGCAAACCGTACGACGATTTGCAGATGCTTGGTCCTATAGTGAAATTAATATGCATATCCATAATTTTAATCCCAAATTTCAAAACTCCAAGGAAAAAAGTTTTCTTGTTAACTTTAAGTCATGAATCTAAGAGATTACATTCAGGCCACGAGATGGTCCAAGTTGGCCCCAAACACAGGTGCTCCCAGTTTGAACATCATGCCTGGCTTTTCTGCAGAGCCACAAAATGAAAGAGCGACTTCAAACACAGGTGCAAAACCCCGCATCTGGGAGGGACAGCCCGAAACCATGGCTTTCTCCTGACCGTTTTCGGCTTGTAAACCTCATCCTCCACGGAGCACCTGTGTCAGAACCAATCAGAGACGTGTATAAATGTTATCAACACCTACACATCATTACTTATTCATCAACATCAGCACCAAATATTGATGCAAACACGCAAGAGTGTTTTGTTTTGGTTTTTTTTCTTTCCTATGGAGCGGCTCTTTCCTGAAGCTCGTGTCCATTTGCCCTATGGCTGATGGGTAGAAGGAAAATATACAGATTAGAAATTTGGAATATTTCGAGCTTCCCACGCTGAATTCGTGTTGGTACCACTTTGTAATCCTTAAATCTCATTCTTTCGGTGGGAGAAGCAGAGTGCACACAAAAGGTTCGAGCACACTGATTGCCTGGCGGCCTCATGGCAATAATTTCATACTTTGTGGACTACTTTTACGCAGGCACTTCCTCCCCTGGCTGTCGGGGGGCCTTCTCACTGTTGATTAGCCCTCAAAGAACCTACATGTGAAGCTGCATAAGATTTTGTTTTGCAGTAGCTGTGGCAAGCAGCAGAAACAGCAGGGTCTGGCTTCCTGGCAAACTCCACAGGCATTTGGGTTAGTGGCTTTGTATTTGCCTCTGGGTCTTTCCTGCACAGGGCCGGGAAGGGGCCATGGAGCTGTTAGAGGCTTTGGAAACCATTTCTTCGTTGACAATTTAAATTTATGTGGTTTTTAATTGTCTGTAAACAAAGCCTTTTAAATCTCGCACTAAATCTCCATCGAGGTCAGCTGGCATCCAGCGGGATGGTTGCTGATTTAGTTGGGAGTCTGCTTTTCTTTTCCTAAAAAAACCCCTTTCAATCAGTATATTGTCCTCCAAGAGAGATACACAAAACACACAAATCACTTGGCCCCTCCCCCCACTTTGAATGAATAGATAAAAATCCATCTGTTTTTTATCTGCCTGTTTGGAGGGGCCAATTTTGTGTCCTTTGTAAAAAATGGCCTCAGCGATGCCATTTCCTAGCAAGCCCAGAAGACTGACCAACACTTAGGTTTTCATTCAGTGATGGTTAGAGTTGAGAAACTTGCAGCCTAGTCTCCGTTCGGAAGGGTCGTTAGGCAGAGGTCATTAGTGTTGCAAATCACTAAGAGCTGAAGATGCAGTACAGTAAATGTGTGTTGTTATCATGGCTCACGGAGTATTGATTACATGACTCTAGAAAAGAAAAAAAAGCATACAAAAGTGGGGAAAATGGTGGAGCAGAGCAAGTGTTTGGTTTTCCCTAGATAGATGAACAGAGTCTTTCGAGAACGTAATGGAAGGTACATGAGGACAAATGTCTGATTGTAGGTCCCTGACTTCTGGGGGCCCCACCAAAACTGGGCCGCAGTTCCTGTCTGCGCCGCGCTGGGCTGGGCCCTGGCCCGAGCTGCTCTCCTGCCTGCCTCGGTCCTGGGTCCTGGCACTCCCCGTCACAGTGCTCCCATTTCTCTGAACAGCTCATTCTGTCTCAGCGGCAAGTGAGAAAAAAATCAACCGTTACAAATGAGGAGAGACACAGAGCTCTTAGGAAAAGAGAAACATAAAACCCACCGAGCAACTGTGTTCAAATCAAAGCTGTCACTGCTGAGCGAACTGAAGATTCAAACTCTGGCACAGGATTCCTGTTTTGAAGCAGCCTTGGCTCAGCACTCAGGAGGAATAGAGAAGAGCTTTCAAATAGTCCTTTCTTTGTCTCCTATGAGCCCTCAGTGCCTGCTTTGAGAAAGAACCATAAAACCAAAAGGAATACTTCTGCTTGCTTTCTCTAAATGTATCTGGATATGTGAGTTGTTATCTCATGGAGAGCTGATTTTTTTTTTTCCTTCCAAGTCTATTTCTAATTTTCGGTGGTGCCAGATAATAAAAAGGAAACTGCCTGTGTTTTCAGAAGAGACCGGGTTTGACTCCTGACTTCGCTGGTTTTGCGTCCTTGAACAGATTACTAAAATTGTTTGCTCACGTTTTTCTCCCCTGTAGAATGGGAATAAAAATACCTGCTGTGTAGGGTTGAAGTATGGGCTAAAATCAGATAATTTAGAACATAATTTCTTGCAGTACCTGACACCTATTAGCATCAAAAAACATTCCAGACCAAGAACTTGAGAACAAAACAATAAACGATAAGGAAAACGACAACAAAGACAAACAGAGAGAGAGGGAGAGCGAGCGAGAGGGAGAAACCCTAGTAAATAAGAATATTCAGAGTGAATCTCCAGGATACAAAATGATGGGAATTAAGTTAGGACTTTAAAAAGTCATGGATTAAGGTAGAAACTGAGTGCTAGGCTGTCACTGGTTTAGATGAAGTGACCTGGGTTTGGTGCTTGAAAAAATAGTTCATTATGGAGAGCAGATGTTTGAAATGGAACAGAGATTGTCCTCCCGATGCAGAGATGAAAAAGTTCGAAGCATGAAATTGTGATCAACAGAAGCTGAAAAGCCGAGCAGTCCCCAGTTACCACCGAGGCAGTGGGCCGTGGCCTGTACCAGCAGGGCCTCTGCACGCTTTGCAGGAGTCTGTGGCAGGATAAGGACCGCCTCTCCTTCATAAGGTGGGTTTGGCCTGCCTGGTGCTTGTGCAGCTCCATCTATGGGCGCACATTCAAGCCAGGTAAGCCACCCCTGCGGTTGGCTTTGAAGATGCATGGACTTTATTTTGTTGAACTATTTTTCAATAAAGTCATTCTTGTTGGAATTTCAAGGCCATTCAGGATGAAAATGCTGGGGAAGCCAGATTCCTACTTCCTTACCCTAGGGTCTCAGTGTAAGTTCATTCATTCATTCATTCGTTCATTCATTCACTCATTTGTTCGTTCACTAGCTCAACTTCTTCTGAGCATCTACTGAGTGCCAGACACTGTGCTAAGCTTTGAGAATGAAACTGAGCTACAGAGACATGCTGTCTGGCCTCTAAGGGATATGATTACCTGAGGTGGGATTCCCTCACCCTATCAGCAGCCCTCCACCATTGCTTCTGGGTCCTGTGGCTTCCCTGTTGATCAGTATGCATCCAGAAGCCTTTGCATGAGGCGGCAGCACATGAGAGTCTCCTGGACTTCTTCATCTGGGGGTTAGCTAACTAACCTTCAGTAAATCAGATTCTCCATGTTTGGATCCTGTGAGGAGATAGCTGGATTGGACCCAGAGGGTTAATCTGAGATCTAAGGTCAGATGGGAAAAGAGGATATCAAAAATAGGTGCCAAATAGTAAATAACAAAGATGAGATAAATTAGTGGATGGATTAAGGGACAAATGGAACATGAAACGTATTTAGACTCTTGATCATTCTCTTCTCTGATTGTAATCTTCCTTCCTGGTTTCACTTTATTCTAATCTGTTAGACTAGAATATTAATTCACGATTATTAATAAATAAAAGTTATTATTTATCTAATTATATATTACGATGTATAATTATTATAAAATCAGCTATTAGTTATTACTGGTAAACATCTAGTCATCTCAGAGAGATGTCTGTACTCTTTGAGCAAAATCTCTCCATTTTGCACACCCACGGCTCCTGGAAACTACCATTCTACTCTGTGTTTCTATGATTTTAGTTCTTTTATATTCTACATTAAAGTGAAAATACAGTATTTGTATTTCTCTGCCTGACTTATTTCACTGAACATAATGCTTTCAAGATCCATCTGTTTTGCTGCAAATGACAGAACTTGCCTCTTTTTATGGCTGAATAAGATTCCTGTATGTGTGTGTGTGTGTGCACGTGTGCATGTGCATGTGCATGTACGCATTTGCATTTCATTTTCTTGCAGGTGAACTTTTCATTTTCCCTATGTCACTTATTGAAGAGACTATCCTTTTCCCATTGAATATTCTTGGCTCCCTTGTCAAATGTTATTTGATGATATATGTGTGGGCTCTTGATTCTCTCTTATTACTCTGTTTTTAAGTCAATATCTTAACGTTTTAATTACTATAGCTTTGTAATATAGTTTGAGATCAGAAAGTGTGATGCCTCTAACTTTGTTCTTCTTTCTCATGATTGCTTTGGCTATTCAGAGTCTTTTCTGATTCCTTTATGCTTGCTTTTACTATTTCTGTGAAAAATGCCATTGGAATTTTGATAGGGATTGCATACAATCTATAGATGGCTTTGAATAGTATGAACATTTTAACATTATTAATTCTGATCTATTGAACATGGATATCTTTCCATTTCTTTGTGTCTTCTTCAATCTATTCATCAATGTCTTAATTTTCAGAGCACAGAATTTCACCTCCTTATTAAATTAGTTCTTATGTATTTTATTAAACATAGCATAATTCTTTTCTTTAAGGTATAGAAGTTTTTAGGTATAGAAATGCAACTGATTTTTGTGTGCTTATTTTTTTCCTGCACTGTTACTGATTTTATTTATTAGTTCTAATACTTTTTGGTGGATTTTTGTGTGCTGATTTTTTTCCTGCACTGTTACTGATTTTATTTATTAGTTCTAATAATTTTTGGTGGAATATTTGGGATTTTCCTTTTTTTTAAAGTTTTATGTAAATTCCAGTTAGTTAATATACAGTGTAACATTAGTTTCAGCTGTACAATATAGTGATTCAGCATTTCCATACAACACCCAGTGCCCATCACAAGTGCCCTCCTTAATTCCCATCACCTATTTAACTCATTCCCCTACACCACTTCCCTCTAGTAATCAGTTTGTTCTCTATATAGTTAAGAGTCTGTTTCCTAGTTTGCCTCCCTCTCTTCTTTTCCTTTGCTCATTGTTTGTTTCTTAAATTCCACATATGAGTGAAATCATACAGTATTTATCTTTCTCTGACTGACTGACTTTGCTTAGCATAGTACCCTCTAGCTCCATCCATGTCACTGCAAATGGCAAGATGTCATTCTTCTTTATGGTTGAGTAATATTCCTGTTGTGTGTGTGTGTGTGTGTGTGTGCGCGCGCGCGTGCGCACCACCTCTTCTTTATGCATTTCTCTATCCATGGACACTTGGCTGTTTCCATAATTTGGATACTGTAGATCGTGCTGCTATAAACATCCAAATGTTTCTCTTTGAATTAGTATTTTTGTATTCCTTGGGGAAATACTCAGTAGTCTGATTGCTGGGTAGTAGGGTAGCTCTATTTTTAACTTTTTGAGGAATCTTCTTTTTGTTTTTCAGAGTGATTGCTCCAGTTTGCATTCCCACCAACAGTGCAAGAGGTCTTCCCTTTCTCCACATCCTCCTAACACCTGTAGCTTCTTGTGTTGTTGATTTTAGCCATCCTGATAGGTGTGAGGTAGTACTTCATTATCATTTAGATTTGCATTTCCCTGTTGATCGGTGATACTGAGTATCTTTCGTATGTCAAAGATATTGAATACCTTTTCATGTATCTTTCCATGTTGGCCAGCTGTATGTCTGTTTTGGAAAAATGTCTGTTCGTGTCTTCTGCTCATTTTTTAATTAGATTAGTAGTTTTTTAGGTCTTGAGTTTTGTAAGTTTTTAAATATATTTTACATATTAACCTTTTTGAATATGTCATTTGCAAATATCTTCTCCCATTCCATAGGTTGTTTTTTTAGTTTTGTTGATTGTTTCCTTTGCTGTGCAGAAGCGTTTCATTTTGATATACCCTCAATAGTTTATTTTGGTTTTTGTTTCCCTTGCTTCAGGAGAAATATTTAGAAAGAATTTGCTATGGCTGATGTCAAGAAGTTACTGCCTGTGTTCTCTTTTAGGATTTTTATGGTTTCAGGTCTCACATTTAAGTCTTTAATCCATTTTGAATTTTGGGGGGGTGTTTGGTGTAAGAAAGTAATCAAGTTTCATTCTTTAGCATGTTGCTATCCAGTTTTCCCAACATAATAAAGTCCATAAATGAAAAACCCACAGTTAATATCATCCTAAATGAGGAAGAACTGAGAGCTTTTCTTCTATGGCCAGGAACAACACAGGAATGTCCATTCTCACCACTTTTATTTAGCATAGTACTGGAAGTCCTAGCCACAGACATCAAATAACAAACAGAAATAAAAGGCATCCAGATTGGTAAGGAAGAAGTGAAACTTTCACTATTTGCAGATGATGTGATATTATACTTAGGAAACCTGAAAGATTCTACCAAAAAAACTGCTAGAACTGATAAACTAACTCTGTAAAGTCACAGGATACAAAATCAACATACAGAAATCTTTTGAATTTCTATGCTCCAATAATGAAATAGCAGAAAGAGAAAAGAATCAATTCCATTTACAATTGCATCAAAAATAATAAGATACCTAGGAATAAATCTAAACAAAGAGGTGAAATACTTATACTCTGAAAATGTAAAACACTGATGAAGGAAATTAAAGATGACACAAAGAAATGGAAATATGTTCCATGCTCATGGATTAGAAGAGCAAATATTGTTAAAATGTCTATACCACCCAAAGTAATCTATACATTGAAGGCAATCCTATCAAAATATCACCAGCATTTTTCACAGAGCTAGAACAAACAATCCTAAAATTTGTATGGAACCACACACACACACACACAAAAAACCCAAATAGCCAAAGCAACCTTGAAAAAGAAAATCAAAGCTAGAGGCATCATAATTCTAGACTTCAAGTTACACTACAAAGCTGTAGTGATCAAAACAGTATGGTGCTGGCACAGAAACAGACACGTAGATCAATGGAACAGAATAGAAAACCCAGAAATGAACCTACAACTGTGTGATCAATTAATCTTTGACAAAGAAGGAAAATAATATCCAGTGGGAAAAAGAATGTATTTTCAGCAAACGGTGTTAGGATTTTCTATATTAAGAATGTACAGGGGCGCCTGGGTGGCTCAGTGGGTTAAAGCCTCTGCCTTCGGCTCAGGTCATGATCTCAGGGTCCTGGGATCGAGCCCCGCATCGGGCTCTCTGCTCAGCAGGGAGCCTGCTTCCTCCTCTCTCTCTGTCTGCCTCTCTGCCTACTTGTGATCTCTCTCTGTCAAATAAATAAACAAAATCTTTAAAAAAATAAAAAAGAATATACAATCTGCAAAGAGAGATCACTTTCTTTCTTCATTTCCAATATGTATGCTTGATATTTCTTCTTCTTGCCTGATTACTCTGGCTAGGACTTCCATACTATGCTGAATAGGAGTGTGGCCCAACAATTTTCTATGATACTTTAACCATTTCCAAGTCCTAAATTATCAATCATGTGATACTAGGGCTTAAATTGAGCCAATTATCAGTTATCAGTTCTTCCTATCTATCTAACTCTACAATGTCACATACAGACAGATCAATATGTTAATTGCAAAAGGTAGACTCTTAATGAATTAACTAAATTAAACAGGGTGCGGTATTATAAAACTTGTGATATGGTAGGGGGAAGGCATGGATATGCTTTTATTTTTTATTTTATTTTTTTTTAAAGATTTTATTTATTTATTTGACAGAGATCACAAACAGGCAGAGAGGCAGGCAGAGAGAAAGAGGAGGAAGCAGGCTCCCTGCTGAGCAGAGAGCCCGACGCGGTTCTCGATCCCAGGACCCTGAGATCATGACCTGAGCCAAAGGCAGAGGCTTAACCCACTGAGAGACCCAGGCGCCCCTGCTTTTATTTTTTGATGCACTTTTTGTTTCTTGTGCCAAGGGATTTTCTAAAGAACTTTTCTTGTCTTAGGGAGAGATAAAGTTGGTCATAACTTGTTCCAACAGAGTTAAGACACCCTGGAAGAGAATTTTTCATGATAACACTTGTTAAAATGTTCGTAAAGAAGGGTTAGGAAAGGTTCCACTAGACTTAGATTACAGGGAGATAAAATGGTGGCAGAGGCCAGTATGAATAAAATATCACAATAGGCATGTAGAAGCATTTCCTCCGAAGTAGCAGCCTCTTCCGTTTTGTTGTTGGATGCTATCTGAAACTTGATGTTTCCTGAGGTTCATTCCAATGCTAAGTTCTCTTCAGACTCAACACATTGGCCTTGGAAATCTTACCCTCTACCATGGACTAAATTAACAAATATATGGAGTTGGAGTTGACTCTCAAATGTCTAATTCCAGCCCTACTTCTCTCTCATCTCCAGACACATTAATCCAACTGCCTACTGGAAATTACCATTGAGATGTCTCACATTATCCTCAAACCTAAGACATTTGAAATAGAATTCATCATCTTCCCATTAACTGCAACTTGGTCCATTTTTCCTATAACAAAAATGACATGCCCCAATTGCCTAACCCGAAACCCTGACTCCTCATTGTCTCTTCTTCTCTTCTTGACATTAATCACCATGTCTGCTTGAATCAGCTTCCTAAATATATCTCCTATCTGTCACCTCTCTTCACCCTCACTACCACATGCCCTGCCTTCGTCATCTCTGGGCTAGGGTACTGGAAGATTCTCCTAATTACATCTCCTCTTCTAGTCTTGTTTCCCTCTAATTCATCTTCTTCCTTCTCAGCAAAGTGGTTTTTCTGAAATGCAAATACGCCAGCACATGGCCGGCTTTGAACTCTTCAAAGGTCCACAGTGACTCATGTTCCAACTTCTTAGCTTAGCAAAGCTCTCCAACTACCTTCTGTCTCTGTCTCTGACTATGCATCTCCTGCTGCATCCAGATGGAATGATCTGTTTGTAGTTCCCAGGATATGCTGATGCTTCTCAGATTTCTGCTTTTGCTCCCAATCTTCCTTCTAAAAGGAAGGCTTTGTATCCCTTTCTTCTTCTCCATACACCCACCAATAACAGCCTACGTATACTTCAAGATTTTCCAGACTCAGCTCAAGGCTTCTGTCCTCTATTAGACCTCCTTTTCATATCCAATTAGCTTTCAGGGTAGAATTGACTATAGTACCCATTACAATCTAAAGTAGATTTAACTTTTTATTTCACTCACATTTTTAACCTATCTATACCTCTTTATGAACAGTTTTTTGTTTCCTGAACATGTAATGCCAATTTCCGGCATATAGCATACAAAATATATTTGGGTTGTTTGCTTGATTTACTGAATAAATAAATGTGTACCCCTCAAGAATTTTTTCTTATTACCAAGAATAAGAAAAATAATATAGGCTCTTATATTTTGTTTCCTTTTCATTATCATAAAACTTTTCTCTGTGTTGTTAAAAATCGATCATGGAATTAACACTTTCCATGGAATAATTATCTTGCTTTATGTTGTTTCCTATCTGCAACGTTCCCAAGCCACCCTGGGATTTATTTAACTTATTTTGTTATGTAGTTAACAGCTTGAGAATGTTAGAATTTAAATTGATTTCTACAAACACATCTAAAAGGATATTTATGGGGTTTTTGCTATTATCATCATTAAAAATCTTCTTTCATTCTATTAAGACACCATTGCCTCTTGCTAATTACAGTAAACATGTAGAGAGAGTTAGCCTCTTATCACTTCTAATTTGGTAATTTGGTATGGTTGCTCTGGACACTATTATTAGAAACTGATCTGGAGTGTAGATATGGTAAATTTGATCAGTTGTTTCAAGGTGGAATCTTCTTAACTCCTTACTTTGGAAATTTCATTCAGAATGCATTGAGAGGTTAGCCTTTTCCAGTCACATACTAGGTAGGAGTAGAAAGATAGTTAGTACAACTTCTTACTTGGAATTACTTACCTGAAGTACACAACTTCTTACTAGGGAAGGAAGACAAGATGGTTGCCCAGAGAGCTGGAATATAAAGATAGGGTAAATGCCAGGAGGAACATACAAAGTGTTGTGGAAGTAGTTCCAGGAAGGTGATCCAAGGAAAGCTTCATGGAAGAAAGGGACTTTCAAGCTTGCCTTTGAAAATTGAGCAATATTTCATCAGGTGAAAGTTAGGGAAGGACACTGAACACTAAACGTCAGGGGTAGTGGGTTGAGGTGGAAAGAATGCATTATATGTGAAAAAAAGGAGTGGAGGGATGGTACTTCTAGAGGATGTTGACAACTGGAAAGATAAGTTACAGCCATCTGAAAGAACTACTTGAATACCTCACCAACAATTAAGACTCACATGAGGCCTTTGAACAGAGATGAACCTTTTTTTCTCCACTATTATCTACCCACAGCAGCATATTATGTTCCCCTTATCTTTTATACTCTGCATTTGCAGAGAAACTACTGGGATACCACTTGTTTGGAGATGAGTTGTTCTTCTTTAACCACTTCGAAATCATGCTTCCCCCCGGCCCCCCGCCCCTTGTCAGTCTTTTGGCACAATGTTTTGCTATTTGAACTCTAGTCACACCTTTTTTTTGTCCCTTGGGGGCACTGCTATTAGAGACTAACTGATACAGGGTATAAACTATTCTATAATTACAGTCACTGCAATAAAGGACTCTTATCAAAACCTTCTAGCTCACCGTCATTTGATTTAAATATTATAATCTCCACCTGGAATCTGTTGTGTCATATTAATGATGCACATGGAACAATATTCTCTTGGGAATGTCATATCACTTTTACTCATTACTCTTTTCAAGACAAAAAAAAAAAAAACAAACCTCAGATTTCACCCACCTTTTTGAGGGTAGGGTACATGACCTGTTGGACATGTATTGTGACTCTTCTCCCAGCTGTGGCTAGCTGTTTCATTCATCTTAAAGGAATTTTTAAAAACAGTTCTATTCAAATGTAATTTATATACCATAAATCCACCCGTTTTACGTATCCAATTCAACAAATTTTAGCATATTTACAGAGCTTACAACCATCACTGTCATATAATTTTAGAACATGGATACTGTACTAAAAAAAAAAATTTGTACCTCATTACAGTCATTCCCTGTTCCCACTCTCAGACCTACACTAACCTACTTTGTTTTTTTATACTTGCCTTTTTTGGACATTTTACGTATTTCTATAAAATACAGTTATACAGTATGTGTCCTTTTTTGTCTGGCTTCTTTTGCTTAGTATGTTTTTGGAGGTTCATCTATGTTGTAGGATGCATCCGTACTTTCCTTTTTATGGCCAATAGTATTCCATTGCCTAGATATACCACATTCTGTTTATCCATTCACCGGCTGATAGACATTTGAGTCGTTTCCACTTTTTGGTTGGTGTGAATAATACTGCTACAAACACAAGGGTATAAGCTTTTGTGTGGACATGTTTTCACTCCCTTTTGGTAGATAGTTAGCCCTAGTTTCTCTGCATCTACATCCACAATTGTTACTGTCTATTCTATTTGATTATAGCCATTGTAGTGAGTGAGATGATATCTCATTATGGTTTTGATTTGCATTTTCCTGATGACTAATGATGTGGAGCATCTTTTTATGTGCTTATTGGCCATTTTATATCTTCTATGGATAAATGTCTATAAACATCTGTTGCCCACTTTTTAATTGAGTTCTTTTTGTTATTGAGTTGTAAGAGTTTTAATCTGGATACAAGTCTATCAAATATATGACTTATAAACATTTTCTCCCATTCTGTGAATTTTTTTTTTTTTTTTTGCCTTTCCATTTCTTTGATGGTGTTTTGTGAAACACAAAATTTTTAAATTTTGGCAAAATCTAGTTTTTCGATTTTTACTTTTATCCTTGTGCTTTTAGTGTTCTTTTTTTTTTTTTTTTTTTTGAGATGTGGGTCAGGTTAATTTATGGAAACTCTAGAATGTTTATGATTACATAATAAATGAAGGCCTTTATCACTTTATTTGCAAGATAGTTAAGCCTGCTCCCCCCAGAAGCTTTGATTTACTGCAGTGGATTTCCTGAAATTACAGCAGTCAGTTAAAATTACTTTCAGCTTTGAAAGTAATTTGCACTGCCTCTACAAACTTTTCCTTTTCTTTCTCACTATCCAGGAGTAATAATGAATCTGTCGTGAGAGTTTCAGAGATGGGTCATCTGCCCACCTCCCGAGGGGTTCTAGCACCATAGCAATGACTCAAGTACATTCAAAGACAGCCCACGTGCCTGGTGTTGCTGAAAAGGGACTATCCAAGCTTGGTCTCCCAGACTTTGTCCAGGCAGCAGAATTAAGTTATGAAAGAGCCTGGATTAGCAGGGTTGTAGTCCTGAATCTGCCTCTTACTTGTTTTCTGACTTTGATGAAATTAATCTTACTGTCATCTAACTCTTTCATTTAGAAAATGAAGTTTTGGGGGGCACCTGGGTGGCTCAGTGGTTAAGCATCTGCTTTCGGCTCAGGTCATGATCCCAGGATCCCAGCCCCTGTATCCGGGCTCTGGGCTCTCTGCTCAGTGGGAAGCCTGCTTCTCCCTCTCCCACTCCCCCTGCTTGTGTTCCCTCTCTTGCTGTGTCTCTCTCCGTCAAATAAATAAACAAAAATCTTAAAAAAAAAAAAAAAAGGAAAAGGAAGTTTTGGATCTCTAATGCCTCTCCTTGACAGCGGTGGCTCTCGGGGTGGTGAGTAGGGGGATGGGGGATGGTTGCCCCTCCAAGTGCCCTACCACCCTGGGCTAATTGCAAGACATTTTTGCTTGTGATAACTGAGGGAGCACTATTGCATGCTTTGGCAAAGATGCAGGTACACATCCTACAATGCTGACTCCTACAACAAAGAATTATCCAGCCCCACTTAGCAACAGTGCAACAGCTTGAGAAGTCCCACTTTAGACCATAGTGTTTCCTGTATTTTAAAAGAAAATTCCTCTGTCTTGTTTTATCCAAATATTTCTTTTTGTCCAAAGCACAGTTCCAAAGTGGAACCTCTTTGTCCACCCTAATTCATAATGATTCTTTTTTCATTTTCCAAACTGCTGCACTACTTATTACTTTACAAATAAGCATCATACCATAAAGATAAAATTATATACTTTATCTTTTTAAAGAGTAGAAAAACATCTTAAGCTGATCAATTAAAATATTAGATTTATAAGATTTTCGCTTTTTGTCATTAAAGTAATTCAGGACATCAGGAACGGTTTTAATGCCAGCTGATCTCATGGTGATACCTGCAGCCGCCATTAACTCGTTACCAGTAACGTGAAGGCTAAAAATGTGGCCAATTTACATGTCAGGGGCATCTGAGAATCTTTCCCAGGCCCAGCCCATTTGAGGCTTTTCATTGGGGCCCAATCCAGCAAGGAAAGATGTGGTTTCACTCGGGGGAGTAGAGACCCTGCTCATGCTCATTTAGGGACAATCTGTCAGCCAAACAGATGAACGCAGGGCCTGTGTGGAGATTTCACAGCAAGACCACTGACACGTATAGAGAATTTGTTTTATAAAATAAATTTCCTTGCACATTGCCCTGTAAGTCACTCTTTTTTTAACATGTCCCTACTTCTCCACCATATCATATAGAGCATGAATTATCATCTTTGCCAAAAATATGACCCCCAGCTTAAGAAACACAATCTAGAGCCCATCACTGGAGTCACTGGTGGAAACATGAACCAGCACCAGGTGCAGGACTGACCCCTTGAGGACGACTACTCAATATGCCCCCAAGGCTGACATTTAACCATTGATGACTTCTGAGTAGAGCCCTCTGACCAATAGCACATCAATCAATAGTGTGCTCCTAAGCCTGCATTCCCAGAATCACTTCTTCTCTTTAGGGCTGACCCCATTTATTCTCATTAGTTGTTTCCCTCAGCTAGCATAGCTAAAATGCAAAGACAACTGCAAAGGACTTAGAATAGACCCAATGGCGTGATAGACATCAGTTGGCTAGCAACCATAAAAACACAATGGTTTTTTTATTTTTCATTTTCCATTAATAAGTTAGTAAAAGAATCTCTGTCCTCCTTGGGTGGATGTGTTTTCTTAATTGTCTTCACTGAACCTTGATGTGACCATATGGACTCAGGGTGTGTGTGTATGTGTGTGTGTGTGTGTGGTGTGGTGTGTATGTGTGTGCATGCTGCTGAGGGGTTAACCTGTTCAGTCAGCATTGGATTTTACATGACATTCTCTCTGCAGAATATCCACTACTCAACTGTATAATTTTATCAAATAAATCCGAACTGTAGACTTTTAAAAATTTATTCATTTATTGGATTGTTATTTGATAAAAGATTTTTAGGAATCAAATAGATATTTTTATCAATAAATTTTAATTTTTAGAGCATTTTAAAGGTGTACAGAAAAATGAACAGAAAGTACAGGGTTTCTTTATACTTTCTGCCCCACCTCTCCCCCGGCTTCCCTATTATTAACAACTTACATGAGTGTGGTATATTTTTTATAATTGTTGAGCCAACATTGATATATTATTATTAAGTAAAGTCCATAGTTTAGGTTAGGGTTCATTCTTTGTGTTGTACAATTCTGTGAATTTTGCCAAATACACAATATTATGTATCCACCATTATAGTATTAGAATATTTTCATTGTCCTAAAAATTCTCATGTTCTGCCTTTTGATCCCTTCCCTCGCTGATCTCTTCACTATATTCATAATTTTGCCTTTTCTTTTTTTTTTTAAGATTTTATTTATTTATTTGACAGAGAGATTGCAAGTAGGCAGAAAGGCAAGCAGGGAGAGAGGGGGAAGCAGGCTCCCTACTGAACAGAGAACCCAATGTGGGGCTCGATCCCAGGACCCTGAGATCATGACCAGAGCCAAAGGCAGAGGCTTAACCTACTGAGCCACCCAGGTGCCCCAATTTTGCCTTTTCTAGATTGTCATATAGTTGGAATCATACAGTGTGCAGGCTTTTCAGATTAGCTTCTTTCACTTAACAATATGCATTTAAGGTTCCTTCTTATCTTTTTTGGCTTGATAGCTCATTATTCCTCCTCCTCCTTTGCTGTGTTCTTTTTTATTTTTTATTTTTTGTAGAATAACATTTCATCATATAGATGTACCATAGTGTGTTTGTCTGTTTACCTATTTAGGCGCATGTGAGTTGTTCCCGATATTTGCAAATATAAATAAAGCTGCTATAAACATTCTCCCACTGATTTTGTGTAGACACAAGTTTGCAGTTCACTTGGGCAAATACGTAGTAATGCAATTGTTGGATCATAAGGTAAGAATGTGTTAAAGTTTGGAAAAAAAAAAAAAGTTGCCAACTGTCTTTCAAAGTGGTTCTACAATTTGGCATTTCCACCAGCAGTGAACAAGAATTTCTCATGTTCCACGTCCTCGCCAACATTAGGTATTGTCAGTGTTTGGGATTTTAGCCATTCTAATAGGTATCTACAGATATCACTTTGTTATTTTAACTCGCAATTCCATAATGACTTTGAACATCTTTTCATTTGTCTATTTGTCACCTGCCTGTCTTCTTTGGGGAGGTATCTGTTCAGATCTTTATCCACTTTTTAATTGGGTTGTTTTCTTCTTAAGAATTCTTTGTATATTTTGCACACAAGTCTTTTATCAGACATTTTTTTTTGCAAATATTTTTCTCCCACGCTGGCTTGTCTTTTCATTCTGACAGTGTCCATTACAGAGCAGGGATTTTTAATTTTAATGAAGTACAACTTCCCCGTATTTTTCTTTCATGGATTGTGCTTTTGTTATATCTAAAAACTTGCTGACCCAAGGTCACCTAGAGTTTCTCCTATGGTCCCTTCTGGAAGTTTTATGGTTTGCATATTTACATTTAGGTTTATGATCAATTTTGAGTTAATTTTGTGAAAGGTTTATGTAAGGTCATTATTTCGATCCTTCCTTCCCACCTCCCTCCCTCCCTCCATCCCTCCCTTCCTTCCTTCCTTCCTCTCTTTCTGTCTTTCTCTCTCCTGCTTTCTCTTTCTCTCTTTCTCTTTCTTTCCCTCCCTCCCCACCCTCCCTCCTTCCTTCCTTCCTTCTTCCTTTCTCTCTCTCTTTTTCCTTCCTTCCTTCCTTCCTTCCTTCCTCCCTCCCTCCCTCCCTCTTTCTCTGTTTCCCATGTGGGCATCCAGTTTCTCCAGCATTATTTGTTGAAAATACTATCCTTTCTCCATTGATTTGTCTTTGCTCCTTTGTCAAAGATTAGGTGATAATATTTGTGCCGGTCTATTTCTGGGCTCTTGATTCTTATCCATTGATTTATTGGTCTATTCTTTCACCAGTTCTACACTTTCCTGATTACTACAGCTTTTATGGTAAACCTCGAAGTAGGGTAGTGTCGGTCCTCTGATTCTGTTCTACTTCACTACTGTGTTGACTCTTCTGGGTCTTTTGCTTCTCTAAACAAAATTTAGAATCAGTTTGTCAATAGTCACAAAATAACTTGCTAGAATTTTGATTTGGGTTGCATTTAATCTATAGGTCAAGTTGGGAAGACCTGACATCTTAGTAATGTTGAGTTTTCCTGTCTATGAACGTGGAATATCTTTCCATTTATTTAATTGTCTTCAATTTCATTGATTTGACGTGTAGTTTCCTCATCTGGTACATATTTTGTTAGATTTACACCTAAGTATTTCATTTATTTGGTGCTAATGTGAAGAGTGTTGTGTTTTTAATTCCAAAATTCAATTTTTTTATTGCTAGCATATAGGAAAACAATTGAATTTGTGTGTTAACAAATAAAAAACTTGCAACTTTGCAACCTTGCTATAATCACTTAATTTCAGGAACTTTTGTTGATTCTTTGGGATTTTCTCCATAAGTAAGCATATCATCTGTGAACAAAGACAGCTTTATTTCTTCCTTCCCAATCTGTATACTTTATATTTCCCTTTCTATGTGCTCAAGGAAAATTTTCCTTTTATTTTTGACATTTGTTAAGACTTCCAGTGTAATACTGAAAAGCAGTGGTGAGAGGGGAAATCCTTGCTTGTTCTTAGTTTTAGTAGAAAAGCAGCTAGTTTCTTACCTTTAAATATGATATGGCCTGTAAGCTTTTTGTAAACATTCTTCATCAAGTTGAGGAAGTTTCACTCTATTTATAGATTCCTGAGATTTTTTTAAGAATCATGAATCAGCTTTGGATTATGTCAAATGCTTTTTTCTATACCCATTGATATGATCATATGCTTTCTCTTTTTTAACCTGTTGATGTGGTGGATTACATTAATTGATTTTTGAATGTTGAACCAGCCTTGCATGGCTAGAATAAATCCCACCTCCTCCTGTATATAATTTTTCTTCATAGGTTGTTGTATTTAATTTGCTAATATTTTCTAGAGGGTTTTATATTTATGTTTATGACAGAGATTGGTCTATAGTTTTCTTTTCCTTATAAGGTCTCTGTCAAATAGTTTTCTATTTCAATTCTGCCTAATATGACATCCAAATGGATTACCAATTATCAATAGTTATTAATAGAATTATTTTTATCTTACAATTTTTAAATTATCCGGGTTGAATTAGATAAAGAAAACTAGTTCTCAAAACCTTGACTAGTAGAGATGTTCCCCCCAACCCCAAATTATTAAGATCAAGAGTTGGCTTTTATTTTAGACATGGTTAACCAATTACATAAAAGTGATTTGCCATGGTTAAGGCTATGTTTCCGATACAGATTTTCTTTCATACTCACCGAAAGCTTGAGCAAATGTGGTTGAGGAAAAAAAAAGTGACTGCAAAGACAAACTTACAATTTCTTCTCAATACCAAGATTAGGGGATTGGGGTGAATAATATTTTCACTTATTTATTATTTTGAAAAATAATTTACACAGTAGAGAAGAGACACAATGAGTTTAAAGTTTTAGCTCTGTTAAGAAGGATTGTGGATGCTTGGTGGGGCATGAATAGGACTCACATTATTATATTTACATTTATATTTGATTTATCTTGAGGGATATGTACACTGTCACATTTGCAAATGACATAACAAGGCATTATGAAACTGAATGTTATTCAGACAAATTACTTATTTTTATGTTTATGATTTATTCTGTTATTTATATCCATGCTCTACCCACTATTTCTGGAGGCCAACATTAATATCATTTACAGTTATATGATTAAGAGCCTGGTATAGTGATTACCACTCACAGGCTTATTCTGTTGTCATTCCTGAAATGCTTATACACGGAACAAAAACCCCCAGTCTGATTGTTTTCTACTCTGTTAGCCCTTAATAAAATTTACAGAGTGTTACAGAGTACCAAGTGCTTATGTGTTACAGGCATTAATTCATTAAATTATTACATCAACCCTGCGATGCAGGTACAGTTATCCTTTATTTTACACACGAGGTACCTGAAGCACAGAGAGGCTGCATAATGTGTATGTCACCTAGCTAGCAGTTGGTGCAACCAACACTTAAACCCAGGTATTATGAATTTAGAACTTTCTCTCATCTACTGTGCTATACCGACTTGCAGTTAAAGAAGAGACAATACAAGCAAATACTTTCAACTCTCTTTAAATAAGTTCTCTATTTCATCTATTGGAATCTCATAGACACTTAAACAAAATATAGAAAGAAAATAATTGTATTTATATCCCTTTGAAGTAGTCTTCATATTTTATTATTGTTAATCTAACTTAATTTAAATTAGCACCCAAAGGGGATTTATTAACTCCACTAATAGGGGAATTGGAAATGTCTCAGACTTTAGGAAATGCTGGATCCAGAGGCTCAAATCCTATTCTTATGTTGGTCTCTCTACGTCTCTTAAGACATCCATTTTCTTTATGGAGTGGGCCAGATGGCCCTCAGTGGTTCCATCTTCGTAGCTCAGCAACTCAAATGGGATAATCATATTTCTATTAATAATGTTTTTATCAGAGTTCAAGCATCAACTTCATGGTTTTGCTGAAACTTACTCAATTGACAAACCTGGTAAAATTGGGATGGGACTCTAGATTCCTCTTAAGTTGTAGAGACTTTTAGAGTTTTGGCCTCCTTTGGATATTTACTTGTAGTTGGGAGTGTAAATTATCTTATTAACATTGCCCACACCTCAGCCTGATTCATTTTTCATGAAGAATGAACTTGAAACACTTTTATAG
Organism: Martes martes; assembly: GCF_963455335.1. Lineage (NCBI taxonomy): Eukaryota > Metazoa > Chordata > Mammalia > Carnivora > Mustelidae > Martes > Martes martes. The sequence goes on along the minus strand of NC_137890.1, from coordinate 28,562,242 downwards.
AGATGCTCGTTCTGATTTTGCTTCCCTAATACACAGCCCCCATGTGTTCTGATTATGCATCTTCCTGTTCCCACGGAGATGAGAGAAGAATGAAAAGCCCTCCTGCAGAGTGGGAAAGATGAACTAGATGTGAGTAAAGTCACTAGCCTGGATAAGGGCTCAACAAGGGCTGATTAACTGAGTATCTTCTTCTGAGTTCCTCTACCTTACAGCCAATTCCTTACTGACAGCGTCATGAAGGCCATGGCCAGCTCCCCATGTAATCAGTATTACTACTCTCTGAAGCTGTAAGGTGTCCTGTTTGGTCTCCAAGAGTACACATGGGAGCTTGTTTTCCCCCATCATCCAGGTGTCCTAGGTCTTCCCTAGAGCTTATGAGTGTCCCAGGAGAGGGAAGACAGGTGTCTTCAAGGAGTAGGTAAATGATATGTACAAAACTCAAGGCATAGCCAGGCTTAGGATTCTCCCCCACACTATAGTCATTTTTCCCTCATGGATGTTTGGGAGGTGGGATCTGGCAGTGCCACTGGTCTTTGCGGGTTGTCCTCATTCAGTAGTGCTGGAGCTGGTCCTCTGGTCCCACATAGCACCTGTACACTGGAATAGCACTTTGGAGAGTGGTCCTTTTCTTGAACTATTTCCCGGTACTTTTCTGAAATATGTGCACTCTGAGACCTCCCTCTAGGCTGGGGCCTCATTTAAGCATTTCAGACACAAAACTAGCACAGTGCCCTCTTACTTTGCCCTTTCTCCCTTCTTTCAATCTTTTCTGGATCTGAAGCCACTCCAGGTTCCTCTCACACAAAAGCCCCCAGTGTTTTTTGTCTTCCACTGTGGGGCTTGGTGGCCACTAGTTCAGGGCCCCAAGTAAGATCTTGGCAACATGAAAGTGTACTATCTCTTCAGGGGTGTCTGGGTGGCTCAGTGGGTTAAGGCCTCTACCTTCAGCTCAGGTCCTGTTCCCGGTGTCCTAGGATCAAGCCCCATGTCAGACTCTCTGCTTGGTGGGGAGCCTGCTTCCCCCTCTCTCTGCCTGCCTCTCTGCCTACTTGTGATCTCTCTGTCAAATAAATAAATAAATAAATCCTTTAAAAAAAAGAAAAGAAAATGTGCTGACTCTTTAAAAAAAACAAAACAAAAAACCTTTTTACCAACATTAGTACTCTTAGGAGAAGAGAGGTTTTCTTTTACCCTGGGAAGTTCCTCTCTTTAGAAGAGTGAGACTAATAGCTCCACAAACAGTGAAAGTAAAAGCAGTTGAATTAAACTTGTGAACTGAACTTTCTATCTTCCTCTTTTCTGCTCCATAGCTATCCAATCTGCTTAGCTTAAGGAGGTCACCGGTTCCTTATCTACACCTTTTTCAGGACCAAGCAGAAATTCAAATGGTGCCATGATTCCATTTTCCTTCTAGATCATTCTTGCCTCATCACTATCCAATAAAACTTTCTGGAATGATGGTGCTGTTTCCTATCTGTTGCTGTTGAGCGCTCAATATATGGCTAGTGTCATTGAGAAGCTGAGTCTGTAAATTTTTTTCTAACACATTTAAATTTAAGTAGCCATATGCAACTAGTTGCTATCACATTGGACAACTCACATATCAGGTTTCTAGAAAGCAACTTAATAACATATCAACAATTCAAAAATGTCTATATATGTATACATATATATATATGTATATAGTTGTAGAGATTTTATTTATTTAGAGCAGTTTTAGGTTCACAGTAAAACTGAGAGGATGTCACAGAGATTTCTCACATATCCACTACCTCCACTTAATATATATTTTATTTTTAGTGCTATATTCCATGGTAAAATATGTAAGAATGTTTATCATAATACTGATATTCTAAATGGAATGAGAAGAGCCAAATAAATGATGGTACAAGCCTTGACTTTGAAAATTTTGGCTCAATATAAAATTAAATACATGGGTTAATGGTTATGCTATGGTGTTAAGTAGATATACATAGAGTCAAACTTTCAAAATAGTGTTATCCCAAATATATATACATACATATATGTATATGTACATATATAAAACACATAATTAAAATAATTGAAGGAAGTAAGACAAATATTAATGGCTTTGTTTTTGAATAATGTACATACAGATGATTTTAGTTTCTTTTTTATATTTTTCTTGTAATTAAAAAATTTTATATATTGAATATGATTACTTCTTACTTGGAAAAATCCTTAGTAAATATTATTTTCAATCAGCTGTAAATATTACAGAAGACATGAAAATAAGAATTGAGAAAAGAGTAGTGGCTTTGACAACTGGAAAGTGAGTGATGGAATTTGATAAAGCAAATTAAGGTAGATGGTCTTGGAAGAGGTCAAAAAGGACCATAGAGTGAGTAGGGACAAGAGGCCTGAGCCCATCAGGTCAGCCTCTCTTCAGGTGTGCCTCTGAAAGGAAGGAGGAAAATATGTCGTAATCGTATCATCTTTTGAGAATCTACCAAATATTTAACTTGATTTTTTACGTTTAGCTGACAAAACAATTAAACGTCATAATGTGCATGTATAATAAAAAAAACCTGAGGCATAGAGACACTAATTTGTCTTGCAAAAACAAAGCAACTGATACTAAAACCTGGCGGTTTCCACTACATGCCACTGTCTCTTACAAGATGAGAGGTAAGGTCAGGTGAATGGTGTCTTCTTTCTTTCTTTCTTCCTTTCTTTCTTTCCATCCATCCCTTCCCTTTCCCCATCCTCCCTCCCTCCCACCCTTCCCCCCTTTCTCCTTCCTTCCTTCCTTCTAGCAAAGACCCATCACAGGACAGAGGAAAGAATCACAGAACACTGTGTTCTCCTACAAATTTAATTTCCTTGTCCACAGAATAGAGCAGCCGGCTGAAGAATTTGGATGCAGGCCAGCCTGGATTCTGATCCCTGCTCTATCGTAAACTCCCTGCTCAACTTCGCGCACACTGTTTTGCCCCTCCAGCCTCAGTTTTCTCATTTATTCAGTGGAGGTAACATCTACCTCAGAAAGTTGTTAGGAAGATTAGGAAGATAACGTACGTAGAAGCATCTAGCACGTCGCTCAGCACAAAAAAGCCCTAACACACGGCCGATGTAGTTATTGATATGGTTTTGTTATAATATGATTGAATTATTCTTGATTTTTTTGAGGTGATAGAGGGCAGGTCTCGATCCTGTCATATATTTAGATACATCCCATATTTCAGTATGAAATGATGAATAAAACTGTCGTCACTGGCTGATTCATTCCCTTAGCAAACTTCCATTAATGCCAACCACGTGCCTAATACGGCCCTAGGAAGTGGGGATGGAAGACTGAGTTACACAACGACCCTCTTCTAACAAGCCCAGAGACACTTACATAAAATGATTATCAGAAAACAGTAATTGTTCTGATAGAGACATAAGCTGAACGCTGGGGAAGCCTTGGTGAGGTAGCGCTCTGGCTGGGGCAGTTGCAAAGGCATCAGAGAGAAGGTGACTTTTGATAGTGTTAATACCAAATACTATCTTCTAGGCACCAAGAACAATGCTAAAAGTTTTGCATATTTTATTGCATTTGTTTTTCACTACATCATCCTGCCTCCCACCTCATGACGCTCGGTGAGAAGTTGCAATATTAACACATCCTCTAATATGCCATCCAGAGAACTAGAGGGTAGAGGGTTCTCCAAGTGTTTTCTATGGGAAACTTCCCTTCACAGATGCTACCAGAAAAGGACTCCACAGTCAAATATGTTTGAGAAACAAGGAATGCTTTTGCCTCTTGGAGTATTGCTATGCATGGTGATTTTTCTAGGTTCTGAAAAGACTTCTTGAGATTTTTTTTAACTCAGACTTCTCTCGATGGCACCTACATTTAAAAAAAAAAAACTGTAAATGTTATCATTTACCTTCTAAGCAAATATCTGTATGCGTTCTGAAACGTTCTTTTGCATAGGAAGAGTCACAGGAGTGATAATGACTTCTGTTATGTATTTTAAGGTATTTCTGATCAAAGTGGCACAGGCTTGGTTGAGGGGAAGTAGCAGTAAGAGAAGCTGAAAAATCGTGAAGTGGTAGAAAGTTCGGGACCAGAAAACAACAGATCTGTGTTGTCTAGGAGACTGCGTTGTTTAGAAGAGGGTAGCTTGCTAAAAATGTGTGTTGAGCTCCTATAGAATTTCAGGAAGTTGATGTCAGGACAAAGGGTTCAGAAAAGATATAGCTATCATTACACTAACATCAACTAATACACTCAGTTTATATTATTTTGCTTGGTTTTACTCTTTCTCAAGCCATTCCTAATTAAAATTACCCTTAGTCATTTTTTTCATGTTTCCCCAATATTCTAAAATTTGATTCTATATTATTACCCGTTGATGAGCAAAGCTTCTGAAATCTCTGAAAAACACTTTAAGTAGTTCATAGTACTTAACTGCATGATTGGTTTTCAATGATACTGCAGTCATGACCTGAATTTTCTTATCAAGCACGATGAATCTTTTCTTATGTCTGGTTAATTATTACCATTGGATGAATATCTGTTTAATGTAATGAAACTGAAGTGAGTCTTACACTGTTTCATTTTGATGTTGTGATGTAAATGGTCATGGAAGTTGATTAAATGATAAAAAGACATATTCTAGGGATGTCCCTCCCTAGGATCTCACCTCTGTTGCCCTTGGGCTCTTTATTAAAGTTTCTAATTGTCTTTAAATGGGAATTTCCTGGAAGTGGCCCGAGCTCCAGTGGGTGATAGACAAAAACACAACTTTAGGGAGAAACTCAAACAGATTGGCCCTCAGAGGAAAATATAAGTGGCCAGAAAGGAATGAGATGGGGTTTGACAGCTCAGTTGCAAAAAAAAATATATATCGCAGGGGTGAGCACCCGGTGTTGCCTGGTTCCCTTTCGGTTCGGGACAAACATGGTGGGATGCGGGGGAGCCTGGTGGGATGCGGGAGAGGAGGACTCCCAGACACCGGAGAGTAATGGCCTCTGCTGGAAGGGAAAAGGGCTAGAAACAGGAGGGGCACAAGTGTTCAGGAGATGCGCTTTCCTTTCCTTCTCCTCAGTCAACCCAGATTTTACAACGTACATCTCTTTTCCTCACGCTACAGTAAGGGGAAAAAAATTAACTAAGGGCTTACTTTTTTAATTAAATGTAGTACCACTTAGGAAGATGTATGCTAATCTGAGGCCAAATCTGCCGCCCTCAGCTTTACAAGATGCTGGCCCCAGCAGAGGCTGTAAAGCTCTCGATAAGCGCGGCGAGGAGCAAGGTGCAGGTCCCCCAGCGATAACCTCCTGACTCCGATATTATAGGTCTTTCTGCTGGAATTGAGTTCTACATCTTACTCGATGGGTTATTGTCACAGATGAGTAATGAACGCACCCTGCCCGAGTCCCAGGGTGCAGGAGGCAGTCGGCCAGGCCGCGGGGAGGCCCAGCTGCGGGCGGCGGGGCGGCAGATGCAGGGAAGGCAGTTAAAGGCGCAGTGACAGCGGCGACCGCGCGGGCCCGGCCGGGGGGCGCCGCCGCGGGCTGGGCTGTGGGCCGGGGCGGGAGCGTGGGCATCCATCACGGCGCTCCCCGGGCTCAGGCGCGGCGCCGGGAAGGCAGCCCGGACCGCAGAACAAAGGCCGACCGTGACGAAGGGCGCACCTCTGCGGACGGGGACTTTGCGGGGCTGGGTTTCAGAAGGGGACAGAAAGGGCAGTTGCCGCCGCCGCCCGCTGAAGGCGGAAGGCGCGATGGGGTAGCGCGTTTAGGGCACTCTGTTTCCCTTCCTTCCAGCGCTCCTTTGTGAACCTGAGTGTGTTTATTTGGGCGTCTGGTCCCCACCCCCCCAACCCCCCCCCCCCCGCCCCCAGGCTCCTAACGAGGGGGGAAGGCGCTGCAGGCTGGATAGGAGCTCTCAATTACTTTCTGGTGAGAATTTTAAACATCACGTTTGGGCAAGTTCTAGGATCTAACAGATGACACCATGAAGTGTGACTTTAAAATCCCCGCGTGCCATGCATTTACATATTCTTAAATTTACCGCTGAACGGAGAACCGACCAGTTGTCTGCAGTGAATTCTGATGTTCTGCTTGACCATTTCCTCTCTGGAAGTTGGAGGTTGGGGGCGGGGGTAGGAGAGAGAGAGAGAGAGAGAGAGAGAGGGGACATGCTTCTAGCTAAGGACAGCAAAACTTTTAAGAACGGAAATTGAAAACCTGTGACCTTTCTCTGAGCTTAAGATAATGCCCAGTTTTTAGGAATGATGACTTGGAGCCAAGTAAACCAATTGACATTTTCTTTTATATTTCTGTGGTGATGGCATTGCACTGAAGGATGTGATAAAGTGATTCACGCCTAATGATTCTTATTTGGAAAGATTTTTATACTCTTCACACTTGGCAAAGTCGTTCTAATGCTTATCTTAAGAAAGGTGTTAGGTCAGAAATTCTTGGAGGAAAAGGATGGAGAATGTGGAATTAAGTACTGATAGGTAGAGTAAGTAGAGTTAAGGTCCCGGGGTGGGGTGGGGGGAATAGGAGAGACAAAGTCTCTGCCCCTTCAGACCAAGAGTTCAAGGGTGTCCGGCCTGGGTGACACAGGGCAGCGGTGAACTTGCTGCCTAGCCAGTCACCTGCAGGAGAATAGGGAGGGTCCTCTGCATTCCTTTTCCTTTGCAATGATGAAATTGTGTTAGAGATACCTAATGACCTGGTAGAAGTATGTTTCTTTCTTGTGATTCAGTTCTTTTTTTGAAGATAACTCATTTTTTCTTTTTTCATTTTTAGTCAGTATTCTATGGCAGAGTCCCACCTCTGCACTGCCCCTAATCTATGCTGATTAGAGAAGAAGCAAGTAAGAGACATTGAACCAGTTGTCAGCCTACCTAGAATCTACTTCAGTGCTGTTACTAATTGTTTGGCCTTTGGCAAGTGGTTTCATCTTGGGGTGTATGGGGGGGGGAGGCTCCTTTTTCTCATCTGTAAAATCCACACTTGACAGTGGAGTTTCATTGGCTTTTTACTCATTCCCGGTAAATGCAATTGAACTACAAAGTCTTTACCTGTCTCTACTTGCCTTTGAACAAAGGATTCAGAAATTGAAATGAAAGGTCTATCATGAATTAGGATACACTGCCCATTCCAACAGTAAGTTTTGCTAAACTCACGTGTATAGTATATGAGATGAAGTACCCTGGTGCCTCAAATATGGGGAAATCTTATGTGTTTTTAGATGCTGTGAAGTGTGTAAACCTGGCGGTTCACAGACCTGTACCCCTGGGGCTAAAAATACATGTTCATAAAAAAATAAAAAAAAAATTTAAAAAGATAATTACATAGAATATCCCAGTAGCTGCAAAATTAACACATCAATTACCATGACTTTTGATCCCCAATTTGCAGGGCTGTCCCCCTCTGATTTCTTGTCTGGGACTATCTGTGTCGTTCAGGCTCACTTCTGAGGGCTGTTCGAGCCTCACGTCTCATTATAATACAGTGCCGTGAGTTTAGTACAGTGCCCTGAGTCCAATACAGTGCCCTGAGTCCAAAGCAGACCCAGTTCCATCAGAAACCTGGGGCATTTGTTAACAGATACTCCATGCAAAAATGACCCAGGCTTTTGTGGGGTTGCAGAATTCTCCTAACAGCGAGATCATCCTTTGGACAAATATATTTAGTTTCCTTGGTCCTGGAAATAAAAAAGTTGAACCAGAGAACTCATAGCCACTCTTATTTCAGAAGAACAGTTGACTGTCCCATCACTTGAAGTAAATCAGGGAGTCCTATTTTGAGCCAAGGAAGAAAGAGATCGAACAAGTACATCATGATTTGGAAAATCAGTTCTGTTAGTTATCCTTCCACCCACAGCAGTACCCCAATAGGCTCTGGTCAAATGAGTATTAATGAATGTTTTTCTGAATGTGTGATTCTAATAGACAGGGTCATTTTTTTACACCCAATTTTTAAATTTTGCAAATGGCTGAATTAGCTTTAAAAATATACAAAATGCTTGATTTCCAGAAGAGAGGGGGAAAACGTCCTCACAATTAGAAGACTGAGCATGAGAACTAAAAGTCTAATTTAGCTTAAGATGTTGATTGTAGATAAGAATCTGAAAATGTTATTCAGCGACAGAACACGTTAAAAAATGTGTATACACGTGTGTGTGTGTATTTCTCCAGGTTAACATTTCTCAGGTGGTGCTCATTTTGATTCTTGTAGAAGTATCAAGAAACCAACTTCGTGGTGTACTAAAAACTCATAGAGCAGATAAAATCATGGAAAGCATGAACAAGTATTTATTCCTTGCGCCATAGAGATTATATTGACGAGAGAAAAATCTTCTGGAGTGGAAGTAATTCCAGGGCTTGGTCTTCTGAAATAGGATGTGCTCTTTGTAGAGTCTGCTCTGGCCCGTGCCCTTCCATGTTCTAATGTGTTTGAATCGCTGCTAAAAAGAAACTAAGTTCTTGTTAGAATTTAAAGCACAGGATCCATTTCTGCCTAACAGTCTTGTAGCTGCACATTCCCTGAAGTGTATCCCATCTGCTTTTGGGAGCTCTCATTGCAATATGCAGTGATTGCAGGATAAGCACACCATTTTCCTGTCAATACTTTCCTATTAGCCTCCTGGATCCATACATCATCATCTTGCTGGCCTGCAGTTTGCTTATCTTTGTCTCCGAGGCTGCCTTTGATTTATCTAACACCCAAGCTAATGAGGCATGGAGCCCAGGGTGGCTCCAAGGATAATGCACTCCTGTATAAAAATGCTTAAGGAAGGATCAAGTGCTAATCCATCCTAGACTAAAAGGCCTAGCCCTTCAACAAATGTTGTATTTCTTAATCGCTAAACTAAGACTATAATAGCTCCCCCTTAAGCTACTACCATCAGTAAAACTATACACACTAACTACATGCAATTTACCAAAAGAACTGAAAATTGGATTTTAATTTGTGCTTCCCAAAAAAGAGAAAGCCAAAAAATAGTTTCTGTCTTAGCAACAGTTATCACCATTATTTGACAGCATTCTTATGCAAAAATAAGTTAGCTTTAATATTTAATTTACAGTAATAGTTTTATATTCCCTCGCTGGGACCTATGTTTTTCCAAAGACAAAAATAACAGAAGCTACAATGTTACTGTGGCAAGGATAAATCAAGCCAGCTATTTCAATAATGGAGGTAATTACAAAGTGTACATATCTGAAATGTACCGAGTGGTTAGGGGTTGTTTAATTAACATAAAAATTTCAATATCTTCAGCGAGTGTATTGGTATCACAAAAGCATTGTTAAAAATGTACTTTAAAGTAGTAATGATCTTCAGTATTTCAGTTACACACATTTTTAGCCATCCAAACACTTTTTACTGATACATGATGGATTCTACACCATTGCAACTAGACAGCACAGGCTAAAGAAGCTAGTTTGGATTTAATTTGGTCCATATAAATATGTAACCTTGAAACGTAGTCCCAAAATATTTCTCTTAGAAATAATGTCCAAGTAGGACATCTACGTTAAACTATATGCATAGATAATCCCCATATACCTACTCCCCGTCACTTGCTTTTTTCAAGGTAAAGAACCCAGGGTACAGAGGTTTTCTTAAAATGTTTTGCTCTTTCTTTTGATCATATGCAATGACATTATTTGCAAAAGATTCTTCCCCTTGTGAATTTCTCACCAATAGGAGGCTCAACACTATTCCACTTAAAAGCAAACACGGAAGGAAGTAAAGGAAGAGAGGGAGAGAGAGAAAGAAAATGAGAGAGGAGAGAGAAGGAAGGGAAGGAGTGGAGAGAGAGAGAGAAAGGGGGAAAGAGACAGAGAGTGAAAAAATGCCCGTCTGCAACTAGATCATGGCAAAAGTCCCAGGAGAAGAAAGGTTCGCTCGGGAGTGCAGTGCAACAAGAAAATCCTTCACCCACTGGTTCACTTTATGCCCCTGAGGACCTGACCAAGGTAATAAGTCCTTTTATTGGTCACTAACTGACATTATTGAGGACCAGGGTGGAATTTAATGATGTGACATTATTAGGAATTGTTATTGAGATGTAAGTGATCTTTGGTTGGTTTATTTAAGTCACATAGAGAACCTAGTTTAGAATGAAAATTACTTATTGATTATTAGAGCAATTAACAGAATAAATTTTAGTGCTGCTATTAACATTTTCCTAAAGTCCAAAACTGTTTCAGCTTGAACTCAGCAGAACATTTAATTGGTCTGGGGCTCAAAGATTATCTTCTATGGGAAGAGACTTAAAGGATTTAAAAAAGGTTTTTTTATTTTTTATTTTTATTTAAATTTTAGTTGGTTAGCATACAGGGCAATGTTGGTTTCAGGAGTAGAATTCAGCAATTCATCACCTGCATACAATACCCCGTACTCATCACAAGCGCCCTCCTTACTTACAGGACTTTTAAAAGACCATAAAACAACTGCCAAAATCTATTCTAAAATATTTGGGGTCCTTCCATTTTGGCTTTAGCAGGGGGCAAAACAAACAAATAAACAAAATGTCAGAATGAGGTGAAGCTTCATAAATTTTACTGCATTAGGAATGTCATATTCCATTTTTGCTCTACAGACACAACCAGCCAGAAACATTTGAGACCAAATGAAGTGGAATTTATATTGTAGATTTCTTTTTCTCTTTCCTTTTGTTAACATCTATCAGTCAGCATCACTCATCACTACGGGGTTGATTTCCTTTAGTTGTACTTCTTTCTTTCTTCTATTAGTCTTTATTTGAAGGTTAGAATCAGTTTTTAGAATATGGCTTTTGCTAAAACTGGTCATCCTTTCTATGACTTTCAAGAAGTGAGAAGGGTGTGGACAGTTCCATACACTGAGATGTAGAATAAAAATTAATTAGGTGCCAAATTCAATGCCTAATCTTTGAAATTTGCTTGCATTATTTTGATGTCATGGGCAAACTTTGTTTTGTTTTGTTTTGTTCATTTTGTTTATTACTATATTATTGCCATAAATCTCATCTCACGAGGGTGGCCTATCCATGGTGCTGTGCTGGATGCTTTTCAAAAGGAAATCTAATAGACCCAATCTGTTAACTTATAGCCATGGCTATGCAGAGTCTTAAAAGAGATGCAAAAACCCGAGTAAGAATTTGGGCTCAATTATTGTAGTGGTTTCTTGGGGCTACCTTAGCAAAGTGATTTAAGATGAAAGAAATTGTCTGGAGGCCAGAAGTCCAAAATCGAGATGTCAGCTGGACAGGAGGGTGCTCCCTCTGAATGCTGTAGGGAAGAACCCTTTTCTGCCTCTTACCTAGCTTCTAGTGGCTTCTGGAAGTCCTTGGCATTCCTTGGTTTATAGCGGCACCACTCCAATCATGGCTTCTGCATTCACAAGGCCTTCTCTGTGTGTGTGTCTCTGTCTTTCTCTGTGTCCTGTATTCTCCTTGGGAGGACACTGGTCCTTGGATTTAGGGCCCTATTCCAGTACATCCTCATCTTAATTGGATTACATCTACAAAGACTCTACTTCCAAATAAATTCACGGGTTTTGAGAATGAGGACTGTCATATCTTTTTTGGGGGGGGGTGGGGGGGTCAAAATTCAGTCCATTATAGCCATATAGTGCTGAAACCACCATTTCTCACCTGCGTCATCAACAACAGCTCCTGCTTTTTTAAAAAATTAACATAGAAAGTATTATTTGCTTCAGGGGTACAGGTCTGTGATTCATCAGTCTTACACAATTCACAGCACTCACCATAGCACATACCCTCCTCAATGTCCATCACTCAGCCAGCCCTTCCCCCCACTCCCCTCCCCTCCAGCAACCCTCAGTTTGTTTCCTGAGATTGAGAGTCTCTTATGGTTTATTTCCCTCTCTGGTTTTGTCTTGTTTCAATTTTCTCTCCCTTCCCCTATGATCCTCAGAGGTCTTGTTTCTCAAATTCCTCATATCAGTGAGATCATATGATAATTGTCTTTCTCTGATTGACTTACTTAGCTTAACATAATACCCTCTAGTTCCATTCATGTCATTGCAAATGGCAAGATTTTGGTTTTTTGATGGCTGCATAGTATTCCATTGTGTATATATACCACATCTTCTTTATCCATTCAACTGTCAGTGGACATCTGGGCTCTTTCCGTAGTTTGGCTACTGTGGACATTGGTGTTATAAACATTTGGGTGCATGTGTTCCTTCAGATCCCTACATTTGTATCTTTAGGGTAAATACCCAGTAGTGCGATTGCTGGGTCATAGGGTAGCTCTATTTTCAACTTTTTGAGGAACTTCCATGCTGTTTTCCAGAGTGGCTGCCCCAGCTTGCATTCCCACCAACAGTGTAGGAGGGTTCCCTTTTCTCTGAAACCTCGCCAATACCTGTCGTTTCCTGACTCGTTAATTTTAACCATTCTGATTGGCATGAAGTGGTATCTCACTGTGGTTTTGATTTGGATTTCCCTGATGCCGAGTGATAACAACAGCTACTGTTTAGTGAGAGCCTAACATGTGCTAGATATGGTGCAAGCTTCCTAAACCTGTGAAAAGAAAGTACTATAATTCCAGTTTGCACATAAAGAAATGGAGCTTTTTTTTTTTAAGATTTTTATTTATTTATTTGACAGAGATCACAAGTAGGCAGAGAGGCAGGCAGAGAGAGAGAGAGAGGAGGAAGCAGACTCCCTGCTTGAGCAGAGAGCCCGATGTGGGGCTCGATCCCAGGACCCCGAGATCATGACCTGAGCCGAAGACAGAGGCTTTAACCCACTGAGCCACCCAGACACCCCAAGAAATGGAGCTTTAGACACCTTGCCCAACATCACAAAGCTTGGGAGTGGCACAGCCAGTATTTAAGGCCAGGTCTTTCCTATTCTGAAGCTCATGCACTTTTCCCTCTGTGGTCTTTGTGGTTTAAAAAGAATGTAAAGTGCTTATACTTGGTTTGGTAGTAGATTCAGTCTTTACATAAAAATGACTTAAATATAGATGTAAATATTCAGATTTTTTTTTTTTTTAAGATTTTATTTATTTGACAGAGGGAGATCACAGGTAGGAAGAGAGGCAGGCGGGGGTTGGGAGGGGGAAGCAGGCTCCCCGCTGAGCAGAGAGCCCGATGCGGGGCTTGATCCCAGGACTCTGAGATCATGACCTGAGCCAAAGGCAGAGGCTTATCCCACTGAGCCACCCAGGCTCCCCATAAATATTCAGATTTTAGAGAAGAAACCAGTGGTTAATCAAAACCACAAATGAACAAGACCCCTCTGAGTACAGCCCCTGAACTTGGGGTATCCTGAGAAACAATGGATATCACCACATATGACATGAAATACGAAGTCTCCTCCCAATGTCCATTTTTTGTAGTTCCAAAGGCACCACATATTTTAGCAAAGATGTCTGTTAAAAGACATTATAAAGCAGACCAATGAAATTTTTTAAGAAGTTTAAATGACTGAACAGATTTCTCTTTGGAGAGGTCTTAGGGGGATAATTTCAGATGTGGGCACTCTGCTTATATTAATATAGGTATTTTATTTTCAAATTGCTTTACTGTGAAGTTTCTAATTCGACATTATGATTGCTGAAGCTTAAAGTACTTTATAAAAACAGCTTAATTCTATCTCCAAGTGAAAAGAGGAGAATGAGTTTTTAAATATGCTTTTATTATTTCTTTATCACACAACTGAGAGGGACAATAAGATATTCTAATTAGAGTTTGCATTTATTTGTCTTTATTAGTGAAGGTGAGCATTTAAAAATTATATTTCTTGGCCATTTACAATGATTTTTTTGCCTGCCGATGTTCTTAGCTCTTCGTATGATATATGTGTTTGGCAGGGAACTGGACATTTTTTATCCTGATGGTTTGCAAAAATTCTTTCTATAGTTCGGGTATTAATGATTTGTCTGTCATATTTGTTCCTTAATGTTTTTCCCTGTCTACCTATTTCTCTCTAACTTTGCTAATAGCACTTTTCTTTGAACTCTCTTTTCCCTTTCTAATTCTTACGTCACCAGAGTTATTGCTCCGTTTCTTTATGAGTCTCTCTTTAAGGCTATTTTTTTTTTTTGCTTTGTTTTTAAAAAATACATTCCACATATCAAGGCTATTTAAGTATTTTCCTAACATTTTTATAATTTTTACCATCACCCTCATAATTATGATTTTGCATTTTAATCTGTAATCCACAGGATGGCTTCTGGCCCACGTTTCAGGTGTTCATTCTCAGAAAGATCAGGAAGAAATACTCTTCTTAGATAAAGTAGCAACTATGATGCTCCAGACTGCAGAACAACACTCCTTGCAGGGGAACCTGCTGCAGAGTCTCCCTAAAGCTCAAGTTCTTTAGCTCCCATGAAGTAATGCGAGCGAAAACCCATATGCTGTCAGAATGCTTTCCTCATCCCAGCCTCAGTTTCTCCACTATCGACCTGCAGAGTGTTGCTTTTGCCTCTAATTCTTCAGAAGCTCTTGCCCCTCACATAACTGCTCTTTGATGGTGCCATTTGTTCATTGAGATGCCAGACCACGTGTAATGCAAAAGATGAGGGGAGATCACAGGTGAGCAGCATCACCTGTCTGAGCCTGTTTGTTTCTTTAGAGAAAGAAGAGGTAACGATACTTCTTTGTATGGTTGCTGTGAGAAAATAAGTGAAATAATTCATATAAAGCAAGTAAGAGCTGTTAGAGTGATTGTTAGTGTTATTAGTGTCACTGATAATGCTTCAAGTCTGGTCAAAGATTTTGTTTGGGGGAGTTTTAAATATCCACTAAGTTGGGGTTTAGCTTTGGATTTCAATTATTTGCACTAACTCTGCTCCTGTTGCAACATTAATATAGACCACGTGGGCCATTATTTAACCCACGGAAATGTGGATGGCTTCAGGGTAACCTAATAAAGTATCAGGGAAAAAAGTAAAACTTTTAAAATACACTTTTAGGGCCCAGCTACTAAATATCATCTTCTAAAAATTGTGGAATGATAATTAGGAAATGACCTAGAAATTTGGAAGCATCACTTAAGGATACTTAGGGAATTACTGAACATGTTTTTATTTTGTAGTACTTAGTGTTTTGCAACAATATTCTTTGCATTACACGTTGCAAAAGATATGTCGTGGTAATGCAGATGACATTACAATTTCTACCTTATTCATTTTTATTTTTCAAGAATTGAATTACAAGATTGAACCAGACTACTTAATCAGCTTCTTAAAGATTAATAACAAAGTAGACAAACGAGGTGGAGAATATAAACTACTTCATTCACTGGAGCATATACAAATTCTTAATTTTAATGGAAATTTTCTCTGAGTCAGCAAAAATACACATGGGCTTTTTTTCTCTGAATCAATCTAAGCACATTGGGTCAATAGCAGACAATTGAGCAACTGTCACTCTCCTGTAACGATATCCATCAGAAAAAAAAAAAAAGTGTAATTACAAACTTGTATTTCACTTGCTTAGTGTTCTAAAGCTCTAGTTACTATAAAAGGCCATAGAGGTGGGCCGGCTTATTTACTCATTTACCTTATTTACCAGCTGGCTTCATTGTCTTCCACAATACTTCAGACTAGAATTGACTTAGATCATGCTGGAATCCTTCAAAATGTACTCACCTTACCAAAGGAAATCTTAATTTTATGCTAGTGTGTGCGTGTGTGTGTGTGTTAACCATTGAAGATATGTTTGCCTTTTCTATACTCAAAACATATGTGGTTTTAGATATTTTTTTGAGCTAATTTTCCAGGCGAGTAGTACCTACATTAGATAAAAATTGCTCCATGCTAATCATAGGCATTATTAATTGAAAACCACATGCTTAGTAATTAGCCTGTAGGGTTTGTCTTCCTGCCAGGACAGGGAAGATTCCCTGGATAGAAGATGTCATGCGGACTAAACTGATGCTGTGCTTGTTCTCAGCCAAAAGGCCAAGAAGTGAGGCCGCCAACTGGCTGGGACTGAGCAGCCAGTCAAATGGTTTGGTCCCTGCTGGGTGTAAGGTAATGGACAGGGTGCAGAGAGGGCTCTTGGATGAAGCAGAAGACACAACAAGCAGCTCGAAGTCTAACGAGGAGAAAAAGGACTATTAAAAACAGAATAAAACAATAACAGAACTAACAGAAATGATGAATAAAGGATTATTTTCAATGATTAAAGATTCCAAATTAGGTAATTGGTGAGTATTCTAAACACAATGAAATCTTTTCCTCTGGTAAGTTTTGTTTAGGATTTAAAGCTGTCGATTGTTTCTGGTCTTTATTTTATTTTTTTTTCCATTTTATTTTATTTTATTTCTTTTCAGTGTTCCAGCATCCATTGTTTAGGCACCACACCCAGTGCTCCATGCAATACATGCCCTCCATAATACCCACCACCAGGCTCTCCCAACCCCCGAACCCTTCCCCTCCAAAACCCTCAGTTTGTTTCTCAGAGTCCACACCCTCTCATGGTTTGTCTCCCCCTCTAATTCCCCCAACTCACTTCTCCTCTCCATCTCCCAATGTCCTCCATGTTATTCCTTATGCTCCATAAGTAAGTGAAAACCATATGATAATTGACTCCCTCTGCTTGACTTATTTCACTCAGTATAATCTCTTTCAGTCCCGTCCATGTTGACACAAAAGTTGGGTATTCATCCTTTCTGATGGAGGCATAATACTCCAGTGTATATACAGACCAAATCTTCTTTATCCATTCCTCTGTTGAAGGGCATCTTGGTTCTTTCCAAAGTTTGGTGACTGTGGCCATTGCTGCTATGAACATTGGGGTACAGATGGCCCTTCTTTTCACTACATCTGTATCTTTGGGGTAAATACCCAATACTGCAATTGCAGGGTCATAAGGTAACTTTATTTTTAATTTCTTAAGGAATCTCCACACTGTTTTCCAAAGTGGCTGCACCAACTTGCATTCCCAACAACAGTGTAAGAGGGTTCCCCTTTCTCCACATCCTCTTCAACACTTGTTGTTTACTGCCTTGTTGATTTTGGCCATTCTACCTTGTATAAGGTAGTATCTCAGTGTGGTTTTGATTTGAATCTCCCTGATGGCTAATGATGATGAACATTTTTTCATGTGTCTGTTAGGCATTTGTATGTCTTCTTTGGAGAAGTGTCCGTTCATGTCTTCCACCCATTTTTTTGACATGATTATCTGTTTTGTGTGTGTTGAGTTTAAGGAGTTCTTTGTAGATCTTGGATATCAGCCCTTTGTCTGTAGTGTCATTTATTAATATCTTCTCCCATTCCATGGGTTGCCTCTTTGTTTTGTTGACTGTTTCATTTGCTGTGCAGCTTTTGATCTTGATGAAGTCCCAAAAGTTCTTTTTCGCTTTTGTTTCCTTTGCCTTTGGAGACATATCTTGAAAGAAGTTGCTGTGGCCGATGTTGAAGAGATTGCTGCCTATGTTCTCCTCTAGGATTTTGATAGATTCCTCCCTCACATTGAGGTTTTTTATCCAGTTTGAGTTTATCTTTGTGTATGGTGTAGGAGAGTGTTCGAGTTTCATTCATCCACATGTAGCTGTCCAATTTTCCCAGCACCATTTATTGAAGAGACTGTCTTTTTTTCCACTGTATATTTTTTTCTGCTTTGTCGAAGATTATTTGACCATAGAGTTGAGGGTCCATATCTTGGCTCTCTACTCTGTTCCACTGGTCTATGTATCTGTTTCTGTGCCAGTACCATGCTGTCTTGGTGATCACAGCTTTGTATGTAAGGTTGAAACAATCCTATAATTTGTAAGGAACCAGAAGAGACCCCACATTGCTAAGGAAATGTTGAAAAAGAAAAACAAAACTGGGGGCATTATGTTGCCTGATTTCAAGCTTGTTTCTGGTCTTTAATAGATACTGTTGCTTGCCTGCCCAGAGGCTCTTCCTCTGTTCTTCCTTCCAGAAGAGAATTTTCCTGAGGGGCTTCCTGAGAAGACAATGGGTACTTGACATTCCCCGGGTAACTCTTGTTGGCAGACTGTGGTGGACATGTGACCAAGTTGGACCAATCAGATGAAGGGAAAGGTCTTTTATTCCATGCTGAAAGGAAGTCACCTCTTCCCTTTAGCCAGATACACTCAGGAAAACTTGAATCCCAGTTGTTACTGGCCACCCTCCTGTGACCAATAAAGAAGCCAATCTGAGAACAAAGTGAATATATACAGAGGGCTTGAGATTGCTCTACCATTGGCTTCTTGTTATATGGCTAGATTTTAAAAGCTACTTGGAGTTGGATTTTCTGAAAAGATCCTAAAGTCTACATTTGCTTAAGAGGATGAGATCATCATTGAAAGCAATTGTGTACTACATTTAAATAAAGCATTTTCATTTATTGTATGTATGATTTTCTTATCATAGCATGTCTTTGAAAGCTGCCTGCCTTACCAAGCCCACTGTCCATTGATAAAAGCTGAGCTTTTAGACTTGGTGGTATTTGATTTTACAGTTTATTTTTAAACTTACTTTCAATGTTTCATTTTTCTCAGCCATAAAATCGAGTTAATTATATTTCTTTCACAAACATGCACTGATAGGTAGTAGGCAACCTCTATTAAGTATTTAATTTTGGGGGCACCTGGGTGGCACAGTCATTAAGCCTCTGCCTTTGGCTCAGGTCATGATTCCAGGGTCCTGGGATGGAGCCCCACATCGAGCTCCCTGCTTGTTGGGAAGCCTACTTCTCCCTCTCCAACTCCCCCTGCTTGTGCTCCTGTTCTCGCTGTCTCTCTGTCAAATAAATAAAACCTTTTTTAAAAAGTAATTTTTAAAGTCAGAGTTACAATGCAACATGATGTCAAGTAATTATATATTATTTTTAGCTGTTAGGAAGCCACATTCTTCCAAAATTCAACGCTTATTAAGACCATGCCTTTTAAATCATGCATCTGGTTTAAACAGCATATCTGCACTTCAATTTATCGCTGAGATGATTCCAAAAATCCACAAGGAAAATCCTTCAACCACTCTGATTAGCCTTTTTTTTTTTTTTTTTTTTCAGTCTAAGTCTAATATAGATCATGTTGATTCAGGGAAGAAGCGAGAGCTATAGCTAACTGTACTTGAGTTTATAGCTGAGATGATCCCAAAAATCCACAAGGAAAATCCTTCAACCACTCTGATTACCCTTTTTTTTTTTTTTTCAAGTCTAATATAGATCATGTTGATTCAGGGGGAAAAAAAAAAAAAGCAAGATCTATAGCTGTGCACCAGGCTAGACAAATCCCTTTAGCCCAAAGATTGCAAAGGCATCTCCTGCCCGAGAGAGCCCATTTGCATGAACTTAGTTCCCCAGGCCGTGATTCAGACCACAGCAGAGTGGGCTCCTTTCTTCTCAGGTTCTGTGACTTCCTCTGCAGGCTGACCTTTTCTTACTGCTAATCCAGTATCCGTATTCCATAATTTGTATAGTGTAGTAAATTGGTGGTCATTCACCGTGCGAAGTCAGGGTATAAACTGACCCTCTGGGCACTTCCTTGCACTCTCTCTCCTTGCTTTGAGACTCATCAGACCCACTGTCCGTGACTGAAGCCCTGTTTACATGACCTGCTTGTTAAAAAGGGACATTTCTCTGAAATAGGCAAGATGTAGCAGAAATTAAATTTGGAACACGCCATTTGGACGGGAGGTGAACTATTATTTTCCATATCAGTTATGAGAGTACTTCTGGTAATGTGTAGAAATTTCTTCGTGCAACCCAAGGGAATGTGAATACGTTATTAGTTTGCATCTTGAGAAATAAAACTTCAGATTATCTTCATTCATTAATTCTACCTTTCCAGACCTACTGAACGTGTCATGTTCATGTCATGTGTTGTGCCGGGGGCTGGGAATATGTACAACAATGACCGGTTCTCTGCTATCATCATGCGTATGGTCTGCTGGAAGCAGAGAAAAATCAGGTGATAGTGCAGACGAAGCTCATATTAGCTCTGTGTAAGTGCTAGGACAGGAAGTTATATGGTACTGGGAGATCAGAGGAAGGGTTAGAAAGAATTTGACTCAATTCCAAAAGATTTTTGAGGAAGTTACCCCAGAAAAATGACAGTAGGACATGGCACATCCTGAGCAAAGGCCCAGGAGGGAGGACTACTTTTGGAAGAACTGGAAGAAAATAGTGTTTGGAGAATAGTGGGTGAGAGTTTCCAAAGGACCCTGCAGAGCCAGGTTGCCAGCCAGGCCACGCAGGGCTTCATAGGCCAGTTTAGGAGCAGCCAATCTTGAAAGCATTAGGTTATGGAGAGGTTTTCAGGAGGGGATGTGTGAAGTCTGATTTTATTTAGAAAAGATTACTCAAAATGCAATAAAAAGTGGGGGAGAACAAAAGGAGAATCCTAGACATTTTTCAAGCTGTTGTTATCATGAGTCTCCTCTGCAGCTGGTTTCCAAGCATGAAAATATCCCAATTGTTTCCACAGTCACTTTCCACATGACCTCGCCTTGGTATATGGCCTCAAATGCTGTTTATATACAGATGATAACCACATTTTTATCTTAAACATTGACTTTCTCATGCACTACCAAACACTCAGTGGCCTCCTTGACATTATCTCTTGATGTCTGATACACATCTCACACAAACAGGTCCAGAAATGGATCTCCCAATCTTTCCCAGATTTGCTTCTCCTATCATTTATTAATTAATATTCTAAGCTACTGGCAACTTTGGACTTTTGGGCTTAGAAACTTGGAGTTATCCTGAATGCTTTTCTTTTCCCTCATACCTCATGTCCAATCCATCAGCAAATGTCTGGTCCTAGGTCAAAATGATATCAGAATCAGGCCACTTCTCATGCATACTGCAATGCTCTTGGTGCTGTCCACCGGCCTCTCTCATTTAAATTGTCCTAGCACCTCTCCCTACTTTTAACGTTTCTTCTCCTAGACCTTCACCCAGGCTTCTCACAACGTTGTTGCTAGAATTCCCTTTGGAAGAATTCCCAAATGGAAGTCTAACCCCACCCTTCCATGCTTGAAACCTATCAGTGACTCCCAGTGTGACTCAGACTAAAATCCAAAGGACTTGGAATACCCTATGAGGCCCCTGCCATTTACCAGTTACTGTATTTTCCACTGCTCTCCCTCTTGCTTCCACCTCCTTGCTGCTCCTCAAACCTTCTAGGAGTCTGTTCCCTCAACCTGGAATGCTTTTCCCCATGGTGCCCGCATGACTCACCCCCTCTCTACCCTTCAGGTTTTTACCTAAGGGTCATCCCAGTGAAATCTTTGGGGGCGACCTGTAATTGAAACCCTTCCCCAGCCCTGACATTTTCGTCCCTTCTCCTGTTTTTATTTTTTCTCTATGGCTCTTATCACTAACAAAATTCTATACTTATTTGACTTACTTTGTAAACCCTTTGTTCTTGCTGTGCATCCCAAATGTACATTCTAGAATGTGAGCCCTGTAAGAGCAGGGATCCTTGTTAAGGTGGTTCCCTGCTGTATCTTTAGTGCCTAGAAAAGTGGTTGGCACATAGTAGGCATCCTATAAATGTTTGTGGTTGAATGAATTTATCTTTGAATTTTTAGCACTTAATTGGCTACTTGATATGTGGTAAATGCTCAATTAATGTTTCACAAATGAATGAGCAGAATGACTCAGTGTATGTTTTGTTGTTAGTCAATTGCCCTTTGAAACAAAGTGCTCAATAATTTTTTATTAATTCCTTCACATGGTAGGCATTCAATACATATTTGTTGAATGACTAAATCGTTTTTGAAGGCTTTGTAGACTCCCCATCCCACAAGAACTTATGACTTATTTGGATTCCTGTACAATATTTACTATTTATGCTGCCGGCTGGTTATCAAGGAACCTTACATGGCATGCATTGGAACCCTTCTCCACCCTGAGACCCTGGCTTGTTGGCCCTAAAACCCAAGAAACTATGAGTGGAGGTTGAACACGTGGAAGAATGAATGAGTGAGTGTGCAAGAAAGTGTCAGTATAGTGAGATGGCGGCACTGAGAAGGTTTCACTAAGCTTTTCACTTCTTCTTCACTTCTGTGACTAATCCACAGAACTTTCCTTGTCCATGCTTTCTGCATTTAGATCGCATCCGGCAGAGGAAAAGGGTAATGTCAGCTAGAGGAAATACCTTCTCAAGGGTCATTCCCAGATGTGCCTCAGAATCACTGGAGCAGGGGAGTTAGTGTCATGGAGAGAAGCTTGTTTAAAATGCAGGTTCTGGGGGCACCTGGGGGGCTAAGTCAGTTAAGTGTCTGATTCTTGGTTTCAGCAAGGGTCATGCTCTCGGTCATGGGTTCAAGCCCTGACATCAGCCTCCACGTTCAGCAGGGAGTCTGCTGGAGATTGTCTCTTTCCACCTCCCTCTGCTCACATGCTCACACAATCTCTCTCTCTCTCTCAAATAAATAAATCTTTTAAAAAAGGGTTCTGGCTCAGATCTAACGTTTCAGGATTTGGGGCAGTGAAGGATGCCACAGTGAAGGGAATCTACATTGTTCTTAAACTTCCGTAGTGATTCTTACACTAAAATCTGAAACATACATTCTTTGACTAAAGGTGAGAGTTGCCCTTGCCTTTACGGAGTCCATCTAGACTAAGGCACTGTCCCTGGTGCCAGAAATCATGCTATAGGTCACGTGCTGAAAAAACAAAAAAATCCCCATAGGGGACCCATCTTCGTGGGGATTTCTGCTTCTGAACTAAAGCGTACCCACCCTGATTCTTAATATCTAGGCAACTGGAATAGAATTTCTGGGTTAAACAAGCTTGAAGAAATGGAAATATTACCACCATGACTCCAGAGTAGTTTATGGAAGGTAAGGATTTTCAGACAAGAAAACAGGACTAAGAGGTTAATAGAACTAGAACATTTGCAGTAGAAAAAAAGAGAGGGACCTGGCCATGGTCTGATAGTCGGATTTACATGGGAGGTGGTAGTCGCCATTCTCCATCTACAGGAATGACAGACCAGAGGAAATGGATAGACAATTACAACAACCTGGATGTGAGTTGAGTGTAATGTGTATTTTCGAAATCAAGAAATTGTTAAATGCTGACTTGAGTTTCCCAGAGAGGGAAGTAAGAATCTCCTTCAGTGAATGTCTTTAAATGGGGATAAATAAATAAGTTGTCTGAGTGTTGTTTGAGAAGACACGTTGCTACAGGCAGGGGGCATTGACACAATAATATTTCCTTAAGTTTTTAATTAGAAATATTTCCAAAGTAATATTTTATAGGTTATATAACAAACAAGGTCTATACAGACAAATCAATAAAAATTCAAAGAAGAAAGTAAGATTTTGGCAGGAGCCATTTGGGGATTTGCATTCCCTAAATTGTAGGGAAACAAAACGAATTTTAGGTTTTGTATGGTTCTGCTTCATTAACTTGATCATGGGCAAAATGAGATTCCTGATTTCCACCTACAAAGTGGCATATGAGGTAGCAGTTAATTATTTATATCTCCTATTATTATCAGATTAACACAGCAGGCGTATGCAATAAGCAAATGGATTTGACTTTTTTTTTTTTCCTGTTTGCTCTGACAGTCTGGAAGCAGATTCCTTTTTGTGGATTTCTTTTCTAAGATTGCATATGAGTTGGTATTTTTAAAAAATGTCATACTACAAACCTAAAGTGTTAGTAACAGAGAACTTGATCTGCAAAAATAGAAGTAACAAGGGGCGCCTGGGTGGCTCAGTCGTTAAGCGTCTGCCTTCGGCTCAGGTCATGATCCCAGAGTCCTGGGATCGAGCCCCACATTGGGATCCCTGCTCAACAGGAAGCCTGTTCTCCCTCTCCCACTCCCCCTACTTGTGTTCCCTTTCTCTCTATGTCTCACTCTGTCAAATAAATAAATAAAATCTTAAAAAAAAATAGAAGTAACAAGAGCAGACGTGTTGATTTAAACTTCATCTTCTTAGAAAAAATATTTATTAATTTTTCATTTGAAAAATGAATTTCTCCAGGTCCTTGTAAAATTTGCATTTTTCCTTTAGTAGTTAGGATTTAACGTGTTCAATTCTAAATGTGAGGCGTCATTTAAAATACACCTGTTATTTAATTTTCAAAACCATGTATTTGCAGTAATTTGAAAGTGGTGTCTAACTCTCCGTCAAATTTTATCTTTTCTGGAAAAGACCCACAGCCCTCATTTGGAAACCTTTCAGATATTTGTTCAGGTGAGGAGTGCGGTCCTTTGGCCTTGGAAATTTTCTCTAATTCCAAGTTGTTTGTGGCGGAAGCACACCCTCAGCTTCATGGCCCGAGATCTTTGTGGAACTAAGCACTGGACCTGCCTGGTCCAAGAGAATTCCAGGGACTTCTGTCTGAACTCTGGAGGCATGTGGTTTTTATGCTGCCACCAGCATCTTTAGAACTTGGCTTCTAGCTGGGTTCCTGGGTAGGATAAAAAATCCTGGTGCAACATCTTTCCTCTTGAGTTTCTGGCAGGTGGATGGTAGATCCTGACCACTAAATACTTTGTAATTAGAATGCCTCGGGCAGTCCCTGTCATGCTACATCTGTAAGGGAGGGAGGGCAGTGTTCGTATGACTGTGCTCACTTCTTTAACATCTCATGCCCATGGACCCAAGCACAGCTGCCTGAGGGGCCTGCGTTTGATGCGTGGACTATAGGAAGACCTCAGAAATGAGTCTAATTAGATCAGCATCTGAACGCCTTGTGGAAGCGAGATGTATTATTCATAACCAAGCCTGAACCATTATATATAGAATCATCCCAATATAGGCACTGCCCCTTTTAAAAAATAGAACTTGTCAATTTTTGTGTTTATGGTGTTTATTATCTGCCCTCCGGGCACTGGAATGTAAGTTACCAGAAGGCAGGGAATTTTTTGTTTCGGTTATAGCCATAACTCCTCTAACAATTCTTGGCACAAAGGTAGGGATAGATAAACAAATAAATGAATATTAGCTTTTAATATTAACGATGAAATTCAGAGCGGATAGACAAACAATGTTTATTTTACCCAATGTAATCAAATGAGAAGTGTATGTTATTCCTAAACTGTGTACAAATAGATTATTATCAGATAACCAAATGTGGTCAAGAAAGTGGAATGAGAAAAGCAATATGCCATCTATCAAGCTGTTGATCTAAATGACGACAAGTTCCTGAAAGGGAATTGAATTTTATGAGGCCAACACTGGAGTATGTGTAGAGTCTTAGTGTTTATTGTGTTGGAGGAATCATTAATGAGGAAATAAAATTATACCAATACAGTAGCACGTCATCTTGGGTTCATTGTTAACCTCAGCCTGTGATTATTTTCACAGTTAACTTTCCATATCATATCTATAACTTTCAATGCATTTCAACAGTAGTTAGAAAGCCCTTGGATGGATTAACTCCAATTAGAACTTTTCAGGAATTGTTCACATTGTTCAATTTGGGGATTGTCTGTCATTCTTTACAAACACATGAAACAGAATTTTGGTTTGTGTCTTTGTTTTACTCCCATTTAGAGAGAGAAGATTTTCTTATTGTGACTAAAAATAAAAACCTAAAATGCCCTAAAATTTCTAAAAGAATGGCCCTTGCATTATCAATAAATTAACACAATTTTGGAGAAAATCTATTGTCGTCAATGTTTTAGACTACTCATGTGTGCAAATAGCCAGGTTTCTGAAGAAAATGGATATAGAAGTGAATATTTCCCTTTTCTTAAAGATATCGTACTTACAGTCTCATAACTATAAATAATATATGTTCATTATTTGACTCCAGATTTCCCTTTTGTGGTCCGACAATAAACAAGTATATATTGTTTATCATTTTTATCCCTCAGTATCATCCTTTACTTGTCTCTGTCCCTACCTCACACATGTACACACTTAGAATATAATAAAAACCACACTGGTTTTTGTTATATTATATTTTGTTAGGTTTTTATTATATTATATTTTATTAGGCTCAGAAGACACAGGAATTATTTGACATACTGGAGAGATCTTAATGTCCATACAGGCTAGTTGTTTTAATTTAAAAAACTGAGGACCAGAGAGATGGTGGGTCAAACGTTACGCAGTGGCTTTGTAACAGAGAGCTGGGACTGAGATTTCCTTATTCCTTGGCAAAGGCTCATTTCCTTTTGCTTTTCCTTTGGTGGCCTCAGTTAGCTGAGGATAGGAAGACTGCCCAATTAATGCTGGCTGACTTACGCTGAAGAGAGTTACAATGAATTCCTTTGTATCTGATGTGGATTTAAAAGGAGTCAACCTAATTCTGGAACAATGAAAAGAAATTTAAAAAATAAGTAAAATTTTTTTTTAAAAATCTGGAAAAAAAATAAATAAAAGGAGTCAACCTGATTTTTATTAGCAGTCTTCAACACATCCTTAGAAAACATGCATGGATGTAGTCTTAGGTATAGATAGAGCATAATTCAGTAATGTGAATATTTATTGCTAGATAATTGTTGAAGGATAGATAGGGATGCATTTTCCCAATTAATCTCTGATGGTCAGGAGCAGTTATAGCAGATAGAAGATGGAGATCTGCGGGGGCAGTGGGATAAATGGATGATCAGGATAAGAGGTGGTCACCCCGGAACTCCCAAGCAAACCACCACATCTTGATAAAAGAAGATGAAACCGACAGGAATGGTTTTAGCATTTACTCCCCACCTTTCATGTCAGTGAGTTGACGTGCTTGCTTATTAAAAATCCATTTTTAGACTTTCTTCTTCTTTTTTTTTTTTAAGATTTCTTTTATTTATTTATTTATTTATTTATTTATTTATTTATTTGTGATAGAGCAGGAGTGAGAGAAAGAGAGAGCACACAGGCAGAGGGAGCAGTAGGCAAAGGAGGAAGTAGCAGGATCCCCACTGAGCAGGGAGCCTAAGCGAGGCTCGATCCCAGCACTTCGGGATCGTAACTGGAACTGAAGGAAGACACTTAACTGAGTGGCTCTGACTCAAACTTTCTTCTGGCATTTTTCCACAATGCTCTAGTTTTGCAATTTTATTTCCTTGGACTTTTAAGATACAAGTCTGTATTTTAAATTAGGTTGCAGTTGGGTAATTATTTGCATTAGATATCTACATGTCAAGTTTTATAAAGCAATGAGGGATTTGAAGGTTTGGTAACACTTATCACTTCTTTTTTGTAGGATGGGGACAAAACCTTTATTTCTTTTAGCTTCACACACAGGCGAATGCAAATTAGGATTGCTTTGAATGAGGAGATTTTTCTTAACTTTGGTTGCCTCTGTCTGATTGACTGAGGGAAAGAGAATAGCTCCCTGGCTCATCCAAGTCCCAAGGGACGTCTCAGCTTGCATGTAGGAGGTCAGAAACTGAACTTGATGGTCTGATTATGACTTGGCACTGGAGGCTAAAAGGAAGAGCAAGGTGATCCACTGTAGGTCTGGGACACAGCTCAGGACATTTCTCCTAACTTCTTAAGAAACAGGAATATGACACTTTTTTTGCTTTAAATCTCAGCTCAACTTTGCCAAGAAATGAAGGAGAATTTTGGCAGATTTTTTTTTAAAGATTTTATTGACTTGAGAAAGAGAGAGAGAGAGAGCACAGAGGGGGAACGAGAGAGAGAAGCAGACTCCCCACTGTGCAGGGAGCCCAACATCGGCTTCAATCCTAGGACCCTGAGATCATGACCTGAACTGGAGGCGGATGCTTAACCGACTGAGCCACCCAGGCACACCGAGTTTGGGCAGATTTTTAATGTGCAAACAGCTGCTCAAAATTATTTCCTAATAGTTTAATTTTCTAATGTGAATGCAAGTTCTATCAGGATGTTTGATAGCAGTTGCTTTGAAGTAGAGTTTTACAGTTTGTGAAGTAGAGGATTCGATAGCATTTATCCTTAACAGTTTTGTATCTATTTACCATGAGGAGTAATCAACGAGATATCGAAACAAAGGAGATAAAGGGCTTAGAAAGACTTCACCGTAGTGCTGAATGTAGGGTCCCAGAGCTCAGCTGGTACTGTAAAGGAATGGAACTGATAATGTTGATGCTAACATGTCTTCAGTGACAATAAGATAGATTTTCATGGAATATTTGAAACTAACCCAGGAAAGAGGACACAGTACTTGGAACGTTGTTCGCAGTCATTCTCCTTCTCATTTCTTCCTTCCCTTGCCTTTCTTCCCCGCTTGCTTGTAGTTCTAGCTTTTAAACCATCTTTAATTCCTTCTACTTTGTGCTCCTGGGAGGCCCTGCACTTTGAAAATACTTGACATTCAGGAAAATACACTTTATATGTTAAAAATCAATGGTGACACAATATTTACAGCCCAAAGGCCAAACATTTGGAGTGTCTTTATAGAGACTAAGTGCTCAGAGACCAGCTTTGTGCTACTAAGCCGTAGACATCAAAGAATAATAATACAGCGGTTTTCAACTCGATGGCCCGAATGGGCTCCAGCCCAGTGAAGTGCGTTATCGAGCTGTTTCACAGATCTGTAATAGAGAGCCCGGATGGGAATCCTTATTTTATCTTAATTACTAAGGAGCCCTTCATGTCTCAGAAGTCCCCATGTTTTGTTTCAAAACTTCTATCTGGAGAATGAGTTTATAGACTTGTGTCTACAAAAGAATGACAATACTTTGAATTAGGTTTTAAGAAGATTCAAAGTGCAGCCGGAAGGGGAATTCTTCAGCTGCCTCCTGCCATATCGCAGGGTTTCAAAGAAAGCTTATGGTCGGGCTGTGATTCAGTAGAAAGAAAAGAAAACGTTGTACTTGGTGAGTCCCCGGCCACCTTGCAAGTTTAATTTTCTTGGATTAAGCACACACCTGCAAACACACACACACACACACACACACACACACACACACACACACACACAGCATTTATTAGCTCATTAGAAACTGCATTATGTGTCTGGGCAAGGAGGATCATTTGGTTTGTACATTTGACCTCTCATTGTTATTAGTTGCTCTTTACTAAATCAGCAGAAAGAGAGAGGACGGCAATAACTATTACTAAGCTAATAATAATTATCAGGACCAAACAGAGTTATTGATGGCTCCTGCCTCCTTTCATATACGTGCGCTCCCAGTAATACGGACGTGCAACTTCTGTTATTGGGCATGAACTTTCTGTGACCTATCATTTATCATCAGATGAGGCTCTGCCTGGCCTAATAGTTACATTACGTAACAGAGCTTTCTGGTGGTGAAAGCAATCCACTTAAACCACCAATGCGCTTGGGTTTCATATGGGTATAGAGTGTTCGTTCTCTTTACTTGTAAGAGACGCAGAGGGGGCTATGTGAGCGCTGGCTGTAAAGCATTCACCTTGGAGAAAACCGTTGATGAAGCTAGACAGGACTGAGAAAGGACCACTTTGGGAATGGCTCCAAGCCAGGGAAACATGGAGGATTTAGGAACGAGGAACCACCCCCCCCAAAAAAAACTATCAGTAATAGCATTCTCGGAGAAGGGATCTAGAGATGTTTTAGTATGCCCTCCTGTTAGTTCTAAATGGGGATGTTGGTAGTCTCAAGGTCACACACCTTATTTATGCTTTTTTCTGCCAAACTACAATGCTTCTCAGGGACAAAAGACAGGAAACATGTGGCTTATGATCAATGTCGTCAGGACATCTAAGGTACAGTCATTGACAATTGCCACGTTGATCATTGTCAAGCAAAGAGGCATGTTTTTTAGGTCCCTCTCTGAAGTCATAGTAGGGACCTATTAGCAAGGGGAGGGCTGGCAGTGGGTGCGGTTGAGGGGGATGCTTCTCGGGGACTCAGAGCTTAAGGCAATAGCATATGAAGACCCTGGATCGGCTCTACCGAGAGTCCATCCGCTGGTGTGTCCTGCTTCCCGTGGGACAGCAGCACAGATGGTTTGCCTCTTCTGCTGGTGTGTTCAAAGAGGACACAATGTCACCAATCACTGAACCCGCACATACACGGAGACAGCTCTTCAGTTGGTGACTCTTACCCTTGTGGGCAAGGCCTCGCTTGCATCACGTCACCGGATGCTACTGGCAGGTTATGCTTCTGAACCTCCAGGAAGTTCTTGCATGACAGTAAGCTTTGACCGTTGGAGGTCCCGAAGACGGCAAGCCAGAAGTATTTGCCAGGGGGTAGTATGCCTGCTTGATGTAGACAAGCGAGAAGGCAGCAGCGACTTCACAGGCTGCTGTGCAGAAGGCAGAAGGCAGAAGGCAGAAGGCAGAGCATCTACAACCCTGGGGTTCATCTTCAGGAATCTCCTGCAGGCACTCCTGGGCACCTGGAAGTTTGCGACAGGGATGTTGAAGTGTCTAGCAACTGAGAGTCAGACCCTCTAACTACGGGACTATATCCTTTTGCTGGGGCCGCCGTAACAAACTGGGTGGCTTGAACAACAGAAACTTACTGCCTCACAGCTCTGGAGGCTGGAAGTTCAAGGTCAGGGTGTCAAGCCAGGTTGGTTTCTTCTGAGGAATTTAAGGGAATGATCTGTTCTAGGCATTTCTTCTTGGCGTATGATGGCCATCGCCTCCCTGTGTGCTTCTACAGCATCCTTCCTGTGTGTACATCTGTCTCTGTGTTGAATTAATCCTTTTTGGAAGGACAATAATCATTTGATATTAGGGTCCGCATTAATGATCTCATTTAAACTTGATGACCTCTGTGAAGACCTGTCTCTGAATAAAGTCACACTCTAAGGTTTACTGAAGGGTTAGGATTCCAACCTTTCTTTTTCCAGGACATAATTTGACCCATATGGGGATAATATGAGGGTCTCTTTGAGCTTCATTTCTACGGCCAATGGCCAGGAGCTGTTTGGGATATCAGGAGTTCTTGAGTTTGTGTGTACTTGAGTGCATTCACACATGTACGTGTACACGCGTGTGTACATGCGTGTGTGCGTGTGCGTGTGCGCGCATGAGTGTGCATTCTACTCAACTTCTTCCTTAGCATCAGGCTCGAGCTCAGGCCACATTTCCTTGCAGTTTCTTACCTGTCTGAGAGCAAATCAGTTTCCTTTTTTGGAAGCGGAAATTATCTCTTCTTTCTCTGGGACCTCTCCCCACTTTTCCCTCTACCACTTCTCTCTTCTTGCTACTCTGTCACTTTTGAATATATCCACTTTGTGGTTTTTGATTACAGATTCTCTCACTGTGTCTCATATTCCATTTCAATTCATTTTTTTTTTACTCTTTTGTTTCTTCATTTTCTTTCTTTCTTTTTTTTAAGATTTTATTTATGTATTTGACAGAGAGAGATCACAAGTAGGTGGAGAGGCAGACAGAGAGAGAGGAGGAAGCAGGCTCCCTGCAGAGCAGAGAGCCCGATGTGGGGCTCGATCCCAGGACCCTGGGATCATGACCTGAGCAGAAGGCAGAGGCTTTAACCCACTGAGCCACCCAGGCACCCTGTTTCTTCATTTTCTAACATTACATTCGTTTTGGCCCATGTAATTTTCTTCTCATTTCAGCCTCTTTAAAAAAAAATTTTTTTTTCCTCCACAAGTCTTTAAAAGGCCAAAGCAAAGATTATTCACTTATGGCATCAGCCTGTGAAGTCTTTACTATTCCTTCAACTAGAGTGTTGTCCGTGCTGGGTTTTAACTATCCAGAGAGTAACCTTGCACCATGAGTAGCTTATCCTCTAACGAATTTTGCTCTCAATGGCTTGAAGACTTACCTGGTGATTTTGAAAAGAAGTGAGGGAGTAGAGGAAGAGGGTGTTTTCTCCTGAGACCTCCCCTGAGTTCATCTAGCAGAAAAGTTGAAAGCAGAGACAACAGGCCTTCTTGGCCCCCACCATCTTGTCATGGTATTATTAGAAGACAGCGGAACAAATTATTGGACTTTTTTACCCATTAATTACCCTTCTGTCTCCCCTTTTTAGCTCCTAAAGCTGGTGTTCCATGATCCACGGCTGGTAAATATTTAATTGCCATTCTCAGAGATGTGTTTTGCATTTTCTCATTGCCCTCCTCATGGTGGGGAAAGACAAGATGGGTAATGTCTGCGCCATGTGTCCACGAGTATATACTCTGGGTATTTTCTTTATAATAAAAGATAATATATACATTAGATTTCCTGTAATGGGGAACTTAGTCGCCTGCTTCTTAATGAGAGGTGCTGATGTGAAATGACCCCTGCTTTCCTAAACACACAGCAATCTAATTTGAACCTGTACGCCAATTACAGGCCTCTATGGAGCAGTTTATGGGGAAACAATCACGTCACAATAGGATTAGAGCACTACGCCCCAGGACCACAAGGGAAGCCAGCCCGGGCATAACTGCAGGTTTATTCCTCTAAATTGTCTGTAAACAGCATTGATAGCCACCTTGCTATTGTTTCTATAAATCCTCCATAGAAACAATCTAAAATGAATAGACAATGAGTCAGTAATGGCTTGTTAGTTCCCAACACAGGGTTGTGCCTCCGATCTGCCTCATGAATACCACTCCCAGGGCCTGATCCTAGACAAACATTCACAAACAGCAGAGCAGACGGGCTTTATGGTGATAATCAGGTTTAATATTCTGAGAGATCATGGTGAATTGTGTGCCTTCTCCCTGATCTTTCCTGGCAAAAAATAAGCTTTCCAAAGCTGGGCCATTATGGGGCGCCTGGGTGACTCTGTCAACTGAGCCACCAATTCTTGGCTTCCACTCATGATCTCATGGGTCATGATATCGAGCCCCAGGCCAGGCTCTGCGCTCAGCCCGGATTCAGTCCCCTGGTCCTGCTCCCTTCCCCTCTTCTCCTCCTCTCACTCTCTCTCGCTCTCTCTCTTAAATAAATAAATAAAATCTTTTAAAAAAAGTAAAAAATAAATTAAAAATAAAAAGCTGGGCCATTTTAGTCCTCTTAGTAAGTTTCTGCAGTCACATACTTTCCACACTGTCTTCAATAAGATTTTTTTTTTTTTTCTGTTTCCTAACAATGCTGTCTCTGACTAAAACGAGGAAAGCTAAAATTGATGTGTTTTGATCATTTGGGCAGGTCTAAAGAGGAAAGTGAACTGGGCAGAAGTCAAATTGTTGGAACAGAGCATAAGCACTGGGTCATGCCAATAGGGTTGAAGTCAATATGTGACATATGGTAGATGATGGTTGTAACATGGCATCATGACAGGTCAATCCTGTGTGGATAAGAAGATACTCATAAACTGAAACAAAATAGGGTGAAATTGTGCCCTTTAACTCTATAAGCCAGTGTTAGTTTTGCTTCTCAATGTCATAAAAAAATCCCTTTTCCATACCTTGCTTCTCCTTTGATAGATAGAAGTAAAAGTAAAATATTTTCATTTGCCCTGCTGAACGCTTAATTTTTTTCATTTGAGTGATTTACACATACTCAATTTTTTTTTCTTTATCTGAATAGGACCAAAGTAGTTCTGGAAGTGAAGCTACTATTCCGTATGTGTTAGTGAGTTACACAAAATCATTTCTGTATTGCTTATTTGGCGTTGTTGCTTAACCACAAGAGGTGTTTTTAATGAGAAAAGAACCTAAGGCTGGTCCATATACACTACAGAGTATTATGCCTCCATCAGAAAGGACGAATACCCAACTTTTGTAGCAACATGGACAGGACTGGAAGAGATTATGCTGAATGAAATAAGTCAAGCAGAGAGAGTCAAGTATCATATGGTTTCACTTATTTGTGGAGCATAACAAATAATATAGAGGACAAGGGGAGATGGAGAGGAGAAGGGAGTTGAGGGAAATTGGAAGGGGAGGTGAACCATGAGAGACTATGGACTCTGAAAAACAACCTGAGGGTTTTGAAGGGGCGCGGGGTGGGAGGTTGGGGGAACCAGGTGGTGGGTATTAGGGAGGGCACAGATTGCATGGAGCACTGGGTGTGGTGAAAAAACAATGAATACTGTTACGCTGAAAATAAATTAAAAAATTAAAAAAAAAAAAAGAACCTAAGGATGACTATAATATGTCTGAAAAAAGCCACACATTACATGTTCGCTATGCTGGTGTCATTTCGGTCTCTGAGGAAGGTGAACTTCTGCTCAGAATAAGTGGTGTCCTATCCCTCAGGCAGGGAAATAACTAATACTTGTTCGCTCAGAAAAAAATGTTTGAGTGCCTTCTCTGAGTCGGTCACCCATGGTGGAAAAAATGGAAGTTCTACCTCAAGGATCATACAGCCTAATGACTAGGAGACAGCTGAAAGCATTTAGTTTATTCAGTTCAAAAGTAAAAACTCCCATGAAAAACACACTTGCTATTTAAGAGAAAAAGTAGAGTTTGGGTTGGAGTGATAACTCAGCTTGAAGCTTGTTAAATTCCTTTCTGCCCTATTTAGAAACATGTATGTCTTATCCATCTCA
The DNA here is from genome assembly GCF_963455335.1 of Martes martes. NCBI lineage: Eukaryota > Metazoa > Chordata > Mammalia > Carnivora > Mustelidae > Martes > Martes martes. Next base: position 28,528,015 of record NC_137890.1, on the reverse strand, counting down.
GGCTGCTATAACTAAATACCATAGACTGGGTGGTTTGAAAATCAGAAATTTGTTTTCTCACAGTTCTGGAGCCTGAAAGTCTGAAGTCAAGGTGCCATCATGGTCAGATTCCGGAGAGGGCTTTCTTCCTGGTTTATGAATGGCTACCTTCTCTCTGTGTTCTCACATGGCTTTTCCTCAGTTCATGCACTTGGAGAGAAAGAGAGAGGGAGGGAGGGAGGATCTTTTCTTCTTCTTATAAAATCATCCATCCTACGGATTAAGATTCCACACTTATGAACCTTATTTAACCTTAATCACCTCCTAAAAGAAGTCCCATCTCCAAATACAGTCACATTAGGGATTAATGTTTCCAAATAGGAATCAGTTGGCATTTCAATCCATATCAATGTATTACTTATTTCAAAGTCCTAGTGAAATTTATTTATTTATTTTTTATTTTTTTAATTTATTTGACAGATCACAAGTAGGCAGAGGCAGGCAGAGAGAGAGGGGGAAGCAGGCTCCCTGCTGAGCAGAGAGCCAGATGCGGGGCTCGTTCCCAGGACCCTGGGATCATGACCTGAGCCAGAGGCAGAGGCTTTAACCCACTGAGCCACCCAGGCACCCCTGAAATTTATTTTAATAGTGGATTTTTAAACTAGATCCAATCATTCATGTGTTTCAGAATAAGGATACAATTATGTCTTAGAAACAGCACTCAGTTGGAAGTAGAAGATCTGAACTTGAATGCTGGTTGAGCTGCTTGCTGGCTGCAGAAAGTTGGCATTCTACACCCAGCACAGTTAAAATAAGTGCCTCTGTCCTCTCACACATGCCTGCTTTTCCCATTTAATAATGGGAACGCCGTTCTTCAGCTGCTAAGGTAGAAAACCATAGCTACTGTCCATCCTCCTTCCTTCTGTGAGCCCCGAATTCACTCAGTTGCCATGTCTTCTGTTTCTACATGTGATCCATTTTCTCCATATACCCTTCTTGCTTTCTGTTCCTATCTTTCCTTAATTGAAGACCAGCATTACCTCTGACCAGGTGTTGTAGACTGAAGGTGTCCCCTCAAAATTCATACACTAGAATCCCAGCATTTGGTGTGATGATATTAGGAGGTGGAGCTGATATTAGGAGAAGGGCTTAGATCACGAGGGGGGAGCTCCCGTAAATGGGATTAGTGCCCTGATAAAAGGGGCCCCAGGGAGCTCTCTTGACTTTTCTACAATGCAAGGTCAGAGCAAGAAGACGCTGTCCATGAACCAGGAATTGAGTCTCATCGGACACCGGAACTGCCTGTGCCTTGATCTTGGTCTTCCCGCCTCTAGAACTGAGAAATAAATGGTCGTTGTTTAAGCCCCCCAGTCTTTGGTATTTTGTTATGGCAGCCCAAACTGACTAGGACAATAGTTGATAATGTCCTACTACATCCTTCTGCCACCAAATCTTTCCCAGAGTTCTGATGACACCCTGCTCTATTCAGATATATCCACCAGCTCCCATTTCCATATAAAATAAAGTCCAACTCTGACATCAGGACTTCTAATAGCCAAGCCCAGCTCACGTTGCTCAGCTGGCCTCTCACCCTTCCTCTTCCTACCACTCTTGCTGGTCACCTTGGACTCATCATTGCTTGGTAAGTTGCCCTCACTCCTCCCCAGAGCTTCCATGATTCACCGTTGTAGTTTTTCTTCATTCTAGTCACTCAACATTCAAAAACTATGTGTTAGTGCTATCTTCCAATCACTGCCTTAGGAACTGAGGAAATATAAAGGCGGTAAGATACGGTTCTGGCTTTCAGAGTTCATTGTTTAGTGAAATGTGGGTAGTCACGAGAACTGAGAGTTACGATTTAATCTGATAGATAAGAGCTCAAAGCTGGAATGCCTGCCATACCCATTTCTGCATGCATGTACCTTACTCATTCAGCTCTAGTTCACATCACACTTCATCTCTTCTTCCCTTCTCTTATTTCCAGGGCCCTTCCTCTGTGCTTTACTTGTCTTTATTACTTTCTGTCCTACTTTAAGTGCCTGGGTTTTCATGTCTTCTTTTTGTCAATTAGACTTTAAGCTTCTTGCAAACAATATCTGTTCCATATTAAGTTTTACGTCCCCCAAAGTGCCAATATTATAGCCTTTTATCTAGTTCTTTTGAATGTGCTGATAGAAGTAATTCCTAAATTTGTGGAACCGCAGATTTAGACAGTGGACCCTTAATAGAACTGCTTCCCATAAATAGGAATGAAAACCTTTGTGATTTTATCGGTTTAGGCTTATAAATTTAGTGAAATAAAAGCCCGATTAGAGATTTAGGATACATTTCAAAATTAATTCCAGAAGTTGAACATTATATACAAAGAGCATACATGAAACACTAATTATTACTAATATGTTCTAAGCATTTAAAAATAGATTTGCTTATGATACTCTGTGAAGTGCTTCTGGAGAGTATATAAAAAAAGCAGAGACTCTGGAGGCAAAGTCATATTCATTAAACATAAAAAAACAGAAAATATAACTTTTAACAAATATTTTCAACATTAAAGAAATATAAGCCCCAGGAGCTTTTGTGGTTTTACTTGTAAATGTTATTCATTTTTTATTTTAAATTAGAATTTCCTTTTATAAAATCCTTTGCAACAGGGGAAAAGGTTAATCTATACTCTAGGAAAGAAATATAAAATTATTGTTTATTACTAGTTTCATTGATACTGTAATAATTGTAAATATAAACATAGTGAATTGGCACAATTTTTTTGCAGAGACTGAGCATTTATTCACATTTCCATTTCGTTTAGATTACTGACATGACTTCTCATTACAGCTCAGCCGAATGACTTATGTCACTGCCATACTTTCCATAAATTTGCCTTGAATCTCTTTTGCAGCCCAAAGAAAAAGGGACATATATACAGTTGACCTTGAACAACATGGGTTTAAACTGTGTGTGTCTCCTTATACAGGGACTTTTTTTAATGAACACAGTATAGTACTGTAAGTGCATTTCTTTACTTTACGATTTTCTTAAGAACATTTTCTTTTCTTTAGCTTCCAATATAGTTAAGAATACTGTGTGTAATACATACGACACACAAAACATGTGTTAATTGACTGTTTATATTATCATTAAGGCCCTAATCAACAGTAGCTTATTAGCAATTACTCTTGGGGGGAGATTAAAGTAGCATACAGATTTTTGACTGCACAGGGGTCAGCAGCCTGCATCATTCAATGGTCAGCTGTAGGTAATTTCATAACTCATAAAGTTATTGTAGGACTAAGACCTGCTAAATCAAGAAATCTAGAAATTATAGAAAAATACTTAAACATGTGGAAAACATCATCCATAATCTTACTGTAGAAAAAGATTAAAAATATTGGCATAATGATTTTGATCTTACTTTCCTCTAGTCTTTTCTTCCTTCAGTATTTATTGACAGTTTAGCTATTGCATAGAATACTAAGAGACATGATGTCTAGAATATGGTGTAAAGAAACCATACACTGTGCTTCACGGGTTTTTCTCTCGCACCTCCTCAAACTTGGTGATGTTCTTCAGGCGGCTGTGTTCAACAAACATCCATTAAGAGCAATCTATATGCTAGATTCTCTGCTGATCTCTAAATCTAGAGTGATACAACAATGTCCCTGGAGTCAAGAATCTCGAAGAACTGTCAAGAATCAAATGCTATGGCAGGTGCTTGGTCAGAATATGGTAGAGCAGGGACACAGAGGAAGAAATGGTCAGATATTCTTATTCCAGATCATCTTCTGGCCTCAAATGATATGAGCAATCTCATCTCTTTTCCTAACCTCAAAGCTGTTTTGTCAACATTTACTTCCTACTTGAGCCAACATTAGTATCCCCAAGAGGGGAACAAATTACAGACAATAATCTTGGTTAAAATATGCTGATCCTAGAATTTCAGACCAGTTTTTTCCTTTTATCTTTGTCACATGACACTATTTTACTGGACTGTTATTTTTCTCTCCCTAATATTTATGAGATGAAGTCAATGAACAGAGCAATTTGAGTGATTGGGTAGCAATTATGTTCAAATAAAATGTATTCAAAAAACCAAAAGAAATTGGGGGGTTATTTCTGAAGGTAACATGATCATAGACTGTAACTCTTAGCTTCCCCATGCTCAAGGCTATAGGACTTCAGTGAACTCAAACCCCAGTCTCAGGTGCTGGAAAAACACAGATGTTTCTTATTCATGAAATGTACTTCTTAGGAACTACATGCAGTTCTTCCCTTGACAGAATGTTTGCCACGCCATGCATCATTCTTTTTCCTTCTGCCATTCTTTTTTTTTTTTTTTTTTGCCATTCTTATGAGAAGAAGGATCACAATCTTTAGGGCAGGTACAATGCCTTGTTCACCATGGGCTTCTTGTACATCCCTAATCCCATATTAAGTGCCCAGTACTCATTATGTGTTTGTGGACTTGAGTTCCACCATCCTACATCATATCTGTACTTATTTAATGTGATCCAAGCTAAATTGTGGCAATGAAAATCTAAGCATGTAACTGAAACCATTTCACTTTGAATCACTGCAATATGACTTTTTCAGTCACTTGAAGATGGAGGCTGTGCCCTCCTCATTTTCACATTCCCCCTGACTAAAATATTGCCAAGCACAGTGGACACTTACTTAGTGCTCATTGAACTCAATTAAACAGAATGGCATTTCCTTTGCTGACTTGTAAAAACACCATTATTATCCATGTAGGCTTTTACCTCATGTAAACCATCTACAACTCTACACTGTTTAAGCTCCTATTTTTAGAAGAAGGCAAACCCAGTCACTATGGAATCATTTCCTCAGTTTCCCCATTTAAACTATTAGATGATTTCCTCATATGCCTTGTTCTCACCATCAGCATAAGTCTTGTCTTGTTCCCATTCTTGACATTGGAGTTTTAAATCATTTATTTTAAAGGGGATGAAATATTCACCTGGATAGGATTATTTCTGGATATGAAGAAGACTTTCACAGAAGAGAGAGTTAACCACCCCCCGCCAACTGCAAACATAAACATCTCTCAGCCTGAACTTAGCTGAAAGCCTCATTGATGAGCTTTAAGGGAATTTTAAAACTTGGCATAATGAAATCACACCCCTGAGTTTTGCAGGAATGATTGCTGCACTGTAATATGTATTGTACTTAGATCCTTAGATTAAAGATCTATTTTTATTTTTATTTTGTTATCAATTATGCATCCAGAAAAGAAATTCTATTACTAATGGAACTGTTGAAATAGATACCTAGAGGAGTGAATGGATCACTTTATTTCTTGTCAGCTTCTATATTAGGCTTCCCAAAGCCCATTTGAGTATTTATCTACTATTGTTATTGTTGTAGAGTAGTGTACCTGGGGGAAATCTATAAGAGGAATGAATAGGCCTGAATTTTATATCAGATTCTGCCTTTTCTTGCTGTATATTTTTAGACAAGTAGCTTTATACCAGTAACTAGTCAGTGCCACAATAGGGAAAGACCTCACTTTGGTTTTTATATCACTAATTTTTTTTTTTTTTTATATCACTAATTTTTAAAGCAAAACCCATCGGGTTCTCTTAAATATGGGCACAGTTTTGTCTTTGTGTGAACTTTTGGGGTGGACATTATTACCCCCTTTTGTAGACAAGAAAATTGAGGTTACCTATTTACCCAAGGCTTAAAGGCTATATAATGACAGAGCTGGTATTAATGATTGGCCATGGAACATTTGTAGTCAAAGTACTTCTCTCTCACTTTGTAATTGAGCAACTGGACATGTAGGAGCAGAGGTAATGCCTAACTTCTGGCAGGAGTCAAGATCTAATTTCTAAAATAATATTTCAGCTCCTGCTAAAGCAAATCAATGGAGGGAAGAGAACTGGTTGGGTACGGAAAAGAGGGACTCTAAGACAATGGTTCTCAAAGTGGGATCCCTAGACCAACAGCATCACCATCACCTGGCAACTGGTTAAAATTGCCAATTATCTTTCCCAACCCCAGGTCCACTGAATCAGAAACTCTGGGGAGAGTGGCCCAGCAAACTGAGATGTACTAAAACTTCTAGGTGTTTCTGATGCATGCCCATGTTTGAGAAGCACTGCTAGACTTAGGAAAGCATCTTAGACCCTGAGAAAGTGTGAAAGTCCTTTGGAATTTCTTGTTTCCAAGCCTGTGGCAACCAGGATTGAAGTTGGATATGGTGGAAATTACCACCCACAGGCCCAGACCCAGACCATTAGCAAGCTGAGGACCTCTGTGTGGCAGCAGCCAGCTGGGAGCTCTGAGCCCATCACAGAACAGCAAGCCTTTCTGAGAAATCTGGGGCCCGTGGAGCTATTCTGGTTGTACACCTGGCCCTTCCCAGCTCAAATACAGAGATGACACTATAACCACAGAGTGTCAGGTTTGGGTTGGGAGCTATCCAGGATCCCATCTTTCCCATCTGTGTATCCTAGAGCCAAGAAAAGGGTCTGCTTTGACTAGGGTTTTCAATAAATGTCGTGGTAAATGCATTCTAGTCCGAGCTCAGCAGTGTGACCTTGATCAATTATGTTACATATCTTTGAGTTGTGATTTCTTAACCTGTAAAGTGGGCATAAGGATAATATATGCTCTCAGAGTACTTCCAAGTTTTAAATTAAAAAGTGTCTTTGAAGCCACTTTCTGAGTCATAAAGAACTTTACAAACGTAAGCTCTAAATGAGGAAACGCCATGAGTTCCTATATCTCAAATAGGGCCATATGGTAACATTTTTGTGGTTTTCAAAGAAGTGTCATTTGTTCATTAACATTCTTCTACTTAATAAAGTAGTATTCTTAATTATAACAATATTTAGAAATATTCTCATGGTACTCAATAAAGCTATTTTCACTTTGACTTAAAAGAAGAATTCAGGGTCACCTGGGTGGCTCAATCTGTTAAGCATCTGCCTTTGGCTCATGTTACAATCTCCAGGTCCTGAGATCGAGCCCCGTGTCTGGCTCCCTGCTCAGCAGAGAGTCTGCTTCTCCCACTTCCCCCCACTCGCTCGCCCTCTCTGACTCACTCTCTCAAATAAATCTGTTTTAAGAAAATGCAGGGGCACTTGGGTGGCACTGTCGGTTAAGTGTTCGACTCTTGGTTTTGGCTCAGGTCATGATGTCACGGTTGTGAGATCAAGCCCACCATCAGGCTGCGGAGTCTGCTTAAGATTTTCTTTTCCTCTGTCTCCCCTCCCCCATAAATAAATAAATCTAAAAAAAATGCAGCTTAATATTTTTCTATTTCTTAAATTGACACCATGCTGAAAGGCTCATTCAGGATTTTTTAAGACAATTTGAACTGAGAATGAAAGATTCTTTTAGCTGCTGTGTGGGAGTATTTAAGACAGAGGGGTTGACATTTTGCTCATTGCCACCACAGATAGCTGACAGATAAAAGGGACAAATCTTCAGGAGTACTTGAGTCCATAGGAAAGGAGTGGCCAGGAAAAGATATCCAAGAAAGATAGACATGAAAAAAAAAAAAAAAAAAAAAAACCTTGAAGGGAAGACTCTATATTCATAACAGAGATGGGAAACCTTTGAGTGTTCCGTGAATCCGAGCACAGTGCTAAAAATTAGGGTAATATGAATGACAGCTTTCTTCTTGCTCTTTACTAGAAACTGAGAGACTGTGTCCAGTAGGAAAAAAAAAAAAAAAGAAAGAGAGAAAGAAACCAGTAAAGAAGCCAGAAAGTTCATGTCTGAAGGATGGGTTAAAATCATTAACTAGGTGACAAATATGAGAGAGCAAAAGGTTGATTGTTAATTGAAGTTCTGAAAGAAATATTTCTATTATTAAGTATGTGTGGGAAATACTGGTTTAAATAAACTTACAGGACTGTTTCCTGTAGGATTATTCAGTCTTCATTTGGTGGCTCTTTGAGATAGAGCTCTAGAATGTAGAGCTTTTTGGACTCACTTGACTATGAACATTCTCTTTTTAATGGAACACTTTGGCAAAATAATGTCACACAGAACAGTGTAAATACTAAGCAACACCAGTGAACAGGGCATAAGACCAGAGATTTTGTCAGGTGAGGGTGGTTCCAAAGTTTCTGAGGTTTACTTCCAAGTTCTTTTCAGTTCTAAAATTCTGCAGACCTAAACAAGGTCCCCACATCTCCCAGTCCAGAAAACTTTCAAGTGATCAGTGAAATACTTTGAGACCATAGCTTACAATGATGTAGAAATCCATGGCATGCTTTCTCCCATTATTTTCTCAAGGTATTAAAATGACTCTAAAGAAGAAAGGTGTTAAAACTATAGCATTTGCGTCAGGTGGCTCAGTGGGTTAAAGCCTCTGCCTACGGATCGGGTCATGATCTCAGGGTCCTGGAATCGAGCCCCATATCGGGCTCTCTGCTCAGCAGGGAGCCTGCTTCCTCCTCTCTCTCTCTCTCTCTGCCTGCCTCTCTGCCTACTTGTGATCTCTGTCAAATAAATAAATAAAATCTTAAAAAAAAAAACAAAACTATAGCATTTGCTTGCAAAAGACTTTCATATTAAAAGGAGGATCTACATGTAAATACAAGCCATGAATACAAATGGCCTGTAGGAAAAAGACCACAATCCTTAGGATGTTTAAGGAACCTCAGGATTTGTTCCCAACCTTCTTTTTTCAGCTTCACTTTCTCCCATTTCCTTGCACACAGAACAGACATGACCAATATGTCTCTGACTTTCAACAATAAGCATCTGCTTGGAGCACCCTTCTCCACCTTCTCCCAGCAGCTGAACTCAACTCTAAAACCCAGCTCTCAAGACACTTTCTCTGGAAAACCTGACCCCACCTGGTGGGAGTCAGTCAGCTCACTTCTTCCCAATTCCGCCATGGCACTGCAGACATACTTCTATTAAAGCACTTGTTACCTTTCATTGTGAGTATTTATTAATGCGTCTCTTTTCCAACCCCATATTAGAGGGTTGTACATCTCTGTATCTTTGGTGTTCTGAGAAATAGTATGGATGAATAAATAAAATACGGTTACCCCTTATGGAAGTTTTGAGAGAGGATGTTTAAACTCCTAGATGCTTAGTATCAAAAGAATAAAACTTATAGATTCCAGATTGAATTTTAAGCATGTGTAAGCAAACAAACAAACATCTATATTTACATATTATATTCATTTAACGTATGTATTTTTGTATTCATACTTATATATATTTATATACCTACTCAGGTGACTACTTAGTTTCTTCAACCAATGAAATGGGATGAGTATGAGTTTATGCCCTTTTCATGGAAATATTAAGATTAAAGAGTTGAAGTCAATAAAATGCATTGAGATCCTCAACTAAAGAACTTAGATAATTACAATCCACATTATTATTAACAATAGTTATTATTATTGTAAATTATGACATACTTGTAATAATAGGCAAGAGTGATTTATGGGGCTATAATAATTCTTACAAGGTATCCTGAGGAGTCATAAAAACCACAAGAGTAAAGTTTGAGTGGTTGTGATCATATCACCTAAGATAGAATTATTACCTCATAATTCAAAATCCCTATGCCTTTTATTCTCTCTAGTTACAACCCACCCAAGGGATTAAGTTGGCTCTTCAAGCCCTAGCCAATTCAATTTAATTGGCAGGCTCTAAGTCTGTGTGACTGACTGTATTATTGCTTCACACAATCATAGAGTCTCAGAATATTTGAGTTGAGAAGGACCTCTAGAGATCCTCGAATCCCATGGCTTTCAACCCTGGCTGTGCATTAGTATCACCAGGGCAGCTTTAAAAATTACCAATGCCTAAGTTGTCATTAGCCAGCCTAAAAAGGGGCTCAATAGTTGGGGCACAGCCATCAGTGTTTTTTAGAGGCTACGCTGAACTGTAATGTGAGAATCCCTGATTTAGTCCAGCCTCCTCTGTTACAGATGACACACAGATCAAGCGAGATGATGAGAGTGGACCAGATTCAAATGGCTGATTGTCAGAACCAGGTTTGGATCTAATTCTCATGATACCCATGGTTTTCTCATTATACTAGAGATGGCAACGAATGTTCAGCTCGTGCGCCCACTCTGATTGATTAGTAGTGGTTTCCTGGCATGCTGGGATGAGAAGGTTCCTGCAGCTGCATTTGGCTTGGCAGGAGGAATGTATTGAGTGGTAGAAATGACTGTCATGGAGGTAGGACCCAGTGACAGTGTCAAGGGTTTGTCATCCCTGTACACTGTGCTGCAAATTTTCAACATCTCCATACACTTACTGTAATCTCTTTTATTCTTAGAGCTTTTCTATTTAGTGAAGCAGAAGATAGAGTTACCTGTCTTTAGCATATTGTGCTTAAATATTAAACTAAATATTGATAGGAGACGGCATCTATAAGGGAGAAGCAGACATCCTAATTTTTTTTTGACCAGTATATGACCATCATGAGTACCCATAACAAATCCTAGGTTAGTGTATATATATATATATATATATATATATATATATATATATATATATTTCAGTCTGTGGGTTTTAGCTCATTGTCATGGTGGACCAAGTATTTCTAGTATTGATAGAAATAGGTCTTGTCATAAAAATTTTGATGTTGGAAGCTTTTTAATGGTCCTCTAAAGCATTCTCAATCTCCTTGTGAGAAAGAACATTAAAAAAAAAACAAACCTTCTAATTTCTTATGGATTGATACTTCAGTAAAACATGATACAAATGATTACAAGAAAAATTAAAGAGCCTGAAGATATCCAAATTCAAGAGGCAAGCTTTACTTTTTTAAGTAACTATAAACAACAGACAATTGGTTTTTCCATTGCTAGGCTAGTTTCCAAATGCTTTCTCTCAGTTTTAGTTCTTTTCCTAACACAGGTTAGAAACAGTTCCTAGACCGGCACTGGTCTATGGACCACACTCTAAGCACCACTTCTCCAGAGCTTGTTTTGCTTCTGTTGCAGCTGCGGACAGGTGACTGTCTGACTATCCTCAAGTCTTAAGTGTTGAAGGATTACTGGTATCTAGAACACAAAATTGATATGTGTTGATTATTGAGGTTCTATGATACATACAGTCTATCCAAAAATCCTAGACTTCTAAGAACTTTAATTTAAATATACACTTGAAAACAAAATGTTATATATGCATAGTCACTTAAGATGGTTGATGATCATTATTTTACTCTTGTATGAAGAGACCCATACAGCACTTGGCACAGACTAAAGAAGACAACTCACATAAGAGTCAGCCATCTGGGGTGCTGAACCACCATGTTCTGTAGTCTGAGCTTGAGAGGGTTGCTCGTCATCTGGGAAATGCAATGGTTTATCTCAGGGGGACAGTAAACTTTCCTATAAAAGTCTATAGTCTGTCTCTCTCTTTATAGAAATGTGTGATGGATTTGGCTCACAAACCCCAGAAAACCCCAGAATATCTTTTGATATTTGAGAAGAGAAATTTGCTTTTTTTTTTTTTTTTTGATTCAACAGTGTTGGTATTATTTATCTATTGCTATGTAACAAATTATCCCCAAACTTAGTTAAAGCAACATTCATCATCTTACAGGTCTATGGGACAGAAATCCAAGTGCCATTAGCTGGGTGTCTCAGTTTCTATTCTCTCATGAGGTGTAGGCAAGTTGATAGCTGGGGCTGCTGTTCCATCTGAAGGTTTGACTGGTTGGGAGGATCTACTTCTAAGCTTGCTTATCCCGTTTTGGGCAGGCTTTGGTTTCTCATCACGTGGACCTTCCATGAGGCTGCCTCAGGATGTGGCAGCTCATTTCTCCCTGAGTGAGTGATCTGAGTGATCTGAGACAGTGACAGATATTGAGCAAGACAGAAGCCACAGTTCTTATTACCTCATCTCAGAAAGAAGGTCCTGTCATTTGTTGTAGAAGTTGTCAATCAGTCCAGCCCATAACAATGGGAAGGGATTACATGGGGGTTTGAGTACCAGAAGGCAGTGTTCACTGGAGGTCATCTTAGAGTCCATCTACCCTGGTAGCCAAGTCACTGTTCATTAGTTCCTATGGGATACACATCTCTCAGTTATGTTCCTATGGGATACACATTTCTATGGGATACTCTCAGTTATGTATCCTATGGGATACACATCTTTCAGTTCTGAGCAGGGAGTCTGATGCAGGTCTCCATCCCAGGACTCTGGGATCATGAACTGAGCCAAAGGCAGATGCTTAACTGACTGAGCCACCCAGGTGCCCCTCAGTTATGATTTTAAAATGTTCTCTGTTTTTTTCTAAAGACTTATTGTGTAGTTATTGAAATTAGTGCCATGATGTATTCCAAAGATAAATTTGAAAAACACATTATTAGTTTTTATTTTCGGATAGCCAGTTGTTTTACAAAAAAGAAAAGAAAAAGGATTTCCCAATAAAGATAAAATGTGAGAAATTATTTCTCTATTCAGTAGGCTTAAGAGATGTTCCTGGAAGTGGCAACAAAACTCACTGACAAATCAGACTTTGAAATAGTTTTAAAACCACTAGTTAGCACTAGGGCCTTGAAATGGTTTTATATGTTTTCCTTATATAATCTACTTTCATCCTTACAGCAACTATCTGAGGTAATTCAACTTGATCCCCCTTTTATAGGTAGGTAAATCAAGGCAGGCAGCGGTTAAATAACTTAGCTTAAGTTATTGCACTAATGGTGATCGGGCCAGGATTCAGATGTGGTGTTCTTACTATCTTTGAGACATGAACATAGCCACATAATCTTAGTATAAATTGAAGATCGGGAATAGTGTTTATAGGAAGTCAATGTACTCACTAGTTAGAATGTCCAAATAGGGACTTTTATGAAACTATTTTAAGATGGACATTGATCCCTGTGAGGGATGAAAAAATACAAAATACTCACAACTTTAATATTATTGGTTTTCTATTAAATGTCATGGAAAAAAAAAGTCGATGTGAATTTATGTCTCCATTTTCAAAGGTGCTTTCCCTGGAAGGTGCCTCCTTTGTCCATGATTCTGAATCTATAACACTTCTATAGATCTGACTCATTGATTGTTATAGTCCCAAGAGAATTCTCTTTGTGTAAAGCAAGGAGAATTCCAGTAGCTAATGTGCCCTGAAAATGCACAGTCTTATTTCTAATGTTGATAAACAGTTTATGAAACTATGTTATATGTGTTCTTAATCAATATCACTGGGTGGTAATACATATGATGAACAACAGAAAAGAGTTATAAGATAAGCACAGATTTTAAACTATTAAACAAAATTCTGAAGATAAACTCTTAATTTTTACTATAACTTCTAGGGATTTTTTTTTTTTTTTTTTTGGCTATTCTTATTCTTGGGGCACCTGGGTAGGTGAGTTGTTAAACACGTGACCCTTGTTTCAGCTCAGGTCATGATCTCAGGGTTATGAGTGCGTGCCCCAAGTTGGAATCAGATGCTGGGTGTGAAATCTGCTTAAGATTCTCTCTCTCTCTGCCTCACCCCCACTCGCTCACCCGTGGGCACACACATACACACATGCACTCTCTCTTAAAAAAAAAAAAAATTCTTATTCTTTGCATCAAATGGATTTTCTTTTAAGAAAATAATTCCAGGAATGCCAGAGTGGCTCGGTGGGGTCGAGTGGTTGTGCTGACTCTTGATTTTGGCTAAGGCCATGATCTCAGGGCTGTGAGATGGAGTTCCGAATGGAGCTCATGCTCCAGGTGTGGATACTGCTTAAGCTTCTCTCTCTCTCAGGTGCTTGGGTGGCTCAGTCAGTTGGGCATCTGACTTCAGCTCTGGTCATGATCTTGGGGTCCTGGTATTGGGACCCCTGGTATCTGGCTCCCTTCTCGGTGGGAGTCTGCCTTTCCTCTCCTTCTTGCTCCCCCACCCCCTGCTTGTGCTCTCTCTCTCCATCTCTCTCAAATAAATAAATGAAATCTTTAAAAAAAAAAAAAAGATTCTCTCTCTTCCTCTCCCTCTGCACCACCCCCCTTAAAAAAAAGAAAAATCAACTAATCTGTGTTAACTTCTGTTTGCATAACAAAGCTCTTTTAGTTATCACTCTGTGATAGTTTAGCAGTGGTTATTTTTTGTTTTCTACTCAAAGTTAAGTAAAATAATCATAGATTATGGTTTTTAAAAAATGTAAGCTAACCTTAACTACAGAGAACAAACTAATAGTTACCAGAGGGGAGGTGGCAAAGGGATGAGAGAAATGGGTGAAAGGGATGAAGAGTGCACGTATCATGATGAACACTGAGTAACGTGTAGAATGTTGAGTTCACTATATTGTACAGCATTGAAACTACCATACCACTGTATATTAACTACACTGGAATTAAACTTGAAAAACTTTTAAAAAGCTATAAAACAAAACAAAGGAAAACCCAAAACAAATGCTTAAGCCAGATTGCATGTGACATAACAAAGTAAAAAACACGTTGGAGACCCCGTTGCTCATCCATGGCAGTCAAACACGAGGATTCTGCCTGTCACGGAAGAAGCAAGACTGCTCACCCATCAGCCGCCGGACCCCACTGCACATCTGGGAGACAGTCCTGCAGTGACTTTGTACATAAATGAAATGGGGACACCGCATACAGTTGATATTTCATGAACGCGTTTTAGGTGAATGACTCAATACATAACAAGGCAAAAGTAAAGATGGAAAGTGACTCTAAGAATATCATATTTTAAACCATGACTTTACAGATAAATCCCAAGCCATATACCTATCTTTTCTTTGGGGCTTTTTGGCTCCATGATATAAGAAAAGAGGAGGATGATTAAAAGATTCAGAAGGTCTAGATTTCAACCTCATATCTAGGAAAAGTTACTTAAGCTTTTTAAACCCCAACTTTCTTATCTGTTGCCTGAAGACAGTAGCTCTAACCTAAGCTAAGGAGAGAGTGGATGGCATACCACAGTCACCAAAGTGCTTTTTTCCCTCTGAATTCCATTTTAGCAAAGAGCTTTAGTTTTTTTCCCCACAAATTACAAAGAGCTTCTGTTGTCTCCTCTCAGCTTGGTACCTTCTGTGGTACACCTAGAACCACCAGACGGCTTTCTTGTGCTTTTGACATTACTCAAGGATGAAGCCAGGGGAGGACCTAAATAAAGTTCCTAAACAACCAGGAATGAGTAATGTAAGACCACATGGAAGATGGGGTCTGATGGAATGCCTGGGTGGCTCAGTTGGTTAAGCAACTGCCTTCAGCTCAGCTCATGATCCTGGAGTTCCAGGATCGAGTCCTGCATTGGGTTCTCAGCTCCCTGGGGAGTCTGCTTCTCCCTCTGACCTTCTGCTTCTCCCTCTGACCTTCTCTCCTCTCATGTTCTCTCTCACTGTCTCTCTCTCAAATAAGTAAATAAAATCTTAAGAAAATAAAAAAAGAATTAGAAAAAAAAAAGAGAGAGAGATGGGGTCCTCACCTTCCAGTGAGGTGGGTTAATTCCATGGGTTGATGCTCAAATGTGGAGGAAATACAGATGCCATAAGGGAAAGAAGGAAACAGGAAGCTCAGGGTGACAAACGTGACATTTGGTTTCGTTGGAATCTTCCCTGCCTGATGGAAGCAGGCTGATGCTCAGCCCTTCTGATTCTTTTTGTCCTGCCTGCCCAGAATCAACGCTATGGAAAGGACATTAACCCACAGTCCGGTTCTCTGAGTCACAGTTATAGCAGCTAAGGCACATGAAAATGTTCAGAATCATAAACGGTCAGGATGAGAACCCAGGCCTCCCACCTCCTCGGAATGGCCTCTTTTTCAAATTAGTGTCTAATTTCCTGTACTCATTGAATTAGTTGTGTGATAAATTCAGCAATTTGCTTTTAATGCCATATAATCACAGTTCCCCAAGTATCTGTTTTCCAGGTGCCCAAAGAGGTATGCCGTAACAGTGGAGGTGCCCAGAAGAAAAGGCAAATGAAACAGTCCAGTCTGGGCAGGGCGATTATGGGCAGTCCCTAGCTGCTAAATGAAAACACTATCTACCCAGGCCCTCTTTGTGTATCCACTTCTTGCCACAGACCTTTCATTTCTTTCCTAATGGCTTTTGCACAGTAAGAAGTACACTCATCAATAATGCACATTTTTCAGGCATAGTAAAAATGTTTGTGAAAGGCTATTAACGCAAAACCAAAATGCCCACATTGCAAACACTAATCCCCCATTTATTTTAACTTTTTTTTTTTTGCTTGAAAGTACTTAAACCTGAGTCTGCATTAAAAAAAAAAAAAAAAATCCAGGAGAGGAAAGGTCAGTTGAAGGACTAGCAAAAACGAACCCATTTGAAAGCTTTAGATGTTCAGGAATGTGGCCAATAGATAATGTTGGTTTCTTTGATTTTAAAAATCACACAGCTAATTTCATTTAGAACTGTTATGCAGGGTGATAAAAATACTCATGAGCTGAGATCCAACGTGAAAAGTTCTCAAAGAGTCCATTTTTACTGTAGAGTTATAAAGCCCAGGAAAAGTAGGGTGTATAATGGGAAAAGTGACAGACCCTTGACATGACAGTGGGGATGGTACCATTATAATGAGAGAAACTATTGCTTGGAACCAGAACAGCTATATTCTTCTCTCAGCTTCCGCAGTCCCCACACCCCTGGAGTACCATTCGAGACAGTGATGAACTGTGGTCTCAATTCCCTTATTAGCTGTAAGACCTAAAAATTATATGTGCAATTAAAAGGCAAAATGCTGATATTACTCATAGGAAGCCCTTTGTACATTAGCAAGGTACAAAAGTCTGCTGACACTTTGCAACAGAGATAGTCAGCAGGGCAGAAGATTAATAGAGCCTCATAAATTTGCAGGGTGAATACAGTGGATGGGGCAGAATAAGCATGTTGTGTTAGAGATAAATAAAGGGCATGGTCAGCTTGACAAAACATTTAACAAGGAACACAACCAGTCCTTCCACACGATTTGCTTGGCTGGCATTAGTCCATTTTATATAACCACACATAATTATCCCACAGCAGTTGCTGTACATGTCACAAAGGCCTCCAGCATGACCATGTGAAGGGGCCCTGGGAAAGCCACCAATTCCGATGGGTTACACATTATGTCACCCTGCCCCGTCCAGTTGCTTTTCTCATTCAAAGGCCTTGACAGCAACTGTGGCATCATGCTCCTAGGGCCAGTGTTCTTCTGGGGTTAACGGGCCACAGCCTTATTTCTTCGCGCGCCAATCGCTTGAATGAAAACAAGGGAGAATACTAAAATTCCAAAGCTAAACAGTGCAGGGGAGACCCTGGAAAGCTACTTGTCATGATTATTTCTGGAATTTCTGTGATAAGAACTGGTTTCATTTTTAAAACCAGACATGTCTAATGAGCTAATTAAATTGAGCTCTAGCCACTCGTTTTGTATGATTGCCAGCTTATGAAATGCAATTTCTTTTTGTATATGTTCATTAGATATAGGGGAACCTCAAAGGACTTCGAATTTACTCTTTCTCTGAAGTGATTCCCAAGGGAAGAAGCTTATTTTAATGCCAATATTTGAAAAGCGATATGAAAATTCCTCTTTGGAGTAACCTGCCTGGCAAGGATTTTGCTGTTTCCTGGTTTCAGTAGAGCTTGTCTCCTCCTAAACTGTGGATGGATACCCTGACTATGTGTTAAGCTCGCCACGCATGCAGCAAGGTCCAGGGCTATGTGGAATATGAGGTAACATGAGCCACAAAGGGATTGAGCTTTGAAGTAGCTAGTTGGGTCTGAGAACAAGACGTGGAGATACACCTGTCAAAACCAGCCCAAGACTTGCCCATGTGAGAAGAGAGCCCCGAGGACTAGGACATCACCAGGGATCTGTGCAGAGGCTGGTGAGAATAGTCTGTCTAAAGCAGAACACTACTCAAGTTTTAAGGAAATCATTTTAGGGAACTTGGTTTCCTACCAACCTCTCATTCATTTGTGCTCTGAACCCTATATTGGAAGAGGAATCTGGTTGAAGAGAGGCCACCATGGTAGTACTGTCCAAAAGCTTCCAGCGTAAGGACTATTCAAGGAACTTGTTAATTCTGCAGATTTTTGGCTGTTTCCATCTAGAGATTATGACTCAGCATGATTAGGATGGGTCAAGAAATCTGTATTTTTTTAAAGATTTTATTTATTTATTAGACAGAGATCATAAATAGGCAGAGAAGCAGGCAGAGAGAGAGGAGGAAGCAGGCTCCCTGCTGAGCAGAGAGGCCGATGTGGGGCTCGATCCCAGGACCCTGGGATCATGACCTGAGCCGAAGGCAGAGGCTTTAACCCACTGAGCCCCCCAGGTGCCCAAGTAATCTGTATTTTTAATAACATGATAATAATGATGTTGGTTGGCAGTCATGGGCATCCTGCAATAGGTTGTTAGGAGAGCTGGCAGGCATTGGGGGAATTCTGAGGGGCTCGAAATCCTTTTGTTCCCTCTGATGGAGCTGGCAGACCTAGACAGATGGTGGTTCTCCCTGGGGATCGGTTTGCTTGCTCTTTGGGTTTAATAAGCCCCAGCTTACTGTAAGATTTGTGTATGAGAAATAGCAGGTTCTTTCTCCTCTCTCTGAAGGATATTATGGGACTTTACCCTGGGGAGGACAGCACTGTCCATTCCAAGGAAAAAACCCTACATACATGCCTTAAGGCTATGATTTGTAGGAGTTAGTCCTCTGTCTAAATTTAGGAGCTATATGAAAGTCCCAACACTAGAGAATTTGGTCACTTAAGTATAAAAATGAGGAACCTAAAAGGCCAAGGAAGAAATAGACTATGATTTGAAGGAGTATTTACTTATTGATAAGATCATATTGTTTATGGTATGGTCCCTCAACAAAAAGATTTTTAGAAAAGGGGAATCTAGATATGGAAGTCCAGTGAAACATTTCTTCAGCCCTGAATGCATCTTTTATAGTTCAGCAGACAAACTTTCCAGACCTTTTTTTGTGGTGGCAAAGAATTATTAGCCATACAAGGCTCCCTGCTTAGAGATTCGTCCTCAGACATACTCATAAACATCCCCACCAGCTACCTGAGGGTTGCTTTTCATAACATGGTTTTCTTGACCACAGTGGTCTAATAAAGTAGCAAACACTTGGTTTTGTTTCTACCTTATATTTGTTTGTCCTTTTTTCTCCGAGGTGTGTTGGCACTGGGAGTAGTCTGCTTAAATTTCTGGTCTTTGGACTATGTCTTCTGGATGGGCAGATTAAGGGTGTGGATTTAGGAAGTGTGGCAATATAAAATGTCAATGAGAACCCTCTAGGTGATCTTGAGTTGAAAATTCACCTTGGTGCCCTACTTAACAAGAACTATACTCTCATCTCAAACTTCCATGTTCTGATATTAGTAAACAAGACTGCATTATTCGAAAGCCTTTTTTTCCCTCTCTTTTAAATTTATGAACTAAATAATGCACCCTCACTAAGGGAATAGGCTTGCCACAGACTTATTGCAAGTAATGTTAAGGAACCGCAGCCATTCACATGTTTAAATAAGGTCGCTAATCAGACTGAACATTGTTCACTGTGTCCTGGATCCTCTTGGCAAAAGCCTCATCTAAAAATAACATGACATTCCATTTATAGGAGACTGGGCACTTGCAACTTCAAGATGAATGGCATTTCAAGATTCAAGTCCCTTGTTAACCCTCGTAATCTGCTGCAAATATAACCCTTTTGACCAAGTATTTGGAAGGAATAAAAATAAATCTCTCCTGACATTCAACCCCATAGAGATTAGGAACGTTTCCCTCACTCTATTTCTGTCTCTCTTGTGCGCACACATACATGTACATATTGTAAATAGACTAAAACTACTTTTAATCAATAAATAGGGTTAAAGGTGGTGGGAAAAAGTCAATAAAATTTGAGAAATTTAATGAACAAATAGAAGGAAATTATATATCCTGTACCATATGTCATGAAGTCTGAGCAATTTAGGCTTTAAAGAATAAAAGGATTATTAGATCAAAGCTTTCTTTTGTCATTGAGATCTGAAAGAGGTGAGTTTCATTATTAACAATTATAAGTGAATAACATAAAAATAATGGAATTTCATGTTTGGAATTGACCTTATAGGACAATTATCTCTCCACCCACTACTGCAAAGACACCTTCTAAAACATTCCCCCAAAGTAGGTAACCCAGCTTCTTTTGGAGCATCTCTAGTGATAGGGAATTCACAAAACAGCCCGCACATTGTTAACAAGTTTTGCCACAACTTCTTTCTTAGACAGGAGGGGTTTTGCACCAAGTCCTTAGACTTGGAAAGATTATTGTCTGGAATTATGAAACCTGCTTCTTTTGGTTGAGAGCAAGATCTCATGTGGTTGAGCACATGAAGGAATTATTCTTCCGAAGGGATGGATTTGGGAACTCATTTGACCACATTTGGATATTGAACAGTCTTCTTCAACTCTTCAGCTCCCTCAAGCTATCTCTCTCCCCATCCCAGCCCCTTGCACTTTATGAGTAACAGATATCTAACTTGATATTATAATTATTTCTGAAATGTGTATTTCCTTCAATATGATTCCTTAATGGTAAGAACTGCAACTTGTTTACTACAGAATCTAACATAGTCATACATTCTTTTAACCAAAAATTATTGAACACATCCTTAGGCTCTGAGGTCATAAAGGAAAGTAGATCCTGCCCTCAAGGACTTTATCTTCTAATGGAGAAACCAATCAAGTAAATAGATTATTATGGTACAATGTAGTAAAGACTGTTATGGCATGATCTATGGGTATGAGTGGGGATGTGGAGAAATACTAATATAAATGTAAATGTAAATTAAATTCCACGGTGGGTTTTTTTGAAGATGGACAAGACTAGATCACGTTTGATCACAGAATCCTTTTAATTTGGTCTACTTATTAATGTCTTGCAGGGAATATCCCTCAGCATGCAGTCAGGAGATGAAGGGCTAGAAGAGTAGGCAGAGTCCTGGAAATTAGGTATTTTTCTATGTTTCAAATTTAACCCAAATCTGTCAGGTATTATTAAATGATTTTTTGCAGGGAAATAATGAGATAATTTTTGTACTTTCTGAAATAATATCCTGAGAGCTGAACTGAGAGTTGGTATTATCTAGGAGAGAAGCAAGCAGCCCTGAACTAAGGTGCTAAAGTGAGAATGGCTGGGAGGGAAAAGGTATGGGAGATATTTAGGGGGAAGGCTTAGACTTCAGTAACTGAGTAAATGTGTCAGGGTGACTGGTGAGGGGGAGGCATGGCTAGTGTTCTCATTGGAGGAATTGGGAGGATATAGGTGGTGTGAGCTGAAGTAGAGGCATATTTGCAGGAGGTGAGCTGACAAATTCAGGTTTGGGTCTGCTGAGTCTAAGTTATGTGTGTGTTGCCTAGGTAGGGAAGCCAGGCAAGCAGTTGAATAAATGTGCTCTACAGAATGGTTTAGGCTGGGGAAATAGATTTGAAAATCCAAAGTGGCAGTTGAAGCCATGGGTTTGGATGAAGTCACTGAGAGCAAAGAGTTCCAGGGGAACAAACAAACAAAAGAAGGATAGGGCTGAGAACAAAGAACTAGGGAAGTAAGGTTTAAACAGAAAGTGGGGAAAGAATTACTTAATGTTGAACACCAGCAAGATAGGAGTGAAACTGGCAAATAATAATGTCATAGAAGTTTTAATGGATGCACAAATTTAGGAATTCCTGCCTGTTTGTCCCATAGCTCCTTTCAAAGTGATTGTCTCTTAGAACTCCCTGCTGAGGAAAGTGGCCCTATGCGGTTCATCATCAAGATACATAGATGAGTATGTTCTGGACCACATGTTTTTTCACCCAAGTTCAGCCAATTTATAGGTCAGCCTAAGCTCCGAAAGGAAGTCCTTTGTAAGAACCTTACTCAAATGGATAAGTAATGACCAAGTGGTAGGAAAGATTCTCTTTACCACGAACCTGGGGTTATAGAGAGAAAAGTAGTAGCAGGTATTGTTATGGTTTGAATTGTGTCTCTCCAACCACTCCCCCCACTCATATGTTGAAGTTCTAAACCTCAGTACCTTAGAATGTGACCTCATCTGGAAATAGAGTTATTGCAAATGTAATTAATTAAGGTGAGGGCATATCAAAGTAGGGCCCCTAATCCAATATGACTGGTGGCTTTATGAGAAGGGGGGATTTGGATACAGATACCATTTTAGGATGAAGGGAGATATTGAGGTGTTGCTTCCACAAGCCAAGGAGCATCCAGAGATTGGCAGCAAACCACCAAAAGCTAGGGAGGAGGCATGGAACAGATTCTCCCCCATAGCCTTCAGGAAGATCCAACCCTATTGACACTTTGATCTTAGACTTTAAGCTTCCAGAACTATGAGATAAAAAATTTTTGTTATTTAAACTAGTGTGTGGCACCAGGTTATGGTGCCCCTAGCAAACAAGTAATAGATATAGGAGCTGACAAACACATAGACAGAAGGCAGGCTGCAAGGTACACGAAGTAACCAAAACCATGTACGAGCAGACGTCATGAACTAGAAGAGTTGTAAGATGGTTGTTTAGAAACAGAAGGAGCTGTAAAAGCATAATGGAATCTCTACTAGCTGAGCATGAGGGTAAATGTCCATCGATTTTAGTTATTGAAGGGGAAATGAGATAAGCTAGTAAATTAGGGATGAGTTAAGTTTTGAATCACATTCTGATCCTTAAACTGTGTTCTAGTCTGGGACTCTATGATATATTGCTTTTCCTGTTCTTATTAAGGGGCCTCATGTTTTTGTCTGTAACTCTGAAGTTGGATTATACAACCAGGAGTCTTATCTTCCTCATGACTAGATATATTCCCTTTATGACCCACACGTATTAGGTATCCATTGTTGTGTAACAAATTTACTCAAAATGTAATGGCTTAAAACAGCAAATATTTATTAGATTACATTTTGTGTGGGTTAAGAATCTGTTTAGCTGGGTGCATCTCTCTCAAGGTCTCTCACAAGGCTATAATTCAGATTTTGTATTCAGCTGTGGTTTCAATTCAAGGCTCCACTGGGAAGAAGATTTGATTCCAAGGCCACTCATATGCTTGTTGGTAGAAATCAGTTCCTCCATGGCATTTCACTGAGAGCCTCAGTTCTTCTCTAGCTGTTGGCCAGAGGCACCTGTCAAATTCTGTGCCAAATAGGCCTCTTGATGGAGTGGCTCATGTGACAACTGGCTTCATGAAAGCAAGCAAGGGAGAGAACAAGAGAGTATGCCAACATGGAAGTCACTGTCTGCTTGTAACCTAATTTCAGAAGTATCATCCCACCCCTTTTGACATATTCTATTCATTAGAAAAGAGTCACTAGGTCTAACCCATGCTCAAGAAGAGGGCATTACATGAGGATGTGAATACCAAGAAGTGGAGATCATTGGGAGTCATGTAAGAAGACGCCTAAAGCACATCCCATTGCCAGGAGGAAAATGAGGGAGGTAATCTAACTGCAAACCAAGGAACCTGACTGATAGAGAACCCAGGTTAGGAGAAGTTTCCTGCCAAACGCTTCAAAAAAGGACAAGAAGAAAAGGCCCAAGAAGTGATTGTGGGATTTGGTGACATCAACATTATAGGTAACCAGTAAAGGCAGTTCAGAGAAGAGAAGAGTAGGGAAACAAGATGGCGGCGGGAGAAGAGTGACTGAAAGTGGTAAGGTAGATAGAGTAAGGGTCAGTTATGTTCAAGAGGGTTGATGTTCTTGTTTTTTATGGATGCTATAAGAAACCACCATGAACTCAGTGACTAAAAAGACCACAAATTTATCGTCATCAGTTCTAGAGGTCAGAAATCCCAAAAACAAGGTGTTGGCAGAGTTGCATACCTTCTGGATACTCAAGGGTACAGTCTGTTTCCTTGCCTTTCCATCTTCTAAAGGCTGCCTTCCGCTCATAGCCCCTCCCTCCATCTTCAAGGCCAGCAGGGTAACGCCTTCTAGTGTCTTTCTCTCCCACCTCTGATTCCTTCATCACATCTCCTTCTCTGACTCTAACCTTCCTACCTCTTATAAGAGTATGTGACAGTTTAGTTTCACCTGGATAATCCAGGAAACTCTCTTCATCTCAAATTCCTTAACTTCATCACATTGCAAAGTCCCTTTTGCCCTGTAAGTAACATATTCTCTGTTTCTGGAGGTTAGGACATAAACATCGTAGGAGATCGTTATCTGCCTATCACATTTGGGTAGGAGTGGGAAGAAAGAGTGTAATATCTGAGAACTAGAGTCCAAGAAAAATATTTTGTAGGCTGGGTAAACTCGTCCATTTTATCATACTATGGGCTCTATGGATACAGATTTATACAGTTCTGTCTCTCCTGTTGATTGACTTACAGTCTTTGTAAGAGTTCTATAAATGTGAATGGAACTGAAATGATGTTCAAGTCTCTTCACTTTTTTCAGATAGTCTGAATTATAAGTGTAAAAATGTGTGCTTCTGTTTGATGGTTGATTGTGAAATCAGACTTCTCAGATGAATATTTGTTCTCCTTTCTGTCCATATGAGTAACTGACTTTGACTATTTTGCTTAGGTAATTGGAATCTGTGTATTTTAAATCAATGCATGGAATTGGTGGATTTAGTTCACAAGACTGTAGATAGTAGGCCATTGACAGAAAATGGATATTTTATTTATATAACATTAAATCTGGAGGTTGTTAGGCAATAAAACTGTCTTTGGATATTATTACCTATTTATGAAATATGCCATTTCCACTTCAGGGTTACTGGAACTATTGTTCTACTGTAATAAAATGAGTATATTCTACCCTAAAAATGAAACTCACGTTCATGTAATAAATTGATATATTTAATAGACACATCCAAACACAGGGGACTGCCATTACTGTACAGTAAATAATATACATGAATAACAAAATTGTGAAAAATGCACTCCATAGGAGCTAAAATGTCATCTTAATTATAATCATGTGTTGATTAGTATGGAAATTTTTAAAAACACAAGTATCTGATGATTAGCGAGAAATTCTGTGTGTGTAGCAGCAATTGAATAATTTGGTCTCACAAGACATTAAAGAGAAAGTGGAGAGTATGTTTTGACCATTCACAGAGTAAGTATAAGTCAATATCACCCTAGTTCTTATTAAAGAAATTATATGTTCATTACGGAGGCAAGAGAGACTCACACAAATATGTACAGATACATTTGATAATTATAAGGGGATTCACTATATGACTGAAGAATGGCCAAGGGAAGGAGGGAACACATTTAAAATGCATTAAGAAGGAGATCATAGAAAGAAATTCCCAACTGATATTCTCCCGAGAAAGGAAATAAAATATTCCCCCCCTGTGTTTTTTTTTACCCACACTTTATTATGAAAATTTTCGAACAAAGATGAAAGAATTATTATTTTACTATATTTGTTTTACCTATATTTGCTCATCCATCAGTCCTTCAAATCTTCTTAAGGATAGAGTGACAGTTATATTTCAGAGATGATTGAATTGGTTGTGCAAGAAGATGTCTTAGATCCATGATTTTTGGTGTAGGAGAGGAGAGTGCAGAGTGGTGTAGTGAGGTCTGAATAACTCCCACTTGCCCCCCACCCCTGAATCATACCTACTGTGTGTTGGGGCCACAAAACTGTGAAAAGAACTGCTGGCCTATGTGATCTTGTGGTCTTTCTGATACTCCTCTAATTCCACACAAATTCAATTACCTTTTACTCCCAGTCTCTAATTCATATCCTTTTTTCTAATCTGAACAGCTACCTCTTTGACTCAAGAAAAGGCCAGCTTCATTCTTGCCTTTAGTTATTCTGCTTTCACCTGGAACATCTAATATTTTCTCCTCCTCCTATATTAATTTGACCTATTTCTTTAACACTGTGCTCAGAAACCCATCACTATATGAGGTCTTTCTTGACTATGTGTTCTTGTTGCTCTCCTGTCTTTTTTGGAATTTCCTTTTTTTTTTTTTTTCTTTTAAGTCTACTGTGAAATGGAGCACTTCATTTTGTAAAGTCTTACATAATTTGACATTTGCTTTGTGAACTTATACTTAACCACCTCCTCCCATGCCCACCACCTCCCCACCCAGCAAACTGTAAGCCTTTAGTCAAAATTTGCCTGATAGACTGATTTACATTTACAAGAGTCTAGGAACTCACAATGGGCAAAGAATCATTGTTGAGAGGTAGATCATCTCTGTATTACTTAACTCTGTATCACATCCTTCACCATTAGATTACATTTTCTATACTGGAGGCAGTTTTAGGGAAAGAAAACTACAAATCAAGTGACTGCTATCCTACTCATTCCATTAGGTATGCAACTGGGTCAGTGATTGGGTATGTAATTTGGTCAGTGATCTTTAGGTGCTGGAGCCCTGAAACTACATTTCCCAGGTCCCTTTCCATGGACTCCTGTCTGGTTTGGCCAGTGGGAAGCACTGGCGGGAGATTGGAGGGTGAGAGGAAAGGAAATTGATCCCTGTGCTCCACAAATCCATACCAGCTCTTGGGTAGCATCTCTGACAGAGACTTCAAGACTCAGGACGTGGTTTCCTGTCCTGTGAAAAAGCATATCTGTACACAGTTCCTTCAGGGTACACTTTATTGTGTTTTCAATTCTCAGCACAATGGCGGGCTTCTGAGACCTGCTATACCTTCTCATCACTATATCGGTTAAGCCTTTCGGTGTACGTCTGCTTTTTGCTGTTGTTAATCTCTCACTTATCTCACAGTTCCCTGTTTGGCTTTTTGGCTTCTCCAACACTTCTATCTCTAATTCCACATATAAAATCTCCTCTATCGAATTACCTAGCACTGGTGCTGTTTTCCTGCCTGAACTGTGACTGAAACAATATCAGGGTCTTCTCTTCCCCATCTTCCCCAAGAAGACATATGATCTGTAGGCATATGATCATGTTTCTGATATACAAAGTTGGGTTTAAAAAAAAAAAGGAACTGAAGATTTTGTGCTAGATGGAAAACTTATACACACTTAATGTCCATCTGTTTAATTTAGAATGTGTCTAATATTTCCACCTGAATTTGTATTTTTTTTTCATATAATTAGTTTAAGGCTCTCCCAATGCCAAAACAGACATAGTTTTCACACTCTTGTTTTGAATGTCTTTCTGCATCTTCTATAATAATTCAATACTTAACAGGAGTTGACACTAAAACCAAGTCCCCACCACTATCTAACAAATAATCTCACTTTTCCGTCCTTCCTTGGGACCGAAGAGTTGCTAAAGAGTAAACAATGAGTTCACTCAGGAAAACAGGAATTCTGGGCTAAAGGACATATGGACAGGGAGGGAAAGTGATGGAGAAAAGGACTGAGCTCAGAGCTGGGAGGAGACATACTCTTCAGTCTCCCCTCTTTGGCTTTGCTTGGAAACCCTATATTTCCTTAGTCACAGCTCCTGCATGTGGGCTTTCAGGAGTTGGCAGCTCTCCAGTTGAGCACTTCATTTCACACAACAGCTCTAATTTTCAAATATTGACTTGAAGACTTAGTCTCCCTGGTGCCAGCTCAATTCCTAAACATTATTGCATTTAAAGCTTTGATTATTATGATGTACTATTGGGGGTTCCAGTTATCAGACTGAATTCATCTTTATGGAATTTCTTTTATTGTAGTTCAGTGAAGATACTACACCTGTATGTAGTTGTACATAAAGGATGCCAGAGCCATTTTAAAATATGCATCACACAAAGATTTTTATTTAAAATGAACTTGAAACCTACAAATTATGTATCAAGGATGATGAATGTTATGTAACTGGACACATTATAAATAAAATTGTGTGCTGCTCATTTTGGATATGCAAAATAGTCTGCTTTTAGTATTTTAGAGGCAGAGACATTTTTACCAGCCTGACATTAGAAGGTATACTCTGCATTTGATCAGGGTTGTTGGAAGTATAGGGCATGGCAAAAGGAAAATAAGATTAATATTTATGAGTTGGCAATAGTTTTTCATGAGAAAGAATACTATATGACCACACTCTTTAACTGTGAAAAAAATCTGATAATTTCCATGGAGAAGTACATTTTAATAAAATGTTCAAAACACAGTTATAAAAATAGATACTAGACTTTATATCCATGAATTACAGAAATCAAGTAGAACTTACTGAGAAAGAGTGTGTGTAGAACACAATTCAACTAGGTAATTGCCTACTTTTTTCTTTCCCATTTTGGTTTGGTAGCCTGAACGTAAATGGTCGAGGAGAAAAAACAGACTGATTAACTTGTTAATAAAGACCATCTGTTTGATGATTAAAAAGTAATGCTGGGCAAAGTGGACTAAGATTGGGAAGGGCATTCAAAGCAGTTGAAACATAGTACACCAAGTCTTAAAAATGTGGGACAGCATTTTTCCCTTTAGAGATTACAGTAGATCCAGAACTACTGGAGGGAAGATCTCCAAGGGGAGGACAGCAGCAGATAGGCAGGTGTGAAAGGCTGGTCTATGAGGCAAGGATCTCCAGTGCTGTGCTCAGAAGTGTGGCCTTTACTCATGGGCAGGTATGATCCATCAGCACGTTTTGACTGAGGGTCTCCAGGCACAACTCTCACACTGGTAGCACTGGAGAAGATGGGTTCAAAGGTAGGAGTGTGGAGAAAACAATTCAGGAGCTATTCCCATAAACCAGTGGAGAATTCATGAAGGCTGAATTAAGAAAGAGACAGTGGAGATACAAGGTGAATATGGGAATGGGGTGAGATTTAATAGTATTTTAAAATAGAAATTAAGATGATTTATGTCCCTCAACAATTGAACATCTTTCAATCATTCATTTAGGTTCAGTTAAAAATCAGAAAAGTAGATAAAAATATGTGGCATATTTGTAAGGAATATTACCCAGCCATCAAAAAGAATGAAATCTTGCCATTTGCAATGATGTGGATGGGACTAGAGGGTATTATGCTAAGTGAAATAAGTCAGTCAGAGGAAGACAAATACCATATCATTCCACTCATATGTGGAACTTAAGAAACAAAACAGATGAACGTAGGGGAAGGGAAAGAAAAATAAAATAAGGTGAAACAGAGAGGGACGCAAACCATAAGAGACTCTTTACTATAGGAAACAGAGGGTTGCTGGTGGGGAGGTTCATGGGAAGGATGGGTGGGGCAATTGGGTGATTGTCATTAAGGAGGGCACTTGCTGTAATGAGCACTGAGTGCTATATGGAGCTGATGAATCACTAAATTCTACCCCTGAAGCTAATAATACAATATATGTTAACTAAACTGAACTTAAGTAAAAAAATTAAAAAACCAGATATGTTCAACAAATTAAATAATACCATGAACACCTGAAACTCATATAATATTATATGTCAACTATACTTTAATTTAAAAAAAATAGAAGAAAAGAATTACTTGAAAAATGATGTAATGTGTATTTTCAGAAAAGAATTAACAGTATTTCAGTTCCTTTTCTTCTACCTATGCATGAATCTCATCTATGAATCTAACACATAATCATTTAGTCTTGGTTTGATCGTACCAGTGACTATTACCTCTGTCTGCACTTCCATTATGGTACAGTTCATCATTTGTCATTTCTTCCTTATGTTGATCAGAGACATATCCATTTGGTTTTACTCTGGCCATATGTCAGACATTTAAAGATGGCTATAATTTCCCCATTAAACTTTCTTTGGCTGATCATCACAGTTCTTTTATTTGTATCTTCAAAGTCTTTTCACTCTTTCTTTGATATCAGTGGTTCCCTTATAATATGGAGATCAGGATTCCATAGTATTTTAGATGTGGTAATGTCAACACAACGATGGGGATCCCCAGGCGGTAGGGCAGAATTCATTGCAAAGCCTTCTGTATTTATTCTCCAAGTTAGTTATTAGCACCATATCTCTTTTTTACCACCTTCTTCATATTCCTATCATGTGGTCCCCAACCTTTTCAAGATTTCATAGAGTTCTTTTTAAGAATGGGAGAACTAGAATTCTTATTAAGCATATTTTATTTTTATTAGTTTTAGAATGATGACAAGTCTTTGGAAAATAGAAAAGAAATGTATTCTCACAAAATCTTGGGTAATGCCTTGACTCCTACCAACTACAGTAAATGACTCCCCGTGGAACAATTAAATTAGAACTGGGCAAGGGAATTCTATTCAATTCAAAGGAATCAGGGAGGGTAATAGAAAACCCAGTTAATCCCAAAATATATGGCTCCAGAGGTGATAGCTGTCTTACTCAACACCCTTCCAACAACAAAGCAATTTTCTGTTTAATATATACACTGTTCATTTATCAAAGGCCTTTCCTTCTTTCATTCTTGTTTAGCCAGCACGTAACTGATTCCCTCTTCCCTCTAACCATTCACTCATTTTTATTGTTTCATTCTGAACTCCCTCCAAGTTGTCATCATATTTCTTTTATCTAAATGCCCCAAACTGTTATAAAAATCATCAGAAAGGAATATCTGATAATTTTTGATGGAAGTACCATTAATATTAAATACTCCCTGAGCTTCATTATGTTTAACTCTGCATATGACCTTCAAAGAAAAAAACAAAAAACAAAACTTTAGCTCCTACTCTCAAGGAGTTTCCACTCTGGTAGGTGAAGTACAAAAAGATGAATGCTGACTTTGATCACATCCCCATGTCTTTTCTAAGACATACTAAGATAATTTTCCAAGCTGACAATAATGATTTGCTTTGTCTTTAGCAACTCCATCAGGAGAGTGCAATGGACTAGCAGGTTAACCATGGCATATGAGGCTTGTCCACTGAAAAGTGGCACAGAAAGATTTAATGGTGTTTTCCAGGGCTCTTGTTATCTGGAGAATGTTTAGTGATCTTATACAGCAAGTAAGATGGCATTGCCCAAATTCAAGATGGGAAAAATATCTCTTCAAAAGATGTCCTAGCTACCTACCACCCATTGTGATCTAATAGCCCAGAAAAGAGCCACTAGGAAGATAAGAGGCTTGATATACCCAGGTTAGAGACCTCTGCAACATTTGCAGAACCTATTAGAAGAAAGCCAAGCCTGTCATAGGAATTGGTGATAAAAGCCTTTAACACTTGTACTTTGAGCAACTGCTTGAGAGAAATCAAGATCCAGTAATACACACCAAGAAGCAAGAAATAGACCCCCAGAACACTCTGGAGCAATCCTAAGAAAACAAGAGGGCATCCTGAATCTGAATTCTCCTCTTTTGGGTTATTGATTAAAACTCTGTTAATCAAATTGCTGTTCTCACAGTTCCCCATCCTTCCCAGGGTACTAAAATTAGGTGTGTAGCAGAGGATTTTTCAGCCTTGGCATAACTGACAATTTGGAATGAATAATTCTTTACTGTGGGGCCTGTCTTAAGCACTGTGCAGTTTAATCCCTGACCTCTATGCACTCGGTGCCAGGAGCGCTACCCTTGCAACCTTGGCTAAGTTACCTATGTCCTCCAGGGCAGTTTGCTTATCTGTAAAATGGGAATAATAGCAATACGTAACTTATAGAGCTGTTGGGAGGATTAAAGTTCCCAAATGAAAATCCAATAACAGGATGCTTACCATGTAGCAAACCAAAATATATCTTAACTATTTTTCATTAAGTTTCTGTGTAGTTTACATTACAGAATAAAGTCTCAATACTTCTTGATATCCTTGGTCAATTTTTCAAGTCAGATATTGTTTTAGATACTGTTAAATTTGACACACAAACCGTAAGGGACCCGTAAGATTTTCTTACTCAATATTTTTGGGCCAAAAAAGGACAAATCAGGAACGATGACTCAAGTAAGATTGCTGTCACACTGAGACTTTTCCATTTCCGTGTGCAGCATTTAACTCAACATCGAAAAAAAGACATCTGGTTGAAGAAAGAGAAGGAATGACAGCTGTTCTGAAAAGACTCTTTAGAGTATCCATCCTAGACTATAAATCCTAGAGGACAAGCATAAGAGTCTATAAGGAATTCCATATCTATTTTCACTTGCTTTTCTATAGTAATAAGAATACCAAACATTGCAGGTTGAAGAAAACACTACAATTTTGTGTTCTTTAAAATTCATTTCAGAAACTTGTGTTGAACAAATTACTTGGCCAACCTGTCACATTTGTTTCCAGAACAAATCACTTCCGTTCAAGTGTAAGCTCATGTGGATTTGTGTTTTGACTTTGTAATCTACCATCGGATTGTATTTCTTCTTTTCCTTCCCCACTTCCCGTTTCCACACACAAACACCTGGAGTCCCTGAAGCTGCCAGTAATTCCTTTTCTCTGAGTTCATCAACATACAGTGGAAAGCACCTAATTAGAGCAAATAATTTGATAAAGTGCACTGGCTAGAAAATTAATTCGAAGTAGCTGGGAAATGAATAATGGCAGCGGTATGGAATGTGATTGGAGCCCTGTTCAGGAAAAAAAAAAAAAGTGCAGGGGAAAATCTGTGATCATGACAAATAGCAGTTTATCCATTCAGAAGGAGTCATCCAGGGATACTAGAAGGATCAATATTAAGTCACATCTTAGGGTCTTAACTACAAATATTAGAAGCATCATAAACAGAGCACCAATTTAATTAGAAGAGGTATTAATTAGATGGATAATATGAACACAAGAGAAGAGAAAGAAACAGGACAAAAGGACTTCTGAAAAATAGCAATATCAAGAAATAAGGAATGTCAAAATGGGAAGATGAAGTCTAATATATTTGGAAGCAAGTTCATTTTAAAACCCCTATATTTAATTCCATTCCATTAATAATGCAGCACATCTGGGAAGAAGCATTCAGATGAGAGTAGTACTTAAAGAGATTTAAATATGATCATGATTAAACCCAAAAAGTAGATATGATTTTGCAATGTGAATCTGGAGATATTGTTGGTGTGATCTGGGCTGCAGGACCAGCCAGTCATTGTCACACAATTAAGGTATGAACTTTCTTTTTTTTTTTCTTTTCTTCTAGCATCTTTTAGAGTTGCAGTTCTCCTAATGGGGACCTTGGTCAAAAATTGAAACGAGCTAGAATAGTGTCTAGAAAAGGCAAACCACATGATAGACACACTGAAGAACAAGCAGAACAAATATAAAATAAAACATGACTAATGAGTAAGATGACCTTTTAAAACTTACCAATTCGGTTTAAGGTATGCTAGGCACTGCAGTTATAAAAATCAATCATAGTCAAGGTAAGATAAGTAAATTATAGCTCTTGCCCATAAGCAAATATAATCTAATGAGTAAAAGAGGTATTAACACAAACCAATGTGTGTACGTGGGTGGGGGATGGGCTTAATGTTCTCTGGAGGTACAAGGAAGGTATTCAATAATTTTAGGGAAATTAATTAGGAAGAGAAATAGAGGCATTTGAATAGGACATTGACAGATAACTTGCATTTGGAAAGATGAATGAGGACTGTAGGCCAACTGCGGGAATAGGAATGAGGGTGGTCAACAGCTCCAACAAAGGGAACAGACCGGGGAAAGGGCAGAGTGCATGCCTTACAAGGGAAGTGGGGGCAGGAAAAGGGGAGGGCAGACCAGGCAGGGAACAGAACGGATGGAGGGTAGAGGGGAAAGCAGGGCAGACCGAGGGAACAGGATGGGTGAAGGACACGGAGCAAGCCAATCTAAGGAAACAGAGTGAAGTAAGGACCGAGGGCTGGCCAGAGCATGAGAGTAGGATGGCAATGAGCAGACACATCTCTGAGGGAAAATCATTGAGAGTGGGTTTTCCTGCAAAATATCTGAATGGTTCTGTAAACAAAGTGCATTACTATTCCCAAAGACAAAAAGAGATTTCAACTTGGACATAAATGTGTTTAGAATGACCAGTTAAGTAGAAATAACAGTGTTTTCCAAATTCTGTAATTTCAAATTATATAATTCAGATGACAGCAGATGACAAAGCATCTGAACATAAACGTACAGTAAATCTATGGCGTAGAGAAGGGTCACAAGTTTGGAGCAAGACATAGGTGAATCCTGACTCTCTAACTCTCTCCCTTTGATCAAGGGCAGGTTAATTACACTTGTGAGCTTAAGGTTTTTCTTTTTTCCTATAAAAATAAGTAGTTCCTACTTCTTAGGTCATGTCATATTGGTATCAGTGAAATCATATTTGTGAAGTTTTGTCACAGTGCTCTTTGCATAGTAAGTGCTTTATCAGCAATAGTTATATTATTACTCCAACACTAGTATTATTTTCTAACTCATGGTACTGGGTCTCAACAAATGTTAGCTATGAAAAGTTAAGAATCTACATTATATTTCTTTAAAGTTTGGCTTTCTGCATTCTTTTTAATTTACTCTCTTGTCACAAATCAAAAATCTAGGAAAAGAGTCATTTACCTTTTGAAGCTACTGTGACTACAGTCCCATCAGGAATGTAATCACAGCAGCCCCCTTTCTCCTTCTTCCTGTTCCAACTTAGGGCCTTCAGATGACTTAGACACTAAGAAAGGCACACATACTACACCATAAATGTAACATCACATAGATTACTGTGAATGAGTTTCGTCTTCCAAATACCAGGGCTTAATTCCTTTATAAAGGAAATTGTTACTTACTGACATTCATTGACCACATTGGTGTGAGAAGCATAGAATTAAATACCAAACTATTAAAAAATTACTTGAAACTATCAGACAGATCTGGAAAATTTAATATTTTTTCTCCAGTAGAGAATTTTATGAAACAAAGCAACTTATTTAGTTTATTTGATTTTCCAAGTTTAATTTCTCTTTACTACCAGCCATGGTGGAGGGTGGAGAATGGGGAGAGTTCCTCTCTGCCCTTTCCATCCCTTAACTTTTATTCAATATGCTCCTTAAGTCCATTTCCAATCCTCTGCATCCCCATGGTCTTGCTCCTCTTCACTGTACCCATAAGCTCTTGAACAGCACCCTGTCTCCTTCCTTATCCTGTCATTCCTTTCTTCTATCCATCTTGTGATAGCACTGTGGGATGATGCTTCATGCAACCTCACCACCTCAGAGACAACCGCTGAATTCTTATTGCCTCTAGGAAATTGTTCACCTCCTCAGCCTTCCATTCAAGACCATGTATAATCCAACCTGTCCAATTCTATCTTCCTCTCAACTCTAGTCAGGGTGGTCTCTTCAGCGACCATCAAATATTCCATGATTACCTTTTCTTTATAACATAATTCCTTTTCCAACCAATATGTCTTTCTTATCCATTAAATTCTCCCTATCTGTTAGGCCCAGCGAAGTCCCATAACCAACATGAGTTTAGGGGTTTATAAAATGGGCCCTGGAGAGCTCCAGACCTGAGTTTGAGGTCTGACCCTGTTATATACATCAATATAACCTAGGGAAACTACCTAACTTCATGAAACTTCAGTTACTCTCATCTACAAAATAACTAAAATAATATTACCTTCCTCATAATGCTGCTTTGAGGGTTAATTGGGGTAATGCAATAAAGGGATTAACAGTTTCTGGCGTAAATAGTAAGTAATGTTTGCTATTGTGTATAATTTTTTCTTTGGTCATAGTAGTCCTTTCCCAAAATTCATATTTTTTGAAAGATTTTATTTATTTATTTATTTAGAGAGCACATAAGTAGGGGAGGGGCAGAGGGAGAGGAGGAGAGAATCTCAAGCAGGCTCCACACAGCATGGAGCCCAACTTGGGACTTGATATAACAAAACTGAGATCCTGACCTTAATTTAGGTGCCCCCTAAATTTATATTTGACCAAAGTTGGATATTCAATATTACCATAATCTGATTTTTAAAGAGTACTGTTTAAGAAAAAAATCACAAAGACATGTCCTAAT
The DNA here is from genome assembly GCF_963455335.1 of Martes martes. Taxonomy (NCBI): domain Eukaryota; kingdom Metazoa; phylum Chordata; class Mammalia; order Carnivora; family Mustelidae; genus Martes; species Martes martes. Next base: position 28,492,334 of record NC_137890.1, on the reverse strand, counting down.
ACATTAACAGCTGACATATTTGGCAAAATTGTGAGTTATTTTGCTTTTTACCTAATTCTTTATGTTTTCAACTTATGAAATTGAAATACTTTGCTTTTAACACAGAGATCATGCTCCTCTAAAAAAACTGTTTGAATTTTTTAAAAAATCCTATCAGTACCAGTTACTGGCATGAGTGTGCAAAAAATAGGACCCTCATGCACTGCTGGTGGGTGTGTGAAATGCTGCTGACATTTTGAAAAATAATTAAGCAGTTTCTCAAAATGTTGAACCTGGTGTTACCTTACAACCCAGCCATTTTATTCCTAGGTATCTATTCAAGGTAAGTGAAAATATACATCCACACAGGACCTACACACATATGTTCCCAACAGCATTATTATTATAGTCAAAAAGTGGGAACAACCCAAATGTCCACCAACGGATGAACAAATGGATCAAAATACTTCAATACAGCTGTTAAAGAGAATACTTAGACTTAATTTTATAAGCCATGGGGAGCCACCTAGGATTTGTAAATGAGGGAAAATTGTTGAAAAAATTTGCCCATAGCTAAGAATCATTCAAATAAAATACTAAAACTATGTTTAAAAAAATTCACATACCACTTTGAAGCTCTATCAATTATTTTTGGACTGTAATAGCAATGACTACAATTTTTGAGTGTTAACTGTGTTCCAGGGTCCACACCAGCCACAATAGCCCTAATCATGCCAACAACATAATGAGACACAGATCATTATTGATTTGTGATATTGATTTGATCATTTGCAGATGAGCAAAATAGTGGGAATAAAAGGGGGCTCCTGGGTGGCTCAGTCGTTAAGTGTCTGCCTTCACTTCAGGTCATGACCCCAGGGTAGTTGGATCGAGCCCCGCATTGGGCTCCCTGCTCAGCGGGAAGCTTGCTTCTCCCTCTCCCCGATGCTTGTGTTCCTTCTCTCGCTGTGTCTCGCTCTGTCAAATAATAAATTAAAAATCTAAATAAAAAAAAAAAAAAAGTAGTGGGAATAAAATGTTTGGCCAGGGTCCCTGAGCTAGCAGGTGGCCAAGTAAGGATGTAAAGCCCACATTCTTCCCAAACCTCCACACCATCTTGCAGTGTGAGCTCATTCCTTCTCTGTCCCACCTAACCTTCTTGCCAATTGGCCTAATGGGGCTCTCAGGTCTCTGCTTGGATCTCTGTGCAGACACACCCAAAACTGAATTATAAAAGGGTATGCAGACCCCTTACTTAATATTGTCTGTGGTTTTTACAGAGTGTTTTATTTCTGTGTCTTTGTCTTTCAGAGTTCCTAGGAGGTAAGGACTGTGTCTTTTTGCCACTGCAATTTCACCACCTAATACTGTATTCCGCAGATAGTAGGTGCTCGGCAAATATTGTTAAATGAATGAGTGAATGTCCGAACACACGGTAGAAGGAATAAACACTGTTCATTGTGGCAGGGAACAGATGTGGTCAATGAACAGAATTAAGTCACTCTTGTAATCCCTTCTCAGGTATATACTGAGCACTATATTCAAATCTTTAGGCAAATGCTAGGGATGCAAAGATGAATACAACCCAGTTGTTTCCTTAGAACCCATACTATAGTCCTTTACAACAGGCATGAATTCAAGTAATATATATAGTATTTTAAGTTCCACATTTTTCCCCACTAATAATAGTAACCAGAGATTAGGTGGCTGCAAGGAAGAGAAGGAATAGTTTCAGGTATGAAAATGTTTTATTTCTCTGAAGGAAACTTATAGGATGTTTAATTTCATTATGTTCCTGGACTGTCACATATTTTATATGAGACTACATAAAAAATGTGTAGACCCTTGGGGTCCTTACAAAGAATCAAGGACTTCCTGATGGCACCAGTGTTTCCTAGGATGATGCTAGAAACATCCCTACTCAAATTTAACCTGTTTGAAAGAAAAAAAAGATTCCCTTGTTTCCATAAATATTTGAAGTATCATCAAAATAACCTGAGGCAGACAAGCTCTAATACTCAAGTATAATCATTCATTTCTTTCATGTCACTCTGATTTTCTTCACTTGACATAAATGTGGTCTGACATATTGATTATCCATTCTTGGCCATGGGGGGACTTTTACTCATATATTGATCTAACTATTTGGTTTAGGGGAGTTTGTTTATGTGGATGCCGTGAGATGCTTCAGAACCCTATTCAACTAAGTGCGATTGGGCGGTGGCAGCTACACATTCAATAGGACTTGACTGATACTCTAGGTCTACCCCAGAAAGGTGCCACCTCCTGATCTGTCCGTGGTAGGCCATAGGAGATAGAGAGCAAGTGCCAGGTGACTCCAATTGAGGTACTTCTCCCCAACAACAGTTGTTGGAATCTTTAACTTTACTGAATTGTATAATTTACACATCATAAAATTCACCTGTACAAAGTTTACAATTCAATGATTTTTTTTAGTAAGCTTACTGAATTATGTAGCCATCACTATCATCCGTTTCTGGAACCTGTTTTCACCCCAATAAGGTCACCTGTGCTTATTTATTGTTCATCCCTATTCTCACCCCCAGCTGGTCAACTACTAATTCACTTTTTATCTCCATAGATTTGCCTCTTCTGTACATTTTATAAGAATGGGATCATATAGTATGTGGCCTTTTGTGTCTGGCTCCTTTCAAATTAGAACAATGTTTTTGAGGTACATCCATGTTATAGCATATCAAAAGTTCATTGTAGGGGCGCCTGGGTGGCTCAGCGGGTTAAAGCCTCTGCCTTCGGCTCAGGTCATGATCCCAGGTTCCTGGGATCGAGCCCCGCATCGGGCTCTCTGCTCAGCGGGGAGCCTGCTTCCTCCTCTCTCTCTGCCTGCCTCTCTGCCTACTTGTGATTTCTGTCTGTCAAATAAATAAAAAATAAAATAAAATCTTTAAAAAAAAAAGTTCATTGTGTTTTATTGCTAAAGGTGTTCATTAGGTGGATATATTGTTTTGTTTCTGCACATATTGCATTGAAATTTGGATTGGTTCCACTTTTTGACTATTACGAATAATGCCACAATGAACATGTGTGTATAAGTCCTTTTATGGGTACATCTTTGGACTTCTCATGGATAGATATGTAGGAATGGAATTTCAGGATCATACTGTAACTCTAAGCTTAACATTTTGAAAAACTGCCCAACTATTTTCAAAGTGACCGAACTACTTTATACTCCCAGGAGTAAATAAGGAAGGTTCACATTTTTTCACATCTTTGCCAGCATTTGTTCTTGTCTTTCTTTTTGGTTATAACCTTTCTAATAGGTATAAAATGACATATCATTGTGGTTTTGGTTTGCACTTACCTTTCATACACTTATTAGCCATTCTTATAACTCCTTTGGTGAAATGTCTACTCAAATTTTTTGTTCATGTTTAAGTTGGGTTGTCTTCTTACTGAGTTGTGAAACATCGTTATACTTCTTTATATATTTTTATACATATCCCTTATCAGATATATGATTTGTAAATATTTTATTCCATTTTTGTGGATCATTTTTTAACTTAATGATGTCTTTTGAAATACAAGTTTTTAATTTTGATGAGGTCTGGTTTATCAAGATTTTCTTCATCTTTTTGGTGTCATATTTAAGAAATATTGTCCTAATCCAAATTCCCATAATTTTTTTATGTTTTATCCTAAAATCTGTATAATTTTAGCTCTTGCATTTAGGTTCTGATCCATTTTGAGGTTTTTTTCTATATGGTAGATATGAAAACTTTCCTATGTAGATCGAAAATTTTATATTTGGCTATTCCGTCGTTTCAACACCATTTGTTGAAAAGACTATTCTTTCTCCTTTGAATTGGCTTGGCACCTCTGTTGAATACCAATTGATCATAAATACAAAAGTTTATTTCTGGACTCTCAATTCTGTTTCATTGATTTATATGTCTGTCTTTATACCAATACTATACTGCCTTGATACATAAGTTTTGAAAGTTGATGGAATCTTTTAACCTAAGAGGTTTGTTAGAAGTGACAGAATCAGGCAACTTTTCTTGGTTTTTGGACTAGAAGGGATTTTTTTCCTGTGTGTATTTTAAAAAGGAGATTGTATAATATAATAAAGAGCATCCTTATAAGAACCTTCACATCAAGTAAAACAAGAAGTTTCCGATTTTATCTTACTGTGTTCTGCAATGTAGACCAACTGCAATTAATAAATACAAGTCTATTTAGTGGTCAAACAAAGGAGGTTTGCTCCTAATTTGGTTAATACTGAGACAAATGTTTTACCATTTAAGCCATTTGCTATTCATCTTGATTCAACATGTATTGAACATTATTTTCCCCAAATCTTTGGTTTATTTATGCTGGAGACTATGAACTTTAAAATATACCTGGAGGGGGGCGCCTGGGTGGCTCAGTGGGTTAAAGCCTCTGCCTTCGGCTCAGGTCATGATCCCAGGTTCCTGGGATCGAGCCCCGCATCAGGCTCTCTGCTCCGCGGGGAGCCTGCTTCCCCCTCTCTCTCTGCCTGCCTCTCTGCCTACTTGCGATCTCTGTCTGTCAAATAAATAAATAAAATCTTTAAAAATAAAATAAAATAAAATAAAATATACCTGGAGGGTATAAGCCAGTGCTTCTCAAAGTATGGTCCCCTTCCAGTAATATCAACATTACTTATGAAACTAGAAATGCAAAGTCTTAGGTTCCATACAAGATCAAATAAATCTAGAACTTTGGGGCTAAATCCCAGCAATGGGGTTTACAGAAAATGTAAACTCTTGGAATAGGATTATTCTGTATGTTTCTGACATCTTCCATGTTTAGATTTTCCATCATTGCAAAGTCTGAGGCAGAAAATCAGTGAGGATATAAGTGAACTGAATAGTACTGTTAACCAATTGGAATTGGCATTTATAGACAATTTCATCCAACAATATCAGAACACACAATCTTCTCAAATTCACATGAAATATTCACCAAAAATCCCACATTTGGGGCCATAAAATATACTTTGACAAATTTAAAACAATAGACATCATAGAAAGTATGCTCTCAGACACAATGGAATTAAACTAGAAATCAATAATGGAAAGATACCAGGCTAATCTCCAAATATTTGGGAATTAAACAGCATACTTCTAAATAATATATGGATCAAAGAGGAAAACTTAAGAAAAATGTTAAAAACATTTGAAACTAAATTAAAATGAAAGTACAACCTATTAAAATTTATAGAATGCGTTGAAAGCAGTACTTGGAAAGAAATTAATACCATTGAATGCATATATTACAAAAGAAGAAAGAACTACAATCAAAAATCTAAGTGTCCACCTTGGGGAACTAGAAAAAGTAAAGCAAATTAAATCTAGAGTAAGCAGAAGAAAAGAAATAAAATCAAAGCTGGCATTAAGGAAATTGAAAATGGGAAAACAATAGAGAAAAATCAATAAAACCAAAATCCAATCCTTTGAAAAGGTCAGCAAAATTGATATTACACTAACCAGACTATCCAAGAAAAAAAAGGAATGAAGACACAAATTACTAAATTCAGAAATGGAAGAGGGACATTTCTAGTGATCCCATGGACATTGAAAGGATACTGAAGGAATATGAAAAAGTCCATGCTCACGAGTTTGGTAACATAGAAGAAATAGTCCAATTCCTTGAAAGACACAATCCACCAAACTCACACAAGGAGAAATAGATAGTCTGAATATTAATATATATTTAAGAAATTGAACTGATAATTATTTACCTTCCAAAACAGAAAACACCAGGCCCAGAGGGTTTCACAGGTTAAATCTACAGAACATTTAAGGAAAAAAATGGTATCAATTCTCGATGATCTCTTCCAGAATATAAACACAGAAGGACCATGTCCTAATTTATTTTATGAGGCTAACATTACCCTAATGACCAAGCCAGACAAAGTTATTATAAGAGAGACTTCACAGAAAGAAAACTACAGACCTATATCTTTCATGAATGTAGACATAAAAATCCTGAACAAAAAGAAAAAAAATAATGTGCCATGGGAGAATTTAAAAACAATTTAATATAAGGGTGCATGGGAGAATTTAAAAACAATTTAATATAATATAAAACAATTTAATATAAGAGAATTTAAAAACAATTTAATATAATTTAATATAAATAAGAATTTAAAACAATTTAATATAAGGCTCAGTCATTTAAGTATCCAACTCTTGGTTTCAGCTCAGGTCATGATCTCAGGGTTGTGAGGTCGAGCCCTATGTTGGGCTCTGCACTGAGCATGGAGCCTACTTGGGATTCTCTTTCTCCCTCTCCTTCTGTCCCTCCCCTCAGTCTCATTCTCTCTCTTTCTCTCTCTCTCTCTAAAAAAAAAAAAAAAAAAAAAAAAAAAAACACGCAAAAAAACAAAAACAGACTCAATTTAGTATACATGCAATTGGAGCCTCTGAAAATGATGAAAAATATACAAATATTATGAAAACTATAAACCTACATATCCAGAAGCTAAACACATCTAAAGTACAACAACATGAGAGTAACACAGTGACACATTATAATTAAACTGCTGACCACTGATAATGAAGAGAAAAAATAAAAAGCAACCAGTATAAAAAGATACATAGGGCATGAAAAAGATAAGAAAATTAGCATATTTCTTATTGGAAGCAATGCAAGTGAAAAGACAGTGGAGCAACATATTTTAAGTACTGACAGCAAAAAATTATCAACCTAGAATTGTATACCCAGCAAAAATATGTTACAAAAATAAAGGTGAAATAAAGATTATTTTTCAGATGTAAAAAAGCTGTAAGAATTAATCATCAACTATAAGAAATAATTAAGGTAATTCCTTCAAACAGAAAAACAGATAATGGAAATGTGTACCTATATGTAGCATTGAAGAATACTGGAAATGAAAACTACAAGGGTAAACATATACAATTTTTTCTTATTATTTAAAACAATTTAAAAGGGAACTATTTAAAGATTTATTTATTTGAAAGAGAGCACTTGAGCAGGGGGAGGGACAAAAGGAGAGGGAGAGAAACAGAAAAAATCCCAAGCAGACTCCCCACTGAGAGCCCCCGACTTGGGGCTTGATCCCATGACCCCAAGTTCAATACCTGAGCCAAATCAAGAGTTGGACACTTAACTGATTGAGCCACCCAGGCACCCCAGTAACTGACTATTTAAACAAAACAAACAAGCAAACAAATAATAGTGTGGTATGGTGTTTATAACATTTGTATAAGGAAATGTGTGACAATAGTACTAAGATCAGTAGAGGAAAAATTAAAGCATATGATTGTAAGATTTTTATATAATACATGAAATGGTATAAGAACACCTGAAGATAGACCCTAATAAACTCAAGATGCTTTAAGCCATAATGTATATAGTATAAAGTATACATATAATGTATAAAGTGTAAAGATACTTTAAGCCATAATGCAGCCACTAAACTAAAACAAAGATATAGCTAGCAAGCCAAGAAAACAAATAAAATAGCATCAAAGAAACAAACTTACATAATCCAAAAGAGGTTGAAAAAGAGAAAAAAAGAAAAGAATAGATGGGACAAATAGAAAACAAATAGCAAGATGATCATTTTGAACCCAATCATAGCAATAATTACATTAAATGTAAAAGATCTAAACACCCCAATTAAAAGGCTGAATTTCAGATTACATTAAAAATCAGACCCAAATACATGCTGCCTACAAGAAACACACTTTTTACCCTTTTTGTCCACCACTCAATGGATGGGGAGTCAAAAGGTAAACACTTCCAGTTATAAGATAAGCAAGTCCTGAAGGTGTAATGTACAGCATAGTGACAATAGCCAACATTACTGTTTTGAATATTTGAAAGTTGTTAAGAGAGTATATTTTCAAAGTTCTCGTTATAAGAAAAAAACGTAACTATGATGATGTTAATTAACATCTATGGTGATAGAAGTTAATTAGATTTATTGTGATCATTTCATAACACATACATATATCAAATCATTATGTTGTACACTTCTTTTAAAAGATTTTGTTTATTTGAGAGAGAGAGCATGAGCTGTTGGCGGGGAGGGACAGAGGGAGAGGGAAAAGCGGACTCCCCACTGAACAGAGGCTTGATCCCGGGACCCCAAGGTCATAACCTGAGCCAAAGACAGAAGCTTAACTGATTGAGCCACCCAGAGTATTCTGTTTTACACTTTAAACAAATATAATGGTATATGTCAGCAATATATCAATTAATATTTTTAAAAGCAATACACCTTAAAAATAGACAAAGAGGTTAAAAGTACTAATGATTATAGGAAGTTTAAATTTAGTATATGTATAGCACTTAGTGTGTTCAACATTCAATGATTACTTGATAAAAATAATTCTTAGTATGTTTCCTGCTGTTGAATTGATGTCTTAGTCAGTTTGAGCTGATATAACAAAATACCATAGACTAGGGGGCTTAAACAACAACCTATGTTTCTCACAGTTCTGGAGGCTGGAACGTCCAAAAAGGTGCTGGCAGATTTAGGGTCTAGTGAGAGCCCTGTTTTTGATTTGTAGATGGCCACATTCCTCTTGTGTTATCCCAGGGTGGAGAGAGAGAGAGAGTGTTGATATTTTCCACTTATAAAGGGAAATCCCATTGTGAAGGCTCTACTTTCATGACCTCATCTACACCTAATTATCTCCTAAAGCCCACCCCCAAATACCATCACATTGAGGATTAGGGCTTCAACATATGAATTGTTGGGGAGGGGGCAGTTTAGGACACTCAAACATTCAGTTCATAGCAATTGGGTAAGCTTCATATGCTGTATGAGATAATTGAGTGTCTCTTATGAGGTCTAACATCTTCAATATCTTTGTTTCACTTCAGGACATCAGTTCCTTTTCTGTAATGATTACAGAGTAAAGTATTTAGTTTTATAACCTGTAAGGGACACTTATTGGTTGTGAGCCTCTCACAGGTGATGTGAGCCCCTCACATCCCTCATAGGTAGTTAAAAGGTGCCTAAGGGAATACTTGACAGGTTTGCATGAGGCTCCATCTCAAAGAGGTGACCCAGGTAATCAGAACAGCTGGCTACAATTTTGTTTGAAAGCTGTTATGTTGGTCTGGAATGCTAACTATAGTTCTTTAGCATTTAGCAAGTCAAAAAACAGGCATTTCTTATTCATTCCTCCAGCTCCACAAAAACTCTGCAGGCCTGCCAGGCTGGGTTCTCACAGGAGTATGAGGGAAGTAGGAAAAAGAATCAAAATGCATTCCCACTGGTTTTAAAAAGTGGTTATAAAGATAATGAATGTAAATGAGTTTTCAAAGAGATTTGAATAATATTATTAGCTGTACAAATTTTGACATTCCTGATTTATATCTAGAAACTAATATAGGATTTTGGATGGTAATTCTCATATTCTCTCTGTAGACTCTAAAATCATTATACATCTAATGGTTGGTCTACTTTTGCATCTTCAAATTTTCTTTTTTTTTTTTTTTAAAGATTTTATTTATTTATTTGACAGACAGAGATCACAAGTAGGCATAGAGGCAAGCAGACAGAGAGGAGGAAGCAGGCTCCCCTGCTGAACAGAGAGCCCGAGGCGGGGCTCGATCCCAGGACCCTGGGATCATGACCTGAGCTGAAGGCAGAGGCTTTAACTCACTGAGCCACCCAGGTGCCCCGCATCTTCAAATTTTCAATTTTTCCACCCATCAGAAAAAATGCAAAAGAGTGAACAACCACAACAAATCTATACTCAAATCCATATTTGATGTCAGGGAGCTCTCTTTTTCTCTTTGCTGTTTTTTTATTGGACGTCTGATGGGAGTCTGAAGAGGAAATCTAATAGTTTCTTTATAGTTTTCTTTATTTTTTGTGTGACTATGTATTTATGTTTACTGACTGCTACATCACCACCCATTACTTTCATTCTATCTTCCCTCTTACACGGTTCTCCCTTTGTTTTACCTAAGATTTTAGTGAGATTTCTCTTTGTCTTGCAAACCAATGTGTTATTTTCCCCAGCTGTGAGTGAGTGTGCAGTCCTTTGCATTCATTTCTGAAGAATGAAAACGTGTTCAGTTTGCCTTTTGAATTTTGTGAGATTGCACTGATCCACTTACGTACTTTTTTCTCTTAGGACTGACTGAGGTGTGAACTAGGAAAAGCTCAGGTGATGATTCGAGTATAGAACGAAACTGACATATGATGACTGAATATGTAAACTTCCATTGTACCAGTCCCCTATTCCTACAGTAATTATTTTTATCAAAGTCAGAGTTGGAGATCAGTATGCCTTGGCATGAAGAGGTAAAAGGTTCATATTATAGAAAATTTCCTGAGACCAGAATTTACAGTCTCAGATATTGGGCTCTGCTCTTTTACCATACCCCAACCTTCCCATCACCCCTTTCTATCACTGCTACAACTACTGGACCCAGATGAACTTGGAATGCATACCCACACTTGTGGTTAAAGAGGAAACTAATAGAGGTTAAAGTGAGCTTTTTGAAGAATAAAAGAATATTTGAAGAGAGGGCACTACATATGGAAAAGGGGGAAATTATTTACAGATGGCATATATTTTCCTTGAGGAAACCTATGCAGTTTCCCATATAGTCAAAATATCCTTAAAATGAGAAACTCAAACAGAGGTGCCTGTTCTTGGTCCCTGGATGAGCTTTAGGGGTAGAAGAACTACCTGAATGTGTACAATCTGTGTGTGTGTGTGCGTGTGTGTGTGTGTGTGTGTGTGCATGTTAACATTTTCCTGAACAATGACTCCATAGTTTTCATTGTATTTTCGAAAGCTCAATATATCAAATGCCCACTATGTGCTCCCCCAAATCTCCTCAGCCTCACGTTGTATCTCCCTCACTTCTGGCCATCAGTCCTGCACAAGTTTGGACCAGCTTTTTGCTAGTGCCTCATCTCAGGCCCCATCCTTTACTCCTTTCATTCCATTTCTCTGATACCATCAACATCCATTTGGCATTCAGATCCATGGGCCATTGTTGATCCATAGATGCCAAGAACCAATAGAATAATTCTTCTTGGTTCATCCCCAAGGGAAAAATTCTGATGGCCATTTCATAAGGTTCCTCAGAAGGCCCCTTACCCCTCAAGCAGTAACCAACTCAAAACACACTTTTCTATTGTCTGTCCCTCCTTCCTACTTCACTCTCTTATCCCTCTCTCCTGCTTCCAGGAGTCACATTCTCAAATAAGCTATTGGCACACAAGCCTTTGTGTCCAGGGAACCCAACCTAAGACAGCCAATGACTTAAAAAGTATTATAGTCCACTATCCAAGAATCTATACAGTTTCCCACTCAATTACCATATTGTTCAAATCTTTCCTTTACTAGGGCATGGTGACCATTGCATCTGAAATTAAATGCATTTTGTATCCTAATTGTATCTCCTCCTTAGTATAGCTTCAGGACTCTTTGTTTATATAAAGTCCAAAATGAATTTTCTCTCCAGCTGGCATAAAAATACTCTGATAATCATGGCATCAAGGAGCCTAACTTAACATAGTTAACCAGTGCCAATGACCTTTCTTTTATCCTATTTTTCCATTACTAAACTCTAGTCATTTGTCACTTCCTAAAATGTCTGTTCTGACATGTGGTAGGCCAAATTGTAAGATGAAGCCCAGTGACTCCCATCCTTGTATAAACCTCTCCTTTTGGTGTAGGGAGAAACTATGAATATGAATGGATTATGTTCAGATTATGTTATATGGTAAAGGTGAAGTGGCTTTGCAGAGGTAACTGAAGACTCCAAATCAGCTGACTGAGTTAATCAAAGGTATATTACTCTGGGAAGCCTGACTTAATCAGGTGAACTCTTTAAAAGAAGGCTTAGGGTTTTCTTGGGTTCAGAGACTCTCATCTACCCATCTTCAGAAAGCGAGTTGTGATGATTTCTGCAGCTGCAGGCAGAGGAAATCTGCCAATAATCACTTGAGTTTGGAAGAGGATCTTGACCCTCAGATGAGACCATGACCCCGGCTCATCACTGCAGCTTTGTAAAGCTCTGAGTAGAGAACGCAATTAGGCTGTGCCCAGATTCCATACCCACAGAAACTATGAGATAATAAATGTATGTTGTTTTAATTAACTAATTAATGAGAGAGAGCACACAAATGCAAGTAAGGGGAGGGCCAGAGGAGGAGGGAGAGGGACAAGCAGATTCTGCTGTCTGTGGATCCAACGTGTTGCTGGATCTCATGATCCGAGATCCTGACCTGAGTGGAAACCAACAGTTGGTGGTCGCTTAACCAACTGACCTACCCAGGTGCCCTGTATGTTGTTTTAAATCATTAAGTTTGAGGCGATTCGTTACACAGCAGTAAAAAACTGATACGCAGCCCTTGTCACATAATTTTTGTTTCCATTAATGCTTCCTTGCTAGAAAAAGCATCCCTGAAGGGCAGTGGCTGTGTTCATTCCATCTTGCGTTCACCGATACCTAGCAAAATGCCCTTGGATGGTAAACTTCTGTTTAATAAATAACTGATGTTTAATATTCTAAAAATAAAAAGTATAAAAATGATCATTTTGACCTTTGTGGCACCTTTTTATATGTACTATTTAGAATTTCTAATCTCGGCATGCCATGCCAAACTTTATAAAGCCCTTTTAGTTTTTAAAATCCTTTTATACATATGTCTTTGAACTCTGCTTATATCAGCCATGGCTAGTGAAGGTGCCATATCCCTGGGGGCATTGGCAATTTTTAGGAAATAAATTGGAGGGGGAGATGAACCATGAGAAACTATGGACTCTGGAAAACAATCTGAGGGTTTTAAACGGGCGAGGGGGTGGGAAGTTGTGTGAGCCTGGTGGTGGGTATTATGAAGGGCACGTATTGCATGGACCACCAGCTGTGGTGCATAAACAATGAATTCTGGTACACTGAAAAGAAATTAAAAAAATAAAAAATTTTAAAAAAAGAAATATTTCTAGGCCATCTACTCTCTCTCTCCCTCTCTCTCTGATATATGTATTATACATTATAATACACATCATTATATATTTGTATATAAATATTTAATTATAAATAATATTTATTTATATTTAAGTATAAATAAATGTATAGATATTATATATTATATATTTATATTATATATTATATATTAATTTATAAATATTATATATATTATAATATATATCATATATTAGAATATGATGTGTATATATATATTTTTAAAGAAATATTCCCAGGTCATACTTTACTTCTATAACATTTCTCACCAAAACTAATGGAACGGATCTTCACCGAAAGCCAAGATTCCAGTCCAAGCTTGCCAAATCGGTATCAGGTATAAAGAAATTTCAAACCTGGAACATAAATGTCTTAGTCTTATACAAAGGGAGAAAACAGTTAACATATATATAAATTCACCATGCTGAATTTCCCAGATATTAATGTTTAATGCTTAATTTCTCAGTAAGTCTGGGGAATCACCAAATGAATTAGTATTTAGAATGTATCTAAAGGTACTTTGATTAAAAATACTAGAAAAAGGCAAAAATCTGAGCACATAATAAGATGATGACTGAATTGTCTAAAAAAAGGAGGAGCATTAAAGAAGTAAGAGAAGCCATCAAGTGATAGTACAGCAATTTTTAATAGTATAAATCTGATTTTACATGGAGATACTTTTTTATTTTTGAAGTTCTTTACCAGTCTATTACTGGAATTGAATTAGTATTTTCTATCTGTTATTTTTACTCTCTTGCTTGAAGAGGACAGAACTGGAGATCAATCTAATTGCAAAGATGATAGAAAAAGGAATAAATAAGACATGCTTTTAATAAATACAATGAGATCAGACCCAGAAACTAGTCCCTTGAATAGCACAGTTTCCATATTTGATCCTTACTCAATTTCAACGAATATGTTTTAAATTACGCTTTGACAAATAATGTGGCTCTGATTAAATAATGAACTACTTAAAAATAATTACCGTAACTGTTTTGAAGGCTTGTCATTATAGCTCTGTTGAGGCCTCAAACCCCTGGGCCTGAGTGCAATACTGAGATCAGATTTAAAATTCTCAGAAGAAAAAAAATAAATAACTATTTTGTAGGTGAGAGATAAAAAGTTATTACAAGCTAACCCTTTCTCATGTCAATTTCTTAAATGTGAAAAATATCCAATGAACCCATTAAATACATTTTGACAGACTAACAGCAGGAGGCTTGTTGACCTTTCACCTCATATTGATTTCCCCTTCACTCGTTTTCCTTGGTGATTTCCACTTTTCCTGCATACATTTTGCCTCCCAGTCCACTCTCCACAGGCCACTTCCATAATCACTTGCAAAGGAAACCCTCACAGAGCCCTGAGCTGCACCAACACTTCAAGAGAACCTTGAAAATAAAGCAGCCACATCATTCACATCTATCGATACGTTCCTCCATCGGCAAATATTTCTATAAAACGTAGATACCCCTGGCATCTCAATAACACAGCTGAGCAGATAAACACCTGGGTGAGTCAAAGTGGTCCTTAATTATTATTTATTCATAGCTCATAAGCTGCCCCAGCATTGATTCATGGGCCACTCTGCACATGACACCAAAATGGAGATCCAAGGAATGGAGAGGAAGTACAGGGCAGCCCCCTCTCTCTCTAGTCGTAGAAAACCCCTACATATAAAGGAACATTTAGGGGAGGAAAAAATCACAGGGTGAGAAATAAGCAGTCAGGACAGCATTTATGGGTATGAGGGAGTGGAAATGAAGAATCTATATGAACTCTTATTACCCTGAAGGAGTTAAGAAACACACCAGAAGGGGCGCCTGGGTGGCTCAGTCGTTAGGTGTCTGCCTTCCGCTCAGATCATGATCCCAGGTTCCTGGGATCAAGCCCCACGTCAGGGTCCCTGCTCCGCGGGAAGCCTACTTCTACCTCTCCCACTCCCCCTGCTTGTGTTCCCTTTCTCCCTGTGTCTCTCCCTGTCAAACAAATAAATAAAATCTTTGAAAAAAAAAAAAGAGAGAGAAAGAAAAGAAACAACTAGAAGAGTCTGGAGTTGTTCTGATTTTAGATTTTTGAGAAGCATCATTGGGTGTCTTGTCTATTTGGGGTGAAGGGAGTTGGGATATGGGCAGGGAAGTCTACAGAGCAGGGTCAGACCCGGTAATGCTGCCACTACAGTGAAGGGTGTGGTGGTGGGGGGGGTGCAGGTGAGGTGCAGAAGTGTTTTAAGATAACCTGTACCTATTACCTGCAAGTGCCAGAGACTCTTCTCCGCCCCCCCCCCCCCCGACTCTTCTAAAGGAGCACAGGTCAAAATGAAATATGGTGGGTCCTGTGAAAATGATGCTAGTTTCGTGTTATCTTCTGCTTGTGGCCGTGTGGCAGTCTTCCTCAGGTTTCTTCCAGGCACTGATTTTAGAACAGGGCACGGCTCTCCCCATCTCCAAAAAAACAAAAGTCAATTTGTTCTGCATAACCTCCATGAACTTTATGGATTGGGTTGAAGATTTCCTTTGGAGAAGAAAGCACGTCACGTTTCCCTCAGAAGAAACCAGTGCAAATCCTGAGGCACTTCTGTTCTTCCCCAGAGAACTCCTTGGCAGGAGATCACGGGCATCTTCCTCTCTCCTGTCCTTCCATTTGGACAGTGTCCCCAACTTCCTTATACCAGCTTCCTGGATGGTGGGGCTTCTCCCAGCTTCTCTCTGTTATCTGTCCTCTTTTTCTACACCCTGCTTTAGATCCGACTCATCTCCCAGAGTTCCGTGGGAGATTGTACATTAAGGCTAATAATTTCATCACCCAAATATTTTCTAATTACATAAAGTGTGGAATTATGGAGAGAGTGAAGTAATCTAACATAAATATAGGATGTTTAGTTAGGATGGAAGTTAGGATGGAAGTTAGGATGGAAGATGTTTTTTATATTCTCAATTTCCCATTTCTTCAACACCCTCAAATTTTCCTGCTCTCCACAGATCCCTGTTATGGACCAAATATTTGTGTCTCCCCACCCCAAATTCAAATATTGAAGCCCCAATTCCTAACATGACTATATTTGGAAATGGGACCTGGGTAGAAGTAATAAGGTTAAATGAGGTCATACGGAGGCGACCTTAATCCTATAGGACTGGTGTCATTATAAGAATGGGAAGAGACACCAGAGCTCCCTCTCCTCTCACCCCTCACTTTCCCCACCCTCCTGCCCAATCTTAGAAGAACACAGCAAGAAGGTGGTTGGCCATCTGCAAGTCAAGAAAAGAGCCTACTCAGTAGAAATTGAATTGCCTGGCACCTTGACCATGAACTTTCAGCCTCCAGAACCCAGAGAAAATCAATTTCTGCTGTTTAAGCTACCTGCTCAATGGTATCTTATTATGGCGTCCAGCACAGACTAATACAACCTGTACTCCATAATCTCCCCATTCACTCTTAGCAGATGATCTTGCCTCTAGCTTTACTGAGAAACCTGAGGTCCTTAAGTATTAATTCCTTCACCTGCCTCCTATACTACCAACAACAATTTCTACTTCCTCCTATTCTTTTCTGCTTTGCCCATTTCAGTGAAAGAGTGGACAGTATGTCTGTTCAAGGCCCATTCTTCTAATTTGGGCTGGGATCCACTCCCTCTCACCTGCTCGGAGCTGATAGCTCTCTTTGCTTGAAGCCCTCCCGTGGTCACAGCTTAAATAAAACCCGTATTCCCTACTAGAAGCTCGAGAGCTCTAAAAGTTCTGCCATTTGACAGACTACCCTGCCCATCTCTCTGACTTCATCTCCTACTGTGGTATAGTTAATGAATCACTGTGGTTTCTGTCTGTTTCCCAATCACACCAAGCTCACACCAACCCTAGATGTATACATTGGCTATTTGTTCCATCTAGAATGCTCTCCCCAGAGAACATCAATGGCTAATACCTGTTTTCATTCATGTCTCACCTCAAATGTCAGTCCTCAGAAAGGACTTCCCTGAATACCCAATATAATGCCATCCTACAACAAACACAAATAAAAAAGGGGAACTCCCATTCTCTATCATATCACTACCTAGAATTACTTTATTCTATTTGTCTATGGGCTGTCTTCCAGAAAGTAAGCTCCATGAGCACAGGACCTTCTCTCTCTCTTACTTTTTAAAAGATTTTATGTATTTATTTGGCAGAGAGAGTGAGAGAGCACAAGCATGGGGAACAGCAGAGGGAGAGGGAGAAGCAGTTTCCCCACTGAGCAGGGAGCCCAATATGGGGCTTAATCCCAAGACCCCGGGATCATTACCCGAGACACAGGCAGATGCTTAGCGGACTGAGCCACCCAGGCACCCCTGGACCTCATCTCTTACTTCACTTCTCTGTCCCCAGTGTCTCTACCATGCCTGGCACACAGTATCACTTGTAAACATCACTATTGAACTTACCATCTCCTCTCTCCCCTATACCCAAGTAATCACCCCTGTGGCTATATTTCCTCAGCATAAAATCACACTCAGGTATTTCCCATTCTGAGAGCAAGAGTTCCCATCTGACCACACAACTCCCAGCAGTTACTTGCCTGTTGATTTCCTTCCCTTCGGAACCACTTGCACTTCCTTAAAGAGGACCCTAAACCATCTATTTCCACCTCCTCCATACCTTTCACTCTGCACCTTACTGGATTGGAATCTGACATTGTTACCCTTCTACCCATCCCATTGCCTTTTACCAAGATTACAAATCACCACCAGATTGCTCTCTTCAATAGACATAGTTTTCTCCTCATCTGACTCGACCATCTGTGGCATAATATGGTTGACTGTCCCTTTTTTCCTGAAACCCTTTCCTGCTTCAATTTGTATGAAGCCACAGTCTTCTGGTATTTTTTTTTTAATCTTTCTCTATTAGATTTTTTCTTTCCAAAATGAGATTTTCCTCCTCCACTCTCTTTAGGAGTTGCAACTCTCATGTGTCCCAGGGTGCTGCAGGAAATGGCAGGTGTGAAGGTGCTGGTAGGTAGCAGCGGTGGTTAACAGGGGGTGGTGGGAACTTCGAGGGAGTGCAGAATGCTCCCTATCCCTTCCAGAAGGCATTCAATCCAAGTTTTTTAGACCGCTCCACTAGCCAAACAAACTATTTGTGGGCAAATGGAGGTCACTAATTTGTAGCCTGTGTATTAAATGTTTTTCCTTGGATTTTCCTTGGATTCCTTGGATTCTGCTTTCTATTACGTATATTCTAACTGGCAGCCCCACTCACGACTACAAAGCCAGCTACCATTGATATTTCACTGAGTGTCTCTTTCACAGGTCCTGTATCGCACAAGGCTTAGGACCCAGGGACGGGGGCAAACCAACTTGAATAGGAGTCCCTGCTCAGCCATTTGATTTGCCAGCTCTGTGACCCCAGGCAAATTAGTTCATTCTCTGAGCCTCTCTTTCCTTATATGTAAAATGAGGATAATAGTCATTCCTACAAGAGTCTTTGGAAGATAAAGTTATGCTTGTGAAATACTTAGCATGATATCTAGCATGTAGTAAGTGCTCAATGAAAGTTAGCTCTTTGGTTGAAACTCTCTAAGGAGAATGGCAATAAACATCCAAATTCAACATGGCTAAGCCGAACTCCTCATCTTTTTGGCACAGTTTGATCCTTGTGTTACAAACATCACCTTTTACATGGGTGACCAGGTTAGAAGCCAGGCACCATTCTAGGCTTCTCCCCCTGTGCCCCTGCCTCAGCCCATACACTGTCCACCAACACACCTTGACAGTCTCCAAAGGCTCAGCCATGGGGCCTTTGTCACATCTTACTGAATCTATGTCCTTTCCTTCAATTCTACCAATGTCTTAGCCTAGCCGTTATCATTTCTTGTTTAGATTATTGCCATGACCTCTTAACTGAACTCTCAGCCTCTTATCTTGACCTCCTTCATTTCATTCTCTACATTTTTGTCAAAGTGAACTTTTTAAAATGGAAGTTTAATCATGTCACTCCTCTGCTTGGAAACATTCCAAGTCTCTCTCCCACGTATGTAATAAATAACAAATTTCTGATCTGGCCCTTGCCTTCACTTGGAGAATTACTTTCCATTATTCTTCCGGAACTATCTACTTCAGCTATTCCTGATGACTTTGACCCCCTTGTAGCAAGTTTCACTCTCTTAGGGATGCCCTTCCCTGCCCTTCTATCAGACTAACCTCTTCCTTATCTCAGTTCAAGCATTATCGCTTCTGGATGTCTTTCCTGGTGAGCCAGCCTGATCTCCCCTCGAGCATGCCGAGCCAATAGGGCCCTTTCAATTATGGTAGATTTGAAAACAGAGGGAAAGCTAACATTATTTGGAGAGGGAAAAAAGGGATGAACAACATGACTTAAGAGAGTTGCTATTCTTTTATGGTGACAGAGAGTGAGAAAAAGGAAGTCAATGAATAGTATACAAGTAACAAGGGAGATCTGACTGGGTCATCTTTTGAAATTCTTGCCATTTGGACGTTTTCAGGCTAATGATTATGTTGTGTCAAAGTCATATCCTAATAAAATGATGTGCTGGGTTGATATGCAGATACTTATAAATGACCCCCTCATATGCTTGAGAGCACAGACTGCCTGGGAATGGAGGAAAGTTTATCAGAGAAGTTCTGGGAAGAACTTAGCTATAAGAATTCAAAAGTCAGCTAGGTTAATTATTTAGATTATTTAAAATATCTTTGTGTTGGGCGCCTGGGTGGCTTGGTGAGTTAAAGCCTCTGCCTTCGGCTCAGGTCATAATCCCGGGGTCCTGGGATTGAGACCTGCATCGGGATCTCTGCTCAGTGGGGAGCCTGCTTCCTCCTCTCTCTGCCTGCCTATCTGCCTACTTGTGGTCTCTGTCTGTCAAATAAATAAAATAAAATCTTTAAAAAAAAAAACTTTGTGTTAAAAGACAAGATAAAATTTATGAAATGAATAAAAATATATGCCACCATTTTAGCATTTAATATGGATTTAACGCAACTATATGATTAAAGGATATGTTAGGACCTACTTCAGGGTTTCTCATAAGTTTAAGCAGGTTATTATCCCATCTGTAAAATTTTACATATATATTTTGATATGATGTACATGTTTGTGGATATATACAGACTTCAATATATCCACACCTACACATTTTTATATGAATACAAAACACATTACATTTTACCATTTTTCTGTATTTTAAGAAAATTGTCTGCTTACCAGTGCAGGTTTCTCAAACTATGGGTCTCCATCTATTTATTTGTGACTCAAAAAGTCAACTTAGTGGGCTTTCAGCAAAGCTTTTAAAAATCCATGGCTGGAGAATAGAATAAAAAGACATCAGAGTAACACCTAGGAAGGAGAGTAATGTTTTTACAAATGTGGGTCATGGCCGACATGTTTGAAGAGCGCGACTTCTAGAGGTTCAGGGAGAGAGGAGATTGAGAACGTCTGGTCTCTGAGGTCCCTCAGTTCCATTCCAGTGTTGAAAGCTGCTTGGAAATACCAGGCTTCTGTCAAATCCAGGCACAAGGACACACTTAATGACATCACAGCATTTTCCCACTTTCATCTGGGGATGGACCAAAGGCCAACGGTGGGTCTCCTGGGAAACTGGAATACTTTTACCACTTGGTGATGAGAACTCTAGAATGTGTTTGCTTTCCGCTCTCTTCTAGTTGCTAACAAGGGAGAGTTTAAGTCAACACCTTATTTAGCTTTCCACAGCCATTGGCCTTCTGAACACTGTTTTCTTTCCCTCAAACATACTACCTCCCTTAGTCCCCAGATTTTGTGTCTTCACTTCATTAGATTTTATGCCTGATCGTATCATAAGTGATCATATTGTAATTGTATTATAAATTCCTCAAAACCTTCCTGGAGGTTTGTGCTTCTAAAAAAACTCCATGAAATGGAGGCATCCTCTCTACCTTTAATGTATTTATCTTTTGTTTTTATGAATGTATAATATTTATAATATTTCTGAGGAATCATGAAAATCACCACGTGCAAAATAATTAGAATACCCTCTCTTATTGTTAAGGATGATTTGCAGTAAAATAGACAGGTGCAACCATGTAGTCTTGGGAAGAATATGCCTTTAATTTACCCAAATTTCAGTTGATGTAACTATACTGCAATTGTCAAAAAGTTGGGCAATTTCAGCTTAAAGAGCTGTCAAAAAGGACAGTTTGCATTTTATTCCCATGCTCTATCATCTCATCCATTTGGTGTAGCAGTTTAATAAAAGCTGAATCAATTACTTTTATTTGCTTTTTATTAAAAAAAAACTTTTTAATGCATCTCCCATGAAAATTCTCAGATGTGATGGCCAGGAGAATTGCAAATTACCTTGTGACCCTTAAGGATGTCAGAACTTAACACATGGTGAGGAGCCTGGGGATCCCCTTCAGAGCTCCAACAGTAATTTTGAATTCCAGCTTATTATTCAAAACCATAAATCATGGGGCAAGTTTACCAGACTCCTGTATCCCCCTCCTCTCCACGAGACCTTCAGGAAAATGATTACCAGGCCTGAATGGGTGATCAGGCCTGAAAGCATCACAACATAATGAAGGAAATGCAGGTGGATATTTCCAGATTCGTATTCTACTCAGAAGGCCCTAGAATCTGAGCTAACCCTAAGGGGCTTCTCAAGCCACCGATACAGCTGATATCTTGGCCCAGTTTTTAATTAAGTCTGCTAATTATGTGGGATAGTACCCTTTCCCTATATATTTTTTAAACAATGTAAATGATAAGAGGCTGATCTGTGACCACCATTTCATGACCTGTGTGAGACAGAGGCTTGAGAACACTTACGTATGTGGAAACAATTAGTTTCCAATTAGCTCGGTAACAGTGGCATCGTTTTTTAAAAATAATCAAAGAAATGTCAAAACAAGACAATGTAAACAGTAATCATGAACTGCCTTTACTCATTTGGGTAGAATTAGAATCTGGAGCTTCTGGGAGATTCTATGTCCTTTCTTACAGAAAAAAAAAGTTGTGTGATGTTTGTTCCAAAGCTCCTGTGTGCTTATTTTCAGGTTTCTCCAAAGGAGATAAGAATGTAGTGGGTGAATGCTAAATGATTTCAGGCAAGCATGTGATTTAATATCTATGACTGCAGGCACGGTCGGTCTGGGTACAGGATATGTGATCTCTCCCTTCACAGCATCAGGGGGGATGAGGAAAAATAGCAAGTCCAGCAGAGGCCGAGGGACGGAGCTGTTGACCTCCTGAAGTTAATTCAATATGGTGAGATCATCAAGACACAGGGTCATGAAGCATCTTGCCCCTTCAAGTTAAGGCCGCCAGCCTTAGGAAATAAAAATGCAGGATACCAGCTAAATTCAAATTTCAGAAAGCCAAAGAATAATATTTTGGTATAAGCCTGTCCCAGATGTTGTATTTTATGGCCACCATTTGTTGTTTATCTGAAATTCTAATTTAACTTGGCATCCTGGCAACCTATTTTTATGTGGCAACCCTCTTAAAAAAGGCAAATATAGTTGCTTCCATGTTGGTAACGATTTTTGGCTTCTTTCAGTCTCATATAAGTTATGATGCGAACTATTTCCGGTTTCCAGAGGCACAGGCAGAGCCTTGCTACAAGCAGAGTGGTTTGATGGAAGAATGAGGTATTACTTTGACTGCCACCTGTAATTATTCATGTCTTCAGAATAGTTCTATGCTCTTGATAACATAGTCCAAAAGGATAGTGTTTTATGGATCTCAAATTCTGAGAAACATTGAGAAGCTTTCGAGATCATTTTTGGGAGAAAAATAATAAGAGTCAATTCATGGTCCACACTGTACCAATAAACACGTGGATCACCTCAAAATATTCATGTTTATGGTACTTAAACATATATGTATAAAGACCTACAGTCATGTGGTCTATCTTATTTGTTGGTTTGCACAGCTAGCCCAATATATTCAAAATATTCTTACACAGAAAACTATGGGTTTGAATTCTGAAAGTGAATTTCTCTCATATTGTTTTTCTCATTATATAATACTTCACAATTCACAGTGTCCAAGAACTTTGCATGCATTCTCTTAGCTCAAGCTCCTGGGACCCTGTGAGTTAGATAGTGTTACCTTCCTTTTAGAGAAGAGGAAACTCAAGCTCGGGCTAAGCATCTTGCCTAAGGTCATTGGATGAGGAGGTGACAGAGGCAAGAAAACCCCTCAGGTCTTTTGACCCCGGTGCACTGATCTCTCTGTTAGGTCAAGCTGTGGTCTCAGTAATGAGCCTAAAATGTAAACCTTGGTTATTCTCTGAGAAAGTACGTCTGAAAAAAATATGGACATCCATTCCAAGTGTCTGAAAACAATAATGCTTTATTAATTGGCATCCTCTCCTCAGATTTTATGTCACTGAAGATTTCAGTTAAGACGCAGGTTGCCCTGATTCCTGTGCATAATCAGAGACTTCTGATGGACTTGTGACCTCCCAGCTGCCCATTCTCTTTCTGCCACATACCCTTCTCTCCCTGTTCACCTTCCTCCCTAGTCTACTATGCTTTGGTATCAACTCTATCCTCAAGGGTAGATGTCGTGAAAATGCAGTGGCGGGGATGAAAAAAGAGGGGAGCATCAGGGAAGGGGAAGATGAGATAGGCTATATTGCCTGCGGGAGGCAGAGGTGCAAACCAGCTTTGTCTTCAGCCCTCATTTTTCCTTCTTAGGCTCCATCTTCCTTCCTGTATGGCTTTTTACTCCAGAGCCCCCACTTGTCCCTGTGTCTGTAGGGAAATGTCCAAGATAGCTTGATCCTTGTATATTTTTTAAATGTAGATAAACATTACTTCATTTATCAACATCCCCAAAGATCCTTCAGTAATCTCTGGGTAGAGATTTGTCTTTCTTAGTATATTTTTAAAAACCAACGCAAAGAAGATTCTATATCATAGGTAGAATTTTACTATCCCATCCCTTTGTTAAAATCCCATGGCAAAAACCCTTTAATTATTCTCACTCTGCAAATGGTTGTGTTTTAAACTATTAGACTGGGTGCAGATCCTATCATCAGTACGCAATTTTAGGACATTCTGGTACAAACACTCCTGGTATTAATGATGGATAAGGAGGAAGACAAGTAAGGGGAAGTAGAAGAGATGAACCAAAAGCAGTCCCAGAATAACCTCCCTAATTCATCTGTCAGTCCCATCCCTCAGCTGCCTATCTCGTCTTTACACTTCTCCAGCTCCCAGTGATGAGTCTCCCTCTTAAAACTAATATTTACCATGTGCCAGCTGTTGAGTATAGGATTTGATTTTCTCCTAAGAGAAATGAAGTAAAATCATTTAGCCTGTAACTCTTTCATGGATACTGGCAGAAGACAAGAGATTTCCCGGTCAGAGACAATGGTTTCTATTACGTATAGGAGAGCAAGCACCACAAGCACCATTTTTGCCTCATCTTCACTTGTCCCCCGTGTCCCACAGGTATGAAGCTGTATGAGCCCAGATGGATGCTTGGACCTGCCATTGGTTGCATTACCAGAGAAGAACACTGGGCTTGGGGACCTTACTGTTTTATAGCAAGCAGTAATCAAGCATGTTCTCTGTCCCAGAAGACGTTATCTCATTTCTCAAAGTTGCTTGATGTAAACGTAACCCTGAAAGGTGTCCCCAGTAAAGAGCAATCAGAGTTTCACATTCTCACCATGGCCTGCAAGAAGGTGTAAGAATGTCCGGGGACAGTGGTGAATTTCTTCTCTCAACACCAAGCACTGTTTCAAGGACCTTCCATTTATTAACTCATATGTGCTTCAGAACTAGGAGTATTTTTATGATCCCCCATTTTGCACATGGGAAAACTGCAACATGGTGAAGTTTAAGTACCTTAGCTAGGATCCCACTGCTGGTAAGATGTAAAGTCAGGCTGTCAGACTCCAGAATCCACCTTCTTTTTTAATACACTATCATTTTTATTGCCAACTCAGTAGAGCTAAAGCACATGCTGACCTATTAGGAGATATGTTCCTCATTATTCAGAGGAGGACTCAGGATCCATACTTGCATGTAGATCCATGCCCCATTTTCCCAATGTCATGCTTTGCTCATGCTTTTCCATTACCTATCATTCTTCCCAAGCCCCATTGTCTTCCTTTGCTCCTTTGCTAAATTCTTCATCTATATTTTAGAAGTTATACTAACCCACTGTATATTTTCAACCAAGTGTTTTTATTTTTCCAGGGCTTATCAGTATGGCCTTGGGTTATATTTTTCCAAAGGGAGAAAAGTCATAATTTTGAGCTAAGTCCTTACACAGGGTTCTGAACCTACTTTATCTTTTTTCTTTATTCTTAATTTTTAAAAATTTTAATTTCAGTATAGTTAACATACAACTTTATATTAGTTTCAAGTGTACAATACAGTGATTCAACAATTCTATACATCATTACTCAGTGCTCATTGTGATAAATGTACTCTTCATCCCTTTCATCTGTTTCACCCAACCCCACCCACCTCCTCTCTGATATGCTTTATTTTAAATGAGTGTCCTCAGTTAAAGTTATTATTTTTTTCAACAACAACATTTTTTACTTGAAGCATACTTCAGAATACATGGTTCTAAAAGATATAAAACATTCCATCCAAGAAAAATAGAATACACATTTTCTTCACATACACACTGAAGAATCCAATCCCCTGGATAAATCACAAAAAAAGAGACATAACAAAATATTGGAAATTCAAACTGAAATGGGTCAGTATGAAATCATAACTGAACATTAAGAAATACCTTCTACAAATGCAGATCTGCCATTGAACAGCATATTTCCTCGGCGCTACTAATAAATACCCTCCTTGTTTGCAATATAAAGGGAGTATTCTTGTTTCACCCTTTTATGCCTCTGTGGCAGAACCAACGCTTTCATAACTAGGCATACCCTTCATCTATGGCACAGTGTATCATTCCATATAATATATTATACTTACGAATATTTCTGTATCTCCAACGTGACTTGTAAACTCTTTAAGAACATGAACTTATTTTATTAATTTTTTTTCATTCTCTCCAGAAACTAGCCCAATGATAGCCCAATCATAGCATACATTTAATAAATGTTTATGGGATAGTGACAACATGCACAAGTGATTACATTGCCATCAGTCTAGTATTATATTCGAGTATTCTCATACATCCTGGTTTAAATGGAGTTTGGGGGGAAATGACTTGGAAGCATAGCCCAGAATAGCATCATAATTATGGGGAAATGCCTTATAAATTTTCAGCAAATGTCAATAGTTTTCTGTAAGATACAGCTCATTTTTATGGATTGATTTACTTATGGAAGTAAATAACACTTGCATGAAAAATAAGCCTAGGTGTTTGGATGAAAATGAAAAATTTCAGTTAGTAAGCCACAGGTTGATTTTCTTTTATGGATTGCCTAGAACACATCACCAACATATTGTGCATGTGTCACTTGACTTAACTTACCGAGTACAACCAACTGATAAACAAAGCCCCAAGAACACCCATGCAATTGAACATCCATTGCTGACCTACCATCTGTTTTTAAAGCATTTAAAATGTGGTCTATTTGCTATTCTTCAGAGCTGTTTGGTCTAAAGCATTTCAAAGGGCAATTATTCCTTGCCTACGAAATAAATGGAGAAGATTATCCAATTATCACAAATTTGATAAATATTTACTGTCACTTCCTAAGCAGGGTCAAAGACAGGGTGGACTCAAGGCTCCTTCCAGTCTCCTGGGAAATTCCCTTTCTCTCTTTTTCCTGCCTCTTGCTATTACTTCCCATTCTATCCCTTCTTAAACCGCTGTCTCTTTTCAACTCCGAACCTCTGCCTGTTTTCAACCGACCTTGCTTAACTTCTCCTGCATCCCATCTGCTTTTTGCTTCCTGGACTCTGGCCTCTACCTCTGTCTGTCTGGTGGTGACCATAATTAGAATTTGGATGATGGTTTCTTCTATTCTGGGAGTAACTGAAAGTTGCAACTCTCATTGGCATGATCCCTACCCATGGTGGCCTCAGAAATAAGGGGTCAGGGCACCTGGGTGGCTCAGTGGGTTGGGCCTCTGCCTTTGGCTGGGGTCATGATCTCAGAGTCCTGGGATCAAGCACCACGTCAGGTTCTCTGCTCCGTAGGGAGCCTGCTTCCCCCTCTCACTCTCTGCCTGCCTCTCTGCCTACTTGTGATCTCTGTCTGTCAAATAAATAAATAAATAAAATCTTTTAAAAAAAAGAAAGAAAGAAAGGGTCAGAGTGCACCCTCTTCATGAGAATCTCCATAAGAGCCTCTATACTGGCTTTGACTCAACTTGCCCCAAAAGTGAGATTCTATCTGTTATTAATTTTCTGAAAAATCAATGAAAAAGATAAGCCCAGCTGCATCACTAGAGCAGCAGGGAAACATTCAGAGTGAAATAGCAACCCAGTTAACTAGCCCCTCATCCCCTGAAACAGGGCAGAAAATAACATGTAATAGGCTGGGAATTTCATGTTTAAAGCTATTAATGAGGTGACTTTATATGGCCTCATGTAGTAATTCTATATAAATACAGAAGAAATATTTTAACCACAGTCATTGCCATGATCACTGATCCATTCAACTAATACCTAATGATTGCTATTTAGAAGACACAGTATGGCAAAATATTTAATAAAACCTGGATCCCACTCTCAGTGAACTTACT
This sequence comes from Martes martes, assembly GCF_963455335.1. NCBI lineage: Eukaryota > Metazoa > Chordata > Mammalia > Carnivora > Mustelidae > Martes > Martes martes. The sequence goes on along the minus strand of NC_137890.1, from coordinate 28,464,731 downwards.
AGAAGTAAGACTTATACATAAATAAGCTTTATCACCAGACAGAAAGCAATGAGGCAATGCGTGTTGTGGAGAGACTTATTATAAAAATATTCACATATGGTTAAAATATATGGTTAAATATATATAGTTAAATACACATCTATATACATATGGTTAAGTATATATGTGTGTGTATATATATATTCAAATATATATTTGGTAAGTATATATGGCTAAATACTTATGTGGTTAATAATATATATAATAGTATATCATATATATCTGAATATATATTTCTATTTGAAATCAAGTTTTTAGGTTTGAATTTGAAAAATTCGACTCACCCATTTATTCCTCGATTTTCTCTTCTGTAAAAATATGATAATAGTAGTCTGCATTTCACTTAACATTGAAAATATTAGATGAAATATTAATAAACTATTTTGCTTAACCAGTGATTATTAAGAAGGCAGAAGGTGTGTTAGGTACTGGAGATGAAGCTGCATCAGCCTCTACTCTGTCAAGGAGTTGAGAGTGCTGTGGAAGAAATGTTTGGGTATACTGTAATAAGAGAGTACAATAAATACATAAAAGGCCGTTGGAGAACAGACAGGACAGGTTCAGAATGCGTGGAGGTTTAAGAAGCTTCAAAGCCAATGTCGGGACTGGGCATGGCTGAGGAGTCCACCAGGCCTTGTGGCAGAGGAAGGGGATCGGTTTCAGGGGAGCAGCAGGTGCAACCACAGGGGGGCGCATTCATGCTGGTGTAAGCTCAGGTGCTGTAAGCCCAGGTATGGAGGAGCGGTCAGAGATGGGACAGCTGAGGAGGGACATGCAAGGTCCTGGCAGGAGGTAAGTGTGGAAAGACAGCGGGGGGCCAAATCATGAGGTGCTTCTTAGTTATAGGAAGTAATAGGAAGATACATACATACATGCAGATAACAACGGACTTAAAACAACAGAAATTTATTCTCTCACCCTTCTGGAGGCCAGAAGTCCCAAATCAAGGTGTTGGCTGGGTCACATTCCCTCCAAAGCCTCTAGGGCAGAATCCTAGAATCTGTGCTTCTGGAGGCTCCTGGTGACTCTTGGCGTTCTTGTCTCATGGCCACATAAGTCCTCTCTCTGCGTCTCTGCTTTCCTCTTCACATGCCTTCACATGCCTCCTCCTCAATGATTGTGACTTCTCCGTGTCTCTCTTTTAAAGACACTTGTCACTGAATTGAAAGGCCACCAGGATAATCTAGGATCATCTCAAGATCCTTTACATAATTATATCTGCAAAGATTCTTCAGCTCTGAGTGAGTGTATCTTTTGCAGGGATAGGGGTAAGGGTGCCATTCAGCCTACTTCAGTGAAGAAGCATTAAAGATATAAACTTCACAAATTGGGAACCATGTGTGATAGGTCACCCTGGGGACCAAGGGGAAGAGAGTTTTATGGTTTGCAAACTCTAAAAACCTATGCAAGCTTTACTATAGTCACTGTTAACTTCCCCTGTGAATTACCAATGAAAACCCTCTAAACTCTTGAAAAGAAACTTAAGCCCTGATTGGTGCGTAATTTTTGATGTGGTTCATAATTGCCTTTTACCCTTTGTCATATAAAGAATGTACCAAGCTGTGGTTCACAAGGCTTAGCCTCCAGAACCCCTAACGCCACCTTCCCCCTCCCTCACCATTCATGGCTGTGCTTCCCAAACCAGGTGGCCCCAGAATTTCTCACAGCCTCTCAGAACTCACTTTGGGGGCCCACCTCCAGAGATTCTGAGATGATTTGTCTGGGGCACAGCCTGGGCCACTGGGATTTTATAAATCTTCCAGGCAATTCTAATGTGCAGCCGGAGACTAGAACCACAGTTCCATACATGAAGATTTTCTTTTCGATTAGCATTCGATTTCGTATTTTCACTCATTAGGGCTTTGAAACTACCAATCTCCAAAACACAATTCAACTGAAAACTAGCTTAACATTTAACACTTAATACTTGGTGAGAAGCTTCAATCAGAAAATGGTGCCTCACCTCGTCTGGTTTCTTAAAATTGTAAGAATGAGAGGGCACTTCTTCAATAACAAAGACAAATCTTTTACCATCTAGCAATCTGAGTGTTTTTTGTCACCACGGATTTTTTTTTTTTTTTAGCGTTGATTTTGATTTTTTAAAATGTCGCCTTAAAATACTATTTATTTTGATTACTGAATTTGGGGGGGGGGGGACACTTAAAATTTTGTGCCGGAGGTGAGAGAGATTCTCATCCTTCTAGTTCCCAGTCTGAATAGTTATTTTCCTGTGGCTGCTATGGCTTAGAGTTCAAATCAGAGTGTTGGTGAGGCCTCTCTTTCCCTGATGTTCTAGGGGAGACTCCTCCCTGGCTTCCTCTAGCTGGTGGCAGCTGGCTTCCTTGCCCTGCGGCTGCATCTCGCCCATCTCTGCCTCCCTCTTTACATGGCCCTCTCTGCTGTGTCTGTCTTCTCTTTGTGCCTCTTAGAACAGTTGCCATTGCATTCAGAGACCAGGCAGAAAGTCCAGGAAGGTCTTCTCCTCTCAAACCCTTAATTTATTTATTTTTATTTTGGGGGTTTTTTAAATTATGTTCAGTTAGCAGCATATAGTACATCATTAGTTTTTGTTGTAGTGTTCAACAATTCATTAGTTGTGTATAACACTCAGTGCTCATGACATCACGTGCCCTTAACACCCATCGTCTGATGACCCCATCCCCCCACCCCCCTCCTTTCTGTAACCCTCAGTTCGGTTCCTGGAGTCCTCAGTCTTGCATGGTTTGTCTCCCTCTGATTTCTTCCCGTTCAGTTTTCCCTTCCTTCCCCTGTGGTCGTCTGTGCTATTCTTTATGTCCCACATATGAGTGAAACAATGTGATAATTGTCTTTCTCTGCTTGACTTATTTCACTCAACATAATCTCCTCCAGTCCCATCCATGTTGGGTATTCAACTTTCTGATGGCTGAGTAACATTCCATTATATATATGAACCACATCTTCTTTATCCATTCATCTGTTGAAGGACATCTTGGCTCTTTCCACAATTTGGCGATTGTGGACATTGCTACTAAGAACACTGGGGAGCATGAGCCCGTTCTTTTCACTACATCTGTATCTTTGGGATAAATACCCAGTAGTGCACTTGCTGGGTCGTAGGCTAGCTCTGTTTTTAACTTTTTAAAGAATCTCCATACTGTTTTGCAGAGTGACTGTGCTACCTTGCATTCCCACCAACAGTCTAAGAGGGTTCCCCTTTCTCTGCAGCCTCACCAACACTTGTTGTTTTTTGTCTTGTTCATTTTCGCCATTCTAACTGTCAAACCCTTAATTTAGTTACATCATTGAAGAATAGGCTTCTTTGTTTGTTTGTTTGTTTTTTTTTCAAACTAAGGTTAGAGTCATAGGCATCAGGCGTTAAAAAATGGATGTATCTTTTGGGAGGCCACCACTCAACGTTCTACCATAACCTCCTTTCCTTACATTAGGTCACTTTGTCCTTACAACAAAATGATGCCCAGGGAGGATTTTATTTCCCCCATCTGGTAGATGAAGACACTGGCCCTCACAGAGGTTAAATGAATGCTCCTATGTCACTCGGGCTTTGATGTCCCTCTGCCCCCTCATTCCTGGCACTGTGCTCTTTGAGCTACAGAGACCTCATCATCAATTGCTTTCTAATGCTCACCGAAACCACGTGGGAGATAAACCATTGCTATCCAATCCTACGGAAAGTTGATTCTAGAACCCGCAGATTGTTTTCTGCTCTTCCCACTTTGCAGTGCTTCTCATGTTTCCAAGTTTTGCTCCAGCTGTTGTGCTAGCACCCTTTAATCTGTTTATAAATTGATGAACAGATAGCTTAACCCACTTCCTATTGTTAGCCCCAAAATAAAAGCTGTGATCTCTCGTGACACAATAGTTCTCCCATATTAAGCGGTGGAAAGACTGTGATATCTTTTCATCTTAAAGGACAAAGAAGATACAGTGAAATGTATAGTTATCTGACCTGGGACATCTGAGGTCCATATCTCACTAATTGCCTGTTTGATGGGGGAGGCAGAATAGGCTTCCTGAAATATTAACAGAGAGTTTGCCTTCCCTTGTGACTTTAATTCTTAACATGTAAGAGATGCTGTAACCTTTCTGGCCATCTATGTGGCACGGCAGAGAAGTCCACCTGCCTGCATTGATCACCGAGAAGAAATGGAAATGTCCATGGCTGAAACAGTCCAGGGCAGAAGGGGACATCCATGCCCTGCATTGCAATCGGGTGCCACGCTTATTTAAATTTAAACAGAGGGCTTCGCCGGATAGCCAGCTCTTTCCAGCCTCAGAAACATGGCATTAGTGAAATGTCAGCTTGCGTTAAGATCACCAGTGGCCTTTTCTGTGCACATTCTTCCATGTTTCTGCACAAAGATAGCAGAGCACGGCCATGCCTCTGCTCTGGAGATCGATCTGCCTTCATGTCTGATATTACCTTACATCGCCAGGGCCAGGCGGGTGTGAGAGAGGGGGCAGAGGGACCGTGTTTACTCACTGAACCCTGAGGTAGAGCTTTAGCAAGTTGCTAGGTGGCCGTGGGTGGCTGAACTGACTGCAGTTTGGGCCCTTTTTTAGGGTTTGCAGTGATAAGAGCAGATCTCTGAGGAGTTGAATGTCTGCGTGATCTAAAACCAGGGCAGTCAAGCTGAAGAGGATGTGTGCACTAACCTGTTTGCACTGAATACTCTCCATAAATAATTTACAGCCATGACTGCTAGCTATTATTACAAAAATACCGGATTGCATTTTGACACATGCATCCAGCTTGTAAGTCAATAGATACGTTTCACCTAGTGTGTGCAGACCTGGGAGAAGTCACCCATCCAAGTGTGTTTTCCAACAATATAATTTAGCACTCCCCAACCAGAGGGAGGAGAGCTTTCTGGGGAAGCCTGTACTCAGCCACACAATAGACTGTCCCTCTAAGTCCTTATTTTATCATTCCTTAATAGGCTGCTGATTTCCTCCTTCTGTCCTGCGTAACCTACTTGTACATTTCAAGTCACTGGTATCTAACGTTAGAGTGAAATTGCTTGGATGAGAAATACTCTTCTGCTTTCTTATTCAAAAGATATCTTCTGGGTACTGCCTGGTGTTTCCTTTGAGATCTACTTGAATCACCCCCCCAAAAAAGGTCCATTTTAACACCCCTACCCCCTATCCTAAATAGTGTGGCCTCCTTCAGACTGGAATTTTCCTCAAAGATAAGAGGAAGGCCCCATGAAGACAAACCCCATGATTTGGTAAATTCTCTTCAGAAAGCAGGAAAGAGATTTCTGTTTTCTGTGGTCTAGAAAATACGTAATAAGGCAGCCTGAGAAATACGTAAGAAAGGAACCACATTAGAGGTCCTCATGATGGTTGCTAAAGTTACATGACTCTTTCAGGTTTTTTGTTGTTTTGTTTTGTTTTTAAAGAGAAAGCCCAAGAACACCATTCAGATATTACCCTGTCTTTATGACCAATCGATAGCAGAGTTGCAGGGTCTCCCTTATTCTTTGATGAGGTACATTTATATGCAACGAGGGATTGCATGTATATTTAATAAGAAACTCCATTATGTGTACACATGGTGGGAGAAAGGAAAAAGAAGATGTTTGTGCTGGCTGTGCTCATGCTATAATAAGAAATGTGTCTAAAAATTATTTGCTACAGATTTAAAAGGATAATCTTGAGTGGAGGAAAAGGCAGGTAGGAAATGGTGGTTCTAGGCAGAGATGGTTTTTAAATATTCACATGCCAGAAGTACAAAGCATCTGATAGTAAGCCGTTGATAATGTGCAATAGAAATATATCCAGAAATATTAACAGTGCAGTTTGTTAAAGGTTTATTTTTCAGTAGCAATAGTCCTGGGTCGGGCAGAGGAATATATCGCTAAGTTCATCTGAAAGAAATAATTTTTGATTGTATAACATTTTAAATTACTCTAAATCACCTACAATAGCTGAGTAATTAATCTATAAACTCTTGCAACTGAAACTTAAAAAAAAATCACTGTCTACAGATACCTTATAATAGCATTCATACAATTGTAAGAAATATTTTCAAGTAAAATATGTATTTACTAAGGTTTGCTTGGCCTAATATGCCAATTAAAGAGAATTATGGCATATAGGTAATAGAAGAGAAGGTCTTCAAATTGTTTTAAAAATAAGGGAACACCAACTCTGGGATCCTTATGTTTGTAGATCTACCTCCAGTTCTGCTGCTTCTTTGTTTTTTACATTTGTCCTGACGCTCAATTTCCATTTCCATCTAGCAAAAGGGGCCCTCTTCACCTGAGGGAATGCACGGCTTTCTGGGGGCCGCCTTGACACAGATCACCCCATCCTGGCTTCGGTCTCTGGTGCAAACGCTCCTCTCCCGGCCCCATTCCCAGGTGCCCTTATCTATTCTGATCACGCAGAGCCTCCCAGCCTCTCCGTGGCCTTCCTGCCCTGACTTGCTGGGCGGCAGGTTGCACTTTCCTCGGGCTTCAGGGGAGCTGGGTATCCCACGGGGCCCCCAAACCTCTACACCACCCTCCCCTCCCCGCTCCCCCGGGCCCCTGTGCACACCCTACAGCCGCCGTATCCTGCGCGCGGGTAACGCCCTTCCTTGCCACAAGCCCAGTGCCTCGGAATTTTCCACACTTGCCCTTTCCGCCTTCTCCGTGAGGACTTTTCTGCGAAGCTGACCTCACCTTCATTCCTACCTTGTAGATATAGGTTTTTATAGTTAGTCACGGAGCCTTCCCACCATTACTCCATCTGCCTAGAATAAGCCACGCCCCCTTGTTTGCCCCACAGGCCCGCTCCTCATGTGTCCCCCAAGACGCAATCTGGACAATTCTCTGATGCTTCGACGGCTGCCTAGAAGGGTGTTCGAATACTAGTGCCTGGTAGGAAAAGTTTGCTCACAAAATGATCAGTTGGAAGGATGGTTCTTTATTCCAAAAGCATCCATTTCTTCTCTTTGGGAAGTAACCTTGTATGAAATGAGAGTGATAGAACTTTTTTTTTTTTTTTTAAGTGTCAATCTGAGATAATAAAAACTTGAGCACTCATATCACTCCGTATTTTGTTATACATTCTGGGTCCATGAAACCATGAGTCTGAAAACCTTTTCCCTAACGCTGGCATCCTCAGAACATGCTAGAGCAGCATTTCACGAGCTGCGGCATTACCGTGGGCTCGCTGGGAGGTGAGGGCGCGCATGGTATTCATCACAGCATCTTCAGCATCCGCCGTGATAACGACTGGAGTGAAGGAGAGAGCTGGGAAATATTTAGCTCTTTCTTGTACCAAGGGTATCTGTCTATTCCCTTTAACAAGTGGTTCTCGGCCTGAGTTCTGTGGGGCCATGTGCAGTCCATGGAAGGGCTTCAGAGGACCCGAGAACAAAACCTTATGCAAGAGTTTGCACGTAGAGTATTTATGCACTTATTTTTTTTTTTCCTGGGGAGAGAGTCTATAGCATTTTCAAAGAAGTCATAACTCTTGAAGGTTGATGACCACATTGTGGGAATTGCGTCATTCACCGTGGGCTCACTTAGCATTTCTTAAATAACCAAGATGTGCAACATTCCAGCCCGACAAGGGAGTTACAGAAATGCTTTTGGTGTGGCCCTTGTCTTCAAAGAACTCATTCATGGGCAGCCCGGCCTCATACAAGCAGGCCAATTCAAACTCGTGGTAAAGACTGCAAGAATTATAGGTAGTTCAATGTGGAACATGCGGGCTACGGCCTGGCGATGGGGAGGGCTGCCCAGAGGAGGTGACATGGAAGCTGGGCCTTGAAGAAGAAACAATTTCTGATGCAACAAACGAAAGAGATGCAAAGGATGCAAAAATGTTCTAACTATCCAACTAAGAGTCTAAACTGAACAAAAGCAAGAACAAAGACGGCTAAACGTGCATCCTGCGTCTATGCAATTCCCTTGCCTGCAATTCCCTTCCTCATTCCCAGGAGCGCCCCACCTAGTCCTAGTCATATGGCACTTACTTCATGAGACTTGGTGTGTTATGGAATAGGGAAAAGGTGTGCCATGACCTAACAGATGGGGGCTGTCAAAAACACTTGTAAGGGCAACGTAAATACTTCTGATAGTCTTCCAAGCTGGTTGAAATTAAGAGCTGTCCTGTATGTATTTGAGGCCTATTGCTACAAGTGCCAAGGAAGAGCTACGTGCTTAGAAAAGTAGGAGAGTGTCCAGAAGGATGAAGGTGGCCCTGGGCCCCTAAGCCTGGTTTGTGTGGCTGCTGCTATGCCCAGGGTGACCAGCAGCTGATCCAGTGGTTTTGTGCAAAATAGAAGAGGCATGTCTTCCTGAGTGGATTCCGCATGACGCCAGTGCACACATAGCTCAGCAAGAGTAAACGCCCCCACCCACCTCCCTGCTGGGTGCCCTTGACCCTCAGGTCCTAGGGTGGGACAGAGACAGAACAACGATTTCTCCAACCTAACTTTACCATGTGTTTAGCTGATCAGCGTCGAGCTCATGCTGGGACAGTAAGAAGCTAGAGGAGACCCCCCAGATCTTTTCCTGTGCAAAGCATGGGTCGGCGGCAGCAGCGGCAGCAGCATAAACTCCAAGAATTGCTGCCAAATCCAGAAAGATACTGTCAAGACGGTGTCTTTAAGTCTTGCACATTTTTGCAGGCACAATACGTTGAGATGAGGATGAAGAGCTGAACTCTGCACATCTTTAGGATATGAGGCCCCAGAGAATAGCAGTTCTAAAAGAGAAAAAAAAAATCATTTGGTTTGTCCACTGTTTGGAAGGAAAATTTCAGGGTTAACAGCAGACTATGGATTTCCAATCAGCACAGCATTCTATGGAATGAAACATGGGACTAGCTGTGCTCTTAATGTAAGACCGCTGGTCTTCTTCCGAGCATTTCAACTCTCTCCTCTAATGAGGCTCTGTAAATACAGAAACCTCTAAAGCAGATGTGACTTTGATGAGCTCAATATAGAAAATATATTTAATGTATAATATATAAAATCTATGTAAATATATAAAATCAGATTAAAAACCAGTTACTTTGTGATTCAGCGCTGAGCAACTCCAGAGGAAGAGTGTGAGGCTGACTTACTTTATGTATAGGTCCTTCAAGTTCTTTGTGGTAGAAGTTCAGATCCTCTGGGAAGATAATAGGGTTGTCTATTATCTATGGATAGTATATCTATAGATATACTATTGTCTCCAGAAGTCACCCCAGACTGCTCCTGTGACACCAAAGCATGTAGGATCTTCATACTGGCAGGTTCTTCGCATTTTCCTTCACAATCCAGTGTTAACATGGATCAGTTTATCGTGTGCTTATTTGTCACCCTAGAAGACACGAAGTTTCCAGCTTAGAGAATGGGAAGAAGGCATAAATCAGTGTATTTCTAAAGGAAAAAAAAATGAGGAGCCTGGTGTCCCTAGACAGACTGTACACTCTTTGGAAGACCTGTCTTGCACTTTTACCCAAACACTAAGTGCTCAATTAGTATTTGCTGAACGACGGTCTGGGAAGAAAAGAGGGAAAGAAAGCCCTGGAGAGCATGATGACTTGTGTTTATCCCAAAGAATTTTCCTGGCCCATCCAGAAGACAAACACATTTTTCATATGTTAAGTTTCATATCTGTGGCTGTTGTTGTTGTTGTTTACCATGATTCCTTTTTCCATTTTTCAATGGGTCATAAGTGACTTGAGCTAGAAATCAGAAAGCTTCTTCGCAAATAGGTCTTAAACCAGGGTTGCACATTGTATTCACGGCATCTCTGAAGTTCATGGGTGAATCAGTAGTCATGCAGACTAATAATGCTGAATGAATGACTTAAAAAAAAAAAAAAGGTCTAGAGCAGGAACAAGATCCTCCTGTAACATTTATCAAGCTATCAGCACATCTTGGTTTTCAATATTGGAGGGTCATCAAATAACCCATTTTTCCTTATCTGTGAGCAGCCATCCACCTCTTACTCGCAGATAATGCACCTAATTCAGCACATCTAGCAGGTCTGGCCCACAAAGACATTACTGTTTGTATACTAAGCCTTAGCACACATAGCAAACTGCTTTCCACAAAGTCAGCAAGCTCAAAGACCCACCAGATTGGGCATGTCAGTTCCTGAGTATCTGTATTCAGTGTTTCATCTCGCTTTCGCTTTTCATCTCATCTTTACTTCCACTTTTCAGTCTCAGTAGGTGAGCAGTTAGCAGCACTCTGAAGTAAGTAGAAAATCTTTCAGGTTCTCCGATTCTCTGTGGGCGGCACAAGAGGGCTGTGTTGCTGGATGCAGCCCACACTTAATTGCTGCCAAATGTGGAGCCACAGACATGGCCTTGAACATCCATAGGCAGATGTGATGGATAGCTCCTCCAGCGGTGCGTTCTCTCATCCATCTCTGTAGGAAAGCGACAGTGATCGCCGCAGAGTGGAGCTGACATCAGCAGAAATGACCACAAGACTCAGACGAAAAGGCAGCAGAAAAGGGGAATTGGTCTTTACGTTGCTCTCTGAGGCCTTTTGTGAATGAGGGCAATTCTCGTCACTTCGGTCCAGACACTTCGCAGATCTTTCAGTGCAAAGAAAATGGCACATCTCTAGGGGTAGGCAGCCATAAATGTTTGGCAGAGCCAGTAGATCAAGAATACTGATTATCTAACTTTCCTTACGTTCAGAAAGATGGAAATTTAAACAGAGGTAAACTATATCCACACCAATCCATCGGACGCTTGGGTCTATTTTATGGATTGGAACATTATTATTGAAAAAGCTTTCACTGTGCCCACAGCAAAGCCAATGAGAGTGACACATTTCTTAACTACTGGAACATACAAGCTTGATATAATTTGGCTTCGAACCTAAAGTTAAAGTACAAATGTGGGTAACAGCTTCAAGTAATTTATATGATTTCTAAGAGTAACTCTATAGATAATAGCTTATCTCAAAAGTGTGATTCTATGATGAGTGGAATTCCATACAAGGGTGATAGCATTATGCCAACAGGATCTTGTAGTGCCACAAATAATCTATTAATGATAGAAATAATATCAACATTACCTATTATTGGGGCGCCTGAGTGGCTCAGTGGGTTAAAGCCTCTGCCTTCGGCTCAGGTCATGATCCCAGGGTTCTGGGATCGAGCCCCGCATCGGGCTCTCTGCTCAGCAGGGAGCCTGCTTCCCTCTCTCTCTCTCTCTCTCTCTCTCTCTCTCTGCCTGCCTCTCTGCCTACTTGTGATCTATCTCCCTATCAAATAAATAAATAAATAATCTTTTAAAAAAAACATTACCTATTATTACATATCATTGCATATTATTGCAATGAGTTGAATAGTATGCCCCAAAATATATGTCCACCTGGAACATCAGAATGTGACCTTATTTGGAATACAGACCTTTACAGATGTAATTAAAATAAAGATCTTGAGATGAGATCATCCTGTATTTAGATGGGCCCTAAATATCTCATATTTACAGATATATTTATTTTAAAGGAAATGGTTCATGAGATCGTGGGGGTTGGCCAGTCCAAAGTCCATAGGCCAAGCCATCAGGCTGAAGATTCAGATAAGAGTTAATTCTGCAGTCTTGAACCCGAAGGCTAGAAACTCAGGAGAATTTCTGTGCTACTGTCTTGAGGTCAAATTCCTTATTATTCAAGAAACCTGTCCTGGCTCCTAAGGCCTTCAACTGATTGGATGAGGCTCACACTTATTATGGAGGATCACCTGTTTTCTTTTTTGTTTTAGGGGCGCCTGGGTGGCTCAGTGGGTTAGACCTCTGCCTTCAGCTCAGGTCATGATCTCAGGGTCCTGGGATTGAGCCCTGCATTTGGCTCTCCTCTCAGCAGGGAGCCTGCTTTCCCCTCCTTCTCTGCCTGCCTCTCTGCCTACTTGTGATCTCTGTCTGTCAAATAAATAAATAAAATCTTTAAAAAAATAAAAAATAAAAAAATAAAGTCGACCAATTGTAAACATTAATCACATCTTTAAAAAGAGAGAGAGATAAAAGAACCCTTCATAGTGACATCTGTATTAGTGTTTGACCAAACAACTGGTCACCATAGTCTAGCCAAGTTGACACATAAAATTCACCATTGCAGATGTCTAACAGACATTTCAAACTTAACAGAACTCCTGTAGGTCCTCCCAAGCAAACTTTCCCTCATCACTTACTAGTATCTGTTTGCAGACTGAAAAGAAATATTCAGGTCATCTCAGATTTCATTCTTCCTTCAACATAATAAATATTCAACCTATCCACAGATCTACTTACCTGTAAGATATTGCAGATCTGACCTTTACTTACTAAACTTCTTGCTACCATATTAGACAAATCTTCTCCCACCTGGATTTCTACAGTAGCCTCCTAACTAATCCCTTATGATCATTATTGTCACAAAGGCCATAAATACATCTCAGTTATAAATGCAATTTACACATGTACATAGATAGATGGATGGATGGATAGATAGATAGAGTAGATCCCCTACAAGTATAAGATACTACTGATGTCCCCTTGCCATTAGAATAGTACCCATCTTCTTCACCTGGCCTACCAGGCCTTGCATGATCTAACTTCTGCCTTCTTTTCGAACTCAGTTTATACACTGCTTTCTTTCAATCTGGTTACCCATGCTTTTGATATCCCATCCTTTTATTTATTCCTGAACATGTTCTCCAGTCATTATATTTACTCTTCCATGTTCCTGGAATGCTTTTTCCTCAAGTATTCTTATGCTTCTTTCTGAGATTTTTGCTAATTCCTTTGATAGACGTTAGAAGTTATCAAACTTCCTATAAGAACAAGTACATAAAAACCAAGATGGGGGGACAATAATTGAAGGAATAAGAAAGCAACCAAAGCAGCCAGGATTTTAGGAGACAAGACCTCAGAGAACAGAAAAGTGCATGGAAAGAGTTTGCCCTAGTCTGCTCTGTCATAACAAAATACTATAGAATGAATGTCTTAAAAACAGAAATTTGTTTCTCACAGTTCTGGAGGCTGGGAAGTCCAAGATTGAGGTACAGGCTGATTAGCTTTCTGGCAGAACGTTCTTCGTGGCTTGTCGATAGGCACCTTCTCCCTGTGTCCTCACATGGTGGAGAGAGGGGGTGAGGGGCAGAGAAAGAGATACCTTTCCTGTAAGTCCATGAATCCTATCAGATTACGGACCCATCCTTACAATACCATTTCATGTTGAAAGCATCCTGAAAGTCCTTCAAACACAGTTGTTTTGAGGACTAGAGCCTCCGTATATGAATTTGGAGAGGACACAGCTCAGACTGCTGCAAAGGCAGTATTTTCTGACGCTCCCCCCTTGAGACACTGGTTGTTTTCTGGCACTGCTGCAAAGCTGTCGCCCTGGTCTGCAAACTCAGGGTCATCATCTTGATGTTCTATCCTCATGTATTTCCTCACTCTACTGGAGCACAGGGTCCAGTATTTTACTAAAAAAAAAAAAACAACAAAACAAAACAACAACAAAAAAAAAACAAACCCTGTTACATCTAAAATTGTCTTTTGATTACTCTCAGACATGACTGGTTTAAAGATTCTAATTTGAGAATCATTTTTCCATCAGAATCTTGAAAGCGTCATTCTTTGGTCTATTAGCTTCCTGTCTTGCTGTGGTGAAGTCTGATGCAGCTTTGTTCTTTTTTTTTTTTTTTTAAAGATTTTATTTATTTATTTGACAGAGAGAGATCACAAGTAGGCAGAGAGGCAGAGAGAGTGAGAGGGAAGCAGGCTCCCCGCTGAGCAGAGAGCCCGATGCGGGACTCAATCCCAGGACCCTGAGATCATGACCTGAGCCGAAGGCAGCGGCTTAACCCACTGAGCCACCCAGGCGCCCCCTGCAGCATTGTTCTTGATCCTTTCTGTCTCTGTCTGTCTATCTCCCTGTCTCTCTCCTCCCAAACTTGAAATATCACTCTTTATTCTAGGGTTCTGAAGTTCCAAGTTCAGAAGCTGGGCCGAGGTTAGATATGTGGTGGTTGATTTTCTTTTTCACTTTTCGCATTGGAGAATTGGTAGACTCTTTCAGTTTAGGAACTCATGTTTAACAGTTTGAGGAAGATGTTTTCTTTCCTATTTATGTGACCGTTTCCTTTCCTCCATGTTTTGATTTTGCTTATTCTGGACCTCCTATATATAACCTGTTATGACTTTTCTGTGTCTTAGCTATTTTCTCATAGTTTTGATATGGTTGCCTGTTTTATACACTGACAGTGTAAGAGGATTTCCCTTTCTTCTCATCCTTGCCAACATTTGTCATTTCCTGACTTGTTAATTTTAGTCATTCTGACTGGTGTGAGGTGGTGTCTCATTGTGGTTTTGATTTGTATTTCCCTCTTGCCAAGTGATGTGGCAAGATTTTTCATGTGTTTGTTGGCCATTTGTATGTCTTCTTTGGAGAAATGTCTATTCATGTCTTCTGCCCATTTCTTCAGTGGTTTATTTGTTTTTTGGGGATACTGAGTTTGATAAGTTCTTTAAAGATCTTGGATACTAGTTCTTTATCTGATATGTCATTTCCAAATATCTTCTCCCATTCCATAGATTGGCTTTTAGTTTTGTTGACTGTTTACTTTCCTCTACGAAAGCATCTTATCTTGAGGAAATCCCAATAATTCATTTTTGCTTTCATTTCCTTGCCTTTGGAGACGTGTCTAGCAAGAAGTTTCTGCAACTGAGGTCGAAGAGGTTGCTGCCTGTGTTCTCCTCTAGGATTTTGATGGATTCCTTTCTCACGTTTAGGTCTTTCATCCATTTTGGGTTTATCTTTGTGTTTGGTGTAAGAAAATGGTCCAGTTTCATTCTTTTACATATAGCTGACCAATTTTCCCAGCACAATTTATTGGAGAGACTGTCCTTTTCCCACTGGATATTGTTTCTTGTGTTGTTGAAGATTAGTTAACCATAGAGTTGAGGATCCATTTCTGGGCTCTTTACTCTGTGCCATTGATCTATGTGTCTGTTTTGTGCTAGTGCCATACTGACTTGGTGATCACAGCTTTGTAATATAGCTTGAAGTATAGTACTGTCATGCCTCCAGCTTTGGTTTTCTATTTGAAACTTCCTCTGGCTATTTGGGGTCTCTTCTGGCTCCAAGCTCTTTGTTGTTATTCAGGAGTTTTATTTCATGAGGGCAATATGTTCCTATCTCTGTGAGGACATTAACTGATGTTTCTTCTTATCTTGATATGATTGTCCAGATTTCTTCGTTCTGCTTATTTGTTATTACGTTGTCTTTGTTCATTTTTTGCTGTTTCAATTTGGGGGAGTTTCTTAGTAGCCATTCATTTATAATCCATAGGCAGAACTACAGAGCTGATTGGAAGCTCTGCCCACATGAGTGAGTCTGGTCAATGTCGTCCTACGGGGCCGAGACAGCAACTTGACTTTCTCAGGCAGTGTATCTGGAAGCACTGTTTTTGTGGAATTTCAAGCTGTCCAGGAAAAACCGAAACATGAGGGATAAAGGGCAGACAGCAGTGTATGTCTGACTGCAGGAACTCTGGAAAAAGGCCTGGGGAACAGACTGGAGAGGCAGGGAATTCCATCCTCTGTTGCATGGATTTCCATTTTTTTCTCTCCAGCCCCCAGCCTCACTCTACCCATACCTGTGCCCCATGTCTGAAGTCTTACTGGCAGGATTTGTACGGTGACTCAACTCGCAGTTTGTCTCTTGGGATGGTGAAGAGAAGTAGTGACTCTGTTCCAGGGGGCAGCACGGTGACCCAGGGCAGCACCTCCTCTGTCTATATTCCTGAAGCAATTTTCCTGCTACACTGCTTGTGCCTGGTCCCTTCAGAGCTCCGAGGGCATTCAGACTCTTGCTTTCAATCAACTTTGATTTTTTTCATCCATCTCACCCTTCCACTTCCCTAGACTTGGTATCTCCAGGGCCTTTTTTGTGGGGTACATTGGTTTGTTTCCTTTCTACTCTTCTGTCTATTCTATTCCATTCTATTCTCTATTTTAAAAATCTCTCCTAGCCACTAATCATGGATTTTTTCTTTTCTTTTTTTTTTTTAGATTTTATTTATTTATTTGACAGAGAGAGAGAGATCACAAGTAGGCAGGGAGGCAGGCAAAGAGAGAGGGGGAAGCAGGCGCCCTGCTGAGCAGAGAGCCTGATGCCGGGCTCGATCCCAGGACCCTGAGATCATGACCTGAGCCAAAGGCAGAGGCTTAACCCACTGAGGCACCCAGGAGCCCCTAAATATGGATTTTTAAGAGGTTTTCTTGTAAGCCCTGCATGCACTTTAGCTATTTCCCTCTTTTTATCTTTCATCGTCTCTTGAAATCTCCTGTCCTCCCCTGCCTCTTTTCCCATTCTCTTTGTCTTTGTGGCTCTGTGCCTTCTTAAAATACTTTTACTGTCATGTTCAGTCTGTTCAACAAAGGAGAGAAAATAAGACTGTATCATCAACCGCTCATTTCTCTCATTCACCATTTCCTTTTAATATCTGTTGAAACACTGAGAGTCGACCAGGCTCAAAGGAAAGATCTTGAGTTCGGGGTTAAACCTACCTATTTCAAACTTCAGCTTTGTTCCTTGGTGAGGGTATCATTTTTGCCCCTCACTCAACTGTCCTGCCAAGTCCAGCAGAGATGCCTAGGAAAACAATGACTGAAAAGCATCCATCAAATTGATAACTAGAAGGCCACTGGTGACTTTTACCAGAGTAGTTTCCACAGAGCGGTAAGTGCAAAAGCCAGGCTGCAATGGGATTTGTCCATTAATTATGCTCCCGCCTGCCGTACAAGGCTTCTCCAGCACAGTTTCTAGCAAAGCTGTGAGTTCCCTGCACCTCTTGGTCTCTGCTTACTTTGCCAGCTGCTTTAGCACTTAAATGTGCTGCCACGTGTATGCATGCTTTTCCTTCAAGGCTCATATAAGCCAGCTGTTGCAACAAGCTTCAAATGCTCCCTGCAAACTGGCAAGAGTCTGAACGCCCTCGGAGCTCCGAAGGGATCAGGAACAAGCAGTGTAGCCGGAAAATTGCTTTGGGAAGGCAATGTCGAAGAGAAGGTCTGAGGAAGGAGCATCCCAGCATAGGAAAAAAAAAGAAAAATGGCCCCTTGCCAATTATATACATGGAGAAAAAATACGGCAACAAGAGAAAAGAGGAAGGAGCCTCTCTTAGTCTTTTTTTTTTTTTTTTTTTTTTGTCATGCTAGGCTGCTAAGCGTGATGTAGTTAGCGTGGGTCTTCCATCAGAACTCTAACCCTAGCGGAGAAGCCCACGGTGAGAGATGTGTAGCCGCTGGAAAGCAGAAATAAGTAAAGGGGATCGCTTTGGGTTACTCACGACTCTTCTGCAGCAGGCAATCTCTTCCTGGGCAGAGGTGTGCTCTGACCCTCAGAGAAAGAAATTCTGTACAGGACCATTTCTTGAAGGCTTCGACTGCGAAGTTTTACAAACAGTCCCAGAGCTCCTTTCCGGGGCCCTAAGTTCTAGGCAGTGTTTTGTTACCTCAATTGCAACGTTGTTTGTTTGTTTGGTGGTTTTACTACACAACCCATTTTCATAAACTGCTGCCCAGCTGCACACACTGGTAGAAAACTCGCTGAAACCAAAATGCCATTACTTGTTCTGTACAGAGAAGAATTTAAAATTCTGGAGACTGGGGAATAGTAAAATGAGAAGCTAAAAAAAATACTTTTTAAGCCTAGAAGTTCAGTGTTAATTTTGGGATCTTTGTACCTGAGGAATAGTTCTTATAGATCTTTTTTTTTTTTCTTACAGAGCAAGGACTCAGATCTAATGTGGTCTAATTGAAGTTTATTCTACTGACTTTTAAAAATAATTCTTAATATTGCTTATACAATTCTTCTAGAATGTGCTCATTTTAATCATCAGTCAGCATTTTATTATATTATAATCCTTAATTGATTGACGTTTAATCACAGTCTTTGTATTTTACTATCCCTCGTCTCATAAGAGGCAATTTTCTCTTTACTGTAGTTTAACAGCTGATGAAAAAGATTTAAGGAAACCTATAAACTTAAGATTGGTTAATGGTCCCTTATAAAAGAATATTACACTTCTAGGATCCATTGCACAGATGTGATACTCAATTGTAGAAATGTGCATGGGGTTTATTAAATTACAGCACAAATCTTCAGTCTTCTGAGTTATTGTCCATGTTGGTATTGTTAGGCAAATGGGGAGACACATTATTGCTTCCAGTTGTTCACATTACTGTGCTGTCATGCCGGCGGGGACAGCTGGCCCAGCGCCGTGGGCGGACGCAGAGCGGCGGCAGCTGCCCAGAACAGGCCGGGTGAAGGCCCAGCTCGGCTGAGTCAGTGCGGGGTGGCTGGTCCAAGGTGTCCAGGACAGGGAGAAAAATATGCACCCCCAGCTAGCTGTCGGGGAGCGAGCAGGCACAGGGAGGAGAAGGGTGACGGTACTTTATACGTAAAACGATTTTTCCGTATTGTTCCCGGATTTTAAGACTTCGTGGATATCCTGCATACACTGGAGAATAAATCCCTTAAAAACACTTCTGGACTTCTTTAATGGGCAGACCCTTAGTTCTGCTTGGTGCTGGAGGTTGTTTTGTTTTGTTCCCCATGTTAAGTTATTTCGGGGGTTTATTTCATGTTTGTTTGCTTTTGGTATTTCTGGTAGGGCTGTGGTTGGATGTAAGGGAAGATACCATAGCCGGTGGGAGCACCTTGGACTTTGGGGTCTGAAAATCCCCTCCTCACCACTGATTATCGCCATGATATTGGGCAGCATATACAACTTCCCAGAGCCTCATTTTTCTCCTCTGAGATGTAGATAATGATATCTATCTTTCAAGGATTCGAAGGTATAGGCCTAAGGGCCTAGCGCAGTGTGTTGGATTGAGTGAGCTCACGGTTAACTGATAGCTATTTAATTAGTGTTGGAATTGCAACTTTTAGATAAAACTGAAGTTCATTACAGTTTGCATAGAGATTTGAGTGATGATTTCTCCCATCTGCACCATTAAAAAGCCCTATCTCAGAGTTCCACTTAAAGGCACAAGAAGTTTGTGGCAAAAGATCAGGTTCTCGAGTCACAGGATGTTTTAAATCTATATGATCTCTGGCAAGTTTAAATTTTCTTCAAACCTTAGTTTTCTCATCTCTAGAATGGGACTATAATGTTACTTGTCTAAGAAGCCTGTTCTGAAATTTCAACAAGTCCATGTAAGTGTATTATTTAGTACAATATGCACCAAACAAGCATTAATAAACATTAGCTACTATTCTTACGACAATGAGTGTCAGTTTATGAATTTGATTCCTAAAAGTAAGATGTCTAAACTTTGCTTCTTTATGTTTGTTATCAATTGTATTGTCTAAGGCCTATTTCTATTGAAAATCTTCTAGATGCCCTCTGCTTAGTCCATTCTCCAGTTGGCATGAAAATTTTAGCTAGTTTTAGAAAAAAAAAAGAGGCAATGAATGTTGTTATCTAATAAATATTCATTCATTCAATATTTATGGACTGAATGACTGCTATATTCTAGAAACAGGGCTGGGTTCTCAGCACACAACGATGCATATGACACAACCCCTTCCCTCCAGGAATATATGGTCCAAGAGGGGGAGATGTAAATAATTAAAGGTGCAAAGTGTTATTGCCTTGAAAGATGCTTATATGAGATACAACAGGGTCTGGGAGTGAAATTCAAATCCACATGGACCAGGGTAGGCCAACAGGAAATTTATGTATTCAGTCAGCATTTATTAAGTGCCTACTGTGTGCTAAACACTAAAGGGAAGAAAAACCTCCTTCCTGAAGGGTCTTGGTTCTCACCATTCCCTTGAAATAATTCTGAGTAAGGTCCCTCTTTGGTATGTCCTTGCCCAAGGTCATGGGAAGCAGGCAGCTGATTAAATTGAGCACTCCCGCTCTTCGGGGAACTTTCTTTTCCGAAATGTTCTTACCTGGTGGGTAGTATTTTCAGTTTCCTCTGAAACCAACTGGGCACCTGCTCCACTTCTAAATGACTAAGAACTGTAGCACAGCACTTAACGATATTTGAAATGATCAGTGCCTGTATTTGTTCACTTGGTTAGTACCCCTGCTTTCCTTGTACTTAGAATATTGCTTGCGCAAACAGCTCAATAAATATTGGTTGAATTTATTTAAAGAGAGAGAGAGAGAGAGAGCTCGCTGTTCGAGAAGTCAGTTACATATATAGATAATTATAATACAACAGTTGCAGTAAATTGCGGCTACTCAGGGAAACATTTCCGTGCTGAGGCTTGCACTACGTGGCGAAATAGAGGCCCAAGTGTGAAGCTGTGTAAGGAGCTGGAGCCCAAGGGAGCACGAGGGAAGCACGGACCAGCAAGGCCCAGGAGGGAACGTGCGGGAAGGTAAGAGTGGCAGCTCCGTTCGCCACACCACTTGTTCTGTAAAATGTTTGTTTTATCCCTATAGCCTTCTCTTGTCTGTTCTAGTGATCTCCGTCGACATAAACTGTAGACGCCATCCTGAGAAGCTGGCGGGCGCATCTCAGGACCCGCTCTGAGCTGAGCGCGCGTGACTCTCGGGCCCGGTCCGCATTCGGACGCGCACGACCCACGCGCTGCCTCCCGCTCTCCCGCTCTCCCCTCCGCAGCCGGAGCTGCGCGCTCCGCAGACCGCCACGTGATGGTGCAGACCTCTGGGCATCCCCCTACTCCTTTCCATTGCCAGCCACCATTTCTCCTCTAAACCGCTGTCTTTGCGATGTAAGGATGAGGAACGAAGAAGAAAGAGGGAGAAACCACTTGGCCTCTCTCGTCATTTTGTTTGAAAGATCGATCAGTTCCCTATGAGAAATTTTCTGGGATGGGAACCAAAGGAGCTGACATCCAAAAGCAGCGTCTCCACTACAGGCTCTAACGGTGATGCTCCATTAGCTGTCAGCAGTAATCACACTTACATCCTCTTTCCAGGCCTCCAGCTATGAGGGGACGCCATTACACACTCCCTGTCTAGTTGCAAAGTGCTCGACGACAAACACGCGAACAGGCCAAGCCCAGCGGCGCTGTGAGCTTGTCCCTGGCACGGGGGCCTCTCCAGCAGGTGTCTACCAACTCACCTGTGCGCCACTTGGCCCAGGCCCTCGGGACCCATAACAGGGCTCCCCCGTGAGGAATTTGGGTCCGCCTCCATCTGAACTACAACCTCGCCCCCTCCCCCCAGGACAGCAAACCCTGCTGGAAATGCAGCACCCCCACCCCCAACCCAATTAGCTAATGGCAGGAGGGTCTGCCCCCCTCTGCCTCTCTTTAGGAGGTCAGCCAGGAATCTGAGGGAAGGCTACTCAGACCCTCACCTTCTTAAGGAAAGTGCTGGTTTGAAAAACACACAGACACAAGCACACAAGGTTAGATTCTGATGTTTTGTGCTTCTCGCCTTTAAATATTTCAGTGACCTAGCAAAGTATTCGTTCATAATGAACCCCCTCAAGGAAGCACAGAACAGCTCAGAACATATTGGGTTAACTATTTTTCTTCAGGCTTTTGATTTATGGAATGTATCTCCACTCGTCATTTTCAAATGAGAGTGGCTATGGCTTTGCACTGAGCCTTGAGCATTAACTCCTTATTAAAAAGGACTTCCAGGTACCCCTGGGCTCAAAGAGAGCCTCAGGCCAGGGTAATTAAAACATAGCCTTGAACAACATGGCCATATAATATGGGGACCCATGATGAGAGATTATCAATTTATTTTAATTACAGAAGAAAGGTGCACACGTCTAAAATAATAAATTGCCTCAGACCCCACATTTTATGGAAAGGATGACTGTCAAAGGGGTTAATTTTCATCTCGAAAACTCCTCTTCATTCCTCAATGCCCTTTCCTGTTGACAAAGAAACAGGCTTTATTTGCGAAGTCTTGGCAAGACAGAGTTGTCACTTTCATTTTTTACTCCTATTCTGTTTCTAGGTTTCTTTGCAATTATTACTAACCATGTAGAAATTTCCCTCCAAATATCCCCTTACTACTTGTTCTGAAAGAATCACCCTTCTGGTCCTTCTTCTGTGTTTCATCTTTGAAACATGAAAGCAGAGAACAAGTTCTTCAGAAAGAACTGTCCAAAGGTCATGGTTATCGGAGATCTGAAGGGAGTGGCGGGGCTGGGACAAAAGGGGGAAGCGTCACCAGACAAAAAGCTGCCGCTGTTTCTAACATCAACAGATTGTTGCTATGTGGACACAGGTTAAAAAAGGCACAAACCATTCATTTCTTTAATAGAAAGCCACACTAAAGATTTTCTGTAATGTTGGAACTACTAACCATTAAATGTCGGCTCAAGATTATTTTTGTCACGCGACACCAACAACAGATAGCCCATGTGTATGCACAGTTTGGCCCATGGGTGGCCAGTGTAAGGCCCTAACTTTCACCGTGGCAGCTGCTCCCTCACTCAGTCCCCTCATCACTAGCACCGTGTGTTGGCACCGTGGAGCAGAGAGAGGAAGGGAGCCTAGAAAAGAGAGTGTGCCCCACCACCCTGAGCCCACACAGCCACTGTAAGCCTTGGGATCTGTCTGGTCTTCCCTACCTCCCTGACCTGTTTCTCTGCCTGGAAACATCTTCCCAACCTTGTCCTAGCTCCTACTTAGGAGACAAGGTCCAAATGTCCCAGGCAGCTATTTGTCCCTTGCATTCTTTTTGTACCTTTAAGATTCACTTACGTCAACATCCTCAAATAGCAGCAGGCATCAGACTCACGGGGAGGGAGTGTTAAACAGGCTGCTGGACTCCAGCCCTCAAGTTTCTGTTTCAGTTGATCTGGGAGAGGGCCCAAGAATTTGCATTCCATCAAGTTGCCCGGTGCTGCTGGTCTGGGGACCACACTTGCAGAACCGCACACTCGTACTTGGCACTGTGTGTAGCTCTCTGTGGCTCTCTAGAATAGGCACAGTCAATGACCCTTTCATTAATGATAGTGATGACCGTCACTTTGACTTCCTTGCCAAGCTGATCTGATGAACATCTGCCTGACGTCGACGGGAAGTAGTGGCTGATCCATACACCCCCTAGAATGAAACTTTCATATACTTCTAGAACTAAAGGGCTTGAAGAGGCCTTCAAGATTGTCTAGTTCAATGTGAACATTTTATAAATGAAGGCACTGAGGCTGTCTGTCTTAGCCTGACTCCTTCATTTTCCATGTACATTCCTGGAAAGGTCTGCTTTCCTATACCAGCTAAATCCTGATTTTTTCCTCTAACATGCAGAAACGCCATGATAAATTTTGAAGATTTCCTGTTGGGATATGTGGAGTGAATTAAAATGACAAACACTGCACAGAGCAAAATATTTTTTGTGACATTTGTTGCATTTGCCATATATTTACATTTTTTCCCTTGTCACTAATTTCACATGCCGAAGAACTATTCCAAATCTGGACCACAGAAAGTGAAAAATATACCTAATTACTTCTGCTTAAGCTACTTACATTTATCTTTTAACAGTGCAACCTTCTCCTTGCAAAACTGAGGATGACACAAAAGATACTTGCAAACCCTAGTAACAGGTCCCACAGACCTCTAATTCTCAAATCAATTACATGGCATATTTTAATATAGATATAAAAAATTTTAAATGCAATAAAAACTCTTAGTGTGTTGTAGTTCAGTCTTTCTTCCCCAAATGATAAAGCTGGCTTCGACTCTGCTGGTCATGTGATATTGATGGTCATCCCTGCCCTGACTCTCACCATTAATGTTCATGCTGATAATTCAACAGATCTGACAAGTATTTATCCAGTGTCTTTTGGGGCGCCTGGGTGGCTCAGTGGGTTAAAGCCTCTGCCTTCAGCTCGGGTCATGATCCAGGGCCCTGGGATGGAGCCCCGCATCGGGCTCTCTGCTCAGCGGGGAGCCTGCTTCCCCCTCTCTCTCTGCCTGCCTCTCTGCCTACTTCTGATCTCTGTCTGTCAAGTAAACAAATAAAATCTTAAAAAAAAAAAAAAAGACTACATATCCAGTGTCTTTGTAAGCTGGGTACTGTTTTTATGTTACAGATTTAGTAGCTAAACAAGATACTTTTAAGGTCTTTTTCTTTTTTTTTTTTTAAGATTTTATTCATTCGTTTGACACAGAGAGAGAGAGACAGAGACCGAGAGCACAAGCAGGGGGAGCAGGAGAGGGAGAAGCAGGCTTCCCACAGATCAGGGAGCCCAATGCTCGCCCTGATCTTGGGACACCAGGGTCATGACCTGAGCTGAAGGTAGACGCTTAGCCAACTGAGAGCCACCCAGGCTCCCCGACAGTTTTAAGGTCTTACCTTTCAGAAGCTCTGGTCTGGGGTAGGCTGGTCTCATGTGACAAGCACAATGAAAAAACCAAGCAGGGTAAAGGCAGAAGTGGTTATAAAGGGGCAAGCCATTTTACAAAGAAGGTCCAGGAGATGATATTTGAGCCTGATCCGGAGGAGATGGAGGAGCTTATGAAAGCCCCGGCGGAGGGAACAGCAAGCACAACAGCCCTGGGGTGGGAATTAGCCTGTCCTTTTCCAGAAATGGCAACAAGGCCCGTGGGGATGGAGAAGAGGGAAGGAGCCTCTGCAGAAGGCCTAGAAAGGGTCAGGTCATGGGGTAAAATAAAGGAGGCCAGAGTCCTAATGGAAAGCCTTTGAAGGACTATAGCAAGACAGTCACGTGAACTATCTTGTTTTCTAAAGTTCCCTCTGGCTGCCATGCAGAGAATTGACTATTTGAGATACTAGTCATGGTCAGGGTACAAAGAGGAACGTTAGGCAGGAGGTTGCTGTGGTGACTCTGGAGAGAGAAGACAGGCCAGGCCAAGGTGGGCGGCATGACTACCGGTGACCTGCTGGGGATCTACTTTGAAGGCGTTTCACCCGGAAAGGAAGGTCAGAGGCCGATCTGCCGTGGAGGGGAGCTGGCTTCAGGACAGGTGTAAAGAAGGAAACGGAGTGAGAACTTTGCGGGTGCCAAGGAAGAGAGGTTGAAATGAAAGGCCAGCGTTTCCAGCTGGCGGCAAACCAGGAGCTGCCAGAACGGGCCAATGGGTTGAGAACAATATGGGATTAAATGGTGGGATTAAAATCATTGAGGAAGAGGAAGGGCAAACATAGGAACAGTGAAATATAACACGTGATAGCCAGAGGATAGAACGTGATGGTTTGATTCGGGAGGTGAGGCCGTTCTGAGTTGCTTATTTGTGTCCCCACTCTGTACGGTCGTCTTTGTAGAAAGAAAGGCCAACTAGATCCGGTGGTGGGGGGCTTGTGCCTCCTGACTTGTGCTTCGCTCCTCCCCCCGACCCCCGTCCCCCAGCTGTAAACTCCTGACCCGATTGACGAGTCTTCTGACTCATCGCCCATTTATGCCTCTGTTTAAGCAACTTCAGTTAGGTGGCTGGTGAATTTCCCTCTAGTCTAGGAGCCTCAGTCTTCTGGCCAGCTGGTTAACTACTGTGCTCTTTCCTTTATGGTGATATGATCCTCTGAATGACATTTAGGGGTGACCTTTCTCTGGCTGGACCTGATCCCTAGCACCTCTCATCCTCGGGTTGTCTCCCACAGGCCTGCCTCTGCTGGGACTCCCACCTGCATGACCACAGGGCACAGTGCGTGACCACAATCATGGACTGTAGATGCGGATTGCAGGAGAAAACCACTAGAGAACAGGAAGGTAAGAAATTATGGTGCTCAGGGCATGGGTGATTTTTCCGTTTAGCACCACAGACTGTAGGGGACCCTCCCCACTGCCTCTCAACCCTGCAATTTTTCTCTGGAAAGTTAGCGTTTGTTTATTTGTCTGTTTTCTTAGCAAGATGATTATGGAACATTTCTCTTCTTAAATCTTCAAGGACTCCTCCTTCTTCTGATTCTCAGCTGATAACTTCATATATTATGTCATGGGAGGAAATAGAAAATGCAGAGAGAACAACCTCATCTTACCACCAGCAACTCTATCAATGGACCTTAATCTTTGGGCATATACTCTTTCCTCCCTCCTTTATGATGTTTTAAAAATGTTCATCCACCACTCATACTGTTCTTGTTCCCACCTCCCTTCATAGCCAAACTAGAAATTCCACACCCAAACCCTCTTCTCCACCCCCCACTCACCCCACACTCTACTCCCCATTCACCCCTCTCCCCAGTGCAGTCCTATTTCTGACCCCACATGCTACTGAATGCCTGTAAACCTCCAATACTAGATCCAGATCAAACAAATAATTTTACTTTCTTGATTTTACATGGGGTTTCTCTTAGTATTTAATTCATTCCTTCTTGGAACTTCTGGTATAGCTGAGATGGAGTAAGGCCCCTATAGCCTATCTTCCCTACTGACTTGACTAAAGTCTCCATTCCAAATACAAAAGACAATGACCCCGGACTCTGAAAAATAAACACAAGCAGGAAGACTGGGGAGAGGAGTCAAAACACAGAAAACTGATCCATATGGGCAATAAGTGAGTTTCCCTCTTCTTATTATTTCCTTTTTTCTTTCATGTCCTTGAGCCAAGGACAGTCTTCCAGGGGATCTGACACAGCAGCCCCATGAACATCTATTTTGTCTTTCTGGCCAGAACACTGGGATATAGCCCTTTATGAGCCACAAAATATGCGAGGAATTACCATTTTTTTCCCCCTCATGGTTTTGCAAGCCTGGGCTCCCAGTGGAACCCATGTGGTGGGCAGCCGCTCTAGATGCCTAAACTCTGATTTAAAAAACAATGTTCTGGGTTGAGAAATTGGGTGAAGGGGCCCCTGTAATCAGGAGAGTAGAGAGGGGTGTTCCATTTTCTTTCACTTTCTCTCCCCAGTTTGTCTAGCCTGGCCACAGTCATGGGAATTGTACAGTGACACATTGAGCAGCTAAAACTCCAAGAAAAATTCCATCTTTTTGGCCAGACAACCAGGGAAATGGGGACCTTCTAAATAGTGAGAGTGAGGGAAATTCTGGAGATGAGAGATTTAGAGAAGTGTTTCCCCTAATTCTGTGAATGAATTGAGTATAACTTCCAGGCTTACTCTTGAGCGGTAGTTAGAATAGACCCAAGAGAGCACAGCAGAAGCTCTGAGAACTGAGCTTTGATTTAAACCATCGCCCAGGTCGCAGACTAATCCCTGAGTGGTACATGCGTACAGCAGACCTGAAATAGCCTATCGAGGGCTCTGACAACTCAGCTGACATGGGAACCATCACCCCTGGAAGGTGTGACAGGAATTGTAATCTGGAAATAACTGGGTCGAAGGCCTGCTGGCACAAACAGATAATTAACGCTCTTCCAAGGATCTTACTGGGATCTGGATCTAAATGACAGGATGGGGGTGCCTGGGTGGCTCAGTGGGTTAAAGCCTCTGCCTTTGGCTCAGGTCATGATCTCAGGGTCCTGGGATCGAGCCCCACATCAGGCTCTCTGCTCAGCGGGGAGCCTGCTTCCTCCTCTCTCTGCCTCTCTCTGCCTGCTTGTGATCTCTCTGTCAAATAAATAAATAAAATATTTTTTAAAAAAAATAAATAAATGACAGGATGTTAAAGATGTCTAGGATACGTATACAATGGAACATTACTCAGCCAACAAAAAATAAAACCTTACCATTTGCAAAGGCATGGATGGAACTGGAGGGTATTATGCTCAGTGAAATAAGTCTAGCAGAGAAAGACAATTATGATTTCACTCATATGTGGGATTTAAGAAAGAAAACAGAGGATCATAGGGAAGGGAGGGAAAAATAAGATGAAATCAGAGTAAGATGTCTCCCCAAAGAGAGGGAAGCAAACCATAAGAGACTCTTTACTATAGGAAACAAACTGGTTGCGGGGGCAGGGGTCAGGGGATGGGGTAACTGGGTGATGGGCGTTAAGGAGGGCACGTGATATGATGAGTGCCGGGTGTTATATGCAAGTGATGAATCATTAAACTCTACCTCTGAAACTAACAACACATATATGTTAATTACATTTAAATAAAATTAAATTTTAAAAAACTCTAGGATATAATAAAACTATATTTAATTTACAAAGAACTAGGAAAATGTGAGTAATTCCAAAGGGAATCAACAAGTGCCAGCTGAGATGACTCAGATGTTAGAATTATCGGGTAAAGATTTTAAAGCAGCTATCACATGTATATTCCACAAGGTCAAGGCAAACACACTTGAAAGAAATGGAAAGATGAGAGGTCCCAGAAGAGAAATAGAAATTGCAAATTAAAAATTTAGGAATGAAAATTATATCTGAGATAGACTTTTATTTGTATTGAAAATCCTTTCGCTTTGCCTTCTCCTCTGCAGCACCTTTCACATTTTCAGTCTAGTCTGAGAAATCCTGCCGTCTTCCTCACTGTCTTCTCTTCTTCCATCTAACGCTCACTTGGGTCGTTGGCTTTCTCCTCTCTTTGCTGTCTGTTTTCGTATGTAAGCTCATGCCCAGCTCATCTGCTCTTACTACTTCCCCCTCTTCACTCATCATCCATTCTTTATGGTAGTGTCTTCAGGCTTTTGCTTTCAACATTCCACAGAAATTGTTCCTATTTAGGTCACTGGTGAAACTCCTGGCTAAACGTAATGAAAAATTTTCAGTCCACTTTATCAACACTCTTGTCTTTGCAAATAATAAACATAAACAACAACAACAACATAATGATGATGATGATGATGATGATGATGATGATGATGCTGCTTGTGGAGCACTTGCTGTGTGTCCGGGCTTGTGCCTGCTCTTGCATGTATCATGATTGCATTTAGTCCTCAGATCGACCTCAAATGGGTATTGCAAAACTATTCTTATCATCATTTTAGAGATTAGAAAGTCAAGAAACAGAGAGGTTTAAGTGACAGAAGCTTTCAGAGATGGTACACGATTCACCACCTCCTCTTCCCTTCTCTGCAGTGAGCAGGGAAGTACGGGTGAATGCCAACTTTGTGCCATGATATGTGAGTCAGAAATCAATTTCTGTTCCATTAAACAACTGAGGTTTAAGGATTCTTTGTTACTGCAACATAACTTAGCCTATCCTGACCAACGTGACATCCTCGGGTACTAGCATTTTTCTCTTCTGGAGAAGTGGTGATCAGGGAATATCATGCTGCTGTCCCTTTCTTGTCTCACAGATGTTTTTATCCAGATGAATTCAGGTTAAAATTAGCATCAAGGGAAACCTTGAAATGGAACGCAAGTCCCAACTTGGCAATATTCAACCTAAGAATTATGTGTGGAATGAAAAGGGTAATCGTATTTGCTTTGAAGGATAATTATGAGCTAATTGTGTGTAGGAATGGAGGAGCCACTTCTATCCATATAAGTCTTCTTTTCTCTCGACTGCGTGTGCAGCACGTAGGCTGCTCCAGGCAGGGATAATATGCCTCCTGGAGCACTGCTGGGACCAAAGGATTAATGCCACAAATATTTGATTGGGATTACTTAATTAGGACATTAAGTGAAAAGTTTGTCCCCAAAATAGCTCAGCATGGGAAACAGGATAACATTATAACCACAGTTATTAAGCATTAAGAGTTTGCCGTGCAACATTCGTTATGAAGAGTCTCCATCCTAGGAGAAAACTCTGGAGGTATTAATATTTTCGATCACCAGTTCCGCCTTGCTAGAAGAAGTGGACAGCTGAGTCTGAGAGACCATTTACCTCCCATATTGTCCACCTGCCCTCTGCAAGGAACCCAATGTCCAGAGAATTCCCGAGTTTTAAGGCATTTTGGAAAGTCCTAATGAACTCACTTCTCGTTTTGCTGAATCTCTTCTGATGTAGATAATCTGTTTCCTGCAGCTTCTCATCCTTTCATATTTTTTAAAACTCCTTCTTTTTATTTTCAGTCCTCTAAACACGGTCCACTTCTGTTCTTTGTCCACTTGTTGCCTTGGTTTTCTTTTCATTTTTTTTAGACTGGAGCCGTTTTTCACTCCTAGAAAACTGTCATGGATCAGAAAAGGCTTGACTTTGGTTCGGTTTAAATGACTGCTTGCCCTCAGAAAGCAAAACAAACTCTACAGTACTTTCTGTTTTGGAATCCCAGAACTCAGTCGAATCTAGTGCCACCTCCACCATTAAGCCTTCCTTGATTTCCTGCCGACAAAACTTACCTCTTGTGTTAAGGAACACTTCTATGCATTCTCTGAAACGCCGCATCATTGTATTTTGACTAATCTTCTCTGTCTGCCGCGCCACACATGAAACTCCCCAGAGGCAGCAAACTCGTTTCAGTCATCATCACGTCTCTGGTCCCTCGCAAAGCCTGGCACCTTATTTTTAGGATAGAGACCATTTAGTCACACCTGATGCTATAATAGGACAGAAGTCTCGAACTGCAGCCTTGGGCTGGTGAGACACGCAGGCATGTTCTGTTTGGTTCACAAAAATTGCCCAGCACAAGTCTTAATTATTTTTAATTAATTGCCAATTTTAAGAATGGGGAAATTTATCACTTTAAAAATCCAGACTTTTAGTTCAATCCAGACTTTAAAACACACACACACACACACACACACACACACACACAACAATTAAGAGATTGGGCAACGTTTGAGCTCAGATTCCAACGTAGCAGCAACTGTCGTGGCTGAGCAGCCGCTCCCCTCTTTGGAGGACACCACGGCCCTGGTCTCCAAATGACCACGGCTTGCCACGAATGTCACGAGAAGCCCGTAAGCTGTCAGAATAGCACCTGAATGACAGGCTCCACTGGGACAATTTTCAGGTCAGTGATTTCAGGACAGAGCCCTCTCCTGATTGTCAGGCCAGAGATGAGGAATTAATGTTGACACAGGTGGGGACCCCTGGCCCAGGGAGGCCTGGACTTGCTCCCTGTCGCCCTCAGGGTGATACTGCGTTGGTAATGACTGCTTCAAACCCCAGCATACTTTCTGTTCTGCTGCTCTAGAAAATCTACTCAGAGTTCAGCTTCCAGTTTTAAGATGTGAGGATTTACATAATGAGAAGGCAAAATGGTAGCCTAGTCACTCTTTAATCCAGATGCCTTCTGAAGCCTCGGGCTTCTGTGATTTTTTGGGGTGTGACCCTGGATTATCACGCATGTCGAAGCATTTAGTGTCCATCTTTTAATTTTTTTATTTTATTTATTTATTTTTTAAAGATTTTATTTATTTATCTGAAAGACAGAGATCACAAGTAGGCAGAGAAGCACGCAGGGAGAGAGTTGGAAGCAGGTTATCCGCTGAGCAGAGAGCCCGATGAGGGGCCCGATCCCAGGACTCTGGGATCATGACCTGAGCCGAAGGCAGAGGCTTTAACGCACTGAGCCACCCCAGGCGCCCCAGTGTCCATCTTTTTAAATTCCCTTCCTGGTTCTTCTCTCTTCCCTGCCACACTTGCGTAATTAAATGCATTTCTGTCCTTCTCGTGCTGATGATCTCAAGTAATTTCCTGATCATCCTAGTATTTTAATCTTATTTGTCTTTGTTTTTTAACAAAGGGTTGGAAGCAGGCTCCCTGCTGAGCAGAGAGACCAATGCAGGGCTTGATCCCAGGACCCTGGGATCATGACCTGAGCTGAAGGCAGAGGCTTTAACCCACTGAGCCACCCAGGCGCCCCTAATCTTATTTGTCTTTGTTTTTGTGTGTGTGTGTGTCTACACAGCTTTTCCATTTCTAAAAAGTAGAAAAAGTTAAGACCATGAAGAAATTAATACCTTTTTAGATTATGAAAGTAAGATATGACTTTTTGTAGACTTTTTAGAAAATAAAGCAAAGTCTATAAAAATCAAAATGATCTGGTTTTCTAGCTTCTCATTATGACTATATGTTTCATAATTGGAAGTGTGTTGCACATATAACAAAGTCATACTGTATTTGCTTAACTTTATCTTATAACCTTTTTTCCAAAATTATTTGAAAACATTTTTTTTAGTGGAAATGTAATATTCCATCTACAGATGTATAAAAGTTATCTAGCCTTTTCCCTATATGCATTGATGTTATGTCTGGTTTACTTTTCACTTTATAAAAAAATCTTCACCTATATTTAGCTAGTTCCTTGGAGGAAGTTTCTCAAAGTGGAATTTCTGGCTCAAAAATTAAGAATGTTAAAAAACATCCAATGAAATATATTATCAAATTGCTTTTAGAAAGTTCATCCTTTTACACTCTTGCCTGCTGTGTGTCAGGACACATGGCTACCTTACCTGCGTTATGAAATTTAAAAAGTTTTGTTGATGAGGTGTTTGAAAAAATTTTTAATTTATATTTGATTTTGTTGAGTCTGAATATTTTCAAATACTCATTGTCCGCTGTATTAATTCTCTGTTTTTGAATATGGTTCATATTCATTGCCCACTTCCTTGTTGGTTCCTTGAAAATTCTTCTGATCTCAAATATTTCTTATACATTTAGGCTGGTGGTCCTGCATCTGCTATATTCCCTGCAAATATTTCTCCCGATGTGCCAATGGCCTTTCTATTTTTTATGACACTTTTGGATACATAAGTTAATTTTTTAAACTTAGCATATCCCATCAATTTTCCTTTTCCTTCCTTTGACACTTAAAAGTCTTTTTACAAAATGGTAATTACATGAGGAGATGGAGGTGTTATTGCGGTAATCATTTCTTAATATATATGGGTACCAAATCATCACGATGTAGTCCTCAAACTTACATGTTATGGGGGCCTGGGTGGCTTACTTGGTTAAGCACCCGACTCTCGATTTTGGCTCAGGTCTTGATCTCAGGGCTGTGAGATGTGTCCCATGTTGGGCTCCGCGTTGGGTGTGGAGCCTGCTTAAGATTCTCTCTCTCCTTCTGCCCCCTCCCCACCCCTCCCTCCCTCCACTTGCACCCATGCTCTCTTAAAACAACAAGAAAGAAAGAAAGAAAACGCAAAAAAACAAAAACAAAAACAAAAAAAACCCACCAAGCTTACGTATATTATACCTCAATAATATCTCAATAAAGCCGGGAAGAAAAGAAAATAAGTTTTAAAAAGCCCTTTACATACCTGAGATCAATTAAATATCCACCTATATCTTCTAGCATTTGGGTTTTAGGTTTTACATTTAATTTGCCCCATCTGCTTCATACCTATTATGGGTCACAGTGCCACTTGAATATTAACTAAAATAACTATTTTAATAATAATACATATTTTAATAATAGTAACTAAAACCTATCAAAGGCAAACATGAGAGCAAGCTCAGGTGTGCATTCCACCTGGCAAAGCATATCACAGAGGGAAGCTCTGGCTCATTCCCTGCAAAGTGAGAGCTTTCCTTTCTACCCAGCAGTGTTATTCATATAATGCTCTGTATCCAGTAACTGACCCCAAAAGACTACCAAGATACTTCCAAATAGTTTTTTTTTTCTTGAGATTTTATGTATTTATTTAAGCGAGAAAGAAAGGTAACAAGAAAGCACAAGCAGGGGGAAGGGGCCAAGCAGACTCCCCATTGAACAGGAACCCCATCGCAGGGCTCGAACCCAGGACCCTGAGATCATGACCTGAACCACGGCAGATGTTCAATCGACTGAGCCACCAGGTGCCCCAAAATAGTTATTTTCTGAGCAGCGTTTGGCGTGTGATGCTTCTCTATTTTGGAAGAAGCTATGCTATGTCTGCGGGAAAACTGGCTGTGTAATTTGCTGATTTCTTGAAAATTCCTTCTCTACTGCTGCTGCTTTATTAGTCTTTCTTTATAACAAGTAAAAAAGTCCTCTCTCCGAATCATTTTTTTCAGAAATGTTCTTAATTAGCTTTTTTTCTTTCGGATTAACTCAATAATTTTATTAATTTCTTTCTACCCCAAATCCCACTAGGGTCTTTGTTGTAATTTTGTTAAATCTAAAAATTAATGTGTTATTAAAAAATTAATTCATAAAGATATGACATCTTTATAATCTCGATTTGCCCATAAGGGGAAAAAAAATAACGGTTAACCTTCATAAGGGCTTACCATATGCCATTGGCCAATCCAGGGTGTTTTCACCTGTCAACTCATATATCGGCACAATGGTTTGCAGAAGAAGGGGCACATTTATGAGTGAGGGGGCTCAGACACAGACTAGAAAGAAATCCTTTAAAAAAAAAAATCACTGATGGCAATGGGTGTTAACTAAATTCATCCTGGTAATCACTTCACAATATACACATATATGAAATTGTTATGCTGCACACTGAAAATAATACAGTGTTGTATGTCATCTATATGCCATTAAAACTGGGAGACAAATAAAGTAGTAGAAAAAAATTTTTTAATGCTTAAAAATGTAAAAACTCACTAGCCAGGTTTTTCTCCGGTATGATGCTCACCATCCATCCTCTCCACCTCTTTTCAGCTTTCTTAGCCTCACATTGTTTCCATTTCCCATTCCATTCTTTTTTTTTTAAGACTTGATTTATTTATTTGACAGAGAGAGAGAGAGAGAGAGAGAACACAAGCAGGGCGAGTGGGAGAGAGAGATGCAGGCTTCCCGGACCCTGGGATCATGACCTGGGCCAAAGGCAGGCACTTAACCGACTGAGCCACCCAGGCACCCCTTCCCATTCCATTCTGAATGCTTTCTCTACCTGCTTTGCCTCCTCATTTTACTCCTTAATACAACTGATCATATGATGCTGCTCTGAAGTCTAAATGTAGTTGATCTGAACTGTGATGCTTTACTAAGGAAACAATATAAGACCTCAGTTGACCTGGGGGGTCTCGTACCCCAACCCCACCCTCCAGAGAAGATAGGTGACCTCCGATATAGACACTGGAGATTAATAGAAACCCAGAATCTCCAAGATACAGGGAGGAGAAAAGAGGGAGCAGAAGGGAAGTTTCAGGATGAAATTCCACCTTCATGTTTAACTTCAAGAATCTGAGAATATGTTTTCTTTGAAATTATTGAGCACCTACTGTATGCCAGGAAAGGAATCCTGAAACCATATCCTTCATCTCTTTCGGGTGATGTATCTGTTGGGGCGGTGTAGGTGGGAGGAACAAAGCTTCCTGGGTTCCTAAAGAGCCCCAGGCTGTGCCAAGGAGGAGTGGGGAACTCTCTCCACTTTGCCCCTAAAGAAGAGAATTCACTTATCCTAAGGATAAGAGATTCACCAGCCACTTCAAGGAAAAATCCAAGTATGCTAGGGAACCTTGGGTGGGGGCAAGATGGTGGCTGTGTTGGACATAGACACCAAAGTCCCCATCTTACTCGGTAGCAGGCAGGAAAGGTTGCTTGGAGGAGTTTCAGGGTCACAGTTGGGAGAGAAACTAATGTGATCTTGTGTACGGGATCCTTTGGGCTGACTGATTATGCTTGCTTTGTTCTGTCTACATCTGACTGTAGGAATTGTGGGCTACTTCCATATCTTGGCTATTGTAAATGATGTTGCAATAAACACAGGGGTGCATGCAAAAAAAAAAAAAAAGTATCCTAGTGCAGAAGAAGGCTTTTATTTGTCATTGATCTGACAGGATGACAGTTCAGTTCAATTAATGTAGATTCTTGAAACATTTCCAGGTTGATGTAACTATTCACAGCACTCAATGGACTGGGCTCTCACTCCCAAAGGGCTTCTTACGATCCACTTTTGGTCCTGGAGACCCAGCCCAGATCTCAGCATGGCTGGGGGTACCTGCGGCCCCAGCGTGACAGAGTGTAACATGCAGGTGCTTGGCCATATGGCATCCCCCGAGCCTGCTGTCCTCTGCTCTGTGCCAGAATGGGCATATGCTGGGAATAGTCCAGGACTTGAAGGGAGGAGACTCAAAACATCATAGAGCCAGGATGAGGGTAAGCTCTCTTTTCTCTTCTTTATGGAAGGAGTGAAAATGGAACCAAGAGGAAGCAGAAAATGCCGTTATTGATTCTAATGTAGGGCAGGTTGAGGTGAGGACAGATAATATAGAACTTTGGGGTCTCTGAAGAATGACCTCTTTATACATTTAAAATAAGTTTTCAAAAATGTCCACAAATGAGGGAGCTGCTATAGTCACAGATCTCACCCACTTGGCTTCACATAAACCTATTTTCTCCATACTTTAAGGAGAGAAATATCTAGAATCTGGAGAGAAATAACTAGAATCTGGCTGATTAGTGATTTTTTTTTTTTTTTTTTTTTGAGGAAGAGCTTGGTTGGCTGGTGGGTTGGGGTACCCACAGGAATACGTCATTGCTTTGGGATTTATGCTGTGATCAAATATATACATGTCCCTCCCTGTGTTGCTGTTTGGACTCCACAAGCCTGAATGGCAGTTTGGCTCAATTAATTTTAGAGGCTGCCTATTATGTAAGGGCTAAGTAAGCTTTCCAGTGAGAGCCAGGCCTCCCAATAAGCATCCTGACAAGCATATTGGGAGGATAAGGGGAGAAGTAGTGTAGGGGCAGGGAGGCTGCCAGATGGTGGGGGCAGAAGGAGGCAATGCCTCCAAGGCCAAGTTAAAGGAAGAGCTCAGAGAGAAGTTCCCATGTGCCGGGAGGAGGTGGAGTGGAAGCATGGAGGGGTAATAATAAAAAAGAGAGCTTACAAAATATTAGAAAAGAGGAGGTCATTTTCAATCTGGACATTTCCCTAAAGGACTAAGAAAGAAATCATGAACAGGAGAATGCCCATCAAGGAAATGTGCATTTGTTTCATTTACAAATGATGGGTGACTCTCCTCAGAGAATTCACTTAGCTGCCCTAGGAAGGGTACTATTTTTTTTAAGTAACGAAATCGTGCCCATTTGCCAGCATTCACAAGTTGCTGTGGAATGCTGACCACTTGTCTAAACATTGTTCGTTTTTGCTATTAAAGCCTCTGATGCATTTTAATGAAACCCATTTCATAAAACACAAAAGCATGTCGTTTTTAATGAAGAAAAAAAAAATTAGTGAATTTCTTGGCCATGTTCTTTCTTTATAATGGAATCCGAGGTATAAATGCAATATTTAACACATCCGAAATTTAGAACGCCCTTTTTAATTACACACATGCAAGTCATTCCCTGTGCGTTACTCATTTTGCTAATTTTGACCAAAGAATGAATTACCATTTGAACTAAACTCTTAATGAACGAATATAAAATTAAGCTCTTCTTCATAGGACGAAAATGGGTTACAAATAAGACGTGAACATGAAGCTCCATTTAGATTTCATTAACCAAATGCTTCTAACAGGAAGATAAGCAAAGAGCAATATTCAAGTCTTCTAAAGCATAAAGCAAAGCAATATTAATTTCAAAGGGGGAGGGGATGAAGAGGAAATGGAAACAAGCAAAGAGTTCTGGTTCTAGACAGAGATAGAGGTTTGTGTGTAGGTAGCGCGGGCAGACGCAAACGCCTAAATGAAAGTACCCAGTGCAAGAAGCACTTACTGCACAAATAATTGGCTTGGATTCAGCGGCGGAGCGGAGAACCCGCGGTCAAGGTTGAGAGACCGCGCCACCTTCTGGTTGCCGTGTGCGTGACAGGCACTCGTATTGTTTACAGACCAGCGTTTCTGTTTTATGCAAAACTTATATTGAAGGAAGGCAGCAGATACTTACTTGTGCTGTGCACTCGGTCCCCTGGGAACTGTATTGGAATGAGAACACGATCCATAAATGTACTCCAGTGACTGCTCTCCTTGAAAATCTGAGTTTGCTTTTTAAGCTTGATCAACTGTAATAGTATATGATAGGCCAGACGCAAGCACAGGCAGTACTGAGATCCGGCGAGCGAGAAGCTTCGGCTGCCTGTCTTCTCCCCCGTTGCCACTTTCTGAACTTTTTAGAGGCACAGAAATGGAGCCCCAGCAAACAAGGCAAGGCCTCTGCTGGTCAGGGAAAGCAGGTGGGGGACATGCCACCGTGCCAGCAAAGTTGCAGCATGACAAACACGTGAGCTAATTTCTGGACACTGCTCAACACACAGTTGTGGCCCAATGATGATCTGGGGAATTATGCCCTACTGAAATTCCTTTGCAGTTTCAGTGGGATCAACTGTGGTGTCATGGTGGTGGGAGTCTGGGCCAGAAGGGTGAGCTCAGCAATGACATACCTTTGTCACCACACCGGGGCATCCTGGCAGGAGGACTTTTGGAGGACCCATGACCACCCCTTTTTAGGTGTATATATGCTAGAGTTGCCTTTGAAGTTCAAGGGTTTGAAAAGGTGGTCACAAAGGAAAGGCATTGTTTTTCCCATGTGCCTTGATTAAGGAGTTTATATGTCTCTGTCAAAATTAGTCCTAAAAACCTTAAATGCTTGAGGTTAACTTCTTAAATGTTAGGAACTTCGTGAATGCTTCTATGGAGGCAAATATGTTTATACAGACGAAGGAATTCTTGTTGAATAATTGTTCTTTACATTGTATCAATGTAGACTTCTAAGATGTCTTAGGCAGGCAAGCCTCACCCATACCACCTCCCCGCCCTCTTCCATCTGGGGCTCACCACCCTGCAACCCCCTCCCCCACACACACACTCACAGCCCCAAGGATGAAGCAGAAGGGTAGTACT
Source organism: Martes martes (assembly GCF_963455335.1). Lineage (NCBI taxonomy): Eukaryota > Metazoa > Chordata > Mammalia > Carnivora > Mustelidae > Martes > Martes martes. The sequence goes on along the minus strand of NC_137890.1, from coordinate 28,426,327 downwards.
ACTTTTATCCACAGAAGGTAGAGTTTTACTGTAAGGATCCGGATGACTCTTTCAGCTTCCTACTTCAGCTACCTCTGTTGACAGCATCTGTAATACTTTTGCAAACTGAACTACTTTTGAATCTGTAAATAAAATGATCAAGAAACGAGTAGTTAGGAAAAAAGAAAATGCGGATTTAGTTTTAAAAACTCAATTTAGCTGTTGTGGTAGTAATTCATGGTCCTTAATATTGGAATTCACTCTGTTTAAAATTTGAGTATAAAGAATAAAATCAGGATGGCTGGGTGGCTCAGTTGGTTAAGCGTCTGTCTCTGGCTCAGGTCATGATCCCGGAGTCCCGGGATTGAGCCTTGCATGGGGCTCCCGGCTCATCGAAGAGCCTGTCTCTCCCTCTGTCCCTTTCTCTACTTGTGCTCTCTTTCTCTCTCAAATAAATAAATAAAATCCTAAAAAAAAAAAAAAGAATAAACTTTTCTAAGGTTTTTAAAGAGTACTCCAACAAAAAGAACAATGGGGTTAAAATGTGAGATTGAAGAGATGATGCAAACAGAGCCTCTTGAAAACAGATTAAAAACCTGTGAAACTCAGGAGGCAGCTCAAGGGGCTCCCACCAGCCCAATCGGGGACCATTTGAGAATGAAAATAAATACCGAGAGTAGAAGTCTGTAACCTACTGAATAGAATAAAAACTCCATGAGTTCACGGTAGACATAAGACATAAACAAATGGCTGAGAAGGAAAAGTTCCTCTTTAAAGCAGAAAGAGAGCTAATAAAGGTGAAAGAAGTCATGAAATCAGAAGCTCACTATTTGGCAACCAGCTCCGTAATAACTGATTCAGGGAAGGGTCATCGTGGACGCTACAAGTGGCGGGTGGCAGTATGAGGATGATTATCTCTATCATCTCATAGTATCTCTCTACAGAACTCGTTAGAAAGGATGAAATGGGAACTTGAAAGTGAAGGAAGGGCGTACCTCTCCCCTTAGTCGAGTGATCAAAATTAACATCACCTGCAAATGCACAAATCTAGTCTGTGCTTCCTGATGGGAAGTGCCAAAGCTAAATTCTCCTCCACGCTTCTCCCTTCCACCATATTGCCGCCCAAGTCAAAACCCGAATCTAAATTCATGACGAAGCAACAAGTCAACCCCGAATGGGGTACGTTCTGGATGATAATCGACTTGCACTCTCAACAAAATGTCAGTGCCACGAAATACGAAGAAAGACTCAAATGCCGTCCCCGGTTAAAGAAGACTCGAGGAAAGATGACTTGAATGAAGCACATGCTTTGTATTTTCTTTCTTACAAAAAGCACTGAGTCAGTTGGCAAATCAAACATCTATAGGTCAGCTAATAGTATTATCTCAGGGTTAATCTCCTGATCTTGTTAATTGTACTGTGTTTACCGAAGACAATTTCTCATCTTTAAGAAACACGAATTGAAATTTTGAGAGGTAAAGGGGCTTCATCTCTGCAATGTCTCTTAAATTATTCAGTTAAAAAAGTTGTAAATGTTAATATCTAGGCAACTGTGTATATGAGAAGTCTTTGTATTATTCTTGTGATCTTTCTACAAGTCTGACACTTTCAATGGAAAAAAATTTTAAATCAGTAAAATGTTAATAAAACTGCCATTTCTTGGGGCGCCTGGATGGTTCAGTTGGTTAAGCATCTGCCCTCAGCTCAGTCATGGTCCCAGGGTCCTGGGATGGAGCCCCACATCTGGCTCCCTGCTCAGCGGGGAGCTTGCTTCTCCCTCTGTCCCTCTCCCTGCTCATTCTCTCTCTCTCTCTCTCATTGTGTCAAATGAATAAATGAAAATATCTTTTTTAAAAACGCTGCCATTTATTTCGGCTCACATATTGCCAAATAACAAGTAAATCTAATTTTTTTTTTTTTAACCAAAAAACAAGTTGTTTGAGTCTCAGGTACACTCATCTTCGGGTGCTGAGGGTGGGATTTGGAAAGCTGACCTTTTTGGAGTCCCGTCTTTACTGAGCTCCACTGCCAGCACTTTGTTCCTTCTTTCATTCAAAGAACTGTGAGGGTGCAGCCTGACCCTGTGAACCGCTGGATATTCAGAGATAAGCCGGACCCAGCTTCCAGTCCAAGGCGCACACTGAGAATTCGAGTGGAGTATGTTTCAAAGTGCCACCTTCGTGGAAAGCTGAAGGGAGGAAATGGCACCAGGGACAGCTTCAAGGAGGAGTCTCGCCCCGGGAACAGAAGCGTACCTGAAGGCTGGAGTCAGAGGGAGATGGAAGACCTTGCGGGGAGCAGGGGTGCGGCTGTAGGGGCTTCTATCCAGGACCCGTGACTGTGGGACACCAGCTCAGTGGCAAGGGTTGCTACTGCCCCCTGGGCAGAGGCTGGGGTGGACCCCGCTGGCCCCGATATAGCATTTGAATTCTGTCTTGGTGATGGAAGCCACCGAAAGATGATGCTTCGATTTGTATATCAGAAGGACCCTTGGTGCTCAGCCTCCCTTTGTAATTCTTTTGTTGGCTGACTGACTGTTTCCTCACTGCATGACTGTTTTAAGTCAGTTGCTGTGCTGGTTTGAGGCACACGGTACCAAAGATAAGTATGGTTTCTGCTTTGTCCCCATTCTGTAGTCTCTGCAGCTCTTTTCTTCTTGTTTTCTAACATTTAAATGTGAGCCATGTTTAAAGACCACAGTAAGTTGTAGTTGGTCTGCCCCGTATTTATTTGTGCTTCTTAACCTCTCCCTGGAAATCCTAAGCCTGCTGTCCTTATTAAGCTAGCAGAAGAAAGTACTGGAACTACGCTGCAGTGCAATGGAAGGCAAACTTTGCCTTTCCCTAGTCCAAGTAGCTGGTTTAAACTAGACTCAAAGCTTTATGCCCAATTCTAGCAGGTAATAGTAAAATTATAGGATTCCCTGAAACTCATCTTTTTAATCCATTTACTTAACAATATTCCTGTCATCTTAACATTTATAAGATAAAATAATTGTATCATTTGTATAATTCTGAAATGTAGTTAGCCATTATTTTCAATTATTTTTTTTGCAATATACTACGATCATTTATATTTCATGCTTCGTACACTAATTAGGTTAATAGCCTCTAGTTCTAAGTACTGTAGTATTTTATTTCATGGTGTTTGAAAGCTATCTTGTATGGAATATAATCCTCCCTGTATAAATTCACATATTATCATTATTTTTTGAAGTATATTTTTATTTTCAGAGTCAGCAAGGGGAAAATACTCAAGGTAGTTTAGATTTTTCTCAAAGAAGGTTAATACGTCCTTCAACCAAAGCGCCTACTGTGCATGTAGTATCTGGTGAGGAGCGTTCAGCGGATACTGAGCAGTGGACTTTAGACAAAGTGACCCGGCAATGAAAGAAATAACATGGTTTTCTCTGATGTATGCTTTCATAAGCTTTACGGGCAAAATTTGAATTTGGTTCCTCAAGCTGCTACTTCCCAGCGACACAAAGTCGGGCGAGGTACCCGCTCGAAGGCTCAGCTTCCTTGCACAGAATGCAGATGATAATGACGCGTCAGTGCCCCTTCCTCTCCTTCCGTTCACAATCAGACTCCAGCTCCCTCCTTCAGGGGTGAGTGGGCCTCCTCCGTCCGCGTTGCGACGCCTGCTGGCCCCTCCAAACTCGCGCTCACATTGTAGTTCTTGGACATCATAGCTCAGAATCAGGCCAAATCCCTTCGAGGCGCAGGTTCTTCAGGAAAGAGAGACTAAGGAGCGGAAAAGCAAGGGCGTGGGTTGATTTGAAGTTTAGGGGTATTTATGGGCCTTGTAATGAACTAAATAAAGTCAATAATGATGTGGGGTTTTTATTTTTTTTAAGATTTTATTTTTAAACAATTTGGGGCTCAAACTTACAATGGCAAGATTAAGAGTCACACACACTCTGCCAACTGAACTACCCAGGCACCCCTGATTTGGGGGTTTTAATCATTAGAACTTTGAGCTACTAAATTCTTCCATTTTCTTGTCCTATTTCCCATATATTCCAACTAGTTACCTTTTTAAATTGACATCCATAATTTTCATGTCCAAGGCTACTACTTTTCCCCAGGCCCCTCTGCCTTTCTTCCTTCCTTCTTTCCTGGACTGTTGACCAAAGAGTTCTCACCTGTGGCTGGCGTCCCCCTCTCTGGTCCACCCTGCACACGGCGGCCCAGATTATTCTGCGTAAGACTCGATCTGTCTTGTGCTCTGAAGAGCCTGTCATTCTAAGTGCTCTCTCGTCTGAAACCAGTTTTCTCTTCCTAGTCCTTAAACTTCAGCAAAAACAAACAGCTGGCTCAGTTGTCCTTGTTTCAGGTATGGTGCATCTACGAGGAATCTTTCTCACCCTCCCGCCCGCTCCAGCGTGGCATGGGCAAATCCAGCTCCCCTCAAGCGTGAGCACCTCCTCCCTGAGGTCTTTCTAGTTGTCCCTAATTGACAATACTCTTAGCCCTTTAATTCCCATACACTTCATTTTGAAGAATGTGCTCTTGAATAAAAATCTATCAAAATCCCAACGCACTGCACCTCTCTTAGGAAACTGTCACTTCTTGGCCTGCAAATGGTGTGTCGGTGCAGGTGAAGTCACAATGTGAAAGCTCCCTACAGGTCTTAAGGCGCTCTGTGTTTTCAAAGTATTAAGCATGATATCTTCACACTAAAATTCATTCAATGAGTAATTGATTTTTTAATCAGACTATTTATTCATGTATTTATTCAACAAATATTTATGGAACACCCACTAGGTATTTAAGCCTTGTCCTAAGTATGGGATACACTAATAAACTAAACAGACCCAAATCCCTGGCCACAAGGAGCTTGAACTTTGGTGTTTGAGAAGGATGAGAGAGGGGACAGACAGTAGATAACAAAATAAGTAAGAAAAACATACGGCATTTAAGAAAGTAGCAAGTGCTACCGAAAGGAAGTCAGAGGTGTTTAAGGGGTCTGGGAAGTCCCAGGTGGATGGTGGTGAGGTTTGTGACTTACATAGGCTTGCCACGGGATGGAGCTCCCAGTTGGGCTCCCTGCTCAGCGGGAAGTCTGCTTCTCCGTCTCCCTCTGCTCCTCCCCTCTGCTTGTGCTCCTCTCCCGCGCTCTCTGTCTCAAATAAATAAATAAAATCTTTTAAATAATTAATCAATCAATCAATCAATTAAATAGGCTTGCCATAGTAAGCCCAGTGAGAAAACAGAGCTCAAGCAGGAAGGAGAAAAGTCAGTGAGTCTTTCAGACAGTTGATGGGAAGAGGCCTCCAACAGAGAGAGCAGCCTGTGAAGACCGCAAGGGGGTGCATATCCAGCACGCTTCTAGCACCCAGGACCCCCGCTGGAAGACCCTCAGGGAGGGGACAGGCACAGGGGCGGAGCTCAGAGAGGGAGTGCCGGCAGGGAAGGCTGATCGTGTAAGGACTTTGGTTTTGCCCCTGAGAGAAATCGGAAGTCACTGAAAGGCCTTGAGCCGGAGTGGTGCGACCTAGTCCTGCCTCTATCATCTTTTACTCTCATTTTTCACCTTTTGTGAATAAGAATGTTGACCTAAGAGAGACCCACCTAACAGAATCCAACTACACGCGTGGGCCATCCATGGACCCCCCCCCCCCCAGAGTGGGAAAGACACTTCATTCTCCAACCTGAGACAATAGAGTGGAAATGGTGACAGAAGCAGGTTAACTATAGCTCTGGCTTCTTGTGACTGTCTATCCATGGACTGTTCCTTGCCTTTTCATCCCCACACACTAACCAGAAGCCTCTGGTCTTTCCGATATTTTACTTGACATTTCAGGTGTTCTAGCAATAGCTTGCAGTTAGCTTTGTCAATGCATAAAGTAACAGTAATGGTTAAGTTACTAAGTATTCCAAAAACTGTCAAGTTAGCCTTTGGTTTTAAGGCTGGTTTGAAACATCATTTCAAGTTGCTATACCAGCAAATAGGGAAAATTTAAATTTAAAATGGGCCTATTGGGGCGCCTGGGTGGCTCAGTGGGTTGAAGCCTCTGCCTTCAGCTCGGGTCATGGTTTCAGGGTTCTGGGATCGAGCCCCGCATCAGGCTCTCTGCTCAGCGGGGAGCCTGCTTCCCCCCACTCTCTCTGCCTGCCTCTCTGCCTACTTGTGATCTCTCTCTCTCTGTCAAATAAATAAATAAAATCTTTAAAAAAATAATAAGAATGAAGTGGGCCTATGGTCTTGCTGTCCCGCTGTGTGCTCTTGAGTGAGTCCTAATGAGCCGTGGATTGACTAAAAATTTGTCATCAGCAGGATAGAGTTGGAAAGGGGTGACAGTGCCTTGTACACAGGGGGACAAATGTGGGGCCAAGACTCAGTCTGTCTCTTGCCACACGTCACAAGTCGCTCCCAAGGCGCTGAGGGAAGAGTCTTGTTGAGTCCCCCTCACACAGAACCCCAAGGGCCTGGCATCGTGCTCAGCTCAGTTCCGGGCTTATGTGAGCCTGCTAGAGTGCATTATGGGTAATCCACTGCACTGTGGATGCTGTGGGAGCTGATCTGGGACTGGTGCCTCCTTTCCCATTCTAGCTGCGTGCCCCTGGTCACTAACCATCTATATTTGCAGGCCTCTAAATCAGGGAACAAAGGTCCAACCTTCATACAGAGTTTCCTCAATCACAGGGGAGAAGTTGGTTGCAGCGGCCCAGGCCTAGAGTCAGACCATAGGCATCTGAGTAGCCTGGGCCCTCGGGGCTTCTCCTTCCTGGCTGTGTGACCTTGGCACGTCATCCAACCTCCCTGAGCTTCGGCTTCTATATTTGTCTGTTGCGGTTGACAAAACTTATTTTGTAATATTGTTGTTAGAGTTTTAGTAATAATCTCTTACTGAGGACTTGGCAAATGTTAGCTTTTCAATGAACATCAATTCATAATCTCAAATGATTCTACTGTGATATCAAATATAACTCTTCCTGGTCATGTATTTCGGCAATTTGCCTTGAATACACATTACAGATTACTGACTTCTCCCGGATTTTAAATGTGAGTGGCCCTATTGAGTTCACATATATTTTAGAAAACATGATTTTCAAGGTAATTCTTCTGCCTGGCTGATAACAATGAAGTGGAAATTGCTGTTTGGTTAGCTATAAAGAATATTCCCAGAAGGAGTATTGTGAAATATCAGAATGGGCAGAAAGAACTGGTGAGTGGATTTTAAAGTTCTCCCCCTCCCCCCACCCCGAAAGATTTTCAAAGAGAGATACATTTTGCACACCGAAGGTTTTAGTCCTTTTGTGTACAGATATTTTGGGAGCTCTGTTATATCACAGGCTCTGAGAATAACAAATGGCTGGGCTTCAGCTCCTAGCCTGGAAAAGTTTTCAGTCTGGTAGATGAAACACCGTATATTGTATTATATTACAATGTGATGAGTTCCAGCAGAGTGAGCCATACCTGAGGGCAGAAGGATGATTTTGATGATCCCCCGCTGTCTATTCCAGCTGAATGGCTTGGTGATGAGAAATAAGGGACCCGGATATTGTGATTTGGGGACGTCATTCCCTACTAAGACAGCGCTGGGTGTTGTGTGCTAACAGGGGAAGGGTGTTTGCAATAAAATCATTGTTAGGCACTTCCATTTTTGCAAGTGATCAGTGGCATTAGCATTTCCATTTTTTGATGGATTGCTAAGTCCTTGGTGATTATGATAAATGTCCCTTCTCCATAGGCTACTTTTTTTCCTACAGTTGAAATTATGACCATTGATTCCCATCTGTGTCCACAAAAGTAATACAGGCAGGTAACCTAGAAAAGCGACTCATGGGTATTTGCCTGTCATCCCTTTTGGACAGAGAGGTTGGGACTGCCGTGTAGACTGAGTCTAAGGGACTTAAAACGAAAGGGGGTTTGGGAAGTCACCGCCAAAGGCTGTTCTGATCCAGGGATGGGCCTCTTGTGTCCTGCCAAAACGGGAGCGCTTCTCAAGCTGTTTAACTTGTGATCATTTTCTCTGGTTGCCTTTTCTTTGAAAACTAATTGTAGATGTGAAATGGCCATGTTTAAATAATTCATAAAAAAATAATAAATCCAGAGGAAAGTGGCAAAGGTGCAGAGAAACCTGGCGAAGTACAAAGAAGGGGTCGAGCCCGTTACAGTTTTCCAAGAGGCTCCCCTTACTCTAGAGTGCTTAATTAGGCCTGCCTGCTTGTTTGGCCCTGGGTTGGTTTTGTTCTTTCAAGAGAGCTGTTGACCTAATCCTACATGAGAACGCACCGAGCAGCAGCTTCTCACAGTTCATGAAAACATTTGTAAATGCTGTTATTTGGGCACGGAGAGGAAAAAAAATTGGTACCTTCTGACTGAGGGAAACTCATACATTTATAATTGTATTTTTTAATGTTGAAAAACAGCCTTTTAGCTCTACCAATTATGCAAACCAGTTAGACAACATTGTTTAATGTAGGCGACAAAATGCCCAGAAGATCCTTAACTAGAAAAACAAGATCTTCTGCAAGTTTTGGAGATTCTTCCAACCAGACAATTAATTGAACTAACTCGATGATGCCTTTGTGTGGTTCATAGCTCCTGGAACTAGTGCTGTGCTTACAGAAGCGTTTTGAACGTTACCTCCTTGAAACTTCTAGATCAATTAGTTTGTGATAGAAGGCAATCTCGAGGTATAAAATTACTTTTTTATGCTGATATATCATTTTCAGATATTAGCTTTTCTTTCCTTTTTTTTTTTTTTTTTAAGAGCTAGTTAGTAACTCCTGCACCGAAGAAGCTGCTGTATTGGTTAGACTTCCACCCCCCAGCTTTGAGGGAACTTCTACCATGTTCTTAATTGCCCCTCCTCAAATACGGTGGGTAGCTGGGTATGAAAAGAAGTGACTCAACGGTGCCAGAAGGAAACGAGTTAGATTTCTCTATTCTCTTACACCTGCTGCGCACGGCGACGTTTTAGAACTGGCGCTGTTCAAATACCACCGCTTCAGCTCTTTTCTCTGCCCGTTTTAGTCTCTCTTTCAAAAGTACCCCAGTGCTCCTCTGCCGCATGACACCAAATATGCTTCTTCTGCCCGATGCTTTGTGATTGGGAATGTGGTCTTCAAAGTTGACATTCAAAAATATCCATCTGGCTCCTTAAACACTACCGTGTCTCGTTTGTTTTCCCAAGTCTCAGCCGAGGAGATGTTTGTCACTTAATTGCTGCTGAGGATCACAGATGATGGTTTATAGGTTTAGGCAAATTGTGGGCAGCACTTTGTTAACCAACAGAAGAGCGGGCTGGTCCTGGATAATTATCCTATGGAGCTCAATTGGCCCTTAACGGCACCTGCCCGGGCAGCATCAGGGAGCCTGTTTCAACACAAAAGCTCCTTCTTGTTAATTAACCTGTGTGCACTTGTTACAAATGAAACCTATTTGTTTCCAGTTAATACCTTTGCTGCTACTTTAAATATTCATTTATTATTGTGCTTGTTAAGTGAAAGGTGGAAAAGAATGGTTTGGATGACTTCCATCAGTACGCACTGAGCTTTAAGAGATCAGCCAATCAACTACTACGTCAGTTACATGGCTGTGTGTTCAGTGGGCCCCCAAATCTCCTTGAGAAAGATGAGTTGCTCCCAACCATGAAAACAAGATAGGGGCGATGGAGAAGCCAGGCACCCACGACAGTAATCAGTGAATTTTCATTAGAGAAGAGTTTTCCTAGATGTTAAACGCAATTCATGTGAAGCTTGGTTCCATTTCTCTATCTACGTCATGACTATTTTGTGTCTGGGTAGATAAAAAACTGGACGTGTGCAAACAGGTATGTCTTGATTTTCCCTTCAGTTGGCTTCAACCAAATGAAGCAATGAACCAAAATTAAGAGGGATTTGCTTAGTTACTTTTAAGCAAAAGTAATTTGAGGAAAATATAAGGAACATAAGGAAAACATAAGGAAATTCAGGTGCGTACCGTAATATGGCAGAAGCATGTTCTTAATAGCCCCTCCTAAAATGCGGGGGGCTAGCATTTGAACTGAAAAGGCAGGAGAAACAAACATGCATCCATTTAGCATGTTTTACATAATATCTGGAATAAAACAGTGATTCTTGGAAAGGCTGCAAAATTTATCACTCAAAATTTTGGCGATCTAGAATTGATTTTAGGTATTTGTTATTGTTCTCCAAAACTCATGTTGGAAAGTTTCCTAAAACACATTTTTCTCAAAGGAAGAATAACTTAGCTTACAAATTCTTTAAAGAGATGAAAAAATAATATTTTACGCCAATGTAAGGGCTTTTAATTTTTATTTGGATGAAATACTGGAGTGTCATGGCTTTAAAATTTGCCCCTCAAATGTGCCTCGTTAGCAGAGTATGTAGTGCTCAGTCTCATAAAATTTGCCCCTCAGAATATTTTCCTTTTGTTTTTGTTGTATCAAAAATCATGCTTATGTGACTTCAATTAGGTTCTCTTAACTGCATACAGAGTTCAAAATACACTTGAATATTGATGGGACCAACATTCCACAGCCACAAATCAATTACTTTGATTCTTCAGTTTTAAAATTGGTCCAATAATGCATTTTTGAATAGGTCAATACTGCCTGCTATATAGAGTAATATGTCTAATTTGTTTCTATTCATCATGATCATGTAGTTAAGAACAATATGCTTAAAGCCCCCCGTTGTCACTGGGAAGAATGATATGTAAAACTGACAAAAGAATTTATAAAATTGCTATATAGGTATAATGTTTTGTAGAGATGGAACGTATCCCCGCATTCTCTTTTTCCCACAAACATGCAATACTCTGGCTATATTGCTCATTTGCATTAACCTGATGGCCAGCACACCTGAACACCCATGTTCTCTGTCTACCAACTCCAAAGAGACCATCTCTCTATGCCCAGAAGGAATGCTTTCTTGCTGTCTTCTGCAGCATCATTCAGAAAAATTGGAGAAGAAATGCCTTTTACTCTTACCTTACCCAATCATTTTTCTTCTCAATATGAATTCTGCCTTAGCAGCACCAGCAAGTACTTATGAGTACCCACCCGTGGCGAGTGTTGTGGAGATGGTACCAGAAGGACTGGAGTAACATCCATGATACTGTATTTTAAGTTCTGCTATCACCAATTCGGGATGGTTATCAGGGGACAACAAAAAGGGGAAACATGGACGTTCATCCTCTAGCTAATGTCCTCTGTGTCCCTCACCCATTAAAAGAATGTAAATTCATTATGTAACATATGAAACAAAAAACACTGACTGGGATGCAGGAAACCTCTCTGTGTTGCTTTTGTGAAGTAAAAAGCATCCTCGTGCCTGAGTTTACTCATCGATTCCTTAATTAGCACAACTGGAGAACCGAGGAGAAAACCCAACAGGCTGTTCTCCTTCGCATCCTGGTACATGTTGGACTCACAGGGGGAATTCTTAACTCTTAGAACACCAGAGCTGTGTTTAGTGTGCTATAATCGATATAAAATACCTCAGCCTTTTATCATTAAGTGGGTATTTGGAAAAAGTCATTACATACTTCGGCATTGCTTAGTGCTAGGAAAGAACTTAAAAATTCATAGTGATCACTTACCTGAAGTCTTATATCACCTATTGCCCATATCATTCTGATTAACCACACGTATGCTGTCTTGAACGCTATGTATAACTATATTTACCTCCTTACAGAATAAATGTTGCAAATATATGTTACTTATGTACAGGTCTGATCAGTCATCAGTAGAAATAAACTATTTCCATCCAGTGCTCACTATACACCAAGCAATTATTGTCTACTATTTATAAGATTATTATAATACTTAAGTCCTCATGCCTTTGATTAATATTCTCATTACTGATTGAAGTCCAGTTGAGAATTCACAATTATTAGATTCTTTTGGGTAAATAACACATAGCTTCTAATAGAAGTAGGTGAACTCTAAAATTCTTTCCCCACTCAAAACTTTGCTACCTAATGTTATGTTACAGTAAAAGCAATCATAAGACTTAATTCTGTAACATATACACCTATCAGTAAGCGGAGACAAGACAAAGACACACAATCTCTTGGTGAAAACATTCTTTTATAACGTATTACATAGATAAATGTGTGCCTACCAATTCAAGCCATACACATTGTGCCTTTTGTCCAATGGAGCAGACAGAATATATTAGAGGATTCAGGTGGAAGATGGAGGAGAGTTCACCGTGAATGGCAGTAGAGAAATGCAACACGAAAGAAGACAAGCTTGACCAGATTCCCCAGAAAAGGCAGGTCTTAGAGGAATGGTGTGTGGCCAAGGGTGTCCTTAGCAGGAAGAAACTACCAAGAGTTCAAAGGTGGAAACCCTGCAGTCAGGCTCACATATTTATGGAATTGCACTTTTCCTAAATCCAGCTGTCAAAGTTGGAACAACATTTTGAACAAGAGGAACATTACCGTCAAATTATAGGTGTCTTAGCAGCCATACCATCAGAATTAATCTATTCTAATAGGCCACTCAGGCATAAAGATTGTGGATTTTCTATTTTTTATAGGCAACTTGACTTTCAGTTAGAATATTTTATAACCTATTCCCTAAAATATGAAAGGCTATGAAAACACTACCTGTAATCCTTTTAGCTGTGCAGTGCGTTATTGCTGCTGACAGTGCCAAGAGAACAACAGTCTTTCCCTGTGTTCGTTCATTCATTCATTCTTTCATTCATTCATTCAGCCATCTGGATTAAGCACCCACCATGTATCCAGCATCGTGCTAAGTTGTAAGCAGTTTCAGTGAGTTGAGAGAAATGCTGCTTAGTGTTCTTTACCACCTTGTGACTATGACGATATTAGTTGACTAAGGGAACTGCCCAAGGCTATGACCAGGGAGTGGTGGGTGCTGGTGGCAGGAAGGAGGAGACAGTAGAGAGCATTAACTGACTGAAGCACTAATCCTACTGAGACTCTCACTTGCGAAAATTCCTAGCTGTTTTCCCATCAGCACTCTGGAAGGCTAAGGTTGCTTTCAAAGATGCCTAGAGTCCAGGCTTGTTTTGACAACTTCCAAAAAGTAGACTTACCTAAGACTCTCAAAATGATTTAAAATGGGGTTACAGGGTGCCTAGGTGGCTCAGTCAGTTGGGCGTCTGACTTTGGCTCTGGTTATGATCTCAGGGTCTTGGGATCAAGTCCTGCATGAAGCCCCACACTGGGCTCCTCGCTCAGCAGGGAGTCTATTTCCCCTTTTCCTCCCCCTCTATCTCTCCCCCCTACTCATGCTCTCTCTGTCTCTCTCTCAAATAAGTAAATAAAATCTTGAAAACAAAATAAAATAAAATGAGGTTCCAGTGTACAAAGTAAGAGGCCAATAAGATGACTCCATCTGTACACACTATTTGCTCTCATTTTCCAAGGGTGTCCAGAGAATTGGCAGGAATTTCCAGCTGTTTTCCTGTCTGCACCATAAAGAAGTTGAGCTTCCCGGCTTCAGGTTACTTTGCCAGGATGACTCTATGCCTGGGACAGTCCAGGTTCTGTCGGTTTTCCAAGTGTATAATTATTAATAACACCTAATTTCCTTCTTTAAAATGCCCCATTGACATGATAAATTATGTCGTCAATTAATTCTAGCTGACTTCAGCCTTGAATAATAGGTCTCTAAATGCACCAACAGTTTGGGAAAGAAGACTTCTGATAGGTTAAAATTCTTCCAACCAAGGAAAATTGCTAGAGGGTTTTCCTGAACTAGTTACATGATACTAAAAAAGTTTGGTCAATACAGCCAGACGGTTGATAAGTCAGGGACACAAATCACTCTGGCCTGGTGGCCCAGGACAGACTTAAGAGGCAGCCAGAGTCACAGCCCAGGCCTGCCACTTCTTGCCCATGTGACCTTAACCTTACTCAGTTTCCTTGCTGTAAAACAGGAATGCTAAGGGTATCTATCTCACAGGATTGCAATGAGGATCATATTAACTAATATATGTAAAGTGCCTAGAACAGTGCCTGGCATATGGTTGGTCGTGTAGTAAGGGTTTGCTCTCATTACTTCTTCATCCAAAAATGTAGGCCTGGGAGTACATATACCTCCTTGAGATCCTGATTACATCTCCTTTGAATACACCTAGAATACGGCATTGCTGGCTCACAAGATAGTTCCACTTTTGATTTTTGGGGGAACCTTCCACACTGTGTGGCATAATGGCGCATCAACTTACCTTCACATCAACAACACACATGGGCTCCCTTTTCTCCACATCCTCATCAATATTTATTATTGTTTCTTTTGTTTTCCATGCCATATTTCTTATCTTCCACTAAGTATAAAGACTTCCAGTCACACCACCTAGAGACCACTTTACCCACTGCTCCGTTTGGCCACCAGTCTCTTGCCTCTCTCCTCCAAAATGGAGAGGCAGATACCATTTCCACAGGGAAGAGCAATCCTTGGTTTGTGGCCTCTGCCAATAACAGAAACCCTGGACATCCAGGTGGCAAAACTGTTGCCACTGGCATCTATTGTGTGAACTGCATCAGAAGAACCAGTGTGTCTCCCTCTCTCTGTTGGTGATCAGACCAATTCTTCCCAGGTTAGCACCTCGGTCACCATACACAGATTACCAGGGTCAAACTTGATGAAATCAGTAATCTTTCCAGCTCCCAAATCAATCTGAGTGGTGTCATTCACCTTGATGGACAATCAGGATAGCAGATGGTGCAAGCGTTGTGGGTCACCAGGTGAGGGATTCCTTTTGTCCCCACAAAGGTCTTTCTCACTCTGTACAACTGATACTTGGCCTCCTCAGGTATAATGCGGTGGACAGCAAACCGACCCTCGGTGTCATAGATTAGATGGAAATTCTCCCCAGTCTTGTCAATGCCAATGACATCCATCAAACCAGCAGAAGAGGTTAAATCAGTTCAGACCTTTCCATCAATCCTAATAAAATGCTGCATAGGGATCTTCTCGTTTTCTTCTCCTTTTAGTACATACTTAAGTCTTCTCTTCAGGAAAACGATGATATGAAGACATCCTCTCAGTTTAGGGGGATCCGTAGATGGACAAGAGGCAAACACACCTTTCAGTTTATCCAGCAGCCACTGCTTTGGAGCCACTACGCTCTTCAGGTGCTTCTTGGGACCAGGAGCCATAGCTGCACTGGGCATGAAAAGAGCTCTTATCATTGGTCTTTTTGCTTATGGCCGTTCTAACAGGTGTAACAGGTGGGAGGTGCATTTCCCTCATTAGCGATGTTGAGCACCTTTTCATATACCTGTTGGCCATTTATGTCTTCTTCTGAGAAATGTCTATTCAGTTCCTTTGCCCCTTTTCCAATCAGGTTCTTTTGTTTTTTTGCTATTGAGGTTGTTACATTCATTGCAGCATGATTCAAAATAGCCAAGCTGTGGAAACAACTTAAATGCCCATTGACAGATGACCAGATAAAGAAAATGTGGTCTGTACATGCAATGGAATATTATTTAGCCTCAAAAAGTCGGGAAGTCCTGTCATTTGGCACAACGTGGTGGAAACTGGAGGACATCATGCTAAGTGAAATAAGCCAGATGCGAAAAGACAAATACGGCATGATCTTACTCCCATGTAGAATATAAAGTAGTCAAAGTCAGAGAAGCAGAGATTAGAATGGTGGTTACCAGGAGCTGAGGGGAGGGGGAAATGGCAAGATGTTGATCAAAGGGTACAAAGTTTCAGTTATGCAAGATGAATACGTCCTGTAGGTCTGCTGTATAGCTTGGTTACTACAGTTTAAAAGAACTGTACTTTATACTTGAATTTTGCTAAAGAGGATAGATCTTAATAGTTCACAACACATACACATGCACTAAGACAGTGAGAAGAGAAACTAGTAGCTCTGTGAGGTGATGGATATGTTAATCAGTCTGATTGTGGTAATCATTTCACAATGGAAATGTTTGTCACAATACCAAGTTGTACACCTTAAATGTATACAGTTTTTGTTCATTTTACCTAGGTAAAACTTCAATTAAAAAAAGGTAGGCATAGATGAGTTAACAGATCTTGTATAGACAGGGCCTTAATTGAGAAATGTCAACCCCTAACTCAATAGACTACAAAGCAAATTTAATCATCTTCAAAACCAATGGTAAGTTGCTGTAAAACTTTAATGAAGATGATTGAGATAAAGGGCACCTGGGTGGCTCAGTGGTGGTTAAGTGTCTGCCTTTGGCTCAGGTCATGTTCCCAGGGTCCTGGGATCGAGTCCTGCATCGGGCTCCTTGCTCAGCAGGGAGCCTGCTTCTCCCTCTCCCTCTGCCTGTCACTCCCCTTGCTTGTGCTCTCTCTCTGAAAAATAAATGAGTAAAATCTTTAAAAAAATATTTTGGGATATATATTAAAATAAAACCAAAATTTTTATCTACAGTAACACTTTAAGCATATCTGAAGTGAAACCTTTTACCTCACTGACCCTATAGAAATGTTACTATGTCTCATTTTATTACTCTCAAGATATAAAGCATGCTGGTATCAATAGATTATAGTATCTTAAAATTTTTTATCTTCTAATATTATAATATTCTAAGCCCCCCATCAAATATAAACTATTTATGTCTCCCCAGCTCTGGGTAAAAGGTATCATATATATTTTGTATTCGGGTATGCCTCTAAAGCAGATAAATGTCATTGTAGACGTTAGAAAGGCAGTATACGTTTAACTCGAAAAAGAATCACTGATGATAATAGGATACATTAAATTGATAATACTTGACTGTTGCCTCCTGAACTGGGATTAGGCTATCAGACAGCTCCCAAAAGTAAATACCTTGATAGAATGATCATGATGGAATTTAGAAATTAAATCCAAAAGACTATGTTAATGTAGCATAAATGGGAACATGAGAAAATATCAAAGTTGAAGTTTTTGTTGGAAGATGAATTTGAAATGATCTCTTATGCATATGCAACTTTTAATACATACTCTCTGAGGTACATTTACACTCACATTTAGAAGTCTAATTAGTAATAAAAAGGAAAGAGTTCATAATGATAGCACCCTGCTCTTAGGGTTCCTATTATAGATTCCGAAAACAAATTCATTAATATCTTAATACGTGGTGTCATTTTCCACACTTAAATATTTCAGCCCAAAAGATGTAAGCTCTCCCCACTCCTCCTTTTTTTTTTTTTTTCTTTACATTTAGTCTGTAAATTTGAAGCCTGGGGATCTTGTTACTTTCAAAATCAGACTTTTGACATTTTTCTCCTGCAAAGTAAAAGATTTGGGGGTAAGAGAGTAGCCATTGTGCTTTGAAATATGTGCTTTTTCTAATATGTGTTGTTGCTTGAAAAGGCTAACAGGCGTTTGGATAGTGAATCATCAAAAACACCACTTCTGAGGTTTCTCTTTTAGGCTATTATGGGTAGAATGCCTCTTAACCCTTGAGGCAACTCAACAATTGAGTTAAGGAGATTTTCATGTATCGGTTTTGCCTGTCACATGGTTGACTTAACTTCAGGATATACTTTGCCGCTGAAGGTTCATTTCCCTCCATTTGTTAAGTGGCTAATTATAAAGGTTCACAAAAGAATTGACACAAGGGAAAGAGAGGGGCCTGGCTTCTCTCAGCAGCCCCAAGAGGCCTGTACAAGTGTCATTTGTAAAAACAGAGCACAAATTAAGCAATGGCCGTAATAAGCTGCCAGGAGCTGGGGTATAATGAAAGGGGAATTCTTATGTCGATGCAAAGCAGGCACTAAACTGTTGGGATTTTTGTTTATTTTTTTTTACATTGACAACTAACTCCTAATATAAGTCATCCTGTTAAAGCATCTATGGCAAAAAAATAAAATTTTAAAGCTAAGTTGACCATAACAAGATAAATAAAAAGACAATTTTATCCCCGCAGCTGGGATTTGCTGGTTTGTTTTCTATAATATATTGAAAATACTTTTGAATCCCAATAAAAATAAGTTTTATTTCCTGAATAAGCACGTATTTTAAATAAAGTTCTTAGAAATAATGACCAGAAACAGGAGTGTGACGTGACACATCTGTATTAAGAAACAAACATTTTCCGTCAAATAACAATCGGCTTTCCTCTTTACACCCAGTACCATGAATTCTAAATACCAGCCTTTTTAACGTTTGAAAAAGCATAAACAACAAAGAAAACTCCCTTTACTTAGGAGCGTGATAGCTAATGAAACAGACTGGAAATTGCTGCATTGTTTCTACCTTTCATCAAAACATCCCTATGCATAGTATTCACATCATTATGTAAGACATTTGCAAATATGTATAATGCTTTTGCCTATGGGAAAACTCTCCTGCTCTAATGTATTCCTGAAAGATGAATGAACAATTCTCGAGGTATGATAAAAAGATTCAGAGGGTTGGATAGAGCAATGATATTAAAGCCACAAGCTCATCATTTAAATTTTTTTTTTTAAATGTCAACTGCTAACACTGCAGGTCTCTGTTTTACTTATTTTTTTTTTTTCTCTGCAAACTCACCACCTCTTATCCAATTCCTTCTCTGATTCAAGATCAGCAACCCCCAGTTTGCTGGAGGCCACTTGCTTTGATACTTCAGCGGGGATCTTGTGAAGCCAGAAGTGTTCTCTGGCTTCAGATCTCTGATCTGGATTTTTGCCTGATTTGGGATTTTCAGTAACATCTGAAACAGCTGTGGAAAGAGGTGCATCACCAAATAGGCATCTCATTACCAGCTGAATTTAGTAATCAGAACAGGAGTTGATGCTTAGAGCATATGTGGATTCCACTGAGACTGAAATTGTAAAAATGTGAAACAAGTCGTCATCAGATTTTTGAAAGCAAATGGAGGGTCAGTAATGGGACTAACAGACTGGAGGAAGTGAGAACATTAATGCCAGCAGAGGGGTGGCAACCAGGTGAGCCCCTGAGAGGCTCTGCACCTGGAGACATCAGATATCTGACGGGTGCAAAGCCAAGAAGATATGATTGGGCTGAAGGTCTGTGTATACAGTCACTGAACTTCCTAAGAAGACTAGAGTTTTATTTTCTGAGAGAAACTGAGTGCAGAGTTCTCCAGAACTCAGGAACAATAGGCACCCAAGGGGCCAGGCTCAAGGTATAGGGCTGAAAACAATAGTCTGATTAAGAGAAGCAGGTCGGAAAGCCTTTACCACCAACCAGGAAGAAAGAAAAATGGAAGGACTCTTCTTTGGGGAAACTGAACTGACTTTAAAGAGAGCTTTTGATAAAAAAGGTCACCTTGCTTCCTGCTGATTCCACAGCGAAATCCTTCAGTGGAAAATTCCCATCCACACATATGGAGCCTCTCATTTGCCTTTAATGCTTCATTCATAAACACTGACAAACAATAGGGGATCACCAGGCACTTGAGTAAAGCCCCCAATATGAAAAAGAGGATAAAAATAATCATACAAACAAACAAAGGAATCCAGAGCAGACAATGCAGTATACAGAAGAAACTTTAAAAAATAATAATAGCCTGGGAGAGTCAAGAAAAGATATTGTGTTCATAAAACAAGAACTGAATGCTTTGAAAAAGAACAGAGAACAAGAATGAGCTCTTATGAATGAAGACTAGGAAAGCCAAAGTAACACTGTAATAGAAAGGCTGATGAACCCCCCAAAATTTCCCAGAATATATGTCAAAAAGACAAAGAAATGGAAAATCGTAGGATAAAAAAGAAAGTAGTCCATGGAGAAGATAAAATGTTTTATTAATAAAAGTTCTAGTGAGAATAGAGGGAATGGAGGGGAGAAAATTATCTAAAAAATAACACAAGAGGGGCTCCTGGGTGACTCAGTGGGTTAAGGCCTCTGCTTTCGGCTCAGGTCATGATCCCAGGGTCCTGGAATCCAGCCCCGCATTGGGCTCTCTGCTCAGCGGGGAGCCTGCTTCCTCCTCTCTCTCTGCCTGCTTCTCTGCCTACTTGTGATCTCCCTCTGTCAAATAAATAAATAAAATCTTAAAAAAAATAAAAAATTTTAAAAAATTAAAAAAAAAAACCCACAAGAAAAGCATTCAGAAGTGAAGGCATCTGTCTTCAGGTTGTAAGGCTACTGTGAAGTACCCAGCCCAATAAATGAAAGGAACAGAACAAAATAACAACAACAAAATAAACCAAGGTACATCCGCATGAATTTTCACAACATTAAGGGTAAACACAAAATCCTGTATCTTAAATTCAAGAAAGAAGGAAAGGAAGAAAACAAGGAGAAATAGATAAAGAAAAAGACAAAAGACAAAGCAATAGATCATATATAAAGAACGCAGAATCAGAATGACATCAGATTTCTCAAAAGCAATATTGGAAACTAGAAGTAGTATAAAAAACTGCTTTCAAAACTCTAGGGAAAATGACTTTAAACTTCAAATTTTATACCATGAACATTCTTAATTGGGTCTGAGAGTAGAATAATTATATGTTTAGACACACCAGGATTCCCAAAATTTTACCTACCATCAGCCATTTTTAGGAAACTACTGGAAGTTGTAATCCAGAAAAAGTAAGAAATGAGTCCAGAGAAGCGATCCAGAATATACACTCAAATGCTAGGGTGAAAACGATGTCCTGGTTTGTTTGGAACAGTCTTGGTTTAGCCCAGTTGTTCTGGCGTAATTCTTAACATCACTCCTTTTATTCTCAAAGGTGTCCTAGTTATTTCTAAAAGGTGGATATCTAATTTCACATTGTATGACATTTCAAGACTTTTACCTAAATTTCTCCATTTTGGTTCAAAGTCAAAAACCATAGTGCAATCAGGGGCTTAATTTATCTACGATCCGAAAAATAGATCAGAAAATACACGTGGTTATCTTGAAGCTATGAAATAATTACCAGTAAACCTCTCATTAGCAGATGCAGCTTTCCTCTAAGTCAAGTTAGTAATTAAACAAAAGCAGAATATATAAAAATAAGATTCCGAGAAACAAACTAAGGGTTTTGGGGGGGGGGATTGGGTGAGCCTAGTGGTAGGTATTATGGAGGGCAAGTATTGCATGGAGCACTGGGTGTGGTGTATGAACAATGAATTCTGGAACACTGAAAAAAATAAAATTAAATTTAAAAAATCAGAATATAAACAAATACAAAATTAATAAATGAGACCATCTCATTTCATGAAAAATTTGTGAAGGCAACAAATGTGGATAATATACAAGAAAATAAAAAATAAGGTTCCAACACTCATAAATTTCACTGGGATGTTTTACCCATTTTTGCTACTCATATAGGTCAATAGAAAATGCTTGCCAAAGATTGCTTTCTTGGTAAAAGGCATCTGTAAGGGTGATCATGAGATGCTCGCACAGGCACCCCAATGACGTAATCGTCAAATTCTTCGATTTACTGTCAGTTGTCTTTACAGTTAAAATGTGGATCCCTTTATTTGAAGCCTAAAAACGAAAATGTCTGAAGTGTATACATTTTTTTAAAGATGGGCCAAACAGAAAAATTAACTAGTTCAGAGACTGCTCTACCCTGGGCATTGTGCTAAGTGCTATCTATGCATGGTGGGGGACAGTTATGTTCACGGGCTTCAGAAGGTCATGCTCGGACTAGCTGTGTGACTTTGGGGATATTTACACTATCCCTCTATGCCTTAGTTTCCTCATCCCTGAAGTACAGAACATCTCACAATTTGGCGTGCTTCAGATCAAAACGTGTTTCTGTTTACATTTTGTTATATGGGTATTTTTCCAAATACAGCTGCCTTGCTAAGCCTTTGTTGGAGCTGTCTTAGCAATATAAGTTAGGTCTTCTTTTCCCCAAACACTGGAGGAAACTACTGCATAGTTTAAAATATGAGTGCATAGCGCGCAATTCCCCTAGCCAACAGAAATGAATATAGAAGGGAAGATACGCCCGTATGTGACTGTCAGCCACAACTCGCTCTCCTTCTCGACCTGTTAGAATGAAGGAGCAAGCATAAAAAAAACTGGTTGAATACCTCACTGCGCTGCTTGGGGAAGCCATGGAGTCCAGGTCTTTTTCTGTGGGTAGAGTTAAGCAGAGTAACCAAGAAGCCAAGAAGGTAGAGGATCTAAGAAGGAGAAACATCTCACCTGTGCCATTATGATTACAGGTGCTACCTGTTGTTCTGGAAGCCATGACAAGAGGTTATATGGTCAACAGCGGCACTGAGTCATGTAACCGGATAATACGTCAATGTTGACAAGTTTCTTTACAAAGGTGAAAGGATAACTCACTTTCTAAATACTTATCAACACCTTAAAAATGTGTTTTTTTATTAAAAACCTTATCACATAAGCTATGTGATAATTTAAGCACAATTGTGTTGACACCCTTTATTTTAAAATTTAAGGACAAAAGTATGTGGTTTGTTGTTTTCCTTTTTTCTTCCTTTTTATATACACGAAGCAAGTGATGATTAAAGAATTGAAGTTTTCTGGTGAATGAAACAGCCAGACCACTTTTCATGACAAAGTTGGTAATTAGAAGGCCAATTTAATGGTGAATCAGGCAGAAATATTCAAACCATGACAAATGACTTTAATAATGCAGCTTGCAATGCTCGAACAGAAATAAATTTCACTTCCTCAAACTCTCGCCTTTTTTGGCTGCCTGGAAGATAGAACTGTCCAGGAGGTATTTTGTACCCTTTATTCAGTAAAGCTTTTACTAGATTTTAAGCGACCAAATAGCTTGCAAATGCAAAACATCATTCAACTTCTTATGATTTTTTTTCCTGAAGGTACACCGTGTTCAGAATTCTGAGTAACTCAAGATTTATTTTTCTTCTGTTCTGCTTAGCCCTGCAATAGTGTTTTATTGTTGCCACCCTGACTTGAGGTATTAAAGGGAGCTACATTGGCCTCAAAATTGAAAGCTAATTTTGGTGTTTGTCATAAGTTTGTTAAGACCACATGCATTCCACAGTTTGAAAAATTTCATTATTCTGTCCATGCTGGGGCTTCGTAATTGGATAGTAAGGATGTTCAAAGACTAATTTAGTGAATTGCACAATATTTTAAATGGAATTATGCAGGTTTATGGGTCCTTAGGGGATTCAGCTAGGAGCCTCTCGAGAAAATCTGTTTATCAGTAAATGATATTAGCAGCTTTCACCTAGCTTTTGTCTTCATTAAATTGCTGCTCCCCCAATTGAGGGTCACATCTGAGGCCTGCTTTGATAATTTGTCATTATTGTCTTGTTTATTGGAGCATAAAGTTGATACAGGCCAGGCTGTGCTGTTTATACACAACGTGCAAAGAAGTTTCTATTAACAATTCCACCAGTGCTAAATCAAAGTGGAATTTTTCAGGGTTCAAGAAAGGGGATCATTTGTCGCACTCTAATTTCCTCTAAAACTCTCTGAGTACGTGCCGTGCCCCCTTCTCTCATATGTATAACCATAATGGCCTTGCTAGAGCCAATCCTCGGCAGACTTTTTAAAAAATCCATTCTTATCTTTAAAAATAAGGTTGAGAGTTGGAATTCTTTCTATAGTATTGAGCCATCATGTAAAACCCAATCCATGCCACAGACATCCCTTAAAAGATGGCATTCACCCACAGTGACCATTAACTCTTGCTCTTAAGAGACCTGGGGTTGTAGGTGAGCTATTAAGATTGCTAAGAGCCATACTGTCTGGCGGAGCACAGGCCCACAGACTTTCCAGCGCACTTGTGAGTTCCCGGTCCGGCGATGGATGCGGCATTCCTTGGAAGCCTGTCATGGCGAATTTGAACGAATCCCCGAGGACCTTTAAAATCAGTTGGCTTCCGACTATGCTTTACATGTGGGTTAAGGTGAGGTGTTCTTTGCCAGTGATGATGTGGGATCTGGAACCGGGGAACAGGGCGAGTAGTCCCCATTTTCCGTTCCTCCACCCGCCCATTCGCAGTCCCTATGCCCCCAGGAGCAATACTGTTTCTGTCTCCACAAGGGACGGAGGCTGGCCGGAAGGAAAATGGAAGTTTAGCAGCCAAACGTCACCAGACTTTTGTGGCGCGGCCCGGGAGAAAGGAACTCCGGGGCCCCCGCAACACAAAGGGCGAATTTTCTGTTGGAGCTCACCCAGTTAGTGGCAGCTCCCACAGGTGTTATCAAACACACCCCGCATTCCCTTTGCCTGAACTGCCTTTGGCCCGGCTCTCCCTGGGAGGGAGGGTGAGAGGTCCAGGGCTCCTCCGGGGCCCTAACTGTATCTGCGTAATGTGCCCCAGGGTTTGGGGGATGGAAGGAAGGAAAAGACCAACCCCTCAAAGGTAAAGACAAGTAGAAATACTAAGTTCCACCCTCTTAAGGACTCGGACCTTCCTTACGGAAGTTCTCAGGCCAGGAGCTTAGCCAACCTCTTTTTTATCTACGATTACCTAGCACTTCCACAGCTTTCAAAGATTTATGGTTATTATCGCCATCCACTCACCCACATAATCACCAGCCTTTCACTTTAAAATGGTTAAAAATTGTTTCATAGATTGCAGATCATTAATGTAAATTAGACTATTTCTATATTTGATTTCTTAATTTTTAACAGGAAAAGAACAGCTCTCACACATGCACTCTTTTTTTTTTTTTTTTTACTTGAAAATTTTAAATGGCTCTCCAGACACCTCTTTCAATAACTCTTACCCTCCAAAGCTAGGCTGCCTTTTAATTTCACTTTAAAATAGCTACATTGGGACCATAATATGATTAGAACTAATGAATATGGTGGAGAGAAGCAAGAAAAATTTTATTTAAAATCTTTAAAAAGTATAAATACTTCATGTGAGTAAGGACCTCTGGTTTATCCCAGCCCAGCCAAGGACTCAATTTTGATTCTGAGGGTCGGTCATCTGAGCTCGTCACGTCTCACCTTGCTGGTCTGCTCCAAACGATCAAGACTCCAAAGGCTTCCTCACTGGATGGTCGGAAGCAATTGTGTTAAAATAATTTACCATCTCATAATAATAATGATAATAGTAAAATCGTCCAAGTGAAAAGGCAATAAAAACTTCTTATATATTGGGTCTAATAAAGTCTTGCCTGTTTTTCTGTTAAGGAGCTCTGGACACAGAGAGCACAAGCAGGATGCCACCAAATAGACAATGTATAAAATTGCCAAAATTATTGGTGGATATTTAAATTTTACTTAAAAAAAATTCATTCTTTAGAGTTCTTTAGTCTTGACTAGTTTCTTTCCTTTAAACTGGTTTCTCGAAATTAATGCAGGCATTTGGAATTTGCTTAGTAATCTCCGAAACTTAAGATGGTTTTATCAGAAAGAGGTCGATGTCAAAATCCATTATGTTTTTGCCAAACATAATTCCACCTTCCTAAGACCTTTGCGAGCCCTGGCAACTCCTCCATCCATCGTAACTTTCCCACCGTGTTGGTCTTTCCCTTAAGGCATGGGCACAGCTTGCCACTGCTACGAGATGAGAGGCATTTTTTCGTAACTTAGGAAGGTTGAATCTGATGTCTCCGTAAGAACATTTGGTGAGTTCTTTTGGATAGAGACAGCGAAAACTGTCTTTGTAAAATCAGCATGGTTAGTTTTCCCGAGCTTTGAGAGACAACAGCATATGGAAGAGTCCTGAACACCACCGTCAGTCAAGGACCCCAGGCTACTTTTGATTCTGCAACCTTGGGCAGGTGTCCTCACGACTTGGCTTTATTGCCCTTTGCTGTGGAATGATGGTGTGGACAAGAGGCTTTGGCTTACTGAGCATTCGTCATGGCAGCTTGCGGGCCACCTCAGGAGTTCAGAAAGGTGGAGAGCTGGTATTCTCCCCACTGGTCAGACTGGGCAGATGCGGTCAGCTCCTGCACAGTCCAGGGATCAAAGCTGGGATTCCAGTGCATGGCTGAAAGCATAGAGCTTGGTAGGAAGACTCTAGCCTAAAGGCAAGACTAGGAACAGACTCGTCAGCAGAAACAAACTAAGCTATGTTCATTTTTCTTCTTCTAGCTTTAGAATTCTTATTTTCTGCTTAGACTTGAGTTTACTTAATGCTGCTATGGAATTTTAAAAGCTAGGCATTTCTTTGGCAGTTCTCATATTTGGTGAGAAATGATGAATATACAAAATGCTTTTGGCTTTAAAAGCATTAGATCTTTGCAAGTGGCAGTATATATTGATAGATAGAATCCCGAATTTGGGGCAAAGAAGATATAAAAGTTCTATTCCTTGACCTGTAAAACAGAAAGCTCATTCCTACCCCCATTGTCTTAAGGCTCCTTGCAACTGAAGGACTTATCCATCGCTGTCTTGAATAGCAAACAAAAAAGTTTTGAAGAAAAGAGGATTATAGTCAACAACTAAGCAAAAATAAAACAACACTGTAATTTGATTTAGTTATGAAATTTAGAAATAGCAGACATTTTTGCTTAAATGCAAATAAACACAACTTTGAAGAATTACTTGCCCATTGATATGTCCATGTTTTGAAGTGGAATTTTACTTAATTTAGGAAAAGAAATGTGTATCTGCAGACTCGGTTTTATCTATGTTTCTTGTTGTGAATATGTATCAGCTTGGTTTTCAGAAAACTGACCTCTGAAAAATTTCTCTCCATAAGTGCCCCTGAGCCCAGAATATAGGGTCTTTATTCCCTAAAGAAGCAGAAAATGCCCCAGTGAATTTCTCTCTTCCTCTCTGAATCAGTCAGCACTTTAAAATTTTGTTGTTGTTTTTTTTTTAAGTTGGGAATTTATTTGTATTCCTGTTAATGTGAAGATATTAGAGACTTTTGTTACAAACTCATCAGTGCGGTGTGCTGAGGGCTGGAAACAGGGGCAGGGAGATAAAGGGAAGGTGAGAAACAGAAAACAGGGACAAAAAAAGAGGCCAAAGATTATAGGATGGCTGATAATGTGAAAAGAAGTTCAAAAAAATAAGTAAAATAATAGAGGGATAAGTAAATAACAAAGCAGGTTTTATTGCTCTATTGAACATTTTGATTATGTAGCTTTTGAAGTTATTCATGTTAGCCTAAAAATCATGAGGAGCTGCAGTTCATATGCATTTTTTCCTATACCCAGAGCAACCGTACTCATGAGCATTCTGATCGGTCATTGATATGTCCGGTTCTAGAGCAAGGGGAAGTCTTGTTAAGCATTCCCCAGAGAGAAGAGATCTTTCCCGGGGCTCCTGATGCTCTCTCCTGCAGGGTGAAGAGCCATGTCAACCCTCCCCCGCCCCTCCACATTGCTTCCCCCACAGAGTTTCCCCTCCGTGCCTGCTCACAATTGCCAAGAGCTGCTTTGTTACAAAAAGAAGGAAAATCCCAAGACTGTCATGCTCGTCCCCAGCTTTCACAGCTGTGGGGGCATCTCTTAAAACCATGTCACCAGGGTACCTGGGTGGCTCAGTCTGCCTTTGGCTCACTTCATGATCTCAGGGTCTTGGGATCAAGCCCCTATCGGGGTCCCTGCTCAGCAGGAAACCTGCTTCTCCCTCTCCTACTCCCCCTGCCTAGGTTCCCTCTCTCATTGTGTCTCTCTCTGTGAAATAAATACAATCTTAAAAAAAAAAAAAAAAAAAAAGTCACCCTTGAAAGCTGACCAATCTGTGGGAGGGAAGTGCAGGGGGAAGTAGTAATGCCTCTTCCCTCTCTTGAATATTTATATACTTGCTTCCAAAACTACTCCCTGGTGGCAGTTCCCCCTGAAGTGTTACTTTCGTGTATTGGTGCCGTACAAATGATATTTATATTTTCATAGTAGGTTCACTGTGAGAGGCATCGCAGATATTTCTCAGGACAGCATGTGTTTGAAATTGGGCAAATTAAATGTCTGGCAAAGTATGCGCCATAGAAACACCGCGCCCACAATCCCAGATCAAAAGAAATATTTGGACAAATAATTTTGATAAATGCTGCATAATCCCTCTCCCTCTCGGTTAGCTGCAGTGCACGTTAGTAGATCAAAGCTCTGAGAAGTACTGTAGAGAGGACCATTTCACTGCACTGAACTCAGTTTCCCAATCATCTTAACATGCCTTTCTGGAGTAGCACTTGTGTAGGTGTTCTGTCATTGGTGTGGTGGGGAGGAGCATACCCTTTGGCAAAGACTGGCTGAGGTACTCCGGAAATGAAAGGGACTAACTAACATCCGATGGAACAGCGCAGCAAACAAGAGCCAAGATCTAATAGCAATGACAAGAGATATGATCATTCCATTTTCTAATCTCACTGAAAAACCCACTCACCATCTATTCAGGGTTGGTCAACAGAAAAATAGCCCTAACAGTACTGCCTAGAAACACTGGGGCAAAATTGGCAACCAGAATTAAACTGAAATATGCTTTTGAACTGTGTAAGCCGAAAAAATACTAGAATTTGCCTTGGCTACTTAATCGTTAGGTCAAGCAATAGAATTTATTATATCATCATTTCTAATACCCAAATTACTATTCATATTTTTAAAGTCAGTAATGAAAGATGTTTCTGAAGTTATCAGGTTGATAAGTCATATAGTGAGTTCCAAATTAACCTTAGTCTTAGGGGGTCATATTCCATGCTTCAGTTTTTTCAAATAAAATTATAAAAGTATGACCTCTAAATCAATGAGATGACATATCAATTAAAAAAAATTTCAAGTCCTCCTAGAAATCTGGCAACTGTTTTCTAAATAGTATGGAGAAATTATTAAACAGTCACCCCTTCCATGCACCACACCCTCAGCAAGTTGGAGAGGTTGCCAGCAAACGTAGATAGGTTTCGTCCTGCATTACAGCTGAAGACTTGACCATGCAATGACTTTATACAGTGTGAGACCGAATTTTTTCACAAGCTACCTTGCTTAGTGAAATTGGACAATTTATCACACAATGGCCTGCAGCAAATTTAGTATATGCAAGTGATTCGTTTGTCTCTTCCCCAAGCAGCTTTGATGCAGTTGGGTAAGAGTGGCAGCAGAAACAGAAGGTCACTTATAACACAAACTCTCTAGGGAACCACTAATGGGCTATTGACCCTTTCCCACTCTAGGTCGATGTGTCATATTTGATTCTGGTTTCTTGAGATGTAATTTCCAAGTGGTGATGGCTCAAAGTCTACACAAGATGGGTTGTCCTTTCAAGTTTTAAGCATGGCATTATTCACAACATGAATGGCAGGTGCCAGTTGATTGGACTGGAGATAATTTTACCATTTCCATGAAGCCCCAAGCCAAAGCAAAAACACACTATCGACAACATTGGTTAAGTTAATAACCAAGTGTAAATTATATCTCCACTTTTATCCTTAACACGCTTCCTTCTCTCCCCGCTTAGCTTATTTCCATGAGATCTGGGAAACCAAGTCAACATTTTTGGTATGATGTGTCACAAATGTAAAGAATTCCTTCTTCTTTCTTTCTTTCTTTCTTTTTTTTGTTTACCAACTAATGACTTTTAATGCATTGCCATCAAAAAATCTATGAAGGATGTAAAACTATTTCAGATAAAATGTTAGGTTCGTTCAACAAGCCCTAATGAAAGGGAATTGGTGCAGATGATCAGAAATGTCTAATGGGCCACTTTTTTTTTTTAATTTAAAATGACTTTTTTTTTTTTTGTCCCTAATAGAATTCCCTTTATGCACTGCATGAAAATTGCTAGGTGTTTGAGAAGCGTAGTCAAACCAACACATTATCCACGTACACCGTTTTCTCTAACCATAGAGGAAGGACCAAAGAACGTTCTGAGAGGTGGGAGGAAGCCAGCATGGTGAGGAAGTGTTTTTCTTGGCTCAACTGTATGCTGGCAATTCAGGGACTGTTGTTGGGGAAGGGTGGGGGCTTTGTGAGGTGGGCTAGTGGAAGTGGGGGAAAGTAAGAGCTGCCGACCTACAGGACGAAGAAGATACGGTAGAAGGAAGGCCTCTCCTCGCGGTCCAACAAGGGTGCAGTTTCTACTTATTCCTCACCCTAGGCTGCTTGCAGCAGGCATCAAAAAGGCAGATTTCTCTCACACTCACGTGTGTACCCCATAGCTGTGGGAGTGTGAGCTCAGACACAAGGGCGTGGTTGGAGTAGAACAACAACAGGAGTTGGAAATCAAAAGTTTCCTTGAATTTTCAAGACCTCGGGCCACGGTAGTAGGTTTAGAAAGCAGGTATATAACAAGCTCTCAATTTCTGGTGCCAGTAAACTTAGTTTGCAATCATCGATTTAGAAAAAGGGAGGTTTTAGCTCTCCGAGACCCACTAAATTACTGAGCCAAGCCAATTTATGATCTTCCGTGTGTTGCTGCAAAGAAAATTCTCCCTGCAGGTAAACTGTCTATCTCGAGCCAGAGTTATTAGAAGCAATTTTATGAGTAGGATCATTAATTATGACCTATGAAATTTTAATAGGTACCTTCTTCGGGTCGTCTATAGAAGCGGAGATCAAAGTGCCTCCAAACCATTGACACAAACTTGGTCATTGGGAAGTCTGACAAGCTTGCGAGGATTTGGGATCTCTCTGTATTCTTTTCTTTTCTCTGCTGATATTCTGTGAGAGGATCCACATACATGCATACGTACACGGGTACATACATACACAGGCACACAACTACGAGCACACCTACGTACACATTCTTCCACAGATTACTATTTACTTAACCCTGGTCGTCGTAACAGACCTCATTTTTAAAATGTATTTGTATTTTTTAAGGGTACTAATTTCCTCTTTTAAATTATAATTAAGAGAACGCATGGTGTCGTTGAAATGAACATGAAATAACGTACATTGATCCTAGGTCTGTCATATAACAGCAATATGCCCATGGGCGACGGACTTCACCAAGCTGGGCTTGGTGTGAGCTGCTGGTGTGGCAAGTGAGTTAGTTGGAAAACAGAGCTACGTGTTTATTGACATGTTTGTCTTTCAAATCTAAAATTCTATGGAAACATGTTTCTGTAGATTCCGGGGAAATGGGGATAATAACAGTGCCTGCCTTCCAAGCTTGCTGTGAAGACAGAATGAGATAATCCTTGTGAAGCACGTCAAAGGGTACCCAGCACACAGTACACATCCCACAGGTGTTCATTCTTCTCTTATCATCTTCCCCATGGGAGGGAACACAGGCATTTACAAAGAAAAACTATTCAAAATTCTCTAAAAAGTGGAATAAGTAAAATTGAAGATCCGTCGTCTGGTGCATTGGGTGTTCTGAAGCTCTAGAGTGACGAAGAGGTGCTGTGGGTGTTACACGTGTGTCAGAGCTTACTCCCAGCCCCCCCAAAATGACACTTTTTTCCTCTCTCTCTTTTTTTTTTTTTTTTTTTTTGCTCTGCACACATGGAGAATAAAAGCTCTTCAAGCAATGAGAAGGAAAAGAAGGCAAGGCAAGGCAAGAAAAAGAGAAAACCGGGTGCCCCTGGATGCCCCTCTTAGTGCCCTATTAAAATTGATTGGAGGATCTAAGGTCTTAGGGGAGAAATCAAAATCATGGGACTCACCCGTCTAGTTCTCCTTGAGACCAGGCTGGTCAGATGAACAGTCAAGCAGATCACTCTCTTCCATATGTGATAGAAATAAGTAAAAATGATTTTGCTATTTATGTCATTCCTGAGTCTAGCATTAAAAAAATGGTACATTTCCTATCGTCTATCTAGAAGTTTTCTATGCTTAACTTTTGTTAAAATTACAAAGTACTCTCAAAACCCATCAGCCGTCTGGTTAAAATTATTTTCATTTTTTTAAATGAATAGCTTACAGGTCAAACCATTGCTTTGTACTTAGCTCTCATGTCTCAGCAGCGTATCAGATGGATGACTAGTATAACCTGTTAGACGGGCTGTCCTTGGTAGTCTAGCTCCAACTAGAGCAGTACTGGTGCCGTCATGTTCAATCCCTGTCTTCTCTAGACCCTTCCACTGGCATTGCCAATGGCCTCCATCTGCAGGAAAGCGTCTCTTGAGTTCCACGGTCGTCCTGACCTGGTCAGAAGGTCAGTGCCAGTCTCTGGCCACAGCGGCAGCTTAGGGGTCCTACTGCCCTCAAGCTCATCTCTGTTATCCCTTCCCCGCTTTCCTCACACCTTTGGCCTAGACCACAGACTGGATTTCTGCCTTAATTTCCCTCCAGTTGCAGCTGGAACGGGAACTTTTGTCCTACTACTTGAGTGACATGGATGAATCTATCAACCCAGGCGGGAGCTGAGCTGATGCCGAGTGGACCCAGCAGCTACCTGGCAGGGTTTGATCTGACCTGCTCCCAGATGACAAGTGCCTTGTCTGTGTATTTGCATCTGGACTTATCCAGCTACAGACCAGGCTCAAGAATGCCCCTGTGTGCAAGGATTGGTCTCTAAAACAGGTTCCATTTCTCCAAACTCTTTTTTTTACCTTGCCCAGGCTCTTCCTCATCA
The DNA here is from genome assembly GCF_963455335.1 of Martes martes. Classification (NCBI taxonomy): domain Eukaryota; kingdom Metazoa; phylum Chordata; class Mammalia; order Carnivora; family Mustelidae; genus Martes; species Martes martes. The sequence continues at coordinate 28,394,119 of NC_137890.1, read as the reverse complement.
CCAGACAGGGCCACTGTCACCAGACAGGGCCACTGACCCTTCTCTAGGCTCTTGAGTCAGATAAGGAAGGCTATTACCTCTATCAACCTTTGCTGCTTCTCCACACTATCTTAATCACCACCAGCAGGGAATGGGACACCACTAACTTGAGCTGTCTTTCCCCTCTGTAATGCTAACATAAAAGCTTTCAAGAACTCACTGTTGTCACTCCTCACATCCTTCTTTTTATAATCACAGTCACTCCTTGATCATACCAAGGCTCATTCTTACTCTGGATGATGCTTTTATGACCCTGTTGCATATCCTTCACCACCTCTTGGAAATGCACTCCAGAGAAGATGGGATGTCAAGTAGGTGACAAGTAATGGCAGTTTGCTGATTTCTTGGATGAATTGAACCAGTGAATATTCAAGGACGATATTTTATAGCTGTCTCTATTTTCATGCAGAGGAAGGGTCATTGGCTTGCTTACCTTGCAGGCTATTGAGTGGACCAAATGAGATTAAGTACATAAAACCACTCGTCTAGTCTCAAGTGCCATACAGACGCAGTTACTCAATATAGTTGAGCGATATCCATTCATTACTAATTTTAGTTTCCAATATGGCATTGGATTTATTTATTCTGTTTAGGTAGTAGACACAAATTTCTCAGAATATAGACGTCCATGAAAGACTGTAACTTTCTATTTCTAAAACCCCATCTAATCTCTGCTCTGAGCCCTATTCCACCAGGTAACAGAGTACTTAATTTTCATCAAACTCTGTTCAATGGGTGTTTTCCGACATTTCAGGATTTCCCCTACCACACTCTCCCCAGGCCCCATTTACACTCTGGGGAGCTTATCACCCAGCCAGGCTGCAGGGAAAGAAGGCAGGAGAGAGACTCCTGGTTTTCAGCTGACGTCACGCTCGCTCTGGCACCCACGGCTGACGCTGACTTCCCATCAGCCTCCGGCACACCTTGTCTCCTTCCAGCCCATAGGCCCCCTCTCCAGCATTCGATTCCTCTTTCGGGGTCATGAAAAGCGTTTGGATTCCTTTACTCAGCACAGCTAGAGATTTGAGAAACTGACGCCGTGTGCTGAAAAAACACCACATCACTATTTCCAATACCCTCGTGCTCCGCAAGACCCGAGCAATACAGGCTAAATCCTTGCTTTTCTGACTCATCTCCACCGTCCAAGGAAATTTTTAGCAAGGGTGGGACAAGCTTACAGAAAGTTCAGGCAGTATTCTTCCCAAGTCTATTGTTTGGCTAGGTGAAACTCTGGCTCTCATATTCCAGTGCTCAAGGTTTTGAGCCTAAAATTCCCTCCTCAACCAACAGCTTCTGTTAAAACTGAACAAAACTCCATCTGAAGAGCTAATGCTTTCTTACTTCTTTTTCTCAAAGCAGTTTGTTCCAGATGCTGCCTGCAATGAGGGAACGAGTCCTACGGTAAAAAGAATTGTTCTCTATCTAGATTGTGCGGGAATGACATAGGGGTCTATATTTTCAAAACTTATCAAAAAAACAAAAACAAAAATAACCCTCATTGAACTCTGTTCTTAACATGTGTGCCTTTTCTTATATGTAAATTATACCTCAATCACGCTGATTAACAATATTTAGATAAATGTGTGCACACATACACACACATTCTTGAAATATTACTCCCATTACATCCATCAGCTTGCCTTCTTTCCTAATAGGCATATCTTAACTGTATTATAGAGATTAAAATATGCCTTTTCTAATTGGAAGATTTTTTTTTTCTTTATGGCATTCCTTTAATGCTTGATCTTTTGTACTTTAGCACTACATCAAATTTACTCTCCTCATTCCCCATTTTTCCTTTCCATAATTTGGATTTTATTGGCTTACGCCAGCTACTTTATTTTTGCTCCGTCTATGACATGCATGTTGCTATAGTTTGTTTCATAGACATTTGCGCTGAGGGGGGTGAATGAGAGCATACTCCAGGGACTACTTGGATATTCCAAATGTAATGATTAACATCATTGGATTGAAGGTCCCTAACCCCACACAGGCAACAGACGTTTTCTATGGCATGACTGTTTCTCCATCTCAGTGTCTTTTTCTTCCCAATAAAAATTTATTAATAACCCACATTTTTGTAAAAGTCATTAACAAAATGTTAAAAAATAATTTTTGGCCCCCAAATGACTTGACTGGTAAGAACATGAAACACACAGGATTTGTACTTCTGGTTTGTCATAGAGGTGTCGAATATCTGTGGGTGGTCTTGAATGAAACGAGGGATTCTTAGGTTCTACTTTTTTTTTTAAACCATTCTTGAGACATTTTCATTCGAGTATTTATAAAATGACAAAATTGTCACATTCTCATATGCCATCTGCTTATCACTTATGGTGTCACATCAAAGATACGCCTCCTCTTCCCAGCACTTCTTTCCAATAAATAATTTGTCATGATGATTGTGTTCTGTCTGGGGGGCACTTTTTTTAAGTCAACTCAATGCTCTTATGTTACTCTACATAACATAGTAAAAGGAATCAGGTTGGTTGAATATCAGCAAAGATCAAGACCACAAAGATTTCCTGTGATTATTTCTGTGCACACAGTCATCGAGCATGTCAATTTCAAAGACAATGGTAAAGTATCAATCCCAGACTCAATTCAAAATTATGACTATGTGTTGCTTTTGGCTTGAGGCCCATCTTTTTATGATTCAAAAAAGAAGACTGCCTCTAGGAGAATACATACGCATTTCAAAGAACCAATGTCCTTTTGCGAATAGGACGCTACTGTTTGCGTTCCTGTACGGCCAGAGGCCTTTCCACACTACGCATGAATGGCGTTAGTTCTTTTGTTGACTGTTTCCGTTGGTTTTTACAACCCCGACGCTGAGACTCCTTTAGGAAAGTAGCTTCCCTTTTTTACACAGCATCTGCTGTCACGGCTGCTCTTTCCACTGCTCTGATAGTCCAGCATCTCTTGCGCTGCTACAGAAATTACAATAAGCAGCTTTTCAATTTTCCCCCATTCGTCATCTGAGGATTAAATTCCCTATAACTGCTCCTTTTCCAGAAAACATGCTGCTTCTGTTAGACGCTCAAAAGAGACAGGAGGTCATTACTGATTTCTAAAGTGATCAGAAAGAGTTTTTAAAAAAAGAAGAAATTTTTTCTCCAGTCTTATTGAGAAATAATTGACATACATCGCTGTATATGTTTAAGGGTTACAGCCTGACGGTTTCATTGATGTATATTGTGAAATGATTATTGCAATTAGATCAGTTAATATCCAACATCTCCCACAGATTGAATACAAAGAAAAGAAAGCAGAAAAGAAAAAAAAATTTCCATCTACTCTTTTCATTCCACAATTTTAGGTTGGGTTAAATTGTATCCATGTGAAAAATACCAAGAAATATCACTGAAAAATGTATTTTCTTTTCATGTATAATGTTGAGTTCTCCACGCATCCACATGTAAATTATAGCATAGATATTTATTTAAAAAACTGAATCACTGAAAGGTCATTATATGTCTTTTTTGTTGTTGTTGCTAGTTCTTTTGTAATGACACTGGGTGCCAGGAAGTGCCAATCATTCTCCAGGGAGTTTGAGGGGATCCAGGGATCTGGAAGTAACTGATAACATCACAAAGATGTGAGTAGACCAACTGCATGCTAAAGTTGACTTTAAAAATAGTGAAAACTTGTAAAACTGATATCATTATCACCAAAATCATTTATTAAACAGCCAACTGAACATGATGTCTGGCCTCTATTTTGCAAGAGAAATTTTTGCCAATAAACAACTGCTCACTTAATCAGCCTCGGCAATCACAATTCCCTGATGATTACAGAGGGGTATCTGAATTTGGTGAAATATATTTGGACTTCTGGTATTCTAGGTCATTGACACATGTAATATTAGTGGCTTTCTTCTGTTCCTTTCAAATCCAAAGTATTTTTGATGAAGAATCAAATGATTTATGTTGACCTTCATCTATCACCTGGAAAAGTTGCTCTCAAAATACAAGTATATTTGCTGCTTTGTATTTTTATGGGTAGTCATGTATATTACTGCTACTACCACTATCCATATTGTATTGAGCCCTAAGTCACTCAGAATTAACTATTCAAAAGCATTCATGGTCAGTATTTAGTTTCTTTATTATATATAATTTTGTGAAAATGAGGCAAAGCCCAAAACCTAACTTGCATTGAAACATAGGAGTGGGCAGGTGAGAAGGGTGATGGTCAACAGAGACACAGCCAAATTCCATTTCTTCACATAGAGTAAAAATGTATCTCTATGATAATCACATTATGATTTTGAAAAATCTTGAATTATTTTCTCTGTAGCTTTGAAGTATTCTCAAGTCAAGTTTGAAATAATAACCTTAGTGAGTAGGTTCACCTTATAATTAATGAAATTATTCCACATTCCAGAGAGCCAAATATTATTACTGGTTTTCACTTCATATTAGTAAAGGTACAGGTTAAAGCAAAAAGAGTCAACCTAACACAGAACATAATTCTCCTTCTTCTATAATATTTTAGATGTCCGTATCCTTAGAAAAACTTAAGTTCATCATATTTGTTGGCAGAATGGACCCTAAAGATGGCTTCCAGTCTTAATTTCTCAAGATTATTGATGGAGAATTACAAAAAAAAAATTTTTTTAAGCAGTTCTAATTAATTTCAATAAATTTCAAATCATAGGCTGTAAACAAAAGACAGCTTTGCTAGATGCAAATATATGCAGAACTATTTGGTGTGGTTTCCGTCGTGGAATCCATTACCCTGGTTGAATATGAGAATGTATCTTCTCTAAGTGGGATTTCTATTCATTCTGATTTCCTTCATTCTTTGGAGATGGATAGAAATCTCCTGAAGCTCTTTTTTCAGATGGATATATTTAAGATTAAAAAAAGAAAAAAGGGAAAAGACTTCAACATAACTTTGGCTTGAAATAAAACCCCTAGTTTTCATAGTCAAACAAATTTGAAAATGGAAGTACTGAAAGAAAGAGGAATTGAAACGTGGCCCGTTGGTTTCACTGTGAGATCACAACATTACTTTGAAGCCTCCCTGAAACACTGGATCATCCTGTGGTATTCCCAAAGAAAGTACAAGAGAAATTGATTGGTTGATGCACAGCCGACGCCCTCCCAAGTAGTTCACTGCAAAGTAATGCATATTGAAAAAGACCGTTTAAAGTTCCCACATTCTAATGGGTCTGATGGGCTCTGAATTAGCTGGCATCTTTTGCGAGAAAGATCTCGGCGTCATTATGAACGGCTCAATTAAGATGTCTGCTCAATGGGCTACACTGGGCCAAGAAAGTGAATAGACTGCTGGATGAATTAATAAAGGGAGAGATAATGTGGAAATATTATAATGGTCTGCATAAACCTTGATGAGTGGGGGTAGTTTCACTGCCTCCTGCCTAAATTTAGGTGAGTAAATCAGCTTCTCCTGTCATGGATCTCTTGACTCATTTCCAGAGGAACTCTCTGGGTACAGTTTTCCTGAATCTGGGAGGCGGTAGCCAGGTGCCTGTAACACCAGAAACATCATTCTTACCACATCTGTTTGGCTGCTGATGCCTTTGGATGGGGTCTGCTCACCTTTTTTCTTCTGACTCAGCAAAGGCAAACTTCCTGCCTCTTTATAAGGTGCCATGAACACTGGGAAGAGGAGATGTGATGCTACCCAGAAGCCCAACACCCCAGGAGCGGCCTATTTAGAAATGCTTCACAGATTTGTGATCTTGTCTTAGAAGCAGGTTCAAAAAATTTTTGGATGCTTCAGAGTTTTCCCTAATTTTAATGAAACATTTCCTACTGCAAGCTCTACTAAACCCATCTCATCTAAGCCATATCTATCTTTTCCAATGGCCCTTGCCTCAGAATAAGGAAAACCAATAGTTATACATAATTGAGCTCCTCAAGCCTTCCCTTGTGTGAGAAAATTCACCTTCCTTTGAATAAAAAACCTACAAGAATTTGAAAGAAGACAAAGTCAGTCTCTTGTCCTCTCAATCTTCTCCAAGTTCACACACATCTGTCATGGCTGTATTATGTGTGTGTGTGTGTGTGTGTGTGTGTGTTCACGCACGCGCGCATGCATGTGCATACATCTTCATGTGTTTTGTGTGTGATGTGTGTATTCTTAGTTTTGTGTTACCTATTATTAATGGTTCTTCCCAGCAGCTCAGTTAAGAAATGAATTTCCACAGGAAATGTTGAAAACAGATAGACCACAGTCACCCGCAATTACCAAATGAGCTGGTAACAAATTCTCCCATCAGGTTATAGACAGAGCTAGAAACATTTTTAATCAAAACCAATTAGCATCCAAAATTTTTTAAAAATGAGCAACTAACATCTCATATAATTCTAAAACAACCTTGAAAAACTTAAAGCCTGAAAGAAACAAAAGTCCTAGAAAATTTAAATAATCTAACTGGGCCATTTTTAGCCTCCAAGGAGAAATTAGTATTAGTCCCTAAACTTTCATACTAATGTTTAGTCCACTGGACCAGTACTACTCTGTTAGTAACTGGTACAGAAATTGAGAAAAATGGTATAAAAATTCTTTTAAGGATATTATTTATTTGAGGGAGACATGGAGAGAGGGCAGAAGCATAAGCGGGGGTGGGGGAGGGGCAGAAGGTGAGAATCTTGAAGCAGACTCCCCACGGAGCAGGGAGCCCAACATGGGGCTTGATCCCACAACCCATGAGATCAGGACCTCAGCTGAAACTAAGAGCCTGACGTTTAACCGACAGAGCCACCCAGGCATATAACTTGTATAAGGTTATATACACCCGGGGGAAAAAGTTGTATAACAATTTGGCATATGCCATGACGACCAAGAACATGATTTTGTATTTTCACCAAAATATCAGTCTGTGGTAGTTTGAGGATTCAAAACAAATGAAGAAAGAAAGACACTGTCCACCATGGCTACTTTAAAGGCTGGAGTCCTAGACTCTGTGAAATCCTAGCCGGCGAAGGAGTGATTTAGCATTTCAGTCAGGATCTGCTCTGCACTTTCAGGTTTAGCCTCTGAAGCTCCAGGTAAGAGAGACAATAAGCAAATCGACATGAAATCAAAACACATCCACATGGGAATGCTGAGACTCACCCTGCCACACTTTGACATATTAATATGTTTCAACTTCCTATTTCCCTCTAGTGGCTCTGGGTTCAGAAAATTGAGGAGGGCCTGAGAGACTGAACACAGCAAAAAGCAAGATCAACTAAGTGCCATCGCCTTCCTCTCAAGCTGGTGAATAAAAATCTTGAATTCTTTTTGGTATTCCTGTTTGATTTGGGGTTAGTTTCTGTTTTCTTTTGTGTTTTTTTTTTTCTTACTTGTAAATTACTTGTATTATTTGAGTTTCATCAACAGTGTAATTGAAAAGACTATAATGCAATATAGTTGCATACTGATTTCTTAAGATTAATAATCATAACCATAGGGATCACCAAGAGAGGGAAGAGGGTAAAATATCATAGAGAACTAAGAAATAATAAAAAATTTTGTTGATAGTTTAAAATTCTCTCGTTTTGAAGTGGGATTGTGCTGCTGGTAACTTCTATCAGATATCAAAGAGTTAATATCCACTTTTTGGAGACATGTTTACCAACGTGAATGCAGAGTCGGTCTAAGTGTGATCCTTCGGAGCATATTGATAAAGGAAATGCAGAACAGCATTGATCTCACTCCTGCCAAAGTGCCCAGGCTTCGATCCACGTCCATATTGACCCCATTCCCAGAACAAATTGTAACAAAATTTACACAACAGCAACTTCAAATGGCTTCAGTTATGCCGACTAGGATGATCAAGGAGAAGTTGATTTTCAAGTTGTGTCAATATTTTATGCTGAAAATATTATGGTTCCTGTCAAAACAGGGAGACAATAGTAGAGATGCATTTGATCAACAACTTTTATTCTCTCTTGGGTTAACAAAGTCATACATATCCTCCCCGTACAGTTCGAGCAAAAAAGATTTTAAGAGTTCTTGTGGAGGGAGGGAGAGATACAATGTTGAAACCAACTAGAATCCCTAAATGAAGACTATGTATTTCACATGTGGATATTTAGTGACATGGAAAGATGTTTATAAAATGTTAAAAAGAGACAGGTTGTATAATGTGATTCTATTTGGCAGATACATACGCATTGGGGAAAATAATCTAAAAGATATATATTCCAGAAATTTAATAATGGTGTTATCTGAGTGATAGTATTACTATTGCTTCTTTTTCTTTATACTTGTCCATGTTTTCTAACACAGGTTTCCCCCACTCTCTGAAAGAAGAGTGTTCCTATGAAATTTTTGGTAAGCCAAAGTGTCGTAAAGCCAAGAAGCAATGGCCATTATATGGAAAAGGTTTGGAATGTCCCCAGACCCCCCCAAAAAATAACCTCTCTTAGGCTTTCCTGATACCTTAGGACACATCTTGCTAGTGGATGTACATAATACATGGAGAGAAAGTGCAGATGCTCACAGACACAGTTCCGGGTCTGGTGGCTTGATGCTGACAAGCTGGGGGAAGCTCCTTGGTCCTTGGAGTGTTCACTGTGTCTACAACAGCTCACTGAAAAACAAACACTGAATGCTTTCTTTTATCTTTTTGTCTTTTTTTGTGTGTAAAAGTGAAAATCCTCTTTGGATTTCTCATGATTAGTGAAAATAGGAACTAATGAAGGTTTTCCAAAAAGCGAAGTTGCACATTGGGAAGTTTTGAAAAGCGGGCAATGCCTGAATTTTTATCCTAAGCATAAACTTTCCATTTTCCTTTATTTCCCCCCATATTCCTTTAAAAAAAAAAGATAGAAGAAATACTTTCATCCATTTTAGAGGTGGCAAAATTATCTACACAATCTGCTCTTAACATTTCTGCAAGTAGGAGCTCATCTAAAAATATTCAAAATTGTGCTAAGGTGTTATAATGAGAGGTCCCTCTCCCCCCCAAAATGGAAAACGTGCTTCCTTTCCTTTCCCATGTCGCAGAAGCTTTGCAAATACCAGCAGAAGCAAGTGTAAGAATCAGTAATTGAGTTATTGAAAGAATATAAAAAAATAAAAATGTATGTGTCGAAATGTATAAAATTGTCTCAAAGTAAGTAGAAAACTCCGTTCTTGAAGCGTATAACAAAGAAAAGTCTGGAGAGCTTGACGGAGTGTTCTTGGTCAACTAAGTGGCAGAGCTACAAGTTTTAGAATGTGATGGATCTTGGTGTGATTTCTGTCGCCCTCAGACTTACAAGGCAAGTTGCTTAACATCTCACTGTTTTCTGTTCCATCAAATGAGGATGATAGTAATAACCACCTCATCGAGATTTTAAATAACCCTGTCAGAATCTGTGCTGAAGGTTTATCACATTGCCTTACACGTGTTGAGCCCCAGTACATCATCCCATAAAAAGTTATTATTATTAGAGAAATGTTTACATCATATCCCCTCCAGATTCTCCCACAACCAACATGATGCTCATTTCTCTGTCCCTTCCTTGGCCCTCCTCCCATTTTGGTCCAGGTAACAGGTTCTATCTCCACACCATAGTCTTTGTACATAGAGGGGAAGCCATTTCTCCCCCTCTACCGACATTTTCTGTGGGGAAAATTGAAGACAATATATTCCACATCCATTATAAGGAAATGCCACTGGGCCCAGTGTCCTCAGGGGAAGTAAGAAATTAAATATAATAGCGATGTTAGTTGGGGATAGTAGAGTGATATCTATAATCTGTTCTAAACGGTCCTGAAATGTAAAATTGCCTCTAAACATCGGAGGAAGTCATAGAGGACCACTGTAGGGAGCAAGCAAGAGCACTCTGAATTTTACTTAACCCAATTTGGTCACGTGTAGCTCTTAGATGCTTTTGGTGGACAACAGCAGCCCCCAAAGACATCTGAAGCAGGTAAGGATTCCACTGCCGCTCCTGCGCAGCTTTATTGAGCTTTATTGAGGAAACTACTCTAAGCCCAGTTCTTCCGCACATTCAGAGTTTGGTTAAAGAGGCATTCCTTAGGAGGTAAGCCTCAGTATACTTGACACAGTCTGTTCTGTGACCCCAGTGTGCCTTCAGGCGATCATGAAATGTGACCGCGTTCTTGCAGCAGGTGTCCATGACCCTTCTAGGTGGGATCAGGTGAGCAGCAGCCCGAACCAGCACCTGAGCTCAGGGCCATTTGGAGAATCATGGCTTGTGCTGAAAGGTCTTGGCTATAGACATTGCTGGATTCTTCATCCGTGTTCATACCAGAGGAACAACCCAGGGGGGGGATATCCTGTAAATATTTCAGGCATTTCGCATGTTTTTGCATCCTTCACAGTGAAAGCCCATTTCCGACGTTAAACAGAGTAAGCAACAAGCCATTCATCTCATTACTAACAACCCACTCTTGACACTGACCATGTTCATTAACATCACCTTCCATAACGGTTGGAACATGGGTAGTTTTTCTACGCACCTCAGGGTAGCCATCTCCGGAGTGGCCCGTCTGACAGAACGTTAGCTCACCCTCTCTGGAGAATGGATTTTTGATGAAAGCAACTTCCTGTGCCTGGAATTCAACATTAAACTGGTTGGTACATACATAATACTCCAGTCTTTCTATACTGAAGTATTAGCATATTGCATTAAAGGCATAGTAATAAAATGAAATTTAATGCATTTGGATTAATTAGAAATGAGTAGCTCTCGAGCACCTATACATATGAAGTCTGCTAGACACCAGGGGAGAATAAAAAGGATAAACAAGACACTTTGGTGTCCAGCCATTTATAACACCATCAATAACCTTGATTTGTTAATCTAGAGATAAATATCATTGAATTGCTCATCCGTTGTCTCCAGTCTCCTGTTAAATAGTCTTTTTGTCTGGCTTCATTTTCTAGGATCTGATTTGTCATTTGGCCAGAATTCTCACTTTCCCAAGATACCAATAGACAGAGTCTATTTGTAAATTTATTGTTTGGCTGATATCACTTTACCTGTTCCCTGGAAAAAGAAATCAGCTGTCTTTCACCTCAATCCAAGGAGACTATAGGAACTGAGACCTGTCATTTGCAAAAACAAATAATATACATATTGTTTGTATGTTCTGCCCCAGACAAGATCAATTTTCTGGTTGCAATGGGAAAAAAACCAAAACCAAAACCAAAACCAAAACCAAAAACACCTCAGTAAACTGAATAAGACAATGACCTACACTGTATCTTTTTCTCAGTGTGAGGACCTAACAGTTTTGTATATATCTACTCTTCTCTCTCATTTTTAAAAAATTATTTATTCATTTATTTGACAGAGAGAGAGAGTGAGAGAGCACAAACAGAGGGAGAGTGACAGGCAGAGGGAGAGAGAGAAGCAGGCTCCCCACCCAGTAGGGAGACTGGTATGAGCCCAATCCCAGGACCCCAGGACCATGACCTGAGCTGAAGGCAGACGCCCAACTGACTTAGCCACCCAGGCACCCCTCCTTCTCTTGTTTTTATTGTTTGTGGCCATTTTTAAAGTATAAAGGAGGTCTTAATAGAATGTAACCTCTTGACTTCTCGGCTGTCAGACTCTCAGGCGGCTACAACTATCCACTGCTCATGGACCACTTATCATGAGCTGGGTGTTTGCTAAGTACTATACAGTTATGTCACTTGACCGCTATACCCTTGGCGGTATTATCCCTATTTTATAAATAAGATACTGAGCTAGAGGAAGACGAAGCCAGTCGGCCAAGTTCCACAGCAAATGGGGGATGGAAACGGATTTTAATTCAGGTCTCTGTCTGCAAGCAGTCCTCTAACTCCCTTAAACTACCCTGGAAGCAGCCCTTGCCCTGTACCGCATCCAGGCCATACACAGCCCTCTCACCCACGCGGCAGCCACTATTTACAACAGGGCAACCTCAAGGCAGAAGCCCTTTCTTTACACTCAGTTCCAGGGTTGTGATTTAGGAAACTATGAGTAAGTCACGTGTCACTTCCTGAAAATACTGTTTTTTTTTTTTTTTAAAGTGCTCTTTTGTTGGTTTTATCTTCATGATCCCCTTGTCCATAATCTACCTCGGGAAAATTCCAGTTTCTTTGTGTCATCAGATAAATAAAAAATTAACGTTGCAAGCTCCAACGGGCAATCCTGTCTGCAGAGAAGGCATCTCTGTGGTCTCGTTCACAGCGGTCTGCGGTCTTCACAGAGCCTGTGGACACCCCCTGTAGAGAGAGAGGCTGGGACCCCAGCACCGGTCCTTGCCCTTAATTACGTCAAGAGGAGAGCAGTGGTGATGAGAAAGAACGGGTATACCTGCAGAGAAATGGAGCAGTGGAAAAAGTTTCCAAAGTTTGGGGGGTTTTGTTTTGTTTTGTTTTGTTTTGTTTGAGAACTCTAAATAAGTGTATCACGACCTCTTGGATTAGATGCAGAGCACACATCTTGCAACTCAGGGCTAACCCTGGGCAAAAGCACAAACTCGGCAAGATGCATCCTTGCGCGCTCAAAACCTTTCTCTCTCCACTTCCATTGCCCCAGTTCTCCCTTTTCTAAAACCCCTCCCTATTTTTACGTTCTTAATTTTTTAGTTTATTATTAAGTTTTAAATGTTAATTCTAATACAGTTAACATACAGTGTTGTATTAATTTCAGGTGTACAATATAGTGATTCAGCCACTGTGTACATTACTCAGTGCTCCTCACGGTAAGTGCACTCTTAATCCCCTTCATCTGTTTCATCGTATTTCCAGGAATCCTTCCTTATGAAACCTTGTTCATTAAAAAGAAAAGATGTCAAGTAGGCAATTAATAAATACTAGTGTCCGGGGTTAACTAAAATGTAGGGACACAGATAAACTCCTAATAGTTTGGGAAAATTTTATATCGGTACATATTTTGTGGTTAGCGATTTGTAGCACTTAGGAACTGCCTTTAAAATGTATACACCTGTGAGTTGAAATGTTCCACTTCTAGAACTTCATCTTTAAAAAGTATTAACTTATGCAAAACTCAAAACTCTAAGAATATATCACAGAATTTTTTTCTCAAAAAGCAAGCTAAGTGAACAAGAATATGAAATTGGTTAAATCAAATTACAGTTCAAGCTTACGCACTAAGTAACCATTACAGTTATATTGGAGAAATATTCTATTTCCAATAAAACCTGATAAAACCAGATTAAAAGCTACATAGGAAAGTAAAATATTATCTGCATAAAATAAAAATTAAAGAGCACACTGTCTCCTAGAATTTAAACATTAGCCATCTTTAGGTAGGAGGAACGCAGCTGGCTTATTTTGTTCTCCTTTGTTTATCTGTACTTTGCACTTTTTTAAAGTGAAATGCACTTCCATTATAATTTAAGAAAAGGAGAAAGGGTTCTATTTTATTTTATTTTAAGAAGAAAAAACTGATACCCTGAGTGTTAATGTAAGGGACACTATTACTTTGGTCCTTACTTGTGAAATAAAAGATTTTTTTTTTTTTTTCCATCTGGAAAAAGGAACCTTCAGCATTCGGGACTGTATATGCAAGGATTTTCCTTAAGGAGACCTCCTTTCAAGGACATAAACTAGCAGCTGCTCAGAGGCTCAGTCGGGCCTCACAGGAGGCTAAGATTGCTTCAAGTGCCTCCTCACGTTTGGAAGTCCCTGTGAAGCCCTTTATATCTGCAGCTCCCAAACCCAGGGTGCTGCGGCCGTCCCAGATTGTACTCGGTGACACATGGGGGAGGTTTTCCCTCCCTGTAGATGATAGACTATGAAGAAGCAAAGAGGAAGTGAGAGAGGATCTTTTGAAGGAAAAGAGCAAGTCGCCTCCAAGTGTGAGGCAGTTCCTTAGATGCTGGGGTCCTGCCCGTGCCCCCGGCCACGGGCTGGGTCGTGCCCTCTTGTCTTTGCTTGGGCTGGAAGGTCTTTCCCACCTTCTTACCCTAGGGTGATTCTACTCCATCCAAAACCTAATCCGGACTTCTCTCCTGGACACTAGGTACTTCTCAGCCCTCTCTCGTGTCCCTCACTATTTCCAGAGAGAAGAGACAGGATTATTTCTCCCTTCCATGAGCATCTGCAGAACTTTTTTTTCGTATTGCCAGGATGGAATGAGACAGAGAGCATTGTGATAGCGTCTTGCCATCTTATTTCTCTTTGCCCCATTTTTTGATCTACTCCTACAATTGGGAGCTTTTAGCTGGACAGGAGCAGGGAGAAAAGAGAAATGATGCTAATACTTATTCAGTCCCTACTGTTCATCAGGCACCATCTGTAACAGGTGCTTTTACTCATACTACCTTCTGTTATTAACAAAAAATCAAAAATGCATGCAGTATTATCTTTACTATATAATAGAGCAAGTAGATGCTCAGAAAGGTTAAGGAATTTTATCAAGGTGGCACAGCTGCTTGCTAGGGACTCTGCATTTTCTCCCCCAACATCCAAATCCATATTTTGAAGCCCCAACCCCAACTGTGATGGTATTTGAAGATGGGGCCTTTGAGAGGCAATTTGGTTTAGATGAGGTCATGAGGGTGCTATCCTCCTGATGGGATTAGTGCCCTTGTAAGAAGAGACACCAGAGAGCTTGCTTTCTCTCCTCTATGAGCGATCACAGGAAGAAGGCAGCTGTCTGCAAGGCAGGCAGAGAGCTGTCACCGAAACCCGACCACACCAGCCCTCCAGTCTCTGATCCCTGATGTCCAGCCTCCAGAACTGTGAGGAAGTAAATTTCTGTTGTTTAAGGCACCCTGTCTATGGCTTTTGTTAGGGTAGCTCAAGCACACAAACATGCTTTTGAGTATCAGAGACAGCATTTTTTTTTTAATCCTGACTTATTTTTTTCTATAATACTATAATGCCTCTCCATGCAGATGGTATGTTTTTTATAACTCCAATATTCAGCAGAGTGACTGGAATAAAGTAGACAGAAATCCAACAGATGGATGTTGGGTATTGAATGAATGACCGAATAACTACGTGATTATAGGTAGAAAGATACGCATTTATGGATGAAATGTCACAAACCCAGACATAGACCCATTCACAGAGTTTTAGTTTGGGGCAAACCATTTCTGACTTCCATGCAGCAGATCTGTACCACTCTCTTGGATGCAAGGAATTTACCTGAGTGTTCTGGATTGGATACAAGATACCATGGGAATTTGTTGAGCTATTTTGCTGAAGAAGAGGAGTTTCTTCTTGGGAAGCAGTCAGGAATGCTGGGAAGCTACATTTATCTTTTGAGGTTCCTGTTATTATTAAAGAAATCATGCCTTGAGAGTTTACATGCATGAGGGATGGAGAATTAGAACTTGAACTGCAGTGATGCACCTTTCGGAAAGTAAATACTCTTACATACTAACTTTAAGAATTTTATGAGCAAGTAATGCCAAATGCAGGTTTATTTTCTGCTTCATCATTTTATAGTTTTTTTATTTGTATATAAAATGAAAATTGGGAATAGGAGAAAGTTTATCATTCTTTATATTAGTGATACGGTTACAAACCTACTGACCTATCCCCTATCTCACAAACAGGGAGTAGTGTTTTTCATCACCTGTAAATTAGGGGTGAAGGGGAGAGAATGGATCATTAAAGTCCTTTCCAACTTGGACATTCAGTGATTCCACTGCTATTATTGTAATAGTCACAGGGAGAAAAGAGGGCTCTCTTCTCTCCACCATTTTTTAATCGAATGAAATTCTTCAAAACTCAATTCAAATATTCCCTTTTCCCTTGACACTACCCCACATTCTCTCTGTCACGTCCCTCAACTCTATTCCCACAGGGAAGAGTCAGAATTAATCTCCCCTTCTGTGAGCATCCATAGTACTTTGTTCATATTGCTCATAAAGAGAGGATCGGAGTGTATTATGAGAAGTGGCACGCTCATTTATTTCTCCTTGCCCCACCCTTTCATCGCTTCCCTCCATGCTGGGAAGTGCTAGGAAACAACCAGGAGGCTACACATCATGAGTTTAATCACCCCGAGGCAGCAAATGAATGGCTCTCAGTCTGCTTTCTTAAACTGGAGAAGCACACAGTGGAATTTATTTCCTGTTTTAAAAATAAACATTGCCACAGCTTATTGTGTTTAAAGAAAATTATTTTGAATTTCAGCCCATTCTTGATTATAAAATGCATAACTTTCTCTCCCCCGTTTAGAGTGATTACTCACACTGGTTTATTTTGTAATCACATCAAACCTTGTTTTATTTTAATCGTGATTTTGAGACTGACACATTTCTTGTCATTCCGGTTATGGAACCATCAAGGAAACCAGATTTCATAATCTTCTTCATGCTCTAATACTTAAAATATCACCCTCAAAGAACAATCCAGAAAAGAATGTCAGAGGGTCACACGAGGTTTCCTGTCAGCTTCGTAACCTGCAAGCTGAGAGGTAGCAATGCTCAATGACCAGTGTTGCTAATGAACCACTGAATGTCTGTGACAGTGGCAAGGAAAAACCCCAGATCTCTCACACCTTTTGTTCTCTCCATTAAAACGTCACTACCTTTCATGACTACTGATATAATTCCATCTCACAAAGGAGTAATATTTATGCTTCCCTCCTAAAATACCAATTGCTTACCTATCTCAGTCTTGTTCTGAGTTCCATCAATGTTTCAGTGCATGCGTGTACTGAAGTCCTACTCTATTAGCCAGAATTTTTAACAAGATAGGAATGTGAGAAAAAGATATAAAAAGTAAAGTAGATATGACTCTCATAAAAGAGCCATTAAGGGACACAGCTAAAAATTAAGGTAAATATATATTATGAGACAAGGTAATAAGGTGGTCAGGCACTCTTGAAATTAAGTTGAAATGTAATATACAGAGATGAAAGGAAATTAAATACGAAACCCTGAGATACTTATTAAGCCGTCAGTGGGAATCTGTTGGTGATGTCACAGCCAGGAGAGAAGAGACGACGCGTGCGAAGTTGGACGAGATCCAGTTTGCGCTGTAGATTTATGCAGTTAATTTTGTCCCCTGACTGCATTCAGATGAGCATTTCTCCTCGACATACACCAAGAAAATTGCTGCATTATAGCTGTGTTAATGGTAATCAGCATGCTAATGAGCACCAGAAGGTCGTTACAGCAAAGAGAGGTTCAAAGATGTATAACCTAGAGGAAACGAGAACGTAATTCTTCAGGGAATGCAAGTGTCTTGTTTGTAGGTCATAGATTATTTGTTTTGGTCACTGCATTGCACAGGGAGTTTAATTTAAGCAGGAAAAAAAATGAAGCTTTTTGAATTGTGAGAGCAGCCCAGCTTAATTAAGAAAAGTAACGCTGGATAGCTTTGAATTTGTGGTAAAAATAGAATCTTCAGTAGACCGAAGGTAGTGCTAAATAGTGCCGTCCAATGTGAAATTCAATCCATGCTTGTGCAAAACGTGAGGCTTTATCCATGTTTACTTGTAAGCCAGGAGCTGCTTCATGGCTCTATGGCAAGGAGAGGGTCAAAATATCAGGGCTGGCAAAGGTAACACTCAGAAATTAAGTCACGGTATTATGCAAACAGTTTCAGGGTCTAAACCTTCTGAGAGAATTAGAGATACTTCATTATTTACTTCAGGTGCACATTTTGGCTTCAAAAGGTTAAGTATTTATTGATACTGACAAGGGAGAGTATTCAATCAGGAATACTGCTGTTATAGCTTATTAAAAGTTCATGGACATAAATAATGTGCAGATTTTTAGGCTAAGCTAAGTAACTTCCTCCCAGGAACCTCCCCCCACCAAAGATTTAGGGAGTCACGTTTGTTCATCAATTAATTCCTACCTTGTATAGGTAGAAACAGAATCATAACATAACCTGCTTAAAGCATTATAGAGGTCCTGTGTTTTTGTTTAATGTGTACTTTCGAATAGACTGTCTCGCTAATATGCTCTTTGGATAGATTTATAACCAAAGAATGATGCCTTGGAAATGAACAATGGTAATAACTTCTATTTCCCCTCTTAGTACTCAAATGAATGTTTTTTTTTTCTATCCCAAAAAGGACAAATAAAATGGCTTCTGATAGAAGACGATAGATGGATAGATAGAGCAAGAAATGTATGGATGGATACACACACGTATAGGTCTGATTATAATACAACGTAACCTATTGCACTATAATATAATAATATACCTTCATACTGTACTACGTACTATACCACACTGAGGGCATTTTACAATTTCCAACCTAATACCTCTCTGAATTAGAAGTTCTCCTTCTTACATTTACCAGTTTCCTCAAAAAAACACCTTCTTTTGTGATGTCAGGAAACATCTCTTGTTCTGAATTCTCAAGGATAAACATCAGGGGGCCTAAAACTTCCGCCCTGGGGTGGGGGGAAAGCATACTTTGGATTAAGCTAATGTTTTAATTGTTTGGGTCCATCCCGTCACTTTTTTAAAAAGACACCTGTGATACATGTGCTCTCATAAAGGTACTATCCCATCTATACAGAATAATTAAACCGGAGAAGAAAAAGCTTACATACCAATTTGGAAAAAAGAAAAAATCAAAGAAGATGAATAACAGGGAAGGAAGGGGGAAGAAAGGAAGGAAGGAAGGAAGGAAGGAAGGGGAGGAAGAGAAATGACAGATTATGGAGGCATAGAAATAGAGGATGAGTAGGAAAATACTTAATAGCCTATCACTGTAACAGTATGGTGTTGGGGAAATATAATTAAAAGACAAAATCTTCTCCCAACAGAGAAAACCTCTCCACAAAGGTAGTAAAGAAAGAAAATACTTTTATTACTGAATAAGCATTAAGCCTGAATGTGATGCACATTGCAGACAATCCACTGAGAGGTTGTGAAAACACAAAAGAAACTGACCCCCCCTTACATAGCCATGCGGACACAACCCATTCCATACATGCTCTTGTTCTTGAGATAAATAGTAACTAGTCCTTAAGTCAGAGGACTTGACAGCAGTTTCTGTTCATCCTAACTTCACCGGATAGTTGGGGTGACCATCTGTGTTGGCTAATTGGCTTTATCCAAAGGAAAAAGAAACTTCTCAGATCTTTAGGACAGGAAGTAGTTTGGGAAGTTGGAACAGGTGTGTGGAAGGTAGGCTCTGTCCCTCGCACAAACCCTGGGGGGTAGAGGTGCTATCATCCTTGACGTTTACATTTTAAAGAGATGACTCCTAGGTCCTTGAGAAAGACATTCCCAGGTCAGAAAGCTGACAAAAGTCCTATCTAGTTTTCAAAAGGACTCATATATATTTCAAATAGATGAGAAAGTATGTTCAATGACAAGTTTTCTAAGGTTCTGAGACAAAAGGAGGAGAATCTCTTCCCTTACTTTCAAGAGCAAGAATTAAGCCTCCTAGCTTTAAGTTGTATTTGTCCTTACAATGGGCACCACCGATTTTAACCCCAAATCAACCCACTCTGTCACTCTGGGGTTTGGGTTACTTGTCCTGATAGAAGGGTGGGCAGGAATCTGAACTGAGCTTTTCTGGCTCGGAGAACCTTCGGGTCCCCCAGGTCTGACTCTTTCATCCACAGGGAGTTTGGTTGTGGTTCCTGAAGTGTCTAACTCAGTGCTTCTCCCACTTTGAAGTGTATGAGGGGGTGGCCCTGGAATCTCAGCGATGAGTCGGGGTTCTGCATTTCCAGCACTTTCCTGGGTGGGGCGGCAGCTGCTGGTCCAAGGCCCATACTCTGAATGATGAGCAACTCTGGTCAGTTCTCCTCACAGGCATAAATCCCACCAATACAGAAAAGACCCACAGTGAACAAATTCTTTACTGACTTAAGAAATTGTTTCTTGGAGCAGCAGAGACTTAGAGGCTTAACAGAGTCATGGTGCACACCTAGTTTCACCCTGAAAGACAAATCCATCCTGTCCTTGAATACTTTCAGCTTCCATTTTTAAGGTTAGCACATTCCACTGTTGGAGAGCCCACCGTTTCGTGTGTGGACATGCGATCTGCTCCCCTATACTTTTGACCTATTGGGTTGACTATGTCCTCTGGAACTATACACCATAAAATAGGCTGCCAAAGAGCTTAGCGCTCCATAACACTTTAGAACTCATAAAAGCAAATTTATGTTGATCATCTGATTTTGTCAACATAACCCTTTATATATTTGTAGCTAGCAGGTTTTGTTTTGTTTTGTTTTGTTTTTACTACTGCCTTATCTTTTGCAGTAAAACTCCCCAGGGTTTCCAGATCTTCACCACTTTGATTTCCTTCATTTATAATCACTGTAGTTTTTAGTCCAATTTTAATTGGGCACAAATTAATGGCAATTAAAGAATTAAAGAATTGGGCCTTATCTCAGTAAAGACTTTCTTAGCACAAACGATTCCTTTTGTTAAGTTAATGTGCTTCATTCGTAACAAGTATCCCTTCTTATGAATAGGAATAAACCAAATATTCGTATAGAAAAGAACAGGCATCATGTGGGTTTGTGAAACATTTTTCTCCTCCTTTTCCTAAGCAGATCTGTTGTAAACATGTGTGTATGTCATATGTCATCCAATATCAGAGGAACAAGACTTTAGGGAAGAAGAAACCATGTTTATGAAAACCCTAACTGCCCCAGAGATCTGTTCCATGCAAAAGGGTTATGTTGTTAACTCACACTTTATTTTGGTTCAGACTCTCGGATACTCTTCTCTGCCAAATGCAGCTTCCACAAATAAAAAAGCAGGGGTATGTGGCTTCCTGACCTCAGAGGAGTGTGGAGGCTGTCACTAGCAGATCTGCTAGTCGTTGGCTGGCGCCTGCACGCTTGTGCTGTGTGCTGAATGCACCTGTCCCTTGGGAGTACTACAGAGCTTGAACTTCTGGCTTGTTCTTTTGGCTCCACCAAGTCTCCACCATGTCTAATACCCAGCCTCCTGGCCCATGCAGAGATAGACCCCTCGAGTGCTGTCCCCAAGAAGGCTGGATGTCAGCTCAGCTCCTACAACACATGGAAATTCAGAAAGCCTAAAGAGACCCAGCTAGATCTTCTTTCTGTCTGACCATACTTCCTCCCTCCATAAGGCTCTTTGCTGAGAAGTCTCCTCCCAAAATTGCAAATGGGCAGTGCAACATGGACATCATTTGATCTCTGCTTCCTGTCAGCTACCTAAGGCTAGTGCACACCCCATATACACCACAGCATCACTGCTGCTGCCCCAAACCAGCCCAAGAAGGGAAAACAGGGCATCCCCAGTCTCACTGTCCTCTTTCTCCTTCTATCACTGTCTCTTGAGGCCAAAAAAGACTATTTTCCACTACTTCCTTTCCAGTCTGAACCCCATTTACATGAAACTCTGATCAGACTTGCTAAACCTGTCTAATGGGACACTTAAAGAGCAGATGAAGAAATTCAGGTAATTTGTTCAGATGATCTGGCATACAAGGCTTGATTCTTGCTGTGTAATCCTATTCTTTTATGCAAGAATATGAATTGCATGTTCTTTCTCGTTGTATTCTGGATGAGTCCTATTAGTTGTCTCTTCAAACATTTCCTTCCTTCTTTCCTTGCCACAAGAACCCTGGTTCTATATTATACAGCTATGTGTGTCGGGGTGGGGG
This sequence comes from Martes martes, assembly GCF_963455335.1. NCBI lineage: Eukaryota > Metazoa > Chordata > Mammalia > Carnivora > Mustelidae > Martes > Martes martes. The sequence continues at coordinate 28,372,592 of NC_137890.1, read as the reverse complement.
GTGGTTTGAACTCCTCCCTAGTGTGTCTGCTGCTTTGGGTTCCTGGGACTGTGGCAGCCATTTTGAGACCATGAGGACCACCCAGATGTAGAGGAGACAGGTAATCCTGAGAAAGGTGGCACAGATTAATGGGATAAAATGATTCCTTGGTATTGTCATTGAGCTCCTGAATTAACCCAACCTGGAAGTGCACTGGTTCAAAATGTCCAATGTGAGAAAACAAATTTTTCTCATTACTTAAGCCATTTCCATTTGGATTTTTGTTATCTGTTACATTCTCTTCCAAGGCAGAAAAAAAAAAAAACCTGGGCAAAATACTAAAAGAAAGGAAATAGTAAAAGAAACTAATGATATTATTAAGAGTAAGCTTGGGAACAGCAAGTATGTAAGTGCAGAGTTCTGTCTCTCTCTCTCTCACTTAGAGTCTACCATTGCCCTAGTTTAGCATGCACCCATCATTTCTCATAGCAAGCTGTAATAATTAGTCTGACTGCTGCTCATCTCTACCACCACCTTGAATCCATCCTTTCTACTGATTCTAGGGTTTCTTACTAAAACACAAATCTCATATGACTCTCCTACCTAAGACTCTTCCATGGTCCTCCATGGTCTCCGTGATGAAGTCCAAGCTACACGTCATGTTCTACAAAGTTCTTATGACCTGGCCCTGCCTACCTTTTCAGCTTTGGTTTCCACTCATCCCTGTCTGCCATTCTGTGCCAATTACCCCAAACCCTGAGAGTCTGGGAATGCACTGTGTCATTTCTTGCCTCTATCCTTCTTAGGTGCTATTCCTGTCACTTAAGGATCAACTTCCTTGGGCTCTAAACATTGACAAACCCTCAGTCATCCTTCTTGACTCACCTAAAGTCTCACTGCTCCCAGAATCAACCCCCTGAGAGCACTCAGAAATGGTGCACGAGATTTAGGGTATTAGTTGAACCTTGCCCAGACTCTTCCTGTGGCAACTCTCAAATGAAAAACACTTCATGTCTGTCTCTCCCAAATAGACTCTGGATCCATTAGGGAACACAACCTTGTTGATTTTGTATCTTCATCACTTAGTGTAGCTTCTAAGATCCAGTGAGGCAGCACAGCACAACCCAAGTTCTGGCTGGGTTGAGATCTTGGTTCCATCACTCCTGGTTTTATGACTTTGGGCAAATAATTAAACTCTCTGTGCTTTAATTTCCTTATCTGTTCAGTGGGGGATATAATAATAGCTATAATCAATAATAGTAATAATAACCAATAGCATTGTTGTGTGTATTGAATTTATTCATGTGCAAATACTTACAAGTGTCCAACTCATAGTACACCTCCAATAAATATTATTTTTTAAAGTTAGGATTGGCACACAATAAATATTTGTGGATGGTACTAAAGTCTTGTAGGGGTCTTGAGCCCACCCTCTTCTCTAGGGAGCAAAATGGAGCTTATATGGGCAGTGAGTTCTCTTCCCAGATATATTTATGCTACAGCCTATGATCCCCCTTATCCCACACAGAGTGTCCACTGTTCACAAGGACTTTGGAGGCTGTGCTCACTACTGCTTCTCATATATCTCCCACAACAAGTAATAAATATACGCATTTAATCTGAGCCCTTCTTCATCTCCAGCTTGATGCTTAGGGGTGAGATGATGTGAGAGCCCCTGGAGAGCCCAGGAGGATTAAGAGGTAAGTTGGCAGAAACAAAGTAGTGCATCCAAAAACAGTGCTATGAGTGGTATAATCTTGCAAAGTCACTGAATCTAAGTAGACCTCAGTTTCCATATGGAAAATGCGAGTGATAGAGTGCTCCTCCTACCTCATTGGGCAGATATAAGAAATAGGTGAAGTAAAACATGTGAATATTCATTTGTCAAGCACCTGATGATTTATAAAAGCAAGAAATTTGCTAATCACCCCATCAAAAATCTTCTCTGAGCTCTGCAGTTTGTCTGACCCATGGAGTCCCCCTGTAATATCCTCAAGGACACCCCAAGTATGAGACTTTGCATAGGACCTGACATTAATGCATTGTGTGTGCATGAATGTGTGTGTGTGTGTGTGTGTGTGTGTGTGAATGCCTGGCATGTCCATCTACTCTTCATATTGTACCTCACATCCTAAGAAATCAAATTACTTATTATATTCTTACCAGGAATAAAATAGAAGAATTTATTCTAATGACTACCAGACAGTAGAATAAAATGAGCTTCAGACGACTATGAAAGAGCATAATGTTCTAGTTTACCAGAAACCAAGGAAACCTAGTATATCCAGCAGTAATTTTTCTTCTTTCTTATTCTTTCTTTGTGGTGAAGCTGAGAATAATGCCCTTGGGTTTTTCTCACTATATATGTAGATGGGGAGCAGAAAGGAGCTGTAGTGGTGCAGACTCAGAGAAAGTGCAATTAAAAAGGCTAAGATAATTTGTTGGTCTTCTAACACAGTGTTTCTTTACTATTGAAGTCACCTCAAATCAACAATTTTAACATAATGCAATTCAACAAAAACATTATTTCAGGCATAAGAAAATTTTATAGGAAGAAACATATTGGATGAAGTATTGCTTGTGGTATAATTTTAATTCTGAAAGATCTTGCTAAGAGGGCTTATTTAAATGGGTTCTCCCTGAGATGAATATTTAGGGGAAAAAATTCCTACAGGATGATTTATAGCAAAATTATATGAACAGAATGAAGGACAGAAGAATTTTATTAGAAAAGGGTCTCATTTCCACAAAATATAAATTATACCTTTTAGAAAATATATTGAATTTTATTAATATTCTGTAGACAGCCTGAAGTGTTAATCTCCACCCCTACCTATAAGACTTTCATTATGATGTACAAGGTGTATTTACCCTTTAACCAAATAATTTTTGAGCAACTCGGTGGAGGCTCCAGTTTACATATCCTACAAAATATTTTCATTGAAGTTACAAAGTCTTATACTTTGCTTGGCAACATCCAATGATATATATGTGAGGGTGTATATTTTATATAAATGTATGCATGCTTTTGGTGCTACCACACAAGAACACATAATAATGATAAATCATTGTATTTGATATCTGAAAGACTGTTTCCCCAATATTCACTGTTACTGTCGTTATTTTCTTAACCATTATTTTTAAGGATAAAAGAAGTTTGAAGTTTTTAAATGCTATGATTAAAATTCAGCCTCACTTCATTTTAAAATTTATAGTTAGAGGAATTACTTAGGGTAGGCCACTGAGTACTGTATTTCTGCTTGGCATTTGAAAGTGACCTCATTTAGACCTTGGTAACTAATATTTTTGATGAGGAAATCGACTTATTATTATTCAAAGAACTTGGTTGTAAATCCTTGCCCAGTCTCTACCGGTCTCAAAAATTGAGCCTTTCTTGGGATGTAACTTTCTTGTAGCAAACACAAGTGAACTGACCACTGGTACAGTTAGAGTTTCAGCAAACATTTAGATTTTATATGATTTGAAAGTGAAGACTGACATCAAGAATGAGGACAAAGCCAGGAGATTAAAAAGACTAGACTCATTTTGAGTTCTAGATAAATATTATCAAGAATTTTTCTCTTAAATACAGGCACACAAAATGTAGCACTCGATATACTTCCTCCTCCTAGGACATGTAAAGGGAGCACAGGCCCCCCATTCTATTCAAAATACCTGTAAGATATACCATTGCAAAAATTACTGTTATTTATAAAATGGGAAGAACCTTGCTTAAAAAGCTGGGCCTAAGTTAAAACCAGAAGCCAAGCCTTTCCTTACATCGTAAAAAAATATTTCACTGATTCCCCACTGAGTACTGATTAAGGCCAGCTTTTATTCACATCTCCACGAAGAGGAAAATACTAAAGACAAGCCTCCGCAAAGTACCTGATTATTTGAAATTATAATACCTGGGCACTTCACCCAAGGTCATATATAAATTTGAAGCCCCAGAGAATTACATAGGAGGGAAATCTCTGGTATTTATTATTGGTCACAATGACAAGCATTTCCAGGTAATGGAATGGAAGTACAGAGATACATTTTAGCACAAATATTTCTGGCTTACCCGCAGAACAAATGTTCAAATTCAAGAATCCATAGCCTCTTCATATGGATAAAAAGAACTAAAACAAAACATTAGACCTATCAAGATATGTCTCTAAAAAAAATTAATGGCATGAAAAAGTATTTTAGAATCGTCATTACCAACTGATACGGAAACACCAACATGATTCTCTAACCATGGAATTTCAGAGCTGTAAGAATTTGAAAAGACTACTCTCTGACACACATCTTCACGTTTGAGGATACAAACTCATTGTTGTTGTCATGTGTCTAATGTCACACAGCCAACCAATGGCAAAGTCAGGATCGAGCCAAGGTCTGTCTACATCTGTGTGTATCTTAAGTTCTGCTATTTTTCAGGACCACCTGGCTCAGGCAAAGTTCAACGTTTTCAAAGATATCAAATGTAGCCTTTGCTTTTCAGGGGAAACAAACCAAATTAAAACTATCTCCAATCAACAAAATTTGATTCTTCTTATCCTCCTCGGTGGCTCAATATGATTTTCGTAAGTGACCATTACAGATGAACAGCTGAAGTGTGGAGATTTTAGAATGGGGGCCTACAGATAAATCTTCAATAAATTTGAATCATCAGTTTGTATTATGGCCTCTTATTTTTTTATTGTAAATTCATGTTCATTTTATTCATTTATGTATGTATTAACCCTCACCATGTTCCAGGAAGAAATTAAAATGGCGTAGAAGTTACCTAGGCATGGGTTCTATATTCTTTCTGTCAAGCCTCAACACGCATCAGTCAAAAATTAATAGAATAGAGCAACTGGGCAGTGTTCCTTCTTCATTGCATCTGATGACTTGTCCTGGGATCCATCACTGCTGTGAATATTTCAATATCTGCCCAAGATGACATGGAGAGGTGAAGTCACAGTTACCACATAATACAATTATGCAGTAAATCAAACACAAACTGCTAGTTTCAGTTATGTTGCTTATATCCCTACAGAACTGACTCAATTAAGAAAATATGGATTATTCATTTCTAAGGTTTATTCCTAGATATTACATAAAAAATGGTAGGCTTTTATATAAGCAACGTGGTTTTCCCAAAGTCTCTGTAAAGCAATTCTAAGCCCGAAGATAACCAGTCCTAGAGAAGCTTCTTACTCCACCGGCTGGCTCATCATTCAACTGCATGCTTTGGTCACTCAAGCATTGATAGTAGCTATCAATGAAATTTTGGAGTATCAAAAGAAAAAAAAAAAGAGAAGAGATGAAATTTTCTCTTTGGCAGCATTTGGTGACTTTAAAATAAAAAGTCAGCATCCCCTCTGCTATATAAGCTCAAAGCATCACATTCGATGGCATCTCTCCAAATGGCCTGAATTGTATTCCTCGCTTTCCTTGATTTATCCCCCTGTTGGCCCCTGCAGGAGAGCATCATTTTTTTCTCCTGCCTTCTGTCTTCTATATTTCATTTCAGGTGTCTATCGAGGCAACGAAAGATAAAGCTCTCTGCTTTCCCTTGTACTAAAGTTCTATATGGAATCAGTTCACCTGTCTGTCACTCCTCATTAAATTCTTACCCTCTTCATTCACATCCTGATCTTTGCAAATGAACATTTGCTTAATAAATGTTCCCAAGACTAACAGTGCGGAGTGAAAATCCCACACAGCAGTAAATTATTAACTCAGTCACAGAGGGAGTGCCATATATGACTTTTCAGAATGAGTTATTATGTGGATCATCATGTAATTATGAATTTTTCAAGCCATGATAGAGGAAAATTGAATATTTAATATTTTATGGACATATTCTACACTGAGGACATCTTTCAAAATTTTATGATAATTTTTAGAGTGAGCGAAGAGCAGAACAAAAGTTACAAAATAATTGCAAACTTGAATATTTAATCACTAGGGACATTGTTGGTTATTTCTCAAATTATATAATGTAACCAACGCTGTGAACTTTTAATCATAGTGTATTCAAATGGGGAAAAAAGTGCATTAAAATCAATCTATAAATACGTTTTGGTTGTTTAAGAAATAAGAATACAGAGCTTAATGTTGTCAAATTGAGACCTTAAGGCATAAATATTCATGTGGGAGGTAATCTTGAGTGACTTGTTCTAGATGAGCTATTGTTGAACAAAAACTTTTTTAAATGAGCCATTTCAAAATGTTCAAAATCAAAACCAAGGCATAAACACTAAAATATTTTGAAAGTCTTGGCTGAAAATAAAATGGAAAGATGAAATCAGGTTTGTCAAAAAAATTTTTAAAAACCTATGATAAATATATTAGAGCTTTGGTGAAAAAAAAAGGAAAAACTAAAACAACAAGATTTTGATATGAATTACCCTATTTATTTACACAATTCATGCACTCATAATACAGCACTTCAATTATCACCCATGTTTTAACTTTGAAAATTAGAATATTTAGTGATTCCAAATTAGTTCTTAATAGGTTCCTCTTTTTGCAGGAGAAGGTCATTTCCCAGTGCTAGAATACTAATAAACTTTAAGGACATTTGAACTTGGAGGTTTTCAACACTGGCTGCACATTAGTATTGGCTACTCCTACCCCTTGGGCATTGTGAATTAGCTTGAAGTGAGGCTGGACTCTGATAGTTTTGAAGCTTTTCAAATTATTTTAATTTTCAGTCATGGGTTAAAACCACTGACACCAATAAAGCTGCCCTCCAGTTTCCAGAGGCCAAAACTTCATATATCCTTTTAAAATCCAAAAGAATCACCTTTTAAATACATTGGGTATAAGAGCACTGAAGATACAGGGATGACTAGTAAGCAACTCTTGCCCTCAAATTGCATATAATCTAATGAAACACACACATATATAACTGCAATTCTGTGCAACTGCTGCTGTTAGAAAGGTGTACGCCAAGTAACAGAGCAGTGGGGAGAAAACCAACATTAAAGGCACCAAAGTCGATGTTTTTATACCTGAAATTTGACTAAGAAAAGAATTACTATACTATTTCTTGCATTCATTCATTCATTCACTTATTTAGATACATATGCCCCCAAAATATATTAAATGACTATTATTTTTAAATATTACTTCTTGGGGTGACTGGGTGGCTCAGTGGGTTAAAGCTATTGCCTTCAGCTCAGGTCATGATCCCAGGGTCCTGGGATCGAGCCCCGCATCTGGCTCTCTGCTCAGTAGGGAGCCTGCTTCCTCCTCTCTCTCTCTGCCTGCCTCTCTGCCTACTTGTGATCTCTGCCTGTCAAGTAAATAAATAAAATCTTAAAAATAAATAAATAAATAAATATTATCTTCTTTTCATCAGCTATGGAAGGTTATTGAAAATAAGGAGTTTGTATCAGCTAGCTATTGCTGCATAACAAACAACAACAAAGTCCAAGTGACTTAAAACTACAACTATTTATTTGCTCATGTTTCTGCAGATTGGCAATTTAGGTGAGGCTCAGCAGTTTAATCAGACAAGTACATCTGAGTTATCTCTAATGATCTTTGAAGAACACGAGATCTGATAACAATGCCTGCACTTGCCAGAGAAATTGAATCTTCTTAGTGGAACAAATTGATTCTTTAAGAAAAAAATCAGATCTATATACTGTGGAAAGCTTTAGGGGAAAAAGACACAAGGCGACTACTAAAGTTGGGATACCAGTTTTCTGCTCAGTCTTTATCCATTACTGTTTCCCAGCCCTGTAAATAAAAGGGAGGGATCAGTTATTCCCATCCGCCTGAGACCCTCCCATTTGGAGACCCCTCTTTTGCCCTCTAGGACAATAAACCAGAAGCAGGGTAAAAGAGTCTTACAAACTCATATTGGTCTCCAACTTCTATTGAATGGAGTAGTGAAGAAAGAACAAGACCCCAACAAGGTATTAATTCACACAGGTTTCCCACTCTCCTCTGGAGTGCTGACACTTCCACAAGTAGACTGGGGTCAACACCGGATTACTGGGGACAGAGTGCTGAAAGTTGAGGCCATGGGTTTTTGTTTTGTTTAGTATTTAGACCTGCTATTCTTTTTGTTTGCTTGATCACTTATTTATATGTCTTACAGATAAGAAAACTGAACTTAAAAAAATGTTGCTATATCATAGACTCATATGTTAGGATTCAGGATAAGATGAGCATTAAGTACATTCTAGTAACTCTCCTCATCTTGGCTTTCTCTTTGTTTATTTGGTTGGTTGGTTGGTTGGTTGGCTGGCTGGTTGTGGTAAGAACAAGTGCTTGAATTTTTAAGTGTACAGTAAAGTATTTTTAACCAGGGGCACCTGGGTGGCTCAGTTGGTTAAGCATCTGCCTTCAGCTCAGGTTAGGATCTCAGGGTCCTGGGATCAAGCCCCATGCTGGGCTTCCAGCATGGGGAGTCTGCTTCCCCCTCTCCTTCTGCTCCTCCTGTCCCACCCCCCTCTCATGTGCATGCTCTCTCTCAAATAAATAAATAAAATCTTATTTAAAAAGTATTATTAACCATAGCCACAATGTTGTACAGTAGATCTCTAGAACTTATTCATCTTGCATAAATGAAACTGCCATTACCCATTGAATAGCAACTCCCTATTTTCCCCTTCTCCAGTCTCTGGAAACCACTATTCTGCCCTCTGTTTCAAAGAGTCTGACTATTTTAAATATCTCCTATATGTGGAATCATACAGTATTTTTCCTGTTACTGGAATATTTCATTTAACATAATGTCCTCAAGTTTCATCCATGTTGTCACATATGGCAAGATTCCTTCTTTTTTAATGTAGAATAATATAGTTCATTGCACATATATGCCACGTTTTCTTTATCCATTCATCCATCAACGGATAGTTATGTTGTTTCCATATCTTGCCTACTGTGAATAATGCTACAGTGAACATGGGAATATAGGTATCTCTTCAAGAGCCTGATTTTGATTCTTTTGAGTAAACACCCAGAAGTAAAATTGCTAGATCATATGGTAGTTTTGTTTTAATTTTTTTTTAAGATTTTATTTATTTATTTGACAGACAGAGATCACAAGTAGGCAAATAGGCAGGGAGAGAGAGAGGTAGGGAAGCAGGCACCCTGCCAAGCAGAGAGCCCGATGCGGGGCTCGATCTCAGGACCCTGGGATCATGACCTGAGCCAAAGGCAGAAGTTTAACCCACGGAGCCACCCAAGCACCCCTCTTTTAATTTTTTGAGGAAACTTCATACCGTTTTCCATAGTGACTACACCAATTTACACTCCCACCAGTAAAGCACAAGGGTTACATTTTCTCCACATCCTGGCCAACATTATATTTTTAATCTGAACTCAAAACTATGGAAAGCAAAGTACCCTGAAATAATCTCGGTGAACAAAACTCCCAAACACCTTAAATGGGAAAAAAAAAAAAGAAGCTTGCATAACTGGCATGAGCAATCATATGTCTAATGGAAAACTGCTCAGTCTTTATCCATTACTGTTTCCCAGCCCTGTAAATAAGAGGCAGGGATCGGGGCGCCTGGGTGGCTCAGTGGGTTAAAGCCTCTGCCGTCGGCTCAGGTCATGATCCCAGGACGCTGGGATTGAGCCCCGGGGCGGGCTCTCTGCTCCGCAGGGAGCCTGCTTCCCCCCCTCTCTCTGCCTGCCTCTTTGCCTACTTGTAATCTCTGTCTGTCAAATAAATAAAATATTAAAAAAAAAAAGAGGCAGGGATCAGTTATTCCCTTCTGCCTAAAACAAAACAAAACAACAAAACAAAACAACAACAACAAAAAAGAGTAAACATGCCAGTTCTCCCCAAATCTATTCTACATTTAATGCATTTCTAGTCTCAGTGGGAATTTTTAGGAAAACAAATTCAGAAAAAACAAATCTGACAAACTATCCTGAAATTCTTCTGGGAAAGTGTTTAAAATAACACTAAAAGAAGATAGAAAACTGGGAATAGGATTTTTTTTTCTTTTCTCTATTTTATGAAAGCTTTAGTGCTTTTTTAAAATTTTTACGATAAAATTGTATTTTAATTTGTGACTATTTGATCATTAGATGTTCAAAATACTATTAAAGCCTTAATTTATGCAAATCTACTGTTGAACTAAAAGTAATATTTCCCATTCACTAGTCCCAAAATAGATTCACTGAGCGCTAATCTTGAAACAGGAATCGTGCTAGTTTCCGAGGATTTGGAGATAAACCAGATACAGCCTCTGTTCTCAAGGGAGTTCAGAGTCCTGTGAAAAGAGAGGACAGTAAATACACAATTACCCTGTAGTGTCCTCTGTGCTGGGATGGAGACTCTCACAGGGTCCTGCGGGAGGATATAGGAGGGACCTTGGGGATAGGACATTGAGAGGGGTTTGGCAGCTAAGGAGGCAGGTTGACAGAGAGAATGCTGACCAGTAATGCCGCAGAAGTAGACGACTGCATCCCTTCTCCACTGAAGCATCAGGCTTTGACTGAGGACACTGACAGCCCATCAGGGTCCCTCATCCTCAACAGCTCTAATCCCAGGATAACGGTCTACCTCTAATACAGAGGTGCACAGGTGCGCATTCCTCGAGTGCGTTTTCACTTGAGGGCAGGTAGAATTTGATTCAAAATACCACTTAAAACTTAGGATATCAATCTTTTTTTTTTTTTTTAAAGATTGGTATTCGCTGGTGAAATCTTACTTTAAGATTTTATTTATTTATTTATTTGAGAGATAGAGAGAGATGGAGAATGAGAGAGAGCATGAGAGGGGAGAAGGTCAGAGGGAGGAGCAGACTCCCCAAGGAGCTGGGAGCCCGATGCGGGACTCGATCCCAGGACCCTGAGATCATGACCTGAGCGGAAGACAGTAGCTTAACTCACTGAGCCACCCAGGTGCCCCAAAATCTTACTTTATAGAAGTGCTGATCCATCCATCTTTCTTTGAACCAGCCAGTCATCACATCGAAGGCACCTAGTCACCACCACGAGCTCAGACTGAGAGAGTGCCAGAACAAGGTGGGCCGCTGCAGGCGCCAGGTCAAGCATCGCTCTGGAGCTGTCCCAGAGAATCCCCTCGCTTGCCCTGCCCAGCGCCATGAAGCATCACAAGCAGACCCACAGAGCTGCAAGCAAGCTTGTCTGAACACAACAGCAGAGAACCGACCATGGCAGCTGAAGCTGGGGTGTTCTTTCTCAAGGGATGGCCAACCAGAATACAGAGCAGTGACCCTTCCATATAACAGCTGAAGATCCACCAGGGTTGAGGGGAAGAGAATGCAGGACAGGGGGAAGTGTTCTAGAGTGGGGATGGGGTTATGACAGGAAAGGAAATCGAAGAGCAAAGAAAAGAGTGCAACAGGCAGCTGAACACCCCCCGGGGGCATGGCCTGCCTGAGTATGATGATCCAGATTGGCTCCGAGGTGAGCCCCATCAAGCACCAAGGTCTGAAAATGATCTCCCTATTCTGGTAAAATGGATCTCTTTATCACGTAATCATCACGTTGACTAATCTGCCTGATCCCACACTTGGTCCTCTAAATTCATTTTCTAAGTAATCTCAGAATCCCTATGGTCAATAAAAAAATATGTCTGTCCTCCTCCCTGCCCTCCTCTGGACCTTTTAGTAGGGAGCCTGGTCAATGTGGTTAGGCTACCTGTATCTGCTCACAGGCCCTTATTGAAGTGAGGCTCCGTCTCACAAAGCCTAGGACACAGGGGTGCTATCTCCTTCAGTGATTACATTTCAGAGGGATAGACCTCAGTTCTTGAGAAACTTCTCTAGGTTGTAGAAGATTTAGACCTCAAAGGGACAGAGAAAGAATTTGCAACTATAATTTTTTTGTAATACATCTTTTGAGTACAGCTGACACACAATGTTACATTAGTTTCAGGTGTACAACACAGTGATTCCACAAGTCTATACGTTGTTATGCTCACCACAAATGTAGCTACCACCTGTCACCATGCAGCACTATTATAATACCCCTGAGTAGATTTCTTATGCTGTAACTTTTAGTCCCCTGATTTGTTCATTTCATAACTGGAAACCTTTATGCCTCACAACCCTTCACCCATTTGACCATCCCCCCCCCCGCCCCGCCCGATTCCATCCCCTCCCTCTGGCTACCATCTGTTTGTTCTCTGTATTTCTAGGTCTGGTTCATTTGTTCTGTTTTTTTTAGATTCCACATATAAACAACTACAAGTTTTCTAAAGTAAATGCTCGAAGAAAAGGGAGGTCAAGGGCCTAAAGTCAGGAAGAAGCCTGTCTAAGGGTTAGTCAAGCTGAACAAAACATTCAGCCACCTCAGTTAAAAATCACTTCAAGTTTTATGAGCAATGTCATTCTTAAGGCAGCATATTGAGACAGAATTATTGTGTTTCTTAGATGAGTCAAATAATTCAACCTCTCAGACTCTGGGATTATAACACAGTGTGAACTACGTTATAATTGCCAAGTTCTGTATTGCCCCAAGTGCTTTTGACTCATGAGGAGCCCCACCTCTGTCCTGGTTTCAACCAAAATATCCCTGGAAATGAAGAAAACAAAGGTGATATTGGTTGATGTGCATGTCAACAAACTATCCCCCTTTAAAAGGCGGAGACGTGTTTACTTTTGCCTAGGCAGATACAAGCCATCTTGTATCAAGCTGACTTAAGCATATAGGACAAAATGTCTTCTAATTGCCCCAAATCAGCTCCCTTCTTCCAAGGCTTACTCATTTGTCCATTCATTCATCAAATGTTTATGTGGCAGGATTTGTGCTAAGGAATAGATGAACATTCTCCCAAAGCAGACACAACATGCACCATACCTACAAAACCCACTTTCAGTTGTCATAGCTAGCATGCTATTAATATGATAATTATAAACATTTATTAAATATTTCTGACAAGCCCTATGCAAAGTACTTTGCATCATTTGTACTATCTCATGGTCATAAGAGCCCTGTGAGCTCAGTGCTATTATTATCAGATACTTTACAGATGAGGAACCCGAGTCTCAGAGTGGTTACGTGAATTATCCAAGATTAAGTGGCTATTAGCAGGTAGAACAGGGACTCTACCCCTGTGCTCCCGATCATTTATTATAATTCCCCGCTGAATACTATGCAAAGCATTATGCTCCTCCTTCATGAATTCAATGTAAATCCAGCAAGTACGTGATAAGAATTTAGATTTCACAATGTTAGTGGAAATGTCTCTGTTTCAGGGCAGAGAGGGCAAGAAATGGTCTCTAAGATGCCAGTAGTCCCCAAGGCTTGATGCTAAAACTCCAACAAGGGCTCCCAGAGCACCAGCAGGACATGGTTTGGTGAAACAAAGAGGGCTCTGCCCTGGAGAAGGCTCCACTCATTAGTGCCACATGCCCCAGTCTCCAGCCGTCTTCACAATTTTTGCTATCTCCACGTGTCACCTGCACTGTTATTTAGTTAACATTTATCTTTAAACAGACCCACTTGATACCATCCCAGTGAAGGGAAGGGGAAAAGGTGGACTTAATTACTGCCACTAAAATAAATATAGCACTATTAAAAGGTAAAGATTCACCTGTGCACTAAGTTCATCTCGAGTGCCACTTTGGGAAGGACTACTTGCCCTCCGTCTACTTTTGGTTTCCTCTTTCTCATCCCACTCTGGGTGTCGTTCTACAGAATCCAGACCCAACTTTCACTCTGGGAAAATGCTCTAGGCTTTTCCCATTTTTCTCCACCTTCCAGGTACCTGTCACCCCACTGCACATATCAGTGAGTATCCAGACCCCATTTACTCAGGACTGTCATGAGATAGTCTGATAAAGTACTTCCTTGGAGGGCGCTCACAGAGTAATAGTCATCCATAATTAGGAATTGGCAATGACAAGCCCGAGACAAATGTGTACCATGGATAGCATTATTCAGTCTTCACAACAGTGTGATGAGGAAGATATTACTAACCTCTTTTTATAATGAAGAGACTAATTGCAGTCTGTGCATTCAGACTATGTGAAGGGAGGTCAAATGGTTTGCCCAAGGACCCACAGCTAGTATTTCACAGGCCTGTGTACCTTCCAAATCTAAACACCCTTCCATACTAAGGAGGTCAACATTTCTATACTGCTGCTTCTGGAAGCCTTATGCTTAGGCCTGTGTTATATCTCACAGAAAGATCACTCTCCCCATCCCACCCATCCACAACCTACAATCCTCCTCTGTGTTCACTTGCCGCAAGGTCAACACACACACACACACACACACACACACACACATGCACACACTTCAAACTTCCGTGGCTGGTTTCCCATTGTCTACTGGATATAGGGTAAAGTTCAGACCTCTTACAGCATTCAGGGCTCTTCCCAATCTGGCCACAGCTTGGCTTGCCTGAGCCCTTTGCCTCTCACCTCACAGCCATATTGGATCTCAGCCTTCTTCGGCAGTCTGTGTTCCCTTACGGCTGTGCAAAATTGTAGCCATGAACACTGCAAGGGCAAAACAAGGGCATACGCTTGGGAACAGAGAGACCTGTTTGAATCCCCAAATTGGGCAAGTTATTTAACCTCCTCTGTTTTTTCACATAAAAAAAAAGTGATAATATGTCTCCTGTGTTAGAATTGGGCTACATGATCTGTCTAAAACATGCCACCCAGTGCCTGGTACTTTACATGGCAACTGGTACCTGGCAGGCTTTCAAATACAAGTCGCTATTATACCTGTGCCCATGTTGTTCCCTTGAAAATTACCTGGAATTATTTTTTCCTGTCACCTCGATAAGTGCATATCCATTCCTCAAACTTGAATATCACTTCCTTTGTGAATGCTCTCCTGATTTCCTCAGGCAACGTTAATTCCTCCTTCCGCCACCGTTCCCTGCCACTCAGCGCCCACCTCCACTACAGTACTTTCAACTGGCTTATCATTGTCTATCACTTGTTTCTCTCTTCCACTAGGTCATGAATTCTTCAGGAGTCTATATATCTACCGAATGCAATACTCAGCACATCGTAAGCTGACAAATGTTTGTTGAACAACTTAATGCGTTTCCCCTTCCCAGACATCATTTGTATTTGAATAATGCTATAAAATTAGACTGAAATTTTAGGCACTGAAACAAGAGCAGTTGAGGTAGTGTGCGTGAAAAGTGAGACATTTCTCCAAAATCCCCAAACACATCTACTCTCTATGCACAAAGCCATTTTGGTTCCAGAATCACCGCCTGCAAATTATATTGGTCTTCCCTTAGAAGCATGAGGGAACTTTTGTGACAGGAAAAGATAATGCTTACAAAACCTTTTCATTGTAAACGTTGATTATTTATGAACTCTTATAGGAAAGGGACCCTCTGGATGCCGGCGCATGGGAGAAGCCAACCCCCCCCCCCCCAATTTATAATAAATGAATGTTGGAGTAAATCTCTTCATTAACCAGATAGAGAAAGGAATTTACACTCCAAAGTAATCGCTCGTCTCTTCAGCCGCAAAACCCCCCAAAGACTTCGCTTCCTGAACGTTCTGTCTAATGGGGCAGACCTTTGGTGACCTGTTTAGCACAAGGATGACTTCAGCAGGTAGATTCTACAAAGCTAGCAGCCCAAAGCAAACACACAGCAACACTGCCTGGAAACCGGTGGGTGGCCTTGGCTGGTGAAAGCCCGTCCTTCAAGCAACTGAGGCAGGAGCCCATTAAAGGTGTTAATTTTACATGATGTGGCACGGCAAGTTTATAAATAAATAACAAATGAACATTCCCCACGGTTCCTCTCCTCTGAATTTCTGTGTACCTGCTACAAGCCTGGCAACAGCAGGAGCCGTTCAGATGCCAGATCCGGAATTGCTCTTCACAAAGTGAGGGGGGAGGCATTTCTGTCACCAAGACTTGATAAGTTTTGACGTTTACATCACTGGATCCAGACACCTTTAAAAAAAAAAAATAGCCAACTAATCCGTCCTCTGTGGTTGGATGTGCTCAATTTAAGATTATTATCATGAGCTACAAGAACAAAACACAGATGTTAGAGTTTCAGAAAAATGTACTGTGGGGGACTATTAGTAAAAAATACTGTTTAAAATATATAACATATGTAACTATTAAATACATAAAAATCTCATGTACCAAGAGGCAAAACATGATGAAAGTTGTTGAATATTTTAAGTACCTATATTGCTGCATAAAATGGTTCTGTGCGGTAGAATTTTCTATTGCAGGAGATTTATGAAATTTTGTCAAAGTGGTAGATCATGCTGAAGTCAGGGGAAATACTAGCACACTTTAGGTTGCTTTCTATTTTTAATTAAGTTTGAAACTGCATCTTTGCACTTGTGAGTGTGCATATAAATATATGTAAGTGCAGATGTGATTAACAATAATGCTGATCTATGCAGACATTCAAATTCACTCACAAAATGACCCCCTCCCATTACAGAGCAAATTACTTAATTGAGGCTGGATCTGTGTAATCACAATGAACTGGAAGGAGAAGGGCGAAATTTGACCAGCATGGTTCACCCTTGCTTATTTTAGCAGCTGAGGAGGCAGGAATTCAATGAGCTCTGTACTGTGCTGATCTGGATTTCCAACTGGAGATGAGCCATGAAGACTAAGTGTTATGGTACCTGTCATGTTTACCATGTCAATAAAGATGGAGACTGACTGAGCCTGGTGGTTGACTAAAGGCCACCTAAGGCTAATTCAGAGGGGAAAATCTGGGGAAAAGCTTCAAGGGCATCCTTGAGAATTAATGGGTCCGAGTTATTCCGGTCCAAAATACTAAGCCAATATTAACAATGGCGGAGTCAATGGCAAATAACCAGGTCAGATGCACAGAAGTGAAAGTCTACAATGAAGAAAATGGAAAAAAGAAGAGAAATAGACACAATGCAAGTGGTAAACTCTCTCCAGACATGACCCAGTTCACCTTAAGCTTTCCTCCAGCTCTGCCCCACCTCCATTCCTCTGAATCAACCTCTTCTCCAAATCTCTACTGCACCTGCAGCCCATACCGTATAGCCTACCATGTAATTATATCCTCTTCTGTCCTGTTCGTGTTGTTTTATATGTAATTGTTTTCATCCTAACTAGATTTAAATTCTATTTGGAGGTCAGGAACGACATCTCATATATCTGCATTTTCCCCAGGGCCTAGCATGACTTTGCGCACATTAAAACTTTCAGCAATTGCTCATTGGTTGAGTCAATACCAAGTCATTTTTGCCCTCCAGCAAGGATCGATAGCAAATACTGTCTATTCTTCCTCCATCATATCGCATCTACACCTGTTCCAGTGTTCCTACAAAACACATAAACATATACACTAAAATATATGAGGGTATTTTTCTATTTTTTATACATTTTATCTATAACTTCTTTTTTTACACAACCACACCTATAGATTTCAACTCATGCTTTCTAATAGTTGGGTAAAATTCCTTCATATACTTCTATCACAATTTATTTAGTAAATTCCCTTGCTGCCATTTATTCCAACATGATAACCAATATTACAATAAATATATTTACCCATGTAATTTTGTTTTTCTGTTTTTATTTCTTTGTAGAGTTCCAAGGTAGGATTGTAGAGTTAAAGGTAATTTTACAAAATTGAATAACCATATATACCTCCAGTTTATGTTTCTAAAATATTTAGAAAGTCATTCTTCTATGACTTGCATATTTCAATGTCTACTTCCCCACATTTCTTGACAACACTGGATATTACCAAACCTTTTTAATATTTATCAAGACAAAGGGGTTTGGATCAGAATTAGAGCAAAAAAATGATATCTCACACTTTAGTTTTGCATTTATCTGACTGCTAGTGAAGGTAGGTCTCTTCTTTGTCCCTTTGCTTTTCTCCTTATAAGGACTGCCTTTCATAGTTTCCACCCATTATTATATTTAATATATAGGGGTTATCTGTATATTAGGGATATTTTAATTAATAAATGATACACATAATGTTCTCCCAGGTAATTCTTATATAATTACATTTTTTTAACTCCTAAGGATAATGACCGTATCTTAGAGCCTGTCTCCCAATCCCTTCTTGCTAGCAACCAGGCATAGCATATCATAACATGTCCATTGAGAGGATTCAATAAATACATTCAACAACTTCAATCAATGAGAGTCAAAAATGATTTGGTCATATGTTTAAACTGACTAGACAAACACTCATTGCAGAGTGGAGCATTCAGTATCCTAAAAAGTCTACTTGATCAAGAAGGGCATTTCCATTTTAGTCCAAACTTGGCCTCCAGGTTAATGCCTATCCTTAGCTTCAGCCAAACGCCTGCTTAGTTCCAGCAGAGACGACTTCATATAATGCTTTTAAGGCCAAAGATCATTTGTGAAAATATAACCGTAGAGGATATTTGAGGGGGAAAAGTGTGAGGAAAGGGATTAAAAGGAAGCTTTTTGTATGCACGCACATACACACACACACACACACACACACACACACACACACACACGGCAGTGCAGACCAGTGTTTTAATCCTAACACAAATCTACTCATTGTATGGTATGTAGGCCCTGTCTTTACAACAAAGGCAGAACATTAAGATGCACACAAATGAAGACACATTAGAGACATACATAAATATAGCAAACATTTACACTATGATTATCAAGAGGAAACTGATTTTGTGTGTGTGTGGTGCCAAGAAAAGTTATAAAATCTTTATTTTCACAAAATTCATTACTATTTCAGGGATTTAGGGAGCAATCTAGATTATAGTAGGATGTGAGGACTTTGTGTGAATGAGGTAGAAGAGCAAATCAGGAAACTTAGAATGTGGGTGTAGGGGTATTCCTTCATGTTTTGAAAAGGAAAATAACCAATTCATGGATAATCCAGAGTGCTCTGAGGAGTGATTCTGAAGTTTGAGATGGGGCAGATAAGGCTTATGCAACCATTCACAGAGCATTAAGGTTTGAATCACCATTCTGGAGGTTTGGTCATTTTTATCCCCAGCTCTTGGAGCCACCTGCATCTCTACTACCAATTCCCCCTCTGAATGGGTTTATAGGGATCCTGTGAGCCCTGCTATGCAAAACCAATATTTCAGTGAAGCAATTTTGTTATTGAATGCCATTGACTAACTGAAGTATTCCAAATGGAAACTCCCTTTAACTGATGAGTTATATGTGCAGAAACAAGCAAGACATAAAACTGTATGTAGACACTGGCTTCATTTCAGTAAAGGACACACACATATATTTTGTATATAAAAGTGTAGAAAAGATGGAAAGAAAATACCGCAAAATGTCATCAGTGCTTATTTCAGTGGGACTTTTCAGTGATTTTTATTTTCTTCTTTATACTTTTTTATACTTTAAAAATAATTTTAAGATGATCATTGTTATTTTTAAAACACCAGAATCTATTTTAATATAAATATTCATTTACAATATGAAATTTTAACTGATTTTCAACTCATATGATTCTCTGTCATATTTTGCCCTTTATTTTCCCTCAGCTAATTAATCTGAACTCAAACTTCTCATACCATTTCCCACTCCTGCAGTTTCCCTTTCTTCACAATCCTCTTAACCACCTTGGGAGTAAGCCATGGGGTGACAAGGAATGGCATGCCCACCAGTCTTTGTTCCCAATGTTCCTGTACTACCTCACATGTGATAAGTTGAAAATAATTAGGTAAGTATTTATAAATCTATGTTCAAGCTTTTTGGAAAGGTAAGAGAACTTTTATCCCTCTCCTACTGCTAAAATTACAGATAGAGATTCACTTCAAATCTGCTTTCGTCAATTTCATTTTGTCTTTTAAGTTCTAATACCTAGGACCTTAAATTGTGTGTGACAGCACTAATTTGAGCAATAAAGGCAAGGATAAAGGTTTTCTGAATTATCTTATGTCATAGAAGCTGCATTAATTGTAACTCTACGCAGATATAAACACACCAATTGCTGGTCTGATTCAATCCTGTGAAAACTCAGTTGGTAGAATTGGACCGATCTGCCTCTAATTATACAAATCTGAGACATGTCTTTCTTTTACCAAGCCTTGGAAAGTGCAGAATGAGGCTTTGATTTAAAGAAACAGGACCATAAAGCACAAGTTGCCTTGACCATAGTTTGTGTTCAATAAATATTTTCTAATAAGTTATTTGACAGTGGTGGATCCTTTGGCCTGACTAGTCCTGATATTGTTTTAAATCTCCACTCTGTGCATGTAGCTGTTAGAACCTAAGAGCTACCATGAATTAAAAAGCAACACTTCTCAAAGGCAGTGTTGGCCAATGGCCAGGCGTCAAGCTATAGGTGGAAAATACACGATAAAACCCTTGAAATCCAGCTCTCCCAAGAAGGCATGTTTGCTTTTTAGCTGACATAATATACCTCCGCCCCAATGACATTTACCCCCTTCGTGATAGCTAACATTTTTTAATTCGTCTTTCACTATAAATTGCCTGTATGTGTCTGTTTAAGGCCACTTGACTTCATAGTCCATTCAAAATGCTGTTTAAAGACACCTAATCCATTTCTTCTAAACAATGAGCCTAGTTTGATTGTAGGAAAAGAAATATTGAAGAATCTTCTAGAGAAGCTTTGAACACTCCGAAGGAAAGGGCACCTTCAGGGAATGGGTAAGTACTTTGAAAACCCTAAGGAGCTTTGTAGCTAAGGATGACCTTATAACCCCTCAACAGCTTTTTGCAAACAAAATCTTTCAAGCTGCATCTAAAAGACTAGTGAGCAACAATTTGAAGAATGAGGTTTTCTTTTGTGTCCGATTACAGAGCTCAACAGTTCTAACCTTTTTGTTCTATTGTATTTCTGATCTAAATAAGGAATTATTTATTACCAGAAAGTGGTGGTATTCAGATCATAAGCCTCCTCAGAGCCCTGACTTTGATCCTCAACCATATGCAGGGATTTAGAGAGGAGAAGTCTACTTATTCGGAGAGAATCCTAAAATCCACCTGAGAAGCTGCTTCTCCAGACAGAAGGCACTCAGGGTTCTGGTCATTGAAAATGAACCCGTCTTACAACTTCTTGATTTCAATTTGTTATTGAAATGCAGTTTTCCCATTACCTTGAAGTTTTAATTTCCCATATATATGAAATTTCTTTTCCATGGCAAGAAGTAAATGGATTGGGGTGCCTGGGTGGCTCAGTGGGTTAAAACCTCTGCCTTCGGCTCAGGTCATGATCTCAGGGTCCTGGGATTGAGCCCCGCATCAGGCTCTCTGCTCGGCGGGGAGCCTGCTTCCCCCACTCTCTCTCTCTGCCTGCTTGTGATCTCTGTCTGTCAAATAAATAAACAAAATCTTAAAAAAAAAAAAAAAAGAAGTAAATGGATTTATTAAATGCTTAATTTGATGTGAATTTTTGACAAAATCATCAAGGTATTAGTGCATATTTCCCCATCAACATTTCCTGGTAAAAGTTGAGGGAATATTCATGATACAACAGAGGACAGACCCCTGGGAATATACATATTACACAATGTTTTGTGCTGCCCCACGTGGAAGTGGGGTGCCATTGTTAAAACTGAACCCTAAAGATGTTTAAAACCTTAAATAAAGTAGCTGGGGAAATTACCATTTAAAAGCAATATTTAATACTCTTTGATACTGTTTTGGGGGCAGATTATTCCTTGAGTTCTGGGAAAATGATCCAAATTTTCAGTTTTTCAAGCATAAAGCATAAATGTTCTTCTGAAATGGAGATATTTGAGACTAGCATCTACAAAGAGCTAAACTGCTCTGGGTGGTAATACAAAGCTGCCTCTCGTAGAGACAGTTTTGGATCTTGGCAAGTCATATTCCCTTCAGAGAAATGTTAATTTTCTTAGTATGGATTGAGTTTCCCTGTGCCTGTTCTGGGAGTCTGGGAGGGACAGAGGTAAGATGGGAGGGGTGAGGAAGGAAGGGAAGAGGGAAGGAGGAATGGGAGAAGATAAGTAGCTATTAGGCAACCTGTACCTGTGGGCCCAAGGCTGAAGAAGAAAACTGTTTTCAGAGGATACTGACAGACCTGGGGAAATGTGGAAATGTTTTGAGAATCTGTACTGGGAAGCAGGGATCCAAAGTCATTATAATTTCCATACTAATGGAAATGTGATTTCATTTAAATATGCTCACACTTATTCTCACAGTTGATGAAATTTAGACATACACATTACATACCAGAATAATAAAAGATTCCCATGTTACAGATTTTTTTTTACCAAATTAATATTTGACCTGTTTCAGTGGAGGAGAAAATATGGTAGTTTTATATTAACATGCTATAGGTAACATTTAGTCTGATATTTTAATTGACAACATTAAGCAGATTTTCAAGTTGCAAAATATCTTTTTTAAATTGTTTGGGGTTCACCTGGGTGGCTCAGTCGGTTAAGCATCTGACTCTTGATTTCAGCTCAGGTCATGATCTCAGAGTTGTGAGATCAAGCCCTGTGTCCAACTCCACACTGGGCTTGGAGCCTGCTTAAGATTCTCTCTCTCCCTCTCCCCCTGTCTTCTCCACCCACCACTCTAAAAAATAAACCAAAGAAAACCCATAACAAACAAACAAACAATTGCTTAAGTGGAGGTTCTTAATACCTAAAGATTATTCTATAATTTGTGATTTATTTATAATAAAGGATAGATTCTTATTGTAATTACTCAAGCAGTTCAATAAGTATTTGTTGATTCTCTGTTGAGTGTCAGGAAACACTCCACGTAAGTCCTGCCTTCTAGGGGCCCATACTTTCTTTGACAAGTAGAAATGTGTACAGACAATGGCAAGACAGAATGAAAAACACTGCAGTTGATATAATCACGTATGTTCAGAAAGTCCTGAGGAGGGTGATTTCACAAGGCCCTGGTGTCATCAGAAACTTGGGTAGGGATGAGGGTTGGGGGAGGTGAGAGGTCAGGGAAGATCTTCCAGAGGTGAGAATGGTGGGGTAGCATTAACAAGGGCAAGAAGCAGGGGTAAGGTGCTCTAAGACGGAAAATCATGGCTGAGGTAGGAGGTCGTAAATATGCAAGGTGCAAACTCTAAGTACTTGGCCCAGTGAAAACATGCTATTTGAAGTTGGAGCCAGTGGATGAAGAGGTAAGCAGGTTGAGCAGAGGCTAATATGTTTGAAAAGTTGGATATAAAGATAAAATTTCTGCATAGCCAAGGAGCCAAAGGGCCAAACCCAAAGCCAAATCTAAGATGGTGAATTTACTTCTAGTATATTAAAAAAAAAAAAAAAAAAAGTCTAGCACATTTTGTTACTCTTTTTTTAAATCTATAGGTGTTCAAGTCAATGAGTAAGTTGTTACATGTAGGAACCCTGATAGCAATGAAGAGACAACTTCTTGCTAACAAGGGGAGTAAAACAGGGTAAAAAGCAGACATAAGAACCTAAACACTGCAGTTTGGGTCACTGTATAATCTACTCCATAAACTGAAAAACTTTTTCTACAAAGGCCAGATAGTATTTTAGGCTTTGTAGGCTGTATGGTATCTGTTACAACTACTCAACTCTACCATTGTAACATAAGGCAGGCACACACTATACACAAATGAATGGGCATGACCGTGCTCCAATGGGGCTTTATTTAGAGTAAACAGAGGACCACATTGGCCCCATGTAGGTTACCGTCCTGGTCTAATGCCCCCCCTCCCCGAAGGGGATGCTGTATTAAAACACAATATCATAATTAACATTTATAATTATGACCTTAGCTCAGCAAGAAATACTTTATGTTCGATGTTCTCCATTTAAGAAGTCAGGAAAATCTGTAACATGTATTACAGAGTCTATCTAGAATTAAAAAGAATTTGGGTACTTTAGGGATAGATACTAAGCAAATGAGAGAAAATAATCTAAAAAGAATAGCATATTTCCTATATATTTTTCCTATATATTTCCTATATATTTGCATAGCTGAAGTTCTTACTCCTATGGATTTCTATGCCAGTGTGTATATAATATTTACACATGTCTAATATGGTAGCCACCACACACATGTGGCTATTTGAGCACTTGAACTGTGGTTAGTATGACTGAGGACATGAATCTTTAGCTTTATTTATTTTTGAGTTAAATTTTAAGTTTAGGGGCACCTGGGTGGCTCAGTGGGTTAAAACCTCTGCCTTCAGCTCAGGTCATGATCCCAGGGTCCTGGGATCGAGCCCCACATCAGGCTCTCTGCTCAGCGGGGAGCCTGAATCCTCCTCTCTCTCTCTCTGCCTGCCTCTCTGCCTACTTGTGATCTCTGTCTGTCAAATAAATATATAAAATCTTTAAAAAAAATTTTAAGTTTAAAAGCAGATATGCAGTTCAGTGATTGGCAAACTTTAAAATATGTTTGATACAACTTGGGTAAACTGTTTCAATATACCTTTTAGAAATCTTAATAGAGATCAGCTATTTTTCAGCAACACTTAGCACCTGACTTGAGCTGCATATGACATTATATTTCTCTTGGAAAAAATGACTAGTATATCTATCTCTGTACTCTAGAATATCATATGAAGGAAGTCAACATTTTTTCCCCTATATTTGAAGAGTTGAGAACGATTAGACCACAGAGAGTTTGTGACCCAGTGAGCAAATGGGAGAGAGGCAACTGAATCTACAGTCCTGTTATTTCAGCTCTGGCTCATCTCTTGAACTGTGATGCCTTACAAACTCTTAATGGAATCAAATCTCCCCTGAGATAGCTTTAAATCCACATTATTTGGCTAATGTGAATTTTGATGTTTGTGAATAGACCAATAACTGAAGTGATCAGTTGTAAACCCCAAGAGAGAGGGTCCCTTGTCCTCCTCAGGCTGCAAGACTGGAGGGGTGGCCCAGCACCTGCAGTTCCATCAAACATTTGCATCCTGACGACCCTTCGAGAAAGAGCCAATAAGACCCAGAATTGTTCTTTGTCTAAATGTATGGCAGCAGAAATAAAGCCAGACCCCGGTATAATGACTCATGGTTAAGTTTTCTTCTTTTCCACTGCTCCTTCAGACCCAGTAACGACAAAGGTAAAAATCAAAGGCAAAGAAAAGCAATTATTTATTTCTAATGTTCTCCAATTTGAGATCTCAATAAGAACCTTTTGGATAAGTTTACAACAGTTATAATTGTTACCTAAACATCTTCCCTTCCTGAAGCCCAAAGAGTGATAATCAAAACATTAACAAGGTGTACACACTGAACACCGACCAATCAGAATGATGCTGGTAGGAGCTGGGAAGGAAGTTTCAGCAGCTACTTCACTTCAGGTCTGCATTATTCCTTATGTCCAACCACATTTGCTTTGTATTCCCTGCTTCAAGTTCCAGATGACCTCTAGAGAGCTGCACTGAGCTTGCAGCCACTTTGACAAACTCTGGAATCCTTTCCATCTCTTCCCCAGATCACCCTGCTTAAAGTATTGGAGCTGGCAGTCATTGCCCCAGACCGGCAGTTTCTGGCATGGGTCTTATACTAAACCGCTCATGACCCAGAACAACAGCACAGCCTAACCACAGTACCACCCACTATGAGGCCTCTGCTGAAGACCCCGCCCCATGGCTCCCATCAAATTCCATCTTCCATCTTCACAGTAGCTGCAAATTTACCTTTGGATGCAGGATTTGACTACTCCATTGCCCTCATGGAGACCTGCCCCATTCCCCCCAACACACACACATACTCTCTAACCTCCCCATTCCAATAACCCTGTCAGGCCATATCTCAGCCTTCCTCCAAGATCTAGAGTCCTCTCAATGTGTGAAGACTCCCTCTGTGCTCATGTACTTTTATTCTTATTTGCCTCTGGGACATAAATGGATGGATATTTTATTTCGTTTGGTGATTATTTCTCACATGTTTTGGTCCATCTGTATTTGTAACTTGACAAAGAGCTTTAAAAAAAAAAAAAAACTAGGGGCATCTTGGTGGCTCAGTTGGTTAAGCAGCTGCCTTGGGCTCAGGTCATGATTCCAGGGTCCTGGGATCAAACCTCACATCGGGCTCCCTGGTCAGCAGAGAGCCTGCTTCTCTCTCTCCTTCTGCCTGCCACTCTGCTTACTTGTGCTCTCTCTCTGTCAAATAAATAAAATCTTTTTTTAAAAATCATGTTAATTGACTGGAATTTAAGTAAAAACTTAAAAAAAACTAATTTTTTTCCTAACCTAAGTATCCAGCAGATTGAATAAACAAAGACTGGATCATGATATAGTCATTCCATGGATATTTTATAGAATAGACACTAAGAATAAATGAGCTACCACTACCTTCACCAACATGGTGAATTTCACAAACATAGTGATGAAGTATGGTTGCATTTGTATGAAGTTCAAAAGCAGTCTACACTAATTTATGACTTCAGAAGTCAGGGTAGCGGCCACCTCTGAGGAAGAGGAAGAGGAAAGGAATTTTAAGGTGGCTCAAGGGAGGATTCTGGAGGCTAGCAATATTCTATTTCTTGCCCTAGGTGGTCTTTACAAGGAAGAATTCACTTTATGACAGTTTACTGGACCATACACTTACGTTTTGTGCATTATCTATGTGTGTTACACTCCAATTAAAATGTTGAGAACCTGTTTTCCAATAGACATGAAATAAAAATAAAATAAATTACATTAAGCATTCAGTGATGAAGGCTGTTTCTCAAGTGTGAAATAGGTAATAAGTACTTTGATTTGATTTGAGGAACCTCACTGACATTTCTAATGGTGCCAGAAATTTCACCATTAGAATCCAGTCTTTGTGGTTAAGGCAGGATCCTGTTATATGCAAAAACTGGTAGAAAGTATGTCACACGTTATTAGGGATTAGCTCATCCTTATAATGCAGAGCTTCATGTGAAAGCTCTGGAGTCAGAAGGTGCAGTTCCCATATCGTGTCTACCATTTACTAATATTTTTGTTCTATTAAAAAGTACTTTAAGACTTAGACTGAGGGCACCAATAATTTTATTTTCTCACAGATCGTGGTGGGTCAAGAATTTTGGGAAGTGCTCATCTCAGTGATCATTTTACTCCCTGTACCATTGACCTAGATCACTCAGCGATACTCAGTTGGCAGCTGGTCCGGAGACTTCAAGACAGTTTCATTCACAAATTTGTTACTGGACATGAAATGACTCAAGGACTCAAGACTGCTAACCACGCATGACCTCTTTGTGTAGCTTGGTTTCTTCACAATATGGAAATCTCAGGTAATCAGGTTTCTCACATGGCAGCACAGGGCTCCAAGCACAAGCGTTCCAGTGACCAAGGCAGAAGCCACATTGCCTTTTTTGTTCCAGATGCAGAAGCCAAGTAGTGAAACATCAGCCATACTCTGTTAGGTGAAGTGATCATAAGTAACCCAGATTCAAAGTGAAGAGACATAGGTCTGATTCTTTAATGGGAGAAGTCACAAGGTCACATTTTCAAAGAACGTGCCGAATGAGAGATATGGGTGCAGAGATCTGTGGAAATAACCACCTACCATACTTGCTGTGTGACCTCAGGTAAATCTTTTAAACTCACAAAGATTGTTACTTCATTTGTGAAATGATGATAATAATAATAGCCAGTTCATGGGATTATCTTGAGGACAGATGAGAAAATAAACATTAGAGAAGAGATCAGAATACATTATATATTTACCTCCATATTGAGGCAGCAGGAACTAAGTAGAGCTGAGGGGGACAGAAAGATGGGTCCAGAATAAAAGACAGAGGGTAAGCCTGGGCAGAAGGGCAGAGAGGGAAGGAATAAGCAAGTTGCACAATAAGGGATGTTTTCCAAGAAGGCAATTATGGCTCAGGAAAAAATGCTGGGCAAGAACAAAAAAACAAACTTTCTCAGCTTCCCAATTTTTTCTAGGATTGCCTTGGTATTTTGTCAGGCAAGCAGTGGGAGATGACTTGTTTATAAAAGTCACTTTCATTAGAAACATCAGATTGTCTTCATTCTTGGAGTTGCCAAGGAAAAATAAAAGAGGGACCCTGCTTTTGACACATTCTGACATTGATAGCAAAGAGTAATCTTTCTTAAGTCTCTAAACAAATGAACACCAACCTTTCTGGGCCATGGTTTTACCCTGGGACTTGCCACGGAAATGGAAGAATGTAACAAACTTTAAGTGAAATAAATGGATCTCTTCCAAACAAGTCCCAGATGAGCCGGGTGAAGGGAATCTGTATTACCAGATGTTTTATTAATACTTAATGGAAAGAGCCAAAAATCCTTTGCCACTTGGCAGTTGTGAAATAAGCCTTTTTAGCCAATGATAAGAACAGAAGACTATGTAAATTAACACCTTGCACAGAATTAATATAAGATTTTCAATCATAGAACTGCCTTAGTAAGCATTATGCCTCAGTTGGCAACTAGTTAAATGGTGTTTTATGCCATTTTTTAAATTAGAAAAAAAACAGCAATGTACGAAAGACAGAGTAGATTATAAATGTTATTGCAAGTTCTCTACATAGATTTAAGGCCACCCTTTCAGCTTGCCAATCAAGAATACTTATCAAACACCCAGTGGATACTAAATTTGAGCTGTGTGGAAGCCATAGCTTCTACAGTCTCAGAATGAACACACAAATTTGAGGATGGCAAAGTCATGTTGACTGCGATTCTATATGAAAGAGATGATTGCAACATTGGACTCTGAGCTTTCTAGCAAACAAACAAAAAAATTTAAAAACTGCAAATATTTGCTTGATTGCTACCACGGGCACAGGCCTTTCTATGTACAGTGAGATATACAAAGTTGAGTAAGTTCCAGCTGCTATTGTCATAAGTGTCATAATCTAGTGCAGGAGACAAGGGCATACATCAATAACCCTTTTATGAAGGTCATAAAGATCAAATATCATAATAGAAATAAAAACATCATTCTTTAGGGATATTTAAAATAGAGTGAGTCATTCTAACAGAGGTATAGTGAACAGAGAAGACTCATCAAAGAAAGTGGAATTTGAATGAGAGCCTTAAAGAGTAGGTAGTACTTTAGAGCAATGTCTATGGTCTAAGAATATCCAAATTGAACAAGCAAGTTAGGTGGGCTCTAAGTTAGGTGGGAACAGGAAAATATGGGAATATTCCAGGAAGAAGTTGCTGAATGCACTGTGAGGTCCTTTTGTTTCTTTTCAACACCTTGCTGGCACATGGTAGAAGCTCAAGAAATATTAGGTAAATGAATAAGGCTCTGGGGGATAGATATAGAATTAAAAAGATAGATGGTGGGGGGGAGGTGGACAGGAAAAGAAAAAAAGAAAGAAATACTTGAATGTCCCGTCCAAAAGTTCAGATCTTATTTCCTATGTAATGACATGACAGATTGATGCCATCAGACAATCCAACCATATGGTACATAATGAATGAGAATCAGAGGGGATAGTGGCAAACATGAACTTCTTTCTGTTTATTTCCCACTAACTGGTTTTATTCGCATGAGTATACAGAAGGGGTGCTTGCCTAATTCATTAAATTATAAGAATGATGTGGTGGACTGAGAGTTAAGTTATCACGATTTTACTTTCAGCTCTGTAGTCTTTCTCCACAATATTTTCAAAATTCTCAGGACTTGATCTAATCCATCTTTAAAATGAGTTAACTGTGGGAATAAAAGGCAGAGCGTAAGGAATATAATCGATGTTATTGTAATAGCATATGGTGACAAATGATAATACACTTGTTGTGAGCATAGCATAACATATAGATTTGTCAAATCACTATGTTGTCCACCTGAAACTAATCTAACATTGTATGCCAAATTAAAAAAAAAATAAAGAAAAAGTAGATAACTGTTATAATGTTTTAAGTCTTAAAGATGCAAGGGAAAAAAAAAAAACCACCACTAGAACAAGATCAACTCATTTGACAACATAAGAAATGAAAACTCTAGTATAAGTAAAAAAAGGCTAAAGAAAAATGCAATGAACATACAGAAAAAAATAATTACAGTAAATAAGACAGATAAAAGTATAATATATTTGTTATATAAAAAGATCACTCGGTTTGGTAACAAAAATACCAAGAAATCAAATGTAAATGGTAAAAAGACTAAGTTAACTGAGAAATTACTCACATAAAAAGAAATATAAAGCAAAACAAGAAGAATTCAACATGGACAGTAAGAAAAACAATGCATGTTAAAATAGTGAGATGTCATTTTCTAGATGAAGAACAACTATGCTTTAATGTTAATAGCCAATTCTGCCAGGGTTGCAATAAAACATGTATTTTTTACATTGTTGTGGAAGGATTATTAAGTAGAGCAACTCTTAGAAATCTACTTGGCAGGATGTACCAAGAGCCATGATAACTGTGAATCCTATTCATGGGACTTGGTCTAGAGAAAAATCCAAAAGAAGGGAAATTTACAGATTTGAAGAAATTAATTTCAGTGTAATTATAACAGTGAAAATCTGAGAAAGGTAAAGTAAATTTAACAAGCAGGTATTCGATCGTGCTCTGTGATAACAGTGAAGGAAGCCAGGGAGGTACAGCTGCCGCCATTAGCTCAATCAAGGCAAAACCTTCTGTGCGTGCCCCAAAACGAGAGCCATTCAAAACGTTTACAAAAAAGAGGCTAAGAGCCTGCCCTGAGCCACATACACTCCTCTGACCTCTTAAGGCCGAGGTGCTGATTATGGGAAGCTCCTCAGAGTTACTTGCAGAGCCTTTAAAATATATACCTGTCTAAACTCCACCATCAGGAGATTCTGCCTCAGGATCTACGGATTTCTGTTGTGGGTTTTCTGGTCCAGTTTCCCACACGGAGAAGGCATAAAGAAAAAACATTCACATACAGATGTGTTTGACATTGCTGATCAGATCGTTATGTTTGTCAAATGCTCCATAAAAGCATCGCAATGCAAAATCATGAAAAATTAAATTGCTATAAAATATGGCTTCCATTAATAGGGTGCTGGTGGCTCTAAATGAATGTTTTGTTTGCATAAATGTTAAACCTTTAAGTGACTGAGAAATTGTTACCATAAATGTTAGTGGTAAACTTTGTACTGGTCACCACAGAAATAAGTGACTGAAGTCTAAATGGATTTTTATGGCTCATCTTTGCTCATACCACTTTTTAAAAACTTAGTGTCTATTATTAAAGGTATTCATAAAAATATGTAAGTATTCTAGAACTCACTACCAATCCTTCCTTCTCTCTGTCTCTCTGCTCATGACATACTATCTCTACATGGAAATTCCACTTTGTCTATATCGTGTAAGAGTACCATCTTAACTGTTCCGTTTTTCCATGCTATAATTCTCAAGTTGTTTCCAATGTGTGTGATATTAACAAATCCTAATTGGTTGCATAATAGGAGCCGACAGCCTATATAGTATTAAACCACTTCTACACCACCTATTTCCTGTATGCAAATCAGACAGAAACAAATGTTTGGCCCCAGCTGGGCAAAATGTCCCATTTAGAATTCTTTTCCTCTTCTTTGTTCTTTGATGTTCTGCAAATGAGCTTTAGAACTCCACTCTTCACACAATTCAATTTTACAGACCCATTATCTGAGATATAATGTGGAGGTTAAATATATCAGGGCAGCCATTATGTGAAAATAATTAACAGTAATGAATAATGCACTAATTCCACTGATGAGAGATGGTTATATGTGTAATGAAGTGTTGGGGCAGCCCTGACAAATGAAATTAAAATATTTAAACACTGTTTTATGATATTACTTTGCTCATATAATTTCCTTTACCTACAATGAGCCACTTGGATTATCGTCATTATCTTGACAGCTCTGAAGGATGAAATAGTGCAGGTTAATGTGACAGCGATTAGTCAGCGGGAAAATCCATCACCCAGGGCAGAACAGGCTGAGGCAGAAAAGGCCTCTATGCTGTCCTGTTTCCAACACGAGAAGAATGATACTATCAACATCACTTCAATATTAAATGGATAGAATTATCTTGTCATTCAGTTACAGCCTCTGAAGAACTACCTATTTGTACCTGCAAAGGAAAGGTCAGCCTTTCTTAATCACCCATAAAAATATGTTGATGGATTCTTTATATCAATAATAGTGACAGGAACAGAGACAGGAAAGAAGCATGACAATTTAAAAGCAAGAAGTTTCTCCCTCAAGTCCTTACGGTTTTTGCCCCGTAATTTCTACTTAAATTAAAATTGAATTTCAGAGTCCAATTTGTTGAGAAGGACACTGGTGTCCGCTTCCTCTCCTTCCTCTAAGATCATTACATCCGATTCCTATTTTGAAAGTAAATTCTACCTCTGCCAAACTTCACTCCGTGAACACTCTTTGGAATAATTATTCCTAAACCTGTGTGTAACTGCCTTTCAAGATGTGGCAAATCTGAATTTTTAAAACCTGGTGATGTGTTAATCTCTCTCCTCTTCATCAAAGTTGATACTAGAGTTCACTTTAAAATATGTGAGGGGAGAGGAAGTCATTGGTAACATGGGAGGGTGGGACTATTACATCACCAATATCTACTCACATTGTCATCATATTCTAGTTTCTAAACCGACAGGAGGGAGACCGTGTCCAGAAATCTTTTCTCTATATAATTTACGTAAAAAAACGTAAAATCCTATTTTTTTACTTTATTTTTCTTTTGCTTCAAAACAATTATGAATGAGTGGAAAAATTGCTGCAATTAGAACAGATTTCCAGAGACTTGTGGTCTAGTTTTCTCTTTGCCTTTGGTTACATGATAACTTGCTTTGATTCTGCTCCCAGGAGAATAAAAAAAAAAGGACATGCTCATTAAAGAATAAGGCCTAAGTTCTGCTCCACTTTCCTTTCGTTCCGATATATTGGAAATCCTCCTGTGCAACAATGCATCATTATTTAGAATGTGAAAAACAGCCATGTTTCATATGTTGATATTTAAAGTTAAGTTTGAAAGTCCATTTTCTTTATTTCAAGCCAGAATCTATTTCCAGAATTACAGGGCATCAGCTCTGCCAGCAAACCTTTGCTGGCCTGGTCCTGCTAGCATCAGGACACAACAGCACAAGTAGGGAAGACTGGTATATTCATAAATATTTTCTAAAAGATAAAATATATAACTCAGTATGTCCTCTAATGCATAGGTGTAACAATAGTAAAGCTGTCCTTACATCAATGAGATAACTATACAAATACCACGAAAGCCTCATTTAAGGATTGAAATGCTCTTTTTTTTTTTTTTTAGCTAACTTTTATATGATGACTTTCTTTTTTTTTTTTAATTAACATATAATGTATTATTTGCCCCAGGGGTACAGGTCTGTGAATCGTCAGGCTTACACACTTCACAGCACTCACTATAGCACATATCCTCCCCAATGTCCATAACCCAACCACCCTCTCCATACCCCACCTCCCCCTGGCAACCCTCAGTTTGTTTTGTGAGATTAAGAGTCTCTTATGGTTTGTCTCCCTCCAGATCCCATCTTGTTTCTGAAATGCTCATTATTATCCAAATGGACAATCAAAGTTTTTGGAGAACCAAAAGCACAATATGATAAAACACTTGTCAGCACAAATATTAGGGGAATGCGATAATACTTATGTAAAGGGTAACATCAATTATAAAACATCAGTCTATTAATAATAGAACCTGCAGTTAAATCAAAATATCATGACCCATTATGTAAGGGGTGGTATTGTAGTCACTCGATAATTTATATAGATATCTAACTTGCAACGTCATACTTGAATGCGAATTCATTACCAGCTCCTATTGCTACCTCAGCTATACTTAAGAAAAATTTTTAAAAGAAAGGAAATCATGCACCACTCCAAAACGATCTGTGTACACAAATTTGAAAAGCATATGACATCATGTATAACATACATCTCTATCGCAATAGGAAATAACCCTTGAAAACAATATTATCCCTTACCCATACTTCCTGCATTTGGTTTGAAAAAAAAAACTTACAATTTGCTTCAATTATCTGACAATGAAGTGCCCCAGTAATAAATCTAACTTTAAAAAATCATTTCCAGCAAATTACTCCCATAAAATCAATGAAGGTCAGGCTCAGCTGTAGCAACAAATAAATGACATGCTATTGACAGGCCAGATTGACTTAATTGTCATTTATAAAGGTTAAGGGGATAAAACAATCTAACAGAAAGAAGATGTTTACTAAACAAAACAAAACAAAACAAAAAAGGAGATGCCAGAGATAAAGCCAGTTAGGCAGGAACAGCCTCAGGTTCTCCTGGCCTGGTCCCAGGACAACAACCCCCAGTCACTCCAAGTCTCAGCAGCATGCCTGTTTTGATTCGGTTAATATTTATCTGCTTTGGGGCTGCTTTGTGATCTTTCTACCTTTTATACATTGAAGTCATGAAACAGATTTTCTGCTAATAGAAAACGAAGAATTGATAACATTGAGTAACAGTAGGCAGGTTAAAAGCAGTTTGACCCATTTCAAAATTCCAGTGGTTGTATTTTTGAGTATAGCAAACACTGAGAGAAGACAGCTTGCTGTTTCTCTGATAGGAAGGAAAGCAGCCTGCCAATTGTGACAGTGGTCTTCACCAGATAAAACCTAGATTTTAAACATTAATATTTTGTTCAAAAATAATTCAAAAAAAATCCTGTTTGAAAACACTGTGGAACATGACCAAATCAATCTGGAAGAATTTTTCTAGCTAATAATTTCTTGCTCCTGTAAATGTTTACTACGTGTTTACTATGGGATGATGGGTCAAACTGCTTTGCCTGTGCAGATTCCTCAGAATTGACTCCAAAACTTGTCTTACCGGGAAATGTTCAGGATCCTTCCTCTGAATCATAACACGGACTCTCAGCTACTGCTTTAATGGAAACAGAAGCACACTGAAAAAATCCAGGTCTCCGGAAACCATAGCTTCACAGAATCTCTAAAAGTGAAAAGGACCATAGATCATTGCACCCAGTGTCTTGGCTTCAAGTTTCAGAGAAAGAAACCCAGAAGCCGAGGGAGTAAGAGAAGCTTCCCTAAGGGCCCAGGTCGGAACTGGTGCCCCTGTCAGCTGATTTCCAGAGCAATGCTCTTAAACACTTGGCTTTGACCTAAAATGTTAAAAGGACAGAAGTATTTTCTGCTTCCTACAAACACCTGTTTATCAAAATAGATCCGCTGGTAATCTCAAGTGTGCCCGCAATTACATTCTTCATTGCTTTTTTCAAATGAAAAACTTTCCTCTCCTCCCCACAGTTAACAACTCCCCCAAAATCTGGTCCTTCCTCACATGGACACCCCCGTCACTCCCAAGCCTTAAAACAAAAAAGAAAGGAAACAGGAAAAGAGGAAAGGAAAAAGGTAGGGTGGTAGGTGAGGAGGAGTGAGGGAGAAGAAAAACTCCAGTTAACTTTAATCTCCAAAATTGACTTAGCTATCTCAAATCCTTTGCAGAAAGTGAAAAAGCAAATAAAAACTTTTCCACAGAAAAGGAAATAAATGTGAATTTTTTATGTTTTAGTAGCACCCCAAAACTACATATTCTTATCCTTTAGGACATTTTGAAGCAATAAATAAAAACAGGAAATGGCTAGGTTATAAGTTAATTGGTACACTATGGATTCAATATTTGATTATTAATTTTTATTTTTAGAGAGAGAGAGAGAGAGAGAGCGCATGCACACATATGTGTAATGGACAGAGGGGCCGAGGGAGGGGGGAGAGAGAGAATCCCAAGCAGACTCCATGGTTAGTAGAGAGCATAATGTGGGGTTCTATCCCACAACCTTGAAATCATGACCTGAGTTGAAATCAAGAGTCATGAGCCACCCAGGCTCCCCAACTGAGGTGCCCCTATCTGAGCCATCCACATGCCCCAATATTTTCTGCTTAATGAGTTCCTAAATGTTGAGAAGCTAATATCACTAAGTCCTTCCTCAGTTAATGAGAGAACATTTGTTCAAAATTCAAGCGTTAATTCTCAGTCCACATTCTTTTCCTGGTAGACCCCATTTCATATACTATTTCATTTATAATAACAATGTTAAATGCACACATACACCCCCAAAATAGCTGTATGCACCAAAGGCACAATTCATAACAGTCCCAAAATTTCTGCTGCCAACAATTGTTCAGGAGAACTTCACTTTACAAATATGCCTAAACAGTGTTTTCCTGGAGACAACCAAAGTGGCAAAAGGAAATTTGTTCTTAAAAGGAGGGTTATAGGGACGCCTGGGTGGCTCAGTGGGTTAAAGCCTCTGCCTTCGGCTCAGGTCATGATCCCAGGGTCCTGGGATCGAGGCCCGCGTCGGGCTCTCTGCTCATCAGGGAGCCTGCTTCCTCCTCTCTCTCTCTGCCTGCCTCTCTGCCTACTTGTGATCTCTGTCTGTCAAATAAATAAATAAAACCTTTTAAAAAAAAAAAAAAAAAGGAGGGTTATAGGGCACCTGGGTGGCTCAGTGGGTTAAGGCCTCTGCCTTCGGCTCAGGTCATGATCTCAGGGTCCTGGGATCGAGGCCCGCGTCGGGCTCTCTGCTCATCAGGGAGCCTGCTTCCTCCTCTCTCTCTCTGCCTGCCTCTCTGCCTACTTGTGATCTCTGTCTGTCAAATATACAAATAAAATCTTTAAAAAAAAAAAAAAAGGAGAGTTATATCTCTCTGTATGTCAAACAAAAATAATAATTTTTTTTTAAAAAGGAGAGTTATATTACAACACAACCCCAAAGTAATACGACTTCCTCATATGTGGAAAACCTGAATTCTGGAAGCTATGGTTCAAAGGATGGTTAGTGGCCTTGTTAGTCCCATCTATAAAGTGGAAATAAAATTTTTTAAATCTTTTTATTCCAGTTGGACTTTACAAAGATGGATAAGTCCCAGTTTGGCACCTCCAGCATATAAGGGGCAAAAACATACAGACGGGCTTGGACAAAGTCCAGGAACAATCACAAATGATTTAGTTGCTCTCACTTTACACATCCAAGTCACCCTCCACTCTCAGGCACACCCACCATGAGGACCCAGGGTATGCACAGAGAGCCTTTAGCCATCTGCAATTCAAGTGTGATCTCAGTATAAAAGATTTTCAAAACTACAGCTCAAGCATAGATTTCTCTCTCAAGATCATCCTTACTTTTCTTGACTTCCACCAAGATCAACCCTGACACAGAAATCATCACCTTCCACGGGACATGTATCCATCGGCAAATGCCATTTCTCCTAATGGCACTATTAGCCTTACTTCGGCTTCTCCATCCTCTTCTCTTTGCCCAGCCAATCACATAGCA
Source organism: Martes martes (assembly GCF_963455335.1). Classification (NCBI taxonomy): domain Eukaryota; kingdom Metazoa; phylum Chordata; class Mammalia; order Carnivora; family Mustelidae; genus Martes; species Martes martes. The sequence goes on along the minus strand of NC_137890.1, from coordinate 28,335,514 downwards.
CTGACTCCTATTCCTGTTGCATGATCGTTGCCACATTTCCTTTCCTTTGCACTAACACACCAATGTGGCTCAGCCCTCATTATTTCGTAAAGAAGCAACATCCCAAGAGACTGGCCTCCCATCTTTTCTCCACCTCCAAGGATTAAGTTTCTCAAATGATAAAACTGCAAGATTTGATCCTGACTACAGAATCCAAACACTTCAGTCTCCATTCCAAACCCTTGCAATCTGACCCCCATCTTTCCCAACTAATATACTTTCTTTCCAGTTTTATCCATGGGATCCCCGCTCCTTATCATGTACCATTTCCCCAGATACACCTCACAAGTTCCCTCCTCAGCACTTGGCCCAGATGAAGGATGCAGATTCCTGCACTTTGCACCTCCATCAGTTCTGAAATGCCCCTTCTCCATCTCTCCCACCCACATCCTACCCATTCCTCAAGGCTGGTGAACTAGTCTCCCCACTTTCTGCTCAGAGATAATTATTTAGTCTTGCATTTATTCATATTTACTTAAGAAGTATCTACTGTGGGGATAGTAATACTTTAGGGACCAGAAAAAAATGAAAGAGAAGAACTTGGAAAAAGTCCCTTAAGGTTACCAAGCTGTGAAGTAAACAAACCTTGTTCTTTTTTTTTTTTTTTTTTTTAAGATTTTATTTATTTATTTGAGAGAGTGAGAGAGAGAGCATGAGAGGGCAGAGGGTCAGAGGGAGCCTGACATGAGACTCTATCCCAGGACCCTGGGACCACGACCCGAGCCAAAGGCAGCTGCCCAACCAACCGAGCCACCCAGGCACCCCAACAAACCTTGTTCTTAAAGATCTCTCTTGTGTAAGAAGAGAGATTACTTCTGGAAAGTAAGAAGCACCACAGGAAAGAGTTGCTAAGTGCCACAGAGGCTGAGGAGGGAGAGAGCCCTTTAGGTGGATAAAATGGTAGAAGTATGTGCCTTGGAAATGAGGAATGAGCAGTGTTTGGGCAGGTGGATGGAGGGAAAAGACGTTTTCTGTGGAGGAAACTGGACACAAGAGCATTGCAGTGAAGGGTAGTGGTTTGCTATAATCGTCTTGGCACTGGGCCTCTGATGTTGGTTCCTTTACAAAGGCAACAGCAGCTGGAAAGCTTCTGTTAGGGAATTTTTTCATGCCTGATATTGGTAGGCTATGCAGTCACAAGTTAAAAAGAAAGATCTGACAATCAACTTTATGAATCCTCAGCTATAAACATCTGTGCAAAATTGTATAATTTTAAAGCCTGATTGGTTGGAGAAATAAATATAAACACTGTTCAAAATTCAGGATCCTTCAGACATGCAAGATGTAGGAAGTGTGGTGATATTTTCAAAGAAGATGCCGATGTTTTTTGATTGATACAAACACAGTCCATGGTTAGGTGAGCATGATTACAACTTGCCTGGAGAAAGGAAGGCTGAGTCACTACTTGATAACTGTCATGGAACACAGCACTCCATGAAACATGTGACATGGGATGACATACATAATCTAAGACATACCCTGAATCCCATCGAAGCCATGGCTTTTTAAATATTAACTATATAGGCACAGGGATGATCCTGATAGCTAGAAGTATAGTGTAGGTTATACAAAAGCCATTCTAGTTTTCATTGTTTTCAAGTCTAGTCTTCCTCAGTGAAACCTGACCTGGTTATTGGCAATTTGAGCCAATTGAAAGAGATAGTTGTCAGACAAACACAATTGTTCACAGGCTTCTTGGAGGGAGGGATTTGTTCCACATGGATTTGAATGACCAGGCATATTGCCTCAAAGGCAAACTGGCATTGACGACATCCTCCCCACACCATAACTTGATTGGAATCCTGGCTCTGGAACATTCTCTTTGTATTTCAACACTTTTTTATACTTAAAATATATATTAAAAAATAATAGAAAGATTTTAGAAAAAAAATTAATCTTTAACTGAGATTTAAATTTTTTTCCATTTATTCTGAGTCAAGTAATTTCAATCAAGGTCCTCAATGTATTCCAGAAACTCAATATGATTATGCTGCTTGATAAAAAAGACTATGGTACAATGATGGCACATTTCACTCTACCAAATACTGGGTAAATAGAGGAGTCAAATTGCTCATCAATTTTTCTCAATGCCCAGACCAATACATAAACAAATAAGAAAGTGAGAATTTAAACAAAGAAAGTCATAATGCATTCAGAAGGCCAAAAAAAGTGCACATAAACTTATTCAATGATAAAATTGGGATTTCCCACATACAGTGTGTTTAAAGATGCATTCGGCTGCACCAGCTTGCATTCCCACCAGCAGTGCAGGAGGGTTCCCCTCTCTCCACATCCTCGCCAGCATCTGTCATTTCTTGACTTGTTAATTTTAGCCATTCTGACTGGTGTGAGGTGGTATCTCATTGTGGTTTTGATTTGTATTTCCCTGATGCCGAGTGACGTGGAGCATTTTTTCATGTGTCTGTTGGCCATCTGGATGTCTTCTTTGCAGAAATGTCTGTTCATGTCCTCTGCCCATTTCTTGACTGGATTATTTGTTCTTTGGGTATTGAGTTTGATAAGCTCTTTATAGATTTTGGATACTAGCCCTTTATCTGATATGTCGTTTGCAAATATCTTCTCCCATTCTGTCAGTTGTCTTTTGGTTTTGTTCACTGTTTCCTTTGCTGTGCAAAAGCTTTTGATCTTGATGAAATCCCAATAGTTCTTTTTTGACCTTGCTTCTGTTGCTTTTGGCGATGTTCCTAGGAAGAAGTTGCTGCGGTTGAGGTCAAAGAGGTTGCTGCCTGCTGCCATTTGCGATGACGTGGATGGAACTAGAGGGTATCATGCTTAGCGAAATAAGTCAATCGGAGAAAGACAACTATCATATGATCTCTTTGATATGAGGAAGTAGAGATGCAAAGCGGGGGGTTTGGGGGGAGGTAGGAAAAGAAAAAATGAAAAGATGGGATTGGGAGGGAGACAAACCATAAAAGACTCAATCTCAAGAAACAGACTGAGGGTTGTGGGGGGGAGGGGGGACGGGAGAGGGTGGTGGGGAAATGGACATTGGCGAGGGTATGGGCTATGATGAGTGCTGTGAAATGTGTAAACCTGGCGATTCACAGACCTGTACCCCTGGGGATAAAAATACATTATATGTTTATTAAAATAAAAAAATTTAAAATAAAAAAAAGATGCATTTGGCCACAAATATCAGAAAGCCTAACTAATAGAAGTTAAAATAATGAAAGGCGTTTAATTATTTCACACAGCAATCTGTCTGGAGTGGTTCCAGAACTGGCTTAAAAGCTTAGTGAGGTGAGGGAACTGGGTCAGTGTTATCACCAAAGGCTTTGTGCTTGTGGTAGGAGAGCTACTTGAGTTCCAAGTATCTTAGACACACAGAGCAGTGACCTCAACAGGAGGACAGACACCCTGGGATGCCTGGGATTATCAATATGGCTGCACAAGTAGAACTGGAAAGAAGGGAGGGTGGCTCTTATATAGTGGCTTGGACTCACAGGGGTTAGGGTACTTTATCTTCTAAGAGTGTTCTCACACACTTATACTTGAAATCAATGAACTCCTCACGTCTGACACTACAACTCCCCAGTCCACATAGCCCTTTGAAAAACCATAGCAGAATCTCTCCCCATCAGTCTAGTTACTTCTTTCGAGAAGAAAAAGAAAAGATAAACTATCAGTGTGAAGTTGTTCTTTGGCAGATGTAACATTAGGAGGCAGTAGCCAGTTCAAAACAAGCAGCAGGTAGTCTGATCATGGGAGAGGCTGAGAATTGATGGTTCACTGGTGGGGGAGGGGATAACATGGCTTTACTAAGATTATGGAGATAATTGAAGGTAAAACTAGCTATCACTCTATACTCATCCTGCTATCAGTCTTCAACGAACCTATTTCTACTCATACTTTCTCATCAATTCAAGCATCAGCAATTAACTTGTTAAAATTTCCATAATTTTGAAAACAGTAAACAGTGATATGTGTGTATGTTGTATGTTTATCCAGACCCAGGGATAAACCTACAATTCTGCATTTAATTATTTATTTATTTTTCCTGGAGTTGTTAAACTGTCAGGTGACTTTTGTTTACGGAGGATGTTTCCAACAAGACAAACGCTAAGGACATAGGGACTTTCAGTTATGATTTAGTCCTCAGAAAATTACTTTAAAGTTTTGTTAAACATATTTTTGGGATCTGAAAATATTTGAAGGCCTAAGGTTCCAGGATATCCTGAACTAAAATAGGTTACATTTGAAAAGTGTTAACCAGGTTTCTAGGAAAAAATATAAACAGAAGTACAGATATTCAATAAGATGACAATGTTGCTGAAAGAATGTAAAGGTGAAAATAACCTGACACTACTTTGAAAATGTTATAGAAAAGGTCAGTAGTTGATCCAATTCTAACCAATTTGTCTCATCTATCAACCAGAGATACTGTATTTTTTAATCCCTCTTGTTAATTAAGAAAACACAACCCTCTAAAAAATAAATCTTGCCTTCATATCAGTTTTTTGTTTTATTTGAAGCTCAAAACTCATCCCCATGAAGTGTTTTAGAACTGTATTAGTGAAAATATAGCATGGATTATTTTAAGAATGGATCAGCTATGCTGCTAGGCTACATAGAGAATGCATACAGCATGAACTTTGGATTCAGAAAGAACTAGATTTGAATGCCTACCCTACCATTTACCAGCTGTTTGACTCATTGCCATTATACATAAGTATTCTGAGCCACCTTTTTTAATTGCAAAGTAAAGATGAATAAAATAGTTATTTTGTTGGGATGTTAAAATGATTGAATTTGGCAGTGTATAGCAATCACTTGTACGAGGTAGACACTCAAAAAAGAGCAGCCATTCTATAGAACAGATTATAGATTTCTAGAAGGAGAGTTTCACACTTCCTATAATTGTAGATAAATGCCTGTAAAAGTAGGGATCCTTTAAATAGGAAAACTACTTAGGAGAACCAGACTTTAGTATGCTTTGAATCTTTACCACATAAGATAGATTACTCTGCAGAAAAATTCCCCCTCTCGCTCATTTCCATAGGAGACATACCCTTCTTATTTCACTGGTCTTGGGTCTGACCATGTTTCTTGTTTTGGCCAATGGGATGTTAATGGGCATGAGGCAAATAGAGACTTGAAATATTTTTGAGCATTTGGTCTGCCTCCTTGACTTTGCCGCTGACCTCAAAAGGCATTTGTCTTTTTGTCTACATTAGCCCACTGATCCTAATAAATCCAAGAGAGACACCTGGAGCACAGCTAAGCTGTGTTCAGTGAGCCCAGCCTTGATTTTCAAGTCCAGCTGAACGTAGGCTACAGAAACCAAACAACATTGTAAGAATAAAGAATTACTGTTTTAAGCCACTGAGTTATAGGGACAGTTTTTAAGTAGTACTTCTTTGGTATTGACTAACTTGAACATCACATATTTGCTCTTGTACTTGGAGAGTTACCGTGGGCACATTCTTCTGGTCATACCATGGAATTTATTTAAGACATATGACTTGAGTACTTACCATGTGGTAGGACTGTTGTAGGCATGGAATTACAGCAGTATACAAATGGGCACAAACCTGAGTTGAGACATGTGTTTAGGATCCCTTGCCTAGGTTAAAATACAGATTCTTCAAGTGATCTTGTAGGCAATTATTGCCAAGGATTTTAAACATCAATTAAAAAACAAGAAAACAAATACAAAAAGCATTATATATTCTTCCCTTCTCCCTGGATAGAATATAATGTAACAGCAAATTCCTCTCAATTAGGCCCTTTGTACTTCCAAAGACAATGGGTACTTCTTGTCTTTCAGGTTAATCTGAGGAAAGCAGTTGTTCTAAATGGACAAAGCCAAACAATTTGAGCAAGTACTCAGAGCAAGACAAATTGTCGATAAAAAGAAGGAACAACAAAACAAGAGGCATCAAAAATAAATCACTGGAATCTTACTTCTTTTCTTAACATACTTTTAATAAAATATTCTTACATAATGTATTTTATTTTCCTTAGAAGAGTTTAATTTCAGTGTTGGCAAATAGCAGTTTGACTTAATAGGCATTCGTCTCTACTAACAGCCCATAGATGCAATAATATTCAACATGCTAGATTAAAGATTCTAAAATTATGTTTGAATACATAGTCGAACTAAAAAAGAAAAGAAAGGAAAGGAAAGGAAAAAGGAAAAGGAAAAGAGAAAGGGAAAGGAAAGAAAAGAAAAGAAAAAAACTAAGTCCTCCAGATGTAAGAATGAATGGAGAACTAAAAGTCAGGGCAGCAGTTTCACTAAAAGCTCAGCCACTCAGATTCATTTTAAAGCCAGATATAATCATAGGAGTTGTGGGGCTATTTTTAAGGCCAATGTAGGAACAAGCAAGGTAATACTGGCAGAGAAGTTTAGATGAAGCCCTTTCAGAAAGCCAAAATCTTTAAAGTCCGACCCAGTTAGTGAAATGGACTGGAAAAACTCTTACTTTTTGCTAAACATTGTATGAAAGACTGCTTATAGGCCTATCTCTTGGAAGGAAAAAAAAAAAGTTGTTTATAAAAATGAAATTTACTATCTTGTACCTTGTGAAGATGTGGAGGTCTAGATTTATATCATCCCTATGTTGTGAGAGTCTGAGCTGAAAAATTAAGGCCCCTGGGATCCTGGCCAAAAAAAAAAAAAAAAAAAAGTACAATTGCCACAAAGAAAAAATATATTCAACCCAAGGTACATGGGAACTTCTAGGAAAACAAAAAACAAATAAAATCCCATGTCAAACATGAGCTCACAATAAAAAATCAAGGGAACAAACCACCATGAGGTAGCATCAGAAGATGTAAACAACTGAGAAATGGCACTACAAATAAAATAACTTGAAGGGAAAATAATAATAAAGGTCTGTCCAAAATTATCATACAACAAAGAGAAACCATGATGAATTCGGGTAAAAAATGAACTAAAAATAGGTAGACTTAAATAACAGCAAAGTAGAACTTCCAAAAGCAAACTGCAAAAGCTAACACAGGAAGACAAAAAGATGACCCATTAAAAAAGCCAAGAAACAAATTACAGTGATAGAAGCTAAAAGACATTGGAATATCTTCAAATATTTGGTGAAAATAACTATCAAATTAGAATTTCACTGGAAAGCAAAACTCACAGTTTTCATTTTTTTAAAAAAAGATTTTATTTATTTATTTGACAGAGAGAGAGACAACGAGAGGAAACACAAGCAAAGGGAGTGGGAGAGCAAGAAGCAGGATTCCTGCTGAACAGGAAGCCCGATGTGGGGCTTGATCCCGGGACCCTGAGATCATGACCTGAGCCAAAGGCAGATGCTTAGCGACTGAGCCACTCAGGCACCCTGAAACACTGAAAATTCTACCATTTACAGGTAATACATTAAGTAACAAACAAACAAAAAAAAGTGTGTTTTCATTAAAAAGAAGTTAATAATTTCCTTGTTATGCAAGAAAATTGGTGTGCAAAGGAATTGTAAAAACGTAGGTGAATCTAAAGAAAGAATAACTTCTAAAATTTAAAAATTCAAGAATATTAATTATAGTAATAATGATCAAATATGTAAAGCATTATAAGCAAAGTGAAAGTAAAATATTGAACAACAATAACATATGCAGTTGATTAGAATCAAAATATTATCAGAACCTTATTGTTCAGTAGGAAAACAGAAATATTGATTGCTTCTTGATATTAAATCAACTATGCTGGTAAAAATTTAAGGGTAATTGCAAAAATAGGCATTAAATGCACAACTTCCAAATTAAGAGATAAATGGAAATAACAATAACAGCAACAACAAATTCAATAAATTAAAAGGAGAAAAGAGGAAAAGGAAGTAATGAAAAGCATGGTAAATATAAACCACAAAATAATTTGTTATAAATTAGTCTACCCAAATCAGAAAACCACTTAATATAAATGGACTAAACTTCTTTGTTGGAAGATAGAGATGTTCAGATTAAAATTAAATAAAAAACCGGGGGCGGGGGGTTGGGCGCCTGGGTGGCTCAGTGGGTTAAAGCCTCTCTCTTCAGCTTAGGTCATGACCTCAGGGTCCTGGGATAGAGCCCTGCATCAGGCTCTCTGCTCAGCAGGGAGCCTGCTTCCCCTTCTCTCTATGCCTGCTTCTCTGCCTGCTTGTGATCTCTGTCTGTCAAATAAATAAATTAAATTAAAAAAAAAAAAACAAAAAACAGGGGCTCCTGATGGAACAGAACAGAGAGCTCAGAAATAACTCCATATGAATATAATCAACTGATTTTTGATAAAGGATCAAAGACAATAGAGAAAAGATAGTCTTTTCAACAAATCATTCTAGAACATCTGAACACCCACATACAAAAAAAAAAAAAAATGAATTCAGATGCAAGACTTCTACTCTTCACAAAAATTAAGCCCAGTTGTATCATAGATCTAAACATAATTGCAAAATTATAAAACTCCTAGTAGATAGCGTAGGAGAAAATATAAATGACCTTAGGTTTGATGAGGACTTTTTATATACAAAACCAAAGTGATGATCCATGAAAGAAATAATTGATCAGCTGTATTTCATTAAAAGTAAAAACTTCTGCTCTACAAAAGACAATGTCAAGAGAATAAGAAGACAAGCCACAGACTGGTGGAAACTATTTGCAAACAACATATCTAAGAAAGGACTGCTATCTGAAATATACAAAGAAGTCAGAACTCAACAATAATGAAACAACCAACCTGACTAAAAGTGAGCTAAACACATGAATAGACACTCAGCAAAGATATACAGATGGCAAGTAAACGTATGAAAAAGCATTCAACATTTTAAGTCATTAGGGAACTGCGAATTAAAACAACAAACTAGGTATCATTACACATCCATCAGAATGACCAAAGTCCTAAACACTGACAATATCCAATGCTGGCAACAGGAACTCTTCTTCATTGCTGGTAGGAAGCCACTTTGGAAGACAGTTTTTCAGTTTCCTACAGAACTACACGTTCTCTTACCATACAAACCAGCAATCACATTTGTTGTTAAATGTGATTTAACAACACAGGAGTTAAAAACTTACATCTACACAAAAAACATGCACACAGATATTTACAGCAGCTTTACTTATAATTGCTAAAACCAAGCAACCAAGATGTTCTTCTGTAGGCAAATGTGTAAATGAACTGTGGTACACTCAGCAAATGAAATACTGGGGCACCTGGGTGGCTCAGTGGGTTAAAACCTTCAGCTCAGGGCATGATCTCAGGGTCCTGGGATCAAGCCCCGCATCAGGCTCTCTACTCAGTGGGGAGCCTGCTTCCCCCTCTCTCTCTGCCTGCCTCTCTGCCTACTTGTGATCTCTCTCTGTGTCAAATAAATAAATAAAATCTTAAAAAAAAAAAGAAAATGAAATATTATTCAGCAGTAAAAAGAAATGGGTTATCAGGCCATAAAAGACATGGAGGAACCTTAAGTGCACACGACTAAATGCAAGAAGCTAGCCTGAAGAGACTGTAACCATGTGATTCCAATTATAAGACATTCTGAAAAAGGTGAAACTATGCAGACAGCAAAAAGATTACTGGTTAACAGGGATCAGCAGGGAGAGAGGGATGAGTAGGAGGAGCACAAAGGATTTTTAGGACAATAAAGCCATCTTGTGTGATACTATAATGGTGGATATATGTCACTTCACATTTGTCCAAACTCATAGAATGTACAACACCAAGAGTGAACCCTGAAGTATGGACTTTGGATGATAACAATGCATTAATGTAGGTCCATCAATTGTAAGGAATGGACCACTGTGTTGGGGGATGTTGATGATACGGGAGGTTATGGATATGTGGAGGTAGGAGTATATGGGAAATCTCTGTACCTGCCATCCAATACTGCTATGAACCTAAAAGTGCTCTTAAAAAAAAGTTTTATTTTTTAGAGTTTCCTATTATAAAACTCTTCTAATTTAGTCCTATTAAAAAAAGGATCCATATCAAATGGATGATATTCACTGAAAACCATATCAATATGGATATCAATAATAGAAGATAGTTTAAATAAAAATTCTTTGTAGAATAAAATATATATTCTAAATAATTCTTCATTGGTTACAAAAAATAATAGAAATTGGAAAACACTTAAAACTGAATATAAATAAGCATACTTCCACAGATGGTAGAGACCATCAAGGGGACAGAGTAAATGTGCTTCCAAGGAAAAACCTTTGCAAATTTATATTGCAAGTTCTAGAATTTCATTTTCATGACTAAAAATTATTGTAAAATAACTTGTCTAAACCTAGAAATTTTTTTAATCAACAAATTCAGCATAATACCAAAGGAGAAGAGAATGAGCAAATCTAAGACGAAAAGTCTGGCAAAAACCTAAGTATTGATAGTAGAGGAAAATGTAGTTTTACCCCCACCCTCTGTCCCCATTTTATTTCTGTTAGACAAATATTTTTTAAGGGCCTACAATGTACAAGACACCAAAAAGGGGGCACTCTAATGAATCAGACACTTTCATCACACACCATGAATCCTGTCCTTAAAGAGGTTTCAGACTACTAAGAGAGATCAGCTCAGAAAGGTATCCATTGGGTAAAATATGACAAGTGCCCAGAGGTTTTTCCTGTGTGATATGTGACCACAGAGGATGGACACTAGCCCCAGTTTGTGGTTCAAGCTTGGCTTTGAAAGAAATGGCCATGCAGGTTTCCCAAGGCATCAAATTGGTTTTGTTTTATTTTATTTTATTTTAATTTTTTGTATGCACAATGTAGCTGTCGCAATTTAAGCAAAATGTACTAGAGAATTTAAATGTCTCTGAATTTTCCTGAAATATCTAAAACAGGCTCACAAGTAATTCATCAACTTCTCAATTGCATTGCCTGAGGTAACTCAAAGGAAGGACAGAAAAAAACAACTGTTACTTATTAGTAGCCCTAAGCAGATATAGGGACTGAACTGGGACATCTCTTGCAAGATCCTTGCTGAAACTGAGTACAGCTTTCGGAAACAGTTCCTTAGGGTAAGTAAGCACCAGCATATTGACAACACAATATTACTTTTTTGTATTCCAATGTAAAAATTCCAACCATCAGGTGGGAAAGAAGACAGGGACAAGGGACACAGGTTACCATCATAATGTCTGTTTCTAGGTACTTGGGAAGGACAAACAGAAAGTGATTGGAAAGAACATGGCTCAACCTCATAGGATTGACTGTTACAAGGCAAAAGAAAAGAAAAGACAAAGACAAAAAGAAAAAGGAAGAAAAGAAAAGAAAAGGAAGTGACAAATCCCTTGAAATGTTTCTTATTTAATCATGTATAATTTTTTTTAAGATTTTATTTATTTATTTGTCAGAGAGAGAGTACACACAAGTAGGCAGAGAGGCAGGCAGAGGCAGCGAGAGAAGCAGGCTCCCTGCTGAGCAAGGAGCCCGATGTGGGACTCGATCCCAGGACCCTGGGATCATGACCTGAGCCGAAGGCAGCGGCTTAACCAACTGAGCCACCCAGGCGTCCCAATCATGTAATTTTTAAAGCAAAACTGATTAAACTCCCTCAAGTAAATTTCGATGTCTTATGTCATTCCCATCTACCCATAGATGAGGCTTCTTGAACTTTCCCCTTGCCTCCAAAGCCAAAATGAAAAATTATAACTAAGGAAAACAACAGATAGTACTTTGTTCAACTGATCTCAGCCACCTTGCTGCCACGTGGTTCTCCTGGGACGTTCTAGTTCTGACAGTGAATGTGGCATATCGGAAAAAGTATCACCTGATCTGCAGCATTTTCCGAGGCCAAGCCTCACTCAACTCAACCGTCTGGTACAGTGGGTGTTTCAACAGCTACCGCTCCACAAAGGGCTTCTCCATTACCCATTCCTGCCAAAGTTATTGCCTCTCACTACTTTATTTCCTCTCAGACGTTTCTTTTTGGAAGACTGGTATTTGTAGCAATCTGATACGCAGTTCATTGTAATTTATTTTATGTATTTTCTACTTCAAATGTGTCAGGCTGGCTTGAGGGAGATCATGCTGTTCGGGGGATAGTTACAGGAATTTCAAGATAGGTTATCACACTTTGAAATGTGTGTGTGTGTGTATGTGGGTGAGAGAGCATAGGTGCCCGCAAATGTGTGATTTGGAATTTGAGTGTTGCAGACAGTAAGTCCCTCAGAGTGTGTTTTGTTTGTCTGCCAGGGCGCTTTTCGAGTTTGATTAATTTCCACGGCAAGAGCTCTGAGAAGTCAAGAAGCAGCATGTCCTCCGGGAAGCCAGTGGAATTCTCTCCAGGGATGCTCAGTGAAAGACGAAGTTAAAAAAAAAAAAATGTACAGGGCATTGAAACTCCACAGCACCTTGCCAAACAAGACCGAGCCATTTGCCACCTGTTTCTTAAAATTTAGAGTGTACTGGGCTTTGGGGGCTTTCTCTTTCTTTATCTAGACTTTCTTTTGCAATTATCAAAAATTAGGTCTGATTTTGCTGGGCTTCCCTTGGTTTTCAAGCATGGTCACAGTTATTATTTTAAACAAAGGTGAGTTCTCCCCCTGGTTAGGGAAAAGAGAAAAGCATCTGTGGTCTGGTAGCAATATGATGCTCGGTTCAATTTCACAGTTGGTGTGAAGGAATGGGAAAACTGAAGGCAAAAGTCACTTTTAAGTATCTGTAATGTGAACTTAATATTAGAAGAGGTTTCTTTAACCATAGTAGAGACGTTTCTATTCTATGGCTTAAGTTATTCTATGGCCAAGCTTTTATTTTTTCTTAAAGAAGAACTTTCCACCCAGCGCCACTTCAGTAGATGTCCAGGAGTCAGAACCATACCATGCATACACACACACACACACACACACACTCACACACGGGCAGAGGGGAGCTACATGTGTGTGGGGTGTGTGTGTGTGTGTGTGTATGTGTGTGTGTGTGTGTTATATACTAAGGAAAGAAAACATAAACTGCCTCTTCTTTTTAGCTTGGCTATTAACTTCCAATCAAACCACAGTTTTAAAGTAAAGGAGAAGACCACACTAATCTTGACTCTACAATTAAAGGCTCTAAAGTCACAAATAAATTACTTTTAAAAATTACATTCTAGGGGCACCTGGGTGGCTCAGTGGGTTAAAGCCTCTGCCTTCGGCTTGGGTCATGATCCCAGGGTCCTGGGATTGAGCCCCACACGGGGCTCTCTGCTCAGCAGGAAGCCTGCTTCCTCCTCTCTCTCTGCCTGCCTCTTTGCCTACTTGTGATCTCTGTCAAATAAATAAATAAATAAACCTTTAAAAAAAATTAAATTCTAATAGTTACGCCACTTAGAAGAGAACTATTGTAGTGGAATTTCATTGATATAGTAAGTCACATGAGGCATGTAAAATTCTACACTAAAGAGTATGTCAGAATAGAAAATTCATCATCCCTCCATGCAGGTGTAACTGAGAATTTCCATGTGTGGAGAGAGGAGCAGTGAGGGAAGGGAAGGATCAAGAAAGGACTAGAGTAGTAAAGTGAAAAGAAAAGAATTTAGGTTGATTGTTCGGAGACTTTGCAGGGATGGGGGTTGGTAATGGGAATGTTTATATCATTACTTGGAGATAGACAAATGTATGCATGTGTAAAAGCCCCAATATTCAAAAGAATATAGAGGGGTCTCACTTGAGCTTTAGAGTGAAAAACCCAAAGGTCTGGCCTCAGACTCAGTCATTTACCAGCTATGAAGCTGGACCAGTCTATCTTCTAGAAGCCTGCATTCCTTCATGTGAAACTTGTGAGATAACCATTTCTTCCTTGAAGCTTTGTCATAAAGATTAAATCACGGAACTATCAAACAGGTTAGCACAGTGTTTGGCACACAGTAAGTAGTCATTACATGTCAAAGTTTCTCCTTTCTGTTTTCTCTGCCCCACTTGCCACTATCCCCACTTGGACCAAATGTGAGAGTTTGGAAATGTTATCATCTGAAATAAAAAGTCCATAAACATGGGTTACATTTTGACAGCAAGCTATGCAGTCACCTAGCTGTCCCTGTCCTCACCTATTTTAATGAAACAATTTTTAATCAATCCCTCGCTAAGGACTATGTGAGTGAGCTAGAGTACGTCGAATCAGGGCTCCTGCTTAGGCAAAGTTTCTGGAAGGCAGAGGGAAGTGTGAAGCACAGAGCCAGAGTTAGTTCTGTTCAGCGGAAGAACAACTGTGACATCTAAAGGCAGATGGCCTGCCGAAACTCAGCCTTGGTTCAGAAATGTGAAAAAAGCTGTCACACAAATGGCCAATGCCATTGCTGTGTACTAAAATAAAGACTAAATATTCTTTCCTATTTCTTTTAATGCACTTCCCTATTCAGCACAGATCCCTTTTGCAATAAAACCGTGAAGTCTTTCTGAAAAGTAAATATGTCCTTTCATTAATCACCACTTTCCACTTGCTTTTTTCAGCTTCACGGCTGAGAATTCTGCAAGACCGCAAACCTTTAACTAGTGTGTTACCTTGATTAAGGCACAAAACGTTAAAAGCAAATTACTATGAAAGTATGAAACAATTTGCACTTAATGTTTCAGTCATATCTGTAAAAAATATGACTTAAATATAGTTTTATTAATAATACATATTTTAATTAAACGGCTGGAGGTGCATCTAGCAGGAAAAATTGAATCTTCTCCGGATTTCACATACTGGTATGATTCATGGGCTGTAAATATGCAAAGCTTTATGCCCATAAGGCAATCAAACTCCAAAGCTGATATGCATGTTTTTATCTAAAAGAATGAAATCTAGTAAGGGCTAGAAATAATAATAATAACAGACTGCCAGAGCCGTGTAATGAATCGGCTCCAGCCAATAGTATCCTTTACCATATCATAAAATCATCCTTTCAGTCCCAATTACACTCACCCCAACATTTATTATTATTTCCACTATTCTCATTACACAAGGAAATCCTGTATATGCACTTATGCATATTGAAAAACTTCACAAATATGAACAATACAATCCTGGGACTGGAGTGACCGCCTTCACGAAACAGGAATGCTTTCCTCTGCAGGCTGTTTAGGTGTTGCTTAGTTCCAGAAGGACCAAGCTTTACTCTTGCTACTTCCCTAACATTTGCCTAGATTATTAGTTTGTGATGGCTGCCATAATAAAGTAGCAAAGACTGGGCGTTAAAGTAATTTAACAACAGACATTTATTTGCTCACGGTTCTGGAGCCAAGAAGTCTGAGATCAAGGTGTCAGTAGGGTTAGTGTTTTTCTGAGGCCTTTCTCCTTGGCTGGTGGATGGATGGCTGTTTTCTCCCTTGTAGTAAGGTCTTATGTGTGTGTGTGTGTGTGTCCCAATTCCCTCTTATAAAGATAGCAGTCATATTGGATTAGGGTCTACTCTAGTGATGTCATTTTAAACTTAATTACCCCTTTGGAGATTACCTCTGTTTTCAAATACCCACTTTCTGAGATACTGTGGGTTAGGATATCAACATATGAATCTTAGGGCAGGGGAACACAATTCAGTCCATAATACCTGGAAATTATCTTTCAGTTGCAAAATGTGATAATACCTGCTCCTAAGCACTACATTTTGCTAAAAAGAAGAGCCTGGTAAATTTATAAGACAATGCAGAGGAGACTCAAATAAAAGCTAAGGTTTTCATTTATTTATTTATCTTTACTTCGAATTTCTCTGAAAAATATTTTTGTTCTATTTGTAGCCATCACTGCAAAACACTTGCAAAATTAAAAATAAAATGCTGACCACCTCTGACTAGCTTTCTATTTGTTCTCCTACTGGGAAGAAAAGATGATCTTCTGGAAGTGACTAATGTCTAGAAACTAATGATGTTTTGCACATATAAAATATTTTAGTTGTACTCAGTCTATGGGAAGGGCTATAGTGGATTTACACTACTATAGTGAAACAAAAATTCACTTCCTTATCTAGAAGTCCCCTTTGGGACGCGGCAAGGGAGACAAGTTGTGAGGTCTCTTCCTGTGTAGCTACCTTCACTTCACCTGTGTCACAAGAAGTCCAGGACTTACCTACAATTAGGTATGGATACAGAGCAAGGTTACCCAATAGCCTGGCATTCACCTAAAGACTGAGGTTATCACCCAGCTCTTAGATCAGGTTTGGGAGTAGTTGATTCCCAATAGCTTATTTTAATGGTGTAGATGTATGCATCCAAGTAACTTTTTAGATATTGTAGATATTGTAGCTTTAAATTTTCTACTTTGATACTCAGGCTAATTTTAAACAAATCTACCAAACAAAAATAAAAGCAAATAAAGAACACAAAGACCAAACATTCTGAGGAAAAACACTTATTCCCAAAGAGCAAGCCACGTACAACCCTAAGACAGCCTCAAAAATGAGGGGCTCGGAGGCGCCTGGGTGACTCAGTTGGTTAAGTGTCTGATTCTTGGTTTCAACTAAGGTCATGATCTCAGGAACATGAGATGAGACCCTCGTTGAGCTCCATACTCAGTACAGACTCTGCTTGAGATTCCTTCTCCCTCTTTCTCCCTCCTCCTCTGCCCCTCCCTTGTGCCCCCAACCCCCTCCTGCTGCTCACACACACTTGAGCTCTCTCTTTATCTCTCTCTCTCTCCATACATACATACATACATACATAAAATCTAAAAAAAATGAGGGGTTCATTTTCATGAGTCTGTTATTACTCCAAGGGAGTAATTATAATTATTAATTTGTACAAAGTCATGGAATGAGTATTGACAGAATGAAAATTAATCCATTCCTCCAACAAATATTTATTGAGTAACCAAGTACGCTAAGCCCTGTTCTAGGCATCACAATCTTCTTGAGAGAAAAGCAAATTTAAGACTCTGAAGTTTGTTGCAAACTTCTGAATGAGCAACAGCTCCCTCCTCTCTTTCTCATACTGTTACATGATTACCTTGGCAATTCATCTTTTGATTTACGGCAATGCAGTTTTCTGATTTGATTAATGCACTTTAGATGAGGTAGCAGTGCAGTTATGAATATTCCAAAGAGTGTAGAAAGTCACTGATTTGATGTCAGGTTGATGGCTGGATACGTGTATGACTCCTCCCTGAATACTGTTACTGTATGGCAGCTATTAGTAATTAAAAATACAATGAAGGGACACCTGGGTATCTCAGTTGGTTGAGAGTCTGCCTTCAGCTCAGGTCATGAGCTCAGGTTCCTGAGCCTGAGCCCCACGTCCTGCTCCTTGCTCAGCAGGGAGCCTGCTTCTTCCTCTTCCTCTGCCATTCCCTTCCTTGTGCTCTCTGGCTCTCTCTATCCCTCTGTCAAATAAATAAATAAATAAAATATTTTAAAAATAAGAATAAATAAATAAATAAAAATACAGTGACTGTGTCCAGAAGACTTAAAGAAAGCAATGAAGCCAAGTCATCACTCCTTCTACCAAAGCCAAGAGAGAAACAGAATACACTCAACCCCTCCCCCTCAGCAGTCCTCCCTCTTCCCACTACCCGTGGTGCAGGGAGAGTTGGGTATTGGTGTGTCTCCTGGGCAGCAGCCCATGGGAGCTCCTTTCCAAGATCAGTAATCTGACACCAGCCATGCTGACTCATCTACCTGCTCTCCCCACTCAAGTGATGGAGCTGGATTTTCCAGGTCTCCAGAAACTGCCATGCATACACACTGCTGAGAAAGAATAGGAACCCACCCATTCACTTGAGCATTAAGCCAAACATGAACATTTGACAATGCATAGCTTGCCAGGAAGCTGAGGGCCAATCTGGATGCTCAGTGATTTATAACCACGTTACTGGCCCTCCTGTTTAGTAACTTTGGTCTTTGTCCGTTCTTTCCAAGGTCCTCATTTTCTATTGATACTCTTACCTCATGTAAGTTCTTGGTTACAAACCATTCAAAGATAGTCACAGGTGCAATCGTTCATTCAGTAGACACATTTTGCAAACTAGTTTAGTGCCATGCACTGTGCTAGGCCTGGGGATAAATAACAGAGAGAGACATAAAGATCTTACCACCCAAGGAGATTTGACCCTGGGTCACCAACATCCCTGTTTGAGACCCTGGGTCTTCTCTGCTCTGTCTTCTCTGCAGACCTGCCATGCCCTGAGGATGTTGTGAGGAAACTGTTTGCTGCCTGACTCAATCCTCCTGTCCTTCCTGCCACCCCTTCTCTGCCTCAGGAAGGGGAGACTGCTGCTGAGTCCTGCCAAAATTTCTTCTTGTCATTACGTTCATTAAAAAGATATTAAGTCCAAGACTCAATTCCTGCTCCTTCAAAGCCTAGAGCGTAACAAAGAGCTTATTCCACAGAAATTAAAAGCACAGAAGTTACAAAAGTACTAAGTTCAGATTTTTCATGTTTCCTAGATCAATGAAAGTAAGATGCTCTCCCCATGGAAATTAATTCAATTTTAATTCTATTTGTATTAATAGTCTATTTTTCTCAGGGAAGGAAGGTAAGACTTCTGGAGGAGAAGTCTCTAAAAACCATCTCCCTTTCTGCACTTCTTGAGCCCACCAGAAGGTACTAAATTAATCTCTGCTGATGAAATGTAAAATTCTGTTAGCTTGCCCTGACTCTTCCAACCAGGGGACAAGACCCTGTACTGGGTATAACACCATACACCTCTCCTTCTTGACATATCACAGCTGATACTTAGCTTTTCATCGCACGAGTCTTTCATTAATGCCTGTTCCCCCTCCTAGTCTATAAGTCCCATGAGGCCAAGGGCTGCATTTGTTTCTTTTTCTTTCCTTTTTTTTTTCTTTTCTTACCCCAATCATTACATCTCCAGTACCATGTACATCGTAGATGTTTATTAAATTATCTAGCAACTATCCATATATGAACCAACCAATTAATGTCCATGTCGTCACCTTGAGGATAGATTAGATGGCCAATAGCTGCACAGGTACAGAAAGCAAGGAAACCCACATGCATCCTTTAGACTGTGGCAGAATACTGGATACAACAGGTGTTCAATCAATGCTTAATGAGCAATTGAAAATTCACTGATTAACTGACAGGTTAACCTGGGCTTGTGAGGAGAAAATAGCAACCTCCAAAAACTCCTATGGTATTTAGTTCCAGGACATAAAGACCTGGACTTGTTGGTCTCAGCAGCTTTCTCTAAACTTGAAGCAACTTTCAATCCCTAAGATCCCAGGGAGAAGATGAAGCTCTGGGACCCAGAGAGGGGAGGCTCCAGGGCTAGGGTAAGCCCAGTGATTTTGGATTACTCAGGAGAGTCCTAAACTCTTTTAGCTCATCCTCAGAGCTTCTCTAAACCTCTAGGACCAGCCTGGACTTAGGAGATAATGTGTAACCTTGGAAAGTCATGTCACTCCTAGATATTATAAAGTCCTGCAGGTACCCTAAATCACAAACCAAATGTCAATTCACTAGTTAAAACTGCCCAGTCCCATCAGGACTGTGATCTTGAGTTCGAATTTAAAATTTTCTTCCCAAGCTGTGTGTGGGCTCTTGGTCTTCCTGTTCTCTTTCTCCTAACTGAAGCTGATCACACACAGGCTCCTTGTCCCCTTCAAATGTGATGTGTAGTTCTCCCAACCTCTCCCTCCCTCTTCACCTCCTCCTGTCCTTCTGCCTCTCACTTATTTACCTCCTCCCCCATTTCTTCTCTCTCTCTTGCTTCTCTACTCCACTTGTCAGACCTGTATTTGAGAGAAAGAAGACATGAATGGGGACAGGATAGTTATTATTTGATAGTTATTACACCAATGATGGTTTCTCGATGTCAAACCTGGAGAAGTGTTTAAAGGGACTTTTCCCGATGGCACTATTTGTACACATTCTACAGAATTTCCAACATCAGGTACCTCTCCTGAAGTTCTTTCAACAAGAACAGTGTGTTCTACTCCTCCAGCCACGGTGCTCTTTCAGTCCCTAGTTAAGCAGTCTTTCAGTCCTGGGAGTCGTGTAACAGACCTCCTCTGTTGGAATCCCATTGCCTTTCCATAGAGGTCCTTGAGCAGAATTTTCTAAACTTTATGATATGTGGAGATTCCTTAAGAAATTAAAAATAGAGCTACCCTATGACCCTGCAATTGCACTATGGGTATTTACCCCAAAGATACAGATGTAGTGAAAAGAAGGGCCATCTGCACCCCAGTGTTCATAGCAGCAATGGCCACAGTCGCCAAACTGTGGGAAGAGCCAAGATGCCCTTCAAAAGACGAATGGATAAAGAAGATGTGGTCCATACATACAATGGAGTATTATGCCTCCATAAGAAAGGATGAATACCCAACCTTTGTATTAACATGGATGGGACTGGAGGAGATTACACTGAGTGAAATAAGTCAAGCAGAGAGATCCATTATCATACGGTTTTACTTACTTGTGGAGCATAAGGAATAACATGGAGGACATTGGGAGAAGGAGAGGAGAAGGGAGTTGGGGGAAATCAGAGGGGAAGATGAATCATGACAGACTATGGATGCTGAGAAACAAACTGAGGGTTTTGGAGGGGAGGGGAGTGGGGGGTTGGGTGAGCCCAGTGGTGGGTATTAAGGAAGGCACGTATTGCATGGAGCACTGGGTGTGATGCATGAACAATGAGTCTTGGAACACTGAAAAAATAAAATGAAGTTTAAAAAAAAAAAAAAAAACCTTTATGATATGGACAAAGCAAGCATTCTCAAAGTAGGAAGAATGAGACAATGAACCCCCATGTACCAATCATCCAGCCACAACAATTATCAGCACATTTCAAGCCACCACTGGGAGATATTTAAAAGCAATTCTCAGATTAGCTGTATTTCACTGAGTAGAACATGACCCTCATCTCGTCCAAAGGAAACAATCATTTACACTGTATCCTGACCAACTCGGGGAACGGGGGAGTGGGGGGCAGATCCACTCTGCCAGCAGCCATGTTCTTTCCCTCCACTGCCAAAACAATGCAGTGATCCATCTCGGCTGCCATCTGACTTCCAAAGCAGTATGTCAGAGTACATACCCAACTACAAAGAACTATGCAATAACCATTATGGGTAGATCTAAGGAAGACCCTTTTCTCAGGCTTTGGCCCAGGAACTAGCCATCATCTATGTTCCTGTCCTCTGCAGTGGACAGGATACACAGAGCAGCACTCTCTCTTAAAGAAAAAAAAAAAAGAAAAGAAAATCCTCACAAATAGCTCTATCTCTACTCTTTCAATAATTTTATATCTTCAATGGATAAGGTAGTTCAAGGGATTTCTAATCAATTTTCTGATGTCTCCGTGGTAAAGTCTGCATATGGTCCAACACAACCAACAGGATGCAACAATTATTGTAACTCAGTATCCAGCCCAAAACTTCAATATTCTAATTTAACTCACTGCCCAAAGGAGTTTCCCATAGTATATGCCTAGTTGTATTTGTTTCAATAATGTCAAAGCTACTACAACTTTCTCTTCTAGTATTTTTATTATCCTAAATTACAGATATTTGTAAATTTTTCCTTTTATAGCTACAACCAAGTCCCTGTATTCTGACATGAATCTGTCAGCAGTAAACTGTTATTGGTTTCCCACATAATTCTTTTAGTATTCTTGCTTTTGAAATTAAACTATGATTATCTGCAGAAAGGGCTATGCTCATTGACATTAAATATGATTAGTTTCTGAGAAAGTGATTAGTTACAATTATGTTCTATTGCCACCATTCCACTGAGATTTTCAACTTATTAACTCACGATACAGCTGAAACTAACCAAATCATTGTATGATAATGAATAAATTCACATGCTATTTGTTAATTTCCTGCATGTATACAGAAGCATAATATGCAGATGTGGGAGGTATAAAAGATCATCTTAGCCTTTACCTATGTTTTACCCCCATACAAATTTAGACTAAGGTGGCTAGTTAGTGAAGCCATTTTTTTCCCACAAGCAACATTGCCAAAGTTCTGCCAGCAACTTGAGGAGAGATTTAGTCAATCACTTTCTCCTTGCCAAAAGTTTTCTGATCTACATAAGGGGGACAGATTCCCCCAGACCAGAAACAGTACTTACTTTGCTCCCTTCTATCCCATCAGCCTAGCTTAGGTCCTTAGCAAATAAGTGGTGGATGAATGTGTATATTGAACAATCAGGACATGTGGGATTTAATCATTTAAAATAATATGCTGCAAGAAAAGATTTCCCCCTCTTTTGGATAAAAACTTTGGCAGTTCCATGACTATGCTGGCCACATGAGGTAATTCATAGACCTATCCTGATTTTAAGTCACAAAAGATGCTCTCAGCTCTATCCTTTGAATGTATAGTCCCATGTAGCTGTGAAATCTTCCGTTTTTATCTCAAATTATATCTCCATTTGAGGTCTGCAGTGAGAAGAAAGCTGGGACAGCTAAGGTATGTGGCCAGTTTTTTAAACTCTCTTTGCTTATCCCGTACCACTTTGTTACCCAAGACTTCTAACTAGCAGAAAGGAAGGAGAGACTTGGTGCAATGAAGTTCTTAATTTGCAAGCCAAAAACTGAGAGACAATACATACAGCCGACAAAGGATTCATATCCAAATACATTTTTTTTTTTAATTCCTGGGAAGGAAATAAGGAGCAAAAGACTAGCAGTTACTAGAAAAATGAGGGATAGACAAGAATAGTCATCTTGGCAGAAGTGAAACATAGATGGCAAATAATCATATAAAAAGAGATGAAAATTGGTATAACCACTTTAGAAAATAATTCAGCATAGCCTACTAAATTATAAGACTTATATATAGAATGACACATCAACTGCATTCTTGGGCAAATACTCTGGAGAAACCCTTGCATTTGTGCATCAGAAGATGTACAAAAATATTCATTGCAACCATATATGGGGCAGCAAAAACATGTGAAAAATCAAAATGCCTATTGATAATCAAATGGATTGTCATATATTAATACCACACATGATATTAATAAAATATTATGCAGTGAAAATGAGAAACTACAATTAAGAGCATTATAATGGGTGGATCTCAAAAGCTTGATATTGAGTTAAAAAAATAAAACACAAATGTACAGAAATACCTACACAATTTCTTTTAGGAGTGTTCTGTAGTTCCTCGAGTACAGATCTTTAACCTCTTTGGTTAGGTTTATTCCGAGGTATCTTATGGTTTTTGGTGCTATAGTAAATGGAATCGATTCTCTAATTTGCCTTTCTGTATTTTCATTGTTAGTGTATAAGAAAGCCACTGATTTCTGGACATTGACTTTGTATCCTGCTACATTACTGAATTGCTGTATGAGTTCTAGTAGTTTGGAGGTGGAGTCTTTCGGGTTTTCCATATAAAGAATCATGTCATCTGCGAAGAGAGAGAGTTTGACTTCTTCCTTGCCAATTTGGATACCTTTTATTTCTCTTTGTTGTCTGATTGCTGTTGCTAGGACTTCTAATACTATGTTGAACAAGAGTGGTGAGAGTGGGCATCCTTGTCGTGTTCCTGATCTCAATGGGAAGGCTGCAAGCTTTTTCCCATTGAGGATGATATTTGCTGTGGGTTTTTCATAGATAGATTTGATGAAGTTCAGGAATGTTCCCTCTATCCCTATACTTTGAAGCGTTTTAATCAGGAACGGATGCTGGATTTTGTCAAAAGCTTTTTCTGCATCAATGGAGAGGATCATGTGGTTTTTCTCTCTTCTCTTATTGATTTGTTCTATCACATTGATTGATTTGCGAATGTTGAACCATCCTTGTAACCCAGGGATGAATCCTACCTGGTCATGGTGGATAATCTTTTTAATGTGCTGTTGGATCCTGTTTGCTAGGATCTTGTTGAGAATCTTAGCATCCATATTCATCAGTGATATCGGTCTGAAATTCTCCTTTTTGGTAGGGTCTTTGCCTGGTTTGGGGATCAGGGTGATGCTGGCTTCATAGAAAGAGTCTGGAAGTTTTCCTTCTGCTTCAATTTTTTGAAACAGCTTCAGGAGAATAGGTATTATTTCTTCTTTGAAAGTTTGATAGAATTCCCCAGGGAATCCGTCAGGTCCTGGGCTCTTGTTTTTTGGGAGGTTTTTGATCACTGCTTCAATCTCGTTACTAGATATCGGTCTATTCAGGTTGTCAATTTCTTCCTGGTTCAATTTTGGGAGTTTATAGTTCATCATCACTAGCCATCAGGGAGATTCAAATCAAAACCACATTGAGATACCACCTTACACCAGTTAGAATGGCCAAAATTAGCAAGACAGGAAACAACGTGTGTTGGAGAGGATGTGGAGAAAGGGGAACCCTCTTACACTGTTGGTGGGAATGCAAACTGGTGCAGCCACTTTGGAGAACAGTGTGGAGATTCCTCAGGAAATTAAAAATAGAGCTTCCCTATGACCCTGCAATTGCACTACTGGGTATTTACCCCAAAGATACAGATGTAGTGAAAAGAAGGGCCATCTGTACCCCAATGTTTATAGCAGCAATGGCCACGGTCGCCAAACTGTGGAAAGAACCAAGATGCCCTTCAACGGATGAATGGATAAGGAAGATGTGGTCCATATACACTATGGAGTATTATGCCTCCATCAGAAAGGACGAATACCCAACTTTTGTAGCAACATGGACAGGACTGGAAGAGATTATGCTGAGTGAAATAAGTCAAACAGAGAAAGTCAAGTATCATATGGTTTCACTTATTGGTGGAGCATAACAAATAATATAGAGGACAAGGGTAGATGGAGAGGAGAAGGGAGTTGAGGGAAATTGGAAGGGGAGGTGAACCATGAGAGACTATGGACTCTGAAAAACAACCTGAGGGTTTTAAAGGGGCGGGGTGGGAGGGTGGGGGAACCAGGTGGTGGGTATTAGGGAGGGCACAGATTGCATGGAGCACTGGGTGTGGTGAAAAAACAATGAATACTGTTACGCTGAAAATAAATAAAAAATTAAAAAAAATTAAAAAAAAAAAAAAGAAATACCTACACATACAGTAAAATCATGAAGAAAAGCAAGGGAGTGTTAAGTATATAATTTAGGATAATGGGAGGAAGAGAGACATTCCAGAAAGAGCAAACAAGGAGCTTCAAGATGTTGGTATTGTCTTATTTGGTAAGCTGGATTGGGGAGTATATGAATGTTCCTCTTCTTAATTCTTTTAAACCTACATATACATATTATTTATAATCTTTTGCATCTATGTTATATTTATCAATTTTTTTAAGTTTCAAAAAAGTAAAACAAGGAAAGGAAATAATCTAAATAATCTAGGTTGATCAAGTTTATTGAATCAATAATGCTTTAATTCTCCACTTTTACAAGTGTAGGCACAAAATCTCAAGTAAGTTCAAGGGAGATCATAAAGGAAAAGAACAAAGGTTCTTGCATTTTGTCCAAGACTTAGATATTTATGAAGCACATAATGACCCTCTGGGTCATATAACACAGAAAGAAACTACACAGAGTCTTCATCAGGATTTTTTGTGAACACTCCAGTGGATAAAAGCTACCATCTAGCTATGAGTTAAATTGAGTCACTCTCTACCTCTGTTCAAAGTCAGTTCTCCTTTATGACTAATGTCTTATGGTCAACAGAAGAGCACAGCCTTTGGCAACAGGCAGAATTTTTACTCCTAGTTCTGCTATACACTGACATGACCTTGGGCAAGTACCTCTTTATCTCCCTGTGCCTCTTTTCCTTCATCTTTAAAATGGGAGTAATGCCTAAACTGCAGGCCTGGGAAGGTTAAACACAGTGCATATATGGCAGAAGGTGCCAAATGCTTGTTAGGTACAAAGAAATGACAGTTGTTACCATCATCATTACCACCAGTATCATCACACAATACCATGTGATTGGCAAAGAGAAAGAAGTGGATGTATCTATTAAGTAATTTTCATAAACATGGCTTAACATGAACTTGAAGGTCTGCTCAGAGCATCTTTGTTGTTCTGTAAATTTTAAAAACCTCATATATATATATACATATACATATATATATTTACTAATGCAGACTCTATAAAAATCCTGCTATATTTATATGTTCATACCCTGAGTACCTGAAATAATAAAATGGTATTTTCTAATAAAATGGTATTAATGGCTATTTATATAAATTCACAATTCTAAATTAGACCTTTAATTTCTGTAATAAAAAAGAAAATGGCTTGTTCAATTTCCCATTTTTATTTTCCTACATGGAATACAGTAGCTCTAACATAATGTATGACTTTGGGAGTATTTCCAGGACTGCTAATATTTTATCTAATATTATATCGTATGTTTTCTGATCTCTGACCCTCTCTGATACTCCCAGAACCCTCATGAGCAATGCTCATTATGATAACCCTTGGTAGAAGAAGCAGGATTAAATTGAAGTTAAATCATCCATGGCTAGAATCTTTCAAAGAGGCCTCTCAGGGTCAGTAGTGATTTTTTCGATGTATATTTCTCCACTTAAAGAATGTTCCTTAAATATTTGATTCATCGGGACTGAAATATATGTTTTATTTTGAAATAGATCACTAGTGAACACTGTAGAACATGAATACGACCCTAAATTCTTCTTAGGTTTGTTTTTTTTTCCCCACATTGTTCATTATATCAATATATATTCTTACATCCTCTGGGGAACAACAAAATGGAACAACAAGAGCACAGAAAAAATATGAGACAATACAGCTTTAAAAGACGACAAAGCTGATTTATTGACATAAGAAATAGAAAAACATTATTTTTAAAATTAAATTGAATCGTTGTCTTAATATTTACAAAAGGTGATGAACATTTGAAACCAAAAGTGGATATACTTTCCTCAAGGGAGGAAAGAGAAATATTAGAGAGAATCAGAATCAGGTGAAGACCAGATTATGAAGAATTATAACACATTAGGAGCAAACACAGTATAGTTATGATGGAAATGGTAAATGGGAGAAAGGATTTAAACAGTCAATGGAAGCAAATAAGAAAAAGGCATCACTTAGCAAAAAGAAACTTCACTATTTTAGTACAAAGAAGGCCATAAAATCACTTGAGTAAGCTTTAATTTAGAAGAAAGAGCAACTAGAATTGTTACTCAGTGATAACTTCAAAATACCAAATGTACCAACTTTCCTTCACTACCCAAATCAAATGATTGAGTAAGTCTAATAATACAGGATCTCCTGCTTATCTGCCAATGGAAAAGTGACCTTAGCTTCCAACTGACACAAGAGCTTTCTATACCCATAGTCTCCATTCTTTCTCCCACCCCCACTACCTACCTGTGATGCATTTTCCTCTTCAATACGCATACAGTGTTTCTAAAATGCAAATTCAGTCCTAAGAATCTCCTGTTTATAATTCTCTACTGGTTCTCTGTTGCCTACAGGCAAAGTCCAGGTAAAGCCAAATTACCCAATTCAAGATTCTCCTTGATTCTGTCTTTTCACTCTTCAGTGATTTCGCTTCTGCAATGGCCCTTGGCCCTCCAGCTAGATTGAAACATTGGCAGCCCTTAAATGCATTGATGTGCCTATTGAGGGTCGTTGGATCTGCTTTTCAGTCTACCTAGAATGCCTTTCCTTCCTTTGTCCACCTGAGAATCTTCTCACCCTTCATGACCCAGAATCCCCTAAAAGACAGAGAGCTTGTTCCTCTCTTCTTTCAAGGTTCCCAGGACACAGCACAGTGCATGGCACAGAAAAAAAACGTTCTGTAAATGCACAATAGATGCATAGCATTAGGTAGTGTTCAAAGGTTTTATGAACAGGTTTCTCATTGTCAATTGCCACTTCAGAGTAATTTTGTTTTCCTTTTCCTAAGCAACTGGGATGTCATAGCTTTAGGCATCCTACCACAAACATTTCAAAACTGAGAAAGTGACAATGAATAATGGGTTGATGTGGAGGAGACGGGAAAAGGGAGATAAGAGTAAACCAGAAATGGCCGCCTCTTACTAGGTGTATGATTTGGCTCAAATTACTTAAAATTTCTAAGCCTCAGTGTCCTTACCAGCAAAATGGTGATACTCTCAGAGGGAACTGTTATGATTACAAAATGTGATTGTGAAACTGCTTGTTTGCTTCTTTGCTTGCTTGTTTGTTTCTAAAGACCTCACCTCTCCTCTACTACTGATTAATTCTGGCCAATGAGTTCCCTCATTTGTGGCCTATTTTTATCCCTTCAAATAGGTCAGGGTTATTATATTATCCTCCCCAGGATTTTGGTTTTGCAGTAGCCCTTGAGATCAGAGTCATAGGTAACTGGTAGCATTAAAAGGTTAAGAATTTGTTCTTAATCAAACAGTGAGACAGTAATGGCACTACAAATAGAACCACATTTTTTATATTCTCATTTCCTTCCATGGAAATGAGGATACTTTTCATTTGCTAATGAACTACACGAAGGTCATAGCCATCGTCATGTTGAAATAGACACTCATCAGGTAATGTACTACAGAAGTGTTTATAGGTGGAATAATTATTCAATCAATCAACTCGCTATTAAATGAGTGCCTACTCTGCTCAAGACATTTTGCTAAATCATGTAGCAGGCACAAAGAAGTATAGGACATATTCTCCCATCTCAGAGCCCACAATAAATAACATATACTTTGAAAAAGTAAACAATTCTCTCTCTATAATACAGTACTTAAAGCATCGCTAAATAGAATTTTCCCATTAAAATACAAATGTTTTTGCCAGAGGTAATATATCATTATATTCAATCATCCAGCCTCAAAGAAAATTTTGTGGGATGCCTTAAAATTATATAAGGTAGGTCTGTGTTCAAATCTTCAGCCCAGACTTATTCACTCATTTACACTTCATTCACTCATTCATTCATTCATTCATTCAACTATAATGGAATGGCAAAATATTTATTGACAGAATTCCAGGAAGTCATAAAAAGTCATACCTACATGGATGTTGAACACGGCAGGGTGAGTAATGGGTTGGGGATTCAACACGATACAGCACAAGAGGGAACCCAGAAAGAAAGAGGATGGGAGGTGGTGATGGAGTAGAATGACCTTCCCGAAGTCCTCAAGACTTAAGTGAAATTAACAAACTCCTGACATCATATGTGAGCTAGGAATTTTTGAGAGAAAAAAGCTAAAGATAGGACTTAGGGTTAACCAAGATAGCAAGCTACAATGCAGAAGCAGAGAGAAAGGACCATGAGTAAATCGTGCTAGAATTAGAAGGAATTGGGGGAGGAATGCTAGACCTCCAAAGACCACGGCTGAAGCCCTAAGACATCTGGGTTATATGTCAAATATTTATCAAGAACCTGCTATGTGTCAGTCACTGTGCTCAGAGTTGGGAGTAAAAGGATAAACAGGCCTTGATTTTACAATGGTTGCAAACTAGTTGGAGGCACAGAGAATGGAACAAATTGTTACACTATGGTGTGATAAGTGTGTTAGACTAGCACTATGGTTTAAATATCTATGCCCCCCCACAATTCATATGTTGAAATCCTAACTCCCAAGGTGACAGTTATCAGAAGGTGGGGCCTTGAGAGGGAATTAGGTCATGAAAGTGCTCATGAAATAGATTACTGCCCTTAAAAAGAGACCCCACAAAGGTCCCCAGCCCCTTGAGCTACATGAAGACATAGAAAAGAGCCATCTATGAACAAGGAAGCTGTCACCAGACACCAAATCTGCCAACACCATGATCCTGGACGTCCTAGCCTCTAGAACTATGAGAAATAAATGTTGTTTATAAGACCCCCGGTCCAAGGTATCTTGTTATGGCAGCCCAGATGGACTAAGACAAATAGAAACAGTGTGCTGTGTACATGAACGTAAAGGAGAAATGACCTAGTCCTTACTAGATGCTTATCTAAAGAGAACAGGCTCTGGAGGGAGTGAGAAAGACGTGTGTTGAAATTCTAACTCCTCTACATACAGGCTCCATCACTTTGGAAAAATTATTTAAACTCTTTAAGCCTCAGATTCTTCAGCTGTGAAAATGGGAAGCCTCTACAGACTTGTAGTGAAGAGGAAGAGGGATGATGTATTTGAAGCATTTGTCATAGTGCCTGGCACATGGTGAGTATACATTAATTGTTTGCTATCACTATCATTATCTTTATCGATATTATTTTGACATTGCTTTTGTTAAGCAGAGACCTGTAGGATAAAGAACAGTAAGCTAGTCAATAAACAAGAAGAAAGTATTCCAGTTAGGAATTTCAGTATGCCAAGACACAGAACCAAGAAAGAGCACTGTGTGCTCAAATAAGAAAAAGACATTCATTACAGCTGGAGTTGAAAGTTGGACGGTTGAGACAGAATGATTCTAAAGTATCAAGATTAAACCATCACATTTGCGGGGCACCTGGGTGGCTCAGTGGTTTAAAGCCTCTGCCTTCGGCTCAGGTCATGATCCCAGGGTCCTGGGATCGAGCCCCGCATCGGGCTCTCGGCTCATTGGGGAGCCTGCTTCTTTCTCTCTCTGCCTGCCTCTCTGCCTACTTGTGATCTCTGTCTAATAAATAGATAAAATCTAAAAAAAAAAAAAAAAAAAAAAAAAAAACCATCACATTTGCATTTTCAAAAATATGTCTCATTAAAAAGGGAGGTCCTGTTAATGCTTTCCAAAACTAGAGAGTTATCACTAAAGGTGGAGAGTGATGGACTGCTTTAAAGAATATTTTAGACCTTGGGAATTAGAGGTGGGGTAGGGGAGAGGGTGGAGTGGTCGAGGATAACTCCAGATTTCTGGTTTGAACAAGGATAGTACCATCATTCCTTGAGAGAGGAAGAGAATCTTAGGAGAACATCCTAGGAGAGATGGTGGGTTCATTCTGGTTGTACAGTAGCAGGGGAGACTGTGGGATCTCCAGGAGGAAACATCTAGTAGGCAGGTTAGATATATAAGCCAGAAGCTCAGGAGAAAGAGCTATTTGAGAGTCATCAGCAAATAGATGATAATTAAAGCCAAGAGAGTGTTTGCAATCACCCAGAGAATACGTGCAGAGCAGGAAAAGCATCCAAAGTAGACAATGAAAAATAACACCATTTAAGAAACAGGTAGATTTTTTTTTTTTAAGACTAAGGATTATGTGAAGGAAGACACTCTCTAGAATACCATAATATGAGAAGAGTAATTTTCTTTCATACACAAACCATATCTTAAAAGTAAATGAAGAATACTCTTACTGATAACTTTATGAAAGATTCCACCACGCTGTTTACTTGCTACTATTTACAGAATGTGTATCATGCACCAAACACTTCACTAACAAACTTATATAGACTTTTTCATTTGATCCTTACTGTTGGATAAAGGAAAAATATGGGCTTAGTAAAGATATGTAAATTGTCACAACTACTAAGTCTTAGAGCTCAAATCCAAACCCAGAAATCTGACTCTAGAGACCACACTCTTAACACCTATGTAATTCAACAACTGTCAACGTTAGGGTTGAAGAGGACCTCGCAAGTCATCTGGCTCAAACCTCCAAGTCAAAGGAACGTCCCCCCTGCAATAAATTCAGATGATTCAATTGATGATAACAAACACAATACCTCAAAAGAAGCCTGTTAAAGAAATCTGGTTTCCATGAAGGAATAATAGTTTTAGATCCTTTGCCAAAATAGCAATGAATGTACCTCCTACAATTTGACTTCTAGGGCCAGAAAGTAAAGATATTGGATCCCAAAGAGTACAGGTGGGGAATTTCTGAAGTATGTCTTTATTCCAGTGGAGATCAAAGAAACCCAACTGAAAGAACTCTGGCCTGACAGTGACAAATGCAGACTGAACAAAAAATAGAAAATGAAAAGGACTATTTTATTTATTTTATTTATTTTTATTTTTAAAAGGACTATTTTGAAGATTATGATCTTAACTTTGGAGGAAGTGAGGTGATGACAGTGGAGGATTCACATGTAAAATTTCTTAAATGAAAATGTATTGACTTAAAAAAAAAAAAAGCAAAAAAAGAAATTGGGTTTTCTTGTCTAGAGACAAAATTGCCCTCCATTTAGCTTCTACTCTTTGGAACTGGAGAACAAAGGAAATTCAGCATGATAAATGAGGAAAACAAACATAAAAGTCACTAACAGGATAGCAAAGCTTGATAAAATAGTACAAAATAGAAAATACAAATAAAAATTTGACTTATGCTAAGAATAAAAATTCTAAATAAAATACCAATTCACTGAATCCATAAAAACTATGATAAGTAGGGTTAAGTCCAGGAATACATAAAAAATTCAACAACATAATCACATCAAAATTTAAATAAGAAAACCCATATGATTATATCAATAGATGTTGAGTAAACACTTGAAAAAATCAGCAATTATTTCATTAAGAATTTTAAATATAAAGGAAATAGAAGGACATCACTTAAATGTGATACAGACTATTATAAAACCCAGAACAAAAATCATAATAGTTATATGATATGTTTAAATCATTTTTACCAAAATTAACAATAAGAGATAATACCAACTTCTACCAAATTTTACATTGTTGGAAGACTTTTTTACTTACTCAACAAAATAAAAATATCAAATAATTACTATAAATGTTGGAAAAGAAACAACAAAAATTTCTTTACTGGACCCATGAAACTGTAATATCAAGCTACCTAATAAGAGAATTAGGAAAGCTGTCTTTATGCAGGATAAATAGACCAAAATCTGTAGCTTTTGTCTAAGAATTAAACAAGAAAGATACATGACTATAGGAAGAAAGCTACAAAATCTTATTAAAAGACGTAAGAAAATAACTGAATAGAAAGACAGACCATGTTCTTGGATGAAAAGAGTTGGTCTCATAATATGATCAATCCTTACCAAATTCAATGCAACTTCAGGGCACCAATTTGTTTTCTAAGAACTGAGCAAAATTATTTTACAAGAAAATGATTAGCAAAAAAAGCAGTAAAATCTCTACTATAAAAAATCATTAAAATAAAATATACAGTACTTATCAAAACCATAAGATGTATTTAAAAACTATTATAATCAAAACAGTATACATTTTCACAAGGATAAGAAAGTGAAAGAAAGTGAAGAGTCAAGAAATATATCCAAGTTTATTTAAAGAACATAGTGTAGTATAAAACTGTCATGTCCATTCGGTGCAGGAAAGGGGAAGAGTTTCTTGGTGCTGATGTTAATCTGAAAAGGAAATTAATTTACAGTCCAATTCATATGCAAAAATAAACTTCATATGAATTAAGACCAAATTGTAAAAAGTAAAATTATATTAAACTTTGAAAATTTTTGTATGACTTTGGAATGGTAGAGAACTTAAGCAAGACAAAACCTAGAAGCCATAAAGGAAGAGAAACATAATTTGTTTATATCTTTTTTTGTAATTATATGACAAGAGATATCATAAACAAAAAGCCAAAATATAGACGAGAGAAAAAGATTTGCAATGAATAAGACAGATAAAGGGTGTAGTGGGCATCTATTATTTGTGGTGCCCAAGCCCTTTTGAACATTTACCCTACCACATTCTTAGCCACCTTCAGAAACCCTATTTTCCCAGCCCCATTGCAGATGGGCTACAACTGTATCACCTGGTGCAGCTGCATGTGTCTTAAGATCCCAAACTAACAGCCTGGGAAAACAGGCTCAGAGACTTTAAATGATTTTTCAGGAGACGGCTGCAGCAGAGGCCACAGCTGTCGTAATGAATGTTCTCCTCAGGCCAGTTCTTTAATGCCGATCTGCTGACTGTTCCTGGGAACTCAGGCTCCAGCCTGTTTCTCAAGCCCTTGCACTGATTCTGAGAGCTTACTCCACATCCTTCAACAAATTGCTGACTGCCTAAACCAGCCAGTTTTCTTTGTTACCAGCTGAAAGCTCTAACCAATGGAAAGGGTTAATATCCCTGATACAGGAAAAAGTTCCTACAAATTGATAAAGAAAGAAAGAAAGAGAGGGAGGGTGGGTGGGAAGGAAGGAAGGAAGCAAGCAAGCAAGCTCAGGGATAAAAGGGCAAAGAACATAAATAGGAAATTTGTATAAATAGAACATAAAGAGATGCTTATCCTCATGAATCACTGAGAAAATTGAAATTGAAACAATGAGAGATACGACCTTTATATTGGCAAAAATCACAAAGAATAGTCGGATCTGGTGTTGATGAAATCACTATCATACATTGTTGATAAATATTTCCATAACCGTGAAACACTCTGGCCATTTCTATAAAGCTTTCCTAGACTTAGACCCAGACACCTTTATTCAGGGTAATGTATTCTTCAGAAATAAAGGCTGTAGCATACAGGACATATGTACAAAGATGCTTGTTGCAAGATTTTCTTGTAATGTCACAAAGCAACTAGATTGCCCACCATAGATATAGATATAGATATGGATATAGATACAGATAGAGATAGAGATAGAGATATCTTCTTTATCCCATCTTCTTTATCCATTCATTTATCAATGGACATTTGGGTTGCTTCCATATCTTGGCTATTGTAAATAATGCTGCAATAAGCAAAGGGGTGCATGTATCTTTTCAAATTAGTGTTTTGCTTTTCTCTGGGTAAATACCCAGTAATGGTATATTGGATCATATGGTATTTCTGCTTTTAATTTTTTGAGGATCCTCCATACTATTTTCCACAGTGGCTGTTCCCATTTACATTGCTACTAACAGTGCATGAGTGTGGAACTGAGAAGCTCATTAACCTTTGCTTCCTATAAGTTTCTGCATTGTTAGATACGTTATAAAAATCAGATAATGGTTTTTGTAATTTTTTAAAATCTAGAAAAGTGAAAAGGACAAGGGGAGAAGGAAGGAAGCAGGAAAATACGGAAGGAGAGATAGAATGACAGAAGGTGAAGGGAAGGATTCTAAACAGAAGACAGACTTCCACATCAACACTACCTTGTCTACATAGTCTTTCCTAACCCAGGTGGACCAGATAACTCCCTTGTGTGTTTCTAAAACACTCTGTACTCACCACTCGTGTATCAAGTAGGACATTATACAAGAAGGACTTGCCCACTTCTCTATAGTCCCATGAATGCAAGGAACATTACCTCATGCACCCACACATCCCCTGTACTAAGCACAGTTCCCATCACAAAATAAATGCTGAATTATTTTTAGGGGAGTGAGTAACGTATTTAAAGTACTAGAGGCTAACAACAGGCAGTCAACAAACGTTCATCACCCTTTTTTCTCTATGTGGACTTTCATACTTATAAAGACTGCTATTTTAATAAAATACAATATTTTC
The DNA here is from genome assembly GCF_963455335.1 of Martes martes. Lineage (NCBI taxonomy): Eukaryota > Metazoa > Chordata > Mammalia > Carnivora > Mustelidae > Martes > Martes martes. Next base: position 28,300,392 of record NC_137890.1, on the reverse strand, counting down.
ATTGCTCAAAATAACTTGTATTCATCCATCAATTTTACCTGAATGAAAATAACATAATTATTTATTTAAAACAAAATGCTATGAGGCTAATCCAAGCATCTGAGTCAAATTATATTCAAATGGACAAAAACTTATTTATTCTATTTTCCAGGTGATTAGAAAGAATGCAATGAGTAGAACAGAGTCTGGCTTCTTACAGGCACTCAATGAATGTTTAATCTAAATCTAAAACACAGCAGGTTGCATGTGTAGTTTAGCTTGAGTAACACACACAGTGGACACACTCTGGGGATCTCCTGGTTAAGGCTGGCAATGTTAATGCAGCATAAATAGTACTCAAACACTAAAGGGATGTCAGAGAATTTGAGGACTTTTAAAAACTAAAACTATTTCTATGACTTTTGAATGTAATTAAAACAATAAAATTCTCCAAGTGTGGATTTTAAAGTTCTGTAGAAAATCCTATAGAGGAAATTTTAGAGAGGAGGCAAATCTAACAGTTCCCTTACCAAAGGAATTTTATCTTCTGCACTGAAATGAGCTGCCAGTGAAAGAAAGAAATTAAAAACAAACCTGCTTTTGAAAGAACATAAGCCTAGCAATTATTAATAACATAACAATAATAGTAATAATAATATGAACTATAATTTAAAGACACCATGATTTTAAGAAGATATCAAGTGGTTTGCAACCGTCAAACCAGTGTTATCCTAGTCAAGCTGCCTTTGAAATTCATGCCTTATGAGTGAGGAATGAATGCAGGGATTTGGTTCCAGCAGGTAAGTGAGTAGATGGATGTAACTGAACACTTCCTAACTTCTGTGTCATCTGTGAAGAAAGAAGAGGAAAGTCCAGTTCCTACTGGAACCAGGTAGAAGATGTAGGGTAAATAAAAGGTAGCCCGTTGTTTAAAGTTTTAAAGTTGAACAGCATGATCTTTACCACACCTAGTTTTCTACATGAGCAGGTTATTAACATCATTCATAGCCAGGTGGTGCAAAATTTCTTTGTCCAATAGTACATTAAAACCAGACATTTCGGGACACCTGGGTGGCTCAGTTGGTTAAGCGGCTGCCTTCGGCTCAGGTCATGGTCCCAGCGTCCTGGGATCGAGTCCCACATCGGGCTCCTTGCTCAGCAGGGAGCCTGCTTCTCCCTCTGCCTCTGCCTGCCTCTCTGTCTGCCTGTGCTCACTCTTTCTGACAAATAAATAAATAAAATCTTTAAAAAAAAAAAAAAAAAAAACCAGACATTTCTTTTGTGAAACTCCAATATACACTGAGATTTGTCACAGCTCATTCACCATCCTCATCAAACACAAGACTTAAAAAGTGTATAATAAAATGATTAAGATGAAGGTAGCAAGTGAATCTGTCAACTTCCTTCATCCCAAAATTGGACCCATGAACTTAATGTTCATCAAACTGTACCACATTGAAAGTCAAAGTGAAATCCTATCAGTACCCACGTGGCTTTTAAGTGCTTTGATAAGGTTTTATCGATGCCATATATTTTTCTTAGAATGAAGCCATTACTGTAACAATGCAGAAAGCACCATTCCATTCCTGCACATTACACACACAAATGGAAATAAAACTTGGTGCCTCTTCTTCCAGAATTTGCAAACATGACGTTGTCAAACCTGAAGAAGCAACTACCCTCCTTCAGGAATTGCAACTCTTCTGTGCTAAGGCAGGTCATGTGACATCTCCCACTTATTTATGTTTTTCCCTAATGAAAGGATGCCTCTTTCTGCTGCAATAGATAGTTTAGATTTTTTAATATTGTTAGTGTGGAGAGATAAACACTTTGGTACATATCGGAGAGTAATAAATTGTGTTGAACATTGATAAACTAACGCAATTACCAGCAAGGTCAGAGAGTCAGCTAATTTAGAAATATCAGTCCGAGGATTTTGAGTTGTCCCCTGGAGAGCTGCAGCCACTTTATTACAGCAGGAGGGTGAGGAGAAAATGGTACATTAGGATTGATCTTTTGATCTAATTGTGGAACTCTGCCATTCCTCGTTTGACCAAAAATGCTTACCAAGCAAGAGAAAACATAGCACAACTAATTGAGGACTATCCCTTATACACCAGACAAAGTAACAGAATTCTGGGAAATAAGGGACAAATCCTGCCATGTTATTGGAGTGAGCCTGTTGTCACCAATGTGCATATTTGCGTCTTTTTTTTTTACAATGTCTTTTAAAGCATAATCCCAAATTAAAATAAACAGTATCAATCAGTTTAAGGGAAAAAAAATCATTTTCATATTCATCATCTGCACTGGTAAAAATTTAACAAAATTTGAATGAATGAAATGTTTAGTGACCCTCTTTCAATAGGAACTTAAAATCAGCTGTAGATGTACTTGGTTTTCAAAAGATTTTCAGTCCCAGGAAAAGTTTGATTAGCCTTATGTATTCATCAATATTTCTTGATTTGCCTATCAATAACACAAGAATGTAACACTGCCTAACAGAGCTAAAGATAATTTATTCTAGAATATCTAAATTCATTTCAGAACTGTAAGTCTAATTTCCGGTTTTCATTAATATTGTTACTCTTAACGTGATTTGGTTTAGGTCACCCAGGATCTATCAGGTCCTGGGCCTTTAGGAATAGGGCAATTTGACTTATTGTGTTAAAGTCAAACTGAACGTCCTGATTTGAGGGCGTAAATAGAGTTCAATTGAAATAAGATTCCTGTTTTGCTGCCAGGCACATAATAGGCACCATCAAATTGTATTATTTGGGAAAGTTATTTCAAATATAGTCCTTCTTAATATGTAATCCCATTTGACTGAAGACTTTCTCAGGAAGCACTAAAACTGAAAAATGATTAAAGGGTTTATATGCAGCACCTTAGAAAGGCAAGGAATAGACAGCATCTCAGAAGTTCACATTCTCAAATGGGGTAATAACTAAAGTATCTTAAACACACCCTAATATTTGCATGCAAGCATGTAAATGAGTTTCAACTAGTGAATTCTAATAATATAATAAGGTTGGATTATATTTGAAAATTTTCCCCCTGGGTATAGTATTTCCCAAACAGAAACCCTTTAATACATGACATTTTGTTCAAATGGTTATCAGACAACCAGGAAATATAAGTAAAAGTAGTGACATTGTTTACTGCAATTCCAATTTCAAATGGAATCAAGTTTTCCAAAGGGTAAGGTAATTCACAGGAGGAAAAGTTCTTAAGAAGCTGAGCAGAGAGGAAAGACATCACAGTCAAGTGCTCATGGATGACACTTTCAGTGCTCTACCAAGGTTCATCTCAGTGCCTGTGATTTTCAAGACTCTCAAATATAATCTTGCAAAATCCAGACCCTTTCCAGCTTCATTAAGTTTTCCTTCTATACCCTCAGTTGCTGTGAATTTAACTCTATTATTGAGTACTTAAAGCCCACTGAAGGATGTTAATATTTTAAAAACAGGGTCTTGAGAATACAGCTCGAATGTTTACAATTCTGTTCTGTGGCAGCAGATTGCACTAATGTACGTAGCAAAGAACCAATGTCAAATTGATGCAGGCGGCCCAGCTGTCTGCCCTTTGTCTGTAGGTTTAATTCCCAGAAAGGGACTGGGGTAATCCCTTTGTGATACAATCAGCTCTAGGGGTTTAGCAACTTATATTACATTATTGAAAGGACGAGGAGCTGATGATGGGCTGATAACATGAAGATTGCATTAGGCAGAATATTAGCCCAAACACCACTGGGCTGCTGAGCCTCCTCCTTGCTGGAACAAAATACACAGTGTTGGTTTTGTTCTTGTTTTTCAAAACTAAGTTGAAACTCTCTTTGGACAAGTCTTGCATAGCTTAGCTGGGGAGGCAGCCCATATTTAGACTCTGTAAAGAGGAGTTATCTTCCAAAGAGAAGACAACTTACACAGTAAATGGGTAACAGAGAAAAAATTTGGAGTAGAGAGTACATTTACATAGTGTATTACATATTACATATATTACATGTATCATACATACACATATATATCCATATGCATAGTATAATAACAATATAATATTGTCTTGTAAAGTAGCTACACAAACCAATAGATTTGCCATAAATCATATCATGATTTAAAATACTCATACACTGTGGAAGAATTTCCACCAAGTTACAATTTTATTTGCTCACTGTATCTCAATAAAGCTAGAATAAAATAAAATAAAATACTAGCTATCTTTAGTTTCACAAATTTGAAACAAATTTCATATAAGATAGTGTGTCTTTCTTCTAACAAGGTTCCCCTCAACAAAGGCATGTATGCCTTGATTTTCCAAAGAAAGCTACAGTATGTTCTTTGAGTTAGTTGAGCAGTGCTGTGTGTGCCCTTTGATCTTACAAAGAGTGAGCTCTTCAGAATTTCTGGAGACAATCTCTTTCCAAACCAATACCACTTTTTTTGCAAAACAGAATTCCCTAAAATAAATTATTTGGCTCTAAATTTCATTTAAAGTATATTCTTCATTAAAAAATTACTTTATATTGGTTTTTGAACAACTTGATGAGTTTATAATATGATGATTATCAATGTATTCACCCATTCAGAAATACCTTCAGGTGAATTGCTCACAATGAAAATAGCCCAGAGAGTATCAGTCACTTCTGGGAGTGTGGTAATATTTATTTTAGGACTTTGTTCTAGAGAAAGTGAGGAGAGAAAAGAAGTGAACTGGACCTCTGGCCCCAGAATCTCTGCCTAACGGCCCATCCAGCACTGCTAATGGGTAGAAATCCAAAGTAGGTTTATTTTGCTGTCCCAAGTCTGTGATCTGTACTTTCTTCTTCCTTGAAGATGAGGAGGCATTGCCCCTTAGTGGAAAAAATAAGAGTTAATTCTGCAGGTAGTCATTGTGTTTTCTACCTTCTTCCCCAAAAGAATTAACCAAAGGGGGAGGGGCGCCTAAGTTGCTCAGTCAGTTAAGCATCTACCTCTGGTGGCTAGGGTCCTGGGATGGAGCCCCACATTGGGCTCCCTGCTCAGTCAGCATGGAGTCTGCTTCTTCCTCCCTCTGCCCCTCCCCCTTGCTTGTGCTCTCTCTTTCCCTTTCCTGCTCTTTTTCTCTCTCAAATAAATAAATAAAATCTTTTTTAAGAAAGGAATTAACCAGAAGTTTGGGTAAAATATCCATGATGTCTTCCAAGCCATCTTAAAGGGAAATGGCATAAATTTCTCAAAAGTCAAAGAGACTTCTAGCTTCTGCCTAGGAGGTAAAAAAGTGGAGAAGAGTTTCCTTCCATTCTAACAACAGGAGAAACAAGATAATCTACAAAATCATAACTTTTCTTAACTCCATTAGGGAGCAGAAGTTGCAGAGTAAACAGTCTAAGATCTAAGGAAAGAGAGGTGTCTCCAAGGAGTGGGGACCCTAGTCCTGACTCACTTGCAGCAGACCATGGGAAGATCAGCTGCCGCGCAAGTGGAAGAAAAAGGGGAAAGAATGGGGCAGAATAAACATTTGAAGAGATAATAGCTCATAATTTTCCAAAAATAATTAAGCACATGAAACCACAGATCATAAAATTTCCCAGAAACAAGAAGAATACTTACAAAAACAAATAAACCAATCAACCAACAAACCAACCAACAAAAAAACCTCATAGGTATATTCCATTAAAACTGCTGAAAAGAGGAGGGTATGTGTTATGGTGAGTGCTGTGAAGCGTAAGCCTGACGATCCACAAACCTGTACCCCTGGAGCTAATAATACATTATATTATAAATAAAAAATAAATACAAATATAAATAAAATTTCTTTAAAAGACCCTGAAAAAAGAAAGAGAAAATTTTGAAATCAGTCAGAGAAAGAAGACAAGTTATATACCAAAGAACACAGGAAAGAATTCCACCACACTTCTCATGGGAAATTATGCAATCCAAAAAGAAAATAGAGTGACATTTTTAAGAAGCTAAAAGAAAATAATGTGAATACTTTATTTCATTAGGAGAACTCTGGCAAAGTTTTTCAAGTTATTTATAATATATGGCTTTTCAGACAACATCATTTCTGGGACTGGTTTGTATTACATATTTGTTGCCAAGAACTAATGATTGAAATTTTCCAATTAAAATTATATGAAGAGTATATTATGATCCTTGGACTAATTTAAAACAATGCAGACCACTTACATCATTGCTTGATGCCTCAAATCAGACAATAGAACTGACTGGGTTTCTCATCACTCCGCTCACAGCTATACAGGTGAGTGCTACTGAATACAAGTTATCAATGCATTGGTCTTAGTGATTAACAGTCCAGACTTTGGAGTCAAAATGATGTGGGTTCAAACTCTGGCCCCTCCACTTTACAGATCTGTGAGTTTGAGGAGAACACTAAACTCTCTTTAAAAAAAAAAAACAACACAACTGACTCTTTAAAGGAGGATTAACCAAACCCACCCTACGTGGTTGTTTTAAGGATTAGATGAGGTGTGTGTAAAGTGCTGAATGTCAATAAGCTCTCTATAAATGGTAGTTCTTATAAATAATATGCTGTTATTTTTAAGACATGACCGACAATGTAGACTTGATTCAGGATATCAAAAACATTTAAATTCTATTTTAGATGCTGATTTTCCAGCAGCCACTCTTTGTTAATTTTTTCCCACGGGAGTCAGTCTTTGGTAGGAATTGTGGCACAAAGCTAGAGTGATTTTTATTGCACTGTAATTGAAATCAGGGAGGCTGCCTGAGTTTCATAAGGTCTCCAGTACAAGTGGCTTGGTGGGTGCTACCATATGGATCAATTACTGCCATATGGATCGTTTGTCACTGATATCCAAAATAATATTCAGTGTTTGCTAAGAGTTTTGAATCCTTTTGTACAAAACACATACAGATCTCAAGTGTAATGATTTAGTAAAACAATCCCAAAGATAATGATAAATTTCATTAAAAAGCCAATATTTTTAGTTTATATTTATAATGCTATTGTTAAATTGTTTTGTTGGTATGCATAGGCAATATTAATATAAATAATTTCTAATACTAGTCTATAATACTTACTTTTAAGTTATTAAATTATAGGGATCTATAGAATGTATAGGGAAAATACAAATATTTTAGAGTCCCTTGTATTTTTTGTGTAAGTGTAAAATATCAGTATGATATTATATATGTTCATACTTTTCCCTGATTATACTTTCATAAGTATAATTTTCAGAAATCAAGTTTCTTTAGTATCTTGTAAATGCCATATAAATAACTACCATATTATTTTCTTTTTATCTATGCTTTACGGTCGTTCAACAAACATCCAAGAACATTGAGCATCCACTCTGTGCAAGATGTTGTGCTCAGTGCCAAATAAAACTAGCAACACATCATTTTCTTTCTAGCAGCACATTATTAAAATGGTCTACATTTAGGCTACTTTTTGAACTGCACTAAGAGAAACACCACCAAATGTTATCACATTAAATAAGAACTTCATTTAATAGAGAGTTAAAAAGAAAACTCATTTCCAAACCAATTTTTTTGCTCTTATTTACTTCTTTAATGAAGCAGATGCTCTCCTTTATGAGCAAAATGGTGATTTACAGCAAATGATAACTCAAATGACTAAGTAATAAAGAAGATGGGATATGTCATGCATTATCTTACACTGAAGTGCTGATATAAGATGATTTGCTAGAGGTCATGTTTTGCAGTTTATAAGGGCTTGAGAATAACATGTTCCGTGATTTAATTGCAATACTACTTTCCTGATTATTAAACTAAATTGTAGGGCTCCTGGGTGGCTCGGTTGGTTAAGCATCTGCCTTCAGCTCAGGTTGAGGTCCCAGGGTCCTGGGATTGAGCCCTGCATCAGGCTCCCTACTCAGTAGGAAGCCTGCTTCTCCCTCTCCACTTTGCCCCCACACCACCCCCATTTGGGCTTGCAGGCACTCTCTAAATAAATACATACATATATACATACGTGCATACATAGATACATACATACTGAATGGTGCCCATACTACAAAGGAATGTGAATGTTCTTTTACTGAGATTAGAAGGTCAATTTAAAAAAAAATGCATGTATACTTCATTAGGTCTCTGTCTATCTGCTTCTCTCAAGGATATTAATTACAAATCATTGACTTTAGTTATCATTTGGGCCCAAATCCTTTATTTTGTAGATAAAATTGTTGAACAATTGAGAGTCTGTGACCCTTATGGCACTATGGTCAGACAGACATTTACTGAGACCCACAGAATCAAAAGCATCAGGGCCAGAGCCTCAGCATCTGCATTTGTACAGCTTTATTGTTGATCATGATCATCAAGGAGAGATGAAAACTATGAGTCTGGCAGGAAACGCTGTACCTACATGAGTTTGCATTCAGACAGACCTGAGTTCAATACCTATCCATCACTGACTGTTGTGTGACCTTGGCAAGTTCTTTGTCTCTCAAAATCCTTCCACACAAAACATAAACAGACCTCAAGTATTATAATTTAATAAAACAATCCCAGAGTTAATGATAAATTTAATTTAAAAAGTCATGGTATTTGTTCATATATAAAATGAGAACAATAACTACTATATGGTGTTTATGTAAAGATTAAAAGAGACAGCTATGTTAAATGTATTGCACAGTGCTTGGTATGTGACAAATGTTTATAAATGATAGCTTTTGACCACTTAACCATTTTGCACCTTTGCTGAGCTGTTACTTCTTCTACTCCACTTAATCATGAGAGTGTCTCCTCTCCTGGTATCCAGGACAGCATTTTTACTTGGTTATCCTGTCTATCCTCTCCTCATTCACCTCCACTGGCTTCTCTTCCTCTACACCCCACAGAATGTGAGCATTCTCCAGGATTCAGTCTTCCATTTTCTGGAATTTTCCTAGATCTCTATTTTCCCCATGATGTCAAGTAACACTTATTTTACAAACACCCCTAAATTTCTATCTGAGCTCTGCCATATCTTGAGTTCCAGAAGAGCTTTCCAAACTGAAATTAAGAGTGTTCAGCTTTGGATGTCCTGTAGACACATTAGATTCATCCTTTAACCACACACACACATGTGCACACACATACACCCCTTCTCAATTTCTCTGCCTCATATTGTTTCTGATCTTTTATCACCATCTTGTCTCAATATAAAATTTTGATATTTTTGTCTATTATGAATAGGATCTTTGATTCATTGATTTTGATTTTTTAAAATACTTTATGGAAATATTGGAGGTGTCCTCTTAAATTTTGAGCCCAAGGCAAGTGCCTGCACATGCTTCATCCCAGTTTTGGCCATGGGCCATGGTTCTGGCAGCAAAACACCTATTTTTCTCTGAGCATTCTCTGAGCCTGGTTCTCCAATGTCATAGCAAATCCATGTGCTCTCAATAACTTTTTAATAATTACCTGTTCTATTCAAGTTAGCCAGAGTCCCTCTCTATACTTTGAATGAAGAATGAATAAATGGGAAAAGGAGGAAGAATACTCAAAGCCATACTACTGAGAAATCATCCATGGCCTGAGAATCTTGTTCTGACACTGAGGGACAGGCTTTTTTGTGTTTATCCTAAGTTCGATGTTTTTCATAATATTCCCATATATAAGTTCTCAAATTTCAGACAAAGTAACAAATTCAAGTATTTATTGACTAGAAAATTCATGGTACAAACTTCAATGCAGGTCAGTGGGACTTGTTTAATGCACCATGGTGATATCAAGGTATAGTATATATTACAAGCACCTGCTTCTATGTCAGGGAAACCAGAGTTAGTTCTAATTTCTGAAACTTTATCAACTGTATTGCCTTGAACACATGAGTTATCTGTTTAATCTCAATTTCTTCATAAGATTATTTGAGGATTAAATAAGAAAAATATAAGTAACATAGTGCCAGGCACACATTACATGCTCAATTAATGTTTGTGGAAGTAGAGCTGTTACTGGTAAATTTTGTCTCCTTGTTATACAGGACAGTTAATCTCAAGAAACTGGACGTTCCTACCTTAAAAATTTATATCTATTTAGTGAAATATCTCTACAGCCTTCTCTGGGAAGCATCTATTTGTCCTTCTGTCTAGAACTCTAGTTCAGGTACCATCATGTCCAAATCCAGGGAGTGCCATTAACATTGTAGTCCATAGAAATGGTGCTCTCTGGACTTGGGTAATATACAGCATTTGTTCCTGTGTGCATCAGCTCCATTTCAACTTTTGATTTTAGCAAATAACACAATTATCATGAGCTATAACTCCTTTACTCTTTAATCATCCCTTTTATCTTAAGATAAGCAATAATCAATATAATATCAGAACAGCAAATATAGATTCAACATTTTGTTGCTTGTGTTTTCTTTTTAATGATAAGCATCAAATAAGTATTTTGATTTTCATGTTATAGGGGAATACTTGTTAATAAAACACTGGGTATCTTTTTTTCTTCAGATTGAGTAGGACTTGCAATCTTAGTTTTATGACTCTTTATTCAAAGTGGATATTAAATTTATGGGTAGGTGCTTGAGCACCTAAAATTTTGTTAAACTCATGAATTATATATCAGGTTTATCATTAACAGTGAAAAACCTGAACCTACACGCCATGTTAAAAATACAATATGAAAATGCATCTGAATTCAAAAATAACAACAAAATAATACTGTGATTTTCCCTGAGAAATTTTCACTTTAAAAAGAAACTGATGTTCAGTTTTGGGAACACATGTTGGAAATCAGTTTCTTCATTCTCAGAGGATGTGTCTCTTCACATGGAATGATATGTCTCTTCAAAGGAATATGAAACTCTGGCATAACTTGTGATGTGATAATCAAAATATATGTAATTATGTAGTAGATTCTTTTTTATGGCTGTAAGCAAAGGATTTAATATGCAACATATTCCTCATATAACAATTTTTAACATAACCTAGTTTAAGCAGTCTTTATTATTTTATCATCATTTTCATTATTATAACTTTTATCAGAATTGAAGTTTGGTGAGTCAATGATGGTAGTTCAGAAAATAGGTGTCTCAATCTGTATTTGTACCAGATTTAGTGGGTAATCAAAGGCAGAGGGGAAAAGGAGTGAGGGAAATACTCAGACATAATACTCTTAAAAGGCATTATCCTTGGGGCACCCGGGTGCCTCAGTGGGTTAAAGCCTCTGCCTTCAGCTCAGGTCATGATCCTGGGGTCCTGGGATGGAGTCCCAAGTTGGGCTCTCTGCTCATCGGGGAGCTTGCTTCCCTTCCTCTCTCTCTGTCTGTCTCTCTGCTTACTTGTGATCTCTGTCAAATGAATAAACAAAACAAAACAAAACAAAAACTTTTTTAAAAAAGGCATTATCCTTGTTCATATGACCAAAAATATGAAAAGCAGCAGATAATTTGAGTCATTTTATCCTTAAGAATCAAAACCAGAATCTTCAGAAAGAACTTAGTATCCTGCTTATATTTGCCTTTTTGCCTTGTCTTTTTTACTTTGCAATAATTTTATCACCACCTAGGGGCAAGCCAAACAAGCAAGAAGCTCCTTTTTCACCACTAAGTCATTCCTAAATTATATGCTATCTGAATCAAAAAGACATTTATGATTTCAAATGATTGCTTGGCTTTTTTCTTACAATAAAAGTCAATATTTTATTATGTATTTCTTCTTTGTCTCAAATAGGATTTTAAAATATAAACTGATTTTTGTAATACATGAATACCATCTTTTAGTTTTATTGTTGTGTCTCTTCTTATATGTCAACTTAACAAAAACTTTTCCATTTAGAGAAAATTTCAACTTAAAAGAATAATTCTATTTTATAACTGTTCAGGACTTAGCACTTTAAGTTAATTCCTATGGAAGACATTTACAAAGTGTAAAATGCAGTAACTTTGGATTACACATAATATGAAATCATACCAAAAAACAAAACAAATAAAAAAAAAAAAACCTCTTTTGCTAAAGTTATTTAAAAGTAATCTAATTTCATGGAACAACATCAGGTGGGATAACATTCATATTATAGAAGAGAGGAAAAGGGGCAGAAAACTTATTTGAAGAAATAATGGCCAAAAACTTCCCTAATCTAGGGAAGGAAACAGACATCCAGGACTAGGAAGTCCAGAGAGTTCTAAATACAATAAACCCAAAGAGTTCCACAGCAAGATACATTATAATTAAAATGTCAAAAGTTAAAGAGAGAGCAGCAAGAGAAAAACAAATTCTTACATAAAAGGGAAACTGCACAAGGCTATCAGCAGATTTCTCAGCAGAAACTTTATAGGCCAGAAAGAAATGGCATGACAAATTCAAAGTACTGAAAGCAAGCAAGCAAACAAACAAACAAACAAAAAACAAACTTCTAACCAAGAATACTTAACCTTACAAGGGTGTCATTCAGAATTCAAGGAGAAACACAGTTTTCCAGGCAAGCAAAAGCTAAAAGAGCCCATCCCTACTCAACCAGCCTCACAAGAAATGTTAAGTGGTCTTCAAGCTGAAAAGAAATGGCACTAATTAATGTATATGAAAGTAAAAATCTCACTTGAAAAGTTATATCTATAGTGATAGTGGTAGATTAATCACTTATGAAGCTACTATGAAGGATAAAAGACAAAATTAGTAAAATTAACTAAAATTATAATAATTAGTTAAGAAATACATAAAATAAGATGTAATATGTGAAATCAAAAATAAAACATGAAGGAAAATAAAAATGTAGAATTTGGGAATGTGTTCAAATTTAAGTTGCTATCAATTTAAAATAGATTGTTATATACAAAGGATGATATGTGAGCCAAATGGTAAACACAAAGAAAATATATAGTAAATACACAAAAGAAAATGAGAAAGAAAGCTAAACATAACAACTAAAGAAATTCATCAAACCACAAGAGAAGGGAAAAAGAAAAGAAAGGAACAGAGAAGAGTGACAAAAACAGTCAGAAAACAATTAAGAAAATAGCAATAAGTACATACCTATCAATAATTACTTTAAATGTAAATAGACTAAATTCACCAACAAAAAGATATAGAATGGCTTAATAGATTAAAAAAATAAGACACATCTATATACTGCCTATCATAGACTCACTTCAGAAGTAAAGACACATACAGGCTGAAAGTGAAGGAATAGAAAAAGATATTCCAAGCAAATAGAAATGGAAAAAAAAATATGGTATAGCTGTACTCATATTAGACAAAATCAACTTTAAAACAAAGACTATAATAAAAAAGCAGAGAAGCATGACATAATAATAAAAGGGTCAATCCAGCAAGAAGATGTAACATTTATAAATGTATATGTACTCAACATTAGGAGCACCAACATTAGGAGACCTAAAGGAAAAAACTGACAGCAAAATAATAACAACCCAGAACTTTAACACTCTGGTTACATCAATGGACAAATCATCCAGACAGAAAATCAATAAAGAACATCAGCCTTAAATGACATTAGACTTTTTTTATTAAGATGGACTTTTATTAAAAAAAGAACTTCTATTATTTTTATTAAGATGGGTTTAATAGATATAAATAAAACATTCCATCCAAACACAGCAGAATATATATTCTTCTTAAATGCACATGCAACATCCTCCAATATACAATGCACATTAAGTTACAAAAAAAGTCTCAATAAATTTAAGAAAATTAAAAGCATATCAAGCACCTTTTCTGACCATAATGGTATGAAACTAGAAAGAAATTACAAGAAAACTGGACAAGCTACAAATACATGAAAATTAAACATGTTACTGAACTACTACTGGGTCATTGAAGCAATCAAAAGAGAAATCAAAATAATACCTAGAGACAAATGAAAACAGAAATATGACATAGCACATCTGTGGTATGCTGTAAAAACAGTTTTAAAAAAAAAAGATTAAATGCAATACAGGTTCACCTCAAGAGAAAACCCAAACCTCAAATAAATAATTTAACTTTACATCTAAAGGGAGTAGGAAAAAGAAGAACAAAGGAAACCCAAAGTTAGGAGGGGGAAGTAAATAAAAAAGATCAGAATGGAAACAAACAAAGCAGACAATAGAAAATATCAATGAACCTAAAAGCTGGTTCTATGAAAAGAAAAACAAAATTAACAAAATTTAGCTATACTTGCCAAGAAAAAAAGAGAGTTCAAACAAATAAAATCAGCAATGAAAGAGAACACACTACTGATGCCACAGAAATAGAAAGGATCATAAGAGACTACTATGAACAATTATTTATACCAACATATTTGGACAACCTAGAAGAAATGGATAAATTCGTAGAAACATACAATATTCTAAGATCGAATCATGAAGAAATGGAAAACCTGAATAGACAAATTACTACTAAGGAGACTGAATCTGTAATCAAAAAACTCCCAAGAAGCAAAAATCCAGGACCAGGTGGCTTCACTGGTGAATTCTACCAAACATTCAAAGAAGATTTAATAGCAATCCTTCTCAAACTCTTCCAAAAAAATGGAAAAGGCGGAAATGTTTCCAAACTCATTCTATGAGGTCAGCATTACTTTGATACCAAAATCAGACAAGGATACCACCAAAGGAAAGGGAGGAGTGGGGGGAGGGGGAGAAGATGAAGAAGATGAAGATGAAAAAGAAAAGGAAGGAGGGAAGGAAGGAAAGAAGGAAGGAAAGAACAAAGAAAGGAAGGAAAGGGAAAGAAGAATAAAGAAAATTACAGGCCAATATCCCTGATGAACATAGATGCAAATATTCTCAACAAAATATTAGCAAACTGAATTCAACAATATTTTATTTTTTTTTAAGATTTTATTTATTTATTTGACAGACAGAGATCACAAGTAGGCAGAGAGGCAGGCATAGAGAGAGAGAGGAGGAAGCAGGCTCCCCACCGAGCAGAAAGCCCGATGTGGGGCTCGATCCCAGGACCCTGGGATCATGACCTGAGCTGAAGGCAGAGGATTTAACCCACTGAGCCACCCAGGCACCCCCTGAATTCAACAATATTTTAAAAGGATCATACACCATGATCAAGTGGGATTTTTCCAAGGATGCAAAGATGGTAGAGCATCTGCAAAACAACCAACTCAATATACTATCATTAACAAAATGAAAGACAAAAAGCATGGTCATCTCAATAGACACAGAAAAGGCATTTGACAAAACTCAACATCCATTTACAATAAAAATTCTCAACAAAGGGGGTATAAAGGAAACATATATCAACATAATGAAGGCTATATATGAAAACTCATAGCTAATATGCTGAACAGTGAAAAGCTGAAAGATTTTCCTCTAAGATCAGGAATAAGACAAGAATGCCTGCTTGCCCCACTTCTATTCGCCATAGTATTGGAAGTCTTAGCCATAGCAATTAGACAAGAAAAAGAAATTAAAAGCATCCTAATTGGTAAGGAAGATGTAAAACTGTAACTACATGCAGATGACATGATACTGTATATAAAAAACCCTAAAGACCCCATCAAAAAACTGAGAACTAATAAATGAATTCAATATACTTGCAGGATAAAAAAAGTTAAATAAAATTATATTGTGTTTCAATACACCAGTAAAATATCAGAAAAAGAAGAAAACAATCCTATTTACAATTACATTAAAAAGAATAGAATATTTAGGAATAAGTTTAACCAAGAAGGTGAAAGACCTATACCCAGAAAACTATAAGACACAGATGAAAGAAATTGAAGAAGGCACAAATAAAGGTCAAGATATTCTGTGCTCATGTATTAGAAGAATGATATTGTTAAAATGTCCATACTATCCAAAGCAATCTACAGACATAATGCAATCCCCGTCAAAATTCCAATGGCATTTTTCACAGAACTAAAACAAATAGTTTTAAGATTTTTATAGAAACATAAAAGACCTCAAATAGCCAAACAATCTTGGGAAAGAACAAAGTCAGAGTTATCACTATATTACACTATACTATAAAGCTATAGTAATCAAATAGTACGGTATTGGCATAAAAACAGACACACAGATCAGTGAAACAGAATAGAGAGGCCAGAAGTAAACCCATATATATATATATATATATATATATATATATATATATATATATATATATAGTCAGTTGATTCACAACATAGGAGGCAAGAAAATACAATGGGAAATGACAGACAATAAAAAGCGTTGGGAAAATTGGACAGCTACATGAAAGAGAATGAAACTGGACCACTTTCTTACAGCATATACAAAAATTAACTCAAACAGATTAAACCCTTGAATGTAAGGCCTGAAGCCATTAAACTCCTAGAAGAAAATATAGAGTAAGCTCCTTGACATTAGACACAGCAATGGATTTTTGTGGAGGTTTTTGTTTATTTGGATTTGATTCCAAAGGCAAGGGAAGCAAAAGCAAAAATAAACAAATGGGAGACCACATCAACTCAAAATCTTCTGAACAGCAAAGGAAACCATCAACAGAACAAAAAGGGAGCCTACTGAGTGGGAGAATATATTTGCAAATCATATATCCAATACAGGATTGATATTCAAAATATATAAAGAACTTATACAACTCAATAACAACAACAAAAGAAACAAATAGTCTAATTCAAAAGTGGACAGAGGATCTGAATAGACATTTTTCCCAAGAAGATATACAGATGTCTAACAGATACGTGAAAGATGTTCAACATCACCAGTCATCAGGGAAATGCAAATCAAAACCACAATGAGGAAACAGCTCACACCTTTTAAAATGGCTATTTTCAAAAACACAAGAAATAATAAATGTTGATGAGGATGTGGAGAAAAGAGAACCCTTGAGCACTGCTGGTGGGAATGTAAACTGGTGCAACCACTATAGAAAACAGTGAGAAACCTCCTCAAAAAATTAAAATAGAACTACCATATGATCTCGCAATTCCACTACCGGGTATCTTTCCGGAAACACTAATTTGAAAAAATATTTGCACCCCCTATGTTCATTGCAGCTTTATTTATAATAGCCAATATATGAAAGCAACCTAAGTGTCCACCAATGAATGAATGGATAAAGAAGATATGGTACACACACACACACACACACACACACACACAAACACAATGGAATACCACTCAGCCATAAGAAAGAATGAAATCTTGCCATTTATAATGACATGGATGGACCTTGAGGGTATCATGCTAACTAAAATAAGTCAAACAGAAAAAGACAAATACTGCATGCTTTCATTTGTATGTGGAATCTAAAAAACAAAACAAACAAACAAAATAAAACCCAGACTCACAGATACAAAAAAATAGACTAGTGGTTGCCAGAGGAAACAGGGTTGGAGAGGGTGTGAAATTGGTGAAGGAGATCATGAAGTACAAACTTCCAGTTAAATAATTAAATAAGTCATGGGGGGAACAGTCAACAAAACCAAAAGACAACCTATAGAATGAGAGAAGGTATTTACAAATGTCTTATATAAAAGGCTGGTATCCAAAATCTATAAAGAACATATTGGGGCACCTGGGTTGCTTAGTTAAGAATCTTCCTTGGCTCAGATCATGATCCCAGAGTCCTAGGATTGAGCCCCACACTGGCCTCCCTGTTCAGCAGGAAGTCTGCTTCTCCCTCTACCCCTCCCCCTGCTGCTCATGCTCTCTCTCCCTCTTTCTCTCTCAAATAAATAAGTAAAATCTCAAATTTAAAAAAAAAAGAATTTATCAAACTCAACACCCAAAGAATAAAAAATTCAGTCAAGAAATGGGCAGAAGACATGAACAGACTTCCTCCAAAGAAGAAAAGCAAATGGCCAACAGACACATGAAGAAATGTTCAACAACGTTCAGCATCACAGAAATACAAATCAAAACCACAATGAGATACCACCACTGGTATGATACCAGTCAGAATGGCTAAAATTAACAAGCCAAGAAACAACAAATATCAGCAAAGATGCAGAGAAAGGGGAACACTTTTATACTGCTAGTGGGAATGCAAGCTAGTACAGCCACTCTGAAGATTCCTCGAAAAATTAAAAATAGAGCTACTGTGTGACCCAGTAATTGCACTACATAGGTCTTTATCCAAAGGATACAAACAAAGTGATCCAAAGGGGCACTTGCACCCCAAAGTTTATAGCAGAAATGTCCACAAGAGCCAAACTGTGGAAAGAGCCCAGATGTCCACTGACACATGAATGGATAAAGAAGATGTGGTATATATATACCATATACACACACACACATACACACACACAAAGTAATATTACTCAGCCATCACAAAAAATGAAATCTTACCATCTGCAGTAATATGGATGGAATTAGGGGTATTATGCTAAGCAAAATAAGTCAGAGAATGACAATTATCATATGATTTCACTTGTACGTGGAATTTAAGAAACAAAATACAGGATCATAGGGAAAGGGAGGGAAAAGTAAAATAAGACAAAATCAGAGAGGGAAACAAACCATAAGAGATTCTGAAGTATAGGAAACAAATTGAGGGTTGCAGAAGAGGAGGTGGTTGGTTGGAGGGATGGGGTAACTGGGTGATGAGCATTAAAGGAGGGCATGTGACGTAATGAGCACTGGGTGTTATATACAACTGAGGAATCATTGAACCCTACCTCTGAAACTAATAATATACTATATGTTAATTAATTGAGTTTAAATTAAATTAAAAGATAAATAAGTCACGGGGATGTAATACACAGCATAGGGAATATAATCAATAATACAGTATTAATGTTTTATGGTAACCAGACTTATTGTGGTGACCATTTTGCAATATGCTATATAAACATCAAATGACTATGTTGTATACCTAAAATTAATATAATACTATATATCAATTATACCTTAGTTTAAAAAAAGACTTCCCCACCAATTCATTAAACAAAGAATGACTTTGACTTTTCTAAAGAGGAATGCTGTTTCCTTTTCTGCTTATTGAAATGGAGCCACACTACTTCAATAACTATGTCAGAGAAGAACCATGCTTCTTTTAAGATTTCATAATTGCTGAATTACCATCTCTTTTCAGGTTTGAATGACATGCTTGTAATTTTGAAGCATTCAACCCTAAACCTCAGTTTGAAACAGTGTACTGTGTCTCAATCTTCATACAGAAATTTCTGTGTTAAATTCCTCCAAAACATGAAATCCTTATGACTATCTCAATGAGATCTTGTCTTAATCCTCAGTGGCAGACCTGATCAATTCTGCTGACACCAGAGAGTTTTTGATTGTCTTAAACAGAAAAAGTGTAACATCTTCATTCTTTTCCAGCCTAGAACCAAGGAAAACCTACATATAACCACATGGCTAAATTCTAGAGTAAGAAAAATCTCAAGTAAATATTTAAAATAAACACCTAAAATACTTCTTCCTACCTCTTAAGCAAAGCTGTGCCCTGCTCATAGTAGCCTTTAAAAAATGGCCATAGTTTAATTCTACTTCTTCAAATCATTCAGAAGACAATAATGAACATTATCTTTCAAATGTTTCAGTGGAAATATCATCAGCAGCTATTTATTAAAATCCAACTTTTAATTTTAGCAATATTTAGGGTCCTCATTACCAGTTTAGAATTCCCCAAAGATACAGATATAGTGAAAAGAAAGGCCATATGCACCCCAATGTTCATAGCAGCAGTGGCCACAATAGCCAAACTGTGGAAAGAGCTGAGATGCCCTTCAAACAACGAATGGATAAAGAAGATGTGGTCCATATACATAATGGAATATTACTCAGCCATCAGAAATGATGAATATCCAACTTTTGCATGAACATGGATAGGACTGTAGAAGATTATGCTAAGTGAAACAAGTCAAGCAGAGAAAGTCAATTATCATATGATTTCACTTATTTGTGGAACATAAGGAATAGCATGGAGGACATTAGGAGAAGGAAGGGAAAAATGAAGGGGGGTGGGATCAGAGTGGGAGACGAACCATGAGAGACTATGGACTCCAGGAAACAAACTGAGGGTTTTAGAAGAGAAGGGGGTGGGGGGGATGGGTGAACCTGGTGATGGGTATTAAGGAGGGCACTGATTACATGGAGCACTGGGTGTTATACCCAAACAATGAATCATGGAACACTACCTCAAAAACTAATGATGTACCAAATGGTGACTAACAGAGTTAAAAAAAAAATAGAAATCATAATTCAAGATAACTTGAATTACATTAAAATTACTTTTGCTTCCCCTGAAAAAAAAGTTTAATTAAGAATATTAATGTAGAGGGGAGGAGCAAGATTGCAGAGGAGTAGGGGACCTAATATCATTCGGGTCCCAGGAATTCATCTAGATAGTTATCAAACCATTCTGAACTCCTACAAACTCAATAAGAGATTGAAGAGAAGAAGAGCACAATTCTAGGAACAGAAAAGTGACCACTTTCTAGAAGTAGGACATGCAGAGAAGTGACTCCAAGGTGACAAAAGGGAAGACAGACTGCATTGGGAGTGGCTGGCTCCTGGCAAGTGGTAGAGCAACGGAGCACAAAATCAGAACTTTTAGAAGTCTGCTCCACTGAGGGACGTCACTCCAGAGGCTAAGTGGGAAGTGGAGCCCTTGTGGGGACAGTGTGGTCTCAGGACCCATGGGGTCACAAAAAGACCCGGGGTTCCTGAGTGTGGCAGAGCCCCCATGTATCAGAGTGGGGAAGCCAGCTGCGGAGACGGAGCTGAGGAGTGGTCTCTTAGCTCGGGGTTACCTTAACCATGACCTGAGGCACAATCAGGCCACTGCTCTTCAAGCAGGGACGCCACAGGTGGCTGAACCGGGGAGATCCCCTCCTTCTTCCTATGGGAGGAACAATGTGGAAGTGTACTGCAGGAATCTGCTGGGATTGGAGACTGCAAACAGGGCCATGCGCCAGAGATAGAAACACTTGGTCACAGGCAGGGTGAGCACAGAGTGTGGCAGGAGACCAGGAAGACAGGAGGGATTGACTGCTTTTCTCTGAGGGCACACTGAGGACTGGGGCCCCAAGCTCTTGGCTCCTTCAGGGAGGCTGCCATTTTCATTCTCCTCCTCCAAAGCTATAGGGAAAGTGTTCAGGGAACAAAAGCTCCAGAGAGTAAACCCAAACAGATTACTTAGACTTGTCCCCGGCAAGGGTGGTACAGTTCCACCTGGGGCAAAAACATTTGAGAATCACTGCAACAAGCCCCTCCCCCAGAAGATTAGCAAGAACATCCATCCAAGACCAAGTTCACTGATCACTGAGAAATACAGAACTCCAGAGTTAGGGGAATGTAACACATAGAATTCATGGCTTTTTTCCCATCCTTTAGTCTTTCAAAGTTAAATTTTTTTAATTTTATTTTTTTCTTATTCTATTTTTAAAAATTTTTCCTCTTTCCTATTTTAATGTTTTTCAACTATGTTATCAATATCTTTTTAAAAATCTTTTAAAATTTTCATTGTTATAATCATATTTTATCCTTTCATTATATTTAGCCTTATTTTTTGTGTACACATAGGTTTTTCTTTCTTTAAAATTTTGGGATGCAGTTTCTTCTAACAGATAAAAATATACCCTAAATCTAGCACATGGCTTTATTCTAGTCTCCAGCCTGATCACATTCTTTGCTTTTTCTTTGTTTTTTTCCTTTTTCAACCAAATTTTTATCAATTCCTTTTTTAGAATTGTTTTTAATTTTCATCTTTACAGTCATATTGCATCCCTTCATCATGTTTAACCTTATTTTTGTTTAAGAGTTTTTCTTTCTTTAAAATTTTGGGAGGCAGTTTCTTCTAACAGACCAAAATATACCCAAAATCAAGTGTGTTGGCTCTGTTCTACTCACCAGTCTAACAAATAAATATATATATATATATATATTTTTTTTTTTTCTCTTTTCTTCTCCAACCCCCCCACCCTGGTTTTGGGTCTCTTCTGATTTGGTTAGTGTATATATTTTTCTGGGGTCATTGCTACCCCTTTAATATTTTGTTCTCTCATTCATCTATTCTTATCTGGATAAAATGATGGGGCAGAAAAACTCACCTCAAGAAAAAGAATAAGAGGCAGTACCAATAGCTAAGGACCTAATCAATATGGACATTAGTAAGATGTCAGATCTAGAGTTCAGAATGAGGATTATCAAGGTGCTAGCTGGGCTGGAAAAGAGCATGAAAGAACTAGAGAATCCCTTTCTGGAGAAATAAAATCCCTTTCTGGAGAAATAAAAGAATTAAAATCTAATGAAGTTGAAATAAAAAAAAAATCTGTACTCAGAAAACTATAAAGTATTCATGAAACAAATGGAGGAAGACACAAAGAAATGGAAAAACTTTCCATGCTCATGGATTGGGACAAATATTGTGAAAATGTCTATGTTACCTAAAGCAATCTACACATTTAATGCAATCCTTATCAAAATACCATCCATTTTTTTCAAAGAAATGGAACAAATAATCCTAACATTTATATGGAACCAGAAAAGACCCCAAATAGCCAGAGGAATGTTGAAAAAGAAAACCAAAGTTGGAGGCGTCACAATTCCAGACTTCAAGCTCTATTACAAAGCTGTCATGATCAAGACAGTACAGTACTGGCACAAAAAAAAACAGGCACATACATCAGTGGAACAAAACAGAGAGCCCAGAAGCAGAACCTCAACTCTATGGTCAACTAATCTTCGATGAAGCAGGAAAGAATGGCCAATGGAAAAAAGTCTCTTCAACAAATGGTGTTGGAAAAATTGGACAGCCACATGCAGAAGAATGAAACTGGACCATTTCCCTACACCACACACAAAAATAGACTCAAAGTGATGAAAGACCTCAATGTGAGACAGGAATCCATCAAAATCCTTGAGGAGAACACAGCAGAAACCTCTTCAACCTCAGCCAGAGCAACTTCTTCCTAGAAACATCGCCAAAGGCAAAGGAAGTAAGGGCAAAAATGAACTATTAGGACTTCATCAAGATCAAAAGCTTTTGCACAGCAAAGGAAGCAGTCCACAAAACCAAAAGACAATTGACAGAATGGAAGAAGATATTTGCAAATGACATATCAGATAAATGGCTAGTATCCAAAATCTATAAGGCACTTATCAAACTCAACACCCAAAGAACAAATAATCCAATCAAGAAATGGGCAAAAGACATGAACAGACAATTCTGCAAAGAAGACATCCAGATGCCCAACAGACACATGAAAAAGTGCTCCACATCATTCGGCATCAGGGAAATACAAATCAAAACAACAATGAGGGACACCTGGGTGGCTTGGTCTGTGAAGCGTCTGCCTTTGGCTTGGGTTGTGATCCCAGGGTCCTGAATTCGAGTCCCACATTGGGCTCCCTTGCTTGGAGAGGAGCCTGCTTCTCTCTCTGCCTCTGCCTTCCACTCTGCCTGCTTGTGTGCTCTCTCTCTGACAAATAAAATCTTAATTAAAAAAAAACAAAACCCTCAAGGAGATACCACTTCACATCAGTCAGATTGGCTAAAATTAACAAGTCAGGAAATGACAGACATTGGCGAGGATATGGAGAAAGGGGAACCCTCCTACACTGTTGGTAGGAATGCAAGCTGGTGCAGCCTCTCTGGAAAACAGCATGGAGATTCCTCAAAAAGTTGAAAATAGAGCTACCCTACAACCTAGCAATTGCACTACTGGGTATTTACCCTAAAGATACACCTGAATGTTTATAGCAGCAATGCCCACAACAGCCAAACTATGGAACGAACCTAGATGTCCATCAACGGATGAATGGATGAAGAAGAAGTGGTATATATAAACAATGAAATACAATGCAGCCATCAAAAAACCCAAAATCTTGCCGTTTGCAATGATATGGAAGGCACTGGAAGGTATTATGCTAAGCAAAATAAGTCAATCAGAGAAAGACAATTATCATATGATTTCTCTGATATGAAGAATTTGAAAGGTGGGGGAGTCATGGGAGGCAGGGAGGGAAAAAATGAAATAAGATGACCCTGGGGAGGGAGACAAACCATAAGAAACTCTTAATCTCAAGAAACAAACTGAGGGTTGCTGGAGTGGTGGGGGGTGGAATTGGGTGCCTGGGTTATAGACATTGGGGAGTGTATATGCTATGGTGAGTGCTGTGAATTGTGTAAGACTGATGATTCACAGACCTGTACTCCTGAAGCAAATAATATATTACATGTTAATTTAAAAAACTGAAATTAAAAATTAACATAATTAAAAAGAATATTAATGTAAATAAGATAAAAGGACATAAGCGAGACTTTAATGAAAATATTTAGAGGAAATATATTCTCCAATAACTTTAGTAGAATCTGCATTTTAAATATTTTCTATGCTCACTTTTCTTACTCACTAAAGTAAATAAATTTCTGCAGCTTAATCCATACTAAAACATGTTTTTGAAAACAATGAAAAGACATTTATTTCTTAAAATTAAAGAAAAAAAGAAAATTGATCTAATTCAGATATATCAAAAATAAAATTATTGCTTTCAGGGTAATTAAAATTTCTCAATTTAGAGTGTTTTTACTTGATGATACAAGTTCATAATAATAGCAGATGAATATGAATTAAAAATAGATTTGTGATTTATGATAGTTGTTAATGCAGTTTCAAATCATTTGTCAACTGAACTATTATAAAATACAAGTAACAATGAGAAAACAAACTAGTAACATTTTATATATTTCAGAAAACTCCAGCAATTTTGGTAGTTAGAAAATTCCGCATCTACAGAGTACTATGGCAGTTTCATAATACACATGAGCAAAATCTGCTCTTCAGATGTCAATTTTCAAACGAACACAGTCTCAAAAACTCCAAACTAAGCAGCCCTCCTCTAGGTCTTTTATTGTCTAAAGTATGAATAGTTTCTTATGTAGTTAAAGAGGTTATATTTTAAAGATTTTTGATGGCCCTGTACTCAATACTTATTAATATTTTATCAACAGATCAAAAATAAACAAGAGGCTAAACAAAGCATTGTGAATATCTCTGTTATATTGCAGCCAAGCCTCTTGTTTCAATCCTTCCATCTTAATAAATTCATTTGAAAATATGCACAAGAGTCTAAAATATACTATTTTTGTTGGATTTCCAACAATCTCTTTTCTTTTTCAACAGTGTTTCAATTAAACTTTCAATAGTACTTTTAAAATCATTAAAGAGCAGAATTCCCCACAAGCATGATTTTACTTTTCCAAATAAATATAAAAACAAACCTGAGTATTCAAGAAAAGAAGAAATGAAGTCACAACCCAAGGTAAAACACAGACTGGAAATTTAGCATGCTTCACCTTGTAATATGTTGCTTTGTTGATATATATACATTTCAACATGAACACAAATAATGAAAAATTTCTAGATGCCAATTCCCTACAGTGTTGCGGTCTTAGAGAGTTCCAGTCCACAGAATTCCCTGGCTCAGCTCTTAAGTCAACATTTTACATTTTGAGGGTATTTTCAACAGCACTTCCTCAAGCCCCATTTTAGGGGCCGTAAAGGCCAAATACTGCTTTGGAGATGACCCCTGAAAGTGAGACTACCTTTGATGAGAAAGAAATATCAACTAAGGATAGAAATCTTATTAGAAAATAAGCAAATACTCAAGAGTGGGAGAATTTGATTTGGTTTTTTTTGTTTGTTTGTTTGTTTTTTTAAGGAAACTTATAAAAGATAAGAATAAAACTGAAGGGTACAAGGAGATTGTTGTTAGATTTAATGATCACAGGTAAGCTCTGAGTTAAAGACCCTTTTTCAGTGCTTCACATGAACATGTGGTCTGTTTGTCATGAGGCCACAGCAAATAAAGTACAGAATTTGAAATTAAGCCTTTAAAAACTATCATAACAATTTGATAGAGTAATTTTACATCTACTAGATTTAATAACAAAAAATCTAGGCTCATAGTTTGTCTCTTTTTAAATTTAATTTTTCCATTAATTTTTTGTTCTTGCATTTTACAAAAGTATTGGTCCATGACAGTTTAGAAGATGTTTTTATTTTTTTTTATTATAACAAGGTGAAAAGCCTTGGTTTATGTGCATTCTCACATTTAATCTTCATATGGAACTCATAATATACACGCCACTATTATCTCCATTTTCCAGTAAGAAAACCAAGCTCAAAGACACAAAGTAAATTAGTAGCAGCTATGTGAGTCTGGATTCAAACCCAGACTCTTGACTCTTTTTTTTTTTTTTTTTTAAGATTTTATTTACTTATTTGTCAGAAAGAGAGCACAGGCAGGCAAGCAGCAGGCAGAGGGAGGGGCAGGCTTCCTGCCCAGTAAGGAGCCAATGCAGGGCCCGGTTGCAGGGCCCGGTTGCAGGACCCTGTGATCATGACCTGAGCCAAAGGCAGACACTTAACTGACAGAGCCACCCAGGCATTCCCCAGGCTCTTGGTTCTAGAGACCATTCTACACAAGACATGGTTCTCCATTTTGGATAATATTGCCATACTGGATACCTGATCCCAGTATTTTCATCCAGTGGCATACTTTATCTTTGAATGTCATCAAGGAAATTCTAAGGGTTATAGTCCAAACAGCATTTTTGCCTTTATGTGTAAATTGTGAATTAATCACCTATGAATTTGTCTATGCCTTTCTTAAGCTTATTCATAATTTCAACCCCTTCCATCTCCTAGTTTTAAAGAGTTTTATAAACATACAGTCCACATTATTAAGTAATCTTTCCTCTTATTTTCCATAAATTTATAGCATATTGCCACTTGACTTCACTGTTCTGTAAATTTTTATTTTTGTTTTTGTTTTAGTTATGAAGGCTTGACTTTTTTTAACTTCTTATTTAGGAATAATTATAGGCTCTTAAAAAGTTGTGAAAATAATAAAGAGAGTTTCCATATACTCATTACCCAGCTTCCCGCAATGGTAACAACTTACATAACTGTAGTACATTATCAAATCCAGGAAATTAATATTGACAGAATACAATCAACAGACCGTCTTAAATCTTACTGATTTTTGAAAGCACTCATTTTTTACCTATAGAAGGTTATAGATTTCACACTGTTTAATTGGGCTATCTCCTATTTTTTATGAGCAACATAAACATTGTACTCTGTTAATCTCTATTCCCTTTTTGAAAAGCTCTTATGATCTACAGCTCAAAGATCCCTATCATCACTGAACTTGTGATTACAATAGCAGTTCTAAGTCAAATAAAGAATCCCACCCTCGCAGGATGGCTACATTGATATCACTGGTCTAATAATTGAGGTCTCCCTGACGTTTTTGGTCACAATGACAAGAAACCATACTGAGTAGAGTGGCCTCATGGTCCAGCCACACCTCAGCCTAACTATTATAACTTTCCAGCATTCTTTGGCAATTACACAAAATTTTGTTGAGATCCAATTACTATCCTATTTGCTGAGATGCAGAGATGAATAACCAACTCACTATTCCTGCTATCAAGAAGTTCACTGTCTAAAAAAAGAAGAAAGAAAATAAATTCTTGGTTTTTGTTAAGATGGTGAATCAGTACTGGCTATAAGCATTTATCTCTGAAAACTCCCCTGGAGAAATTATAGAAGAGAAAGGTAAGCAGAGATCAGGGAAACTTGGATAAAAATAGCAAGAAATTCCTGAGGACAGGAAAGTTGTCAGTGTCAGGCATACCTATAGTCTGGAGGGAGAGGGGAGACAGGACAATGACATAAAGCTGAGCACAAGGGGGATGGGATAGGAAAAGCTTTCAGATCTGTTTTGTCCTCTTGTATTTGTTTTATGAAGATGATGGCTTGCTCTACTAGAAAGCTCTACATGAGCTTTCTACTTGCTAGGATTAAATTAGTAGCCAAATCCCATCCTTCCCAAAGTATTAAGATAATATTAAGGTAGCACCAAAGGCCTAAACGGGTGAGGAGTAATAAAAACAGCTGATCAGCTGTCCTCATCACTACTATCATTATTCCCAAACAAGAGGAGTCCCTGCCTTTTGTCATCACCCAGAGCCCATGAACCCCCTTTAGACCATATTACAGGTACAAATAAAGACATGAACCCAATAACAAAACATCAATAGTAAGTTCTCACCTATCAATAATGACCTTAAACATAAATGGATCATTTTTCCCAATCAAAAAATGGAGTGGCTGAATGGATAAACAAAAATATCTAGCAATATGCTATCTAAAAGAGAACACTAGAAAGGCACAAACAGGCCAGAAGTGAAGAGATGGAAAGAAATAATGAAAGAAAGCAAGAATGCTATACTAACACCAGATAAAATAGGCTTTCAGTCAAAATTGCTCTTAAAAGGACTACTTACATAAGGATAAAGTGATCATTTCAAGAGGATGTAACAATTGTGTATATATACACCAAATATTAGAGCACCTAAATACTTAAAGTAAATATTAACAGAACTGAAAGAGACAATAATACAATAATAATAGGGGACTTAAATACCCCATTTTCAACATTGGATAGATTATCCAGACAGATTATTTATATAAGGAAACAACAAACATTATTAGTAAGGAAACAACAAACCTGAATAACACATAGACCTAATGACCCTAAAGACTTACACAGAACATTCCATCCAACAGCACCAGAATACATATTCTTCTTAAGCACACATAGAACATTCTCCAAGATAAATCACATGCTGGCAAAAATCAAGCCTCAAAAAATGTAAGAAGACTGAAATTATATCAAGTATCTTTTCCAGCCACAATAACATGAAACTAAAAATCAACTACAACAGGAAAATTTTAAAAAATTATCAATATATAGAAATTTACACACTCCTAAACAATCAATGGATCAAAGATGAAATAAAAAGGGAATTCAGAAAGTATCTTGAGACAAAGGAGAATGAATACACAATATACAAAACTTACGAGATGCAGCAAAACTGGTTCTAAGAGGAATACTTATAGCTATAAATGATTACATTAAGAGAAAGATCTCAAATAACCAACCTAACTGTAACTCAAAGAATTACAAAAAGAGGAAAAATCTAAGTCCAAAATTATTAGAAGGAAGGAAATAACAAAGATTAGAGCAGAAATACATGAAATAGAGACTAGAAAGACAAAATTTTAAAAATGAAACAAAAAGTTGGTCATTTGAAGATTTTACAAATTGACAGACCCTTAGCATATTAACCAAGAAAAAAAATGTACGCTCAAATAAAATTACAAATGAAAGAGAAGTTATAACTGATACCACAGAAATACAGAGAATTATAAGAGGCTACTATAAACAATTATACACTAAATTCCCTTCAAATAAGGATGAATCACTCTGGCAGGAAGAAAGGTCCTGCCTTCTCTGTCTGAGGATTTAGTGCCATGAGAAATGAGATGAGTCTCAGCTTCCATGTTATTGAAGTCACCACTGTTTGCCGGTGAAATAGTTTCTCCCATGACAAATCTAAACCGTTGGATCCCTAAACTGTTGAGCACCAAGTTGCAGATACAAGAAGCAAAACTTATCTAAGTGAATTATTATTAGGTATGAAATGAGACTACCTCATTCCTGGTACCAACTACATTATCACACAGGGTCCCAAAAAGGGGGAAAAAAAAAACAAAAACAAAAACGATTCACATCCAAGGTTTAAATGAAGATATTTACAGAGGTATGAACAACAAACAAGAGATGCTGAGGCACTGAGGGATTAGCTAAACCAGGAAACTATTACCAAGAGGAGGAAATACATTTACTGGAGCCCAGTGAGAGTTGAAACCTTGGGGGAGAAGCTTCCCATATGAGCTGAAGTTGAAGAGGAATACAGCTGTTGTCAGAGAACTGAAGCCAGAGGGAAGAAGTAGGGAAGAAGTACCCTGACCTTTTCTCCTCCTTCTTTCCTATCTTCTGCAAGTTCCTCCCACTGTCCATTGTCCAGTGCAATTGATAAGGGAGTCCAGATGATGACTCCCAGAGAACAGAAAAAAGCAAAGAAAGGCAGAAAAGAAGCTAGGAGATTTCAGAAAGATAACCAGAATACGTGAATCTTCTGAGCTTTCTATTTTGTTTCATCAATCTTTTTATATGTTTGTGTGTCAATATTACAGTGTCACAAGCGTCCTTTTTCCCAATGACCTGAGACGTCACTGTTGTACTAAACTTTAACATGTGTTTGTGTCAGTAACTTTATTCTACATTGTACATATGTACACCAATACCACAACTTTCTCATTACTGTATCTCAACAGTACATTTTGATATCTAACAGGGTATGTCCTTCCCTTCAGTGGTTTTATTTTTCATTAATTTTTTGTTCTATTTTGTTTACAGTCTGGTTTTGATTATTTCTATTTTCTCTTCAACATAAATCAGTGGATCAAATTTCATCAAAAAATACCATTGGCATTTTTATTGGAATTTACACTGATGTATACATAAATTACAGGGAAATGTGATCTCTTCACACTAGTGAATCATTTCATCCAAGCACATAGCACACATAGTATCCTTTACATTATTAAGGCCTTTTGTATTCTTCAATAAGGTATAAGTTTCTCAATAAACGTCTTACACATTTATTCTTTTGTTATCCCTTGGTATATTAAGGGCCTTGTTGCTTTGGTGAATAGGTTCTAATACTGCATTTTCTAATTGGTTACTCCTGCCATAGAGAATATCTTTTAATATTTGTGTTTTTGATCTTGTATTTGGCCAAAATAATAAACTTTTTTTATTAGTTCTGATAGTTTATCAAGTAATTCCTCTGAGTTTTTAAATTTAAACAGCCTTTTCTTCTACAAATGAGCACTCTTTGTCTCCACACTTCCTATGTGCGTATGTCTTGTGTATTTTCTGGCACGGATCAGAAATCAAATGCAGTTTCAAATATTAATAGCAAGAATTAACATCTTCCCTAGTTTCTAATTCAAAGGGAATGTTGCTAATGTTCCCACTTTTCCTTGAGGAGGTTTGTTCTAGCCATGCCTGCCTTTACACTGAGTCTCTTCTTCCCTTGCTAAAAGCTTTTATCAGAAATGAATACCGAATTATACCACACATTTAAGGTACATTTTGGGTATCTATCAAGATGATTATATGAATTTTTAAATAATTATCTTATGCAAACTCCATGAGATCTGATCTTTTTTGTTCAAGTTATATTTATTTCTGAGAGAAAGCACAAGCAGGAGGGGCAGGGAGAGGAACAGAATCTCAAGCAGACTCCATGCTGACCAAAACACGGGGATCAATCTCACCACCATGAGATCACGACTCTGAGATACCACCATCTGAGCTGAAACCAAGAGTCGGATGCCTAACCAAATGTGCCACCCAGGCATCCTGAGATCTTGTCACACTTTTACCCCAAAACCTAGAACAGTGTTTTCTTCGTTATAGGAAATTTTAAAATATTTTTGAAGTATTAATAAACAATTAAAAGTATTTATTGTTGTCATTAATTATACTGATGGAGTTCTGATGGTGACTCATGCTTACATTCCTGGACTAAATCTTAATTGGCTATGATAGTATTCTTTTAATACATTGCTGGATTTAATTTAGCATTTTTTTCATTTAAAGTTTTCATCAATGTTCATAAGTTCAATTGTACAGTTTTCTTTAGGAGCTATGCAAACCATCAAATTTATAAGATTTTTGTATTTCTCTGTGTAATGTTGAACAATGAATTCTTTCAAAACTAGCATTTCCAAATACGTAGTTTATGTCAAATATTCTAATTTGTCATATTTTCTCATTTCTGATGTGTCCTCTCTCCTTTTCTTTCTTTTAATATTTATTTATAATTTAGAGGAAGAGAAAGAGAGTGCATGAGTGAGTAGGGAAGAGGGAGAGAGAATCTTAAGCAGACTCCACACTGAGCATGGAACCCTATATGGGGCCCATCACAGCGCTCAATCTTTGGACCCTGAGATCATGACCCTGAGACCATGACCTGAGCCAAAACCAAGAGTCAGATGATTAACTGACTGTACCACCAAGGCACCCTACCCTTCTATTTCTTAATAAAACTCACCAAATACTTTTAAATAGTTTACTGATTATGTTGAAGAAGAAAATTCAGGTTTTACTTATTATTTACCATTTATATTATGTTTAGTTTAATTTTACATGACAAATGTATTATTTTACTTTTTTTCTACTCTCTTTAACTGTTTTCCTTCTTTTTTTTTTAAATTTTTTTATTTTAATAAACATATAATGTATTTTTATCCCCAGGGGTACAGGTCTGTGAATCGTCAGGTTTACACATTTCACAGCACTCATCATAGCCCATACCCTCCCCAATGTCCATTTCCCCACCACCCTCTCCCGTCCCCCCTCCCCCCAGCAACCCTCAGTCTGTTTCTTGAGATTGAGTCTTTTATGGTTTGTCTCCCTCCCAATCCCATCTTTTCATTTTTTCTTTTCCTACCTCCCTCCAACCCCGCCCCCGCCTTGCATCTTCACTTCCTCATATCAAAGAGATCATATGATAGTTGTCTTTCTCCGATTGACTTATTTCGCTAAGCATGATACCCTCTAGTACCATCCACATCGTCGCAAATGGCAAGATTTCATGTCTTTTGATGGCTGCATAGTATTCCATTGTGTATATATACCACCTCTTCTTTATCCATTCATCTGTTGATGGACATCTAGGCTCTTTCCACAGTTTGGCTATTGTGGACATTGCTGCTATAAACATTCGGGTGCATGTGCCCCTTCGGAGCACCACATTTGTATCTTTAGGATATATACCCAGGAGTGCAATTGCTGGGTCGTAGGGTAGCTCTATTTTCAGTTTTTTGAGGAACCTCCACACTGTTTTCCAGAGTGGTTGCACCAGCTTGCATTCCCACCAGCAGTGTGGGAGGGTTCCCCTCTCTCCGCATCCTCACCAGCATCTATCATTTCTTGACTTGTTAATTTTAGCCATTCTGACTGGTGTGAGGTGGTATCTCATTGTGGTTTTGATTTGTATTTCCCTGATGCCGAGTGATGTGGAGCATTTTTTCATGTGTCTTTTGGCCATCTGGATGTCTTCTTTGCAGAAATGTCTGTTCATGTCCTCTGCCCATTTCTTGACTGGATTATTTGTTCTTTGGGTATTGAGTTTGATAAGCTCTTTATAGATTTTGGATACTAGCCCTTTATCTGATATGTCGTTTGCAAATATCTTCTCCCATTCTGTCAGTTGTCTTTTGGTTTTGTTCACTGTTTCCTTTGCTGTGCAAAAGCTTTTGATCTTGATGAAATCCCAATAGTTCATTTTTGCCCTTGCTTCTGTTGCCTTTGGCGATGTTCCTAGGAAGAAGTTACTGCGGCTGAGGTCAAAGAGGTTGCTGCCTGCATTGTCCTCAAGGATTTTGATAGATTCCTTTCTCACATTGAGGTCCTTCATCCATTTTGAGTCTATTTTCGTGTGTGGTGTAAGGAAATAGTCCAATTTCATTTTTCTGTATGTGGCTGTCCAATTTTCCCAGCACCATTTGTTGAAGAGGCTGTCTTTTTTCCATTGGATATTCTTTCCTGTTTTGTCAAAGATTAGTTGACCATAGAGTTGAGGGTCTATTTCTGGGCTCTCTATTCTGTTCCATTGGTCTATATGTCTGTTTTTGTGCCAGTACCATACTTTCTTGATGATGACAGCTTTGTAATAGAGCTTGAAGACTGGAATTGTGATGCCACCGACTTTGGCTTTCTTTTTCAATATTCCTTTGGCTATTCGAGGTCTTTTCTGGTTCCATATAAATTTTAGGATTATTTGTTCTATTTCTTTAAAAAAAAAAAAAAGGATGGGATTTTGATAGGGATTGCATTAAATGTGTAGATTGCTTTAGGTAGAATAGACATTTTCACAATATTTGTTCTTCCAATCCATGAGCATGGAATATTTTTCCATTTCTTTGTGTCTTCCTCAATTTCTTTCATGAGTACTTTATAGTTTTCTGAGTATAGATTCTTTGCCTCTTTGGTTAGATTTATTCCTAGGTATCTTATGGTTTTGGGTACGATTGTAAATGGGACTGGGACTGACTCCTCAATTTCTCTTTCTTCTGTCTTGTTGTTAGTGTAAAGAAATGCGACTGATTTCTGTGCATTGACTTTATATCCTGACACTTTACTAAATTCCTGTATAAGTTCTAGCAGTTTTGGAGTGGAGCCTTTTGGGTTTTCCACATATAGTATCATATCATCTGCAAAGAGTGAGAGTTTGACTTCTTCTTTGCCAATTTGGATCCCTTTAATTTCTTTTTGTGGTCTGATTGCTGAGGCTAGGACTTCTAGTACTATATTGAACAGCAGTGGTGATAACGGACATCCCTGCCGTGTTCCTGACCTTAGCGGAAAAGCTTTCAGTTTTTCTCCATTGAGAATGATATTTGCAGTGGGTTTTTCATAGATGGCTTTGATAATATTGAGGTATGTGCCTTCTATCCCTACACTTTGAAGAGTTTTAATCAGGAAGGGATGCTGCACTTTGTCAAATGCTTTTTTAGCATCTATTGAGAGTATCATATGGTTCTTACTCTTTCTTTTATTAATGTATTGTATCACATTGATGGATTTGTGGATGTTGAACCAATCTTGCAGCCCTGGAATAAATCCCACTTGGTCGTGGTGAATAATCCTTTTAATGTACTGTTGGATCCTATTGGCCAGTATTTTGGTGAGAATTTTTGCATCTGTGTTCATCAAGGATATTGGTCTGTAATTCTCTTTTTTGGTGGGATCCTTGTCTGGTTTTGGGATCAAGGTGATGCTGGCCTCATAGAATGAGTTTGGAAGTTTTCCTTCCATTTCTATTTTTTGGAACAGTTTCAGGAGGATAGGAATTAATTCTTCTTTAAATGTTTGGTAGAATTCCCCTGGGAAGCCGTCTGGTCCTGGACTTTTGTTTGTTTGGAGATTTTTGATGACTGTTTCAATCTCTTTACTGGTTATGGGTCTGTTCAGGTTATCTATTTCTTCCTGGTTCAGTTGTGGTAGTTTATACATCTCTAGAAATGTATCCATTTCTTCCAGATTGTCAAATTTGTTGCTATAGAGTTGCTCGTAGTATGTTCTTATAATTGTTTGTATTTCTTTGGTGTTGGTTGTGATCTCTCCTCTTTCATTCATGATTTTATTTATTTGCGTCCTTTCTCTTTTCTTTTTGATAAGTCTGGCCAGGGGCTTATCAATCTTATTAATTCTTTCAAAGAACCAGCTCCTAGTTTTGTTGATTTGTTCTATTGTTTTTTTAGTTTCTATTTCATTGGTTTCTGCTCTGATCTTTATGATTTCTCTTCTCCTGCTGGGTTTAGGCTTTCTTTGTTGTTCTCTCTCCAGCTCCTTTAGGTGTAGGGTTAGGTTGTGTATTTGAGACCTTTCTTGTTTCTTGAGAAAGGCTTGCACCACTATATATTTTCCTCTCAGGACTGCCTTTGTTGTGTCCCACAGATTTTGAACTGTTGTGTTTTCATTATCATTTGTTTCCATGAATTTTTTCAATTCTTCTTTAATTTCCTGGTTGACCCATTCATTTTTTAGAAGGATGCTGTTTAGTCTCCATGTATTTGCGTTCTTTCCAAATTTCCTCTTGTGATTGAGTTCTCGCTTCAGAGCATTGTGGTCTGAAAATATGCAGGGAATGATCTCAAACTTTTGGTACCGATTGAGACCTGATTTATGACCCAGGATGTGGTCTATTCTGGAGAATGTTCCATGCGCACTAGAGAAGAATGTATATTCTGTTGCTTTGGGATGGAATGTTCTGAATATATCTGTGATGTCCATCTGGTTCAGTGTGTCATTTAAGGCCTTTATTTCCTTGTTGATCTTTTGCTTAGATGATCTGTCCATTTCAGTGAGGGGAGTGTTAAAGTCCCCTGCTATTATTGTATTACTGTCGATGTATTTCTTTGATTTTGTTATTAATTGGTTTATATAGTTGGCTGCTCCCATGTTAGGGGCATAGATATTTAAGATTGTTAGATCTTCTTGTTGGACAGACCCTTTGAGTATGATATAGTGTCCTTCCTCATCTCTTATTATAGTCTTTGGCTTAAAATCTAATTGATCTGATATAAGGATTGCCACCCCAGCTTTCTTCTGATGTCCATTAGCATGGTACATTGTTTTCCACCCCCTCACTTTAAATCTGGAGGTGTCTTCGGGTCTAAAATGAGTTTCTTGTACGCAGCATATTGATGGGTTTTGTTTTTTTATCCATTCTGATACCCTGTGTCTTTTGATTGGGGCATTTAGCCCATTAACATTCAGGGTAACTATGGAGAGATATGAATTTAGTGCCATTGTATTGCCTGTAAGGTGACTGTTACTGTATATTGTCTCTGTTTCTTTCTGATCTACTACTTTTAGGGTCTCTCTTTGCTTAGAGGACCCCTTTCAATATTTCCTGTAGAGCTGGTTTGGTGTTTGCAAATTCTTTCAGCTTTTGTTTGTCCTGGAAGCTCTTTATCTCTCCTTCTATTTTCAATGATAGCCTAGCCGGATATAGTATTCTTGGCTGCATGTTTTTCTCGTTTAGTGCTCTGAATATATCATGCCAGTTCTTTCTGGCCTGCCAGGTCTCTGTGGATAGGTCCGCTGCCAATCTAATGTTTTTACCCTTGTATGTTACAGACTTCTTTTCCCGGGCTGCTTTCAGGATTTTCTCTTTGTCGCTAAGACTTGTAAATTTTACTATCAGGTGACGAGGTGTGGACCTATTTTTATTGATTTTGAGGGGCGTTCTTAGCATCTCCTGGATTTTGATGTTTGTTCCCTTTGCCATATTAGGGAAATTCTCTCCAATAATTGTCTCCAATATACCTTCTGCTCCCCTCTCTCTTTCTTCTTCTTCTGGAATCCCAATTATTCTAATGTTGTGTCATCTTACGGTGTCACTTATCTCTCGAATTCTCTCCTCGTGGTCCAGTATTTGTTTGTCTCTCTTTTGCTCAGCTTCTTTATTCTCTGTCATTTGGTCTTCTATGTCACTAATTCTTTCTTCTGCCTCATTTATCCTAGCAGTGAGAGCTTCCATTTTTGATTGCACCTCATGAATAGCTTTTTTGATTTCAACTTGGTTAGATTTTAGTTCTTTTATTTCTCCGGAAAGGGCTTTTATCTCTCCGGAGAGGGTTTCTCTAATATCTTCTATGCCTTTTTCGAGCCCAGCTAGAACCTTGAGAATTGTCATTCTGAACTCTAGATCTGTCATGTTACCTACGTACGTATTGATTAGGTCTCCAGCCTTCGGTACGGCCTCTTGTTTTTTTTGAGGTGAGTTTTTCCACCTTGTCATTTTGTCCAGATAAGCTTTGCTTTCTCCTGCTGTGGAATTCCGCTGTTCTTGGTGACTGAAGTTGGTTTTGGATGGGTTTCTTGTTGATCTTCTGGGGGAGGGGCCTGTTGTAGTGATTCTCAAGTGTCTTTGCCGCAGGCGGAATTGCACCGCCCTTGCCAGGGGCCGGGCTAAGTAATCCGCTCAGGTTTGCTTTCGGGAGCTTTTGTTCCCTCAGCGCTTTCCGTAGAGTTCCAGAGGCCGGGAATGAAGATGGCAGCCTCTCAATCTCTCGGACCGGAGGAGCCGAGAGCTTTGGGTTCCGCTCCTCAGTGCGCTCTCAGAGCAAAGCGCCCCACAGCCCCACCTCCCTGGCTTGCGGTCGCGCCTCGAGGAAAGCAGTCAATTGCTGGAGCTGGAGAAAAGCGCCGGGTCGCTTTCGTCTCCGTGGCCTCCGGCCGCGCTCCGAGCCCACCCAGCCTGCGACCGGCACAAGGTAACCCCGGGCTTAGAGCTCACTCCTCGGCTTTGTCGCTGTAGCCGGCTTCCCCGCTCTAATACCTGCAAGCTCTGCGGCACTCAGACACCCCCAGTCCTTCTGTGACCCCGCGGGACCTGGGGTTATGCTGACCCCGCCTGGGTTTCCCCCCAGTTTAGCCTCTGGAGCGATGTCTCCCAGTGGAGCCGACTTTTAAAAGTCCTGATTTTGTGCTCCGTCGCTCCGCCGCTTGCCGGGTGCCGGCCCCTCCCCCCGGGGTCTATCTTCCCGTCGCTTTGGATTCATTTCTCCGCAGGTCCTACCTTTCAGAAAGTGATCGATTTTCTGTTTCTGGAATTGTTGCTCTTCTTCTCTTCAATTTCCCGTTGGATTTGTAGGTGTTCACAATGGTTAGATAAGCTATCTAGCTGATCTCCTGCTACCCGATGTCGTCTCAGCCTGCTACTTCTCTGCCATCTTGACTCCTCCCCCTAACTGTTTTCCTTCTTCCAGCATCTTGAGTTGAATGTCTTGTTTATTTTCAAACTTTTATCCCCTAATCAATGCATTTATGTCTATAAAATTTCCTAAGTATCATTTTGGCTGTCTCCCACCGATCTGATATATAATCTACTTGCTGTTGTTTGTTTCTAAATGGCTTATTAACTACAGTTTTGTTTCCCTCTTTAGAAATTTTTAAGGGTTTTAAAAGATACTGTTTTCTTGTTTATTTCTAGTACTATTTGCATTATAGACAAATACTGCAAACAGTATCATTTTAGCTTTAGGGAATTTATGTGTTTTTCTTTGTTGCTTAATATATGGCCAATTTTTTTAATGTTCTCTGTATTTTGAAAAAATGTATATGTACTTATGACTTGGATATATAATACATGAAGCATGATGATTGTAAATGAAATACTCTACTTTCTTATTATTTTTTCTTTTCTTGATCTATTGATTTTTTAGACATACCTATTTTCCCTGTCCTAATTTTTCTATTTCTCCCATAAAATATAAGGTGAGAGAGCAAAATAGCTTGTTCACTATTGAACACCCAGCACTTAAAGCAGTGCCATCAGTATACAAAATATGTGACTTATATTCAGTGCTTTGCTATCTCCATTGAAAAACCCTTTTCCACACTTTCAAATCCTTAAGTTCTTTCCTGTTCCACCATGTATGTGTTATGACTGCACAGGCAAATAGACTGAATAAAACCCAGAAAATATCGTCTGTTAAACTAATTAAACAAGGAGGCCTTTGGACTGACATGGCTCTAAAGCCCTAGCAGCCTCCATAAACAAACCAAAACCCAAGTCTGTAAATGCCTGAAGGCTAATAAATCAAAACCCAATGACAACCAATCACCAACAGTCAACCAGGCTCTACCAAATAAGGCAGCCACTTAAGCTACAGCCAATCAAATAATTTCCTTGCTGTGCTTCTGCATCTCTGTAAAAAGTCTTACCCCTAGCTCATCTCAATGAATCATTCTTAACTACTTCCAGTTCAGTGCTTCCTGATTCAAATGGATTTTTGCTCAAATAAACTCTTAAAAATTTTAATATACCTCAGTTTATCTTTTAACATGTCGTAAAAGTCTTCTTAAATCAGCAATATTGTCTTATTCATCAATGTCTAGAGTTAGAGTTCTCTAGAAGTTAGAGTACTTCCTGGCACATACTAGATGCTGAATGAATATTTGTGGAATGACTGAATAAATATTTAGCCCACCAGGATATAGGTGGTCATTTCCAGATTTCCCAATGTAAAACTTGATTTCATTTTCATCTCAAGTGTCCTTTATATACCCAGGATCTATGAAACAGTTTTTGATATCCAGGGAAGAAAGCTAACCTTATTAAGTTGGAAATAAATTTTAAGTGTTGTAATCACTTCCGCACATAGATGGGGCTACAGAAAGGCCAACTAAGCTTTTGAAATGCTCCTGTTCCAACTGAGGCTGACTCCCAAGCTTTGTTTTCTAGACCAGGTAGTGAGACCTAAGAGAAGAGACAGATCAGGGACATACATTCACTTTAAACAATATTAAAAATTGATTCAAATCATCACTAAACTGACCCAGCTTTGGCTGTCAGTATATATTAAATGTGAAGATGAGCTAAATGAATAGATAGGTCTGGTTTATTCCTACACTCAAATAGTCTCTTGACCCTCTTCCCTAATCAACTCTTGCCTCCTCATTATATACCTAAAATTTGGAGGATAAATTACCCTAAGAGCATAGAAGTAGAAAGAGCAAGTTTTTTCACCATGCCTTCCCAAAGCCAATGCCTGCTTCCCTTTATACACATTCCTGAACTAGTCGTACAGAATCCAGAATTAGCTCACCCCAGGCCTAATGGATAGCATTCTAGGAATATACCAGAGCATACCAGAGCATACCAGACTCTAATAGCATCCTAGGCTGCATAAAGCCCTTCAAAGGCCAATGAATTTGTGTGGCTTGTTGATAAGGAACTTCAGATCCTGTATAAGCTCTACTTAATGCTATTAAAGAATTGACTTTTAACCTAGCATCAAGCTCCCATACTACTGTAGGGTGTATTCCTTGGAAAGCAGGCTCTGAGACAAAATTTGTTGTGCAGGCTATGCATTAAGAAGGAACGTCAGAATTAACACTTGAGGAAGGGAGGGAAAGGAAGTAACAGTGCACAAAGGAAGAAGTCAAGCGCTGATGCAGACCAACTGACACCTCAGCTGATTCCACAAGAAGTTCTGAAGCTAGAATGTACCTTCAGAGTTGTGTGAGTTGGAGAAAGGTAGTCATTCCCTTATATACCTGCATCTACCAATCATAGATGTGGGCCACCTTGGGAAGGGATATGATGTTGGACTAGGTAGGTCTCTGAAATTGAGCCAATCCCTGAAGGTGCTGACAACTTAAGGGTGTTGGTGGCAGCACTCCCAACAACTGATGTACTAAGTCTACCCTTGAAAGGGAGATCTGGGCAGCATATCACACTGTTCTCACCCATGAGTGATCTTGGCTTGAGATTAAGATCTCTCCACTTAGTGAGCAGAAGAGCAATACTCATACTTTTTGGTCTCAAGATCCCTCTCCACTCTCAGAAACTATTACAGACTCAAAGAACATTTATGTGGATCTTTACCTTAACAGAAATTAAAGTTGAGAAGATTTTTAAATATTTATTAACCTATTTTAAAATGGCAACATAAATCCACTACCTACTGAAAAAAATTTTTTTCAAAAATGAAAAAATAAAGTGATAATAGTGACATTGTTTTCCATATTTTACTCATGTCAACAGTCTTGACCATGTGGATTCCTGAGAGGATCTAGGTGAATCCATAACAGTTCACAGACATGCATTGACAAGAATTTAGAAAAAATATCCAAAACCCAATACAACAAGACTCAAAAAAGTCATAATAAACTGAACACCCAAATTAAGAGTCCCCTGAACTTCCATGATCTTGATTCTGGATTTTTTTTTTCCTGCCCTATAATATACCTGAAAAATATGTTTAAGTTATGTGAATAAGTATCCAGGATAATACATTTTTTTCTCTCCCAAATAGGGGATGCTTTGGGGGGGTTTCCCCTAGAAAATTCTAAAGTGGCCTTGAGACCCTCTTCTAAAAAGTGTCCAGAGCAGCATGGTCTCAGCACAAAATATGGAAATGTTATTTATGTAAGTTATCAGGCCTACAAAAATTCTTGGAACCTGAGATCCAGCCTAATTAAATTTTTTCAGGGAGATGTTGAGATGGTAGGGAGTTTTACCAGGAATTTGGTTTTTGGCAAAGCAGTGCTAGGTCTTTGCTCTCTAAATCTAAGTGTGATAGTTTGTGGTCTAGCTTACTTCAGGAAAAAAAAAATCTCCATTAATATGCATAAAAAGAAATTTATAACTCCTATAATGAAATAGAAATCAACCAGAAATAAATTCATTTAATAAAGGAAATTGAGAATGCTGTATATATCCCTAGATATTCCAGTTACACTACCCCATCA
Organism: Martes martes; assembly: GCF_963455335.1. Taxonomy (NCBI): domain Eukaryota; kingdom Metazoa; phylum Chordata; class Mammalia; order Carnivora; family Mustelidae; genus Martes; species Martes martes. The sequence goes on along the minus strand of NC_137890.1, from coordinate 28,258,845 downwards.
GCTTAATCTAGTTACCTAGTAGTAAGGCAATTACACAATGAAGATTTAGGGTTGATGTAAATTTAGGGTTTAGTTGTGATGTTGGATGCTTATAACAAAATATTTCTTGTGGGAAAGCAAGCCCCTTGACAATCTTTACATTGTTGTGTACAATTAAATGACAATTTATTCTGGTTTTATTTTTAATGGAACTCGTCATTTACTGTCATTACTGGTCCACAAGAGAGAACACTCAGTGTTCTCTTTATTTTTCTCTTCAGAACAAAATCTGTACTAAACCATCAGAATTTGCTTTTCTAGCAATGAAAAAGCTTGTGACTTATGGAAAGCCAGCTCCATCTAGCTGTCCATCCTATATCATTCCTCTGTCCATGTTCCATAAATATAAAGTAATGTGTATGAGCTATCATCAAAATGTAGTTTCTTCTAAAATAGGTCCTTGCCAAATGGACAGATCAGTGACCTTGTGCATAAATACTTTTAAAGATATTGATACTTATCCACTTACTTTTATCATATTTTTCTTCTTTTTCTCCTAGATGGAGTTGGTTATTCTAAGGAAAGACTCTAAGATCAGCATTATATTAAAATACACACACATCCACAAATGCACACACCTTGCTTCCTTTATTAAGTATGAAATCTAGGTATAACAGTTCATGAAGGTTAAAACATAACTAGATTAAATGTTCAAATGATATTACATTTGAGGTTGTTTATTGTGTGCATATGAATCTTTATAAAAAATATGCTAAAGCTTTTCTCCTGAGAGTTCTGAGAGAATGTTCTCCAATCCCTCTTGTTGAAATCAATCTAAAAATATTTAGCATTGTGTAAATCTTGTGGTAGCAACATGCATCTTTATTAGGTCATGCCAATATTAAAGAGATTTACCCCCCCCCCCAAAAAAAATCTGTCCTTGTAGCATACATTTCCTATATTGTTATTATTAAATTATTCTTAAATTGGAAAATTAATAAATCCCATAAGTAATCTATGTTCTTGGATGAGGGTAGGAATTTCCATTGTCACTGCAATTTTATCACTAAAAAGATGCACTAACATCTTTATGAATTCACTTAAAACCATTATTTCACTTCAAGGAGCTCTATGTACATTTCAAAATATGTTGCTTTAACACATTTTCAGCACATTTCATCAATATTTCATTTTGCTATCACCTAGCCTTACCTCTAGTCACAAACAATATAGCAGGGCAGTCAGGCAGTTTAACACAGCTTGAGTTCAGCAACCATCTTACACTAGATCTTCATTCAAATATCAAAATGCACTCTAATGGACAAAAGAATTTATTTGCAATTGGAAAATAAGACTTTATAAATTGTTTAAAGTTTAAAAATCTCTGAACATACTCCTCTTATTGGATTTCTTAGGTACCACCATGTTCTATTTGGCTCAAAGCCTACATCTGTAGGCTTTACATAGCATTGCTGCTCATGAAGAGTAAAAAGAAGGATGTCACAAGTGGAAATCTACTTAAACTGCCTTTCTGTTGAGGCCGAATGCTGTCCATCAACTCATTCATTCACCCACAAAATACAACTTTGCAAGTCTACTATACACACAGAATTCTGCAGTGTGTTATGTCCTTAGACTCTTAAAAGAAAATATAGCCTAAGTTTTCCCATCTTCAGATGTTGTATAAGCAATATAAAGAGTGATGACAAGAACCACTAGTTCTCTTCAGGTTAAGACATATGCCTTTGTTAAAAGACAAGGATGGCCACTAATACTATGGCATGATTTTGATTATCAGAAGAACCAACAGAAAGAGATTCACTGAGGAGTGGGAGTCAGGTCTCATAAATTTATCAGAAACATGACAGAGCACCAAGCAAAATCTAGGTTAATAGTGAATGGCATGGTAAGTAGTGTGAAATGGTAGAAAGAATACACATCTAGAGTCTAGTGTCAAGCACATGTGTTGACTCCCAGGGCCACCACCTCTGACCCTATGGCAATAAGTGATGCATTTCATTTCACTGAATTTCTGTGTCTTCACAGTCATAATGAAAATAATAAAATATTTCTCAAAGAGTTAATGTGATAATATGTGTGGAAGTACAGGCACAGACAATATACTCAAAATTGTATAACTATTTTTCCCTCCTTTTTCTGTGATGGATGGACACAAGTGTAAGGCAGAGGGCTACCAGAAGATAGTAGGTATCATGGAAATGGGGAGGAACAAATTAGAGTGATTTAAATTCTAGCAGTTTAAGGACCTGAAAATCAGTTTCAAACTTGCCCAGAAAAAGGACACACCCTATCTTAGATCCAAAAGTCAAAAAGTGTTTTGGTTAAAGCATACAAAAAGAGGAATTTATAGGTCATTCTAAACAAGGGTTCTAAACATTTATAATACACACCCCAGGTATTCCCTAAATCAATCTAAGTCTCTAAAATTTTCTCTTACTAGGTCAAATCTGTCCTTAGTAAGCAGGACATTCTCAAACTCATGTTTTTTTGCTTCTTTCTTCTTCCAACTTTTCTCTAATCAGATCACTGTTAAAATGTATCTTTAGTGTATCTAAATGTACCTTAAAATGTTTCTTAGTATCACAGAACCACCACTTTTTTTTAATGGAAAACAAAAACATTCCCCTTTCCTTAAGTTTCAGGATGCTCAAGATGAGATTAAAAAGAGCCAAGTAGACATGCTAATTGAAAATATTTCAAAAGAAAATTTAAATCAGTGTACAAATCAATTAAATTTTAAACCTTCATAAAACACAATGATTAGAAACCATCTCCTCTCTCATACTGGTTTATGTTCGTGAGATTACTAATATGGACCCTCATAGATATTAGACACTACCCATATATATTGCATAATTATAGACAAATTAGCCAAATCTCAAGGTTCTAAGGCCTTTGGTTCTTCTAGTTTATATAGTCTAAGCACCTAATGGGGTGGAACAAATCTCCAGAAATTTACATTATAGGGTGCCAATGTACAATCTTTTCTTTTTCCTCCATTTCTGAATTGACAAATATCTTGAGCACTATTATGTCTGAGTCTTCTGCATAATGGCAATATCATATGTTGTCCATAATTAAATCACTTTGCATTCAGTTAATTTACCCTAAACTTTCATTAACCATATATTAAACTCTTACCAGTCTTCTCCATAAGCTCTTTACATTTATAATGATTTCTAAGTTTGGATAACTCTAAGGAGACTATTTCTGGATAATGTTCAACTGATGTTGCAGAAGAACCTTTAACCTAGCAGTATCAGAAGAGATTCTGCCAATCCTAAATGATGTGAGACACAGGGAAGTTTACCTAAACTAAAAATGATCAACAATGCCAAGAGTTTTCACCTTCATCTGTGAATTTTGGCAAATGTGGTTCGATTTACTTCTAATACTTTATTTATTTAACAAAATCCTCATTCAGTTCTCACTGGGTACCAGGCATTGCCCTGTTTCTTCACAAATATGCACCATCTATGCCAAAGTTACTGTTTTAAAACATGACAGTAAAACTACCAATATGCTTTCATTTGAAAGATGAGTGGCAACAATAACAAAAGCTCTCTTCAGCAGCTTTGTTGCACCATGCACAAAAGAAAGCAAATTAGCATTGATGGCACTGGCTCTCATTTATACAAGAATCCTCCCTCCTGGTACTCTTACATATTCATAGCATTGTAACAATTAATGATTTTTAAATTTTTCTAGAAATCAATCCAGATTAGGAAATTTGACTATCACAATATCTAGTTGTCACCAATCTGACTTTACCCACAGGAAAAGAGTGTTGCTTCATTCCATTACTGTCTTACATTGATCTTGTTTAACGTGAGAATCAAACTCTAAGAATTCACAAACTCCAAGTGGTTCACACCTCCTAGAAAGGTTTCCTTGGAGACTCATTTGCTCTGTATTTAAGTTCCAGGAGCTCCTATAAGCCTCACAGGGCAATGCTATACAGAGGGGACTGAAAGACGAGGGAGGTAGCTTCCTAAAATAAATACAAAGGAAATTTAAATGTTTACTAATAACTTCCACACTGCAGTGGAGAGATCAGGTAAATAGGCCATCATTTCACACTCACTATGCTAAGATGCGAGTGTATCTACCTTGCACCTGATACAATATACCTACTCTGAATACCAAAGAGAGAGGAAAGATGCCAGTGTACAAGACGGCAATAGCATCAAGGACTCAGACACATCTAGTTCCTACACTTCTGCATTCTGTTTCAAGAAATGAGGCCCACCTATTAACAGGAAAAAAACCAAAAACCTGAAACTGGGAAGATGAAAATGAGACATCCACAAGCAAAGAGGAATAGAGACTGGGTCACACGGAAACTCCCTGCTGAAAGGCTAAGAAAGTTCAGTGCCAGAAACAAAGGATAAAATAAAAGTTGAAAATAAAAAGAACTGTAAAAACAACACCATACTGATATTTAGAGTTCCATTTGGAAAAGAAATTAATTAATTAAGTAAGTAAGTAAGTAAGTAAAAGTAACTTTAGAGGGGAATGTTTTTCATTATGTCTTATGCTTCTTTCCTATAAGGCAAGGATATCAGCATCTTCCCAGCCTCTTGCTGCCCCCTTCCTCACTATAGTCTGGGGGAGGAGTGGCATACTGGTAAATGCAGACAAGAGTTCAGGAACTTATTGTTGTGGATGGCCTGCCCCATTCTAGCACTGCCAAAATGGTATGTGGAGAGACAGTCTGCCCAGTTCTGGGTTCAAGATCAAAGAGCTCACTAGAATTAAGAGACCTAAAGCTCTTTAATTCAACTTAAACTCTACCAGAGATAAAGGGGGCATTTTGTATCTGATATTTACTCTATTTTATTTCTCAGTTTGCTTGGAACCCAGGTGGGAAGAGGGTTGCTACTTATGGGAGACCACAATAAAGATGGCTTAGATGTTCATTGTTCAAATAAATTGTGACCCACAGGGCACTCTTCCACACATAGGGCTACTTCTGGGGAGAATCAGGTTGTTAGCTTGTTCAAAATCCCTATCTTCCAACTTCCCCATTGCTTTTTCACCAGTAAATCTCCAGCCATTTCTTTCCCAAGCTCCTCCTACACTCTTGCCTCTGTCTTCTTGTCCCTATCAAAAACTACTTCCATTTGCTTCATTCACGCCTACATGTAAACAACTGTTATAGTGTGCTAACTCATCAGATTCCATCTCTTCAGATCACTCAGGAGTCTTTAACATACCAGACCTAGAAGACCTCAAAATAAACCTAATGTCCTTGTAGGAAAGCCATAGCAATGGGGCAATCAGAAATAACAAATTTACTTGAGAAAAATTACTGATTTCACCCAAAGTGTCTTTGCAGTGGAAAGAAATCAGGGACTATGCATTTCAAAGTGTATTTTTATCAAATAAGCAAATAATTGAGAAAGAGAAAGACTATGTCAAAAATATAATTTTTTTTCCTAGTTAACTTGTAGTCATTCTTTAAGACTGATTTTAAATGTTGCTCCATCGTTATGATATGATTCTGTTAAGATTTTCCACGTGTGGCAAAGTTCTTCCTCATCCATGCCTCTCACAAAGGTCACAGGGTTCTTCTCCTCCCATTTTCCCCGTTGTCTTGGTTTGTCAGCATATCCACTTACCCCACTAACTTAGGATCTCTTCAAGAATGCAAGCAGTACCTTGTCTGTGCATTTTCAGCCTGAAACCCAGAAGTTCAACATAAATGTTTGGGTTGTTAAAAGGAAATTTACCAAATGGTCAGAGCTCAATGAGAAAGAAAAGAAGGCAGCTCACATGTCTTGAAAAAATTAATCTTTTCTTGGGAAAACAAGAAGTATCAAAAAACTCGAGCAGTCAGAAAAAAAAAAAAAGCAGAAGAATGGAAAGAGAAGAAAACTTAACACAATAGAGGAGTGTATAAATGGCTCAGTCAGAAGAGCATGTGACTCTTGATCTCAGGTTCATAAGTTCGAGCCCCACACTGGGCACAGAGATTACTTAAATAAATAAATAAATAAATCTAAAAAAAAATAAAAATAAAAAGTAGAATCTGCTTTAAAAAATGAACACAATAGAAATAACTTCAGAGGCAGGTAAGATCAGGGTAGCCACATTCAGAAGTATCAAACAGGTTGGAATCCTCAGAACTGTGACAACAGAGAAGACAGCTCCCCATTGAGACAGAATGGAGAGTGACAGGCACCAGGACAAGCCAGATGATTAGGACCACTCTGACCTGAGAGCAAACAGCCACAGCCAGGGACCTTAAGAGGTCCATTTTCTTCTATCTAGGAAACTTGGCTATAAAAACAGTTAATTCTCTTAAGCAGTATAGCCAAAGTCAAAGACCTGTAGTCTTAAGCTAAAGAGCTAAAACCCCAAAGAGGAATTTAAATAAGTATGAAAGAATTTAAAGACATTAAGGATCTTCCATTTAAGGATCTGGATCTTTTGTTTAATAAAGAACAAAGACAAAACTGAATAAACACCCAAAAAGTCAAATATTAATAACTTTAATACTATTCAGCCTTAAAAAGGGAAGAAATTCTGACACATGCTACAATATGCATGAACCTTGAGGTCACTATGCTAAGTAAAATAAGCCAGTCACCAAAAGACAAATACAGTATGATTCCACTTACATATCTAAAGTAGTCAAATTCATAGAAACAACAAGTAAAAAGGTGGTTGCCAGAGGCTGAGGTGAGGGGGGAGTTGTTGTTTACTGGGTGCAGAGTTTTACAAGAGAAAAACATTTTGGAGACTGCTTGCACAACAATGTAAATATAGTTAACATTACTGAAAACTTAGAAATGGTTAAGATGATAAATTTTATGTTATATACTCTTTACCACAATAAAAATTAAAAATAATTTTTCATATGAATAACCTTGTTACAAATCAATAATATCACAAATAATTGTTGTTCAATTGGCTTTAAGACACAGAAAAGAAAAGAAAGAAACATCTCAATTATAATCCAAAACAGATGAATGTATTGGAATCAATAGACTGTCCTAAATTTTCACAGAAGTAACAAATACTTTTCTTTAAAAAAAAAAGTTAAAAGTCCAAACCTACAATCAACATGCTTTCAGTTTATTTCACAGTTAAATCTTGAATTTGGTTAAAATACATAAGGTAAAAACTCTCTGAAAATGGAAGTATTCACTATTTTCCCACCCACCCAAAAACTAGATAAATTTTGCATTCTTCTACATTTCTCTCACGTTTTGTACTTGGGTTACTTTTTTTTTTCTTTGGGCTTTTCAGAAGTGCCTGAAACCTACCCCTTAATATGTATGCTATGAGGGGGAAAATACATTTGTTTGATTGGAAATATTTAGGGTGAGCAGAAAAATTTGCATTCCTGCTGACAATTTCTATACTAAGTTTGGTCCAGTGGGATTAGAAGTCTCTCAGATATTAAACCTTGGAAAGAAGAATTTGTAAGGGAAAGGCTGAAAGAACTTAATTATAGCCAGTAGCAGCACTTGAATACTTTAAGTGTACTCAAATGTGCTGCGTTGTCAAAAGATCTTCAAAAAAGAAAAAAAAAAAAAGAATTGAAGGATGTTTGGATGAGATATTATAGACATCACCAAAGTTGCATTTTTACTTCTGGGTTTTTGGCTTGGTCAGCCTAACCACAGAGGAACATCTGCAGTGCTATTCAGGGAGCTAAGAGAGTTGCCACACTTGCATAGACTCCTGGGATGACCTCACAGGTATTTTGCTCAGGATACGTGTCCTGTGTGTCTTTGGTGTCTAGATTGGAAAAAATCACTTGAGTTTCTCTTCTTGTAAAGTAAAGGGCAGGTATTGAAAGCCATTTGTGCTTATTTGCAAGAATACAATCCTCCTACAATGTATCTCAGATACATTTGCCCCTAGAATAGATCATTCCATGTCAGGTTCCCTATTTCTTGCTTTTCCTTCCTTTCAGCAGTAAAGCCTTGACCAGTTCCCCCGGCTCAGTGCGACTCCTAAGCTGAGAAACATGATGAAAACACACAAGAACATTCCTGGACTTCCTACTTTTCTAGCCCCAACCCAGCTGATTACAGGACTCTGCAGGAAGGACACATCTCCACCATTTGCACACACATAGTGCCGGGGAACCAGGTCCTGTATGTGGCAAGAAGAGAATAGCCTTTAAGTCCAATAATCCCTATATAAGACTATTGAGATAATACTACTTTCTGAGAGGTACTATCATTCTCTTGACCTATCTAATACCTGGAATCCAGTCCCTCATCTGTCTTAATCACCTTTGTTGAAAGTTCTTTCTAACCTTGATTGACTTCATGACTATTGTTGCTTTGCTTTTTTTATATCTAAGATCATAGATATCCAGAGTCAGCTTGATTTTCTGGCCTCCAAACAAATGGTGTGATTCTACTCCTTGACTGCCATCAATCTTATGATCCCTAACATGCCTTATTATTTTTCAAACCTTAGACTAAACTCTTGAAAACTATTAGAACTTAGTTTTCTGAAACCTGAACCACGCCCCCCCAGCACACACCCAAACATTTCCTATTCCTGTGTCTCTGCATAACTCAGCCTTTTCCCTCTCTCGTCCATTCCATGGAGCAACATAACCCTTTCTTGAATTTACTGGAATTGGGAGGGGTGGGAGTGTGGGAAAAAGTTGTAGATAATTCTTCCATGCTCCTAATTTCAAGTCAGAACTCCAAATCTGCAAAAGTAACATGATGAAGTCCAGATTAAAGTATTTTCTTCATCACTCAGATGAATTTCTAGAGTCAGCTGGTGTGAAATGATTAAAGTTGTAACCAGAAGCAGACTCCAGGCCATTTCTTGCTTGCCGGGAAAACCTTTTTAATGTAACAACTTCAGATCACTCTGTCCCTTGAGGCATCTCTCCTGCACCTATTAGCCTATAAAGAACACCTTCAATAGGAATATCTACCTAAAAGACACCTGGAAAATAGAGGAAATTTTATAAAAAGCCAGCCTCTGTCATGAGGGTCAAATAATCTAGCATCTATCTTAAAAAAAAAAAAAAAAGTCAAGCCTCTCCCTTCTTAATATATATTATTTATTCATCTATATTCATTTTTTGTTTTACAGTCAAATAGTGAGAACCTACCATGTGCCTACCACATTCTAGGCAGTGGGGATGGATCACATCAACTAGACAGGAGCCCTGCCCTTGAGGAGCAGAACTTCTCATGGCTATTTGATTTGACTAGTTCTTTTATTCTTTATCTTCTTTTATGACCACGTTAGGAGAAGCTATGAAACCAATTTGTACTTGTAGCTGCTCATCCCTTTATTCATTTATTTACAGTCTCTCATCATATCAAAACTCCTAGGCTAAACTTTTTTGTTTTTACTTTTAATATGCTTTTCCAAAACAAATTGCTTGCTTTGAGGCAGTTTTAGCATCATAACAGATACTTCAGTAACCCTCCTTAAAGCTGTCCATAAGTGCCCAGCTAGCCAAAGATAGCGTGTTAATATTGAACCACATCTACAAGTCTGATGTAAACTGACAATATAATGCGGTTTCAAATAGGTGGTAAGGTCATCTTCCATTGGAGGGCTTTAGCTTGCCTTTAAGCCAAATCAAACCAAACCAAACTAAACACCACCACAACAAAAACATTTTATGAACAGAAAATATAGTAACTCTTATCCCACTCTTCAGATTATCTGACCAAATCTCTCATATAAACAAACTTCCTCAGCATTTGAGCCTGCTTAACTTTCCCTACTCTTACCTTCTCCCAACCTCAGTCAGTGTGAGCTATAGACATACACTCATTTTAGTATAGGCCTGGACAGTCTAACAAAGGTAAGCATTCTGAAAAATGCAGACAATGAATTTTTAAATCAAATATGAAATTTTTTTAAAAAATTGCTTGCTCTAAGGATTCTCTGTGATGCAGTTCTGTCTCCAACACAAAATATTTTACAAAAATTAAAATTTAAAAAAGAAAAGAGAGCCTTCCTTCTCATATGTTGAAGGTTCCATGGCAACAGCACATTCAGGCTAATGAAGGTGGGATTCATGTTTATTGAGAGCTTTATAGGTTCCCTGCAGTATTTACTTCCAAGTTTACCATGGTTGTCTTATTTATCTTCATATAACCCTATTAAGTAGGTATTATTAACCCTCTTCATGTAGATGAGGAGACTGAGAGTTAAAAAAAACAGAGTAGAATAAAATTAGTCTTAAAATGGACCTTAATTAGTAACATTTTCTTCTCCTCTTTCCCTTCTCTATATGTCACTATGCCCTCCTTCATATATGTACACAAACACATATGACACAACATACCATGTTAGTTCAAAGAGCTTATGATATCCACATGCCTACTAAAAAGTTAAATTACTATATAAGGAAATCACTTTGTTGTGTCAAAACTGGCTGAACCAAAGACAAACTTGGAAAGCTTAGAAATCATTATATTCTGAACTAACTTGAAAATCTTTCCCTAGACTCCAAATCAGATTTCAGGCTGATTTTTAGTGATGAACTTCACATATGCACTGCTTGGGTGAATTACAGTGAATAAAATACCAATACATAGTTCTCCTCTGTTTCATATAAGTCAAAGCAAAGCTTACCCTGCCTCATAATTCCCATGAAATTGGAAATTCACCTCTCTCAGACTTAATATCTTTCTTTTTTCCATAGTGAAGACATGCTACCAGTCAGAAGACCCATGCAGAGGCTCAAGGCCTTGGTACTTTGTGCCTCAGGCTTTCCACTAAGAAAACTGAGTGTAAGAACTTTATCTCCAATAGTTTCTGCCTATTGTGACATCTCTCCTGGGTCTCTTCACCCCCAAATTCTTCATTTCTTTACAGAATTTAGCAGAAAAGCACTTTTCTCTGTTGTTTATCTCAATGTCTGTCTCTCACTGCTAGTATTTATTGCCTATCACCATAATTCTTTATTGAATGTAATCTGTTTGGGGATATAGTTGGCATGAAAGATGCTCTACCAAATGAAGTTGTAAAGTATTATACATAAATACTTAATTCCTAGATTTATTTATTATCATCATTACTTATTTACCACTATAGGCACACAGGACACCTTTGAAAGAAATAAATCTGGTCAGTTGCTCTCCCAAATTTTATCAGTATATTCCTTTATCAGAGTATCTCCAAATTGTATCAAAATATCTTATGAGATATAAATTAATGTCAGTATATATATTAGTTAATATTCTTCACATGACTAATATACATGATAGTTTAAAAAACTTGTACATTTATAATATCTCATTTACTCTTTTTAATTATTTAATCTTCTCAGCTATCCAAAGCTAAAACAGTTTTGGTTGCTACATGACAGTCCAGGAAAGTGAGACTCTGAAAGTTTGGGAGATATAGCAAAAGTCACATGAATAATGAGTTTCAGAGCTGGACTCACACCTAGGTCTCCCATTCCAGGTACTAAGCATTTCTCCCTCGCATGGCTGCCTATAGGATCAGCAGGTTGAAAGGAAATCAAGCAAGGCGGGGGGAGAAACAAAACAGGCCTATCCCCTCCTTTGTGAAGCATTCATAAGAGTATATGGTTTGCTGTAGATTTATGTTTCACATTCAGCTAAATTAACTCAAATTTGTATTTAATTCAGGGTCATTGGAGCCTAAGTGTAAATTTGGGTATCCCCGCACTGAATTTTTATTTGCCACACTAGGCATGCTAGGAAGAGTGCAATTAGCCATAATTAGTACACTAATTACTGTAACTAGTGAGTTCTTTTCTCTGTGTGCCCAAGAAATGCTGGAAATACGTGGGATACAATTATGTCATTAAGTAAAATGAGCCGATATCATTAAGTGGAAATAGGACTGGGGACCCTTATCAAAGAGGGGTGTGCCAAGCAAAGGGGGATATAAGTCCATGTGGAATACAGAAATGGTGGTACTGGTTTGTATAAGTAAATATATATACTTGGAAGTTTAATGGACTTTGGACTTACAGTCAATTCCATTCATTTTATCCCATATGTCCTCACTCCATGGTAGATACAGAGAAATAGAGGCAAAAATTCTATGCAGTCATATCCATTTTAGAGGATTCATGGAAGCATCCTGTTGGAATGGTAAACCCATAGCCTCCTGCAACTTCTTATGTTTGTCTGTTTGTGTATATCTCTTCTTATACAGGAGAGTCTTTAACTGGCAAACTACTACTTTAATGGCAAACTACTGTTCCGTTCTTCTTCAGGAATTCCTACACTAAATCCAGTCTCCCATCCTCATTCATTGTCTGAAAAGAATAGGAGCATGAGTTCTAAATTTCCATAGTAAGTCTACTGAACAAACCAGAAGAGAGAATTCAGAATAATCCTTGCTTTTGTCACTGTGAGCTATGCAGACAATCTTTGTTTACATAATACTTTTCAATGTAATGATTTATAATGAAACTCCTGTTCTAGAAACTATCTTTTCTCAAAAAGTCATCCCATATTGGGGCACCTGGGCGACTCAGTCAGCTGAGCGGCTGTCTCTTGGATTTGGCTCAGGTCACGATCTCATGGGTCATGAGATGGAGCCCAGTGTTGGGCTCCACACTCAACAGGGAGTCTGCTTGAAGATTCTCTCCTTCTGCCCCTCCCCCCCAACTCTCTCTCCCTCTTTCTCTCTCTCAAATAAACACATAAATCTTTAAAATAAATTTCATCCCATATTATCTCTTCCTAAAGGAGTATTTCAGTGCAAACCCTAAAGGCTATGAACATGCTACTCCACTAAAGAAATAAATTAACTATTGAATCTTACACTGGCATTCAATGGAGCACATTAAATCCCTGAAAAATATACTTCCTGGGAAATATGATTCAGTTCATAATAAAATAAATTGTCAACTTGAGCTGAAAAATAATTATAGTTGAACTAAGTATAACAGACCAGATACATCCATTTGGGACAAGAAAAACGAAATGAAAGTGGCAAGTAGGAAGTGTAATTTCTCAGTTCACATAGAAGCTATCAGAAAGAAAAATAAAGGGAAAATATGAATATAATAAATCATGTATATGGACAAACAATGTAAATGTTTTTCATGTTTTCTATTCATGTCAATGGTTTTAGTTCTGCAATCAAAAAGAACTTAGGAAATATCCAGGTTCAAAATTCGGTACCAAAATAATTAACTGATTCTTGATGGATAAAAATTAAGCTATTATGTGAGACCATGTGATATACTAATCCACAAGTCATTAATAGAATTAGTAGTTTAATTTACTAAATTTACCTATATCCCCAAAACAATAACTCTAGATTTTATTTCTTTAAATTCGTAAGTATTTGCTAGTTGAAAAATTAGTTAGAAATTACTTCCTTCTATTTCAAGATTCTAGATCAATAGCTTTTTAAAGGAAAATATTTTATAAAATATTATTTTCAAAGTCAAAAGGAATCCTCATTTAGCTATGATATCTCTCTACAATTTTTGCCTTGAGATTTTTTTATTGTTAATAACAGATACATTTTTCAAAATTTAATTCTACATAGCCAGAATGGTTTGACCATTATAACCCTATTAATAGTCTAACATCTAATGTCTACAGCTTGTGTTCATTAAATTAATGTGGCCCAATAACTGATCTGATTTTTGCTTATTATAAACTGAACTGAAAATAACTGTATGAATTCAACTAATTTGGACATATTTTAGGTTTAATCAAATAGCATAATCAATAGTCAAATCTGGCTTAAAGCATACCTTGAAAGAAAGGCCAATAGATAGCTGCGGTGGAATCAGTTTTGGTGCCCTACCTAGATCCTCTCTACTGAGGCAATACATCCATCTCTCTCAAGATACCAACCAGCAACTTAATGGCAAATTGCTTTAAACTTTTCCAACTCGGAAAGGGAAGAGTTAAAGGATTAACACACATAATATAGATTTGCCTTTCTTGCCACAGGTTCCCATCCAGTACTATCATCCAAGAGTTCACAGAGTGTCTGATCTAGAGTCGTAGAATTCTGCATAATATCATTCCTGATTGAGAGACCCACTTTATGGCCAAAAAGGTAAGACATGAGCATGTCTGTATGGGATACACAGTCCTACCACTTTCTATACTATCAAGAAGCTATTGTCCAAATAGAGTGATAAAACAGCCTCTTAAAGATGGAACTGAGACATCAGGTCAAAGATGATACTGTCAGGATAGGTGCTATCCTGCAAGATTTAGTAAATTCCTTAAGTTCAGGGCATCACATGGTGTTATGGCCCCAGTAAATACAATACATAGGTCCACATATTAAACAGCAGAAATGTAGGAATAGCCTCACTCACCATCACTTCTAGTGACTCCTTGGAAGAATTTGTGCTATCCATCCCTATATGTTATGGTCTCTGATTCTAGAGGTCCTGAGTGCAGGATGAAGAGCACTCCTATCCATAGCAGGAAGAACCAAAGAACACAAGAACACAGTAAATCTTCAACTGAACTCAAAGCAAAGGCTTCACTAATCACACTGGGATCCTAATGTCAGTAGTCTAGCAGGTACAATAAGGAGCTAACAGGAAAATCAACCCTGATCATCATGAGGAAGAAATACTACCTAATCATGAGTATGTGTAATAATTATGTCTGACACATCTGCTGGGGTATCTCTTGGCACATCCATGCCCATTTGTGACTGCAAATGAGCAAGGAGAGCAATCCTAGCTTCAAAAAGGCATGGTAACCAGAGACCTAGGCTCCTCAGAGATGAAATCTGTATCAATCCAGAAAGCAAGTCACCTAGACCAGCCCGAAGTGCTAGCTAAGGGCGAGGGGAATCAGAAATGTGTGGCAGAGGAAGGAGATGATGAGTATCAAACAGGACATTGATACAACTGCAGTAGTCCGGGCTGTCATTTATCAAATCAACCCTCCTCTTTTGTTTCTTCAGGGTTAGTGACCACAGGATCTATAGGGTTGTAGTAAATTTAATGTGAGAAGCAAGTGGATCTAAGCAGTGCAAGGGGTAGGTTATGATGAATGCTGTTTTGATGCCCTACCCAGATCCTCTTAACCAGAGCAGGGCACTCATCTCCCAGCTCCTGTGAGGGTTGGCTGCCAAGGGTTTCGTTCAGTGCTATGCATCCTCTTCTTCAAAAAGTACCCTCTTCTAACAGGAATTGCTTCATCGGGGAAGGTGTGAACTCTACCTATCTTCCACCTACATACATTCAACAACCTACGACAGGATGAAAGCAGGGTACTAAATAATGCTACCCTTGCCTCAGAGGGAGAGAGCTCACTAGCCCACCCCCTGTGGATCAAACTAAGTTGAGGTTTTGACTTGAGACCACACCATTGCTGATCTTTCTTCTTCCCCCATCTTGCTTTACTCTTAGCTGCATGGACTTTTTTTGTAAAACACTTTCTCAATAAATCATGTGCCATGACTATCAAAGCCTCTGCTCCTAAGGAATCAGAACTAACTAAAAAACTCAAACTTCATCACTTATAAGAATCAATAGGAGAGTTTGTTTTAAATGCACATTCTTGGGGCACCTGGGTGGCTCAGTGGGTTAAAGCCTCTGCCTTCAGCTCAGGTCATGATCCCAGGGTCCTGGGATGGAGCCCCACATCCGGCTCTCTGCTCAGCGGGGAGCCTGCTTCCTCCTCTCTCTCTGCCTGCCTCTCTGTCTACTTGTGATCTCTGTCTCTCAAATAAATAAATCTTTAAAAAAAATAAAATAAAATAAATGCACATTCTTCAGCCCTACTTCTAAAAAAGTAAACTAAATAGGTGTATGGTGAGCCTACTGACCACACTGAGATGCACTGGACTAGACCATCAGCATATACCATCCACAAAGAAAAGCCAGAACCACAAATGACACCGCAATATTCTCAATGCACCTGAGAACAAGTTTCTCTATAGTTACTCTCAAGGCTTTGATTTTCCAACATAACAAACCTCTAACCTCAACTTTGTGATACGGCTTTTACTCCACTCATGTTTACAACTTCAAAATGTTAATAAAACATGATAAGTGCAAAAGTCAAAGTAAAGTAGAAGAGGTGGCATGTAAGTAATGGACTGCACATTCTTAATTTAAATCATATATATTTATTCTCTCACTCGGTAACTGAATACTAACCAAATGAATTTGTAATATATTCCAGTCTAGTTTTATTAGGATTTGTGCTGTATGTGTAATGTAAAAACAAAGAAAATATATTGCTACATCAACTTATATTATTCATGCATATAAAGTTCTGTGTATCTGCCCATGTGGTTAAGATGCATTAGGATAGTCGATTACAATAACAAGAAAAGGTTATTTGAGTCAAATCAAAACAATAAATGGGGCAGAGAAAAACTGTAAAATATTTGTTTTACTCTTTCCTCCAGTGACACATAAAACATTATCTCCTTCTCTAAGCGATTATGAACATTTCTATTCTGTCATATGGCATAAAGTGGAGATTTGTTTAAAATCATTTATGTTGCGGAAGTTACACAAGCCTCTTTGTACTTCAGAGAAAGTATATTTTTGATCACCTCAATTGTTAAAAACTCACAGTTCTTATTTATAGGAATAGTCAGGTGGTAATAATAAAAATTGCTTCAACCAACTTCTAATTAACTAATTTGTCACATATCCACAATTTCCATTTTCTCTGTAAAATACAGCAGCAGTTGTCAACAGGATGCAGAACACTCTTGAATGTTAGGCTACTGTCTACTGTGCCCACTCGTTTTCTCTCCTCCAAGTGGATAGTACAATCCATCAAGAGTCAGTTGTGTTTATTCATAAACTTGCCCATGATCCCACTTATTATATTATTTAATTTTGCTAAAGATTTCATAAATCTATGAAATATAAGTTCTAAAACAAGTAAACATTTCTTTAAAAACTAAGATGAATACTTTGTAGAGACTTGATAATGTAGACATACTTTAAAAATTGCTCTCAGAGCACCTGGGTGGCTCAGTTGGTTAAGGGTCTGCCTTCAGCTTAGGTCATGATCCCGGGGTTCTGGGATCAAGCCCCACATCAGGCTCCCTACTCAATAGGGAGTCTGCTTCTCTCTCTCCCTCTGCCACTCCCCTTGCTTCTGCACTCTCTCTCTCTGTCAAATAAAAAAATAAAATCTTTTTTTAAAAATTGCTCTCAAATTACAGAGAACTATAAAATAAGGAGAAAAGTAGTAAAATTAAGAGAATTTTGTATTCTCTCAAATTATTTTACTTGATCTGTTTTGCTCCACTTTAGAGTCCTGAGAGATGCATGGGTGGGCACAGTTGGTTAAGCATCTGCCTTTGGCTCAGGTCATGATCCCAGGGTCCTGAGATAGAGTTCCAGTTGGGCTCCTTGCTCAGCGGGGAGCCTGCTTCTCTCTCTGCCTGCCACTCCCCCTGCTTGTGCGCACTCTCTCTCTTTCTCTCTCTCTATGACAAATAAATAAAATCTTTAAAAAAAAAGTTAAAAAAAAAAGAATAATATAAAAAAAGGAAATAAAGAGTCCCTAACTGGAAATCATCGAAGATCTAAAATGAGTATGGTGTACACAAGAAATGCCAGGACTTCCAATCAGATCCATACACCAAACACAGCCTTTGGCCTCTGTTGCAATGGCTTAAAGATTCACATGTATACAATTCTATGGATGGAGACTTAGTCAATTTTTAATAATGTTTTACTTTAAGTGATTTTAATTAATTGACAAATGACCAGTGCCATCCCTATCAAAAATTTCTACCATATCAGGTGATAGGACAGACAAAATGAGAAGTCATAGAATTTTTTAAATCTTTCCATTAAAAAAGAAAACAATCAAAATAAAGAAATATATTCATGGCATTTTTTTTTTGGATATTTTATTTAGTTGAGAAAGAGCATGCATGTGCACAAGCAGGCTCCCTTCTGAGCAAAGAGCCCAACACGGAACTCGATCCCAGGACACCAGGATTATAACCCAAGCTAAAAGCAGATGCTTAACCAACTGAGCCACCCAGGTGCTCCATGGCATTTTCTTTAAGGTAAGCTATTGAACTACATAGAGGACAAAGGAAAAACTGAACCTTGGTAGAAATTAATCCAGTCAAAAAGTTAACTGTTCTTGTAAGATGTATTAAGGCACATGATTAAAAGATCATTTCCTTTTAAAATGCAAGCATCCTGTTTAGGAGCCAAAGTTTGTGAGTAAAAGCAAACACACCTCCTCACTACAAAGGCAAGTACATCATTCAGACCCATAGTCTAGGTCTATAGGTCCAAACCAGGTCTGTAATTTTCTTGTATTTGCCTCAGATCCTTTTAATTCTCTATAAATAAACATTACAGAGTTGAAACCCCCTTCTCTCTAGAGGTAACTACTTTCTTGAAGTTGAAATATATCACCTCCATCATTTTATATTATATATAGAATGTTATTTTATATTATCTAACAGCATTATAGATGGTACTATTTTGTGTTTTAAACCACGCACATGATATCATGATGTACTTATCACTTTGTGATGTTTTTATTCAACATGATATTCTCAAGATTTATCCATGCTAATATATAGATGTATTAATATGTTTTACTTATTTCAAAAGCACTCTATTGCATTATATTTATCCATATATCTGTTAGTAGATATTTAAGTAATTTTCAATTTAGCTGTTAAAAACAATGCTGAAACAAACAGCCTTGCACACACATTCAAACATTTATTTAATGCAGAATCCCAAGCTTCATCTTAGTCTTTCTCAATCACAATCTCCAGGGAGAAGATTGGGAAGATGTATGTTTAATAAGTTCTCTCACCCACCCACTCTGAGTGATACTTATCCTCAGCGAAGTTTGGAGGAAAACACTCTAGACTAATAGCATGCATACAGAAGTAAAAATACTGAGTTATAGTAATGCTCATCTTCCATTTTACACAATATTGTAAAATTACACTCCAAAGTAGAAGTTGTAATTTACATGTCCACAAACAGTATATGATTCTAATTTCCCCACAGCCTTGACAATATTTGACATTGTCACAGTTTAGGTCTTTACTGCTCTGGTGGATGCAAAATAGGATTCTGCTGCTGTTTTAATTTGCAGTTTGCTTTCCGGTTACCTGTAAAATTGAGAAGCCTTTTACCTATAAATAACTAGCCATTGGAACTTCCTCCTTGTGGATTGTTTGCCTGTTTTAGTGAGTTATTTTTCTCTTATTGATTTGTAAGAATATATACATTCTGGATACAAAAGTTGAACATTACAAAGTTTAATGAAACAAAATTTAAAATCTTTTGCCCACCCATCCAACTCATGAATTTTTCTCCTGAGAATCAATCATTTTTTATGTTTTTAGTAGTTTTTCCAAATATACCCATTTTTCTAAATAATATGATTATATATTTTTTGATTTATTAGTTCTAGATACTATTTTTATTGACTTCCTACATGGAAGGTGAAGATTAAGCTTTCTTACATCATTACTCCATCCTCCCAGTAAATAGCAACTCAGTTTTTTATTAAAATATTATAACTTAGAATGTTATGACTATATAAATATTGGTCATTGCTGAGATAATCACTATTGCTATATTTCCTTTCCTTGCTTACTTTTGTTTTTCCTGGAATAAGTTATTACCTTACTTCTTCATATGCTTCCCTTTCATTAATTCTCTCTAGACTTTCCAACCTCTCTCAATCTTATTTTCTACATAAATATGTCAAGTTATCTTCCTTTTCTTCTAAAACCTTCTGTCCACCTGCTCCAATTTGGACCTGATATTCTCTGAACTGGATGCTTAGCTCTTGGTGTGGGACCTTTTGTTTTTATCCTGGGAAATTGCCTTCACCTCTTTCCTGTGTGAGATACCATTTCTTAGATTTCATCTTCTTCTTTCTTGGTTTATTCCATTATTTTGCAGAGTACAACCTCCCATAATTTCTTGAGACATTTTTTGACAGCTTACAGTCTTAAAATATGCTTTTTCTATATGTTTTAGTTTTATTTCTTGGGATTTTTAAAAAATATTATTTTACAAATATTTAAATATATATTATATATATTTCCAACTTTCTGGGAAGATGACATTATGGGAGGATCCTAAACTCGACTCACCCCATGGGTATACCTAGATAATACCCACATCAGTATAAATAACACAGAAAATGACCCAAAGACGCATAATAGACTCTCCACAGCTATTTAAAGAAGAGGCCAAACTGAAGAGGGTAGAAAAAGCAGAGACACGGTTAGCAGCCAAAGGGACATGTGGACTGTCCATTGGAGGGAGGGATGGACACTGTGGGTGTGGAGAGGGGAGATAAACAGATCCTTATACCAGGCAACCCAGGCAGGGGAACCACATGAGGAAGACAAATCCCCCATAACATGTAGCTTTGAAAACTGGAGAGGCCTAACAATCAGTGATGCTTAACACCTGGAACTTAAAAAGAAGAAGGGGGCTGGCTCTGGGAGAGCCAAGAGGGTGCAGTCACTGCCCTTAAAAAGACAGCACAACAAACAGACCTATTGAGATACAGCACAGAAGAATCAGTTTGAAAAATGCCTGGGGTATATGGGAAGGAGATTTATTTGCTAATCTCAAAGCATGTGCTGGAGGGACAAAGAACATTGGGAGACTTCTCCAAAAACAAAAGAGTTGTCAGGTGCCATTTCCTTTTCCTGCCCCACATCATGGATACATGGACACCTGTGAGAACCAGTGTAGTGTAAACACTCTCCACCTAGTTTTCTAGCAGCCATACCCCAGATTCTCCTGTGGACATAACTCCTCCTGTAGGTCACTTCCCACAGGGGGACCAGTGCAGAACTTGCAGGAAGCTTGCAGTCTGTCCTTGCATTCTTCTATGGACCTGTCCCTCCAATATGCCCTTGGTTAAAACCAGCTAAAGCCCAACCACGAACTTCACAGGGGCAAGTATCCTGAGAGGGGCCAGAACCTCTCCAAAGTGACTCCAGCTCCAGAGAGAGGAACAGATAACCACACACATCTGCCCAACTGTGGCCCCAGCAGTGTGCTGAGGTCAGACATCTGGTCTGACCACAAACCCCACCCCCAAGGAAAGCTTCCCAGGGGAAAACACAGGAAAAGCAGCCTACAGTTCGGTGCTACTGCAGCCAAACACTTGGTTTGACTCAACTCAAACTAAAGGTAGCCTCAGACTAGCAAACTAACAACACAGCCCCACCCACAACAGGAAAAGAGAAGAGAGCCATTGCAGATGACTGGACTGAAAGCAAGTATGGCTAATCCATGACAGTACAAAGCACACAACACACACAGAAAACATCCCTGAACAGTCAGGTTCTGGTGAATAGAGGACATTGCACATCAGGGCACTGCAGGACCTCTTCTTCATGAGTCCACTACTTTCAAAAACAGGAGGTGTAGCTGACTTTCCTAATACATAGGAAAGACACAGAGAGTTAGACAAAATGAGAAGACTGAGGAATATGTCCCAAAGGAAAGAAGAGGACAAAATCGCAGCAACAGAACTAAAAGAGACAGAGATAAGAAATATACCTGATAGAGAATTTAAAGTAATGGTCATAATGATACTCACTGGATTTGAGAAAAGAATGAGACCTTCAACAAAGAGATAGAAAACATAAAAAAAAAAAAAAGAACCAATCAAAGATGAAGAACTCAGTAACTGAAATTAAAAACACACTAGATGGAATAAATAGTAGACTAGAGGAAGCAGAACATATCAAGGACCTAGAGGACAGAGTAATGGAAAGCAATCACACTGAACGGAAGTGACAAAAAATAAGAAAAGATGAAAAATCACTGAGGGAACACAGCAACACCATCAAGTGCAACAATATTTGCATTATAGGGATCCCAGAAGAAGAAGACAGAGAAAAGGAACAGAAGATTCATTTGAAGAAACAAAAGCTGAAAACTTTCCAAATCTGGGAAAGAAAACAGAAATCCAGATCAAGGAGGCATAGAGAACCCCCAACAAAACCAACCCAAGGAAGTTCCCACCAAGACACAATAATTAAAATGACAAAAAGTAGTGATACAGAGAGATTTTAAAAGCAACAAGAGAAAAAAAGTTACATACAAAGAAAACTCCATAAGACTACCAACTGATGGGGCACCTGGGTGGCTCAGTTGGTTGAGCAACTGCCTTCGGCTCAGGTCATGGTCTCAGAGTCCTGGGATCAAGTCCCACATCGGGCTCCCAGCTCTATGAGGAGTCTGCTTCTCCCTCTGACCTCCCCTCTCATGCTCTCTCTCACTCTGTCTCTCTCTCTCTCTCTCAAAATAAATAAATAAAAATCTTTAAAAAAAAAAATCCTTCTTCCTTAAAAAAAAAAAAAAAAAAGACTACCAACTGATTTTTGGTAGCAAAGCAGCAAAATTAAGTATATCTATAAAAATCTGTCAAGGGATTCACAAAATAGAAGAATATAAAATATGACACCATATACATAAAATGTGTGGGGGAGAGGAATGAAGAATGGGCTCAAATTTAAGCGACCATCAACTTACCATAGACTGCTATATGCACAAGATGTTATATGGTGACTAATGGTGACCACAAATCAAAAACTAATGGTGACTACAAATCAAAAACTAGCAACAGATACATAAAAACTTAGGAAAACAGAATCCAAGTATATGACTAAAGAAAGGCAGCAAACCATGAAAGAAGACAGCAAAAGAAGAAAGGAACAGAGAACTATAAAAACAACCATAAAACAAGCAAAAGTCTCAGTAAGTACAGATCTATCAATAATTTAGTAATTTTAGTAATTTTAGTAGCAATACTTGTATCAGAAAAAAATAGATTTTAAAACAAAGACTTTAACAAGAGAAAAGGGACCCTACATAATCATAAAGGGAACAATAAAACAAGAAGATACAATAATTGCAAATACATCCAATGTATGAGCACCCAAATACATAAGGGAATGAATAAGAACAAACATAAAGGAAGTAACTACTAGTAATATTACAATAGTAGGAGACTTTAACATCCCACATACAACAATGGATAGATCAACCAAACAGAAAATCAATAAAGAAAGAGTGACTTTGAATAATACATTAGACCAAATGGATTTAACGGATGTATTCAGAACACTTGATCCTAAAACTGCAGTATACAAATTCTTTTCAAGTACACATTTTCCAGAATAGCTCACATATTAGGTCACAAAACAAGTCTCAACAAATTCAAAAAGATTTAAGTCATACCATGCACATTTATGACCCCAATGCTATGAAACTGGAAATCAATAACAAAAAAAAAAAAAAAAATCTAGAAAGAACACAAATACATACAGGTTCAATAACATGCTACTAAACAATGAATGGGTCAACCAAGAAATCAAAAGAAATATAAAATACATGGAGACAAATGAAAATGAAAACACAATCCAAAATCTTCATGATGCAGCAAAAGCTGTTTTAAGAGGGAAGTTTGTAGCCAGCCAGCTCCACTTAGAAGCAAGAAAAATCTAAAATAAATAACCTAACCTGTATTTAAAGGAGCTAGAAAAAGAAGAACAAACAAAGCCCAAAACTATCAGAAGGAAATAAATAATAAAGATTAGAGTAGAAATAAATGATATAGAAACTAAAACAAACAAACAATAGAACAAAACAATAAAACCAGGAACTGGTTCTTTGAAAATATCAACAAAATTGATAAACCTTTAACCAGACTCATTTAAACACACACACACACACATAGATACACGAAATCAGAAACCAATGAGGAGAAATAACAACCAATATCAGAGATATTCAAAGGATTATAAGAGAATATTATGAAAAATTATATTCCAATAAATTTGACAACTTAGAAGAAATGGATAAATTCCTAGAAACAGACAACCTCCAAAACTAAACCATGAAAAAATAGAAAATAAGAATAAGCTGATTACCAGCAATGAAATTGAATCAGGAAAAAAAAAAAAAAAAAAAACACCTCCCTACAAACAAAAGTCCAGGACCAGACAGCTTCACAGATGAATTCTACCAAATATTTGAAGAAGAGTTAATACCTATTCTTCTCAAACGATTCCAAAAAAGAGAAGAGGAAGGAAAACTTCCAAATTGATTTTATGAGGCCAATATTACTCTGATAGCAAAACCAGATAAAGCCACTATAAAAAAAAAAAAAACATAAAACAAAAAAACCTAAAGGTCAACATCTGTGATGAACATAGAAGCAAAAAATCCTCAACAAAATATTAACAAAACAAATCAAACAATACATATTTTTAAAAATGCAAGCATGGTTCAATATTTTCAAATCAATCAATTTGATACAACACATCAACAAGATAAAGGATAAAAACAATTTGATCATTGCAATAGATGCAGAGAAAACATTTGACAAAGTACAACATCCATTCATGACAAAAACTCTCAAGAAAGTAAGTTTAAGGGAAAACACCTCAACATAATAAAAACTAGATATAGAAACCCCACAGCTAACATCATACTCAATGGTGAAAAACTGAGAGCCTTTCTCGTAAGGTCAGGAATAAGACAAGAAAGTCCATTCTCACCACTTTTATTCAACAAAGCATTAGAAGTCCTAGCCACAGCAATCAGAAAAGAAAAAAATAAGTAAAAGGCATTAAAATTGGTAAGGAAGAAGTAAAATTTTACTACTTGCAGATGACATGATAATATGTATAGAAAACCCTAAAGACCTCACCAAAAAACTACTAGAACTGATAAATGAATTCAGTAAGGTTGGAGAATACAAAATCAATATATAGAAATCCAGTGCATTTCTATACACTAATGATGAAGTAGCAGAAAGAGAAACTAAGAAAACAATCCCATTTATAATTACACCAAAAGTAATAAAATACCTAGTAATAAACCAAAGAGGTAAAAGATATGTACTCTGAAAACTCTAAAACATTGATCAAAGAAATTGAAGATGACACAAACAAATGGAAAGATATTCCATGCTCATGGATTGGGAAAACAAATACTGTTAAAATATCCATACTACCCAAAGCAATCTACAGATTTAAGGCAATCCCTATGAAAACACTAACAGCCTTTTTCACAGAACCAGAGCAAATCATCCTGAAATTTGTATGGACCCACAAAAGACTTCAGATAGCCAAAGCAATCTTGAAAAAAGAACAAAGTTGGAGGTATCATAATCCCAGATTCCAAGTTATACTACAAAGCTGTAGTAACCAGAACAGTATGGTACTGGCACAAAAATAGACACACAGATCAACAGAATAGAATAGAGAGCTGAGAAACCCATGATTATATGGTCAATTAATCCTTGACAAAGGAGACAAGAAATGCAATGGGAAAAAAGTCTCTTCAACAAGCGGTGTTGGAAAACTAGACTGCTACATGCAAAAGGATGAAAATGGACCACTTTTTCACACCAAACACAAAAATAAACTCAAAATGGATAAAAGACTTAAATGTGAGACCTGAAACCATAAAAATCCTGGAAGAGTGCACAGGCAATAATTTCTCTGATATTGGCCAAAGGAATATTTTTCTAGATATATCTCCTGAGGCAAGGGAAACAAGAGCAAAAATAAACTACTAGGATTATACCAAAATAAAAAGCTTCTGCATAGCAAAGGAAACAATCAACAAAATAAAAGACAACCTAATAAATGGAAGAAGATATTTGCAAACAACATATCCAATAAAGGGTTAGTAACCAGAACACATGAATAACTTCCGTAACTCAACACCAAACAAACAAATAACCCAATTAAAAAATGGGTAGAATCTTCTACCCATTTCTCCAAGAAACATACAGATGCATGAAAAGATGATAAATATCACTAATCATAAGGGAAACGCAAATCAGAACCACAATTAGATATCACCTCACCCCTGTAAAAATGGCTGAAATCAAAAACATAAGAAACAAGTGTTGGCAAGGATGTAAGAAAAAGGAACCTTATATATTGTTGGTGGGAATGCAAACTGGTACAACCACTGTGGGAAAGAGTATGGAGGTTCATCAATAAATTAAATATGAACCAGTAATTCCACTACTGGGTATTTATCCAAAGAATATGAAATATAGGTATTTACCCAAAGACTATGAAAATATTAATTTGAAAAGACATATGTGCCCCTACATTTATTGTAGCATTATTTGCAATAGCCAAATTATGGAAGCAACCCAAGCGTCCATTGATAGATGAATGGAAAAAAAAAAAATAAGAATAGGGGTGTGTGTGTGTGTGTGTGTGTGTGTGTGTACGTGTGCATATGTATGTATACATATTTCTCAGTATATATATTACTCAGCTATAAAAAAAAGAGTGAAATCTTGCCATTTTTAACAACATGGATGATGGATCTAAAGGGCATAATGCTAAGTGAAATAAGTCAGTCAGAAAAAGGCAAATACCATATGATTTCACTCACATGCGGAATTTAAGAAAGGAAACTAAGGAACAAAGAAATGAGACAAACAAAACAAAAATAAAATAAAACAGACTCTTAGCTATAGAGAACAAACTAATGTTTACCAGAGGGGAAGTGGTGAGGAGATGGGTGAAATAGGTGAAGGGGATTAAAAGTACACTTATTATGATGAGCACTGAGTAATGTATAGAATTATTCACCTGAAACAAATATAACACTATATATTAACTATAATGGAATTAAAATAAAAAATACAGTAAAATAAAATTTCCAAGAGCCCTTTCTTGTTCCTTGTTCCTTTTGTAGCCTTCTGTTCATGTTTCAAGATGAAACATCTTTTCAAGGAGTGAATGCTTTCTTATGCATCCTACATTACATCTCTAAGTTACTGTGTTTTCATTATGTTTCATTGTTTATGTCTATCTCCTGAATGTTAGAGGCTTTCCTCAAGTGTGTGATGAGGATTGATTGTATATTCACATTTAAGAGTGAATTACTTTCTAATAATTGAGTAACTTTAAAATTAATTTTTAACTCATTGGAAGCTTTGTGTATGTGGACAAGAGTCATTGATTATAAGTTCACATTGTAGGGTAATTTTATTTAGGAGAACAACATACATTAATGCCTGTAAATGTTTTCTTTGTTATTGTTTAGTTTGTCCAGAGGTATAAAAGACTGGCTTCCAATGGGGTAGATACAGACCAGGAAGGTTGGGTTGGGCTGTCTCTCAATTTAGCTAGTAAAATGTAATTTAACTGCCCTGCTTTCAAAAAGAAGCCTCAACATGACCCTTTGTTGTATCAGAGACTAAATCCAGCCTGGAACAGTTTCTCTGGAGAATAAATCTTAAATGTCTTCCAGGTCTCAGGAGTGGACATCAGGCAATGTGGAATGAGACTGGGAACCAGGGTATATAGACTCCATGTATAGTCTCTGAACCAAGTCTTGAATTCTCAGCACCATTCCCTCCCAGCCCCAAGTGCCTCTCTTTCCTGAGTCCTTCTGGGGTTCTGTGAAGGGAATCATCCTCTTTCTCTGTGTCAGCCTCCTCTCCAGGCCCTTGGGATTCAGTTTTCTCCACTTTCCTAAATCATCTACCTCTCATTCACTGGTTTTCCATTTTCGAAAAAGACTAAATCACCTCTTGTCCTCAACCACTACCTTGCCTTGTCCCTATGAATCTTGGGAGTATAGAAAAACAATTGAAGTTATATTTGTCACCTTTAAGTGGAGATCCATTGCAAATACCTTCGCCCTGTCTGTAACTTGTTCTTAGTCCTAATCTTCTTCTCCTACAAAGTAACCATAATACTAACAATAACAACAACAACAAGAATAATAATACCCATTCTTTAGAGTGTTCTTGTGAGCCTTCAAAAGTAGTAATGTATGAAATAGCACTTTATAAATTGTAATGTGCCATATGAATTCTAGTTAATTAAAAATGCTAATGTTTTTATCCCTCACAGCAAGAAACAGACTACATGAACACTTGCAGAAATGTTTTAGGCTTACATATAACAACTAGAGAACACCTTCTTTTTTTTTTAAGATTTTATTTATTTATTTGAGAGAGAAAAAGAGAGTAAGAGAGAGCATGAGAGAGGAGGTCAGAGGGAGAAGCAGACTCCCCTCGGAGCTGGGAGCCCAATGCAGTACTTGATTCCAGGACTTTGGGATCATGATGGAGCAGAAGGCAGTGCTTAACCAACTGAGCCACCCAGGTGCCAGAGAACACCTTCTTTTGGTGAAAATATTCCACAGAATGGTTCTTCAACTTTTACAGTAATCATTGACCTTAATGATCTAAGAGTAATATCAAATACTACATTAGAGGTAGAACACTAGTAATTATATATCCACAAAAATAATCTCAAGATTTTAGTGCTAAATGTTATAGTTCTGACTTTTATTTTTTTTTAAAGATTTTATTTATATATTTGACAGATGAAGATCACAAGTAGGCAGAGAAGCAGGTAGAGAGGAGGAAACAGGCTCCCTGCTGAGCAGAGAGCCTGATGCAGGGCTCAATCCCAGGACCCTGAGATCATGACCTGAGCCGAAGGCAGAGGTTTAACCCACTGAGCCACCCAGGCACCCCTAGTTCCGACTTTTAAATAGAGGCAATCTACCTGTGTTTTAGGTTACATCAATTCAAATTTGTCCTTGAATCTAAATACACTAATTTAATACAAGTTCTTATTAAATATAAAAAATAGAAAACAGGAGGGGCATATGAGTGGATCAGTCAGTTAAGCAGCTGCCTTCAGCTCAGGTTATGAACCCAGGGTCCTGGGACCGAGCCCTGAATTGGGCTCCATGCTCAGTGAGGAATCTGTTTCTTGATCTCCCTCTGCCCCTCCCACCTGCTTATGCTCTCTCTCTCTCTAATAAATAAATAATGTAAAAAAAATTTTAAAGGAAAATGTTAATATTCTTGTAGTGCTCACTGTATTTGGGATCATTCTCTCTTCCTTTTACATATCAAACATTTATTTATACATGGCTCACGTATTATGTAGTTTTGTAGTCCAAAAGATTAAAACATTCAAATTAATTTCAAGTGAAAAGTGCCAAAGAAAATCACTAAGCCATTCCATTCTCTAAATTATCTGTCTTCTCAGCCAGCTCACAAAGGTGTATGTCTCAAGGGATCTAGGTTGGTGACTACATTTATGTAACATAAAGAATGAGCTAATTAATAAAAAGAAAAAGGCTGGTTACCCAGATAAACATTAAATTGATAATATGGGATTCGATCTTCCCTACAAAGAATTGGGATAATTGCCTTTCCTTCAGAAAATCTTCTACTATTTCCCCGGCATTTTCACATAAAGATTAAGTATTTTCACATACTTAATCTTTACCCTAGTTCTTTAAAGTACCTAGGTTCAATCCCATTTTACAAATAAGGAACTGAGAGGTCAAAAATCTAAGCTATTTATCAAGGTTAGAGTCAGCATTTGAACCCAAGTCTCCAAATTCCAAGGAAAACACCTGATGGGCCACTCCACTCCAGCAACAAATTACCCACTCTCTCTCACGACCTGCTGAAAATGCACAGAGCCACACACAGGATGAAGGATAAAAGTGTGGACCACTCATAGCCCACAGGATTGTCAGCAGATGTCCCATGGCATATGCCGGCACATTCTGTCAGCCCCTTGGGGGCACCAGAGCATCAGACGACCAAAATGACAGGTTGTACAAAGATCCAGACTCATTACAAATGGTCCTCCTTTTCCTTTTGTTTCGTTTGTTCTGAGCAGCTGGCATCTTTCAGTGAACTGTCGGTATTATATTTAAGACATAGTACATCATTAAAATAAAGCTCGGGGCTAATAATTATGTCTTGTTCAGGTGTTTTATGACTAAAGATTCTGACTTTCCCCCAAGGTTTCCAACTCACTCTTTTCCAAATTGCTTCTCTAAGGGCATTTGTTACATTGTGGACGTGTCCCCAACAATTAAATAGCAGTTTAATCCTCCCTCTCTAGATCTTTCTTTTTGAGGTAGTGTCCTGGAGCCTAAGCTACTTCCACTTTCAAGACGGTATTTATGGAGTCCTCAATACTGTGTGAGTGTGACTTCACACAGAGGTTAATCAAAGTGGAAAGCCCAGTTCCCAGCCTTCACGCTGCTCACACGAAGTAATACTCCTACCCCTCCCTGCTCTGCCTCCATCCCTGTCTTTGTTTAATAGTTGTTAAGACTCAAAGCACCAAATTTAACTCTCAGGTGAGGAAAAGAGCACAGAACCTGGATTAGACAAGCACTTAAGTTCTAAGCCTTATTTTATCTGTAAAATGGGACTGAAGGTAGTCCCCACCATTCACAACTATTGTGAAGAGTATGTGAAATCACTTTGTTTCTTATAAAGAAGCTAATACTTTAGAATTGGCAAAAGCATTCTCATGGAAGTTACCTCTTCAGGGCCTGGTAAATCCAGGTACTTTGTGGGGCTGCGGAGGTTGGGGGGGGAGGCAGGGAGGTAACTCTTTGCTAGTTTACATCTAAAGTGGAAAAGTCTCTTGGACCATTTCTTTCCTTAGGTTGGTGTCTAATTTCATTCTGGCAGGTGGCAAAGCAAATATTACAAAGGGACATCTCCTCTATGCAAGGCAGCAAGAGCACTAGATTTACTTTAATGACCCTCAGGCTCCCCCCCCCCCCCCCATTTCTTACATCCTTGAAAAAGAGGAACTCAGATTTGGCCATTCACAAATTATTAATTTACATGTTAAAGCATGTTAAAGCTAATGCTTCTTCGTTTTCTTACTGCATGGGATTCACAAAAAGCATTTTGACCCAAATATTTAAGTTATACACTTAACCAAGATTCTCTTAGGTTATTTCTACTCAGCTCAATCAAGTTGGCTATCCAGTTGCAAATAGCTGAACTATTTAGATTTTACAGTTTTTAATCAGAGATATCCTTGGTATGGATACCCAAATCTTAGACATACATATAATTTTTCTCTCTAACGTAAGTGATATATTTTTAATATAATTTAGAACTATCAAGGAACTTTAACCCTTGGTCATTCATTAATTCTTTTAATAAATATTTTTGGCCTCTTTTCAGGACAGGTGCTTTTCTATGGACTGAGGATTCAGAAATGAATAAAAACTGAGTTAACCCATCTTTCCTAGGATTTATAGTCTAGTAGAATTACTCTCCACTAACTTGACTTGCTTGATCTCCAGGTTATACTCAGGTAGGTAAGTTCAACTATCTATAAACTAATTGTTATAAAATATTTTAATGTAAGCAGAATAGATTGAAGAACCCATTTATTCATGTAAGTTCACTTTGACAGTTTGATTCTGTTCAAATAGATAAAATAAACAAAATTCCAAAC
This sequence comes from Martes martes, assembly GCF_963455335.1. Lineage (NCBI taxonomy): Eukaryota > Metazoa > Chordata > Mammalia > Carnivora > Mustelidae > Martes > Martes martes. The sequence goes on along the minus strand of NC_137890.1, from coordinate 28,227,639 downwards.
TTCTGCAAACATTTTGACCTCATTCTCAAACTTGAAAAACAGCAACAATTATTAGATTTGCATAAATCATATTACCTAACATTTATTAATCACTAACAAGGTGGCATGTTCTTAACATGGATTATTTTTCTTAAGCCCCATTACTATTAACATGATGAAAGATTACCTCCAATTTCCAGGTGGCAAATGGGAATTAGAACCAAGAATCTCTTGCCAAGTCTAGCCCTTGACACACTAGTAAAATAAATGAAATATTTCCTCACTCTTTTATATGTTTTATTTATTTTATATTTTTAAGATTTTATTTATTTATGAGAGAGAGAGCATGTGCACAAGGGGAGGAGGCAGAGGGAGACGGATGAGCAGACTCCACACTGAGCACCGAACCCAATGCAGGACTCAAACCCAGGACCCTGAGACCATGATCTAAACTGAAACCAGGAGTCAGATGCTCAACTGACTGAGCCACCCAGATGCCCCTTATATGTGTTTTAATTTAACATTTTTGAGAACTTACTATGTGTAAATTATAGTGCTAAATTCTGGAGAAGGGGTTCCTACCCTCAAAAGCAATTTATAATTGAATAGAGCACACAGACATACGCAGAAATAATATAAGGTATGAAATTAAGTTGGCAGAGGTAGTGGTAGAAGGAATCCTGGATATGGACCAAGAAAGCAGGTTCCACATGAGAACATCACTACTGTGGTAAAGTGGGTGCTTGGGCACTGTTCCTCCCTTCCCAATAACAGGATTAACAATGTATAGCTCACCACTCAGAGACTTGGACAAGAAAAAACAAAAAACAAACAAACAAAAAAAAAAAAAGAGCCTGTCTTGAATCTCTGCCAGCAAGATGGCTAATAGAGGAGCATCCTTCCTCTGTGGATATCCTGGGTCAGCCTTCAGTTCCCTCCCCTACATCCCTCATCTGCCATGTTCTCCCCATTGTGGGCCCCATTTATTCAGACCACCTATACTGAGCTTCTCTCCCACTGACCACCCACAGGAACAGACTCTTTCCTGTGGAACCTGAGGAATGCCCCCACTTAACCTCTTTAGTCTGTTTAGGCTGCTCTAGCAGAATATCATGGTCCGGGTGGCTCATTAGCAAAGGACATTTATTTCTCACAGTCCTGGTCACTGGGAAGTCCAAGATGAAGGAGCAGCACATTTGGCGTCTGGTGAGACCCACTTCCTCGTTCATAGACTACCATCTTTTTGCTGTATCCTCACATAGTGGAAGATATGAAGTAGCCCTCTGAGACCTCTCCTATAACGGGGCTAATCCTATTCACCAGGGCTCTACTTTCATGAACTAATTGCTTCCCAAATGCCTTACCTCCAAATATCATCACATTAGGGGTTAGGTTCAACATAGAAATTTTGGGTGGACACAGACAATTGGTCTTTTTTTTTTTTTAATGGCTCTTTCACTTATTATAAATAAGATGTGCTTATTTTTAAAATTCAAACCATTCAAAAGGATAGGAAAAAATACAGACTACGTTTTTTCCCATCTTCCAGCTACCTGGGACTAACAGGCCCCTGGGCACCTGACCCTTGAGCTTATTCTCTTACACACAAGGACACCACACCCACACACAACCTCAAACATATACTCACAAACCACACACATCTACATATCACATCACTTCAGACAACATGTGGGATACTCAGTGTCCTGTACCACCCAGAAATGGAGCAGGGACAGTCATGGAGGCCTCAAAAAATGACATCTAAGCCTAAGCAAGGGGAAAAAGATTAATCTTGTATCCAAGGGCAGTACCTCACTCAGAGCAAAGCATTCACAGTTTGGGCACCAAAACTTGTGGTAACAGAAGAAGAGTCCTCTGTTGAGAACTTTTCCTCGTGGACAGCATTATGAGGACACAGAAGGCATTTTATGCCCAGGCCTCCCTCAGTGGGCACCAGTCTCAGAGATGGCATTTCTGGGAGCAGTAAGAGCAGAGTAGGTATGTATAATTTCCCAGGAAATAGGCATATTATTGAACCAAGTCAGAGCAAGAGAGGAAGAAAATGCTGGACACTGTGAGTAAAAATACATAACATGAAACTCTCCCTAAGGACTCCCAGAATTGCTGGAAAGAAATCTTCCATGAGTCTTAGGTCCCTCAGAATTCATGGGACAGATTTTGGGAAAAAAAAAGAAAAGAAAAAAAAAAGACTGCTTTGTAGCTGTTATTCTGACCCTTAGGATTCTGGTGTGGGAAATGTGTGAGACACAGCAATACAAATAAAGTACAGAGCAGATAAGACCTGAAATCCGAGCTTGCCAAGTCCCTGACATCAGCAGGCCGCAGAGAAAATACCTCCCCGCTGCCCACTGCAACAGACACCAGATACCCGACACCATAAAAAGACAGCCAGCCCCAAAGAGTCAAAAACAAGAGCTGCAATCAAACAATCTGGGGGATACAGACATTTTCCTTAAGGCAAGTCACAAGATACTCTAACAGAATACAGCTGCTTAAATAAACCACCCTCACTGCAAAATCTCCACTGGCAGCATTCTAGTATGTGAACCAGGCAAGTTTTAAAACAAATCCATGCAAAGAAAAAAAGAATATTTTTCCTGTCTTGTTTTTTTAAAACAACAACAAAGGATAGAAATGCAAATTGTATTAAATACTGGCTGATGACAAAGGGTGACCCCAGCTAGGGAAAATGAGTGCAATTAGGAAAGAGGGGAGAAACTAGAACTTCTCAGGATATAGAATCACAAAATGAGGTATCATCCTATTTTACAATATATGACTTAACCAGGAGATAAAACATAATTTGCTGGAAGATGTTTGTAAATGTTTACATTTTTTATACATTTTATGACTGATATTTGTTTTAAAATGATATCCATTTTCTATTATTGCTTCTGGTAGATTTTTAAGTTTAGTTCTGTAAAACAATAGCTTGCTTCCTTTTCTAAGTAATTCAGTTCAAGGTTTCTATCTTAATGTTTGCTGAGAGGCTCAAGACAGTCACATTCAATGTCGCATCTAAATAAAAAAATAAAACTTACTTTCAGTTTGAAAAAAAATCTTAGAACGAACAGAGGTTCAAAGTAATAAGGGCATATCTGGGCAGGGGAAACAATCCCTTTAGCTAGAGAAATTCGGCATAAGTTAAAAAAAATTAATGGACATCTCCTTTGGTCTTCTATTTTTTGATGTCCCCGAGAGATGCCAGACTCACCTTGGTATGACTTGACCTTACAGAGCCTCTTTTGACATGGACTGATGCTCTTTGGTTTCAAATAAATGCTGTTTTCTGGAGATTTTTACTCCTTTTCTGGCCATCATCCCGGAAGTATTGATCAGTTTAGCGCTCCTGCCCTATTCTACCTCAGAATGGCGCCAGAGTGATCTCTTAAAACCCAAATTTCATCAATGCCTCTACTACTTAAACCTCTGTGGCCATTCCCTCTCATCTCCCCATAAAAACGCTCAATGTCCTTAAAAGCACCAAAAGGATCTTCATAATCTAGATGCTGCCCAGCTTCCAGCTTCCAAAGAACAAAGTGGGACCCAGTTCACATAAGGTCCCCTCTAACCGCTGATGGATCCATTTCCGAAAGGACCCCCTCCCATGGAACCGGGCTGGGTTTGTGATTTGAATTTTCCCTCCCAGATCTTCTGCATTACCCCCAGTGAAAACTGAAAGTTAGCGTGTTTTGTTTTTGTTTTGTTTTGTTTTGTTTTGTTTTAATTTAGAAAAAGAGGAATCACTCACTATTCTATTGCAGGAGTATTTCCTTATCTGCGGCCATACGATCTAAGCCCCCGCCCCCCAATTACACTGTAATAAAAGTTACATGAGTGTGATTTCTCTCTCCCTCTCAAAATTATTGTAGGGTGCTCACCCTTCTTCTTGTGACAACATGAGATGGTAAGATGCCTCCATGACGAGATGGAGTGAAGAAAATGACGTAGACACTGCGTCCAAGCCTTAGGCTGTGATTCGCCAGAAGGAGGATCATCGGCACTGGACCGCGCTTCACGGGGCGGATGATGAAACTGCGGAAGGCAAAACTACAGATGAGTGGGGCCGCAGTAATTATTTGAAACCTTTGGTGTCAGTTGAAGCCAGCTCCGAAAGCTATTCCAACTCATTTGAAAAATGTTTTAAACTACTTTCTGGGGCGCCTGGATGGCTCAGTTGGTTAAGCGACTGCCTTAGGCTCAGGTCATGATCCCGGGGTCCTGGGATGGAGTTCCTCTCCCTCTCCCTCCGCCCCTCTCCCTGCTTGTACGCTCCCTCTTGCTCCCTCTCTGTCAAATAAATAAATAAAATCTTTAAAAATAAATTTAAAAAGCGATAGAACTGAAAATAATGGCCTTTTTTAAAAAAATAAAATTTTAAAATAAACTTTCTCTCTTTCGCTTTCTTCATCTGATATACTTTAATATTGTATTGTTTGTTTAATCCCAACATAGGTGGTCCCTTTTTGTTTTCTATAAGGCATCATTTCCTAGGTCATGATTATCATGCTGACTCTGGTATTTCACTACTTTTAAGCTCCCCCGCCCCGCCCCGGAAGAGTCTAGGTTGTGCTTTTCACCTTGAGGTTATTAGGCCTCAGCAGTAAAAGAACTCTGTGGGAGCCTCCTCCTTTCTGCCTCTTTCTCCCATTATTCTAGGAGGAGTTCCCTATCCAAACTGTGGCTTCTAGCTCTGATCATTCCTACAAAGATACCAAAGACCCAAAGCCCAACCATCTCTAGACTGTGCTCAGTGAACTCAGAGCTGACCATAGAATAAAAGTGGGTTCACTGGCCCTTTGCCTTTATAATGCTGTAAACTCACACTGCAGATGGCAGTTGTCCCACTGGCAATTGCAGCCGCCAACTGTGTGACCTGGTGTCTCTCGCTGTGACGAGGACCTGGAAGCCATCAGCAAATGATTCAGCCCTGGCATGGAGACCCTTACACTCTGCAGTCCTCACCCCAGAGTACCCGATCTGCACTGGAGATTTTTTGGAAATGTGGATCTAACATTCTTCCAGGCTCAGCTCACCAACAGGGGCTGCTTGTTTCCATTTTCACTTGCTTGTAGATATATATATTATTTTAATTTTTAGTCAACAGAATCTTACTTCAGAATAATTTTAATAGAACTATTTGATAATGACATCAAAATAATAAACCAATGTATCATTCCATGAAACATATTTCAAAATATTGTATATTTAAATTATTTTAGCACCCCTTTTTAGTGTCACAAGTGACCCAGTTTGTAATTGTTACCAGAAGGGAGGTGGGTGGGGGATGGGTTAAATAGGTGACAGGGATTAAGGAGGGCACTTGTTGGAATGAGCGCCAGGTGCTGTAGGGAAGTGCTGAATCACTACATGGTACACATGAAACTAATACTATGCAGTACGTTAACTAACTCAAACTTAAATGAAAACTTTTCAAAAATTTAAGTTTTTTAGAAAGGTGTCCCAATTGGGACATTAAATTATATGGCTGCTCTACTTGATGGTGTGTGATGAGAAGAGCAGAAGCTCAAATCCGTATCAAGAGAGGTGTCCATCTTCTCCCTATGTCACCAGGGCATTGCACACTGAAACTGACAGTCCTTAATAGCACCACACTTGAACAACGCTCAGCCACAGCAAACAGCCTGCAGGGAGCACAGGCTGAAGGTAGTGCTTTCTTGGCTGCTCTTGGGTCCCAGGGCTGTGGATAAGGCCCAGAATGCTTCCAAATACCTCCAACTAGCTGTGTGTCTGGCCGGGAGCTGCCTGAGGTCTTAGATGGGGTCAGGATATTCAGGGAGAGCTTTCAGGTCTTGGCCAAAGAAGAGAGACCCGGCCACACAGAGAGCAACCTGGATTGCCAGTGGGGCAACAGTTACCTGTGAGACAAGGGACCCTGCCCACAGGACAGAGCAGCTAAGGGGAAGGCCAAGGACTTTGCAGGAAATTCCAAGGGCTCCTCACCCATGTCAGAAGACATTCTAAGTTCCCAGAACAGACAGATACCATCTTGTGGTAGAGGAGGAGAGAGAGCAAGCATTAAGAAATGAGCCATTGGGGCACCTGGGTGGCTCAGTGGGTTAAAGCCTCTGCCTTCGGCCCAGGTCATGATCCCAGGGTCCTGGGATCAAGCCCCACATTGGGCTCTCTGCTCAGCAGGGAGCCTGCTTCCCCCCCCACCTCTCTCTGCCTGCCTCTCTGCCTACCTGTGATCTCTCTGTCAAATGAATAAACAAAATCTTAAAAAAAAAAAAAATTGCTTAAAAAAAAAAAAAAAAGAAATGAGCCATTTAAACTACATCCAACAGGATTGAAGTTAGTTTAGACCTTTAGTTACTTTCTACCTTCTAGACGAGGCTCCTTATTTTTCTGGGCACACCTGGGTATAATGCTTGCAAATTTGCAACCCTACTATGCAAGCAGCCTTTTGCAAATCTATATAACTCTGAAGCTGCTGCTTCCAAATGAGATTAATCAGCTAGCTCTTCTGGGTGATATCAGCTTTAGATCAGAGAATTTCTTCCAGTTGTTGCTCAGGAAAGTTAGATTTCTCAAGGTCTGTGAAAAGCAAGATAGAGGGTAGAAGAGAGAGGGAAGGACTCCCAGGAGATTAAATATGGGAGAAAAACATTAAAAGAAGAGGTAAGAGAAACTGCATCTATGTTTCCTCAGTGTTAGTCCTGTTGAATATTAACAAAGGCTTTCATTTCAATTACAACATGGTAACAAATGGGAAACTGGGCATTGAAGAAACAATATGAAATGTTCCCAAACGCTCAACAGTAAGAGCTTCCAGAGTCAGAGTCTATGGGCCCAGATACCTTTAGGGATTACTCCATGGGCTGTGTTGATTTTGTGCTGGAACACAAAAGATACCTTGCACCCAAGAGTCTTGAGGAGTTTAGAAACTTCAGATCCTACATATCACCGTCTCAAGTGTAAAATTATCATGCCCTCTGCCTGATCTCTCCCTGGCGCTCTCGTTCTGATGACACTGTGGGAAATATGAGAGACACGTGATAATCTGTTTGGGGAATAAGGGAAAGGTGTTGGAAAAACAGAGAACGTATTCCCTGGGAAACTATTTGAGTTCCACTAAGCAGAAAAATGTACAAACTTACTCCTAATTCACTCTGAAGTGGTGTGTTTCAATTCCCTTGTAAAATACAGAAACACAAAATCGGAATGTGTGTCCCAGCAAGAGCTCTCTTTTGAGAGCTTAGGCCAAAGAGAGCAAAATTTACCCCACCACCATGTGCCATAAATCATAGTCTACAAAACACACAGTTCCTGCCTGCCCATTTTTTCCCTTAAAAGAAAGAGTATTATTGTGTTTTCTCCACAAAACTAAAATACCATGAAAATTTTAAAAGAGAAACAAAAAAAACATCTTTTCACCAAACTGCCCTTTGGTTCCACACCTCACTTAATTCGTTTCGATCTTCACCATCCTCCCTCTCATCTAAGTGGGAAATCTCAACATTGTCCTTTGCTCCTTACCTCTCCTGGACCTTCCCCACCTGCCTCTTCTCCCTGACAGTCTTTCTTCTGTTCCTACTGTCACGTCCCGAGTGGGTCTCTTTGGCATCTCACCCAGCTGTCTGCCTCTCTTGAGCTGCCCTTGTCTTCACAACTTAGTCTATCCCCAGGTAAATCTTTCCACTCTCATCCTTTCTGTAAACCACCTCTGGGACAACCTTCCTCACACACAGCTCAGGTAAGTCTCTCCTCAGCTCTAGTTCTTGACATCTTCCTGAGCCTGAACAACACCCCAGAAGCTTTTATAATAGCCTCTATGACCAGCCCCCCATTTCCTGTGCTATTTGTTCCTTGTCCTATACCTTTTCAGTCATCTTCTGTCACAGTGATATCAAATTATAAATATTTATTCAAATACCTTCCTACTTTCAAAGGTTTGTACCGCATTCTTCTTTCTGGACTATTCTTTGTCCCATCTCTCTCCAGCCCCAAACAAACAAAGACTTCTTGAAATCTTAACCATGTGGCAAAACTCAGCTCCAAGAAACCTCCTTCATGATCCTTTCCTGATTTCTGTGATTAAAATTAGTGTTCCCCTTTCCCACACCTTCCTATGTCTGGACCATCCCATCAAGACTTACCGCTTTCTACCCTATACTGCAGATAATTGGGTTCATTTGTCTTTCCCGTTAGATTGTAAGCTGCTCAAGAGCAGAGCAATGTTTGTGGGGCAGAATCTATTAGGCCTCGTGCTGGTCAAAGTCAACTTTACCATCATTATCGAGTAGGTAAAATGAACTGTTCTTTATCAACAGGCTAATGTCTACTTGAGAGATGTACAAATTACATTTTCTAGAGGTATCATATCTTTAGTGAATTTATTGGTATCTATAATTAACAACATGCTTAAACACCCTAACTTTTAAAATTATGATATATATCTGCATTGGCAATAAAGATTTAAAGTTAAATCAGAATTACCATGTGTTATCCTTTACTATAGGAAATTGCAAGAAGAAACTATTGTGTCCTAGTAAGACAAGGTGCTTGAAGTCAAAAGATTCTCCTGCTCTGCTTATGAAATGCCTGGTCTTAGGCAAAACCTCAAACTTGAACCTCAGTTTTCTAATATGTAAAATAAGGAAGAAAATTCCTGCCTACCTCTTATAGATAGGGAGTCAAATAATAGATGCAACAGTATTTTCAGAACTGCAAGTTTCTTTACAAAGAATGTGTATTAGTGTTATCCTGAATAAAAGACTAACCCAAAGAACATACTTCAAGTAGCAGTCTTCATGCTTTGGAAAAAACTAATGAAGTAGGATATTACTACTGTTTTAAGGGGCTGGCTGGTAACACTTACATAGATGGTGTTCTTGTCTAGAGGACTTGCCTTCTGCATTCTTATTCCATGCTGGTTGGTAACTCTTAACATAGGAAATTACGCAGAGCCAATGGAATTTCATATCACAATTTGCAGACATAAATTGATTGATCTGCCTCTCCCAACTTTTCCAAAGTCACAGAGGCTATCCCAAGAATACCTAATATGTGACTTATTTCTGTGTCTACAAGTCTAGTTTGCTATCTTTTCCAAAATGCAGGAGGACACAAAAGCCTCTTGCTTAAAAATTCTACAAGCGTTATAGTCACACCACTATACTGAAGGAAAGAAATTAGGAAGAGACAAGAATAGTAAATACCACTAAGAAACACTTTAGTTTGGGTAGTATGGGTAGTGTAAGGCTATATGAGCTAACAGGCCTCCAGTTTAACCCTTTGGGTGCCAAAGATTTCAAATAATTTTTAATAGTTAAATGGTTTCCCAACTTCCTCACTTTGGGCTACATGAGGCTTCTTATTGGTCTTCCAGTTCACCATAATTTCTTTTTTTTTTTTTCAATTTCATTTATTTATTTGAGAGAGAGAGAGAGAGATCACAAGCAGTGGGAGGGACAGAAAGAGGGATAAGCCAACTCCCTGCTGAGCACAGAGCCTGACACGGGGCTCAATCTCAGGACCCTGAGATCACAACCTCAGCCAAGGTCAGACACTTAACTGACAGACCCACCCAAGTGACCCTCCACCACACTTTCAGAAGTCTTCCCCTCTTTGCCACTACTGAAATGAAATGGTCCACCTTCTCCAATTGCCAAACTTCTATTCCTCCCTGCCACCTCAAGTCTTCAGTGAAATCATCTCTGATACCCTCTGGAAAAAATATTCACCCCGTCCTCTATGTTTCAAGTCAGCTTCTCCTATCATTACTTTAGTACTTCTCTGGGATGTCTTTCTGTACACATATGTCTCCAAATTTCACAATGGTTGGGTTCAAAGGCCTTTTTAAAATCTCTTTGCACATAATGGTGTCAGAGATGAGTACATTATGTGTACACAGTAAATATTTAGAAATATTTGTTAAATAAGGGCACCTCGGTTGCGCAATTGGTTAAGCCACTTAGGTCATGGCCCCAGGGTCCTGGGATCAAGTCCCACATCGGGCTCCTTACTCGGCAGGGAGTCTGCTTCTCTCTCTGCCTCTGTCTGCCACTCGGCCTGCCTGTTCTCTCTCTCTCTGACAAATAAATAAATAAAATCTTTTTAAAAAAGAAATATTTGTTAAATGAATGAATCTATTATCAATAGTGAAAATTGATTATTATACCATTATATTTAAGTGATGTCATAGAGATTTTGGTCCTACTTGCTTCTCTGTCAGTTTACACAGAATGGCATGTATTCTATGAAGTGTCTTTTTTTTTTTTTTTAACTCATCCTCTGTGAATATCTTCCCCCCCCCCCCTGTAATTTAGGTTCTTTCTCATTGGGTATGATCATTGTCCCTGTCCCCACTTTTAATTTCTACTGTTTCTATACTCTGCTACTTCCTTCCTGCTCCCCATTTTGATTAATAGGTCCCATATCCTCTCTCTCTTGTTCTTATGAATCTTTGAAATGTCTTGACTTAATGTATTTCTTGACATGGCATAATTCTTTATTTGGTTTTCATACCTATCATGCGCCAAGGGAAACACATCTTTATATTAGGCAGGATTCTGACATGTCCAATCATAATCAAAATATCCCAGAAGTCTCTCCCTCCCTTTTCTATCTGCATTGCATCCACCTTTGTTCTGGTCCCACCTTCTCACACCTGAGATAGAACTGCAACAGCCTCCTAACATCTCAGTCTGCATCCAGTACTCCCCCTTCTAATCATAATACGTATCACTACCAAGTTATTCTTCCTAAAATACTGGTTTCATTTTATTAATCCTAGGCACCAAGGCTTTTACCTTCCCTTTGACAACACCCAGCATTCAAGATTCTCACAATCTGGTATATCCTGTCTTTCTCATTTTATTCTTCATTTCTCCACTCAAAACATTTAGTAGATTATTTTGGTAATTGGTTCAAAAGACATTTACCCAAACCACACTGATATTCATCCCTTTATGTCTCCTCTTTTGCCTCTGGGCTGGCCCCATGATGCTTTTTATCACTGGACTGTGGCAGAAGTGAGGCTGTGGGGCTTTTGAGACGAAGTCTTGAGAAACCTCGCACTAACATAGGCCTCCCTCCTCAGAAAGTCTACTTCTTTGCCTAGAATTACTCTGAGTTTATCTTAGCCCAAACCACAACCTTCCTTTTAGGTCCCATGAACACTCCGAGGGGGAAAAAAAAGATCCTTTTAATTTTGTCTTTCCAAATGTAGTGACAGAGCTCTAGGAGAATGCAACCCAACCCACCATCTAATTTCCTGGAGAACAATAACTGTTTGATATACAAATCACAGTGAGAAAATCACTTCACCAAGCCTCCATTTCCTCAGCTACTTGGATGAATCTTTGTGGACCTCCTTCCAGATCGCTGATCCATAAACTTACCTCTTCTAAACTGACCTTCTCCAGCTTCACATCCTCAGTAGTTCAAGTCTCATTCCCCACTTCAGACTTCTGCTTCTGGGCAAGATGGAATAACAGAGACCAGATTTGCCCTCCTGTCTGAAACAACCGAAAAATGGACAAAATATATGAAACAAAGGTGTCCAAGACAATCAACATCAGGCAACTGAAAATAGTAATCTCTGAGAAATGTAGAACAAATGAAGGGCGCCCAAAGATTGCCCAGCTTATTGCATTGAGGAGCATTTCCAGCACACAAAGGAGGAACTCAGTCATAGCCCGGTGAACAACGTGAGTTAAGGATACAGAGCTGAGAATTCAGGGACACTGTGGAGGTTATAGGTAGAGGGACAAAGTAAAAGAGAGGGAGAACAGTGCAAAGAAAGAACCTTCAGAGATTTGCAGAGGGCTCCGCCTTAGGTATTCACATATACTGATGAACATATGCATGTAAGGGAACTAAAATTAAGTCAGATGTTTACTTCACACCACACACAAAAATCAATTTCAAGTAAATTAAGCAAAATAAATGCAAGCAGCAAAACTTCTAGAAGAAAATAAAGAGGATCTCTATCACATCAAGGTAGGGAGTTTTTCTTACATAAGGCACCAAAAAAGCACTGGCCATAAATAAAAAGATTAATAAACTGTGTATACGAAAATTAAAATTACTGGAGCACAAAGGGCCATATATTAAAGTAATACTGACACAAGTCAGACACAGAGAAAAGATATTTACAATCCATAAAACCAATAAGCATCTTCTGCTCAGAATATACAATAAAACCCCACATACCCAGGTTTTGTAAGATAACAACCTACTAGTAACAGCAAAAAACAAATAAATAAAAACTAAAAACTGGGTAAATGACATAAAAGACAATTTTTTTAGAAAAGGGGCAATAAGTGAGATATATAAAAAATTTCTCAGGAAAATAAAATCATAATAAAATACCATTTCACACCCAGCTCACGGATGTGCAACCATTCATTCATTCATCATGGATTCTTTGGAACCCTATTAGGTACAATGCTCTATTAGGCACATAGAAACATGAAAAGGTGAATAAATGACAATTATTTCATTTACTTTCTCTACTAGGATGGGACCCCAAAGAGGGCAGGCACTGCTTCTTATTCTTCATTGTATCTTCAGCATTTAGGACAATCTCTGGCATTAGGCAGAACAGTATTCAATGGCAGAAAACTGATGCAAATCCTACTCTGAGAATCTCACAGTGTGCGAAGAGGGAGACAAGAAAGCAGCAAACCCTAATACCTCACAGGGATACCTGAGAGTGTCCACAGAGGAGCTAGATTTGGGAGGATGTGCAGTTCTCCAACACTTTGGTCAGACTCTACAAGGAGTCAAGATTTGAAACAAGGGAAGAAGTTTTGCCTGGCATAACTTTCTTTTTAAGTCAGTACAGGATATGCACACACACACACACACACACACACACACACACCTCAAATAACTAATTCCCTGATAGTAAATAACTTCATCTTCAAAATTCCAGAATAAGGAGGAAGATGAGGAGGATGAGGAGGAAGAAGAGTCTAAGCCATCTATAGCCACACAATTTGCCATGATGTTAGTGTGGCTTTACTACTGGCCATCTTCACAAACATAAGTTTATTATTTCGTTGCCTTCCTTGATGTTACTCTACTGCTTCAGAAAACGTGCCCAGGAAGAAAAAAGTTGCAAATAACTTTATAGTTAGTTTCAAGAACTTCCTAAAAATCCCACTTAAGTGAATACCAAAATGCTCAACTTTTTAATCCAATGACTGTTCTCTAAGACCCTTCAGAACTCTTGACTCCACCAATCCTAAATTATCACATCATAATCTTTACTCAATCCCAGTGAACATCCTCTACCCACATCCCCATACTGCTGTCTGCCAGCTCCTCCAACCTCCACTACCCTCCAAACTTCAAAGATCTGCTTTAAACCAGACTTCCATTCATTATTAGAACTCTGGAGAGGTAATTCCCTCCCCACCACCACGCCCGACTTTACTGTAGTATAAATAAATTCAGCTTCGTCATATCAACAGGTTTTCTGGTGATATTTTCAGAGACCTAACATTCTATAATCCTTCTCCTCTTCTTTGTCCTTATCATCATCATCATCACCATCATCATCATCATCACCACCATCATCATCATCATCATCACCATCACTAACATGGACTGAGCCGTAATTACATGCCAGGCACTTGCTAATTAGTTTAGATACCTAATAATCACATCCCCTACACAAATAGAGTATTTCTAAGCAAGTGACTAATTAAATTATAGGATATATACTCAAATGAGATGTCAAAATTCTTCCAAAAGAGAAGTTTGTATTTTTCACTGTCCTTCTTCATAGAGATTATGGGAGCCACAGAGGTGCAAGTCTGAAGATACTCTGGAGCAGATCTCCTTGGTAAGCACCCCTGGAAGCCATCTGTGAGTGCAGTAGTACTAGCCTTCATGGCTCAGCTAAGTTGAGTTCTATTAAAAGTTCTATTTTAAGAGAGATAAATGTTCTCCTCCTCTCAGTATTAAAAGGAAGTGACCTTCTCACAGAAAATATTAGCTGATGAAATGAATAACGAAGGTGCTAAAAACACGAACAACATAAAGGTAGGGAGACTTTAAGGAGGAGAAATGTCTGTGTTCTGCCTTTCACCTCCAAATAAAGAATAATAGGTGTTCCGTTGGCAAACTGTGAGAGGGAAATGGGGTGACTGAGCTTTGCAACTAAAATATCAACTGTATATTGTAATTTCACTTTTGTAACACCACACTTTTTCCTTTGTGGCACTGCCAGTAAAAATTCATTTTCAAGCAGCACAGCTCAACAGCCTGGGCCTTTGCCTTAATTCACTTTTCCTGCTAAGAGCCAAGGAGAGAGGTAGCCTTGTATAAGGAGGATGGACGGCAGAGCACTCCATCGGAAGAGGCCACATGCTAAATTAATCATGTTCCAGCCAGAATTTGCAATTCTTGGAGAGATGCTCAAGACGGTATGAAAAATTTAGAGGTAACAGAGAGAGAGGGAGAGTTTGTGAAGCAGAAAACTTCAGAGGGCCCTTTAAATGTGCAGGATGCATTAGAACTTCTCACATGTGAACAAGATACTGGCCTTACCCAGAACACAATAACTAAGGACTGCATTCTCATAGGTGTGCCTTGGGAAGGGAACACTCATCCTGGAACATAGAAATTTCTGATTTGATGGCCACTTTAAGGGATTAGTATACTCATGAAAATCATCCATCTTAAAATTTAACATCGACTCATCAAAGCCAGCAGGCAAGGATAGTGTCAATCCAAGATAACAAGTCCCGTTTAAGAGCCAAGCTTGATTGCTTAGATGAGTTTGGGGCTTTCTTAATTGTTATCATTATTTTCACACATACTCTCCCTCTGTTTCTGCTTTTACCTAACTAGTTTTATTTCTGAGTTCTTAGGATCTGCATTTTCTGTTAAGGACTTCACCACTCGTTCACTACAGGTAGTCAAATATGGCCTATTCTATAGTTTCTTCATCTCGAAAATTAAAAAAAGAAATTCTTGATGCATCATAAATGAAAACCATGAAAGGTTGTTTTTTGTGTTTTTCTAAGAACAGTTTGTCTATAGGGACTCTTGATTTTTAATATTTTTTTGATTTAATTTCTTTTAATTTATTTTTTTGTGTTCCAGAATTCATCGTTTATGCACCACACCCAGTGCTCCATGCAATACGTGCCCTCCTTAATACCCACCACCAGGCTCACCCAACCCCCCACCGCCTCCCCTCCAAAACCCTCAGTTTGTTTAAGAATTTAAAAATAAATAAATAAATGCCCTAACTACAATGACAAGAAACTTAACATGAATGCAATGCAGTTTAGTTATATTCCATGACAGTTGCAAGAAAAATGTTGTCCTTCTTTCCTTGGGGACCCTCAAGTGAGACCGGGAAGAACTATTCTGTCACACCTCACTCCCGATCCCAACATCTCTTCCAACTGATCATGCAATTTCCTTTCCTGTGGTAGAAAATGGCTTCCGCATGGCCAGAGAAGAAGAGACTATGGCAAACTTTGGATTCAGGAAATTATGAGGCCTCTGCTCACAGTTGCAATTGGACGTGTGAATTGTCGAGCTGAATGGTCTTGGGGAGTCACAAGATGAATGAGTGCTGGAGCTAAAACCCACTTGCCCTCCAGAGCCTCTGGCTGCCCAGGTCTTCTAACATTTTCTCCCTCTCTGACTCTGTGATTTAGTCCCATCTCCTCCGCCTTCTCTAAAGGGACTTCCCTGCCCCAAATCCCATGTTCTTAATCCTAACCTTCAACCAGCAGCTAAAAATTCATTCCTAGCAGGCTGTTAATAATGACTGACAAGAAGCCTGAAATACAATCCTTGTCTGCTCTCAGGAGCTCAGTTATTCCTTGGTTGTGGAGAGACATTTTCCCCTTATCATCAATTAATATTTTATGAGTTGCTGTTTCTTTTTATTAACTCCATCCCGAATCATTTAGTTTTTGAACTCTCTTTCCCCTCCCCGATCCTCTGCTTTCCAGGGGACCCTCTCCCTCCTCCCAGTGAGATGTGAATTACAGGTAGCGAGTTGCTCCTAATGTAGCTCACCTCTTCTAGTCACTTAAGAAAGCCACTTGTGGCCACTAAAAGCAGCCCTCAAAGCTCAGTACTGGAATGAGAAAGAGGAACTGAGTCTTACATAGCTTTGAGCTTTTCTTTAGTTCCTCCAATGCATCACACTCAACTCAGCCTTTACACAGCTGTGTCCCATCTTCCTGGGACACTCTCCATTCCCTACCACCCCAAGTTCTAACTTGGTCTCATGCTTCTGAGCTCAAGGTACATTTTATTACTTCAGGTAGATATTGGGTAACTCTTGTACATAAAACATTTAAGTTGGTATCCTGAATTACATGCTCCCATAGCACCTGGTACATCTACTTACTCTGCTTCTGAAACATCCAACATTACTTATTGTCTTCCACACCAGATTGAAAAGATCAGTAGGGCTGGTTCCTTATTGTTTGACCAGTGAATAATAAGTGTTTATCAAATGAATGAATAAAGGCGAAACTCATGTTTGATTCTTTCTTCTATCTGCCATAACATCTAGCAGGGTAACTGAGACATAATAATTAGCACTCAATAAAATGCTTATGGATTAAATGCAGGAATAAGAACCCTGAGGATGTCAGCTGAATTCAGCATTCCCCAAATCAACTGGGAAAATCCTTCCTACAATGGCTGTTGCCTGATCTCTCAGTGGGCCCCTTGCCTTGCTACTTGGCTTAGATAAAAGCTAGAAATAACAGCACTACAGGAAAAAAAAAAAAAAAAGTAATATGCAACGGAAACTAAACTGCCACACTTAGAAGTAATATTATTTTTCTTTCAACTCCTACTGTTGAACATTTTCCCCCAAACTCCCAAAAGGGAAAGATCACTGGAAGCACACCCATTTAAAAAAAAAAAAGTCACCCCCTGATATGTTTTTTTTTTTTTACAAGATGTGTGATATTTAAATTCTCACCCATGAATATGTAGCTAATATTGACTAATGGGAAATGTAAAAGGAAGAAAGCTAAGGTTTTTTAAAGCACATCCATTGAAATTAGGGTCATATGTAAGAAATTTGTTTAAAAAATTTTTTCTGAGCCACATCCAAAACTCCAGAGGGCACATAAAATAATGGAAGTGTAAACTACTGGGATTTGGTGCTGGTTAGTATGTTGGCACAATACATGGCTTCCTGTGTGGTTTAAAAAATTAAGGAATTTTTCCTTCTTCCTTTATCTAGTAGCCTCCAAAATTAAAACAGTTTTCTTTTCTTTGTGGAATAATACAAGCTAACCAAATTATACTCTAATATTTTCATTCAATGACTTGGAAAGTCATGAAAATGTTTGTATGGGGAGTTGCCTATACAGAAAAAGAAAGAAAGGACCATATCAGAAGGATTTTTAAAAAGAAGATAAAACAAAGAATTCCAAGGATTGTCACAATCTGATCTGCATAAATAAAAGATAATAGCTTCCCTGAGCTGGCCAACCTTTGTGTGGAGTGATCGGTCTGTGGAGAGTCATGTCTGAGAGGCTGCAGGTCATTATGGCAGGATAAAGCCTATTTCTCATTTATATTAAAGAATCTTGCCTGTTAAGGGCTTGATTTGGATCTCAGACATAAATGCGCCCAGGGCTGCTCACCTAGTTAAGTCAATTGCTACATATGCATTCTCTCCCTAATACACACACAGAGTTTATCATTCACAACTCAACCATTACGCCTAATGTTCTTTTCTTGATTTAGAAAGAATAACAGATCAGAAGGACTCAAATTGAGGGGATTGGATCATAAAATATAAACCTAAGATAGAATTTTTTTTCTAATTTTGTATATAAGATGTGAATTTTCTCCCCTGTTATACAGAACTTGTTACATCAAGAGAAGACAATAAAACTGTTTCTGTTTTTGTGTTACTTTTTGATTTACATTATTATCTGGTTCCAGGCAAGATGGATTATTCCGAGACAGTATCTGGAGATCCATGCAATGGAAATTTTTACATGATAAAAAAAAAAGAAGAAGAAAGAAACGAAAAGTCCAAACAAGTCCAAACAACTCGATAAACAAAGCCTGACTACAAGAATGGATAAATACTTATTAAGAAACCAAAGGAAGCTATGGTTTGTGGGGTCCTAAGAGAAACTATGTGTATAGTTGAAAGACTTCCTTGAGTTGGGCTTCGTAAGGTGCCTGTAGTTTTCGTGGGGTCCCCACCTTGTAGGTCTGTGGGTTTAGAAATTCACTGTAAAACTTCAGCCAGGCATAATCACAATCAGGCCCTACTGAATTGAGTTGCATCAACATTAATTTAAAAAAAAAGATTAACTGTACAGAGATTTTCAATTAAAAAGCCAATGGATTAATTTATGAGGCATTAATAATATGACATAATAGGAAAGTTCTGGTCAGAAGATTGGAGCTATGGTCTTAGATCTATGTAATTTCCACCTTGAGACCCTTTGTGAGACATGGCTTCTCTGGTTCTCAATTTCCCTAATCATAACTGAGAGGTATTAAGAGTTAATTCAAACCCATGAGAAAATAGTTCAATAGCCAAATGAGGAAAAGACAGGAATAGAAGGGTGGTATAGTAGGTTGTCTTCAGTTGTTCTCAAAACAACCTAAGACAACCTAGAAGTCCCCAAATGTATCAGTACTGAGGACACTTATACCAAGAAGCTCCAAGCATAGATGTCAGGATGATTTGAAAGTAAATGAACAAAGGGCTCATTCTGCAGAGTATTGAACCTGTGACCTGCAGACCCAGGAAGGATCATAAACTAATTTTATTGGAAGGTATTGCCTAAAACAATTGTTTTCAATAGGAATGGTAGTGCCCCCCAGGAGAGGTTTGGAAACAAGGAAGGGTTTTTGTTGTCACAAGGATTAGAGCCCAACCAGCATTTTAGTTAGCAGAAGGCAGAGATGCTACGTCTCTTGGAATGCACAAGACAGTTCTGCACAAAGAATTGTTCACATAGAATTTTGTACAACATCGTATTCATGAAGGTATTTTTATAATTATCTAATTTTGGTGTACATATAGATAGTATTATTTTCCCAGTTTTAATATGTGCTGAATTTGCAGGATGGTATGCAAAGTAAATCAAGGAACAATTATAGTTTATTATGATATTTTTATCAATAAAGTTCACAGTTTTGAACAATCTTACCATTCATGACATTTGAGTCAATAGTAAGACAGTCTACATTGATGGCTGTGGGACTCATGATGATGGTACATACAGATATAAACATCTTTTTAGAAAAAAATTACTTTCCTTTCACTCTCCTTCATCATAAAGTTAGGTCATTATTTTAATACTTATAGTCAAGAGATATTACAAAATGTTTGTTACATAAAAGGGAAGCATTGGGTATGACAGCATTGAAAACACTGATTTAGGGCAAAGATCATCTGTACGGTAAAAAATAAAAAATTAAGGGGGGAGGGTGGTTCAACTGACCTAAATGGGACAAACTGCCCTTTCTAGGAACAAGCAAAATTTTGTTCCATTTCTGGGGACAAAAATTTGAAGGGAGAAAGTAGGAGGAGAAGTATGACTGAACCCAGAGCACCTAGTGAATATGTAGCCATCCCAGAACAATGGAAGGGTAAGCTAAGGGCAAGTGTCTCTGGGCCTATTTCCCACTTGGAATCCTGGGAAGATGTCACTTTGTACTATACTCCTACCCAGAACATGGTAATTACAGCAGAATAAAAAGGCAGTGGAGCACACATAGGCAGCAGACCAGAAAAGGTGGCCCTGAGATTACAGTGGCTCCATGTGGTGGGTGTGGAAGGAATCCTGTCATTCACAGGTGCTTTCAGTGAGGGAGTCAGCTCGCAGCCGAGAATAGCAAGGTTAGCCACGCAGGTTGCCCTCTTGTGGGTAAGCTAACCCTAAAGGAGGTTCTGTGATGTGGAGTGGATGGTCAAAGCCAGGACTGAATGGAGACCATGGCTGAGATCAGCAGACCACAGCATCTGCAGAATTGGAAAAGGAGCCCTGACTATGCCGAGCCGATAGATCAAAGCAGCAGAACCATCAGGACCAAGCAAACAGGAAACATGGAAAACACTCAAACCCAAGACCCTTTCCCTTCCAAAACCTCCTTTCCTCACTGGACCTGACATTAACCAGCTAAGTAAAAAATAAAGAGGAGACAATTTTTTGGACACATCTCTATTTTCCAAGGACTGCATTTTTATCTTCCTCTTTAGTATGTGCCTCTCCTTTCTATGTGCATCAGAAGTTGTTCATCCTGAACTTGGACTGTGGGAACCAGAACTGAATGTGAGTCCAGCCCACAGCATTACATTTATCATGAATCTAGGACGACTAAAATAAAAACAAGAATAAGAATGCCATCTACTGGCATGGAAAGCAGCAAGAACTCTAGCAAATCTGCATTTAGTTTAAATGGGGAACATAAAGAAGGAAAACAATTTTTTTATTTTTTATGTATTTTTTATTTATTTTATTTATTTATTATTTATTATTTATTTAATTTTTTTTTTAACATTCTGTTATGAAATGGTGATTGCCAGAGAATGGAGAGTCACACATAAATAGGATTAAGGGGATTGATCACAAATAAATAAATTCTTTCTTAACTAGTTAATCTCTTATCTTCATCTCTCAATTTTGTATTTGCTACAAGAGGCTCCATTTGGACACAAAAGAGGTATATATAATGACACAAAAAAAGTTTTATTTTATTGATTTAGAAAACTGTTTCAAAACAACCTAGTCTTGTTCTTTCTTCAACCTTTTAAAATATGTATTTGTAAGTTGGTTTGCCTATGTAGACAGAATGATAGAGCATGTGACTCTGTCAGCTGTTTCCATTTTCTACATATTGGGAGTTACATTGGATTTCGTTTGCACAATTTTATAGAAGGCAAGCAAGAGACTGATAAATTGTATTTGTCAATATTGATTACCATTTATATGATAATTTGGTGAATTTTCCTCTGTTAGCAAGTGATAATTCAAATTTTTAAACTTTTTCCATAATGAATCATTTCTTTCTAATCATTTGTTACTTTAAAACCCCATTCAAAATATAATATTTCATTAGGTTCTTGGTGACTTGGTAAAATGTCCACAAAGTCAAGGTATTTCATTGCCTACAAATATCCAATTGTTTCAGAACCGTTTGTGAAAAAAGATTATCCCTTCTCCTGCTTGGCACACATGTTGAAAACCAACTGACCATACATGTGTGGGTTTATGTCTGGATTCTATATGCTGTTCCATTAATCTGTTTGTTTGTTTGTTACACACTAATCCCATATTCTTTCAATTACCTAGCTTTATAGTAAATATTGATATCAGGTAGTGTAAGTCATCCAAATTTGTTCTTTTTCAGGTTGTTTTGGCTACTTTAGGTCCTTTCCATATAAATTTTGAAATCAAATTTTTAAATTTTTACAAAATTTAAAATTTTTACAAAATTTTAATGTCAATTTTTACAAAAAAGGGCTGCTGAGATTCTCACTTGCGATGGGTTGAATTTATAGATCAATTTGAGGAGAATTGACAACAATATTGAATCTACTGCTCCATGAATATATCTTTGCATTTATTTAGGTCTTTTTAAAATTTTTCTAGCCAATGATTTGCAGTATAAAATTTAATTCAAAATGAATCATATACCTAAATGTTATGGTTAAAATTATAAAAATTTTAGAAGAATAGAGAAAAATTCTTAGTGACCCTACATTTAGCAAAGATTTCTTTAATAGGACACAAAAAAATCACAAACTGTAAGATAAACTGGATGTCATCAAAATTAAAATTTTTCTCTTCTAAAGATACTACTACAAAAATGAAGTGTAAGCCTCAGACTGGGGAAACCATTGCAAAGCACATCTATGAAAAAAAAATGCGTCTAGAATGTTTGAAGAACTCTCACAGTTCCCTTAGAAGAGAATTCGCTTTTTTAAATCGATAAAAGATTTGAACAGGTATATGATCAAAGGAGATATATAGATGACAAATAAGCACATCAAAGATGTCCAATATTAGTCATTAGGGAAATGCAAATTAAAACCAAAATGAGATCTCAGTACATTGCCATAGACTGGCTTTTTAAAATTAAAATGATTTTCTATGCCAAATGTTGGTGAGGATGTAGAGCTATTAGAACTTTCATATACTGATGGAAGGAATAATAAATTGTACAATCACTTTGGAAAACAGTTTGACAGTTTTAAGTTAAAAAGACACCTACCATATAACTCCGTAATTCCATGCCTAGGCATTAAGTTAAGAGAAATAAAAACAGGGATGTCTGGGTTGCACAATGGTTGAGCATCTGACTCTTGGTTTCTGTTTAGGTTGTGATCTCAGTGTCCTAAGATCAAGCCCTGCATGGGGCTCTGCACTCAGCACAGTCTGCCTGTGAGTCCCTCTCCCTTTCCCTCTGGCCTACCTGCTCATGCTCTCTCTCTCTCTTTCTCTCTCTCTCAAATAAATAAATCAATCTTCTAAAAAAAGAAAGAGAGAGAGAGAAAAAGCATATATTTCTACAAAGGTTAGTAAAGGAACATTCACAGCAGCTTCATCTGTATTAGCCAAAACTGGAAAAAACCCAAACGTCCATCAGCATATGAATGGATAAATAAGTTGTGTTATATCCATAGAGTGGATTACTACTCAACAATAAAAAGAAATTAATTTACTCAGAAATAAAAAAGATTACATTACTGCTACATACATGAGATAACACAGATTAACTCAAAATAATTAAGCTGAATAAAAGAAACCAAACAAATAAAAAGGGCATATCATCTTATTCCATTTACATAACACTCTGTAAAATACAAACTTAACTTTAGTGACCCAAAACAAGTTAGTAGTTTCCCAGGACTGGAAGGAGGTTGGGGAAGGAAGGAAGATAGAGATTATAAAGAGGCACAAAGAAACTTTTTGGAGTATAGAAATGTTCATTGATCCTGACTGTGGCGATGGTCTTACTGCTGTATACATATGTCAGAACTCACCAAAGTTTACATTTTAAATACATGCAGTTTACTTTATTTCAACTATACTTCTATAAAGCTTTAAAAATAATGTCATTCAATTGTGGCAAAAAGCTGAGTAAATAAAATATTAATTTTTAAAATTTTTATTTTTGACAGATATACTTTTGGTGTTTCTGGTGCTTTAATCGTCAGTGACATTATCGGCACAGTATTAATATAATAGACCTTGTATTCTGGTACTTGTGCACAGAGTAGAGGTACAGAGTAATATGATTGCATCTACAAGCTGGACTCACCTACACCCCAAAATTTATCACTGGGCTATTCCTATATTTTCTATAAACCAAGTAGGATTCCACGGATTATCTCCGCAATTGAGCTTGACCATTCAATCATTAGACCCATCTATACTGATAGATGTGAAAATGTAACATTCAGCATATCCCATGCTTCTGAATGATCAAGCTAATTGTGCACATTAAAATACAACCAACCACAAAACTGCAGCTTAACCTCAAAAGATGGCCAATTAAGTTGGTGTGAAAATAAAGCCACTTCCCCTTTACCTAGAGTTGGACATTTTAACAGAGTCAAAGAAAAGCTTTCAAATCTTCCTCTAGTTTGCTTCCTTTCCAGTGGCAACTGGGCTTGCTTCACTTCACTGAGAATGAAGTCAGTGACAGGAAGTAGGCCATTTTCCTTTAGTTATGTGGACATGCAAGGTAAAAAGAGAAGTTTCCTCTCTTGGGCCTTAAGAGTTTAGAAATGGCCCAAAACAACATTGCAAACAACACTGTAACTGTTAAATCCCTAATAGGACGTAAGAGCTCATTTGGTCCATTTCCCTGTATCTCAACAAAAATGTTTTAAACAGTCCCAAAAGATTGTCATCATTTACAAGAGTTTTCAAATCCTCAGAAGAAATACTCTTAATCTCTTTTAGAAAATTCCTTTCAGCCAAGGAGCCCATGGCTGAAGTTTCAACTAACTCTGAGGGACACTTTTTAAGAATCAATGAGCTTGTTTCCCAGAATTGCTGCACCCGTTTGCACTCTCGCTAACAGAGCAAGAGGGTTCCCCTTTGTCTACATCCTTGCCAATACCTGTTGCTTCCTATGTTGTTAATCTTAGCCATTCTGATAAGATGTGGTATATGTACACAATGGAATACTATGCAGCCATCAAAAAACCCGATATCTTGCCATTTGCAACGATGTGGCTGGAACTAGAAGGTATTATGCTAAGCAAAATAAGTCAATCAGAGAAGACAATTATCATATGATCTCCCTGATACGAGGAATTTTAGAGGGAGGGTAGGGGTCATGGGAAGAAGGGAGGGAAAGAAAAACAAAACAAGATGGGACCGGGGAGGGAGACAAACCATAAGAGACTCTTAATCTCAGGAAACAAACTGAGGGTTGTTGGGGGGTGGTGGGGGAGGGATAGGATGGCTGGGTTATAGACATTGGGGAGGGTATGTGCTATGGTGAGTGCTGTGAATTGTGTAAGACTGAGAATTCACAGACCTGTACCCCTGAAGCAAATAATACATTATATGTTAATAAAATAAAAACAATTTTAAAAAATTTTAGCTTTATCAACAATAGCCAAATTATGGAAAGAGCACAAATGTCCATCAACTGATCAATGGATAAAGAACATGTGGTGTAGGACAAGATGGCGGGGAAGTAGGAGGAGGCGCCTTTTCAACCTGCACCCTAAAGTGAGCTGATTACCTACCAAAGAACTCCGATCACCCATGAAATCAGCCTGAGATCAGAATTATACACGTCTGGATCTCTACGGGGGCCAGAAGACGCCAGTGGGCAGGTAAAGTGGAGTGGGAACGTCGGACTGATATCGGAAGATAAACAAAAGGGGGAGGGAGCCACCAGAGGCGACCGACTGGAAAATAATACCCCAATACGAGAGTGCCCGGCATCTGGGGACCAGCATTAACTTGGAGTCTTGTTGAAAGCACTCAAAAGAGCAAAGACTCGCGCGGGGAAATTGTGGGAATCGGGGCGGATAGGGATAGGGGCTTAAGTCCCCAGACCCAGGGCAGCATCCCCTGGCGCTGAGCCGGAGAGTGCGGCGGAGAAACCTGGTCTTTGTCCCGGAGCCGCCAGTGCGCCCGAGAACGGGTGGAGTCCGGCTCCCGTGAGGGACTGGGAGCCACACCAGACG
The DNA here is from genome assembly GCF_963455335.1 of Martes martes. NCBI lineage: Eukaryota > Metazoa > Chordata > Mammalia > Carnivora > Mustelidae > Martes > Martes martes. Next base: position 28,202,486 of record NC_137890.1, on the reverse strand, counting down.
GCAGAACGCGCACCTTACTGGAGATGCGTGCGTGCCTCAACCTCCCCTGAGAGAGGTGCACGAACGCCCAGCCTGGTGTTCTGGGACCCACGCGGTGATAGACCCACGCGGCGATAGAGCCGATAGAGCTGGAGGCGCCGCGCCCCAAAAAATCCCCTGGGAGAGGTGCGCGCAAGCCCTGAGCTCTCAGCCCCAGCCAGCGGGAAAATCTCAGTGTGCGATTGCTGCTTGGAACCTCTCTGGCGGTCTGGAGCTGCCCAGACAGCCACAGCTGCCTTGGTTTTGCGTACAAGCAGGAGATCCTGCGTCCCCAGGGACCGCGACTCAGAACCTGCTCTGCCAGCGGCCCAGCGGCTGCAGCACCTGCAGGGGAGCAGACTGAGGCTTCTCTCTGAGAGGGAGGTTGGGGTGCAGTTTTCTTTCCTCTAAACCTCCCAAAACCATCAAAAGCTGTCAAGGCGAGAGAAAAGAAGTGAACAAACATAAAAACCTCCAGAGAACAAAAACCTGAAAAAAACGTTTTTCTTAGAGCCCACCCCCTTGAGGGGGTCGGGAGGACTTAACTCAGGGAACATCATTGACTGAAAACCCACGTGGCAGCCCCCTCCCCCAGAAAACAAATCAGGAAAAAAAAAAAAAAAAGACTACAAGAGAACAACCACCACTACTTCATAGATACAACTTTTATTTTTAATTCTTTCCCACTATTCTGGTTCATTTTTTTTTCTTTTTTTATATAGATAATTTTTTAACCTATTTACCATCACAGTGAGATGTCCAGTACATCAAATTCCATGATAAACTTCTAACCTGAATTTTTTTGATACATACACATGTGTTTTTCTTTTGCTTTTCTATTTTCTTAATTTTTAAAAAATTTTTTAATTTAGTTTAGTCCAGTTTATTCCTTTTTTATTTTTATTTTCTAATAGTCATATAGAGTTAAACTTCAAGGTAACCCCCTTTCTCCAAGCAATGCTACCCCTATAGGTGAACCAATTTTTAATCCCCCTTTTTCTTAGGAAAGTTGAGTCCTTTAACAAAGATATCAAGATACATCCAGGAAGAATCAAAATAACCTTCCTCGCCCACACCGAGAATCTATAACCATGCTCCCATCTTTTTCTTCAGCCAGTGTCTCTGTGTATTTATGTTTGTCTGGATAGTATATAAATCTTATACTTGGGGTTCTTCTTGACGAGGCTCCTCCTTTTTTTTTGCTTATATATATATATATTTTCTCTCGTCATATACTTTTATCAGTCTTTTTGTTTGTCTGTTTTTGTTTGTATACGTCATAAACCTTACCCTGGGGCCCATTTGGGCTGAACCTTCACTTTTATCTTCCCTTTTTTTCCTGTCTCTCTCTCTCCCTCTTTTTTCTTTTTCTTTTCTTTTTTCTCTCATTTGGGTGGGGAATCCTGAGTGCTCAGAAGCGTTCCAGGGTGCACCTTGACTGCACCACGGTCAATACACCCAGCTACATCTGTCCAGTCATCTCTCACCAAAATGACTAGGAGGAGGAATCCCCAACAGAAGAAAAATACAGAGGATGGGCCTTCTGCAACAGAGCTAACGGCTATCAACATAGACAATATGTCAGAAAGAGAATTCAGGCTAACAATTATCCAGGCAATAGCTAGGTTGGAGAAAGCTATGGATGACCAAACAGAATTGATTAGGGCAGAATTGAAAGCGACCAGAGAGGAGGTTCATAATGTTAGGGCAGAGCTGAAGGCCACCAGGGATGAGGTTCACAACGCTCTCAATGAGTTCCAATCTAATCTAAATTCTCTAAAAGCTAGGGTAACTGAGACAGAAGATAGAATTAGTGATCTGGAGGACAAACAAATAGAGAGAAAGGATCAGGAGGAAGCCTGGAACAAACAGCTTAGAAGCCACGAAAACAGAATCAGGGAAATAAATGATGCCATGAAACGTTCCAACGTCAGAATTATTGGAATCCCTGAAGGGGAGGAGAAAGAAAGAAGTCTAGAAGATATAGTGGAACAAATTTTTCATGAAAATTTTCCCAACCTTGCGAATGGAACAAGTGTTCATGTACTAGAAGTAGAAAGGTCCCCCCCCAAGATTATAAATTCAAAAAAAACATCCAGGCACCTCATAGTAAAATTGAGGAATCATAATTGTAGATACAATCTCTTGAAAGCCGCTAGGACAAAGAACCTCCTTACATACAGAGGAAAGCCCATCAGAATAACGTCAGACCTGTCCACAGAGACCTGGCAAGCCAGAAAGGGCTGGCAAGATATATTCAGGGCACTAAATGAGAAGAACATGCAGCCAAGAATACTTTATCCAGCAAGACTGACATTCAAAATGGATGGAGAGATAAAGAGTTTCCAAGACCGGCAAGGCTTGAAAGACTATGCAACCACCAAGCCGACACTGCAGGAAATATTAAGGGGGGTTCTATAAAAGAGGAAAAATCCTAAGAATAGCATTGAACAGAAATATAGAGACAATCGACAGAAAGAAAGACTTCAAAGATAACACAATGTCAATAAAAACGTATCTCTCAATAATCACTCTCAATGTGAATGGCCTAAATGCACCCATAAAACGACACAGGGTTGCAGATTGGATAAAACGACAGGACCCATCCATATGTTGTCTACAAGAGACCCATTTTGAACCTAAAGATACACCTAGACTGAAAGTGAAGGGATGGAGAAGCATCTTTCACGCCAATGGGCCTCAAAAGAAGGCCGGGGTAGCGATTCTCATATCAGATAAATTAGATTTTAAACTAAAGACGGTAGTCAGGGATACAGAAGGACACTACATCATTCTTAAAGGGACTATCCACCAAGATGATCTAACAATTGTAAATATCTATGCCCCCAATATGGGAGCAGCCAATTACATAAGAAAACTATTAATCAAGATAAAGAGTCATATTGATATGAATACATTAATAGTAGGAGATCTTAACACGCCTCTCTCAGAAATAGACAGATCATCGAAGCAGAAAATCAATAAAGAAATAAGAGCATTGAATGACACATTGGACCAGATGGACCTCATAGATATATACAGAACATTCCACCCTAAAACAACAGAATACTCATTCTTCTCAAGTGCACATGGAACCTTCTCCAGAATAGACCACATACTGGGTCACAAATCAGGGCTCAACCGATACCAAAAGACTGAGATGATTCCCTGCATATTCTCAGATCACAATGCTTTGAAACTGGAGCTCAATCACAAGGAAAAGTTCAGAAGGAACTCAAATACCTGGAAGCTAAAGACCACCTTGCTTAAGAATGCTTGGATCAACCAGGAGATCAAAGAAGAACTTAAACAATTTATGGAAACCAATGAGAACGAAGACACTTCACTCCAAAACCTATGGGATACAGCAAAGGCGGTCCTAAGGGGGAAATTCATAGCCATCCAAGCCTCCCTCAAAAAAATTGAAAAATCCAGAATACACCAGCTGTCTCTACACCTTAAAGAACTGGAGAATCAACAACAAATCAAACCAACTCCACACGTAAGAAGGGAAATAATCAAGATTAGAGCAGAGATCAACGAGGTAGAAACCAGAGATACAGTAGAACGTATCAACGAAACTAGAAGCTGGTTTTTTGAAAGAATCAATAAGATCGATAAACCATTGGCCACACTAATCCAAAAGAAAAGAGAGAAAGCCCAAATTAATAAAATTATGAATGAAAAGGGAGAGATCACAACTAACACCAAGGAAGTAGAAACAATCATCAGAAGCTATTATCAACAGTTATATGCCAATAAGCTAAGCAACCTAGATGAAATGGATGCATTCCTGGAAAACTATAAACTCCCAAAATTGAACCAGGAAGAAATTGACAACCTGAATAGACCGATATCTAGTAACGAGATTGAAGCAGTGATCAAAAACCTCCCAAAAAACAAGAGCCCAGGACCTGACGGATTCCCTGGGGAATTCTATCAAACTTTCAAAGAAGAAATAATACCTATTCTCCTGAAGCTGTTTCAAAAAATTGAAGCAGAAGGAAAACTTCCAGACTCTTTTTATGAAGCCACCATCACCCTGATCCCCAAACCAGGCAAAGACCCTACCAAAAAGGAGAATTTCAGACCGATATCACTGATGAATATGGATGCTAAGATTCTCAACAAGATCCTAGCAAACAGGATCCAACAGCACATTAAAAAGATTATCCACCATGACCAGGTAGGATTCATCCCTGGGTTACAAGGATGGTTCAACATTCGCAAATCAATCAATGTGATAGAACAAATCAATAAGAGAAGAGAGAAGAACCACATGATCCTCTCCATTGATGCAGAAAAAGCTTTTGACAAAATCCAGCATCCGTTCCTGATTAAAACGCTTCAAAGTATAGGGATAGAGGGAACACTCCTGAACTTCATCAAATCTATCTATGAAAAACCCACAGCAAATATCATCCTCAATGGGAAAAAGCTTGCAGCCTTCCCATTGAGATCAGGAACACGACAAGGATGCCCACTCTCACCACTCTTGTTCAACATAGTATTAGAAGTCCTAGCAACAGCAATCAGACAACAAAGAGAAATAAAAGGTATCCAAATTGGCAAGGAAGAAGTCAAACTCTCTCTCTTCGCAGATGACATGATTCTTTATATGGAAAACCCAAAAGACTCCACCTCCAAACTACTAGAACTCATACAGCAATTCAGTAATGTAGCAGGATACAAAGTCAATGTCCAGAAATCAGTGGCTTTCTTATACACTAACAATGAAAATTCAGAAAGGCAAATTAGAGAATCGATTCCATTTACTATAGCACCAAAAACCATAAGATACCTCGGAATAAACCTAACCAAAGAGGTTAAAGATCTGTACTCGAGGAACTACAGAACACTCCTAAAAGAAATTGAAGAAGACACAAAAAGATGGAAGACCATTCCATGCTCTTGGATGGGAAGAATAAACATCGTTAAAATGTCTATACTGCCCAGAGCAATCTATACTTTTAATGCCATTCCAATCAAAATTCCACCAGTATTTTTCAAAGAGCTGGAGCAAATAATACTAAAATTTGTATGGAATCAGAAGAGACCCCGAATTGCTAAGGAAATGTTGAAAAACAAAAATAAAACTGGTGGCATCACGTTACCTGATTTCAAGCTTTACTACAAAGCTGTGATCACCAAGACAGCATGGTACTGGCATAAAAACAGACACATGGACCAGTGGAACAGAGTAGAGAGCCCAGATATGGACCCTCAACTCTATGGTCAAATAATCTTTGACAAAACAGGAAAAAATATCCAGTGGAAAAAAGACAGTCTCTTCAATAAATGGTGCTGGGAAAACTGGACAGCTATATGTAGAAGAATGAAACTTGACCATTCTCTTACACCGTACACAAAGATAAACTCGAAATGGATAAAAGACCTCAACGTGAGACAGGAATCCATCAGAATCCTCGAGGAGAACATAGGGAGTAACCTCTTTGATATCAGCCATAGCAACTTCTTTCAAGATATGTCTCCAAAGGTGAAGGAAATAAAGGCAAAGATGAACTTCTGGGACTTCATCAAGATAAAAAGCTTCTGCACAGCAAAAGAAACAGTCATCAAAACAAAGAGGCAACCCACGGAATGGGAGAAGATATTTGCAAATGACAGTACAGATAAAAGGTTGATATCCAGGATCTATAAAGAACTCCTCAAACTCAACACACACAAAACAGATAATCATATTAAAAAATGGGCAGAAGATATGAACAGACACTTCTCCAATGAAGACATACAAATGGCTACCAGACACATGAAAAAATGTTCATCATCACTAGCCATCAGGGAGATTCAAATCAAAACCACATTGAGATACCACCTTACACCAGTTAGAATGGCCAAAATTAGCAAGACAGGAAACAACGTGTGTTGGAGAGGATGTGGAGAAAGGGGAACCCTCTTACACTGTTGGTGGGAATGCAAACTGGTGCAGCCACTTTGGAGAACAGTGTGGAGATTCCTCAGGAAATTAAAAATAGATCTTCCCTATGACCCTGCAATTGCACTGCTGGGTATTTACCCCAAAGATACAGATGTAGTGAAAAGAAGGGCCATCTGTACCCCAATGTTTATAGCAGCAATGGCCACGGTCGCCAAACTGTGGAAAGAACCAAGATGCCCTTCAACGGATGAATGGATAAGGAAGATGTGGTCCATATACACTATGGAGTATTATGCCTCCATCAGAAAGGACGAATACCCAACTTTTGTAGCAACATGGACAGGACTGGAAGAGATTATGCTGAGTGAAATAAGTCAAACAGAGAAAGTCAAGTATCATATGGTTTCACTTATTGGTGGAGCATATCAAATAATATAGAGGACAAGGGTAGATGGAGAGGAGAAGGGAGTTGAGGGAAATTGGAAGGGGAGGTGAACCATGAGAGACTATGGACTCTGAAAAACAACCTGAGGGTTTTGAAGGGGCGGGGTGGGAGGGTGGGGGAACCAGGTGGTGGGTATTAGGGAGGGCACAGATTGCATGGAGCACTGGGTGTGGTGAAAAAACAATGAATACTGTTACGCTGAAAATAAATAAAAAATTAAAAAAAAAAAAAAAAAAAAAAAAAAAAAAAAAAAGAACATGTGGTGTGTGTATACATATATTTGGGGGGTGTGTGTGTGTGTGTGTAATGGAATATTAATCATAAAGAAGAATGAAATCTTGCCATTTACAATGGCATGGATGGAGCTAGAGATTATTATGCTAAATGAAGTCAGTCAGTCAGAGAAAGACAATACCACGTGATTTCACTCATATGTACAATTTAAGAAACCAAACAGATGAACATGGGGAAAAGAGAGAGTGGGGGGCAAAGTAGAAAATAGATTCTTAACCATATAGAACAAACTGAAGGTTGCTGGAGGGAGGTGGGCAGGAGGATGGGTTAAATGAGTGATGGGTAATAAGAGGGAGTTTGTGATGAGCACTGAGCATGGTATGTTAAGTGATGAATCACTAAATTCTATACCTGAAACTAATATTACACAGTATGTTGACTATCTGGAATTTAAGTAAAAACTTGAGAAAAAAAAGAATCAATGAGCTCATTACTTTCAGTCTTTTCTCACAGTTTTCTCTTATATCAGAGTCCATTGTCAGAGTTTTCCAAGTCCTTCCCATGAACACCGTCCCAGCTCTTCACAGTCTGGCTGCATGAGTGACTCTTCACCAGAGGCCCCAACTAGATGAGGATTATTTTAAGGGGGTTCCAAAATGCCCACCTCCCTGTTTATCCAAGGCCTAAGTGTTCAATAAACTTCTATTGAGTCAATGTATAACTAAATACATCTCAGATATAAACAAACTGGACTGAAAACTTTACATTTAGAATCCAAAATGGTGGGGCACCTGGGTGGCTCAGTCGGTTAAGCAGCTGCCTTCAGCTCAGGCCATGATCCCAGGGACCTGGGATGGAGCCCCACGTTGGGCTCCCTGCTTAGCAAGGAAACTCTGGAACTACCCCTCCTCTCCAAGCCATTACCTCTCCGCTGCCTTATTGTATGGCTTCCAACTGGGTTCCCTGGTCTGCCTTTGACTCCTTTAGCTTCTTCTCAAACCATCACTTAGAATGCATCTTTTTCCCCCCAACATTTATTATGAACATTTTCAAATAAACAGCAAAAAAATATTTATACAGTGAATTCATGTATCTACAACCTTAGTCCTATAATGATTATACTTACTTTATTATGTTATCTCTCCCTCTTGATCCTCTTAAAATACAACTCACAAGAACCTCCAATAGCTTCCTGTCTCCTTCAAAGGAAAAGCCAAATTCTGGTCATGACCAGCGAGGGCCCAAATGATTTGCACTATCCCATCTTCTCTGCCTTCATAGCCTACTGCTTCTTGCCTGCTCCCCTCTGACACGAATCCCCAGCTCATTCCTCCCAGCCGAGCTTGTGACCCTGTTTAAGACACACCAGTCTTTGCACTGGCCATTCCCTCAGCCTGGAATTCTCTTCCTAGAGATTTCTATGTGACTCATTCCCTCACTGCTTTCACGGTTCTCTTCACAGCCTGCTCTATTTAAAATTGCAAACCACCCTTTCCTTTACCTTCCTTCTTTCCCTAGTTTTTATTTCCTCAGTAGCCTTTACTATGATGGCACTCCACATTTTAGCTTTTAGTTTTCTCTGTCTCTCCCCATTATAATTTATTATTGTATGCAACACCCAAAACATTGCATTAGGCATTTTATATATGTTGACCTCAATTGATTGCACAATGCCTCTCTGAAATAGAGATTCTTACCCTCTTGTAATAATAAGGAAACACTCACAAGGAGCTGAATAACTTGCCCAAGAGCACCCTTATATGCTGGAGCAAGAATTACAACCTGGGTCTGACATAGCTGAGGTCCCTTCTTTTTCACATGATAGGGACACTTTTGGTGAGACAGGTGGGGCCCCCAGGTAGGCGCCCTAGCCAGAGGCCATAGTCACATCTTTTCCTCCTTTTGTATGTAAATGGTTCTTTCTTCAAGATGTACCTACTGAAATTCTAACCTTGCAAGAGGAGAAATCTCACATCAGGAGTCATCAATACTTCTTTGGGGGTAGATTAGATGACAAATAAAAAGAGAACCTCTGCCATGAGTAGGAAGTTTAAGGGGCCTGGAGTGTATAATATAGAAAAATCAAGTATTACAGAAATGCCAGAGCATTGAGGGGCACATATAGACGTATGACAAACTTCTCATTTTTCCCAGAAACAAACTAGAATTCAAGGAAAACTATGCATACATCCCTGCTTCATTCCTGTATTATCGGATTTATCACAAGACATAATAATACAACTGTTGATACATTGTTGTTTCTTTCGCTAGACTGTGAGTATCTTAAATCCCAGGAATGCAATTTATTCATCTTTGAACCCCCAGTGCCTAGCACAGTTTTTGGCACATAATGGAATCTTAATAGATTTTTGTCAAATTAGTTAATCAAGTGAGTGAATGAATGAATGAATGAATGATGATAAAAGACCTAGGAGCAAATTGCAAAGGAAACTCTACTAAGTAGCAATGCAAACTCTTTAAAAACCCTTTTATCTTTTCTCCTGGCTCCAAACAAAAAAGTACCACCTTAAGTAACACTATTGCAATTGCAGTGGGATTTGAAAGTGATTATTACATATCACAATAATATTCTAATTTAGGGTGATCTTTCAACACTGAAACAAGTGCATGAAATCCAGTAATTGGTTAAATATTGGTTTAATCTAAATCTGAACCTTAGTCCATGCACAACAATTCCCTTCCCCCAGGCAACCCCTTTCCAGTCCTCTCTACTGCATGACAGTATTTGTATCTATGTCTGGGTACTATATTTTACCAAAAATCCTTAAGATCAGAGACCGTGCCTTATTCCTACAACTAAAAGACCAATGCTCTGAAGACAGTGGGCATGCACACAATATTATTAAAAACTACAGTCAGATTTACTGTCTTTCCACCTTCTCCCAACTAAAGTAAGTAAAAGTAGGTTTTTACTACAAGTCAATAGTGATTACTAGGTCAACATGTATCAGGGCAGACAGGCTACCAGTCACATAGCTTCAGAAAGATCACATTAGACATACCACAAGACAATCTAATGGGCCATGTACAAGAAAACGATTATCATTATTAATTATAATAACATTAATTAGTATTGACATTTGCTATATGTCAGAACTCATACTAAAGTATTTATACACTTCAGCTCACTTAGTTCCTACGACACAAAATTCATTATGTACAACTATTACCCTTCATGTACTGAGTGAGCAAATTAAGCTATGGAGACATTGAGCAAACTTCTTCGGGTCATCCTAAGTGTGAAAGCAGGGACTGAGCAGGTTTGTATGGGCTCAAGGGTTCTACAGATCTATAATTTTAGCATTATTTTGATTGCTTTACTTTATTTGGAGTTTGGCTTTTGTGGAGGTTTTGTTTTTTGGGTTTTTGGTTTTTTGTCTCATTTTCATTTATTATTTATTTCATCCGGGTGTTCTTTAAACTTACAGAGATTGTCTTCAAGTACAGGATCTGTATCATTTTCAGAAAGCCTATCAACCTTCGTAGGAGTTGAGAGAGTTGATTTCTTGATTACCCTGCACTGTTCTATCACTTACAGTAATAATTACAGAAGTAAAAGTGTAATAAAATGGGAGGTTTTAACCCATATTTTATGACTCACAAATGGGCTCTTAAAAGCTGCCATTTTATTATTTCCTTTAGAGATACTTAATAGGTAATGTCAGTAGTAAAGTTTAGTGCCCAACCAGCACTTAATATTCCATGCCTCCAGAATTATCAACTCTCCTTAAAGGAAGAATAATCAAGAGTTTTGTTGTGTGCATGCGTGTGTGCGTGAGTGTGTGTGTGCGTATGTATCTAGTTTCATATCATCTAGGTTAATAACTCAAATGTAAAGGAGCAGGAATCAAAGGGCTACCGTCAACTATATAGATTAGGCAATGAAAAAAAATAGGAAAAGAACCAAAATGAGAATATTATCCAGAAAATTAAAATTGTATGTGGCTATACATATAGCACATACCATCTGGAAGAAATAGCCTTAAATTGTAGACACAGCATGAAACAGCCATTGTAGAGTAGGTTAGTTTCACATTAACTCATATAATCTGACCTCTTCTGACATAGTTCAACACCTGAAAATCTTTCATTCCTCTCTAATAAACTAAACATCTCTTCACCTTGGTTCAGCTAGATTTCCAATAACTACCCTAGCTAGAAGCTGCTGATTAACTGACTTCTTTTCAGTTCTTGCCTAACTGTTGGCTTCTTTGCATTTTCTGCAAAACAAGTGCATATCTTTATATTTAGGCATCATTGGAAGTAGTTTGTCCCCTCATAATTCAACTTGCAGCAAAGCCTAATCATCCCCTTTCCCAACATCATCAACCCAAAGTTGTAGGTATATCTGGCCACTACCAGTCTCTTCACATGGAGTTAACCCACAGAGTTGCTGTTGTTCAAGAGTTTACCAGGAGGAGCCAGCATTTCTGGAGACCTGGGAGATGTAGGTTATATATCAGTATTTTTAATACTGATTCTTTGAAATTTGTGGAGACTTGCTTTTTAATCCAGTTCGTGATCATTTTTTTGCTAAATGTTCCATGTGTGCTCAAGAAGAATGTATATTCTTTAAGCATTTGGTACAGATTTTTATTAGATCAAACTATTTACTGTTGTTCAGATTTCTGTATATTTATTAAATATCTTTGTTAAATATGACAATTGAGACAGTATAATAAATTTTTTACTATTATTAGAAGTCTGTCTTCCTCTGGTTCTATCAATTTTTACTTTATAGGTTTAAAATATTTTGTTAGAAGCATATGAGTTTAGAGTTGCTAGTCTTCCTGGTAATGTTAGTATTTTACCATTATTTAGTGACTCTATATATAATAATTCCTTACTTAAAGCCTATTTTGTCTGATAACATATCTTTGTCAGTTTTGTTTTGGTTAACATTTGCTTGGTGTATATTTTTCCATCCATTAAGCCATTCTATGCTTTTTTACTTTAGATGTAAACTAGAATATTTTTAATTTAATCTGATCCTCCCAGTTTTTAACTAGCATGTTTAATCTATTTTTCTTTATAATATTATCAATATATTTGGACTTGCTTTTATTTCTATTGTTCCTATTTTTAGTATTTCTTTAGGGTACAGGTTGAAACGGCACCTCCTCCTACTTCCGCGCCATCTTCTACCATCTCCAATTTTAGTATTTCTTGACTCTGGGGTAGATTTATTTAATCTATTCATTTTTGTTTATGTATTTGTTACTTTGTGTTGAACATATCTAGTGGATTGCTTCAGAGCCTTCTGCACTATCTGCCTCTTATTTCAGCTCCTGCTGCAGTGACCATTTCTATGTGGACTCCAAGAGCTTCACATAGGAGCAACCCAAAAAGCACCTTGCCTCGGCCCTGTGCCATATGCTTCACACTTCCTGCCCTTTAGTTTCTGGGGGTGCCACATACGCAGGCCTAGCCTAAACATTTTTTTTTTTTATAAACATATAATGTATTTTTATCCCCAGGGGTACAGGTCATAGCACATACCCTCCCCAATGTCGATTTCCCTACCACCCTCTCCCATCCCCCCTCCCCCCAGCAACCCTCAGTCTGTTTTTTGAGATTGAGTCTTTTATGGTTTGTCTCCCTCCCAATCCCATCTTTTCATTTTTTCTTTTCCTACCTCCCCCCAAACCCCCCACATTGCATCTCCACTTCCTCATATCAAAGAGATCATATGATAGTTGTCTTTCTCCGATTGACTTATTTCGCTAAGCACGATACCCTCTAGTTCCATCCACATCGTCGCAAATGGCAAGATTTCATGTCTTTTGATGGCTGCATAGTATTCCATTGTGTATATATACCACCTCTTCTTTATCCATTCATCTGTTGATGGACATCTAGGCTCTTTCCACAGTTTGGCTATTGTGGACATTGCTGCTATAAACATTCGGGTGCACGTGCCCCTTCGGAGCACCACGTTTGTATCTTTAGGATATATACCCAGTAGTGCAATCGCTGGGTCATAGGGTAGCTCTATTTTCAGTTTTTTGAGGAACCTCCACACTGTTTTCCAGAGTGGTTGCACCAGCTTGCATTCCCACCAGCAGTGTGGGAGGGTCCCCCTCTCTCCGCATCCTCGCCAGCATCTGTCACTTCTTGACTTGTTAATTTTAGCCATTCTGACTGGTGTGAGGTGGTATCTCATTGTGGTTTTGATTTGTGTTTCCCTGATGCCGAGTGATGTGGAGCATTTTTTCATGTGTCTGTTGGCCATCTGGATGTCTTCTTTGCAGAAATGTCTGTTCATGTCCTCTGCCCATTTCTTGACTGGATTATTTGTTCTTTGGGTATTGAGTTTGATAAGCTCTTTATAGATTTTGGATACTAGCCCTTTATCTGATATGTCGTTTGCAAATATCTTCTCCCATTCTGTCAGTTGTCTTTTGGTTTTGTTCACTGTTTCCTTTGCTGTGCAAAAGCTTTTGATCTTGATGAAATCCCAATAGTTCATTTTTGCCCTTGCTTCTGTTGCCTTTGGCGATGTTCCTAGGAAGAAGTTACTGCGGCTGAGGTCAAAGAGGTTGCTGCCTGCATTGTCCTCAAGGATTTTGATAGATTCCTTTCTCACATTGAGGTCCTTCATCCATTTTGAGTCTATTTTCGTGTGTGGTGTAAGGAAATAGTCCAATTTCATTTTTCTGCATGTGGCTATCCAATTTTCCCAGCACCATTTGTTGAAGAGGCTGTCTTTTTTCCATTGGATATTCTTTCCTGCTTTGTCGAAGATTAGTTGACCATAGAGTTGAGGGTCTATTTCTGGGCTCTCTATTCTGTTCCATTGATCTATATGTCTGTTCTTGTGCCAGTACCATACTGTCTTGATGATGACAGCTTTGTAATAGAGCTTGAAGTCTGGAATTGTGATGCCACCGACTTTGGCTTTCTTTTTCAATATTCCTTTGGCTATTCGAGGTCTTTTCTGGTTCCATATGAATTTTAGGATTATTTGTTCTATTTCTTTAGCCTAAACATTTTAAGGAGAACAGATAGAAGCACCAATGGATAAATTATTTCCATTGTTTGTTTTGAAGGACAGTCATAAAATTCACTTCTTACAACCTCCCAGCTGTATACCTAATGTGAGATTAAGCAACCATTGACTACCAGTGAAAAAGAAAAGGAGAGGAGAAAGAAATTGAAATTAGAAGATCCTGCCTGACTTCTTACAATTCCAAAACTACTGGTAGTAGACAGATGTTGGCAAGTCATGAGCTTCCATAGCTTTATTAGGTAGGGACAGTAATATTTCTCTCTCAAGATACCTTGAATTAAATGTGTAATACAGATAAATCTCTATTTTTAGAGGGTACCTCTAATTTGAATGTGCTATTTCATTATGAAAGAGTATTATTTAGCACTGGCAGAATACTTGGGGGTGATAAATTATCTCTATGATTTCTAAAGATGATTTTAATGCTGAGGAAAAAGCAAATTATTTCTTACATGCTAACAACAGCAGACTTTCCACTGGAATTATTCCATTTATTTCTACCTATGCTATGATCATGGACAGACTACTTAACATCTCTCAGCCTCAGTTTTCTTTTCTCTTCTTTTAAATGGTACCACCACCACCTACCTTGTATAATTATTGGACAGATGAAGACTAGCTGTTTTTACTACTACTGCTACTGTTACTACATAAAAAGTGCGCATGACAACAAAGACTATTGAATCAAGGCATGTTCAGATCAGTCTTGAATGCTTCCTTAAAGAAGGTCTTAGAAAACACTTAAATCATAACCAGGGAGGGCTTGGGATTTAGACTGGCCTGTCCCCCTTGCTACCTCTTTTACCCCATTTTGGTAAAAAGGCTGTAAACAAGAGTAAGCGCTGCTGAAAGAAATTTACTATTGAATTCCCCCTGAATCATATCCCAGCAACAAGGTACAGACTCAGAAATCCCCGTAGTTGGCCTACAAGGGACAACACACATGTGAGTAATTGCCAAGACTTAAGTACTGAACCACTTTGGGAAAGTATTACTTATAATTAGTGCCAGTAGGACTAGACACCTCTCTGTCTGCTCCAGAGGCATGAAATGCACACGATTTACCTCCCATCCCAGCATTTCATCAAGAAAGAGCAGCAGACACCTCTGTGCTTGAAAAGCACTGCAGAACAACTCCCGGTTGACCCCTGTCCAAGTTTTGAGTTGATGCAAAATTTCCATTTTTCTAGTTTTATCTGTTTTTTTCTTTTTTTATGACTGGGATATGTTATCTAGATCTTTGTACTGCTCATATTAATGTGGTCTCTAAACACAAGTCAAAATTCATTCTCTGATCCCAAAAGAGTCTATAACTACTTTAAAGAATTTCTCTCCACCACTTCTTTTTTCAAGGGAATTGAGCTGACAGGCCTGAGTTATTTCAGACAGTTTAGATACAAAATTTTATGCACACATTTGTTTTTATATATACTCACAGGTGTTCACACATATCTTTCATTTCCTTCAAAATTTAGAAGGAATAAAAACACGAGCCTTGAGTAAATCATACAAGATCTACTATCTATCTGGCACATCCTTTGTTCAGACATGTCTCCTTCCCATGTTTCTTTCCTTGCCTAGTCTATTTTATTCCATTTGAAGAGGCCAATGTAAGTCTCTTTAGGTTCTGCTCACTAAGGACGTTGTACTTTTGTATAACCTGGGAAAGTGATCTGAAAACCAGCATTCTTTCAGGACCTCAGAAGTCCCAAACCATAATAAACTCCACAGAGGAAAGCAACTAGAATGAGGAAACAGACCAATATTTTACAACCATTTCTACGAGGAAAACTGCCAAGGAAACTTGTTTACACGTAAGTCAGTATATCCAGATATGCTTTATGTTTTCTAGGTAGGCTTAATATGGGATTACAAGATGAAAGAAAGCATTGAGGCAGTCAAATTATTTACCAATAAAACAGCACTCAGCCTGAACGTGAATGTACAATTCCAGTGGTGCTATATAGTCTCTTTGGCAACTACATTGCACAGTATCAATCACATTCCTTTATAAATTTAATTTTTAAATGGGGCAATAAATTTACATGGTATAAAAATATCACCATGTTTAACGTTTCCTATTTGTCCTGACATTTTTATTATTCCAAACATAAAGCAGTTTATATGTAAATTGCCATATGCTCTTAAGTTAAACTGATAGGATCTTGTCTGTGAAGGACTCGTCATTTTGTTGTAAATATGTGCAAAAACCCATCTTTGCACAAGCAGTTCCAAGAAAAAGAATAAAAGTGTCACATAAAAGTAGCAAACAAACTTTGGGCCCAACTCAATTGGGTCATGAACAATATTTTGTTTTAGTCTTTGATTATGTTCTAACAATGACTATGTTCCCTATCATAATGAAATGAAAACCATTAGTTAATAAAACGTTACTCTTTATCCTAATATTTAGAGATTAAATGCGCAGAATAGGTTGAGCAGAGACTGCGTCTTCCACCATGCAACTGTCCCAGCTTCTAAAAATATGCACTCACACATGCACTCACACACATTCACTCACAGTTAAGGCACAAAATAGACAGTTAAGGTGCAAAGAATATTTTCTGTATGATAAAATAATTTAACTCAAATTTACTCCCTTTCATCACTGTCATAATAGAGTTTTGTTCATAAAGACTGTTTTATAGGAAAATCCACAATAGCCATATTTTAAGTCATTTAATCATCTATTTATCATATACTTTATTCCATTATCCAGCACTCTAAAGTAATATTTAAATAAATTGCATAGGGTAATAGAACAAATTGCATAACATTAAATTTTTATATATTTAAGGGATCCATGGGAGAGTAGCTATTTAGGATGAGGCAGGAGGATGAAGTAAGCAATGGTATTTAAAAAAACAATTACTGTATCCCAGGAGTGGGCTGTTTCCAAGATCATTTATTCATTCATTCATTAAATGCTTTACTAGCACCTCCTAAGTACCTGGCACTCTTCTAGACACTGGCAATATGGAAGTTGCTATAGACTGGATATTGGGCCCCTTCAAAATTCATATATTAAAATCTAATCACCAGTATGATAGCATTAGGAGACAGGGCCTTTGAGACGTGGTTAGGTCGCTAGGGCAAAGCCCTCATGAGTGGGATTAGTGTGCTTATAAAAAAGGACCTCAGAAATCCCCCTAGACCCTTCCACTATGTGAGGACACAGCAAGAAAATGGCCATCTATGACAGGAAGTGAAACCTCACCGGACAATCTGCTAGCATCTTGGTCTTGGACTTCTAGCCTCCAGAACTGTGAGAAACAAATGTCTCTTGTTTAAAGACACCCAGTCTGTGGTATTTTTGTTTAAGCAGCTCAAAGGGACTAAAAGAGAAGTAAACAAGACCAACAACATTCCTTACATTCTGGCATTAAAGTTTCCTTTTGGCAACAAAGAAAGTAAATAATCCAATCATCAGATAGTTATATAATGTCCTGTAGTGGGGAGTGCTGTGAAGAAAACAGAACGGAACGACAGGATATTCTTAAGCAGAATACATCATTACCTCGTTTACTATTAAAATATTATTCTGGCTACCATACAGAGAACAACGGGCACTAAGACAACTATGGAAGCAGCGTGACTAGTTAGGATACTCTCATCTTAGACAAGGCAAGAAATTAGGACAACCTGAATTAGAATGCTAGTGATGAACACAATAAGAAGGGATCATATGTAGAATCTATTTTGAAGGTAGAGTCAATGGGATTTGCTAATGGATTGGATGTGGAGTGTGAGAAAAAGAGATGCATCGGGGATGACTTTGAGATTTGGAGACTGAGAAATATTGAGTGCAAGAGGAACCACTTACAGAAATGAGGAACACAAAATTAAAAATTAAATTTTAAAAAACAAAAAAAAATTTTTAAATGAGGGACACTGATGGAAGAATGGGTGTGAAGGAGAAAAGTCAAGAGTTTTATTGGCCATGTTAAATTTCAGAAGTCTGTTAAGCAACTGTCAGTCTGTTGAGCAGATAGTTAAAAATGCAAGTCTGAGGTTGAGAGAAAAGTTCAAGATGGAGAAACAAATGTTAGCAAGATTAGTGTAGAGAGGATATTAAGGCCTCAGAAATGGATGTATCATCTAGGAAATAAAAAGTAGTTTCAATGGAGCGCTAAGTGCAAGAGCCTGATTTGAGAAGATCCAGAAAATGATGTAAAAAGAAAAGGGAAGAAAACAAATATAGGCAACTCAAGGAACTTCTCTGTAAGAGGGGGGACAGAGATGGAAGGATAACTAGATGAGAGGACAAGGCAGGATTTTTTTAATGGAGAGTATTATGCCATGATGTATGTTTGTATAACTGACCCAGTAAAGAAGGAAAAAATGATAATGCAAGAGTCTTCAGGTAGGCTAAAAGGGAAGGGATCCAGTGCCTCAAGGTGGAGTTGGCCTAAATTAGGGGAAAGGACATTTATTTCAGTCAATGCAACAAGAGAGAATATAAGGTGCTTCATTTTGATACAGGTTAGTAGATTTGATAGAAGGAAGATGTGAGTTCTTTCCTGATAGCTTCCATTAAAAAAAAAAAAAAGGAAGAAAGGAAAAGAAAAACAAAGTCATTAGTTGAGCACAAGTAGGGAAAAGAAAAAGTTAAAGCTGGAGGAGCACAGAGTGAGTGTAAAAAGTAGGAGCCAGGAACTAGAGTCACACTTGTGTACAGAGGTGATCAAGACTGGGAACAACACAGAGACTGTGATTCACCAAAGGGAGAGCCCCATAGAGGAGGTGAGTGAGGTACAGGAAGGCTACCCAAGCACAAGAGCAAGAAGCAAGCAGGGATGTCCTAGTGCTCAGAGCCATCAGGATAAAGGCTTAGCTCTGCTTCCTGTAAGCAAACTTGTGAAAACACTGGAACATTGTTGGGCCCTATTGATGTGCTAAAATGAAGACTTAACATACTATCTTTCCCAAGAGAAAGAGGTACTATAGCACCACAGAGAATGATGAGGCTTGGGAATCAGATTTCACCAGGCTCAAACCCAATCTCAGTAACTCACCCATCAGATGAAGTTGAACCAATTACTTATTTCTTCTGAAAATTAGATTCCTCATTTACAAAGTAAAGATGCTAATATCTCCTTTTGAAGCTTGCTGTGATGATAGATTCTACAGAGTACAAGTAGAACTACTCTTAAGTTAAATGTCTGGACTTCTCTTTAAACATGTCAGTTAAAAAAAATAAATAAATAAACATGTCAGTTTAAACATATGTCTTTTATATCCACTTCCTCCAAAGACCACACTAAAACCAATGAAGAATAAAAAGAAAATCATAAACCTACAAGGAAAAAGACAGCAGAAAATGAAAAGACTTTAGGTGCCCTGACTTTTAGGAGCTGAAATCTGCACATCTTCCAACAAGAAGCAAGCTGCACCAGTCACAGACCCCCAGAAAGTCTCAGTAATTAGAGATATCAAGTACACGTCAACTGGAGGCTAGACATGGGGATGAAGAAAGGTGCAATGAAATGTCCAAATAACCCATCTCTATTATGTGATGCCAAATGACCATCCTTCCCCAGCCCCTCAAGCGAGTTTATTAGAGTATCTGAGATCTGGGGAAATGGAATCAGAGAGGCTACTGGCACCATGGATGTCAGGTTGAAAACAGCCAACAGCTCCTCAGCAAGTCCTTAAACCCTTGGTTTCAGATTTCTGGTAACCAAGTGTGTACTCCATGCTTTTTGCCCGCCAAAAAAAGAAATTCAAGAATGTTTTCCTGAGAAAATCAAACTCCCCAGAGAAAAGACCCACAGATGCTGATATTTAAAAAATACCACTCCTAAAAAATATATAGGCTTGCCACAAAGTCACTCTTGAAAAACCTTACTACTTGATAAATCCCAATCATACTCTTTTAATGGGTCAGTTAATTGAACTCCAATAAAAACACAGAACAAAGGATCATAATATGAGAAAGCCCTCTAAAATTAAACCTAGAATACCAAAAAAAGAAAGGGAAAAAAAAAAAAAAGAAATGGAAGGAAAGTTGGAGGAACAAAGACCTTACTCGGTACAGAAGAATACTGAAAAAGGGAAGGGAGGGAAAGAGGGAAGAAGACAAATATCCTTAGAGGAATGAAAAGAGAAGGTTGCACCTATAAAACAAAACCCAAAAAAAAGATGCTGTTTTTATAAAGATAAGAAGAAGGCACTCAGAGACCATGAAAACACCCTAGTAAGTAAAAACTGAGAGCATCTACAGAGAACAAACTGATGGTGGCCAGCGGGGAAAGGGTTAGGAGATGAGCAAATGGGTGAAAGGGAGTGGGAAATACAGTGTCCCAGTTATGGAATGAACAAATCAGGGGGATGAAAGGTACAGCATAGTGGCTATAGTCAGTGGGAATATTTAATGTAATTGTGATGTAGAGTGGTGGATGGTAGCTACACTTGTAGTGAGCATAACATAATGTATAGAGTTGTACAATCACTATGTTGTACAGCTAAAACCAATATGACATGTGTCAACTATACTCAGTAAAATACAAATAACAGTAGTAGTAGTAGTAATAATAATAACTGTGAGTATCTAGGAGATATCAATAGAAGGACTAGAAGACAAAGTTGAAGTCACATTAAAAAACCTAAGACAAAAATCAAGGTGGTGGATAATGAGAGAGAAGGAATAAAATTTTTTAAAAATTGAGAGATTAGGCTAGGAGGTCCCATAACCAAATAATGAAGTTCTGAGGAGAGAAAACAAAGACAATAAAGAAGGGAAATTATCAAAGAAATAATTAAAGGACATTTCTCGGAACTGAAGAAACAGGAACCTTCAGATGGGAAGGGTCAACAAGAATCTAGCACAATAAATGAAAAAGTCCCTCACATCATAAAATTTCAGAACACCTAAGAAACCAGCAGATTCCAGAAGTTTCCAGAAAGAAGCCCATTTATATATGAATAAACAAACATCGAAATGCATTAGGTTTCTCAACAGCAAAGTTAGAAACTAAGAAATGGAAGAATCGCTCTAAAATTTTAAGGCATGATTATTTCAAACCCCGTATGTTAATAATACCCGCTCAAATTATCAAGCAAGAGTGAGAGTAGGATAAAAATATTTTCAACCATACAACTTCCCAAATCATTTATTTCCCATGTACCCTTTCCCATAAATTACTGATATACCCTCCACTAACATGAGAGAGAGTAAATCAGGAAAGAAGAATGGGATCCAGGAATGAGAGGATCAATCACAGGAGAATAAAAGATAATCTCAGGCAGACAACAAAGAGAGGACCCAAGGAATGATGACATTACATCAGGCAAGAGAATTCCCAGGCTGAAGTCAGTAGATGAAGGGCTGCAGGAGGATGTCAGAGGGGAAGCCAGGGGAAGAAGGACTTGCTAGATCATCGGATACATGTGATCACTTTAAAGAGTGGATTAGCTGTACCCCAATGTTTATAGAAGCAATGGCCACAGTCGCCAAACTGTGGAAAGAACCAACATGCCCTTCAATGGACGAATGGATAAGGAAGATGTGGTCCATAGACACTATGGCGTATTATGCCTCCATCAGAAAGGACGAATACCCAACTTTTGTAGCAACATGGACGGGACTAGAAGAGATTATGCTGAGTGAAATAAGTCAAACAGAGAGAGTCAATTCTCATATGGTTTCACTTGTTTGTGGAGCATAACAACTAACATGGAGGACACGGGGAGATGGAGAGGAGAAGGGAGTTGAGGGAAATTGGAAGGGGAGGTGAACCATGAGAGACTATGGACTCTGAAAAACAACCTGAGGGTTTTGAAGGGGCGAGGGGTGGGAGGTTGGGGGAACCAGGTGGTGGGTATTAGGGAGGGCACGTATTGCATGGAGCACTGGGTGTGGTGCAAAAACAATGAATACTGTTACGCTGAAAATAAAAAAAATAAAATAAAAAATGAAATAAAATAAAATAAAAAATAAAGAGTGGATTAGGAAAAATTATGAAAATAACAGAAAAATTAGCAAGAGAAAAATTGACAATTATTAGTACCAGGAAAATAATTTTAATTAGAAAAGAAATCTAACCATAGTACACTATTTTGTCCAGCAGTAAAAAACAAAAACAAAAATTTGCATTGTCAGAACAATGTAAACACTAAAGTTTTTAAATGAAAAATTATGACATAACCATACTGAAGGAGGGTAATATAACTCTATTGGTATGGAGAGAGGGGAGAGTGAAGAGAAATATATCTTCATCTACTACAGCAGCAAGTCAATTGATGTTTCTAAAATTGATAAATCAATTTAAAGTTGATTAAACCAATTTGGATAAATAGCAATATAAGCATATTATCTAGAAATACAGAAGTAAAAACCATAAAAAACAATTAAAAGACTTCAAGGTAGCTGTCTCTGGGGAGCAGGACTGAGGGGTAAGAAAGAATACAGTAGAGGGCTGTCATATTTACTGTTAAGCCTTCATTAAAAGCCCTGACATTTTAAATTGTGTGTGTTCTTTTGATAAAAATAGAAAATAATTTTGTGAGATTAATATTCCTTTCCAACCACTCCATTCCTTTCTCCTTTCTTTTTCTTAAGTTCTAAATGCCCATAAACACATACCTTTATAATGAACAACACAGGGCAAGGGGGCAGTCATCATAATGGTGATCTCGATAGGCATACACCATATGTTTGTTGAGCTGGAATGGGAATTATCTGCTCTTTTAAGATTGATGTCATATGTGAGATACTTAAATTCATATCTTTATTTTCAAAAGATAGAATTAGGTAGACATGAAAATTTCTACATTCCAAGTTAAGTTTTTCACATAATCAGGGTCTGAAATATAATTACAACCTCAATTCTAAAACTGAGTCTATATGACATTTAACCACTCAGTTAAAAAATAAGAAAACAAAAAAAAAACACAAAAATCCTGAACATTTTCACAAAAGCAGTAATATCATAAGGACAAAACTCACCAACACCTATTTATAGAATTCCATAGAAGGTTATTTTTATGAAACAATACTACCAAAAAGAGAGATCTTTTTTCTCTTCAAAGGGGGCAGGGCAGGGAGAGCTCACCAACATCATGAAATAAAATAAAGAATAAAGCAATAGGTCCACTGTCTGAAATGTTATTTCCTTAAATTTGAAAATATAAGATGCCTTTTGTGTCTTACAATTAATCAAATTAACCTACATTCAGATGCTAGAAAAATACCTGCCCATTCTTCCCACAAAGAAAAAAAGTCCATCTTTACCCAACATCCTCCCTAGATGGGGTTTTCGTATTGTTTTGCTTTTTGTTTAGGATGCTAAATAGCATTGAAAATTGATAATAAATCAAGCCAGCCTAATATACAGTCTCCAAGTTAACTGACGTTACATTAAACAGATGATCAACCATCAAAATTACTACAGCAGTGTTTATTTTCCAGATCATATTTTGTAGTCTTTGAAATGTCAAATATGCATTCCCACTGAGAGGCAAATGTGCATATACATATGCAAGGATGTCATCAACATGGAGAAGATTGAAAGCAAATTTACAAGGATTCATTACAGAACTAATCCTTCCTAAAATTCTGATTAAACAAGGGACTGACAGGTTGCTTGATTCTGGGGGATTCGAGTGATTGATTACTGACATTGGAACTAGAGCTCCTTATTGTCTGACTGAATAGAATTTCAGATGTGAAAGTCTGTGGCCTCCAAATAAAGAACATTCATTTACATTGTGCTTTGTGGAAATCAACATTATATAGTCTCTGACGACCTATCAACAGACTGAGAACTGTCACCTGAAGAGCTATATTCCTTTTTATCACATTAAAGAGCAAAGGGCCACAAACGTGTTCATTAATGAGTCTAAAAGTTCCCGAAAAATATAAACCTTTCAGAATAGTGATGGGAAATAGTATACCAGACTTCCATGCCAAACACTCATCCCAAGCATTTAAACTTGCCTTTGCTTTCTGGCTGAGCCGACCTCCCACCCAACCTACCCCAAACACACACACTTTAAAAAGTATCTATGACCCTGCAATTGCACTACAGGGTATTTACCCCAAATATACAGATGTAGTGAAAAAAAGGGCCAGCTATACCCCAATGTTCAAAGCAGCAATGGCCACAGTCGCTAAACTGTGGAAAGAACCAAGATGTCCTTCAACAGACGAATGGATAAAGATATGGTCCATATATACAATGGAGTATTATGCCTCCATTAGAAAGGATGGGACTGGAGGAAATTATGCTGAGTGAAATAAGTCAAGCAGAGAGGGTCAATTATCATATGGTTTCACTTACTTGTGGAGCATAAGGAATAACACGGAAGACAGTGGGAGATGGAGAGGAGAAGGGAGTTGGGGGAAACCAGAGGGGGAGACAAACCATGAGAGACTGTGGACTCTGAGAAACAAACTGAGGGTTTGGGAGGGGAGGAGGGTGGGGGTTTGGGTGAGCCTGGTGGTGGGTATGGAGGGCACATATTTCATGGAGCACTGGCTGTGGTGCATAAACAATGAATCTTGGAACACTGGGAAAAAAAATTTTAAAAATTTTTTAAAGTATCTGTAAATGTGTTTAGCCATGACGCTCAAGTGACTGACTTCTGGCAGTGGCCTTCTTGTCACAAAAACACCAAGGCACTAATTGGGAACAATGTCTTTCCTTCGGACTCCTTGTGCCTTTGTCCTTACACCGTGTCTGGGGACAATAGCACAGGTTTCCCTCTTTAAAGGGGTCACAGTTTATGCACAGAAACAATAGCCAAAGGGACAACTGCAGATAATGGTTGAGTGAGAGAATAAAGCATGAAGGAGGGAGCCGAGGGAAGGAAGGTGCTCTCTGCATCCATTTGAGGCAACATGTAAGCTTGGCCTTGAAGGTTAGGGGAGGAACAGCATCTGCAGAAACTAAGAGCAACATTCCAGTCCAAGAGACAGCATCTGAATACAAAGGCATCGCCTGCAAGCACAGTGTTTTCAGGAACTATAAGTGGGTTCCCTATAGCTGAGACCAGAATGCACTGTAGCAAAGGTAAGGGATGGGGCTGAAAAGACAAGTTTCAGGAATAAATTAGAAAGGGTCTAGTATGCTGAGCTAAGAGCCTTGGCTTTTTCTCTTGTAGGCAATAAAGAACCATTCAGAATTTCTAAGTAAGAGAATATAGTCCTATAAGTTTCAAAATTAATCTGCTTCTTCATGTTTTACCAAAAATTCACCTAAGATGACCCTGAAAAGGCTCTTATCTCCATTTTAGAGTTGAAAGGAGGATTCACTCACCAGCATAGATTCCCATAGGGCCTTAAATCAAGTGCCTATAAAAGGAGAGAATACATCTCCTCTGTATTTTATGCCCCTTCTAATTCTGCCCTAAGCAAGGGGGCCTTAAGTGCACGCAAAATCTATCCCTAGAATTTCCTAAAGTAATCTGCAACCTCAAGTCTCCTACAAATAATATTCACCAAAGGAAACTTTCAGAACCCTCTCATCTTCATTCTATATATTGCTTAATTTTTTAGGACTGATGTCTCCTCTTTAAAAAAATTCAATGTATTTGGATTTTTTGCCCTTTCACCAAATCCAGCGCGTGGTTATATGTCCTGACAATGCCTCCATTCCTTCACACTACACCACAGAAGCCAAACACCTGACTCTGGGTCACCTCTTCAACTTAAGTGAAGACCATTTTCTTGCATTCCTATGAAAAGAGAGCCTTTTTAAAAGCATAGTAAGTGCTCGATAAATGCTGACTTCTGGACTGATAAATACCACCTGCTAATTTCTCAGCAGACTGGAAGAGCAGCAGATCTCCAGACAAGGCCACGTTCCCAGACTGATCTAACCAGAGAACACAAAACCCATCAGCACTAGAATTAGCCTTAGTTGAACTGCCGGTTAGAGATGGTTCCTTGAAGAACTGAGCTGCACAGTGCCAGATGGACAGATGTAGTTTATTCAGAAATTTCTCCAGAGAGCCGCAGGCTTAAAGTTGCTACTGGGGCTCAGTCCAGACCTGCAGGCCACTGGCCTGAGGCCAATGCACACCACAGTTATAGCCTGGGCTTCTTACATTGCAGATAAGTAGTGGGAGCAGAGGCCTACCTCCTGCCCCGCACCAGAATCCCCCACGCAGCCCTTCTGAGTCAGCAGACACCTGTTAACACTGACCCTAGGCACCATGTTGTTGGAGATGCTCTAAGGGTACCTTCAACACCTACAGATATGGCCACGCAACCAATCAAAACATTGTTTTTTCAAAAATTTTGCCTTTACAATTTTTAATATTTTTAAGAGTATTTTTCAGCTCTATTATTCAGAATTAAACTACTTTCTAAAGCCTCATTATATTTATCCCATGCAATGTACATAGCTCTTACGCTAAATATTGTCCCCATTCTAGAGATGAGGAAAATGTATCTCTGAGAAGCTGAGTGACTTGCCCATCACACAGCTTTTAAGCCATGCAGCCAGAGCCACCTTCCAGATTTTTCTGTTCCCTTTGGCAAACACTCTTTCCCCTATGCCACACTAACTCGTGAGGCTTGCTGAGACAAGTGGAATCAGTGAGAAATTCATGGAAGATTGAGGATTCTCTCCTGGAGATTCAGGTGTGTAACAAAGTCCTGGTAGAGAGGAGGGGCAGAGAGGGTGAGAGACAGAGAAGAGAAGGAGGAAGAGAGAGAAAGAGAAGAGCGATGGAGGGAAGGGGGCAGACTTCCACCCCCCAAGCAGACCTGTTGATAGACTGACACAAAATTTACAATAAGTTTCATAAGTAGAAATATGTCCAGCTTGTCAAAAGAGTCAAGTTTACAAATGTGTTGAGCATTCATCTTTTGGTTTTAGAGAGGCTTTTGTCGAACTGTTCTGGGTATTGAGTCCCTCTCTCTGCTGCCGAACATTGCTGCCCTGTGTGCCCGGATGGTCATCTCTGACACAGAGGCAGGAAATTACAGAGGCATTGGAACACTCCATGCCAGGAGGCTGCTTAAAGCCTTGAGTGTTGTGCCCTGGAAAGGGGGTTTAAGATGGCAAAGAGAGGCATTAAATTTACCTTCTACTATCAACTTCCTTCGCTATAGAATCTCATTTTGTTTTCTTAAATTCTTGATTATGATTTAGCCACTATTTTCCTGCCTTTCCTCAGAACCCATGTCTTCTTTGAATGTTGTACCCAGAATTTTTTTTTTTCAAGGACAGTTTGACTGAGGAAATATTTTATTGAAATACAATAAGAAAGACAATCCCTAATTGCCCCTCACATAATAGAGCTCCTGGGGACCAACCTTAAAAACATCAAATTACAAATTGTAGGCCTTTTGATTACTGAAGTATAATAATTAAATTATAGAAATTTCCTTAACTGTAGCGTTGAAAGGAACAAAATAACTGGCAATTGGTCTCACCAGAGTAAATAATGTCCTTCTTTTTATTTACATTTGGCTTTCCTATAAACTGCCTACTGGGTTGTGTGGAACTAAGAGGCCAGCAAAAAACTGAATCCCCATCCATCAGTATTAATCTCACACTTTACTGGGGCTCCATCCATTTATCTTTCCGACACAAATTAGAAATTCAAGAGTTTTAACAAATGAGCCTGCAAATGTAAACTTATTAGGCCATATATTTTTACTACACACTGTGCAGTGCCCTCCACAAAGCTGTCCCTTCAGAGAGCATTTTCCTATTTTGTGTTATTGATGGCAGCTAACTAATCACATTTTTAATGTTGTCTTTGGGGAGGGCTGTTTGAGTGAATGTGCAAGCTAAACTACCCAGAATAAATCTACCTTATTAAATGCTTGAAATTATGTGTCTTTTACGATAAAGAAACTCCGGAGCATTGTTACATTTGCTAACCTTCTTTCTGCAGGAATCAAAAGACTGGGATTAATTAAAATAATACATCAAAACTGGGGTGTTGTACAGAATGTGTCTATGTGTGAGGAAAGGCCAAGAAAAATTGGTTAATTGGTCTCTTCATCCCTATTCACTCCCCTCCATCTAAATAGCTTTAAGTGTTGCTTTCTAAACTGGAACTACAATCACATGAGCTGAGGCTCAGACAATGGCTGGCCCCCATCCCTAGCTCCACCCCGGGAAATACCTTCTGGTTTACATAGAGCCTTTCTGATTAACAAAGAACTCCAAAAAATTGGTCCCTAGAACTAGGTGCTCTTAAACCTAAAGTACACAAAGTATAAATTGTGGCCCCAATGTTGTAATTCATCTAAACAAAAATGTCCTGATTTAAACGCCTCTGAACAATATCATTTATTAGAAGTATCAAAAGAAAATGTCTGCATGTCAATGCTTCTCTCAAAACCCAGGTCCTCCTTTCCTTTGGCTATGGTAGGCAATCTAATGATGGGGTTCCCTCCATACTGTGTACAATCATTTCATTATTCTGAGGTGGTTTAATTACTGGCCGGTCCCTTATTACTGAGCTCAAGTGCTAACCTGAGCCCTAAGTGCATCTGATTTTCACTTCTTTGCTTTGAAAGTTTTGCACTCTCAGAAGCAAACGCACACATGGCCATGATTCTGGCTTGTCACATAAATTTCAGGGATAACAAATGATGCTTAAGCCTGCATAAAAGGAATGGAGATCATCTAGGAACTAGAGCTCTTCAACAGCATGAGTGGTAGAGATTTTGGAGGCTGCCATCAATGCATGCACTTCAGGATATAAAGAGACAGAATAGAAATTTACCTAAAGGGGGGGAAAAAAACGCATGCGAAGTGGGAGGTGATACTCAATTTTTTGCAGATTATTTTCCAATTACTTGATTGTCCCACTTGAGATGTACAGCTTTGTGAAACTGACATTTAAACACAATAAGCATATGCTCTTTGTAGAAATTAAAGTCACAAGCATTTCAAGGCTGTGTAATAGATGGCTTTAGTGTCCCCCTGCAATCAGAGTTCTCTGTTACTTAGCTTGGAGGGGAAACATAAACTTGATTAGTGCTTAACTAGAGTGTAATGGCTGATAAATTGGCCTTAATGTTTCAAAACTAGACAACTATGTTAAGGTTGTCTAGAATTTATTTCTTGACTACACAGATACACTCATTTTTCTCACTCAGTCACAGGAATCAACAATTTAAGGATGTACCAGCTCTCTTGAAGTGTATTTCTTATTTGTCTTGGATTACTTAAAGATTTAGCTGCTCTCTCTAGCAAAGGTGCAATCCCAAGAGAGGTAAGTACTGATGAATTAAAAAGAAAGTCCTGGTTGGCAAAGGTGAAACATGCTGGGAAAGCGTTCCACATCAGAACCTGGTTTGAAAAACGCAAGGTGCTAATTTAGTCACTCAGCAAACACTTTCTGAGCACCTACTAAGAGCTAGGACCTGTTCAGGTGCTGGAGAGACAAAGTTAAGGACTCCTGCCATCAAGGAGCTGGTGAAGAAGACAGCCATGTAAGCCAGGTAACAAAACATGGTAAGGGCTATTACAGAAACATAAACCAAGAGTTTGGCAGCTCAAATAATCACCAAAGAAATGTCCCTGCCTATCAAATTTATATTTGTTACAATGTCTAGAATCTAAATTACACTTGCTTCCATTGCATTCACATGGGGGAAAGAAAATCCATTCTGCTGTTAATGTTAATGGCAACAACATTCACATTTTAAAGCTACACTGTTACCTTCATTGTAAAACAGGTAGAAGTCCCCACTACAGAAGAGCTTCTACAAAGTTGAGTTTACACAGTAAATAAATATTCATTTCAATATTTCAAACAGTACATACTAAGGGATATTTACACTTAAAGAGCAACCTGCAATTAATCCTTTATTTAAGCAAAGAACACTTTTGCAATTTGAACAGTCCCTGTGTTTATTTGCAGTATAAGCCTGGATTTTCATATATTAGGTTTGAATCACAAAAATCTTAGTGATAGGTCTTCAGGCAACATACTGTATTATCTTCTTAGGCCATGACACTCTCTTGCTTGCAATGAACAGAACAAAAAGCATTAAAAGCACTAATCCCTCTTGCCCTCAGGATAAGGTCCAAACTCTTTAACCTTTCATGGATCTGGTTCCCCTTAATCCTCCAGTCTCCAGTAGAGTGACATAAAATAGTGCGATCTCTGTCAGTCTAGTTTCCTGAGTGACTGTATGGAACAGAAACACCTCTCGCCCCACCACTGTCACTTCCAGTCATATTAGATATATAATGTGAGCTATAAATAAATGAACCATTTTTCTCAAACTCTTGGATTTCGGAATTGTTTCTTACAACAGCATGGCCTAGTCTCAGCCCTCAGCCTTTCGGCAGCTATGGGTACAGTGTGGCCTAGAAGACTGCTTTCCATACCTTAGCCCTTGACTGCCGTGTTCACAATTTTTGCATACCTGAATACTATTTTTATTTAAATCAATTTAAGGGTGCCTGGGTGGCTCAGTGGGTTAAGCCTCTGCGCTCCACCCAGGTCATGGTCCTAGGGTCCTGGGATTGAGCCCCACATCTAGCCTGCATCAGACTCCCTGCTCAGCGGGAAGCTCCCTACTCCCTCTCCCTCTGCTGCTTCCCCTGCTTATACTCTCTCTGTCAAATAAGTAAATAAAATCTTTAAAAAAATAAAATAGGGGCACCTGGGTGGCTCAGCCATTAAGCAGCTGCCTTTGGTTCCCAGGGTCCTGAGATCAAGCCCAGCATTGGGCTCCTTGCTCAGCGGGAAGCCTGCTTCTCCCTCTCCCATTCCCCCTGCTTGTGTTCCCTCTCATCACTGTGTCTCTGTCAAATAAATAAATAAAATCTTAAAAAAAAAAAAAGATTTAAATAATAAATAAATAAATAAAATCGACTTAATTTTTCCACCTAGAAATATGTTTTTTAAAATAAAACTACATGGGGCACCTTGGTGGCTCAGTGGACCTGCCTTCGGGTCAGGTCATGATCTCAGGGTCCTGGAATTGAGCCCCGCATCAGGCTCTGCTCAGCGGGGAGCCTGCTTCCCAATCTCTCTCTGCCTGTCTCTCTACCTACTTGTGATATCTCTCTCTCTCTCTCTCTGTCAAGTAAATAAATAAAATCTTAAAAATAAAATAAAATAAAACTACATATTACTATTGTAAGTGGAAAGTAGAAACTATACAAACCATAACTCTTAAAACAAGATATTTATGTAGTGCATTAAAATCGGTAATGTACCGCTACTAAAAATCTAACACACTTCTAGAAATACTAGTAAAGAAAGGCATAGGCCTTGATGTCTAACAAAACTGGGTATCATCACCTACAGTGTTTCAGGTAATTTAACTGACCTCTCTGAAGCTGATATTTTATCTATTTTAAAACATGGAAAACAATTACATAAGATTAATTTGAACATTAAGTGGGAAATGTATGTGAAATTCCAAGAACATATTTTTAAGTGCACAATTTCTGGTTTTTAGTACACTAGCTCATTTTTAAATTGCCAAAGATATTAGAGGTTATTGCTATTATTATCGGTTTCACATAGTCACTAGATCATGAGCTCCTTAAGGTACTATGCTTATTCTTCTCTGAATCCTCATACCTAGTATTGTCCTGGGGGGGGGGGGTCAATATACATAGTATTTGTTTTTTGTTTTCCATCCCTGTACATATAGAATCAAGCGATCAATTAAATAGCTTTTCAAGTTTCCGCTGTATACCACTCTGACTAAGCAGTGCCTGATTCCCACCTATAGGCTATTCAAGAGTTCTCATGTTCACAAACTTCTCTATTCTTCAAAATGATCTGGATCTTGTCTTTCAGTTCAATGATTTGCTAATTAGTATAATCCATAGCAGAAAGGATCTCAAGTTTGAAAATCTGATGCATATAGTTATAATAGAAGAGAAAGCCAGGTTTTACACTGAAAAACGACAGGACCCATGACACTCAGACATTCAGAGCATAAATTATGGCTCACCTTTCCTGGAGACAGCCAGGGGCCATTTCGCAGCAGCTAAGCACACAGAATCTAAAATTAGAGAGACTTGGGTTTCAAACTTGAACCCACCTTGGGCAAGTTAAAAATCCTCTCTATCCTTAGTTTCCTCATCTGTAAATGGCCTTATTAATAGCAGTCTCCTCTTAGGGTTGTCAAAAGGGCTAAACAGAGATGCACAGAGCTTACACGGGTTCAGAACAGGCAGTGGCACACAGCAAAACTTACTATTCTTTTTTAAAAGATTTTACTTATTTAAGAGAGAGAGAAAGCAAGAGACAGCATGCATGAAGGGAGTGGTGGGGGCGAGAGGGGCAGAAGGAGAAGCAGGCTCCGGGCTGAGCAGGGAGCCTGACAGACAGACAGCGGGGCTCGATCCCACCAGGACCGTCAGATCATGACCTGAGCCAAAGAAAGATGCTTAACCGACGGAGCCATCCAGGTGCCCAGCAAAAGTTTATTAAATGTCAGCTGTTATTACTATCTTTTGTATACCTGATTATTATGATTGTAAAACTATACAACTGACAAAGTATAAGGACTCATGCATTGATCCACTATAAAATTTTTAGGTAACTGAAGAGAGACCTTTTAGGCATCCTACAACTGTTTTTTTGTTAATATTTTTTTTCAACTCATTTTATTAACATTGGTACACTAGATTATGCTGTAGTTTAAAAAAAAAAAAAAAAGTCCAACAAAGTTTTCTCTCTTACTCTCCCAGGCAACAGACGATGGACAACACTCCAGAGTAGCTCATTTCCATGGGCTGCCTTCGTTCTCACCTGCTTTAGCCATAAGGCATCTCCACACCAACATGCATGTCCATGGCTGATGGCAGTGAGAGGTATCAGCAGGCTGGGTAGCTGAGCCACAACTGACACACTACTTCCACTCACACTCCTTGGCCAAAGCAAACTGCATAGCATACCTGTCCTCAGGGCAGCAGGTGGAAAAAAGCCACCCACCCATCTGCTGGAAGGTAAAGGAGAACCAGACAGTGGAGAGGAGGAGTGCTAATGCCCACCACAATTGTGAATGAGTATAATAATCATTTGTGTAGTGACTGGGTCTTGGCTGTTACAATTCTCAAAACTCTTAATGAAAAGCTATCATTACATTAAAAAATCCAATAAGACGCTTAACAAAATTCCAAACCAGATACTGAGGGCAAAAGAATGCTGCTAAAACATTTTTAGTTCACACAAAATTTCGTGGATTTATGGTAGTTTCTTTTCCCACGCTAAGCTCTGATCTTACCTCGTGCAAGATAAAGGGGGTTCCCTCTCTTTGTTGTCCACAAAGCAGCAAAAAAGGAACCTAGTTCTTAGATCCAAGGAAATGTGGGATTTGGACTGTAGCCAATATGATCATGTGATTTGCATCAGGCAGGGGAACAACCAACAATTACCTTCCCATAGGAAAGAGGTGCTCCTGGAGCACCTCTGGGTGGCTCAGTCAGTTAAGCGTCTGCCTTCAGCTTAGGTCATGATCCCAGAGTCCTGGGATCGAGCCCCACACGGAGCCCCACATGGAGCCCCACACGGAGCCCAGCATGGAGCTTCCTGCTCAGCAGGAAGTCTGCTTCTGCCTCTCCCACTCCTCATACTTGTAGTCCCTCTCTTGCTGTGTCTCTCTGTCAAATATATAAATTAAGTCTTTAAAAAATAAAAATAAAGAGGTGCCCCTGTTTTACTGACTCCTTTCAGTTTTCCTCTCTTTTCTTGAAATATAATAACCTTCTTCTAATTCTCCTGCTTGCTATCTCCTAGTTTGCTTTTTTTCTTTCACTGTCAGACTACTAAAACAAGTTATATCCCCTGACTCTTGTTCATTATTTCTATTTCCTCCTTCGATGTAACTTTTGAATTTGATCTCCAAATCTGCGTCTCCAATCTCAATCATCCAGCCAGCTACATGGCCATCACATCACTGGAATATCTAACTTCACAGATTCAGAATTGCATGCAGCATTTCTGCCCAAGCTAGCTCTCTCGGTTTCATTATTTTAGTTAATATTCTGCCCAAGTTTGAATTGTCAATGAATTTTGATTTCTTCATCTTTCCAGGCTTTAAATTTTATCTGGTCCCAGGCCTATTTAATTCTTTTTATGAAATCTTTGTTTTGCATGCCCCTCCCTTTCCATTCTTTACCACCATGATACCCAGTACTTCACACCGGGACCACTGAAACCAACTTCTAACTGGTCTCCTTTTCTCCAGGCTTTTCTATCTCTGGATTTCAGCATGCCACCTGCACAACCACTCCACACCTTACTTTTATTAGGTTAATCTCAAGGAAAAGGGAGAAGACCCTTCTATAACTTACCACTACACATAGTATGAACAACACCTCCTTTTCATGGGTGGAACTTTTATCATGGGCATGATTCCCTCCCAAATAAAATCAAAGCACTTGCTGATTTTAGGAGAGATCATGTACTTTCTCTTTCTCTGCCTTTCTCCATCGATGCACTGTCCCTGTCTAGCTAGATATAAACTCCCATCTTCAAATCCCACTTGTCATTTAAAACCTAGAACCAATGCCTCCATAAACTCTTCCTTAACCATGGTTGGCTCTGTAAATATAACATAATTTGTGTACAAGGAGTCAAAAAGCAGCATCCCACAGAATGACACTCAGATGTATTTTGTTAAGTCAACATTGTGCTGTTGCCATCATTTAGGTTAAATTTTAATACTCTTAGGAACTACATACACTCTTCAGTTTACTTACCACTTGAGTTTGAGAACCTTGGTCTATGCCATGTCATGCTGATGGCATTTCTCATAATCTTTGTCTATGATTTGTAAAAATATGTTTTGTTTATTTTTCCAACTTGTGAATTTCCTAAGGTCAGAGAAGTGTTTCTATACATTTTAAAGGCTTTATTTGTTTACAGAGACACAGCAAGAGAGGGACCACAAGCAGGGGGAGTGGGAGGGGCAGAAGCAGGCTTCCTGCTGAGCAAGGAGCCCGATGCGGGGCTCAATCCCAGGACCCTGGGATCATGACCTGAGCTGAAGGCAGATACTTAACCTACTGAGCCACCCAGGCACCTCACAATTAAATTTTTAAATAGGGCAAGATGAAAAAGCACTTTGTAACACATAATTAGCCAAAGAGTTATTAGCCACCATGTCTCTTTTACTCCAAGTTCTGCAAGTACCAACACCAGGAGGATATCTTTGAGCCACGCAGGAACCAAAATGGTTTTATTATGGGGGAAGAAAAATGGTTCCATAAACGTCTTCTCTCCTCTTTTCCCCATTCCCCACCCAACTGATAACTTTTATTTTTATACTAATTCACAGATCTCCTCAGCATTTTATCCTAGTTGAAGTTTAATATTAAAACAAAAACTTTTGCATGCAAGAGCATCCATTTGAGACCTCTTCAAATCCCAAATAAGAGTAGTTGTTGAAGCAACTACATCCAATATAAAGAAATGAGCAAAAATGATTTCAAAGGAAAAAAATACGGAAATTCGGCAGAGAGAGAAAAAGAATCTCTGTGTTTGCAATGGTTTGGAAATAAAAGAGGAAAAATATTTGCAGGAAATAGTTTGGAAAAAAAACGAAAGTAGGAACAGAGTAGTGACTGAAAAAGTAAATTAACTAGTAATTATTGAGTATCTAAAGCCAGCCAAGATTTCACACACCTCATGTATGTCACAGTGACCATTCGAGTTTGGTGTGGTTGTTCTTAGAGGAACTGAAGTTCACAGAATTTACCTGAGGCTATACAACTCGTAAGTAATAGCATCATGATTCAAACCGGATCTGTCTGACTCGAAGCCTGCATTCTCGGAACTAAGCTGCACAGCCTCCTAGTAAAATAAAATAGAAATTGTAGGCTTAATAGATGACAATTGGTCTAGCAGTTTATTTTAATTAATAAAAACTTCTAACTTGATTCAAAAAGAAGTAGAAGCCACAGAAGAAAAATTCTAACTGTCATAAGAAAAACAATGATTAAGAAGAATTATTCTAATGTGAAATGAATAAGAAGTGGGCGTCAGGTATCGAGCTGCAAGAGAAGACCATGGCAAAAGTTTGGGGAGTCCTTGACCTCGGACAGGACTTGGAGATGATGAGCACACACAGGCAGGAAATACTAGCAAGACCAACACAAGTAAGAGTCGAGATCAAACTTAACATTTTAAAGTGTTCAGACTTTTTAGATGAGGATTTTGCAATATAATTCAATATCCGTTAAAATTTTCATGCCTTATGAAACAGAATCTCAACCTCTAGAAACTTAAATCAGAGGAATAATACAAAATGTGGGGTGCTGGAGGGAGAAGAGCCCGAATGAACAGAGATACACATAGCTGTGTTAATGTATTTTTAAAAAACTACTAATAATATAAATATCCAATAGTTGGAGAAATATTGGGTAAACTATGTATTTTATGTAAGCCATTAAAATGCTAAATGTGATTGCTTAGAAATCTTAGGAAATTATTTTAAATAGGTCAAAAGCAAAAAGAAAAACATTAATCTTGTATGCACTGTAATAATAGCTACTATTCTTGAGATATTCTGATCTAAAAGCATCACATGCATGAACTCATATAAATCTAATAACTTCTCTATGAGGAAGGTGTTATTATAATCTCTGTTATGTAAATGAGAAGTCTGGAGGTAACGACCAGTTATGCCCCAGGTCACACAGTACTGAGAGCATGAGATAGGTTTCCAACCAATGTAGGCCCAGACAATTAACAACCACAGTGTTAATGCCACCTGCATAATTATAAGGTCTGTAATTAAATGAATGCAAAAATGAAATTATGTGAAATATATGAAATATGAAATATATGAAATAATAAATATATGAAATAAATAAATAAATGAAATGAATAATATAAATAATAAATAAATGAAATAAATAATATAAATAATATATGAAATATTATATATGTGGATAAAGACAAAGAAATATTACTGAAGAGGAATTAGCACAACCTGGAAGTAGAATGAAAGTAGACAATGGAGTATATTTATTAATTTATTCTCTTCTAATTCTAATTTATTCTCTTTATTAATTTATTCTCTTCCTAATCCACATAAGGGTCTGTACTAACTGTCATAATAAGAGATCTCTCTGGTAAAGGTTTCATTCAATCCTTTCTGGAGGGTTAAATTAATTCTGTGGTCCTTTCCGGATTTTTGGTTTGGAGACACTGAAATCTCATAATACTGTTCATATGTAACTAGCCACATCTAGTTGAAATTTATACATACAGTCTCACAGATACTTCACCCACAAAAGAAACTATAATGACATAAAAGTAGTAAAGTATAAACAAAATGTAATAGGAATAAAATTATTCCTCCAGCTCTGTCAAAAACAAAAGTTAAACCCTTAAATTTATCATGTATGTTTTAAAGTAGTGAGCATTTCATACCATAACCTAATTTCTTTGAACTAAAATGTGATTAAACATTGTAAAGAGATTAGTGTACCTTCAAATTTTCAAGTTAGATTTAATCCCTCAGCATCTTAAGGGGGTTATGACAAAGAGAATGACGCTGTTTTCTTTAGGACAGGACTGTATAAAAATTATATATATTCAAATACTTCTTCAATTAGTCCATGTCTTATGACCTACTAAAAATAAATCTCAAAGGAATACTGTAATACATGATGTTACATCCAACTTTTGCAAACCGCAAACTGTCACTGTAATGTCACATTTCATTTCAACACAATTTCAAGACTATAACCCTCCAATTCTCAAAGGTAATTTAAGCTGTATTCAACATTAAAAGGTTTCAACTTTAGTTAATGCCATCTTCGTTGTGGCTTGAAGATTACATACCTAAAATACTAGGGACAAGTTAACACAGTAAAGCAATCAGAGGTATTGTTCTTAACAAAAGAGACATTTTCTCGTGTGACTCCTGGAAAACAAGTTTTTTCACTTTGTAGCCACACCATACGTATTGTTTTCATGGGCACCAAGAAATCATCAACTGAACGCCTATACAAAGAGACTAGTTAAAGCCTCTGCATAATGAACACTGAACCAGACTATACATAATACACATACATATTTTCAAAACCCCCATATCGCATACCATTTAAACAGAGCTCCTGTGATTGAGTGTTGTAAGGCAAAGGAATTTTATCCATTGTTTCTAATACTATTTCAAATGGAATCATTTGAAACCTTGATTAAAAATGTATACTGGCGTGTCAGGTAAAGTATTAGGGAATAGAAATGTGCTTTTTAAGACCCATTATACAATTTTTGTTATTTGAGAAACAGAAAGTAAGAAACACATAGGTTTCAAAATAACAAGGCTGGCTACAGCACCCATCCTCAATTTTCTACCGGAGGTTATATAAAGAAATAAAATTATCAAATGGAAGAGCATACAGAGGCATACACCAGCATTGTAAAAATCAATTTAAGAAGTGCAACTGCAGTTGTCTTTCCTGGGTTTTTAATTATGTGTTTGTTTGCCATGGTGGCCTAATTTAGTCAAGAAGATGAGCCAACATTAAAAGCTGGTAGGAGAGGTAAGTAATCCCCAGGGTGGGCTGCTTGTGCTCAAGAGTTTAAAAGCTCCGTACACAGAGGCAGAAGCCAAGACACATTTGGGAAGGGGGTCCACATGACAAACAGTGAAAGGCGAGCAAATCAAATTTTTCACAATTAGTTGAACAACAACTGTGACAGGTTTAGCGCTTAGCATTTTCATTTGTGTGCTCAAATTTGGTTATCTGTCCTCTTTTATGCAAATGCGATGTGACAGGAGAAGCTGGGAGCACTGGAGCAGGCCAATCACTCACCACAGGGGCTAGGGCTGCTCAGCTGAGAGGCCGGGATTAAGTGGACTGAATGCTGATGGATAAATGACAGCAGCCTAGCTGAAAGCCTCATGAACTGATTTAAAACTTCTAAGGGAGGATGCCAAGAATATAATTATGCTTTATGCCCCAGACTAAACTGTCAAAAATAAAAAGATAAAAGAAGAATATAAATTGTACCAAATGAATATTATCAGCATTCATAATTTAACTAAACCCAACATGTTTATCCTACACCAGAAAATAGATAAGATTGGAAAGCTCTGTTCTTATACCACAGCCCTTAGGACTGCAGCAAAGTTTAAAAATTTAAAAGTGGAGCATAATGGAAGGAAATCCTAGACATCGCAGCTTTCTTCTTAAAGGGCACCCATGTCCAGCAAGGCAGGGGCCCTCCCTGCAAAGGTGGCCCAGGCAGTTCACCTTCTACTGCCTCTCTGAGGAGAGCTGGAGGTTCAGGGTTGTGTCTCCTTCAAGCCTAGAGCCGTGAAGCACAATCACTAGCACCTGGGAGACTCTGAGTGACATTTCCATGAAGCTGCAGGCGTCTGCACTCTGCCCAACCAGTACTAACAGTCAATGATTCCATCAAGCCGAAAGGGTTGAAAAAACTTGGAGCTTGTTATCTCGTTTGCTTCAGGAAGGTCTGGTAATTTTATCGTCTCTGTAAGTTCTTAAGAGAATGTTTTACAACACTAAATTTCTCAGAAGGTAGAGCCTCCTGTCTGAAATCCGGGATGAGAACTATTGTCCTCAGTTTCTTTCAACTTCTGACTACAGTTTCTCTAT
Organism: Martes martes; assembly: GCF_963455335.1. Taxonomy (NCBI): domain Eukaryota; kingdom Metazoa; phylum Chordata; class Mammalia; order Carnivora; family Mustelidae; genus Martes; species Martes martes. The sequence goes on along the minus strand of NC_137890.1, from coordinate 28,163,337 downwards.
TATCGCTACACACGCATGCGCGCGCACATACACACAGAGCTTTCTGGGAAGACATCAATGATATAAGACAAAAAAGACAGAAAAAGCCCATACGTATGTACTTTGTGGATAAATACATACAGAAAGGGAAAATATGATCTGAAATTCTCTTCATAAAAAGGGAGGATACCAAACAATGCCATACGGTAAGAAGAAACACAGAAAGTAAAGATGGCAACAAAGGCAAATCATGTTTAAATGAGCTACATAATACTCATACTGAAGAAAATAAATACAAATTGAAAACATGATTTGTCCCAATCAATGCTATTAGTGGAAGAAAATCTTCCACTCTGTAAGAAACTTTGATATAATTTGTTACCTTAGTCCAGCTCTTAAAATTCAGCATTGTTTACCACAAGATAAACTACTGTAGAGAATGTCATAAAATTCAGTAAATATTAGCTGCTACACATATGTATTTAACAAAAACAACAGAATAAAAATACCAATTCTTGTAACAAAGACTTGACCTTAATATGCTAAGAAGTGAGAAATAACTAAACCTATCTTTACAAGACTAGAATAATATAAATAGAACATTTCTTACTAAACAAACTCTTAAAATTTTTTATGGATATAAAAATATAGTTGCAGAAAAGTGTGCAAATCATGTGTATATATCGACACTTTACAAAGTAAATACACCTGTTTAACCACCATCAACATCAAGAAATAGAACTGCAGAATGCTATGTCCCTTCTCATTCATTAGCCCTTCAAATGTAGACACTCTTTTGAATTCTGTCAGCACAAATTTCTTTTGCCTGTTTTTGAAATTCATACAAATCAAGTTATACAAAATCTACTCTTCTGGTCTGACTTCTTTTTTTGGGAAGGTGGGAATGTCTGACTTCTTTACTCAATATCATGTTTGGGGCATTTATCTGTGTTGTTGTGTTAAGTATAGTTTACACTTTTTCATTGTATAATATTCCATGGTACATACAGAATATTCTACTATTGATAAACATGGGTTTGTTGCTATGAGCATTCCTGTACATTTACTTTGGTGCATATATATTTTCGTTTCCATGGAGTATATACTTAGGAGTGGGATTGCTGGGTCATTGCCTCTGCATGTATATTTTGATATGAATATATAGCTTTAGTAGAATCCTGCCTAATGGCTTTCTAAAGAAGAACAAAGCACTTTTTACATAGTAAGGAAATCTCACTATGCCCCGTGAAATTTTCTTTTACGTCACAAAAAAATTAGCAAGAAAAGAAGTTGACCAAAATTAAATGCACATGCCACAGACACAATTCTCAGCCAGAAAATAGTGTGCTTAAATTGAAACCTGAATCAATTTCCCCTATCTCTGTCAGCCAATAGTATTTATTATGCCTCACCATGAGAAGAAAGCAGTGGTAGGCATGACCGCCAACTCTGATGCAGGCTGCTTAATAAGTTAATTGAATGGACTAGAAAATGATCAGTTCATTGAGTGGCTTCCCCCAAAGTGTGCCATGTGACTAAAGTTACATATATACTCCCACAAATCCCAGTCGTATGTGGCAGACACAGGACCCACTCTACGTCATTCACAACATGAGCCACATTTTTATTCTTCTAACATACTGGCTTTATCCTTTTAGAACAACAAAAGTCCTGCTGATTGGCCTATAAAAGTGCTTTTTCAGTGGGTAAATGGAGGCTGCTCTTCCTCATAGCCAGTCGCATACAGGTGAGGGCTTACACATCACTGTAAGTCAATCATGACACTAGTGAGGCTCACCTGTTGCCGAAATAGGAACGCACAGCTTAAGAAGCAAATCCAGGGCGCCTGGGTGGCTCAGTGGGTTAAAGCCTCTGCCTTCGGCTCAGATCATGATTCCAGGGTGCTGGGATCGAGCCCCGCATCAGGCTCTCTGCTCCTCAGGAAGCCTGCTTCCTCCTCTCTCTTTGCCTGCCTCTCTGCCTGCTTGTGATCTCTGTCTAATAAATAAATAAAATCTTAAAATAGAAGAAGCAGCAGCAAATCCAACTCCTAACTCTATCTACCAGGCATGCCAACACAGTCAAAACTCAGAACATCAGCAACCTCCAAACAACATTCAAGTTTATGTCAGGGAAGCCTATCCTCTAGTCCACACTCGCTTCTCCCCAAGTTTTCAATAGCTCCTAAGGAGAAGGAGTTGAGATCTGAATCTCTTCCCTCCAAGAAGGTCTCTCACCTGAGACTTTCCCCCACTTTTCCCCCGAAACAATTATGGTATATGGAGTATTTTTTTTTTCTATTTTGGGGTGGGGTGTAGTTTTTACATATTAAAAATGAAATCTTTACCCACTAGCACACAATCAGCTTATCTTTCCCTGGCTCCACATAACTTTTCTTCTGGCAACTGACTCCTCTGTTCACCTGACCCTGGATGATAATTCTCATAATTTCATCCTTTACCTTGCTGCTATTCTCTAGCATAAGGTACTTTTCCTAGAGAAGCGAGGTCCTTTCCTGGGAGGCCCTTGATTTCAGGCCACCCCTTCCCAAGCCCTTACAAAAATTCCCTCATGAACCCCTCCAATCCCCTGCCCCCTTCCCAGCCAGTGTGCCTGCTTCCATTCTCTCTGAATCTCCAGTTTTGATCAGCATAGTTCTGTCCTCTCTGCTTCCAAGCTGTTTCCTGGTGTTATCATCCAGAGATATTTAAATGTCTATCTGAATGACTCACCCCTCCTCTCTCAGGCAGTTCAAATTACATTTCCAGGCCTGCTTCATTTGACTAAAGTTTCTTAAACAAACATCAGAATCCTCATTAACAATTATATTTCAATTTTTTAGACTCTACCTTAACCAAAACAACCTGAAAAATATAAATAATTTGTGGGGAGAAACTCTTTTTCAAAAATGCCAACATACCCAAGCTCTTCTTCTCCACCAGACAAATTTTTATTCATTCATTAACACTCAGCTCAGATATCATCTCTACAGAACCTGCAGCAACCCCTTGAGACAAAGTTAGTCATCTCATTTTTTGAGCTTCATAAGACCATTATAGCATTTAACGTGTTGTACTGGAATTATCTACTAGGATGTGTGCCTTCTCCACTAGGCCATGAACTCCACAAGAGGAAGGGCTGTGCCTATTCATCTTTCTATCCCCCACTTCAGTTCAATTCAGCAAATATTCAACATGAAGAACTGTGTCAATTTCAAAGTTGGCACTTAATAAATACTTCATGAGAGAATGGAAGAATGAAGGGAGATAAATTTACATTATTTTAAAACTCTTTCAAAAAGTTCTGGCAGAAACTTCCTTTTTTATTCTTATTTCCAAAAGGAGAAAGTATATTTTTCCAAAATCCATATTTAGACCAGGGAACCTCGAGGTTTGTTTTCCCACTTTGTTTTATGCTTATAAACCTAAATTTATGTGATGAATAACTTGAATTATATGGTATAGTACAAGTGGCCTTGGAGGTAATCCAGTCTAGAGAGACAGTTAATATATGGCACTCTCAGTGCCGCTCTCCACCTCCTGCACCCATAGCAGACAGCACTAATCGATCATGGCACTCGTTCTCATTAAGCCCAGGCTCAGCCTTAGAATTCTCAACTCAGCACTTAACAAACAGACTGCTCTCTGGAGTTGGTGGTCAAGATGAATCCTGCTTGTCCCTCTTGGTCTATTCTCTCTTATTACAGATAAGCAAAGTGAGTCCTAGAGAGGTTAAATGACTTTGCCTAGGCCACAGAGATAATTAGTAGTAGAGGCTGAACCAAACCTTATCACCTAAGACTCTTTCCAATAGAATACACTTCTTATGCCTATAGTTGATCAATAGGAATGACTACTTCATAGAAAATGTTAGTTTTGGTTATTATATGTGCATGTGTGTTATACATTAGATTATACATTATATATATAATGGTTTAGAACCTTCACTTAGTATTTCTCAACCAATGGTGTCACCAGGCATAAAGACCTCAATTGGTTCTTCATACCAATCCAATCTTCCCTTAAAGCCATGGAGGCATAGTTTTTCAAAACTGGTAACAGCTTAGTCCATGTCACTAGAATAAACACACTATAAATTATTTTGTAATCAAAAGTGAAGTGCCAAGAAAAAAAATAAAGTGAAGTGCCTCTAAAAGTATGCCATAAAAAATAGTAAACACAAAAAAATTCAATACAAAAGCAGCACTGGTCAGTTTAACTGGTATCTTTCTCATAGCTTCTTAGGGTATCAAAACTATGGTAAGTGAAAAAATAGCTATGGAAATTAGAATATAAGCAGGCCTTATCATCTATATTAGTTTTTCAGTTGGTTGTCCAATTAGTAATTTTTAAACTGTCTCTGCATATTCACATTATCCTCTTCCACCCAGGTGCCACTGCCACCAGCACAAGCGGGTGTTAGGACCCCAGACCTTCATGATAGTATTTTTTTAAACAACTCAAATACTGTAGTTGTCTATCTTTATCATACATCAATGCTTATTATGTGTAAAAGAGTGTATGTAAAAGAAAACAAAAAAAGATATATTAAGAGGTACATACAAGCCATTGTTTTCTTTTCCAGAGCATAAGTTTCAAATTCTCCAAGGGGTGGACTTGTTTCTTCCCAGTAGGCCAGGAGGAGTATAAGAAAGAAACTGAGAAAGTTGAAATAAATTAAAATCTCAGATTCCTTAGCCTCTTTTTCTTTGAGTAGCAAACTGAAAAATACTCTCAAAGAATCAACACCCAGGATACCTCATTACCAGAAGCAGAGAGGTAAATAAGAAATAGAGTAAAGAAAAAGCAACCCCACAGCCTGAGAATAGATAAAAGACGACGAGCTAAGTTCTTAGACATGGAATCACACAAAGGTTAGCTATTTTAGGAGAAATGAAATAAACTATTAGCAAATAACAATGATAATGGGGGGGATGTCTGATTTTTGTGGACCAAGAAAAAGTGGTTGTAATTGACCTCTGGTTGATATTTGGGCAACCTGTTTCCATTTATTTCAAGGCATGAATTACAAGGATAGCAAACTTATGACAGTGGCCCAATAGACATGCCTCTTCAGAGACCTGATGTGTCAAAGCAAAGCATTAGCAATTTAATTTTTGCAACAATCCCTAGGAGAAATAGTGATGGCTGCTATTGCAGTACTTACCTAGCGCTTCTCAGACCCAGTCCAACCCTCCTACATCCAGCTTTGACTGTATATCTGCAAACTGCATTTCCTAGACTAACTGCCAATGGGAGAAGCTATTGGGAGACTACCACGGGAAGAAAGGGAGAAGAGATGCTCCCATTTCAGGTCTCATATGCATCCTTCCAGCATCTTTTGTCACTTTCAGAATCAGCTGTGTGATCCCCTTAGAAATCCAAGCAGCAAGTGTGAGTTAGTCCCACTTCCCTGACAGCTATCTGTTCCCTTCTATTCTTTGCTCTTGAAAGAACCACCACCTCCATCAGTTTTAAGCTGGTGTAACTAATACTCGATTACCCATTTTTATTAACTGCTACATGAACTTATCACTGGGAGACAAGAAGGCAACACAATGACATCCTTTGCTATATGTATGCGAACTGAATAAAAGATGCATAGTGACCAATCACAGACAGAGTTTGAAAGAAGCAATGTGATTGTTCACTGATCATGATGCACATCTCTTATTCACACAGTGATTTGCGGACTTAAGAGCTAGTGTTGAAGTTTATACTTTAAGCACTCACAGTTAAATACTGTGGTTAACCGACGTTGAATCACAGTGTTGTGGGACTGGTGTCATTTAAGTAAACTATGGTAAGTGAAATTCATGTACATTGGGGTAGTCTAGAGCAAAGACTGCCTGTAGTTTTTGTATTAAGACTCAAATATTTGAGGGTTCATAACTACATTTCTTTTGAATCATAACTCATCCATTTCAAGAAATGTACCTCCAGACTCAACTAACCTTGCTTTTGAAACATATTCATGATAAAATGTTATGAATGAGGGTTATCCATTCCCCTCCATTCTCTATATTCTCTCATGCGATTGACACCTTTCCTAGTGTTCACATACTAGATACGAGTCATGTGGGTCGCACTCATTGACCCATTGTTTCCACTGTGGGCTGTTCTACTCAGCAGCCTTTTGTTAAGTACAGCCAAAGATTAGATGAGAGTGGGCACCTGATTCACACATAGATTATAGTTGTCTGGGACAAAGTTTGAATCATTGTTTACAGTTCTTCATAACTTCCCATGCTCTTTCCCATGTGACATTGCTTTATTAGAGTAAGAAAAGTATATTTACTACCATATTGATGGCTTTGGCTATGTGCCTTGCTTAAGCTGATGAAATATGGGTAGATGTGACAATGTGCCAGACTGAGATCTCAAGAGGCATGAATTGTTCAATTATCCAACATGAGAAGAGAACGCCCAGGAAGCTGTTGCTTAGCCTAGCTTCAGCTAGGGCTTCAGCCTAGCCCCCAGAATGAACACACGTTCATATATGTAAGAATGAACATACATACATGACATGAGCTAATGTCAACCCATAGCCTCAAGCAAATCTTCCCAGTTGACCCCAGTTCTAGATAAGTGGAATCACCATCAACCTGTGCACATGCAAAATAAAGACTTATTGTAAGCCACTGGGATTTTTTTTAATTTCCTTTCATGTCTGTGGGTTTGTTGTTGTTGTTGTTGCTGCTGCTGTTTTATTTGCAATAGCTGAATAATACAGGACAGCAGAGTGCATTTATTTAGCTAATTAGAAAATCTTCCCAAAGTGTGTACTGGAAAGTACAGAAAAGAGTTTCTATCTAGTAGAGAGAGCAGAATGGAGTAGAGACACAGAGGAGGCTGAGAGATTATGGAAAAGAAGCACAGAGTGATTATCTTCAACCTTGAATAATTCTGGAATTCCAGGCCATATACGTCTCTGAAACCAGTTTTCCCCAAGACACTGAGCTCGTAGGAAGTAGCCAGAGTTCTCTGCAACACAAAGAGCTCAACTCTGACTATTCTACAGCTGTCATACCTCCTTAGATTAGGGTTTCAGAGTGTATTAGAAACAGGTAGTGTGGAGAAGGGGAAATGATGAGCCTTCCCCAGGATTCTCTGTATCTAAAGCAGATCAGGTCTGAGGGTAAATCCAATTCATATTTCTGAATGAGGCACTGGGAGTGGATGATGGAACTACATTGCATCCATTTTCCTTAACACTACCTGGGCCTTTCCTTTTTCCTAAGATATGTAACCCACAGGAAATAATTTCCATTTCCTGAGCCTTTCAAGTAATTATGAATCCATTGAGCCATTACCATATCCCAAGAAAATCCTTAATCCACATAATTTAATCGGATTTTCTCAATAGTGAGAAGAGTACCAATAGTGAGATGGTACTAATTTTGCCTCCATTATACATATGAGAGGACTGAGATTGACACTGTAAATTGTTTGCTTGAGGTCACACAGTTTCTTGAAACCCAGGTGCTCCACCTCCCTACTCCAGCCATCTTATGCTGGTTGTCTTTAGGAAGTAGAAGCAAGAACCAAAGTCACAACTCTAATTTTCTTGACCCTGACACCAAGATAGAGGTCACTGAAAGAAACAAATACTTCAGAGGAAAAAAGAACATTTTTGTTTTACTTGCAGCAAGCATAAACAAACCTATTTTTCCTTACACAGGGTGTTTTTACTCTAGTACTAGGTTTTGTTATTATACCTTTCTCCCCTTCCTACACCCTTTTTTATAATTTTTTCTCCCTTCCCCCAGAAAAATCCAGGGCAACCTAATCCACTTATTTTATAAACATTTGGGTGCTTATTATGAGCAAGTTACTTATGTTTTGTAAATAGAAATCACTGTATTTCAGTTGTGTTAAGATTTCTAGGGATTGGGTGAAAACAGCCATCCTCATACCCTGGCATGGCACAGCTGCCCTGATTTCTGAGCAGAAGAACTTTCTATTAAAACTGTCTTAAAAGTCCATGAGTTCCATGCATTTCTGTTGGCCACATCACATTTGGGCAGTCCTCAAATGATTAGGCTGTGGTGACCATGTTCTAGCATACTCTATCACTGTTCTCACAACTCATTCTGTCCTCCCTTTCCACGGTGCACCCTGAACTATCTATCTTCTCTTACATTCTTAATCTCCTCCTTCCCATTGATTCTTTTCCTTCAGCTTATAAAATGTAGACCTTTCCTTTCCTTTACCCAGCAAAGTCTTCAAGCTACCATACTACATTTTGCCTTCTGCTTTGAATTTCCCACATTCAGTCTCCACCAAACATCAGTCTGACTTCTCCTTCCATGAAACTGCCTCTGCACTTTTGAATTTGCCATTCTACAGGTTCTTTCCATCTTGATCTTACTTCTTACTTTATCAAGCCCCCATTTGTGATGTTCTCTCCTTCACTGGCTTTTGTGACATCCTTTCAGTTAGGTTTTTTTTTTTTTTTTTTTCCCTAGCTACTCTATTTCATCTACTTCAGGGATACCCTCTCCTCTATCCTTTACAAATATTGGGGTTTACCATCCTTAGTTTTACCACTCTGCATGCTACATGTCCTCACTGGAGAATCTCACTCAGGTAGTGTATATGGTTCTTTGACTTGTATCTGCATCCCAGACTCCTCTCCTACACTTCAGATAGCAGACATCTGCCTAGAGGGTATTTTTATTTTGATATCCCTCAAGGCCCTGAAGCTCAACATGTCACACATGAATTCAACTCCCTTTCTTGTCCTACAAACTTGCTCCCAATCCCACTGGCCCAACTCAGGGTACTACATGACCATCACCTTTGTTGCTCAGCTTAGAAACCTGGAGTCTCTGCCCTTGTTATACTCAATGTCCTCCCTGCCTCCAGCATATTCGCCTCATCACTGCAAAAATAACCACTTCACATTTCCCTGCCCTCATCTCTTCCTTCTACTCCATCCCCTTCTTTCTTCTAAACTTTCAAACTGTTCAGTGCCCCCCACTCCAATACCTCAGGATGAAGTTCAAAGATCTTACCATGCTCTGAACCTTCTTTCCAGACTCCTTCTATCCTAGTTTCTATTTCTTTAAAAACCCTTTACATCCCAAGTGCTTCATGCTCCTGGCCACTCCTACTTATTTTCATAAATTGATGTTTACGGGAATTTCTTCCCCCTAAATATCGGGAGAGTAGATAGAGGGGCGCCTGGGTAGCTCAGCCATTAAGCAGCTGCCTTCAGCTCATGTCATGATCCCAGGGTGCTGGGATTGAGCCCTGCATCGGGCTCCTTGCTCAGTGGGAAGCCTGCTTCTCCCTCTCCCACTCCCCCTGCTTGTGTTCCCTCTCTCGCTGTTTGCTGTGTCTGTCAAACAAATAAACAAAATCTTAAAAAAAAAAAAAAAAAGGAGAGTAGATAGAGCAGAAAAAGATTATAAAAGGGATGGCAAGATATTTGTTTACTCACTAGCTTGAGAGGGCAAGAAATAAAAGGAGCTGTGTTAAAAGATGTTATGCATTGGGTCCCAGGAGCAAAGATTGATAGATTTGAAGAAGGATCATGGACTTCCTCAGACTCCAGTGCAGCTTTGCTGCCCTGAAGGTATGGTACTGGTAAGGGAGAGGGGCACTGTGAAGTTTGGGTGTATCCAGTAAAGCAGTGTTGTAACAGAGGCCACAGAGATTGGCAGTAGAGGCTGTGGGGAAAGATCCAGTTGAGTCTGGTGCAGAAGAATGACAGGGGACTAGTTAAGATATTTAGGAAATGCTCAGGGGTAACTGGGAAAAATGATAAAAGTGGGGTGGGAATGCTATTTACCATTATAGGGTGGAGGCCATGAAGCAAATGATATTCCTAAGTACCTGCAAAGAAAACCGAAGTCATCTAATGGGAACCCTTTGAATTCTACCACCAAACTTTCTAAAAACATGACATTTTCCTCCTCTCCTTACTTTTACCTTCTAAAGGCAGTCCTAAATGTGTTTTGGATTTTTTCTCATTCCCTGTGTTTTGGCACCTTAAACTATCGTTATTAATCTTTTTACCTTCTTATTAGGACTTTTCTGTGAAGATTAAACATGATTTTCTGGCCTCCCTTTATCCTACTTGCCTTGCAAACTACTGATCTCTCTCTCTCCTACCCTTAAAAATCTCAAAGAACCTGCCTGTACTCTGTTTTGACATCCTCACCTTCCTTTTGCTCTTTAGCCTATCCATTTTGTCTCCCATATCCATCATTAAAAAATAAGCAAAACAAAACAACAAAAAGACAAAAGCATATTCCGGAGTCAATGACTTCATTATCCCAAAATCCAATGGACATTTCTCACATTTCACCTTACTTTGCCTTTTAACATTTGACACTTTATCACCACCTCCTTCCTAAACATTTTTTTGGCGGGGGGCGTGGGGGGTGCCTATTTGTAACTACCATTCCTGGTTTTGTTCCTACCCCTTTGGCTGTCCTTTCTAATTCTCCTTTACAGAATCTGCCTACATTATCTGAATTAAATGTAGACTTCCTCAATCTATATGCGATCTCTAGGAATCTCATTCTCACCCATAGATTAGTATTTCTGTACTAAATCATTCTCAAATTGTTTATCACTGCATTGCAGTCGCACTGGGCTTCCTTCTGCCCTCAAATGTACCATATTTGGTCCTTGTATGGTATTTTCGCACAAAACTGTTTATTCCTCAGAATATGCTCTCCCTCTAGTAAAATCCTGCTCAGCTTTCAGACCTAACTAAAAGATCACTTTTCGTGGGAAGACTTTCCTGACATCATAGGTCAGGTTCATTTGCTTTATACTTCCATAAAACTGCTTTTTTTTTTTTTCCCCCTTTAGAGCATTTAATTTATATTTTTGCTTTTGTCCTATGTTTTCTCTTTTGGATGATTTCACACACACCACCCACCTTCCCCTGAACTATGGTAAAAAAGGCAGGGAAAAATAAGTAAGCATCAGTTGTTTTAATCTTCACCCACCTTTTTCATAGGTGAGCTCTGACATTTCTCAGTATGAAGTCTCTTTCAGGCAGTGGTACTGATGGGAAGAATAAATGAGTCACCATGTATGCAGAACTACTTCATTTACTGGCACTGGGTATGTAACCAGTGGGAGAAGTAAGTGTGCAGTACTTCCGGAAATTCCCAAGCATGTGAACTCAATTGATTCCTTTTATATACCTCAAAGATTTCATTCTTTATGAGTAGCATGCATCCTTCCAAGGCATTTCTCCAGATTGTGCCCTAAGATGGAACTGGGTGTTAGTGTGCCTTTACTTTTTTCCCAAATTAAGCTTTTTGAGATAACTTAAATTCACAAGCAGTTGTTAAGAAATAAAGATCTCGTGTATCCTTTACTAAGTTCCCTCCAATGGTAATATCTTGCAAAAACTGTAGTACAATGTTACAACCATCTAGTCAAGACACAGAACATTCCCATTACCTTAAGATCTCTCATGTTGTCCTTTTACATTCACACCCACCACTTCCGTAACACAACTACTACTAATCTTTTCCCCATTCTTTATAATTTTGTCATTTCAAGAATGTTATATAAATGGAATCACACAGTAAGTAGCCTTTTAAGATTGGCTTTTTTTTTTTTTTCACCCACTCAGCATAGTCTCTGGAAATTCATACAAGGTGTGGCACATACCAATAATGTGGTTTTTGTTTGTTTGTTATTTTTAATGCTGAGTAGTACTTCATGGAATGAATGTGTCAGATCAATCATGCACATTTTCAAAGACATGTTAGATTACTTCCAGTGGTTTATTATTGCGAACATTTATATATAAGTATTTGTGTGAAAATAAGTTAAATGCCCAGGAGTATAACTTTGGTTGGTATGATGGTCGGTTTAGCTATTTTAAGAAACTGCCACACTGTTTCCCAGACTGACTATACAATTTAACATTCCCACTAGCTATCTATGAGTGATCCAGTTTCTTTTTAAATTTTTTTTTTTTTTTTTTAAGAGAGGTAAGGGGACAAAAGCAGGAGAGAATTTTAAGCAGGCTGCATGCCCAGAACTGAGCCCTATGAAAGGCTTGATGTCTGGACCCTGAATCACGACTTGAGCTGAAAGCAAGAGTGGACACTTAAGCTACTGAGCCACCCAAGTGCCTCAATGAGTGATCCGGTTTCTGTGCATCCTTGCCAGCATTTGATTTTGTCACTTTTTCTTTGGCTATTCTGATAGTATGTAAGAACATCTTTGAGTGGTTTTAATTTCCACTTCCCTAATGGCAGAGGATGTTGACTATCTTTTCATGTGTTTATCAGCCACCTGAATAGTCTCTTTGGTGAAATGTCTTTAGCCCATGTACTAGCTGGATTGTTTGCATTTTATTGTTGAGCTTTTAAGGAATTATATATTCTAGATACCAATGCTGACACATACTACATGTGGTTTGCAAATTTCTTCCATTTGTAGCTTATGTTATTATAACAAATTCTTTCACACAGCAAGTATTAAATTTTGATGAAGTCCCATTTGTCATGTTGTATGGAACCATACTTTTAGTGTCAAGTCTAAGAACTTTTGCTTAGTCCTAGATCACACAGATTTTTCTTTTTCCTACAAATTTTATAGTTTTATATTTAAATCCTTGATTCATTTTGAGTTAATTGTTGAATGAGGGGTGATTCTTAGGTCAGGGAGAGGAGTATTTGTTTTGTTTTTGCCAATGGATGTCATTTGTTCCAGGATCATTTGAAGATTTTATTTCCTACATTCAATTGTTTTTGTACTGTGTCAAAAATCAGTTGGGCATATTTGTGTGCATCTTTAGGAGGTCTCTATTCTGTTTCACTGATCCATGTGTTTATCCTCCCATGAAGACCCCTCCATTATAAACACAATCTCAATTACTATAGCTTTAAGTCTTGAAACCGGTAGACTGATTCCTTTCATTCCATTTCTCTTAAAATTGTATTCTGATTCTTTTGCCTTTCCACATAAACTTTAGGATAATCTTACCTATAAAAAACTCATTGGATTTTGGTATTATATTAAACCTGTGTGTGAATTCGGAGAATGAACATATTATGTTGGGTTTTCCAATCCATGAACTCCAGCTCTCCATTTATTTATGTCTTCCTTGGTTATTGGTATTTTGTACTTTTTAGCATACAAGTCCTATACATGGTTAGATTTTCTTTTAGGTATATCATTTTTTTTTTTCAGGTTTGGTTGTAACTAGCATTGCACTTTAAATTTCAGTCTCCCACCTGTTCGATGCTAGTATATAGAAAAAAAAATTATTTTTTATGTTTATGATTCGTAGTAAGCCATAATAGAATTGCACACAGAAAGGCCCTAACTGTTCATCTTTTGGAAAATTCCCAGGTCCAACTGGGCAAGAGCAGTCACACATAGGTTACATAAGTATGTAGCACAGTGAAAATCTTAGGAAATTGAACTTGGTTTGACATTAGGTCTGAATGGTGTGGCTTATGCTTTATGTAGAATATAAGTTATGCTGAGGTGTTCTTGTGGCAGATAAAAAGGGTGGGTCTTTTTTTGGAGGGATACCCTGGAACTCAGGCAATCACCCCTATATTGAGTGTTTCCCCATGAGGAACAGAGGAGGGGCACTATATAAATGTATTCTTGGATACATGTTTTTAATACACATTTTTGTATTTTATATAACTCACAACCCTGCAATCAAGACCTGAGCTAAGATCAAGAGTCAGACACTTAACTGACTGAGCCACTCAGGTGCCTTGGATGTGTACTTTTAATAAAGTTTATAAATTGAGCATCATATATATGATGCTCAATAAAGCTCATTGGTTTGGGAAAAAACCCAAAATACAAATGCATTCTTGCTTGTAGGCTGCTTTCTTTCAATTAGAACTTCCACAAATGCAGGACTAAATCTAGTCTCCCCATCTTCAGCACCTTAGAAGGCTCTATTCTTTTGTGAGTATTTCCAATTTGAGGATTCTCTCCTCTTTTTCACTAGGTATCTTGATAAAACAAAATTTAAAAACCTACTCTAGGTTAACCATAGAATCATTGGTTAGGATGCTATTTCATTCTCAATATATGTAGTTTTCATCCATTTATTATTACAAATATGGCATCTGTGAGGGCTATCGTGGCTAACAATCAAATCAATACTCAAAGAATATTTTTAAGAGTTACCTGTTTGATGTTTAAATTCTTACCTCATTCAGACATGACAAATGCTAAGTGCCAGAGATCTTCTATCATTCTTTAATTTCTGTTAACTCTGAATATTAACTTGATAAAAAAAATAGAATGTGAAATTGGCATATTACCTACTAGACTTATCACACAAAAACTAAATGCTGCATTAAACTTAGTACAAATTTGACTGCTATCCATTTCTAACTCCAAAATTGCAGACATCTCTAAGTATTTCTTCCTAACATCAACTTCTAATAAAAAGTGATGATCATTAAGTCTTAAGCCATAGATACTACTTTTTTAAAAACGGTATGGTAACAACCCTGAAATTTTTTATTTAAATGAGATCTTTGGAATAAGTAACATCTTAACATTAAGTGTTTCAGAAATGTGGGAGATTTTAAAAGCTTACTTTGCGTTTATCTTGCAACTCTATCCTCTTCGAAGTCAGAAGTCTTTTCATTAACTCCATTTCCTAAATTCAAAATCCTCAGAACAAATACATTGCATACTCATTTTATATAATCAGAATCATGATTCTCATAGCACTGAACACGAAGTGTATTGTTCCATACTTCAATAACACATTCTAAGTTTTAAAAATGTGAATCAAAGACTGGCAAGAAAACACCAAAACACTGCAAACCTCAGATACTGAAATTAATGTCATACAATGTAGTGGATTAGATAAATATTAGCTAAAACATCACCATTACATAAATAGCTCAGGAAAATGTTCATGGTTTGCAAGGGATTTTATTCTTCCCAAGAAAATGGATTATCTTCTCAATTTTTAAATTTTTTTTTGCTTAGGACATAGAAGGAAAATCTATGGAACCCATTGTCTTCCCATTTCTACGTAATTTCCTTCTTTCAGTCCATTTCATGCTTTATGTTTCAAAAACAAATGTTCATGAATTTCATGGGGAAAACAAATTGTTTTCCTGAAGAAAAGCAGTTTGGAGTTGAAATAAAAAAAAATATGGGGAGTTTGTCATTGCTATTAATTATGTGGTCTTTGTGTATTCTTCTAGTGCTTGTGATATTGAGAAATGGAAATTCCAGTCCTAATTCTGCCATTTGTTTTATCTTACTTAATAAATGTAAAGATTATTTGTCCTTTCAATACAGACTAGATATGAGACTATAAAAAAATTTTGGTATGGTACACAAATCCTGGCAACAACGTACTGTGGAAAATACTAATAAGTGTCACTACTGCATCAGAGTTGAACTACTCTATCAAGCATAATTTGGTTCCTGTTAAAATATGAATATAAATTCGGTTTTAACACATGCAAAAAACTGAATTTTTGCTGCTCTCCAAAGCTAAACTGTGGAAGTACCTACATGTTTATACATCTCTGCTTTGTAAAAGATCAAACTGAAAACGTAACATGAGTTTTAAAAACAAGTATACCTTAACCCAGTAGTTTTGAGAATGTATCTTGCAGGAATAATCAAAAGATATTCAACGGTACAGCATCATGTATATTAAAATAAAAAACAGACAGGCAGGCCGTACACACCCAAAATAAGGATTTGATACATTATGATTCATCTACAACTGGAGGGGCTTTAAAAAAAATGCTATGAATCTACTATCATAAATGAAAAAAGACCACTAAACAGTATACATTACATAACCCCATTTTTAAATGTTCTGTGATCATTTATAAATAACAGGCTTTCTATCATGCTTGTTAACTTCTAGCTTTCTATATAGTAAGATAGTACATGTGATTTAAAAAAAATTTTTTTTAAAAACCAAAGTCACTCATAGTTCAGGCAGAAATATTTTTTTCAAGTTAAGTGAAGGTTGATAATATGCTCAATCTGCAAATATTCCACAGGGCTGGATATGTAAAGTATGTTTTAAAAATAATTTTACCCAGTACATCATTATTAACCAAAGTCCTCCACTATTTCACAAGCAGCTTTAACTAGATTTGTATTGAGACTTGTGCACTTTGAGATGATAATGTATTTTCTTGTAGAAGCAGTGTCACAAGTGGAAGACAGGTTATTACCAAGCTTATTTAACCCACGTTATAGATGACAGAAGGTATATCTGCAATGAAAACAAAAAAAATTTGCAATATTTATCAATCAGTGAAACTGAATATGAAATGAGCATGCTGAATGCTGAAGAAGCAGGTCAAATCAGGAAAACACTGAGATGAAAACTGAAAATTATAGAGGGAAGTTCTAGAAACTTTCAATGGCTTTGGAGGGTGACAGCAAAAGCACTTTACAGAATTTCATTTCAGAATATATGTCAGTCTTTCTTTGACATCACAGTAGTTATATTTATTACTCATGATAAGGAGAAACTTTCTGGCCCCCAAACAGAATAAAGAGATAAATTCTAGCAGTAGAGAGGCAGGAATTAAGAAGGGTATGGAGGATTTGTATGTGTGTTAGAAAAGGAGTCACTAGGCCAATTAACAAATTGGTACCAAAGGTGACTTAGAACAATTTAAAGCGGGAATGGAGGGTAGAGAGAAGAGGCAATTTGGAGCCACTGGTACGTATATGGATATATATGTGTGTGTGTGTGAGTGTGTGTATATGTATATACACACATATATATAAATATTTTCAAAATTCTCAACTGTGCAATACCTGCGGGTTGCACATTTTTCTTTCTATTCCATATTAATATAACTGATGCAAGATGCAGGACAATTTTAAAAAGTTAACAACTGTTTTTAGTAAGACTATTTTATTTAAAAATTTTTCAAAATATAAAAATAATAAACATTATGGATATTTAACAAACAAAACAACATAATTCAACTATAAATAATAAAAATGTTGACAACCCCACATAAACATGTAATACTATAAACATTCTAAGCGTACAAGAGTAGTTTTCTAGTTCAAGTTTCACCTTTTTCAAGTTTTATTATCACTTTGAAAAATAAACCAAAAAAAAGCTGCTACAGCTTAACCAATTACTTTCGCTCCACTCAAAGAGCAGGGAATTTTTTCCCCATGCCAACACACATTCGTGAAATGGGATATTTATGGGCACAGGTATTAAAAACTGGAAAAATCCAGTCTGCAGACAAGAAAAGACTCCTTTGGTGTTTTTAGGTTCAACAATCCACAGAAATTGAGTAAAACTAAACCATTTATTAAAGGAAATCTTATGCCAGATAACATGTTCTGAAGTAATATCACATCCAAAACAGATTCAGGATTCTGAGAATCAAAAGTAAACATCTATGAATGCTTTGTTGATACTTAAAAACTGTATCTTAAGAACATTCACTAAGGTGCTGGAATGAAGTCTTCTAGATGTAGAAAACAATCTACACATCAACGCAACACTTGCATAATGTAAATAATACATCCCTTTACAACTCATCAAATGTTCTATTAATATGTAAGAATTACCCTGCCGCCTCCTGTTCAGTTAAAGACAGATGGGAATTTGAAGCAGAGCAGGATTACACCATATTTTTAGGACTAGAAAAGTTTTCCACTTGAAATTTGGGATAACTGAGCCATGCTGAATGTATCTTTTTTTTTTTTTAATTCTAGCCAGATTAAAGTTTCTCTTATCAAAAGAGCTAATGACAAACTGAAGAAACTACTTTCTTTTTTGGAAGCTGGGCACAAATAAGTGTACTGTAATTTTGTATCATATTTTTAAATTCTAACAGGCTGGGCTTTTTACCTGACTTACCACAGACCACTTTATAATTATGCTGCTAGCTTAGAGTAAGTCACAAGTGATCATACATTAAAGCCTAGCAAAGTCTAGATAACAGGTTCAAAAATGATATTGAAAGGTTTTTTAGCACCAATAACTTTTTCCTAAGACACTTGAGGGGCTGCATCACTTTAAAGTATTATTTATCTTGTAAACAAGACCAAAAATATTCAGTTGATCTGTATTTTGAGCATAAATATTTATAAACTCTATTTAAAAAAAACAAATATAGCATGACTAGAGCTGCTAATAGTGTAAAATCTAAGTATATTGAAAAATATAAAGATATATAAAAGGCTTCCATAATGCAATCATGCAGAGGTAAACCACTTCATTCAATTACACAAAAGTGATTCTGTACAGTTATCTACACATAGCTCCATGAGAATCCTATTCAGGAAAATGAAATAATGAAAATCCTTATCTTTAATTAATAAACACATAGGAATTTAAATATGTAACTGACCTATTGGCTCTCACAGAAATTTTCAAAAAGCACAATGATCTTGCTGAGAGTCAAATCATCTCGACTTCTGATTCCCAATGGCATGTTTAATTTTGCTTTGCCTTATTTTCTTTTAATTTAAAAGCAAGGGAAAGAAAAAGAAAGATGACAAAGTAATGTTGAGGGTGCTGGTATGTGGTCCACATCCAAGAACCAATCAAAACTATTAACGAGTATGGTCTCTTCGGTCTATGTTCTTTGGGTTTCTAACCTAGCAAGTAAGTCACTACCATCAGGGAAGAGAATCTTCTTTCCTTGAAAAGAAAAAATACTGAACTAATTTGGGAAAGTATCTTTGAACTCCTTGTGGCTATATGCTAGTTTGTAAATATGAACTAAAACAAAAGTCTAATTTTAAAAATGTCCTGTATGCCACTAGGTCATAATTATATTAGAAGACCTTCCGAAATATAAACATAAACACAAACCTAATATTAACAAAGCAATTATCAACTAATGTGGATCAAAATAATTTACATTATGATTGATGTGTTCATTCTTTTTATTTTTCATGAAGACAAATGCACTGCACACTCAAGAAAAAAGTGTTTGCAGAACAGTCAACTGCGCAAAAAAAATGTGAAAATATGAGCATGGCTTAATGAAACTAAAAAAACAAGGGTGAATAGAATCAAGTATAATTTGGGCTTTTCTAATAAAATATAACTTTCCAACTTCTCAAATGCCTCATGAGAATCTACGAAGGAACACTCAAATTAATTTTCTGAAAGCTTTATATGATGCTCATTATAAAAAAGGTATCTGGGGTGAATATTTAGGATCAGATTTAATCACTCACTTTATAAATAATTCTAACCCATATTGCTTATAAATAAATATTATGAACGTACACCTTTTAAGCAACGTTAGACACACAACACAATTTCCCCTTGCTTTTAAGATTGTCTTTGATGTCTTGATTGCAAGTGAGGAAAATATGGAAAAACTGTGTAAATTAGACATTTAATAGATATTCTCAATATTTATAATCCACAGATCATCCTGTATTACTTGAAAAGAAAATTATTCTCCTTGTTGGCTTTGAAGAGCTAAGAAACTTTTTAAAAAAATTATTTGGATAAGTGGCCTTGGCAACAATTTCAGTTAAGTATATTTAGAAGAAATAGGCAAGTTATTACAGTGTATAAAAAAGTATTTTAGCATCTGTTCAAAATTATTTAAGTGACTATCCTAACCCCAGAAATGTATCCTAAAACCCGGAAAAATTAAAAACAGATCGATGCTTAACTTTTTAATCATTTTCTTCATTCTAAATTGTTCATGCTAATGAACACAGTATCATGGCTTTATAGATTTCCTAGACACAATTTCAACTTGGCTGAGACTGAACTTATCTCATATTAGGAAGCCAAGAGGTCTTTTTCCTTCTTAGTGTTTAAAAACTAAATGGCTATAAAGTAAGGGGAGAAGACGTTTAAGAGCAAGGTCAGACAAAGCACACACTCAGACATACTTCCGGACTCAGATGTAGCAATTAGAGAACTGCGAAAAGACAAAATGCGAATTATAGTACATGTAAACATCTATTCAAATTGATAAAGAGCAAACATAAAATGATAGGATGATATTATTTAACAGTCGTCTCCAGACAGGAACAGGTCTTGCTGTTGTAGTCACAAAGCTAAATTCAGGCAATGATGATCTCTCTCTGCTGGAAAAAGAGAAGACTATTAAAAAAAACTTTGAAAATTGTAAATAAATCTAAAAACTGAATCACACCATAAATTGATCTCCAACTTTTCTAAACATTAAGAAAAAATCTATTTGAGAAAGGAATCAAAATCAAAGTTGCAGACAAATTTCACAAAGAATCAGCTTTGGGTTAAATGATTTTAACAAAACCTCTCTGCATCATGCTTCCTCCTTAAAACATAAAGCCAAAGATCACAGCGCTACAACACAGCCATGATCTATAACTTCTGCTCAGGAAGTGCAGTAACTGACAAGATAGTCAATTGTTAAAGAAGTATGGGTAGGCAAAGTAACTTGAAGAAATCACTAACAAATTCCAAGATAGAGTATATAAAAATAAAAGCAAAAAAAATTTTCTTAAAATTTCCCAATGATTTCAAAGTAATTGTGAGGTGTATCTAATTTCCTTGAACTCTGTATGATAACCATTTCATTCTTTAATTACACTACAGGACATAAAATTCTGTACTAAGCACAATGATTAAACAACCAAAAATAAAAAGGAACACATCAGAATGAGACAGTGCTTCATATACAAAAGGAGACTAACTGGATGATGGGAAGTTAGCGAATGGATGAAATAAAGTGATAGGGAGGGAGGAATCAGGAACAATAATAAATTGATACCAAAAAAAGTAAAACAAATAAGTGCTTTCAATACACTATGTGATGAATACATATTACTGATAAACTGCAAGAAAGTTATTTACCAAACTCGGAATTTTTCTACTAACCAAGTATGATGTTTTCATTAGAAAATAGTGAGAATGGCAGTCATTTCACCAAGATTTCTTTTTTTCTCAGAACTTTTAGGTAGCTAATTTGGAAGATAATCTCTTGTCATCTGATAAGTATATAATGATCAGAGAGAGAGAGAGAGAAAACAATAACAAAAAAAAAATGCTACTCTCCTCTAAAAGACTGTATACATACCTGAGAGCAACTAGCCAGTTCAAGAAGTTAACAAGAACAGGGTAGTTCCTGAGATCTGGGAAAAGGAAATTTTCTCTCTGCCTTACAAACATCATTCACTGATGACTTAATCCTAAATTTTTGTTTTTATTTATAGGGCTTTAGAAGAATAAAAGCCCTGAGAGAAAAGACCAAAAAGTGAACTAATTAACTAGAATTCCACGCAGGACATTTTTGTTTTAGAAGATTCAAAGATTTTTGTGGAAGGTAAGAAAAAAAGCTTGTAAATATTTCTACAAATTCTAGGACGACTAAAACTAATTTTCTACAACTGGTTCACTTTATGTGTAAGGGGAAGAAAAAAAGAAAATATAGATCGGTAAAGTTTGTATAACACTCTAAAATAACCATTGATATTTCAACATACCAAACAAGCAAATGTTTTGCTTTCTTATGTAAACCTTAGAGCCAATGATTAATGTCCCAAGTTGAAGATTGGAAATACAGTCCCCATAAAACAGTTCTAGTCACAGGAAATTTCCTACAATTAAGCTCAGCCACACTTTTCTGCAAGTAATCAGCCTAAACCACTGAAGTTTTGTCTTTATGGTAAACTATTGGTTGATACACTTGACTGTATTACAATAAAACAAGAGCTATGGAATACTCTCCCATTCCTGCAAGATGGTTTCATTAAATAGTTGGGCATCAATTAAATACTAAAATTAATTTTTTAAAATCTCACAATTATTCAATAACATTTAAACAACATTGCTTAAGACATAAAATATTGAGTGAAATATATAAAATGACAACTCAACCATCCCTTGAGGTAATCCTAATCAATCTTTTAACCAGTAATATATAATTTCTCTCTCTCTTTTTTTTTTTTTTGGTAAGTAGCAGCTACCTACACTGTTCTGAATCCTTTTTTCACTTCAAACTCAGCCCAGATCTGTACCAAAGCAAAGAACTTAATGGGAGAATTGTATGTAGAATTACATATATGTTTCAAGTTTTAGGTAGCATATCGTTAACAGAAAGTTTTTAGACTTCGAGTTTAGAAGCAAAAGGAAAGTTGTAAGCAGAAGTCTACCAAGTCTAGTGAATAGGGAAGCTGAGCTATACTTCAGAAGTTAAAAGAATTTTGTGCCAGCAAAAGCAAGCATTTGGGAACACTATATACAAAACTGTACTGAGACACATTTATACAGACTACCATAACCAAATCTAAGTTGTTTCCATTGATAAGATGACAGAAACAACAATACCATCAACAGGTAGGGGGAACTGGCACAGATACATTAAAGTGTTTTATATTAAATATACTACCAAGGAAGTGCTCGCTTCGGCAGCACATATACTAAAATATACTACCAAGGAAACTACAGTGTGAAAGGGACCGTAAGATCATCTAGTCCAAGCCCTTTCATTTTACAGACAAGGAAACACCCCTGGATAAGTTGAGAGACTTGTCTAAGGCCAAAGAGTCAGTTGCAGAGCTGGGACCAAAAGCTAAATCGCTTAACTCTTATCTGATACCTCCACGCTAGCTCATCTTTGGATATAAAAAAATTAGTGGGATGGACTAGATTGGTGGCTCTTGGCATTTCTATTCTTACACACAGACAGAAACCAAAGGTTAGTTTATTCCTGAAACGGACTACAACATTTAATACTCCAAGTTATTAATGTCTTAATTGTTATGGAAATTCCATTAAGACTATATGTATATTCCTCCATCAGTATTTTTAACCCCACTGTTGCAATACGTAACTGTTCAACTGTTTAGCAAAATGGTCTCAATAACTGAGAAGACCTTCAGGAGAGATTTGAAAAATTGATAAGAATTAACAAGGGAGGTAATTGTCACTCCATTATTGGAGATTTAAATATGCATTCATTCATTAATTCACCCAACAAACATCTGAGTGCCCATTATGAGCCAGGCTTTGTGATAATCACTAGAGATAAAAAGATGAATAAGACATGGTCCCCTTCCTAGAGGAGCTTGTAATTTAGTGGGGAAGACAGACATATAAACCAGATAAATTATCTTACAACATAAGTACTATAACAGAGATATGAACAAAGTGCTGTATTAGAAGGGAGGGTAAAGGTATGAACTGGCTAATGACCAAGTCGTCTACCAATTTTGTGCAAGAACTACCAAACTGCAAACACAATCTCATGCTCAATCAATATTTAGGAAGGAGTAGCAATGTAGAGTTTAAAAAAAAAAAAAAAAGTTGGCACCCAAACTGCATTCAAATCTAGTCCTTTCACTCACTAGCTATGACTTTGGGAAGTCACTCCATCTCTATTAGCCTAAGTTTCCTTATCTGTAAAATGGGAATTAGCAACTACTTCAAAGGGATACCTTGAGTTTAAAATCAGAACACATGAAAGTACATGCATAGTATTTATAAGCATATTCATTAATTTCAAAAATCCAGTAGCAATTAAGTACTAATATTTATAGTTAAAATCATCTTAATGATAATAAAAATGTAACTGTGAACCTAATGAATGTAATATTTACTCCTCATTTTTTGGAACAAAACTGAAACACACTTGTTTTCTGATTCATTCAAAGCAACATGGCTTAAAACATTTTAATTTTAGGTTACTAGAGAATTTAAGACTAGGGAAACTGATATGCTATTTATGGATTTAAATAAGTAGGTAATTTCAGTTACATTATAAGGGAATTTTATAATAATTTCTAAAAATCAGGCTAAAGTTTACTAGTCAAATTATAAAGCCAAAAATCAGCATGGAGATTTAACTGGCCTTTGAAAGATTTTCTTTCTTTATAATACCTGTTTGGTGTAAAGAGAAGAAACGTGAGCCTCTGCCAATTTGGCACCTTTCACGACTACTAAAAAGAAAAGAAAACAAACTTACCTAATGAATCAGAATAGCACATAGTCAACATACAAGAGACTACATAAAAATATATCACAGATCTAAGTAAAGAAGTTTTTGAGTAAGTCACTATTTTGACAAAAGAAATCGATTTTGAAATTTTAAATATTAAGACATGTACCAAATGTAAGCCAAAACATTCCTATGAAATAGTATTACCATCAAGAACATATATACAACTTTAACCCTAAGTGTGGGAGGAAAAAAATAAAAGAGAAACAGCATCCATTAGTTATCCCACTGACAGAGGATTATGGTGTTGGAATTACAGTTTGTGACTGTGAGGACCCCAGTATGGGAAGAAAGTGATTTTTTTTAATGTGACACTGGATATAATCACTATAATCTCAGGAGGGGAAGAAACACTTGCAACTGAAATGATAAATTTTGAAAGGTAAATATGTAATCTCCCACCCCCTCATTCTACAAAGAATGCATTTATTTCCTGAAACTGCTGTATCAACTTTCAACGATCATGTTCATTTGCCAGAGAAATCCACTTAAAAATCACAATACTGTTGCAAATGTCAAAGATTTTTATACAAGTATAGGAAATGCACACTTAAAATATCAGACTGGAACACTTACCAAACAGTGTTTTCCTAAAGTAGTATCTATAGTACATTTCTTTATTCATACATCTTCAAATGGTCAAGTTTTCTTTCATACATCCAAAATGTAATGTGATGTTTTCTTATTCACCAAATGTTAGCTCTACTTGAAGTCTGGTTCCAAACTAATCAGCCTGCTTTTAAATTTTAAGACATCTGTTGAAAATTTATAGGATCAAACCAAACTGAAGTGGTATAAATTTTTAACATTGGATTGTACATTATTGTAAAGGTACCAGTAACCATCATTAATAAATTAGTGATTATAGCTCCTTTTGTGATAATTGGGGGGAAGGGTAGATCACCATCTGGAATGGTCTATTTATTTTAAATTTTTTCTTTTCTTTTTTTTTTTTTCTTTTTTTCTTTTTTAAAATCAAGGAACATTGTCTTGGCCTTTGTGGGGTTTTTTTGTCATTGTTTTTTTTTTTTTTTCTTTTCTTTTCTTTTCAAGAGACCATTCCACTTTATTTTTAACATCTGAATGCATAAGGACTCATATGCAAAGCAGTCATACACCGTTATCATTAAAACCCATATGGTAAAATACATACACAAGTCCAACAAAAGGCTAATACATAGTAAAGCCTAAGCATACTACTATGTAATATTATGAATACATAACTTGGAGACTTTAGTTAGAGTACTATGTTATCTATTCATTTTTGAAAACATTCATTAAGATTTTAAATGCAAATTCATTCCTTATTTGGAGTAAAACAAAATCCTCTAAGTTATAACAAGTATTGGTCATAAGGTTTTAGACCTATTCATTAAATTACAAAGAACCCAAAGAATTCCGTAATGTTCAGTAGAAGTATGTAATAAAAACATTGCATATGTTTCTAGTGTGATGTCTTTAGCAATTGTTTACTGAAATAAAATGCAAACATCAATCTTTCAAAATACAGGATCAGAAGGTAGTTTTCTTCTCTTCTATTTGTGAAATCCATCTTCATCACATTTTACCAAAAAAATTGTTTTTACAAATATGTAAAAGTACATTAGATAATACTAATGAAACACAGGTAGAGTTCTAGCATATGCAGATCAATGATCAGTCAAATCATCTTCTCCAAGAACGAGATTCATTGTCCTCTTCTTCTTCATCATCATCTTGAAGTAATGAGTCATCCACCAAAGACTCTTCCTGAAACTTTAGGTTAAAATGCATTTAGGAATTTACCCAAAAAAAAAAAAGAAAAGAAAAAAGGTGACACTTTTAAATACTGATTTCTCTCAAAAGAGGCGAATACAAAAGGTATTTCTATAGCTACAATATTCAAGAACAAAGAAAAGCAACCTTTATCCACTCACTGGTTTTTCTACAATATCTATTCTATGGTTTATATCGAACAGGCACTAAAAAAAAATCCAAGTAAGCCTTTTACATGCCATTTCTCCTGCCTCACTTGATCAAATTATGCCATCTTCTACACCTACAAAACAGTGCTCAATACCTTTAGTTTTTAAAAAAAGAAAACATCAATAAGTCTTCTCTGACTTACCCTCTCTAACCCTGGACACTAAATCAACCAATAACTTGTAGAAACATCTATCAAGATTTATAGATTTATATTTTTTTCTGCTATATGAAACAAACATTTCTTTTATAGCATCCCTTGCTTTTCCCCATTCCCTTCATAAAAGCTTCTCAGACTACTTTTCAAACTTTTCAAAATACCTAATACCAGGAGCTCTCCTGCTTTTCTCCCCATTCAATTCAAACTCATGGAAGGACAAAGGTATAATCTAAAATATAAAATGACAAATCATGTATATGAGTTTCAAAATACACATTTTATTCTTGCATTTGACTATGGATATGTATAACAGCCTTGAATGCTCTTCAAACAAAATGAAGTGCCATTAAGAAAATCTAACAAAGGTAAAACATGGAATCATTGTTTCCCCACCTTACCTTTATTAACCTCAACTTTTTCCTACAGCTTATTTCATGATCAAACAAAATAGTTATGTTTATGTTTATGATTTCAAAGGGCTCTCCCACTTCATTGTTCTTTATGTTCACACTTCTCAGCCATCATACTAATTGTTGTACCCAAGAAAAATGGACTGTTCAACATCTATTCCCCTTCCACACCTAAAATGCCTCTCTCAACTCTATTCCCAGTCCCAGCTCTTGGTTATGGAAAGCTTTTTTTATCACTTAGGGTTCAGCTCCACTGTCACCACCTTCTTCAAGACTCTTTTGGTCAGAAATAACCACTCCTTCCCCTGGGTTCCCACAGCATATTGTTCAGATCTCTTATTGAGCGTATCACTCTGCCTTTCATTATAATTAGTTTCTTATGTGTCTGTCACCACCCCCCTTTCCAGATTAAAGCTCCTTGATGATAGGGACCGTGTCTTATTCATTTTTGTGCCTATCACAGTATCTACCATATAGAAGGCATTCACTCTAATGAACTATAACGGTATGAATTAAAATAAAGGAAACCTGAAATGTTAATAAAGCAAATAAGTAGGAGATATACTCTAAAACTTAAAATATTACAAGATTTCCTGTGGATAAAAATCTAAAGAATAATTATTGTTTTCTAAGAGTAAATGAAAACTGAGTATATATATGATTTTCTTTCTTTCTTTTTTTGGATTAGTAATCCATAGTTCTCATTAATCCAGAAAATTTAAAGTTGGTCTGCATTTATCTGACATCCCCTGCCTGGAATATGGCTCAGGAATAAAAGTTTTATGTTAAAATCACAGCCATAAAATCATATTTCATATAAAAAATGTGAACACTTAAAGGGCCAACACAAATTAAAAAAAAAAAAAACATACTTCCTCTTCATCAGGTTCAACTTCTTCTGTTTCAACAGCTGAAATATTAGTTATTGGTTTATTCCATGCCAGTTTTAGATCCTGCCCTTTGAAACGAGCTCCATGAACTGCAGCCTAAAATAATTAAGAACATTAGAATGCAGAATATTAATAATTTCTAAACAATGAAATGCTATAGTATCTAATATTTAAATTAGTAAAACAAAAGTGAAGATACCTATCCATTTACTTTGTGGTTATTTCTTCATTTACTATTTATTATTATAATTTATAATTTACTTTTTATGGTTATTTACTTCTAAAATCAGCTTTGTGTTTGGAAATAACTTTAAAAAGAAAATGAGAACACTTTCTCATGCTTGAGCAGAGCTATTTTACAAATGGCCAGTATCTGACTATAACTATGTCTACATGTTTAAAATACAATGATAATGGCTATTAAAGGCAACAATCTCAAGACATTTCAAGATCCTGGCTGTGGGTTCTGAACTCAAGTCCAAATTAGGATCAGCAGGCTAAATGTACTTTATTGTATTTTAATTCTTATTAATTTATGAATGACATATATAGTAACTACAAACTAGAAACCTTTAACAGATATAAGAATACTTCTGCATGCATAAAGTATCACATTATTTTAAAATTACATCAATAAGGTATCACATTATCTTTAAATATATGATGTTCGACATGTATCACTCTTATGAAACCTAAGTATCTTCATGAAGGAAAAAAACCCTGAATGTTTCTACTGAAACTAAAGTATTTCCTACAAAGCTTTCAGAACTATGTAAGATAAAAGTCAAACTTAGTATTTGCTAAATTAAGTGATTAGGAAATTGTGCATTCAAATTAAAATAACATGAATGAATATAAATGAATGTTAGCAACATACCAGAATAACTCATAGTCATGAAAGATTTATAGCACAACCTCATAGTATAATGTGAAATCCAGAAAAAATTACATGTTCAACAACACCTAACCACGAGTTGTGTGATATTTAAATCTCCAGGTATAAATTTTAAATCTGCACATATAAATCTATTATAAATTTAAGAGATTTCATACCTATTACAAAATGCAGCTCAGGAGTTTTTAGTCCATGGCCTCACCATGTCATATGGTGTCATATAACTAAAAAAATTTTTAAGTACTTATATATGATATGTAAGTTTAGAAACAACTTGTAATTTTTTAAAAGCTAAAACTATTACATAAAAATATATTACTATAAGAAATTCCAATAGTGTCATGCAAAATGTCTACTCATAAGGCTCATCTTTTTATCCAGTTAAAAAAGGCCAAAAATTTTACCAACACTTTCTATAAGTTCTTAAGTTCTATAAGTTCTTAAGTTCCTAATACTGTAAATCTCTGTATTTAGCACATACATCTTCAAATTTATAAGGTGAGTCTACAACCCTCTAAAGTTTTTAACATTTTATAGGATGATTTCAAAGCTAGATATATTTAACATTTTATCAACATTCACCATTAGAAATTTTTAACTATTCAGCTATATAAATTTGAGATAACTGAGTTCTTCCTTTTTAAATATAAGTTTATTTTAAGTAATTTGCAACATAAAATCTTTAATGTTTAAAAAATTCTATAATCTACCCATTTTATTTTTTTTTAATTCCAAAATTTCTGGTTACATAATGTAAAATATCATAATCCATGACTGTCCTATCCTGAAGAGATAACCACTATTCTATGAAGAGTCTGGAAAAAAGTCCTGCAACCCACTAAAAAAAGTCCTATGCACTTATGAAGAGTGTTCGTGTATATACATATATAGGATATGTACACGGGTACACACTTTACTGGTCTCACACTTCTTTCTTGTATTATTAATTCAATTATTCCACAGACCCTTTCCATAGCCATACCAATAGATTTTTCACTTTTCTTGAATGGCTACTTACATACACACACACCTACACCATATTTAAACTAATTTCTTGAATGGAACTTTGTCCTATTTGGCAAAATATTCTTTTCTCAACTGGATCTTGATTTTACAATTACAATGGATGTTTTTACTAAAGGGAAAGGGGCTGCTGCTGTTCTTTTTGTCATAAATTTAAATAAGTAAGTTTAAATTTTCATGTACTGTAATTTATGGCTTCCAGATTGTGCCAGTCCTTTAAAAAGCCCCCTCCACACTAAAATTACTTTAAGGAATCCCCTAGCTTTTTACTAGTCATATGTACAGAATAAAGAAAAAACTCTTACGCACCTTTACTTTGATACCAAAAATAAAGGCATAATGTATAGTTTTTTCCTAATAGCTAAATGTCATAACATTATTTTCAGATTACTCGGTAAATTTAAATTTCCTGATTTAAATAAAGTATCTCCTTGTAATCCTCTACAATTCTTTCATACATTCAGGTCTTTTTCTGGACTATTTTATTGTCTGTCTATCCATACCATTACTATATTAATTATTTCACAATGATTTTGGTATCACTCTTCATCTTTTTCAGAATATTCTTAGTTATTCTGACATTATTTTGTCCTTATGCTCTCTGGAATATTTTGGCCAAGTCCAGTATCACACTGTCTTACTACTGCTTAATAGTATAATACCAACTAGATCAATGCTTTTCAATACTGTGGCAGTCACTTCAAGAGTTCTGCAACCATTTTATTAAAATGTACATTTAAAAATGAACTTTGTAACTACTTATAAAATGTTAACAAAAACATCATGTTTAAATGTATTCTACAGGATGCTTATTTGAGCAAGGTGGTAGTGATTATAAAGGTGGAAGTGGGGTTAACTATAAAAATATACAAGAAAAAAAGTGGGGAAAATAACTCCAGAAGAAGATAAGATTAAGTTTGCTCATCTTAATGAAAATAGTTGGTAATTTCAATGAAAAACCACCAAAGTACCAAAATAAGGCCAAAAAAGAAAAAAAAATATAGGGACTCCTGGGTGTCTCAGTTGGTTGAGTATCTGCCTTCGGCTCAGGTCATGATCCCAGGGTCCTGAGACCAAGTCCCGCATCCACTGGGCTCCTTGCTCAGCGTGAAGCCTACTTCTCCTACTGCCTGCTGCTCCCCCTGCTTATGCTCACTCTCCCTCTCCCCTTCTGACAAATAAATTAAATCTTAAAAAAAAAAAAAAAAAAAGAAATAAAGAAACAAATCTTTTCTACAAAGAAGAAAAAGGTTTTAAAAAGATACATGGGTCTAATATCAGTAGAAGCTGATATATTCACAGATAAACTCTATTAGACATTTAAGAAAATGTATCTCCAATGCTACTTAAAATTAACTCAGCACAAAGAAAGATGGAAAACTTTTCAGTGACTTTTTATAAAGCCAAGTAGTATTGATACCTGATGTAAATAACACCCCTCCAGTCTATAAACAAATGTTACTTCCGAAGACTGAATTAAAACTACAAATAAATACAAGAAAAAAACCTTATCATCTGCGACAACATGATGAATCTGGAGGGTTATTATGCTAAGTGAAGTAAGTCAGAGAAATGATTTCACTTATATGCAGGATATAAAAAACAAAACAAACACTCTTAAATACAGAGAACAGATTGGTGGTTGCCAGAGGGGAGATGGATAGGGGAATGGGCAAAATTACCTACAGAGGATTAAGAGGTACAACCTTTGGTTAAAAAATAAGTAAGTCACATGGATCAAGAGTATAATATAGGAAATACAATCAGTAATATTGTAATAATGTTATATGGTGACAGATGGTGACTACACTTATCATGGTGAGAGATGAGTAAGAGAATTGCCAAATCACTATGCTGTACACCTGAAACTAATATAACATGCCTATCAACTATACTTCAATAAAGTCTAAGAAGTAAAACTTTTTTTAAAAAAAGGAAGACTTCAGACTTCAATGATTTATCAAAGAAAAATACAGTACCATGGGGATATGTACCAGAAGCAAATGGTTAGTCAATCTCAGGAAACAATATAAAGAGATGAGGGGGAAAAACCCTCATATTTCTACAAATACACAAAAATTATGATAAAATCTCTTTCTGATCAAAACCCAGTCACTACAGCTTCCAAAAAAACAGGAATCATTTGTATTCTATCTTAATCTAAAAAGCTAGCATCATATATAATACTAAAATTATTAGAAATGTTTTCATTCATTTCATGAGCAAGACAATGAATGGAATGTCATGAGTGGAGACACAATTACTATTACTCTTTTTTAATATTTTTCTAAAGGTAACAATGAGTAACAGAAAGTAAGAAGTTATAAACATTAAAGATGGATATGGTTACCGGTAAAACCAAGGACAACAAAACTAAAAAACTATCAAAAGATAATTTGGTAAGATGGCAACTACATATTTAATAAGAACAGACAAATGATTTATCTACATAAAGAAGACCTCATTTAAAATAACTACAAGTTAAATGACTGGGGGAAAACTAATATATTTATTTATGTAAAAATTATATGTATGTTATATATATTTCACATTACATACTATATGTTACTATATTATATACTTATATGTTATATATTATGTAATCTGCAGCATATGTATATTACCTATATCGATTTTACATATATAAATAAAATCTATATAAAGAAAACCTCTAAATGCTGTTAGAGAATAAAGGATTGAAATATAAGGATGTTATAGAGGAATCTTCGTATCACAAAGATGTTAAATCTCCCATAAATTATTCCTTTTAGAACCTGGTAAGCTTATATAAAAAATAAACATATAAAACCTATGAGGGAAAACTCAACACACACAAAACAGATAATCATTCAAAAAATGGGCAGAAGATATGAACAGACACTTCTCCAATGAAGACATACAAATGGCTATCAGACACATGAAAAAATGTTCATCATCACTAGCCATCAGGGAGATTCAAATTAAAACCACATTGAGATACCACCTTACACCAGTTAGAATGGCCAAAATTAGCAAGACAGGAAACAACGTGTGTTGGAGAGGATGTGGAGAAAGGGAAACCCTCTTCCACTGTTGGTGGGAATGCAAGTTGGTGCAGCCACTTTGGAGAACAGTGTGGAGATTCCTCAAGAAATTAAAAATAGAGCCTCCCTATGACCCTGCAATTGCACTACTGGGTATTTACCCCAAAGATACAGATGTAGTGAAAAGAAGGGCCATCTGTACCCCAGTGTTTACAGCAGCACTGGCCACGGTTGCCAAACTGTGGAAAGAACCAAGATGCCCTTCAATGGACGAATGGATAAGGAAGATGTGGTCCATATACATTATGGAGTATTACGCCTCCATCAGAAAGGACGAATACCCAACTTTTGTAGCAACATGGACGGGACTGGAAGAGATTATGCTGAGTGAAATAAGTCAAACAGAGAGAGTCAATTCTCATATGGTTTCACTTGTTTGTGGAGCATAACAACTAACATGGAGGACATGGGGAGATGGAGAGGAGAAGTGAGTTGAGGGAAACTGGAGGGGGAGGTGAACCATGAGAGACTATGGACTCTGAAAAACAACCTGAGGGTTTTGAAGGGGCGGGAGGTGGGAGGTTGGGGGAGCCAGGTGGTGGGCATTAAGGAGTGCACGTATTGCGTGGAGCCACTGGGTGTGGTGCAAAAATAATGAATACTGTTATGCTGAAAAGAAATTAAAAAAAAAAAATCTATGAGGAAGATGCTTAAAATGAGTTAATAGGTGAGCACAATAAGAGGGAATCCAAACAACAACCCTGACAAACTATTAAAATATAAAGTTTAGCTTAATTAGAGCAGTGCAGAAGAGGCACATGAAAAGAAAACTCATCAATGGAAGAGAATGAATCCTGAACATGATCCAATAAACATGGAAAATTTTTACACACTAAGGGTAGTTCACCTAAGTTTGGAAAACTAGCTTTTACTCAGTAAAATCAAGTAGGCTCCCTATTTCACACCTTATGCCAAATAAAAGTCATATGAATTTTCATTGAAATGTCTAGAACTTATGAGCTAATTTTCTAGGAAAAAAATTGAAAAAAAATCAGAAAGAAAAAAATCATAATAGAACTCAGCAAGAGAGTAAACAAATGACATTAACAGTTGACAGAAACAGAAATAAAGAGCATTTAAACAAATATGAAAACGTTCAATTTTAATCATAAAAGTGTATTAAAACTGAAACGAGTTACTATTTTACCAAAATAAAACTGATACCATTCTGTGGCTTATATACCCATGTATTTTATATGAGCAAACCACTACACAGAGTATATACTATGGCAAGTGTGTGGGGAAAAGGCACTCTCATACATCTTTGGTGGGCAAGGAATTGTGGTACAACCTATATGAGGGGGAATGAAGGAAGCAATCTTAGAACTATCCATCAAAAATTTAAGTGCACATATCATTTCATCCAGTTATATTGTATCAAGAATATATCTTATATTCATATTCACATATGTACACAGAGAAATATGCTCCAAGAATATTCACTGCTGAACTGTAAAAGAACAAAATTTAAAGGCCATCAGCATGACTGATTAAATTTGGTACATCTATAAGGGGAAAATTTCTCACTTTTCAGTCATATATATTAATGTCTGAAGTACCTTATTTTGTACTTTCACTATGAAAATACTATGCCATCTATTGATTACAGAAAATACAGAGACATTCATTCACTCATCTAGGACAACGGTTCAGAAAATAAAAACAAAGAAATATTTGGAAATAAACATTAAAAAAGGTAGATAATTTTCTTTTCCTGGGAAGGCCTATCATTTACCTTGAGTTTATAACCTCTTACATTTTTGGTGTCAAAATTTTCTTTATTTTATAAAATGATGATGATGGTACGTGAAATTTGTTTTATATTTTGTAAGCATTCATCCTTAACAAAATTAAAAACTGGCGCCTCTATGTCAAACACACTAATTTTTAAATTCCCAAACTTCAATGGTCCCCCAAATCTAGAAGTTTGGAAAACCACTGCCTTAGCCTATATTCTGTTTGGAGAAGATAAGCTTCAACTTAATTTTCTATTCTTTCCTACAACAGAAAGTTACAAAATTTTAAGAATTGTTTTGGCTTATTTGGCTTTGGATCAACAACTTCTATAACTTAATTCAAATGTTTATCATAGCAATGGTAGTTCTTCCTTTCAGGCTATTAAATAATTCCAACTAAAATGGTATTTACTTTGAAAAGATAATTCTTATTGGATCTAACTTATTTTGTCACTTCTTCACAACCTTCATAAAATTCAGTGTTTGTCATACATCAATCCCTAGTCTTTTGAATTGATGGTTATTCATTTAGAAAACACATGCATTGTATAAATATACATGTATTTATATGTATATATAAATATGTACATATAAAAATATATTTTTATATATAAATATGTACACACATATATAGTATGTACATATAAATATAAATATCTGAGCTGGAAAAAGCAATATCCAAGAAAGAGGCTGTATGTCAACAAATTTTCCAAGAGCCAAACTTTCAAAAATTATTTCAAAGATAAAAAGTTTTTTTCCCTTAGCCATATAAACAAGAAGTTTTAACAAACTTATAATCATTTATACAATGACAACTACCACTGTTTTATGACTACTGCCTAGAATATAGAACATAAAGAGACTTACTCAAGCTACCTAACAAAAAGAAGCTTATTTTTTAACTCATACTCAATAATACCTTTGAGGGAAAACTTGATCAAAGATCTATTTTTTAATATAACATGTACACATACAAGTTTATAAAAGTTTTAAACTCTCATCAGTAACATTTTTTACTCTGAAAAAAGATCTTTAAGTGAAACATTACCCAAAAGTAGATTTAAAAAAAACAAAACTCTAGGATCAGGAACTCCTATTCCATAAAACTATCCACCTCCTACACCACTAATCTTGACACTAGTTATTACAAGACCCCAGCTGAGCACTTCACTGAGACTTTTCAGACCCACAGTCTTTTACTGGTTACAATGCTCCAAGCCCAACTCCTACCAGGATAGGTCCCCAGTAAGGTACCATTGTGTTGTCAGGGAATATTCACTACAAAGAAGACAAATCAATTTAGAAAGTTTTTAAAAATTTTAATTTAGACCACAATCCACTTAAAAACTTCTGAAAAGCATACTACTCTTTCATTCACATCAGGTTAACTGTTTGGAACTCTTACTGCATTTTTCCAAGAACAAGATGGTACATCTATTTCTCTACAATCCGGAAGAAAGAACACATAGGGCTAAAAACATTCCTATCAATCTCCTATACTTTATACCCATTTTCCTTTTTTTTTAAATCTTTTAAACCCCGATGGAAGACAAGGTTGCATATACTCATCCTTTATAAAGACAATTCAAGATGCATGGTTTAAGACAACCATAATAAAAGGACCCTAAAAGCTACAGCAATGTATCATGCCTGGGCAGAAAGTTATAGAGGCTTAGTTGGGGATATGCTGAGCTAGGGATACGTTAAAGTTCAGCCTACTGGGACTATGAAGCAGCAGATAAGGGATGCTTTAGAAGATCTGACATCACGATTTATCTTAGCTTCTACCTTATCTCTCACCACTCTTTCTGCCAAAGCAGACTTTGTTCTGGGCCAGCTGAGAAAAAGGATAATGGAAAGTCAGGTGGCCCTATCCCCTGTGAAAGAGAAAGGAAGGAGAACTGCTAGTGTCTCAGGACAATACAACTTACTATTCAACTTGGTGACTATTCTAATTATATCATGTTATAAACAGAATTGCCTAACTGCTTTAGGACATTCTTTGTGGCCATGAATTACTTCTTATAATCTATCTACTGTCAAACTGTAGTTATTTAGTAAGTAAAAAAAAATTTCTTTATATTAAGACTTAAAAGCAATATTTATAAAACATTTAAATCTGAATTTTCAATAAATCAGATTTCTAATACTTACTGCTTCAGCTTCTGCTCTTGTCTTGAATGTAATTACTGCATGAAGTGAAGAGTCATCAATCTGACAATCTTCAATTTCACCATATTGCTTTAAATTAAAAAGAAGTATTTCCTCCAAATAAATATTTTGAAACATCCAAAATCCTAATGGCTTTTAAAATTACCAATAAATGTAACCCAGAATATATAACAATTCATGGTGATTAACAGAAAAAAATGATGAATAATTCATTTTAGTACTTGATATTATAAGATAAAGAATGGTCCTATTTACAATTCTATACTTTTTAGAATTAGGGAAACTTATATTTGAATCAACTATTCCTTAAAAAAATGAAATAACAGTCACAACTGGGCTTCCTTACTGACCTTCATTATTCTAATCCTAGAATATGCTAAATTCTTTCTAAAAAAGAATATTTAATCCTCAGGATATTCTATGAGTTTTTTGTGTCATTCCCAATTTAAAGAAGGTGCCAAAAAGAAGATTCAGAGAATTTAAATAATTTTCCCAAAGTTAATTTAAGTTAAATGGCAGGAGAGTCTAGGTCTTTTGATTTAACATTCGAACTGACCTTGCTTTCACTCCTATTACATACTCCTCTACACAACACACTCTTTAAAAAAAAACTAAATAAATTATGCTTGCTTTTGTTTTGTTGGATTTTATTTTTTCTGTATGTAGAAGGATTTTTTTCTTTATCATATTTCCTTTAAACAGCAACCTTTATCATATAAAATTCTAGTCCTTTATCATTACTAATACCTGCCTTCTTTCCTACCCCAAAACAAAATAACTATAATCTCATTAAATACACACACACACACACACACACACACATACACACTCCCCATATGGAAAATTTCTGTAAAGATAACACTATTCTAGCATCAATCAGCCCCTTTCAGCTCTGTCAGTTACTAGCTGTCTAAACTTGAGCAAGTTACTTAATCTCTTCATGGTTCATCTTCTTCATCTCTAAAGTAGGTACGTACCTCAGAGTTGTTGAGATAACGCATAATATAATGAATTACATAAGACACTCAGAATAATACCTGCCACAAAATAAATGCTCTATAACTTTTAGCTATAATTTTTATTACTAATACTACTACTGGTTTTGGTGGATAAATTAATGAAAGCATGCTGTTAATCACAATCTGTAACAGTTAATGGTCCTATAAAAATGCAGTTTTCTTTTCTTCTGTTACTTGTCACATGTTCAAATCCCAGGTTGAGACAGAACTAAATTTTAAACATGCACCATTCTTAAAGACTGATTATTTTTAAATGTGCATTACCACTACTAACTTTGAAAGGAGTTCAAATCTCTAAATACACACAAAAATCTCCATTTAGAGGCTCTGAATATTTATAAAACCAAAACCCATCCTAGTTGTCACTAAAATACATTCATAACAAACTCACTGGTTTATCTGGATTATTTTAGCATATTCTTTGCTAGTTTCTTGATTAGCTATATAACTGCATGCAAAACACTTAATTATCTGAATCTCCTTTCCTTTGTGAAAGGGGTGGGAGAAGCTGGGGTGAGTAACAGGCAAAAATTATCTCTAAGATCCTTTCCAGTTCTCTGATCCCTTTCTTCCTTTGAAACCATCAAGCATTAAGACTTTCCAGACTCCTCATCCTTAAATATTAATCATTTTAGTTACTTCTTTAATATTTTCCTTTCTTTCAATAATTATTTCTTTCAATAATTCCCTATGTCCTGACAAAATACAGTTTCACCTTTGTAACTTCTATTATATTTTCCTTTCTTTCAGTAATTTCAGTAATTATTTCTTTCAATAATTCCCTATGTCCTGACAAAATATAGTTTCACCTTTGTAACTTCCATTAATAGCCTAGAATATGACTGTCAAACATCTAAATCGGAATTTCCAAAAGATTCAATCTTTTGTGTACCTATCTATAAGCTTACTGATCCTTCAAGATCTAAGCTCCAGTTTTCCTAGCTTATGAAATTCTCCTATCCTGTTCTTTTTCCATCATATGCCTATGTGAAAGATACTTTTCTGAGTTACTCAAGTACTTAGTTTTTAATAAATTTAGCTTGATGATGTGATAAATTATGTTTGCAGCTTACTTTAACTGCCTTGTGTTTAAACAATATATATAAAATCTTTGAAGATGAAGAACTGGTTACTTCTTTTTTATCTCCAGAGCAGTTACTATAGTCCTGAAGGCAAGGCCAATGCTTAGTAACTAACCTTTGGGATACCACTAAGAATCACAATATTTAAGTTGAAAAGGTCTTTAGGCAAATATAATTTCTATTCTACACACAAGCCCAATGGATCCCAGGAAGTCCAAGTTAAATAATGGGTTAGCCAGGACTAGAATCTCATTCTCCTTTCTCATAGGTCTACATTAGACTCACTCTTTAATTATATCCTGCCAGTGAATACAGGCAACTTCAAGGTCATACATCAAAATTTTGTCTTGTTTCATTTCTAAGATCAGCTAGATCAAGAATATGGTATTAAGACATAAAATTCCATCTTAATTTTAAAATATCTGGGTGGTCTTTGCGATGTGTTAAATTTTCTGTTCAATGTATGTATCAAATGAAACTAAACTATAGGACATCCCCCTCTGAAACAGCAAAATTCAAATCATTCATTTCACAATATCTGAAGGCCTACTGTTAAGAAGAGCAACATGTCTTCCAGACAGTAATTAAACAAACAAAAAAAAAATCCCTCAGTTTATTTTTTAAATAATTAGCAAAAGACTATTATGGATTAATCAAACCCTTTGGTCAGATTAAAGGGTTTAAATTACTCGTATTTTCATAATTTCCCCTTCAATATCCATTATCCCCAACAATGATTATCAGTACGTGTTCTGTTGGACAGTAAGAAAGTACCGCAAAATGAGGAAGAAGATCTTCTCTATCACTCTCTGTAAACGCAGAAATCTCCAATGCCCTGGGACGATGATCCACCACCGCATGACCAGGCACACCTCGACCTCGACCTCGACCCCTGCCTCGGCCATGAGCTGCACCTCGACCTCTTGAGTGAATTCCTCTACCCCGACCAGATGAAAGAATCCCTCGTTTTGCAGCCTTGAAGAGATAAGACACACAAGTTAAACATCACAATTTCTAACACATGCCGCATTACATATATTCTGTGAGAATAGTCAATCTTTTATACAATTTGACATCATATTCAAATTCTGGTCTATGAAAGGATCTCATAATTTAAGGTAGGGTTTTAGTTTTTAGTTTTAGTTTTAGTTTTTTAAATTTTATTTATTTATTTGACAGAGAGGCAGAGATCACAAGCAGGCAGAGAGGCAGGTGGCAGGGGAGGGGGGAGCAGGCTCCCCGCTGAGCAGAGAGCCCAACATGGGACTCGATCCCAGGACCCTGAGATCATGACCTGAGCCAAAGCCAGAGGCTTAGCCCACTGAGCCACCCAGGCGCCCCTGAGGGTTTTAG
This sequence comes from Martes martes, assembly GCF_963455335.1. Classification (NCBI taxonomy): domain Eukaryota; kingdom Metazoa; phylum Chordata; class Mammalia; order Carnivora; family Mustelidae; genus Martes; species Martes martes. The sequence continues at coordinate 28,123,635 of NC_137890.1, read as the reverse complement.
TTTTTAAAGTGAAAGCATTTTAGGTAGCCGATGCAATTAGAAAACGAAATAACATTAATTTAAACAATGTTTTGAAATTATTAAATGTGCCTTTTTCTACTAAGTTTCTACTTTCCAAGATATCAGACTGTATCATAAAAAGACCAGCAATTCTTGATTTCCAAATAATACACAATGTTAAAATGTTACTTCAGCAGTTTAATACATACATAATATACAATAAATTTATTTTTCCACTTAAAACTTCTAAGTAGTGTATTTGCCTGTTGACTTCAGTAGGTATAATTATCTCAAATTCATCATTTTAGTCACTTACACTAACATCACTTACAACCAATGTAGCACAATAACTTATATTCCACCACATTTTTCTATGAATCATTCCTTCACTGCACAAATATTTAATAAGTCCTTCCTATATGCAAGTCCTTTCCTTCCTGAAACTCAAATCCTAGAGGGAGGGGTAAGAGACCTTTAGCAACCAAGTTACTTAATAGTACTAATGAGAAGTAAAGCAAAGAGTAAGGAAATGCTTTAAAGACTTGAACAGAACATTAAAGACTGGCAATGAGTAAGATACTAGAATGAAAGCTCCATGAGGATATTTACTTGTTTTATTTTCTACTTGATCCCTAGCACTTAAAATAGCAGCTGAGAGAGTAGATAGTTAATACGTGTTCAGTGAATCAAAGAAGACACAAAGAACAAAAAACATAAGGGTGTGGAGTGGGGGCTACAGCATGAACAAAGGAAAATCAAATTTGAAAGAAACATGGTACGTCCAAGAATACAGGCAATGCAGTGCAACTGGACTACATGGGATGAAAAAATGAAGCTAGAGAGATAGGCAGAACCAGATCATGAAAAATTTTAAGGACCACAATTAAGGATTTTTAATTTTATCCCAAGAGCCAAGAAAATCAGTTAAAACATTTAAAACGCAAAGCAGAGTGATACCATCAAATCGGTATTTATCATGTTATTCTGGCTACTTTTAAGAACAGAGTAGAAAAAAGTAAGAACAAGCTGGGAAACCAGTCAGTAGGCTACTAGAATAGCTCCAACAACAAGATGGAAGCTTTGTCTACAGTGGTGGCATCACAGAGAAGTAAACATATTTTAAGATATATTTGGAGGTAATATGTATAAAACTTGGTAATTAATTGATATGGACAATGAAGAAAAGGGAGGAATCAATGAAGATTCCCGGATTTCTGGTTTGGGTAACTGTGTAGATAGAATTCAGGGGCAAGACAAATTCAATTTTTGAGCAGGTTGAGTCTGAGGATGTGAAGTAATCAAGTAGAAATGTTAAGTAGGCAGCACTGACAAATCTCTTTAAGTATAAATATTTGTCTCTTCATCTCAAGACAGTTCATCTTAACATTTGCTAAAATAATTATCTAAAACCCAAATAATAAACTTCACAGGTCAAGGATTAATGTTCATAATGGAGCAGCATATACAGACTTATGCAAATGTTCCCTGAAAAAGAGGATTCATGAACAAATCTGAGCAATACTGAATACTGAATACGTATATTTAGGGATTCACGAACCAAAAACCTCTAAAGAAACCCTATGGCAACAAGCATGTTTAATATAAACTTTTCCAAATTTATCTGGCCTCAAAAGCTTTTTGCACTAATATGTTAACAAAAAAATGGAATTGGTATGGTCAGTGACACACTCTGGGAAATAATACATTACTGCATATTCCAACGGTAACTACAAACTGAAGTCTAGCCATCATAAAAGGAAACCAGAAAATGCCATTCAGCATTTAGTTTTATTATGATAGAAAAACAAAGCATGGACTAATAAAGATTACTGGTAGAACCATTATTTATTTACTAAAATTTCTGAGCCAAAATTTTAAAAATAACCTGTTTTTTAATGTATCACCAACAAACAATGAATTCTGGAACACTGAAATTAAAAAAAATAAATAAAAATTAAAAATAAAATAAAGTGCCACCAACATAGGCAAGTAATTTCCATAATAAAGAAAACATAATTTCTGTATTAACTGAAAGAAATCTATCTTTTTCAAAACCTGTTACCTTGGCCAGAACACAAAGGCAACCTTATCAAGCTTCCAGAGAATGCAAAATGTATGCAGGCTGAGAGACCATTCTATGATTTTCTATGACAGGCAAGATGGGGCCTTAAGACAGTGGTTTGGCTACTAAATGTTAAGTCTTTAATACCTGGATGCCAGTACTAAATTCAGATTATGTCCTATTAGAAAAAAAATCATCAAGGCGCTAACAAATTTGGGCAAAAAAAGCATAATTCTCAGATGAAGGCAAAATAATCTAAAATATAAAAAATTTTAATTGTAGCATCAATCATAAATGTACCCAAGTACCAACTGCATTAATGACATTAACGTCTCTGTACTTCAAAATGTAATTCTGATTTTTAAACACGTTTTTGCTAAATGTTACAAATGCTCATTATAATGATCAATTTCACTAAATTTTTTCTTATACAATCATATAGCTAAATTAGAACTTTATTTTCTTTTATAAACATCCACAGCACCATCTATAGGCAAAACTTAAGTAAGCATGCTTTTAATACAGTTCTCCACTAAAGTCTAATCCTTACAGCAACTCTATATGTCTGTATATACACAGAATATCTTTGTAATAACTGAAAAGGCTTTAAAAGATCTTGGTCCCAGGGAGAAGGAGAGACTAAAATTAGGAAAAGAACCGAACTCACTAGAAGTGGAAGGACTCAGGTGTATAGGTAGAACTGCTGCCACCCCTCATTAAATGAAAGATTTTCTCTACCAGTTCTGAAAAATTTGCTAATTTCTTCTCTCTTTCCTGTATCAAATCCCAGTATGTATGTCACAGAGTACCAACAATTATTGACTAGAATGAGGGGGATATATTTTCAAATTGGCCACCATGACTAAATCTGCTCCTCTTTGGCATACTATGTAGTTGTGGTGAAACATACTTCCAGCTGTAATTCTGTATACTTTCTCCTAAGTTCAGTCACTTCTTCTCCAGCTTGCATCTTCTTATATAAATCCAGTTCTGTGTCAAGCAATTCTTTCTGCATCTAGAAAACGGTAATTAATAATTTAAGTGACAAAAATATCCTGCATTTACAAAAAAAACTTTTTTTTTTTTTTTTTTACAAAGAACTTTTATACATTCCCATTTAATCCATACATTCCTTCTGTATCTCCAGTCCTACCACCCTAGTCCAAGCCATCAATCACTTCTGGTCTACACTACTACAATAGCTTCCTAACTTGTTCCTACTTCCATTCATTTCCCTATAGTTCATTTTCCAATTTTAGTATATGTGCTGCCGAAGCGAGCACTATAGTTCATTTTCCATACAGAAGCCAGAGTGAGATTTCTATGGGCTGATATGAAGTAATTTTCAGGAAATAACTGTGAAAAGAAAAAAACAAAAACAAAAAACAAGATGTTAATGAGCAATATATAGTATGCTTTTACGTAGGAAAGCATACACACACATATACCAAGAGGGAGAGAAGAATGGGGATAGAGCGGCAGAGATCAAAGGGAAAAGGTATTCTATATATACTTTTTTAATATAATTTAACTTTCAAATCATGTTTATGTTTTATTCAAAAAATAAAGTCAGCAAGAATGAAATGGAGGGAGGTCCAAAATTGACTACAAATAGACATATATTTAACTTCATTAAATTGATGGCATAATCACACAAAAGTGGAAAAAAGTAATCATAGGCCACAGTTCTGACCCTATACTCTTAGCTGAATATACTGTGAGCTTGTGGAAAATGCAAACAAATTTTGAATCTTTTACTTAATGGTCGGAAGTGCTACTGTTATAGCAATTCAGGAACTATGTGGAATGTATTAAATGACTGTGAAAATGAGTACTGTACTGATGTTAGCTGTCATTATGGCAACAGGAGATAAAATATGGACTAAGAAGAGGAAAAGAAGCATCCTGTGGTACTGGAGAGAATCAGAAATATCAATATGAATTCATGATTTTACACATATACGTACATACACACAACACCGAGTATAAATATTGTATAACTGGAGATTTTTAAAAATCACTTACTATCACATGATATTATCTTCCTCACTTATTCACATCCAACAGATGGATGTACTTGAATTTCCCCCCTTTTAATCAATTCAATATAAGGCTGCTGGAATTTTTTTTTTTTTAAGATTTTATTTATTCATTTCAGAGAGAGAGAGACAACGAACAAGCAGAGGGGTAGAGGGAGAAAGAGAAGCAGACTCCCCACTGAGGAGGGAGCCGGACGTGGAACTTGATTCCAGGACCCAGAGATCATGACCTGAGCCAAAGGCAGATGCTTAACCAACTGCGACACCCAGGTGCCTCCGAAATGTTACCTCTGTTTATTAACCTTTTGTACTATGAACTCCTTATAAAATAAAATAAAGCTCAAATTCTTCCCTCAAGTACCTGTATCACTTTGTCAAGTTATCTTTTAAAGATTATCCATAACTATTCTAATTACTGACTTTCCAACTGTAATCTAAAGAATTTTAAAAATTAATAGGACAGGATTTAAAAGATTAATAGAGTTTGCTTATCTATACATATTTACTATTCATTAACGAAGGAGGGAAAAAATGTTAGCATATAAGAGTCAGATTTTAAGCAAAGGATATTACCTAAAAGGGAAATAATCTTAAAGCAGTGTAACATTTAAATGTTTTTTAATGGGGCACCTGGGTGGCTCAGTGGGTTAAAGCCTCTGCCTTCAGCTCAGGTCATGATCCCAGGGTCCTGGGATCGAGCCCCGCATCAGGCTCTCTGCTCGGCGGGGAGCCTGCTTCCCCCTCTCTCTCTCTGCCTGCCTCTCTGCCTACTTGTGATCTCTGTCTGTCGAATAAATAAATAAAATCTTTAAAAAAAAAAAAGTTTTTTAGTCAGTAGTATAATGAAGAACACCACAAAGTAAAATACCTGAGTCTTGGTTTTTATACTTTTTGGAAGACAGCGTCCAGGAGAAACAGCTTTCACTTCATCTTTCAATTTGGTAATATTTTTTGTCAAAACCTCTAAAGTTTTCATTATTTCTGCTTTATCTTCAGACTTCATTGATTTGTTTTTCTCCAGTTTTGAAATTAACATCTGCCAAATTTAAAAAAAAAATTAAGATACTTATTCCTCATACTATTAACAAAGCAAACACAGCAAAATAAATATAAAAATAAATAACTACTAATTTTAGTTTATATATTTATGGCAATGCTTACAACTTCTAAGCAGAATTGGTGGTGCTATCTCAACTCAAGTGTTAAATCTTGGCACACTTTGTAAAGAATTACACGTTATCACTGGTCTCTCAGAATATAAGTTCAAAGCACAAACGTAAGAAATTCAATCTGACCATCGAAAAGTTGTCAATTTAAAGTAATATCAATAATTTTACTTTCCAATCCTTGTGGATATTACTGGCCCTAAGTATTCCCACTCCAAATGTAGTCTGCAACCCAGAAAGAACCAGAGGAAGTTTTATGGCTCCCTTCACATAATGAAATCTTAAAAAATTACTTACTTTCTTTGTCACAGGGAACAATAACTGGCTAGCCTAAGACTGATATCCCCAACATGGACAGGAATCAAAAGATAAACAAGGCAATATGGGGTAGAAGATACCACATAGGGCGCCTGGGTGGCTCAGAGGGTTAAAGCCTCTGCCTTCAGCTCAGGTCATGATCCCGGGGTCCTGGGATCGAGCCCCGCATCGGGCTCTCTGCTCAGCGGGGAGCCTGCTTCCCCCACTCTCTGCCTGCCTCTCTGCCTACTTGTGATCTCTGTCAAATAAATAAATACATCTTTAAAAAAAAAAAAAAGATACCACATATTACAGGTTGTCTGAGTCAAGGTGGTTTCAGTTTGTGGTGTAAAGTACTATAATTTCTCTTTACCAAGTATATCCAAATTTAAATTAGAAATTATAAGTGAAAATGTAAGAAGTTTCTGCATTTTCAATATTTTGAAATGTCATAACTTTTATTACTAGACATAATCAAAAACTGACACTTAATTAAATGTCACAGAGCAACCCTGTACAAAATATTGCAAACCATGCAATTTTACATTTTTCTAGCAGCCACATTAAAAAGATTTTTAGGGGCGCCTGGGGGGCTCAGTGGATTAAAGCCTCTGCCTTTGGCTCAGGTCATCCCAGAGTCCTGGGATTGAGCCCCACATCGGACTCTCTGCTCAGCAGAGAGCCTGCTTCCTCCTCTCTCTCCCTGCCTGCCTTTCTGACTAGTTGAAATCTATCAAATGAATAAATAAAATCTTAAAAAAAAAAAAAAAGATTTTTAAAAACCCAAACCAGTAAAGTTAATACTGTGTTTAACTCAATATATCCAAAATGTTATATTTCAAAAAAATTACTGAGATGTTTTACTTTTTTCCTTCATATTACATCTTTGAAATCTAGTATGCATTTTATATCCACAGAGCACATAACAATTTAGATAAGACTTTTCTCAAGCACTCAAAAGTTGGATGAAGCTATTAGCTACCATACTGGACGACACAAAACTAGAGGATTCCAAGCCAATTAAAGAAAGGTACATATTTCAACAGAAAAAAAAAAACCTGAGAAAAAGGTTCCAATTCACTATCAGTTGACAAACTACTGTGCAGCAACATATCTTGATAAACACTCATTTTCACTTCAAGTTGACCACCCGAGTTCCTTGAAATCACTCCAAACTCCAATTCACCATTTAATGCTCTTCATCCTCAATACATTAATCAACTGATATATACCTTATCACAGACAAATATTTCAGTTTTACCCTTTTCAATTACGTAAAATATATTTCTTAGGATTAGCTATATAGTGTCAAATTAAATTTACTTAAAAGACCATAAATATATTTTGCCAAATCTAGTATTTTACCTTCTGTGTTTCAATGTGCTTTTCTAAAATCTCTTGTTTCCTTTTCCTTACATCTTGCTGAAGTTTCAGTGCCTCCTAGTGAAAGAGACCAAAAATATCATTAGAATATTTACTGTATATTTTTCTGATAAACAGATATTCCAGAGGAAAGAAATGGTTGTAGATGCAGCAGTTTGGCAACAATTAAATGTAAAGTTTATAAGTTAAATACATATGTAAGTTTCAAGAGAATCCTTCCCCCCAAAATTAATACCTATTATTACACTATGAAAAACAGAAGTTCAGTGGCAGCCAACATACACTTTTCTTTTAGTTCTGTTTTGTGATAAGTCTTGAAAAAACACACACATGCAGAAAAGCTTTCCTACATGCACATTTTGGACACTATTATCTGTATTTACCTGTTTTTTTTTCTGTGCTTCATTATTATCAACTGCAGAGGTGGAAACAAGTAAGGTTTTCTGCGCAGCCTTCAAAGCAGCTGGATTATATACTGTTTTAGTTAGGCCGGTAGATGTAGACAACACCTACCAATACAAATTCAATTTATTAAAAATGTATTAAGCATTCATGATACCTGTCTTTTCTACAAAACCCAATTTTAAAACACTTTTGTCAAAAAACAGTACACTGAAATAAATGTATTATTTATATAATTGTAACATTATTAACTAAACCACACAGTGATTTGAAAGGGTATGACTGAGGCATAAACTATAAAATAAAAAAAACTAAACAGCATATACCTATAGAAAAAAAAACATACAAAAACTAGAAATCAAGAAAAAAACACTGCAATTACTGTATCACTGAAAAAAAAAATTAGTTGCTAAAAACATTTACTTAATATCCCTAGTGACTAGAGCAAACACTGTACACAACAGCATGACTCAGGAGGAAACTGGATACTGTCCCTCAATTTAAAATGATCATTCATGATTTATAGTTCTGAAATTAACCTCGTTAAGAACTTAAGAAACTGCTTTCTTTCTCCATTCCTTTTGATGCATCGATCCCTCTGTTTTAAGTGACCCTATTCCCTTAAACCTAGCTCAAGTTCAGCACCAAATGGTCAAGACCTCTACAAACCCCTAATTATTTATTTCTTCTACCCAGATCCTTCCATGAAATTTTATTCCTACGGCTATTCAAACACCTAACTAAAATGACCTAATGATATATTAATTTATGGGTCTGTCTATTCAGTAAAGCCACCAAAACCATGTCTTTCTCTTCTTTGTGCTTCTTCTAGTACCTAAACCTTGTTACCAACTAATTATGCGACTCTGGGTAACTTCAAGCACCTTCTTTGGGCCTCAGTTTGTTCATCTATAAAATGAGAATGTTTAAGTTGATGGCATCTAATGTCCTTACAAACTCAAAAATTCATTCCATGAGGGTACGGCTTTTTTTGCTTCATTCACCGCTCTATCTTCAGTGCCTAGAACAGTGCCAGGGCATGTAGTAAACACTCAACGAATAGTTTTGCACTAAATTAAACTGAAATGATGATAGACTGAAGTGTACAATCTACACAAGGGTCATTCATGAAAATAAAAGTGTATAGGCTACCTTTTTCATTCTCCAAAAGCAGGAAGCTGTAGGTTCCAGGGTGTGGTCAGTTACCAGTTTTTAAGAAAGGAGTCTAGAGATCCCTTAAGAGTAATGTATGGATGTTATAAAAACTAAACATGGAACCATATGTGTGAACAATGTAACTTTCCAGAGGAAAAAAAACACAGTTTCCAAAGTGTTAAGGGAGTTCCCTTCTTAAAATAGGTTAAAAGAACTACACAAACAGAAGATTATCGGTGAGAAAAAGCCTGACCTTTTAACTACTAAAATATAAACATGTGGGTCTATCAGAGAAGTACCAGACACTATTTTCTAATGTGCTTTCATGAAGTTAGATTAGTAAACATCACAAAAATTAGACAACTCATCACTAGTCTAAGTATTCAAGAATGTTTTAGCCTCCAAGTAACATAAAAACCTAGAATACTATTAATTATACTGGTTCTATACAATAAAACTGATGTTTAAAAATAAAGGTTCTTTATAATACTTGAAGTGTATCAAATCTGACTGATAACTTTCTTCAATAACGAAAAATAATACTCAGATATCACTAAAAATAATGAAACGGTTGCATTTGTTAATATATGGAGTAAATACGGATTTACTTTGCAGTCTAATTTCAGTCACCATTCTCTGTAATATCAGAAAAAAATTTCTTCTATGTTACCCTACCATACCACATGACACTAAACTGCATGATCATACAAGGATGACAGAATAACCTTATAGAGAAACACAAGATAATGTGCTAAAGACAGTCTGAGTGTCTCATAAACTGTTTCCTTCATGAGCGCTCCATAAAGAGTTGAAAAGTTGTGACCAAAAAGGTTTCTATACTCAAATAAGTTGGAAATAATATAAACCTATTTTTTAGTTTCAAGATGCAGTTTACCATAAAAGCTGTGAGAAGGACTGAAGTAAAGAAATCCATGTAATTTGTTTAATTTGGCATTTCTCCAATTTCAGTGAGAAGGGAACACTCCTTTTCAAAGTATACTTGTTAACATCTGATATCAGACTAAGGCATACTGATTCGAAGTGAATAAAACTGTATGACAAAAATGAGAAGACTCCTTTACTCCTAAAAGCACCCCACTCCCTTGTTTTATCCAGGAACTGCCTTCTATTCTCTCTACACAGAACATTAGCTGGCATATTTCACTGAGTTCAAGACATCACTATGAAACACATTATCACAATGTATCCCTACTAAAGACAAAAAAGTTGCCAATTATAAGGGCAAACACAAATAAGATGGTAGCCTAATTCAGAGGTGTTGAAAGGTGAAAATAAAATGTCTTATAAACAATGAACTATATGATCACAAAAACTGCTCACTATTTGAATCTATTTGGTTCTAGAGTTTAGACCGTAAGAGTATGAATAGCAAGGGATATCTGTATTTTCAAAAGACAAAGATGGAGTTGTGATAAAAGAGAAGAAAATCTGTTAAGAATGAAACAAGTGGAAGGACATGACAAATCCAAAAGAAAAGAAGGTGCTACAACTCCTAAGAACAAAGTCAAAGCACAGGTGGTGGCTTTTCAAACAATCACACCTTCTCTATTTTCCAAATGGGTTTCTGCCTGCGCTGTATTTTTTTATATATTGACCTTTTACTGCATTCACCTATTAATTCCAAAGGTTGGTGAATTCCTTTGGATTTTTCACATATATGATGTCATCTGCGAGTAAATATAGTTTTGTTTCTTCTTTTGCCATCTTTTCACCATTTATTTCATTTTCTTGCCTTACTATACTGGTTAGGCCCTACACTTAAAAAAGTGATGATTTCAAGAAGAGATCTTTTTCCTGATCTCAAGAAGAAAATCATTCAATATTCCACTATTCAGTATTTTAGCTCTAGAGGTTTTATGAAGATAAACTTTATCAAATTAAGGAAGTTTCTATTCTTATTTTGTGTGCTGTTTATTGTGACTAAGTAATAAATTTCATCATATGCTTTTTCTACTGAAAAATCATAGGAGGTTCTTCCCACTCTTCTCCCCCTTATTCTGTTAATGTGGTGAATTAAGTGGATTTTCAAATGTTAACTCAATCTTGCATTTCTGGAATAAATTCTACCTTGCCAGCATGTATTTTCTTTCTTCTTATCACTGAGAACTTGCTAATATTTAGCTTAGGATTTTTAGGTATACATTCATGAGCTATTGCTTATAATTTTCCTTTATTGTAATATGCTTGTTAGGTTTGGTGTCAAAGGTTTGTTGAATTCAAAAAGTGAGCTGAAAAGTATCATATATGCTTTGTTATTAAAATGTACACCACTACTACCTCTTTCCAAGACAAAAGTCAATTTCTTAACAAGACAAGTTATAATCCATTAACAACTCTTTATCTTATTTCCTATGTAAAATATTATCAGATGTAACTACTATTAATTCTTGTAAATAAAAAGAAAAACAGAGCGCCTAGGTGGCTCAGTGGGTTAAGCCACTGCCTTCGGATCAGGTCATGATCTCAAGGTCCTGGGATCAAGTCCCGCATTAGGCTCTCTGCTCAGCGGGGAGCCTGCTTCCCTCTCTCCCTCTCTGTCTGTGCCTGCCTCTCTACTTGTGATCTGTCAAATAAATAAATAAAATCTTTAAAAAAAAACAACCTTGGTAATAATTCTGACTAAATAATCCAGGTAATAATCCTGAGAGAGATCAATGCATTAAAAAAAAAAAAATCAGGGGCACCTGGGTGGCTCAGCCATTAAGCATCTGCCTTCGGCTCAGGTCATTATCCCAGAGTTATGGGATCGAGCCCTGCATCAGGCTCCCTGATCAGCAGGAAGCCTGCTTCTTCCTCTCCCACTCCCCCTGCTTGTATTCCCTCTCTTACTATCTTCTTTCTGTCAAATAAACAAATAAAATCTTAAAAAAAAATCAAAAGTACTCAACAGCAGTTACGAAAAGAAACTCATAAATTCCTTAACTGTTATATTTAAAGTAGCAAAATTACACAACAAATGAAAATTAAAAAATCAGAGGGTTACTTAGATGGCTGCATTTTTTAGTTAAGGAAACTGAGAGTAAGCTTTGTTCAGGATCATACCTAATGTCAGCTGTTAACTCAACAGCTGAAGTCTCCAAATGACTCACAATGTTCCTTCAGTATACCACATAATTTCCCTTTTAAAAGTCCCATGGTGCATATGTTAACATATCATATTGCAAAGAGACAAAGATATATATTTTTAGATTTAAAAAAGGTTAGGGGGAGAGAAAGAAACTATTGCTAAGCTGCCAGGGAACAATAACATCCTACACCTGAAACTGATAATGATATACAAACCTTAAATATTCATGTAATTAATCATTTTACTTTCTTAGTTAAGAAGGGTCTTAGGGAGATAATTTGGACAGTCTTAAGTCTTTCTGTAGACTAATCAAGGCGGTACAGACAGATGCCACCTTTATGCTTAATAAATCACTCTATCTTGAGAAGTACTCAAATCATTTCACTGATCACTCTTTCCAAATCATACCTATTTAATAGCTACTGCAATGTCTTAAGATTTCAGTGTATAAATTAGGTTTTAAGTTATCTCTCTCAACATAAAAACGGACTTTTAGAATAAAGAATCACTGAAGGATTTACTCAGTGCTGTTCAGAGGAAGGGGAAATTTTTTTATTTGTATACTTACTTGCTTTCATAACGACAGAAGACACTGTATAGATACTAGTTTTGAGTATTTCCCAGCCTTCAATTTGATGATGGGAAACTTTCTTCTATCCTTCCTAAGACTTCTCTGAATCACTAAGCTCTAAGGATTCTTCATCAAAAACCCCTACAGACTTGGGGAACGGGAACAACCAAAAATAAGCAAAAACGAAATGCTATTCTATAAAGAAGTTCACTGAAGATGACTGAAAGTTACACACTTCTAAATAACTGCCTTCCTTAAAAGATTCTTTATAGTATTTACAGTATTTCTTCATAAAAATACTACCATTAGTGATTTTTCAGTTAGTGGTAACTCTATTACTAAATGTACACTCTCAATTCCAAATCTGTATCTTTTATCCTAAAGCTATATAAAACACATTAAAAAAAAAAAAGAAGAAGCAAACATACCAGAAAAGTTCTGTAAAAGCTATAAATTTCAGAGTCTAAATCTTGACACGAACAGACACTAAGTATAAAGTTTTCAGACCTCTCCAGAATTGGTCATTACTAAACAAAGTATAACAGACTTATTTTCTTTATTCCTTAGTTACTTACTATCAAGGTGGATAAACCTAATCAAAGTAAATATTTAAATACTGCTAATTTCAGCAGCATGGACTAAGATATAGACAAATACAGGGGGGAAAAGGGAGGCATCATATGGGGAAAAAAATTAAAGATTTTATAGAATAGGGTAAAGAGATTTTTTCAAATCTTTAAAAGAATGACTAGAATTCACTTAGAAGAAAATGCATTCCAGGAAAATCACCACCAAAAAAAGAAAAAGAAAAAAGGGAGGAAAGAGTGAGAAACAATGAGCAGAAAAAGGCTTGCTAAGGTAAAAAGAAGATCTAACACAGAAACATAAGCCCCAAATAACTGAGATATGATACGCTATGAATCAAGCAGTTATGTAGCTGGGGAAATGAAGTTCTCAACTTCTGTAAGAAGTTAACATTAAAATAAGTCTGGGAGTACAGTGGTGGTAGTATAAACTACAGGAGGAGCATACGGCTAGGACACCACATCCAGAGGCCAAGAAACTGAAGGTGGTGGAGAAAGAGAAGTGGATGACAAAAACAAGTGAATGACTCTCAGGTTTTTAGACTGCACAACTTGGAAAATGGTGGTATAACTTCCAGAGTTGTAGTGAGGAGGAGAGGTTAATTTAGGTGGGAAATCATCATTTTTTAAGCACATTATGCCTGAAGTAATGTTGAGGTGCCCAAGACGAAAATCTGAAATACAGAATGAGATTCAAATCCAAATTTCTAGAATTGCCTTAGTTTAACGTGGCAAATAAGGAAGAGAATATACAGAAGAACCAGTGAAGAGAGGTTAGCCCTTTCATGGGATGCTCTATGTAACAAATAGAGTCAACTTTCTACATAATCTTAATAATGGAAAGAGCCATGGATATAAAATAGAGGAGACCCACATTCCAGTCCTGACTCAGTAGTTCCTAGTTTATCCACTGGGCCTTACCTTCCTTCTAAGGTGAGGACATAGAAATGAGAAAAATGATCTAATCCTATTCTGTGATTCCAAACATCAAATAAGACTAAAGACCAGAGCATTCACTCATACCTAAATGGAAAAAATAAATAACACACCTACAAAGAACTATGAGATAGGTCCATTTAATCAGTAATTACCCCACTGTTTAAAAAAAGAAATGACAAATGACAATTGTCAGGCTATGTACAATAGCTGTTAGTAATAAATAACAAACTTACATTTACATCATCCTTTCCAATTAAAAAATACTTTTAAATGAATCAATTTAATCCTCACAAAACTCTGTGAGCAACACAAATTTACAATCATCATTTCACCAACGAGGAAAAAGAATCGGAAAGGTTAAGAGCACTGCCCAGTATCATGCAGTTAGTAAGTGAAGAGCCAGAACTCAAACTCAGGTAAAATTCCTAATTTGTGGCCTTTTCCATTAGGCTGCCAGAGTTTTCAAATTAAAATGCACAATATCACTAAAGAAAATACAGTAAATAAAATGAGAAAATGAAAAGAAGGAAGCACATGGACATATAGTGAGAGGCAAATATTAAAATACTGATGCAAAAAGTAAAAAAAAAAAAAAAAAGGTAGGCAAATTTTTTTCTTTTTCAGCAGATGGAAAGCAAAAAGGTAGGAATAAGAGATACAGATACTATTAAGAAGCAAGAGTTTAGAACTATGAAAAAAATTAAAAAATTAAGATGCCACCTGAAAACATTTATGAAGCCAAGACAAACAGATCATGCTATTATTCTTCTTACCTTTTCAGTTGCTGAAACAGATGGCTTTGATACAAAACCCAACCTGTCCTTCACAGATAACTTAGTTACATTCTAAAAAAATTAAAATGGACATATTCAGTGTTTCCCCAAACATACAGGTCTGTTGGGATTTTGAACATTCTGATTCTACTAATATATACTAACTCGTTAAGTATACTGATGTTAATCACACAAACTTGGGCCTTTTTCAAAGACAGAGACAGAAAGAAAATGTGTGTGGAAAAACAAACAGTACGCAGTATTATGCAATCATAAAAAATCATGATGTAAAGTAAGGTTTCAACTAGGTATTTATTAAAGTCCCTCCACTGATACAGAATCATAAATTCTTAGAATCCTATGTTGACAAGTGTGCAGAAAGCGTGAACACTGTAAATATTAGATTTGAGTAACTAAAATATCTGCCTGCTTCTTGAGCTTAAAAATAAAAGCCATTCTTTCCTAAAGTATGTTTCTACAGCCAAATACACTGTATGTGGTGATGATTTGAGATAACGGGATGGGGAATTATTATCACTGGGGTTTTTTTTAGAAATTGAAAATTTATCAATTTCCGTTCTGCATGTTTCCATACAATCTCATTATCTGACTCTTCAGGAATTACCTGGAAGACTATTTTAATAAAATAGCATCCTAACTACATCCTAATGCTTACATTAAACAACAAATGCTAAAATATCTAGAGAAAAAGAAAGCTAAGTTACAAAGACGGAGGGTGCAGAAACAAGAAACTGCCACTCAAGTGTGGAAGGCAGTGGGAAGGGAATGACATGTGGAGAAGAGAATCTGAAAGTCAGGAATGAGTGATGCAAAGTTCTGAGAACTATGTAAGTAACTTGAAACAGTATCATCAAGCATGCTAAAACCTGATGGCTTAAGCCTTCCCTTCGCAAAAGCTTTTGGTGCAGTCTACTGTATCATCTTCTCTGGAATAGAAATCTAGTTAAGTAAAAGATGATGGGAAAAATAAGATTTAATATACTGAACTTCATTTTTCAGGCAGTTTTGCTTAAAATTAATTCCTTCACAAAGTGAAAGGGAACTCAAGTATTAACTAGAGAGAAGCATTTAAAATTCAAATACTATAGGAAAAACAGAATGTGAAAATCTTATGCTAATGGTAAAAAGAAAATTTACAGGCAGAGTTCATATACGTACAGACTGTATTTCTGTATAAGATATACACAATTAACTATAATTCGAATCACAAGGGACACTAATTTGCTGAGAACCTGTTATGAGACACACACAGTAAGATTTTCATTTACCTGAGGAAGGTCTGAACTGGCACTCTGTGCTTCTGCTGGTTCAATAGTATTTGAAGGTACTGGACCCAATCGCTCTTTGACCGACTGCTTCACAACAGGCAAAATGGGCTGCTGGACTAAGGGCTGCATTACCTCAGAACAAGAAAAAAATGTTAAACAAGAGGATCAGCTCATGAACATGTCAAGTAACCTCTGTTATTTGTTATCACATTGCCCATGCAGACAGTTTTAAAAGTGCAGCTTATAATCAAAACCTGTCTTCCAAATTCCTTCACACACATATATAGATGTTTTTCTTTGCATAAATTAACTTATTTATAAAGGAAATAATGAATAGGAGAAAACTCAATCGAGAAACAAACTGCTATAAAATCCTCCTGTAAGCAACTGATCTAACATTAGTGACTGATTCAGTGACTGAAAAAGAGAAAGAGGGAAGGTGGGAGGGAGAGAGGAAGGGAAGGATTTCCAAGATGAACACACAGTATGAGTTTCTGGAATATGTATAAGTTACCATATACTGTCTCCTATCTACTAGGGACTTTTCTATATGCTTTTTATCTTATCATCCAATGATTCTCTAAACTAGGGACTAACTTCACAATAGAGAGAACAGGTTAGGGACATTAAATAAGTTCCTTTAGTCTTCACAGTTTCGGAGGTAGAGCCAGAATCTGAATTTAAGTCTGCCTGACTGCAGTACTCCTGCTCTTAAACACTATATGCTAAGAGCTTTCTGAGAAAAGCATTGAGTTTCACACAAATCTCTCTCTTACCTTTGGAGAAGTAGTTTGTAACTGCTGGGTACTTCCTTCTCTGTGCCAATAAACCTTAATAAAGCGATTGTTCAGTACTGCTTCTGTACTTGATATAGCTTTCTTTGCTTCTTCATATGTTGCAAATTGGATAAGGGCACCTTCAGGATCACCATTATAAGCAACCTAATATTTAAAAATATTAAGACCAGTGAATTCCAAAAGAATTCATTGTTTCATTCAATAAAATTCCTCAAGAGATGAAATTCTGGTCCTTCCAGGAAGTATTCTATCTTTACCCTTTCTTACATCTAGATCATTTACCACAGTTTACTTTCACTCCCAAAGAAATGTTAACTAAGGACTGTACAAAAAATGCAAACATACAGTAGTGAGATACCATGTTTTGCTCCTCAGTTTTGAAAACTTCCCTAAATTAATTTTACCATGGCACTTAAACTGCAAGAGGAAAAGAATATTCTGAAAACTTTTTTGTGTCTACATCTAAATGTGGTAGATAAAATTGAATTGCTGTAAAAAGATACTCAGAGATATTCAAGATTAGGTAACTGTGGAGTAATATGTATACCATGGGCCCGCATATTTTTTTTTTAAATTTCTTTTCAGCGTTAACAGTATTCATTGTTTTTGCACCACACCCAGTGGCTCCACGCAATACGTGCCCTCCTTAATGCCCACCACCTGGCTCCCCCAACCTCCCACCTCCCGCCCCTTCAAAACCCTCAGGTTGTTTTTCAGAGTTCATAGTCTCTCATGGTTCACCTCCCCCTCCAGTTTCCCTCAACTCGCTTCTCCTCTCCATCTCCCCATGTCCCCCATGTTAGTTGTTATGCTCCACAAATAAGTGAAACCATATGATAATTGACTCTCTCTGCTTGACTTATTTCACTCAGCATAATCTCTTCCAGTCCCATCCATGTTGCTACGAAAGTTGGGTATTCATCCTTTCTGATGGAGGCATAGTACTCCATAGTGTATATATGGACCACGTCTTCCTTATCCATTCGTCCGTTGAAGGGCATCTTGGTTCTTTCCACAGTTTGGCGACCGTGGCCAGTGCTGCTATAAACACTGGGGTACAGATGGCCCTTCTTTTCACTACATCTGTATCTTTGGGGTAAATACCCAGTAGTGCAATTGCAGGGTCATAGGGAAGCTCTATTTTTAATTTCTTGAGGAATCTCCACACTGTTCTCCAAAGTGGCTGTACCAACTTGCATTCCCACCAACAGTGGAAGAGGGTTCCCCTTTCCCCACATCCTCTCCAACACACGTTTCCTGTCTTGCTAATTTTTTAATATACATATCTTTTGCATGTGTTGATAAGTAGATAGACACAGAAATACAAGAAACTTAGAATAATATATGATATATTTTTAACAATAATAGGATTATGGGGGTATATGGGGAAAGGAATGAGAAGTACACAAAGAATTAAGGGGGAAACATTTCCTTTAAATTCTATATAAACTTCTATTGCCCCGGGGCGCCTGGGTGGCTCAGTGGGTTAAGCTTCTGCCTTCAGCTCAGGTCACGATCTCGGGGTCCTGGGATCAAGTCCCACATCGGGCTCTCTGCTAGGCAGGGAGCCTGCTACCTCCTCCCTCCCTCTCTCTCTCTCTCTCTCTCTCCCCCCCTGCCTACTTCTGATCTCTGTCAAATAAATAAAATCTCTAGTGGGGGGAAAGGAAAAAAAAAACCTTCTATTGCCCCACACCAAGCAAGCACACATTTTTTCATGTTCTTTTTATATTATTTTTATTTATTTATTTATTTTTAAAGATTTTATTTATTTATCCTGACAGACAGAGATTACAAGTAGGCAGAGAGGCAGGCGGGGGGGTGGGGGATCAAGCTCAGCCGAGCAGGGAGCCCGATGCGGGGCTCGATCCCAGAGCCCTGGGATCATGAGCCGAGCCGAAGGCAGAGGCTTTAACCCACTGAGCCACCCAGGTGCCCCTGTATTATTTTTTAAATGTCAAGAAAGCAAAATTTTCCAAATAACGACTTCAGTTGTACTCTCTAAAAGTTATTTTTATCAGGTTATGGGAAGTAATTATTTTAGTTGAAAAGAACACCATACATACTGGAAAAAAAGCCCAACATTACTACAGTATTTTTGACATATATAATGTTAACTCAATACTAAATAATCTCACAAATTACAAATATCCAACCCAAGGTCTAATTTTAGGTGAAGTCACAGACAAATTACACTCGTACTTAATCCTTAAGGATGTTCAAAAGTGATAGAGGAAAAAGTAAGTATTTGAACTAATTAAGTATTCCTTAATTAGCTGATATTTGTGCCCCCCAAAAGTTATCGTTTAAGTGCTTCCCGATATACGAGCAGCAGAAACATCCTGACTGAAGCATTCTGTTGTAATGCTTCAGAGAAACTGAGGAAATGAACACTATTAAAGATTAGATATTCCTGGGCACCTGGGTGGCTCAGTCAATCAAGCATCTGCCTTTGGCTCAGGTCATGATCCCAGCGTCCTGGGATCGAGCCCCACAGTGGGGTCTCCTCTCAGTGGGAGCCTGCTTCTCCCTCTCCCTGCCACTCTCCCTGCTTGTACTCTCTCTGTGTCAAATAAATAAATAAAGTCTTCTTAAAAACTAAAAAATAATAAAAAAAGATTAGATTTTTCTACTCTCATTAATTTAAAGTTTGCTATAATTTTTTTAATAACTTCTATTAGGTAGAAAGTATATAAAATGATCAAAACTCCTGCCTTCTGAGAGCAAAAAACTTACTCAAAATCACACATTGTTTTAAAAATATAGTTTCGTATTATTCCAATTTTCCAAATTTAGAATGTCACCAAATTTTCCATATTCCTTTACAAAAGTATTTTTCTTACTACATTAAAATCCCTCCCTAAATAATTAAGCAAAGACCACAGAATTACTGCATAGCTCTTACCTGTAAGTTAACCAAGGTTCCAAATCGACTAAAATGTTCATTAAGTTTGCTAATATTATTTAATTCTGGAGGAACTTTTCTAAGTTCAAGTTTGGTGTTTTCATTTCCAAACTGAACCTTCTTCTGGAAGCCTGGGCTGTTTGTTCTATTAAAATTTGGCCTGTAACAAAAAATCAAGTTGATTAATATATTTATTTATAAACCCTGACCCCTATCAAGCACAGATTAATAAGGTTTTACAATTTAAGTTCAATTGTTTTTTCAAAACTGAAATTACTGGTTGATAAAGAAAATTGAAATTTTCTTCCAAAAACTGAAGTTTCCTAATTACTACTGTACATATCTTTCACAGAAGCTAACTGAGAAAGGTTCTCCTATGCCATTTATTATGTCCCACTTCGAATCCACACCCACTTAAGCAGGAAAGGTCCAGTGCTCTTTCAGTAAATATGCATATACAATTTTTGTTGCACTTCTGCAAAAGCTAGCTTACTGAAATGTATCCTATTCTAAAACACTGATTAAAAACAAGGTATAACCGTCTCAACCACTTTCCACCTTAAAAAAAAAAAAAAAATGTCAAAACTGTAAACCATACATTTGGCACTTGAAAAAAGGCCAAAACTGTGGCCCAGAGAGGTTACACGCTTGCCTTACATCAGAGAATTGCAGGCAGAGAAAGAACTAGATAGTACCCATTACTAAATTATGTTAAAGCTCTGAAAGTGTGATCCTCTCTACTTTAACTTACAAATGTTATAAGAGAATCTTCACACGCACGCCAACATTCTGGTTATCTCAATGATCCTCTTTCTCTGAAGCCCTTCCCTAACAACTTTAATGACAATCCAGCCTCCCCTGCTCCCCAAAAGATCACTTTCCAGCTCTTAATAGGACTTGACTACATGCTAAAGCCTCTTCCCAAAACTGACCCAACTTCCTTCTCCAACAGTGGTCTCATGACTATCCTGTATATATGCACTTTTCACTGACATCTCTAAGTTAAGCAGTGTTTTTTTTTTTGGAGGTGGGGAAAGGAAGGAAGAGGAAGAATTGTGTCCTTGACTACCACAACACTTCTGTATGAAAATACCCTCCAAGTACCTATTAACTTACAAATATTAAGAAATCAATGTACACTATAGTGTGAGACTGCTTGTAGAACAGAATTATATAAAGCTCATTTTGAAAGAGAATACTATACTGCCAAATAATATTCCAATATCCTAAAAATCACTATACATTAAAATTTCTCAATTTTCCCTGCCAGCTTACTTATCAAACCAGGTCTTCTTTGTAGGAGCTCCAGGCTCCCCGGAACCAATGGTTCTTTTCCTTGATTCTGAATCCACTACTATCCTCATACTGCTTTTATTAGGAGGTTTTTCTATTTGAAAAGAAAAGAGACCACAGATTAATATTTTCTGTTTATCACAGCTACTTCCTTAAATGCATACTGAAAACAAAGTTCTGGCTTCTTGTCCAAATATACATTTTTAGAAGAAACAGAAATAAATGCAGATTCAAATATAATAATCTAAAGGATTTTAACTTATTCTGAATTCATTTCATATCTAATTAAAGAAGACTCAGTAATTCTTACATGTCAAATTACAATATGACTCTACAGGCCACTTCTTTTTGAGGTGGCGGATGGGGGGGGATGGTAAAGGTAAAATCAATGTCACTGTTTTCATTTGCCACCACCCTCCTCATAAGAAATGTACAAATAAGTTTTATTTGTTTCTTAAGTTTCTGATTTATTTAAGGCTTTGAGGTCATAGTTTTGAAATCAAATGCATGACCTAAATTTAACATTTATTCAAATTTAAATTTATTCAAAATTTAACATTAACCCAATGACCTTTAAGAATTGATAACTTAAAAAAAAAAGAATTGATACAGTTATGATTGAAGTTGCCTATTTAAATATCAACACAGTAACACAAAGCATACTTGATTTAGAAAGGTATTCAAGATTGAAAGCACACTTGATTTAAAAAGGTATTCAAGATTGAAATGCAGTGTAAAAGAGCTGTACGCATCTGCTACTTCCAACACTTTACATTTACTTAGTTGGAATGTGACAAACATAGGTACATTTAACCTGTTACTCTGAAACTCTAAAACTTAAAACATGCAAACCTTAATCCACATAGAAAAATATAATTTTAAAATTCTTTTTAAAGATGGATAAATTGATTGCATACATCCTGTTCTTAACATTTCTAAACACATAACTAACCAAAATAACTTAAGGTGTTTCAGCACAACCTCTCATGGATGGCTACAACTCTGATCTCCATGCAGGAGATCACATCAATCTCTCCACCACACATGAACTCTTGTCCAGGAGTTAGTCCTCAATTTCTAACTTGTTGGTTTTCTCTGGCCATCTAGTTCTCAAAATCTTACAGGTTTCTCAAAACTCAGAGTACATACAAAGTACAAATTATCTTCATATCAAATGTACTTTTAAATCTTTCTTAAGCATTTCTATTAATGAAACTACTATTTGATTTCTGAGTCTGCCCACATCCCTTCAATTCACCTTGCATATATTTCCTCTCATTTCTCACAGAAACAACCTTGGTCCAAACTTGCATTACTTTTCACCAAGTCTAATGTACTAACTGAATTTCTGCTTCTGGAGTCCCTTCCGATAATTCGTCCCATATAAAGATCAGCAAAATCAGTGCCCCAGAGCTCTGCTGTTTTCCTTCATCTTCAACCTCTTCCTCTAAAATGGAACTTCCCATCAACATTCAGCAAGCTCAAATTACCCCATTTTTAAATGAAGTCTCATAAAACTACTTCCCCTCCAGGTACCACCTTCTTTGCTCCCCATCCTCACAGCTATTTCTATTTCCTAAGAGATGTTACACTTGCTAACTTGCTTCTCTACCGCCCATTCACTAATCCTTCAAAAATTGGCAGTTGCTCTCATTACTGCACTTAACTTTCTCATCCTAAATTTGCTGATATCTTAACTTGTTGCTTAAGCTTATAGATATATCCCAGTCCTTCTCTTACTTGACCTCTTATCATTAAATGCTGTTGATCACTTCTTTTCCTATCTTCTTTGGATTTTTCAGGACTCCTCACTCCCTGCTTTTGTTTGTGCCTTTCTGACTTCATTTTCTCAGTGCCCTATTTAAGCTCCCCCTTCTCTGCCCACAGCTTCAAATACTGGCGTTCTCCAAAGTTACTTACTTGCACTTTCCAATCTCGCTCTACACAATCACCTTAAGACATCTATTACCATGGCTTCATTCATCATTTTTAGTGATTCTCAAATGGAAGAAAATTATATCAGAAACACACGAGTCAGGCTTGCAGATCTGGATATGCCTCATTCCATCTCCCTATACCTCCCATAATTACTAATGGCACAAAAGAAAAGATTAAGAACCACTGTTTTACATGCTCATGATTAAAAATCTGAATTTTCTAAACCATCTCTCTCTTAAGAGACCTGACGTCCAGATCTTACTTCCAACTGGACATTTCTCTTCAAATGCCCCGGGACACAACAAATTAAACACTTCCAAAACTAAATTTATTTTCCTACCAAATCTGTTCTTCCTCTCAATGATATTATCAGCTGCCCAATTATCCAGAGCAGAAATCTGATGTCTTCAATTTCATGCTCTCCATTTCACCCATTCTAAATCCCGCAATCCAAGAATGTCGCCAATTCCACTAAATTTAAGTCTTTCATTTTCCACTGTTAGTACCCTACCCCAGCTATTACACTGTCATCAATTTTTCTAGAATTCTTTAAATGCCCTTAACTGGTCTCATCCCTCCCTCCACATATCTCACTCCCTCTGTTCCAGTCATCAAGTTTTCAGTTTCTCAAAAGTATTATGGAATGTAATTGCTTTACCTACCCCCCTTCTCTGGCTAAATCATCCTATGTTTCCACAGCAGATCAGGTGGAAACATCCACTATCTAACACTGGTGATATTCACAGTGCAAGTTGGCAGCTTCTTTGCTCAGGGGCACCTTCGCAAGACCAGTTCTGCAACAGGATTCGTGGCCTTACTCTTGCCTCCCAACCCGGTTCACTGACTTTCTTAAAGGTTTTGAGTTATCAAATATCCTTTTTTACTTTAATATGTTCTTTATCTGAAGGTTCACTAAGAAAGGCAGTGATGTATTCTCCCTGGTCGTTATGATGTGTTTGTTCCAATTCATCTATATTCTCTGACTCAGATTGTCTTTCATTGTTATTTATTTAAGGAGTATTAAAAATGGAAATAGATTCTTCTTGGTATTCAATTAGCAAATGAGTCTGTTAGTTATATATACTGAGTTTTCCCCCACAGTATCCTTTTAATAAATTGTTTTTATGCTTAAAATTTTTAGCCCTGGTTTTGTTGACAGCAAATGGAAAACCACTTAGCCCTTACTCCTACCTATATCCAGTCAAGGAACATCTATCAAATTCTCTACCTCCTTAGAAATCTAGAAAGAACAATTCTCAGAGCCTCTCAGCCACTTTTATTACTAATTCTAAGGTTATCAGTGGGCCTAAATTTTTTCTTCTGTTTAATGATGATGATTCCCCATCAAGTTTAAAGTATGGAACAATATAATTATCACCTAATAGCCTATAACAAATTTAAATTAAGTCCATCATCCATAGATAGTAAGAAATGTATACTAATTATGTAATAAATAATATAAAAACTTTTAATTATGTCACCATCCAGGAAAATAAGTTTCAAACCAAATGGGCAAAAGATGAAAACATTTTGGAGGGGGGAGGAAGAATGAGAAAAGATGAGGAAATAAAAATATAGGTACTACTCAATTAAAATGGGGTGCTAAATCAGTTCTATGGTACATAAAAACAATGTTATTAGTGGAGAATATATTCCTAAACCACATGACAAAAATACTATGTGATATAGATGAAGAACAGTACAAAAATAATCACTATATACAATGAATCTATAGGAAAAGGCATTCAAATTTCTAACCATACATACTAGACATTGCTCTCTCAATGGGGCCACTTCCCATAACTTGTAACTACACATGTGGAGCTGGAATTACCATAACTGCAACTTCTACATGGTAAGAGATTTAGGTAAGGAACATGATCCCTCTTCCTTTTCTTGACCACCATCAAAAAAGTTTGCCTGGCACTGGAATAAGTCTAATATTGATCTGTAGTAGCATATATATATATATTTTTAATTTATTTATTTGTTAGAGAGAGAGAGCGAGTGAGCACAGGCAGTCAGAGTGGTAGGCAGAGGCAGAGGGAGAAGCAGGCTCCCCGCCGAGCAAGGAGCCCGATGTGGGACTCGATCCCAGGACGCTGAGATCATGACCTGAGCCGAAGGCAGCTGCTTAACCAACTGAGCCACCCAGGCGTCCCTGTAGTAGCATATATTTTTGCCACACTTAAGCAGCAAGGTAAGAAAGAGATAACTTCATGTAGGAGGTTCCAGTAAAAGCAAAGACTATAGGTATGATGAAAAGAAAGGTGCTAAGCAATGACCAAAGAAGAATGGGGTTTTCTCTGAACTAGGCAGGAGAGACTTGGGAGATGAAAAGCCACAATCTTAAGTGGCTTATAATTTTCATTTATAAACAATCTTATCCCTTATATAAAACTCTAAAAAAAATTTTTCTTCTGTTGTTAATGATAGCTATTAGAGTTCCTCAATGAGAATTTTAAAAGTGTGAGGGAAAAGTGACATCCACGTGAAATGCTTTCCTGTAAAATCAAAGATGATATAAATTAAATTGGTTATAAATTATAATGTTCCTCATACCTCTGTAACAAAAAGTCCCCTGAACACTCAAGTTAGATGCAGAATTTGATCATTTCGATGAACAAATTAAAAAATGCAAAGTATAAGTATTCACAAGTTTACTAAGCCACATTAGGCACTACCATTCAACAAGTTGCAGTTTTATTCATGATTGATGAAGCATCAATCATGAATTTTTTTTTTTTTTTTGGTTACTAGAAAAAAAAGATAAGGCAAGACTACAAAGAAAATGGGATTTAAAAGTTAGTTGAAGTAGTCAGGGAAAAAAATATATTTTATTGGCCTACATATATTTTCCATTATGGATGACAACCCCTCACTTCCTGATATCTGCAGCCAACTCTCCCTCTTTCAAATTAATGTGACCTTTCTACCTTCCTCTAAACCTATCAGTTTGTACTTCTAGCAGAGCAGTTTTGCTGCCCCAGCTTGTGACTTCCTCGTCTAAACTCTTATCTTCTTTTCTCATTTAGAAATTTTATCAAAAAGTCTGTCCCCTCTAAGAAAATTTTCAAAGCTGGTAAGTCACTTCCTAAAACATAATTCCTTTTGATTAAAATACTATGATCAAACCAGTAACAAATTCTTCTATGTAAAATATGTATCAAGCACAAGTTTGTAGAAGCTTGTAAAATTTATTTCATTATCCAATCTACAAAAAAAATCTTCAGGAATTAAAGCATTTCTCGATCCGATGACCCCTGAGATCACCATCCTAGCCAAAGGCAGATGCTTAACTGACTGAGCTACCCAGCACCTCTAAATCATTACTTTCAAGAGCGCAAGGCTACAAATAACAGAGGTGCCTGAGTGGCACAGTCAAATGCCTGACTCTCCATTTCTCTTGATTTAAGCTCAGGTCATGATCTCAGGGTTGTGATATCAAGCCCCATATAAGGCTCCGTGCTGGGCATGGAGTCTGCTTAATATTCGCTATCTTCCTCTCTGCCCCTCCCCCCCCTTAAATAAATAAAATAAATCTTTTAAAAAAAGACTGAAAATGATAAAAAAAAAAAATAGCCCCCCGAAAAGCTACCTTAAAAAATATGTATTTGGGGGCACCTGGTTAGCTGAGTCGGTTAAGCATCTGCCTTCGGCTCAGATCATGATCACAGGACCCTGGGACTGAGCTCTGAGTCAGGCTCCCTGCACAGTGGGGAATCTGCATCTCCCTCTGC
The DNA here is from genome assembly GCF_963455335.1 of Martes martes. NCBI lineage: Eukaryota > Metazoa > Chordata > Mammalia > Carnivora > Mustelidae > Martes > Martes martes. The sequence goes on along the minus strand of NC_137890.1, from coordinate 28,097,214 downwards.
CTCTGCCTCATCCTACCCCCAGCTTGTGCTTTCTTTCTCTCTCTCTCTCTCTCTCTCTCTCTCTCCCCCTCTCTCTCTCGCGCGCGTGCTCACTCTCTCAAATAAATACAGTCTTAAAAATTTTGTTTAAAGATTTATTCTCCTTTAAAAAAAAGAAAGTATGTACTTTCAGGAAATTCCTTTCCCCTCCGGTGATAGAATAGTGTCACCAGTAACACAAACAGAAAACTACACATTACCTTTTCTCTTAAGAAAGACCAAAGGATCAGAGGAATAAACTTAATCACCATCCCTTACTCAACCCCAATAAATGCAGGACCATATTCTTTATAAATGTTTGCCACTCTTGATATGAAAATAAGAAGAAAAGATTAATCATAGTACCTCTGGGTGGCAAATCCATATCCCCTGATGTTAGTCCTATCAAGTTAGGCCTTTGTGCGTGCACTCTGTGTCTATACATAGGTCTGGAAGTGTTTGTTATGCTTGGGGCTTCAGGATTGTAGCCATCTGTGTCATATGTATCTGGTAATACAAAAACTGTAATTAAAAAACAATTATAAAACGCCACTTGGTAATTTTTTAATGTTGATAAAAGAAAAAGTAAATTATATAACATTACTAATACAGAGCTAACATGCTACATGTATTAAAAAGAAAATTTAGTTTTATAAAAATAAAAAGTTAAATAGAAAATATAACAGTAAAAGAAATTTTATATATATATGTGTATATATAATACATGTAATTATGTATACATATATACACACATACATAAAACTTAGTCTTTTAAAAATCCTAAGGACTTACATTTATATACATTCCCTATGCCTAAATTTTATTCTATATGATTTTACTAAAAAAAATAAACCTAATAGAGCTAGTCACTCTCTAGACATCTAAAACTCTGCTCTAAACCCTCACTACATTATGAATATAAAGAGGGGCAAAACTGCACCTGCAGTAAAAAGAGAGGGTGGAGCAGGAGGAGGCTGGTGATGAATGCCAGTTGTTACTACAGTAGGAACAGAACTGGTTGCAGAGTTTGGGGGAGCATCCATGCCAGATGGCTGCAAAGGAGGAAGTGGAGGTGGTGGTCCTGTCAAAACCAAAGAATAAGAAATATCATCTGAAAGCAAACAAATAAAATAAGTTATTGTATATCCAAACATGATATTCTCATTTATCAGCAAAATTATAGTATCTATAAACTCAAATTCTTATACTAGTTTTCTAGGGTAAAATATCATTTTACTGTATTCCAAAACAGGTTTGTCTTAAGCTATAAAGAACTACTGAGAGCTGGGATTTGTCGGGGATGTGCTAAGTCAGGGCCCCTCCAAACCACAGTAAACCATAGGGTTGGCAACACCTCCAAAGTGCGGGTATATTCTAAATAAGAGTATCTTGCCCTTGGTTTCTAGCAGGCATCTTTAGGATTATTTCAGGTATTTTTAACAAAAGCAAGCATCAAACTATGAACTTCTAAAAAGGCTATGAATGGACAGATAATGGGTACTGGTAAACAAATATATTTACTTACCTGTGACAGGTGGTAGGCTGGGTGGTAATGGGCCTGGCGGAGGCACTGGGGGTCTCAGATTCACAGGTGGAGGTGTAAGAATTGGTGGAGGTGGGGGAAGTCCAGGAGGAGGTGGTCCTTCAACAACTGGCGGCTGTGCTGGGAAAGGCAGCATGCCAGGAAGATTCACATCTTCTACAACTACAGGGTCACTTCCATGGTCAAAAGGGCACATGTCTCCTCTCATACAGAAACCCTTTTCTGTAAGCAAGAATAATTAGAAACATGTAAAGTGTCAGATAAATATTCTATAAGTTAACAAAGGTAAGATATTTAAAAAGAAGAATATTTTTAATATTGGGCCAGTATAACTAACCATAACACAAGAGCTAATTTCCAGTAACATAAAATACTTATGATGTAAATATAGCTAACAAACACATTAAAAAATATATCCACAAATTAAAATGAGTATACCTAGCTAGGAAGCAGGCATAAAACTTTTACATACTTTCTGTCATTAGAAGCAATTCCTTTACTTATTTTTCATTTCCTTTATTTAAATTTCACTTAAAACTCTGAGAATAATGCAACTATAACTTTAGTACAATTTACAAAGCTTTTACAATAAAACTTTGAGAGTCTTCATTTATAAAATTCTTATAGGTGATATTCACATTTCTAGGTTCTAATTACATGCCAATAACCATTTATTTCTAAAGAAGTGAGTTTTGTCAAGAATGTTTCAGTAGCAGATTCCCAGATAACAACTCAGTAGATACTACTCTTGTTTGGTAAACTCCAAAAATATATTAAGACTTATGTGTAAAGAAGCACTGTCTTTAGACGGATATACAATAGTCAGTAGTGACTAATAAAGGTTCAAATAACACTGAAGAATTCAAGAAGTGCCTAAGACTAGCCTACCACCATTAACTGGGCTGTCCATGAATAACTGTGTAACCTAAACTTACAGAATTTAGTCAACTGGAAATACTAATTCAGTACTTCAGGAAACAGTAAAAGACTTACCATCATAGTCTCTACACCGTTTCTTTGGCATTGGTGGTCTTACATAGGAGTTATGGTCCACTTGGTCTTCATGAAATTCAGACCAACTTTCGGTAGTGTTATTACCATGATGAGTAGGAGCAATTACTGTAATAGTGCTGCTCAAAGTAGGTACAGGGTAGTGACCAGATGAAATATTTGGTACCGAAGAGACTGGAGTATAATTGTTTTCTAGTGGATCTGTTCTATCCAGGTCATATTTAGGTTTCACTAGATCCCTTTCTGCAACAAAATATAAATAACTTATAAAACTATATAAAAAAGTCACAGATATACAAAACAGTGGTATTTTTGCTAAACACAGAGAAAACGTTCACATTGTACACAAGCCTCCTTTTCTTTAGAAACTACTAAATGAATACACAATGTTCCAAGATAAGCTAATTTTTTTTTCAATATGACCTGAAGTATAAAATCACACAAAATTTGCTGTACTTAATGAGCTTTTTCTCCTTGGAGTGCTGTTCACAGAAAAGAGATTTTTTATTTTCTTTAGCGCAATCTTAGTATGCGTAACTTCAGCCCACAAAACAAAATATACAATAAAGTACGGTTATTTTTTCTGTGATGAACATTTGAGTTGTAATTCACCTAAAGATCCTAGCATGGGTTTTTAAATAAATAGTAAACACTACTACTAATATTAGTAGTGAAAAACTATTTATTGAAGATGGAAACAGATGAGCCAAGAGAAAGGAAAAGGAGCTCACATTAAACATGAAAAAAACCACTAACTGGGCTATGCATGGTCCCAAGGAGAGAGAAAAGGAATTAAGGAGATTAGTTAAGTGAAGCAATGTGCAGAAAAGACCTAGTATACCTAGATCACAGAAAGGGCAACACCAGGGCAACAGTAAAAGTATAACGCATATACAAAGGCCATAAATATTATTTCCCAAAGACTAAAGGTGACTGTACAGTAAAGGCTAAAAGAGTAGCAAAAATCTACGTTTGAGAAAGGTGTTTTACTTGAAAGTGTTTTAGTTGTTTTACTGCCTCCAGTATCTTCCTTTCAATAACACACACTGGAAAATAAAATGTTGGAAATGACATGCTCTTGCAAATATATTCACCTGAAATGAGAATTTTAACTGTTTTCCTGATTTTAAAATAAAACTCTTACATAATAAACTGAACATATTTATACAATTTAATGAATTTTACCTATGCATATACATGTGAAACCAAACATAATCAAAATTATATACATAGATATTCATCACCCCCCAAAATATCCTTGCATTTCTTGATAATTCTCCGCCCTTTACTCCATCCCAGGCAACCAATGATTTGCTTCCTGTCACCAGAGATTAGTTTGCATTTTCTAAAATGTTATATGCATGTATATTCTTTTTTGTCTGGCTTCTCTCACTCAGCATTATCATTTTGAGATTCATCCTTTTGCGACATATACCAAAAGTTCCATTCTTTTCTTCCATTGTATGGATCCATCAGTTTATCCACTCACATGACATCTGGGTTGTTTCTAGTTTCTGTCTATTTCAAAGGAAGGTACCATGATCATTTGCATACAGTCTTTCTGTGGAAATACACTTTTGCTTCTCTTACATAAATACGTTGGAGTTGGGATGGTTGGGCCATTTGTTAGGTGTAGATTTAAATTTAAGATACTGTGAAAGTGAATTCCAGAGAATTCCAGTTTACCTCTATCCTTACCAGATAAAGTCAGCCTTTTTACTTTTAGTCATTATAATGGGCATGCAGTGGTGATTCACTGTGGTTTTAATTAGCATTAAATAAAATTTTTAAAGGAAATTTTTTAAAAAACATTCACTTAGACCACAAAATACATCAAAATAGAAAAATGAAGACAACGCTGACAAAAATTAAAACTATTTTTAAAACCCTCAAATATAGCTTATTCACAAAAGAAGAATGCTAATCAGAACACACATATATGTGGATTATTTACCCCGGCTTCGTGTTCTGCTTCTGCTTCTAGTCCTGCTTCTATCCCTATCCCGGTCACGAAGCCTCTCTTTACTCCAACTTCGACTCCGACTCCTGCTGTAACTGCGACTTCGGCCTCGTCTTCTATTGTACCGGTCTCTATATGAATCTCTTCGAGGAGGGTTTCGATCATAATCTCTTTTACGAGAACGATCATCTTTTTTCCTCTCATCACGACTTCTAAAGAAATAAATGATCACTTTTAGGAAAATAATTAAGTGGATACAGAAAAAACTCATTAAATGCTAAAGTCACATTTAATTCCTGTAAACGTCATGATTCTTTATTCCACCACATATTTAAGAAACTCAAACTGACAAACTGAACACGATCTGCTCAGGAACTCTAAAATCCCTTTAAAGGGAAAAAACTGTCAAAGTCTCAATCCTTACCCTTATACACAAAGACATCTATACATTTAGGGTCAGTACATGCCGTCTCCTAGCACACGGTGTCCTGTACACACATAACCTCATACTTAAAGGCATGTGGCCCAACTATTGCCCACACTAAATGCTTCTGAAATCTTTTTTTTTTTAAGACTTTATTTATTTATTTGACAGAGAGAGAGAGATCACAAGGAGGCAGAGAGGCAGGCAGAGAGAGAGGAAGGGAAGCAGGCTCCCTGCAGAGCAGAAAGCCCAATGTGGGGCTTGATCCCAGGACCCTGGAATCATGACCTGAGCCGAAGGCAGAGGCTTTAACCCACTGAGCCACCCAGGCGCCCCATGCTTCTGAAATCTTAATGGGAAAAATAATTTATTCACACTAAAGGGAAACTTCATGCAAAAAAAAGTTCTCACATTAAGATTTCACTGGAATCTGAAGTTAGAAATAAATACTATAATAATTTTTTTAAGCACTATTCCAGATCTCACTTCCAGGACCTACGAATCTGACATAGATATTCTTTATAAGAGAGGAACTGAGTTACACTTTCCTAGACCAACAGAAGAGTAGATATTACTTGCCCCTAGGTGAAAGATAATCAAGTCTAAGCATTCATATAAAAGATATCCAATGTCTAAACACTGAACATGGTTCAATCAATCACCTATTTTCTCTGTATCGGGAACTTGACTGGGGAGGACTATGATTTAGCCTTCTGGAAAACTTCTTCTCTCGCTCTTCCTCCTTTGTGATCTGATATACAAAGAAAAAAATGCATTAAGTTTAGCAAATTATTCCTTGCCATGTTACTATTTCAATGATTTAATTGACATTAAAATACAGACGTGAAATTGTTCTTTTCTAAAAGCATTAAAAAAAACTTCTCTTCTAAGTACAATCACTTAATTTAACCACAGAAGAAAGGCTTGCTGAAAGTTAAAGTGAATGCTAAAGAAACTCAGAAATGTTTATCTTAGATAATGGTGGGAAAACACTTAGGCCAATGTCCTCATTTTAACATTATTAGTAGAAAGTCAATTTTAATTCTTTCAAAATTTCAACACACACTCTTGGTTTCACGTATTTGGCCTGGCACCAAACACATTAGGAAATATAGCAGAATGCATTAGAACTAACCAAGTCAGAAAAAGAGATATAAGAGAAAATGATACGTAAGATCAACCAGCTCTCCAGTTCTCAGCAGTATGGCAGCTATATATTCCTCTTTCCTACAAGGGGCCTCCATTCGTATTATATTATTAATAGAAAGTAGCCCTGGAAAACATTCCCTTTACCAGTGCTACTTTTCTGAGGCCAGAATTTTCCATGCTATACTGTCCAGAACACTGGTTATACAGGACATTAACAGGTGTTACTAGAAAAAAAAGATTTAGAGGATAAACAAATATAGGAAATACATGTGGCTTCTGTAAATACGACAGGACTCAAGATTTTGCACTTTTAATAAGAACTCTAAGACAATCTGATGCAGGCAGTCTGCAGGATAATATAACAGTGTCCCAGTTTATGCCAGTTGTTCCAATACCCCTCTGGGTAAAAGCCTCTTACTGTCAGAAGTGTCCAATGTTGGGTGATAAATTAAATGGAAATCCCATCAGTAGGCCTAACTCTGAGAAACACTGCTTAAAAGCCTTCTTTTTTTTTTTTTTAACAATCTTTTTGTTCTTATAAATACTTTCATTCTCCTTTTCCCACCCATTTCGACCCTTTCCCACCCCAAAAAAAAAAAAAAAAAAAAAAAAACAGGGTACAATGCACCTTTTCCCTTCTACTTGCTTCAACACACACTCGCGAGTAATTTATGTTGAGAGATCATCATATTCCACAGTACATGCTCAACTGGGAACTTTTACTATACCCACGGTATTTTAAATCCAGGTTGTCATCTGACATTTTGACAGTTCTGAAAGATCAGGGATAAATATCCTTCACAATTGGTCAAGAAAACTGTGGAGAAATATTATTATGTCAATAGACGTAGGACTAAGGTTTTTGCCACTAACTCATTTTGGGGATAGACTTCTTACTGCTTCTCAAATCAAGAGAAGACTGCTTAAGATTATCTAAGAATTAAAATATGATTTGCAACAGCAAAAATCTAGAACTAACCCACCAAACTTCCATTGGTGAGCAAAACTTAAATAAATTATTGTGCATCTCTATGTGGTATAAGCATCTCTATGTGGTATAAGCAGTGTGCCAGCACCACAGCCACTATTCCTTTCTTCCTTATTAACAGAATAGAACCCCTACTGTTAGGTATGAAATACGCACAAAATTATTTCTGGTTTTCCCTTACACAGAGAAATAATAGAGGTGTTTTATGTGCACGTCTGTGTAACTATATACATGTACATGTGTGTAAATATGTTCAGATACAGAAATAAAAATATATTTGAGAATTACTATGGAAAGTTATACATATATTTATATTATTACATAATAAACATTACTTACATAATCTGTAAAGAAAAAAAAGAGTATGAGGGGAAAAAACCCAATCACATCTTCCACCACACAACAATCTCTCAACAATAATAGGAACTGCCATTTATTGAGAACATACTATTTGCTACACACTACACCAAGTGCTTTAGAGACATTTTATTATTCCTCAAAAAAAACCCTATATATTTCCATTTCACAGCCGAGCAGACTAAGGCTTGGGAAAGTAACATTTTCAAGCTCATAAAGCACTGACTGATAAAGCAAAAATTTAACCAAGATTTATTTGACCTAAAGCAAGACTAACTGCAGAAATATATCAGCTTAACTGTCAATTAGTTTTACTCGAATTTACAATCTTTAAACATCAAATTGAGAAGATCTGAATTTTTATGATTATTAAGCAAGAACGGCAACCTTGTATAAAAGGTAAACTCTTCAAAATCTCTTAAAGGATGAAGTCATGCCCACTGCCCTGTGAAGGTCTTTATACATGACTACCTTAAAAACAGTCCCCTACAAAATGCAGGCAGGACAGAGCAAATTAGTCTAATGTTAATCTAATTATTTTCAGAGAACACAGATAATGAGAGTCCAAAGATATAAGATACTATGCAGAAAACAGTTAAAAAGCAAGCCTGAGACTGTTATCTTTAGAAAGGCCTGCTTCTTATAAGGTAGGCTCTAGGCTGGTATCTGTGAACTTTGATTTCTGGAGGGTTCCCATAATTCCCTGATAATAATAGCTCACCATATGCCTGAATTGTTTTGTGTCACTGGTATGGCGCTAAGCTGAACACATGCTTTCCTCCGGGAAATCGCAATTTTAGTACATAGTAGGCAGAAGGTGCATCTGTGACCAGCCTCAAATAAAACCCTGGACACCGAGTCTCTAATGAGCTTCCCTTGTTCAAATGTGTTGAAACTACTTGTTACATGCATCCTTTGTGACTCTCCTAGAAGTCTCTGGAAGCTTACGTCTGTTTTCCCCCAGACTGTGCAACACCTACTTTTTCTTTTTGCTGATTTTGATGTAAGAAGTCATAGCCATGAGTATGACTAAGTGCTAAGTTCTATGACTGCTCCTAGGGATGATCCTGAGGATCCTTGACACAAATACAGAAAGTAAAACTCAGTTTAATGATTCCTTATATTTTTAAAGAACATCTAAGGTTTAACACACAAATCCTTACCTCTTCTTTTTTAATATCTTTTTCTTGGTGCTGAAAAAATTCTACCTTTAAGCTTCCTGATGATGGCTGCTCTGGAGGAGGTAGATAACTCTTTGTATTCACAGCATCAAAAAGCTTTTCCACAAATATCTGTGTCTCTAAACAAAAACCAAGACCAAAAAATGCAGATTAAAGACACTTGCTAAGATTGAATCCTCCTCTTTTACACATCAGAGTTCAATATGATACACTGACTTTTATAACTCTGGAAATATACTAAGACCAACAGCTTCCCAACCAGTGAGTCATGACACAACTCTTACGGTAATATTAATCCATTCAAATTCAGGGTAGTGGAACTAAGATGGCCAGAGCTTCTGGGCCAGTCACTTCCAGCCATCACTAGACTCTGACCCCGCACCCAGAGTGCTGAACATAAATATTATTATTATCTAGATAGTAGCAAAGTGAAAAAAGTTAGAAGCAGTATCATGCTAACATTCCAAGTAGTTTCTTAAGCAACACAATCTTTAAATAAACAAGCATTTATTTACTTAATCTTTTAAGGAAAAATACCAGCTTGCTTTAAGAAAGAGAATAAAGATATTAATGAAAAAGGTTTTCATTATAAATAAGCTATAATCAGTAATAATACTGTTTATTCAAGTTTGTTACAATTAGAGTCTATTCTCTTATTGAATTCCTTTAATATTATGGTAAATCTTGCTTTAAAGTAAACTAGTATTTTTAAACTAAAGATGTTACCTTTTTGAAGAAATACATCCAGTTGATCAATACATAATGCCTTTAACTCTTTCTCACTTTTGTCTTTCTTTACCAAAGCCAGAACATATTTTGCTAGGGCTGATGGATCTGCATCACAACTGGAAAAAAGAAAAAAAAAAAAAAAGCAATATTGAAGGAAATTTAGCCATAAACAGTTGCACATTCTAAAAATTCCAGTTACAGACTTAGTTGGTATGATAAATAGTTAAGTGGATTAATATATGTAAAAAGCAGCTAATGTTAAGCAGTAATGTTAAGTTCTCCCTTATAGTAATATATAGTAATATATTTTATATTACATACATAGCCACTACTCTGTATCCTTCCCCATTTGTACTAATATATGTATTAAACTCAGTAGGCTTTATTATTACTAAAAAGAGAAGTTATAACACAGTACCATCAAAAACTATCAGCATGGAATGAATAAAAATACAAAAAGCGCCCTTGCCTTACCTCTACCCCAAGAACTAGTTAGAAAACCCAGACAGAGAGGGCACTAAAAGAAAACCTGAAAACATACTACAGGTTTAGAAACAGACCCAAATAAATAAATGTATGAATTTTGATTTTATAAAGGTGGCATCCAAGTCAATGAACAAGGGATGAATTACACAATAAACGATATTGAGACAAGTTGATAGTTATCTATTTAAAAACTAAGTTAGTTCCATAACTGATTGCATACACCATAATAAATCTAAAACTGAAAAACATGAAACCACTAAAGTATTAGGGGAAAAAACAAGAAAGTTATTTTATAACTTTGGAGTAATGAAGATTTTCTGAGTAATGACAGAAATCTATAAGAATAATTTGATTACACCAAAAAAAAAAAAAAAAAGCAAGAACTTTGGAATGAGTCAAAAGACAAATAAAAAAACTTCCCATTCCAAAAGGTGAACTCTCCTAATATGTAGTTTCTATCAGTAAGACCAAAACCGTAAGAGAAAGAAAACAAATAATATAAATAGACGCTAAACAGAAAAATAAGTCTAAATGAGTAAAAATACACCCTCATCCATAAGAGAAATTCAAACTCAAGCTATACTGAAATACAGTTTTTCAGTTATAAAGCTGGCAAATGTAAAGGTATGAAAATATATCCTGGAGGTCGTAAGACTATGGGGCTACAAGCAGTTTTCAAACACTGTGGCTGCTGTGAGGAGACTGGTAGCCCCTAAGGAATGGTAGCACACAATCCCAAGTGCAAATGACCTAGCAATTCTACTTCTCTGAAGTTACTTTACAGACATACTTACATATACAAAGTGACACATACACAAGTCATTCATTGGCACATTCATTGCAAAATAAAAAATGTGCAAAATGTCCATTTACAGAGGACTGGAAAAAGAAATTATACTAATCTACACTAGGGAATGAATACAGCAAAAAGACACAAAAAAGAATGAGGACGTGTTCCTGTCACAGAAATTCTCCTTATCAATTTGTTATGTTTAAAAAGCAAAGTAGAGAAAACTGGTCATCATGTTACCATTTGTGTGGGGGGAAAGAGAAAAAACTATGTATTTGGACTGGCTTATGTTTGAATAATAAATATATGGAAGTACAAATAAACATTACTGTTGGGGTTTTTTTTTTTTTTTGGATGTGGGGAGACAATGGGGACTAACTGAAGGAGGAACAGAGTGAGGCAACAAAGTTTTTGATGCCTGAGCCATACCCATCCTGACAAAAAGCCAAATAATTGTTTTTCGACGAAGCTAAAATTGTTATCCATTTAATTAATGATCACTTTACAAGTTAGGTTAAATAAGAATAAAATAGTAGCAATAGCCAAACACTAATATCTACCAAATACCTAGTTTGTACCATGAACTGTACATATTGTATTCAGCTCTATTCTCTAACAGTTCTACAAAAGAACAGCAGTAACGTATGTCACTGAATCAAACAGTACATCTTTAAAAAGATAATGAAGAGCTTTGGTTGCACAGTAAAAAACACCTTTGGAAAAACCTGACTGCAAGTGAATCAACAGACCTAATTCAAACCATTTGTGTTTTGCTTTGTTGTTTTATAACGGCTACACAGATGAGTCTAATAAGCACCAGAATTGACAACTACTCTATTAAGAAACTAATATAGCACTTATCATATGTTTTAAGACTTCCTAATTAGACTTAACGTGGTCATTAAGTACGTCTGCCGATTCTTCACTCCTCCCTTTGAAGGCAGAGCCTGATTCCCCACCCTTTGAGAGCAGGCTCAATTTAGGGACTTGCTTCTAAACAAACAGAACAGCAGAAGGGAGGGTGTCTACCTTCAGAGACTAGGACTACAAAGTATTGTTGCATCATCCTTGCTCTCACTCTGGAATCACTTCTAGAGAAAACAGTTGCTATGTTCCAAGGACAGGTAAGCAGCCTTATGGAGAGTACCATGTGGCAATGAAATGAGGACTCTAATCAACAGTAAGAGAACTGAGGTCCCTTTCCAGTAGCCATATGTGAATGAGCTTGGAAGTGAATTCTACAGTCACCATAGAACCTTGAGAAGACCAAAGAACTGATCTACAGCTTAACTGCAATCTCGTGATTCAGAGCCAGAAATACTTAGCTAACCTGCTTCCCAATTCCTGATGCAGGGATGATAAATGTCATGAGGTGGTAAATGTCTGCTGTGTTACTGAATTAAGTTGAAGAGTAATTTGTCAGTAATCATACTTTTCTCATAGATCTATTTACATTTATTTACAATGACTTGAAATAGGCTACTACTTAAACAAGAAGCAAGAAAAAATTCCATTTTAATGGTACATGAAAGATTTTTAAGGACTTTTTCTTTGAAATTCGTTTTTCAACATACTTAATGAACATTTTTAAAAAATAGACAAAACAATTTATAACTTTTTATGTTTTATCACAATGAGTATACAAATACTTACATCTGTGATGAAATAAGCCCAAAGAAATGGGACAAATATAACCTCATGATGTATTTACAGATATACTCATACCCACCAATTCAGTAATACTGCATGAGAAATAATGAAACAATGCCTATTCATGTTAGGTAACCTGAATAAGCACAGTCAACTAAACACTTAACTAGGCAACAAGCTAAACATATTCAATTAATTGAAAAATCAATGTGAAACATACTACTACCACTGTGTTATACTGTTTTACTGCAACTGCTGTTAATGACCAAATTTACAGTCTCCACATTGAGGCCAAATGCTATAGTTTAACTCAACATTGGTCTTACTGTTGTGGTGAATTTTCAACTTAAAAATTACCTTTCTAATGACTTAACTGTGACTTTTTACATTTCTCTTAACTAAACACCAAATCTATTCCATTGATGCTCCATTACTTCTCTAAATAGGACAGGTTGAGCCAAATAAAATTTTAGCAGTTAAAAACACAGGCGTGCCTGGGTGGCTCAGTCAGTTAAGTGTCCACCTTCAGCTCATGTCATGACTTCAGGGTCCTGGGATTGAGCCCCATGTTGGTTCCCTGCTCAGCAGAGAGTCTGCTTCTCCCTCTCGCTCTGCCACTCCCCACTGTTTGAACTCTCTAATAAATAAGATCTTTTTTAAAAATGTATTAAAAGACCTTAGTGATTTCTGTAATTATTATGGTTTATAGACCAAAGTTTTATAAAACAGTAAGACAAAATAATTCCTGAACAATCACTGTTCAACATCTTTTATAGGAAGCTATTGAACTGAATAAAAAACCAATAAAATCACAACAACTACAGCAAATCAACTACTATACACAAAAATTCTAAATCCTTGAAACAGTCTGAAAGGGCAAATTACTTCTCAAAATTTGTTAAATTACAAATTATATAGTAGAAACAAGGTTTATTATTTCACACTTAATGCCAAAATGGGTAGATTTACATTTGAGAGGCAATTTTTCTTAAATCTATAGTCATTTCCTATTCAATATTTTTTTAAAAAGATACGTACTTGTAAATTACAGCTAAGTAAAAGACTAACTGAACTACAGAGGTTTAACAATATGCCATGTTAAAAATCAAGGAAAAAGGGCAAAATACATGTTCTCTTTTCCATGTTTTAATTAAAAGTGCCAATGCTACTTCATCTGAACACCCAACAACATGCTATGCAAAATTAATGCAATAAAAATGTTTAAATTACCTAATCAAAAGAAAATTATATTAAGATAGTAAGGGGTTATTTTAAAAAAATGTCTCCACGGCAAGCGAGACTGTTCATGTGGTACTTGATGGCACCAGTTGCCATTGTTGATGATAAGTTTGCAGTTTCAATGAACAGTCAGAGCTAGATGCTACCCTATACTATGTTACTAGCATTCTAGAAACAGTGAAAGAAAAGTGGGACTGAAATCTTTCAGATCAGAGAGAAGGGACAGATTTTGAAAATGTTTAGGTACAAAGAGCACTGAGTGACAGGTTTCATCCCTATCTTAGCAAACAGGCTGAATTCCCACTGATTCTATATTACATAAGGACTTCTCAATCCAGCAAGCACACGATCTGCTAAAAAAGCATCAAACCAGCCACAGAGTGCTCCAACTCCAATTACTTTGCGTCTGTGTCTGTGTGTGTATGTGTGTGTTAGGGGGTTGAGAAGGTTGGGTGGGCAAAACACAAAACAAACTACAGAATAAGGGGGGTGTGAGACAGGACTTGCCAACAGCATTTGTGAAATGTGGGGTTGGAGAAGGAGCAACTAAGTATTTTAGTATGTCAAATGAGATAAAGGGTGAAATGGTTGGGGGGAAACTTAAATCATAAAGATACAATTTTAAAAAGATAACAGTACTATGGTTTGTCTCCCATCTCAATCCCATCTTATTTCATTCTTCTCTCCCTTCCCCTCAAGAACCCTGCCCTTCCTCTCAAATTCCTCATTTTGAGAGATCATATAATTGCTTTTCTCTGAGTGACTTATTTCGCTCAGCATAATACCCTCTAATCCCATCCACTTCGTTGCACATGTCAAGATTTCGGGGTTTTTTGACGGCTACATAGTATTCCATTGTATATATAAACCACATCTTCTTTATACATTCATCTGTTGATGGACATCTAGGTTCTTTCCACAGTTTGGCTATTGTGGGCACTGCTGCTATAAACATTCAGGTGCACATGTTCCTTCGGATCTCTACATTTCTATCTTTAGGGTAAATACCCAGTAATGTGACTACTGGGTCGTAGGGTAGCTCTATTTTCAACTTTTTGAGGAAACTCCATACTGTTTTCCGAAGTGGCTGCACCAGCTTGCATTCCCACCAACAATGTAAGAGGGGGGTTACCCTTTCCCCACATCCTCGCCAACACCTGTCGGCTGCTGGGGGGGAGGAGAGGGATGGGGTGGCTGGATGATGGACACTGGGGAGGGTTATGTGCTACGGTGAGTACTCTGAACTGTGTAAGACTGATGATTCACAGACCTGTACCCCTGGGACAAATAATACATTATATGTTAATTTAAAAAGAACACAGCACTAAAGAGGAAGCAGTGCAGCTCCCTAAGCCTTAAAGAGAGCCACAGCTTTCACTTCACTTTTACAAATACATGAGCAAACCCAAATGGATTCCTGGAAAATAACCAGAATGGTAAATGGATATCATTATCAGAGAGCTTACTAGGGATTCTTAGCCTGGAAAACTGAAATGTCAGAGAGAACTTGGTAGATTTTCAAATAACTGAAGGGCTATCATAAGAAAGATTATACTTATTCAATACATCCTCCATGGGATATAATTAGAGCCAGTAAGTAGAAGCAACAGATTTTGGCTTAAAATAGAGATGAACTTTTTTAATAATCAGAGGCCTCCCAAAGGCAGAATAAACTGCCTGAAACAAAGTGCATTTTCCATCATTAGAATGGTTTCAAGCATAGGCTGAACAGCCCCTGGCAGATAAGCATTGGATTGAATAGTAAATCCCTCACAAACCTGAAAGAGTATAACCCTTAGGTTTAATTTTGTTTGTAGAATATTTTGCAAATATATGAAATATAAGACAATACAATATTCTTTTCAATTAATTTGTAAGTATTAGCAATAAAAAAATTTAAGTGACCTGGCACTATAAATAAAATATGTACTATATAAGAGTTTACACCAAAATCCAAAAACAGAACTTCTTACACACATATGTAGCCTCTGGGCCTAACACAATACCTAAGAGAGAATAATAAGACAGAGAAAATATATACAAATCTATCCCACTAGATCAATAGCTCACTTTTATCAAAGAGCCTGTCTTTTTCATCTTCATGAAGGTAAGTACTGAGAATAAAATAGTTGGTTATCTTCCAAATATCACATTCATCTTTCAAAAATATTTAACAAGCACCTACTATGTAAGGCACTGTTCTAGATCCTAAGGATTCAACTTCAAAAATAATTTAAGTTCCTGTCCTCACAGAACTTACACTGGGACTGCTAAAACTCCAGCGGAGGAGACAAAATATGTACACAGATACATACAACATATTGTCATGTGCAAGTGCTCTGAGGAAAAATAATGTAAAGCATGAAGATAAAATACAGAGTAAAAGGAATGAAGGGAAGGAAGGAGGAAAGAAAAGGAAAGAGGAGAAAGAATGAATGAATATATATAAGATCATCAGGGAAGAACCTTGAAATAACATTTAAACAGGGATCAGAATTTAAACAGGGATCAAAATGGAGTACAAGCAAGCTTTGGGCTAGCTGGAAAAAGAACAGCCCAGGCCAAAGGAGCCCAAAATAAAAGGTCTGAAGTGGATGCCTGCTTATACATGAAGCACAGTAGTCCAATGGGATGGAGAAAAGAGCGCATTCATGAACAGCTGGATTTCTAATCTCTCACCTCTACAGATTTAAAATCAAATGTTCAATGAGCTTTAACAAATTAAATGTCCAGATCACTATGAAATCATTCAAATCAATGCTTTTAAAGGCAAAAAAAAGTAAAATTTAAGCAATCTCTGAATTTGTGTTAAGGATATAGTAATAATAATGAAACACATTAGTGGGGGTAACCATCTAGGAAGGTCATTCTTTTCTCAAAGTATCTGAGGAGGGATGTACATACACTAAAAATGTTGGAGAAGCCAAACCAATGCAGAAAATCAAATGTTATAATAAAAATAAAACTTCCCAAAAGCACTGACATGAATCAAATCACTCCTAGATATAAAGATTATAATTAATCTTCCTAACACACTCTTCATATTAGCTTTTACTTTTTAACTTAATACTTTCAAAATAGTAATGACAAGGAAAACAAAAAAACGCTAGCCTTCCAGTACATTCTCTCAAAAAGAAGTTTGTTTTGTTTTGCTCAAGTTTCTTGGAGGCTTTAGAAATTCTGTGGAAGATGACTTAAGGAATTTAACCCAAGCTTCCATTTTTGGTAATCTTGAGAAGGTGTAGCTGGAGGTGGCAGTGGAAATTAAAAATTAAATTTGAATATGTTAACTCAGTAACTTTAGAACACGGATATACACCCACATCTGTTCCTACCAAATTTTCACTTTATATTCATGAAAAATATCTAATTTGCATCAAAGTCATAATTCTTTTATTCTGTACTTAGGGTTATTCTTTTAAAAATCCAAGTCCCATTACAACAAATATAATACATACACTGAAAAATTCAATTGCCATAGTTTACTATACAGTTTCATTCAATTCAAATAAGGAGGCAACAATAGATTATTTGCATGTAGTAATTAGCTACAGCAAAGGTTATTCATTAAGAATTATCACACCCACTTCATTCTACAAAATAAAATCACAACCATAAAATAAGCATATCTTAACATGATCCATCCATGAGCATCATACAAATCACTTCTTATCACTGCAAACACTTACCACAATACATGTAATTACAACACTGAAAACTATTCAGTCAGGTCTTTCATTCCCCATATTAGTCCCAAGAAATAGCAGCAATATCTTCTTTTCTTGAGAACAGTAGTCCTCCAACATCTCAAGATCGATTTACATGTTAAAAACTACAGAGAACTCTAAAGAGCTTTCATTTAAAAGGACTACATCTATCAATATTTATCATATTAGGAAAACTGAAAAAATTTAAGTTATTTAGTTTAAAATAACAACTCAAACAAATTAAATAACAAACCTACAATTTAACATAAGTAGCCCTCTGGGTTGGGGTGGGTGGTAATCAAAAGCAGGAATTTAGTAAATGGAAAGTCTAAGGGTAAGGCTAACTTAAGGCATAGCTGGATCCAGAGGTTCCAATCATATCACCAGGACTGTCTTTCCATTCTGCTTTCCCTTGAATTCATTTCATTTTAAGCAGGCCCTCTCCACATGGCAACAAAGATGGCCCTGAGCAGTTCCAGGTTTACATCATTCTGATAGCTAGTGAATCCAGGGAAAGGGAACTGTCTTTCTCTCCTCCTGCATCACACTGCTCCTTGAAAATGACTCATCTTCCCCACTTTGAGCCATATCCCTACGCAGGGCAGGGATAGGCAGAGTTCCATGACTAACAGCCTGCCCTGAAACTAAATACCCTACTTTTTTTTTTAATGAAAAAATACTTCCACAACAGAATAAAAATTTGGTGAGAAAACAGACAATGTTCCATAATTTTACAAATACCATTAAATGTCTGGCTTAAAAGAACAATTCTAATATCTTTTTTTATATTCAATCTGTTGGGATATGATATTTTGGCTGAAATACATTAAAAAAAAATCTGACCTCTCGGGGCGCCCGGGTGGCTCAGTGGGTTAAAGCCTCTGCCTTTGGCTCACATCATGATCTCAGGGTCCTGGGATCGAGCCCCGCATCGCGCTCCCTGCTTGCAGGGAACCTGCTTCCTCCTCTCTCTCTCTGCCTGCCTCTCTGCCTACTTGTGATCTGTCTGTCAAATAAATAAAAAAAATCTTAAAAAAAAAAAAAATCAGACCTCATACAGATAAATAGCTGGAAATGGGAGGACTTCACAGACCCTATGAAAGGTCTCAGGAAAGCTCAAGAGTCCTCCCATCACACTTGAGAACCACTGTTTTAAAACTCACTTTAAAAGTATCTGTTTAAGGGCACCTGGGTGGCTCAGTCGGTTAAGCGTCTGCCTTCAGCTCAGGTCATGATCCCAGGGTCCTGGGACCAAGCTCCGCATTGGGCTCCCTGCTCTGCAGGAAGCCTGCTTCTCCCTCTCCCACTCCCCCTGCTTGTGTTTCCTCTCTCCTATCTCTTTCTGTCCAATAAATAAATAAAATCTTAAAAAAAAAGTATCTGTTAAGTATGTGATTCAAAGACAAAGTCAATTTCATCTTCTCAAAGATAAGACCAACTAACTCAGATTGGAAAATTTTATGCTGTCCACTGCAAAGAACAGTAGCCCAAATGGCAAACTGAGCACAGACAGGTAGGTATGGTTATAGGATCATGCCACAGAACTCTCTCTTAAAAGAAAAGTGGGACTGGAGGTGAAATGCTGATATGGCAGCCCACAACAAAACTCCACATTTAGTCCATGTTTCATATTCCAATTCACAGAAGACTTGAGGCGGGTATAGCTCAGTGGTAGAGCATTTGACTGCATAGAAGACTTGAGTTCTCTGGGAAAGGACTCTGGCCTCCAAAGGCCACCGCTTCCGTTACTCATATTCACATTCTACCTACTTACAAACCAGAGCTGAGGTAGTTCATCCAGTTACTAAAAAAGAAAGGAAGCCAGGAAATATTTTCTTTCTGTGACCAAGAAGAGGCTGAATTATCCAAAAGAAATAGCACTAAAACAAGAAGTTTGGAAAAAACCTAGCTAACTGAACTTTAAAATAATCTGGTATATAACCTGAAAATTAAAAGAATTTCCCCCTACCTATTTTTCAAGAGCCACAGAATCCCCCTTTCTGAACACTCATGAGTAAATTTTAACCCTTTGGAAGAGATAAATAATAACAAAATTCAACTAAGTAGAAACATTTTATAAATTTTTCCTGAACTGCCAGACCTTAAGATCTGTACACATGTGTGTCCTACTAAATTGTTACTGTGGCATGCTATGCTTGTCTGTTTCCCCTAGAGGGATTCTAGGTAACTACATCTACCTTTTCCCCAGACCCAACTACAATGTGCTGAGAAGTATCGACTAACTGTCACACTATTTAAGAGCACACTAAATCAAGAGTATTATCAACAAAAACTCACAAAAAACAGCTCTCACTTAAGGTCAAAACCAATTATGACATACTTAAGGTGTACCAACAAGTTCAAAGACCTGTCACAAATATAAAGTCAATAAAACGTCTCTAGCATACCTACAGGTCTTTCCTCATTGCCTTTCCTTCTCATCTCTATCAATACCCAAGTCCCAAGAACACTGCCATTTCTTCTTAACCTCCTGCCAAAGTCCAAATTGAGGCATTTCACAACTGGCTCTTAAAGCTACAAGAAAGAACAGCTAACTAATCTTCTCTGCCTGCAAAAATGCTTAATCTAATCAAATCTCCATGCACCCATCATTCTTTAAAAAAAGAAAAAAAATCTGTTAGTTACAACCCAGATTTAATGTATTTTTCCCAGTATACCACAGCCTAGTCCCCAAAATGTCCAAACACTTCAGCATGGCAGTAAAATCTAATCTTACTCTGAAGCCAACAAAGCCTCTTCCTAACCAAAATGAACAGCCATAATTCCTCACAGAACTGTTCTTCCAATTTTGGCTATTTAATGTCATCAGAAGCTTCAAAGTTTAACAGAATCCAATTTGAGAGAGTACATGAAAAACTTCAGAGACTGATGATCACTGCAAGTGTATGAACAGTTTTCAAAATGAGACCTATCTCATTCACTGTCTATTATATAGAATTGAACTTTAAAAAATGTCAAGTAAATACTAGAGATATCATTAAAGAAAATAATATAAACATACAAATACAGTCACATTGGTAATTTCTTATAAAATGCCCCAAAAGGTCTTGAAGTACTTATTACATTTAAAACTATATTATAGACATCAGCATCATGACAGCATGGGTCATTACCTTTTTCTCTCCTCTATGATTTACAACTAACCAGATATCCACAACTGAAGGGGCGGGGGTGGGGGGGAGCACCTCTGCAGAGGACACACAAACACCGGAGAGATCTATCCATCTGCGCACCTGAAAGTGAGTGGACTTGACCACAGAGGCTGTAGCAACAGCAGAGAAGGTGGTGGCTGGTCCAGCAGGAAGCCAGCACAACCTTTCCGGCAGAGGAGGTGGTGAGTAAAGGCAGAACAAGGGTCTGCCTAACCATGCATGCTGAAGCTGCAAAAACCAGTTGCTCTCTCTGCAGAGACCACAGTGAATGGGAAGAGGGGAAGGAAAAGGAAGTAAGCAAAGAGAACAGAAGGAAAGGGTCTTTTGCTATCTGCCCTGGGGGATAAGAGGACCACCCATGGACCTCTGGTACCCTCCCCCCAACAACTTGAGGATCCCCTGCAGACCACTAACATACCCAAAGCCTGAATTGCTAAATATAAACTCCTCCCCAAGCTCTGCAGCCACCCTTTGGTCCTTTTTTTTTTTTTTTCCTTTTAAATGGACCTGCTCAACAACCTTAACCGTGAGTCAGCTCTGGTAAGAGAAACCAAAGGCTTGTACTATAGTGCCACCTTCTGGGAAACAAAATGAAGGCTCCTAATTACAAACCTGTTGAATTGTTAAGAATCAAAATAAACAAAGCCTTACCTAAATAATAAAGGTGTTTACTACTTTAAAAGGAGAAATTGAAGCACTTTCCATCAAACACCATGAAAAATCACAGTAATATGGCATCACAATAAAAAATGACAATTTTCCAGTAACTGAACCCAAAGACATGAAATATTGTGATCTAACTTGGTATCGACATAGAACAGCTATTATGAAGAAATTCAATGAGTAACTAGAAAACTCAAAAAAACAATTCAGTGATCTCAGGGATAAAATTAACAAACAGAAGGAGTATTTTTCAGGAGAGATTAAAACTAAAAAAAAAAATTCTGGGGTGAAAAACTCAATATATGAAGAATGAGTTAGAATGTACTGGAAATACAGCAGATCCTATGGAAGAGAGAATTAACACATTCAAGAACAGAAATATCAAAATGATTCAGGTGGAAGAGGAGAAAGATGTAAGATCTTTAAAAAGTTAAAAAAACCAAAAAACAAAACAAAACAAAAAACAACAACCCCAGGGCACCTGGCTGGCTCAGTCAGTAAAGCATACCATTGTTGATCTCAGGGTCATGAATTCAAGCCCCACAATAATAATGGGTATCTCAAAAAAAAGAGAGTGGGAGAAGGGAGCACAGAACATATTTAAATGATAGTTGAGAACTTCCTAAATCTAGGAAAATAATTGGATATACAAATCCACAAAGCTAACAGAACACCTTATTATACCAACACAAAAGACCTTCTGCAAGACACATTATATGAAAACTGTCAAAAGTCAATGATAAAGAATTTTAAAGCAGCCCAGGAAAAAAAGACAGTAACCTACAAAGGTACCCCCATAAGTGATCAGCTGACTTCTCAGCAGACACTCTATAGGTCAAGAGAGAATGGAATGACATATTCAAAACACTGAAACTGGGACAACCTCTATGTCTCCTTTGTTCTTAAAAATAACTCTGCCAGTGGAATACTCTTGACTGGTTGTTTTTATTTATTTTTGAAAGACAACGGAGATATAGAGGTCTTCCCAGACAAACAGAAGTTGAGGGAGTTCACTATCATTAGACATGCTCATAAGAAACGTTAAGCAGTGCCTGGGTGGCACAGCTGGCTAAACATCCAACACTTTGTTTCCGCTCAGGTGGTAAACTCAGGGTCCTGAGATCAAGCCCTGCATTGGGCTCCATGCTCAGCATGGAGTCTGCTTAAGACTTTCTCTCCCATGCTCACTTGCTCCCTTTCTCTTTCTCTCTCTCTCTCTCTAAAATAAATCAATCTTGAAAAAAAAAAAAAGGCTAAAAAGAGCTCTTCAAGCTGAAATGAAAAGACCAAAGGACAGAAAACTCTAATTAAGGTAATAAATAGAATATCCAGAATGAGAATACTGTAACTCTTTTTTAGAACAGTGTATTAAATTCCTACCTATGGCATAAAGGTTTAAAAAAGCATATTAGGGGCGCCTGGGTGGTTCAGTGGGTTAAGCCTCTGCCTTCGGCTCAGGTCATGGTCTCAGGGTCCTGGGATGGAGCCCCATATGGGGCTCTCTGCTCAGCAGGGAGCCTGCTTCCCCCTCCCCCTCTGCATACTAGTGATCTCTGTCAAATAAATAAAAATTTAAATAAATAAATAAAAAGCATATTAAAGGGTCACCTGACTGGCTCAGGTGGTGAAGCATGCAACTCTAGTCTCAGGGTTGTGAGTTTGAGCCTCACATTAGGCATGGAGCCTACTTAACATAAAAAAATAAAAATTTTAAAACAAGTGCATATTAAAAATATAGCTACAACTTGATAATGAAATCACAATATAAAAAGATACAACTTATATCAAAAATACAAAAGGGAAGATTAGAAAAAAAGATTCCATTGTTTTAAACAATGGAATCTTTATAGGAAAATGAAGATAAATTTTTATTAGCAGAAAATGGGTGCTTGTCTAGATTTTTTATGTGGTTACCTTGAGGTAAAAACCAAAAAAAGCAAAAACCTACAGCAGAGACATGAAACTAAAAAAAATGAAGACTGAGCAAATCACCACAGAAAACCAACTTACAGACAGAAACAAAAGGAAAAACAATGAAAAAAACAAAATAACCAGAAGAAAAAAAGATGAAACAGCAGCAGCAAATTCTTAAATATCAATAATCATCCTAAACATAAATGAACATTAACCCACCAATCAAAACACAGAGTGGCTGGATGGATAAAAAAAACAAAATCAAACTACAAGAGACTCATTTCCACTCTAAGGACATACATAGGCTCAAAAGTGAAATGACAGAAGATGATATTTGAAGTAAACAAAAACAAAAAGGTGGGCAGAGTTATAATTACATTAGACAAATAGACCTCAAGCCAAAAAAGGTAACAAGAGTCAAAGAAGGCCATTATACAAGACCAGTGCTCTAACCTCTGAGCTATGGAGCCAAGAAGGTCATTATATAATGATAAAAGAGTCAATACATTAAGAAGATATAGTAATGGCAAACGTATACACTCCCAAATCCTGAGCACTGAAATATATTAAACAACTGGGGCACCTGGGTGGCTCAGTGGGTTAAGCCTCTGCCTTAGGCTCAGGTCATGGTCTCAGGGTCCTGGGATGGAGCCCCACATGGGGCTCTCTTCTAAGCAGGGAGCCTGCTTCCCCCTCCCCCTCTGCCTGCCTCTCTGCATACTAGTGATCTCTGTCACTAGAGATCCTACTTAGGATCTCTCTCTCTCTCTCTATCAAATAAATAAATAAAATCTTTAAAAAAAAAAAGAGAGAGAAAAGAAATATATTAAGCAACTAAAACAGATCTTAAAGGAAAAACAGCAATACAACAAATAAATGTACGGGACTTCAATACCCCATCATCTGTTATGGACAGATTATCAAGGCAGAAAATCAGTAAGGAAACACTGGAATTGAACTACATTTCAGAACAAATGGTCTTAACAGACATATAGAACATTCCATCCAACAGCAGCAAATAAACATTTTTCTCAAGTGCACATAGAACACTCTCCAAGATAGAGCACAAGATACACCACAAAACAAATCTTGGCAAATTTAAAAAAACTGAAATCATGCCAACTGTCTTCTCTGACCACAATGGTATGAAACTAGAAATCAACAAGACTAAAGTAAGAAAATCTACAAATATGTGGAAACTAAGCAATGCACTTCCAAACCACTAGGTCAAAGAAGAAACCAAATAGGGAATAAAAAATTATCTTGAAACAAATGAAATAAAAACATAACAAATCAAATATTGTGGGATGCAGAAAAAGCACTTCTGAGAGGAAAATTTATAGCAGTAAATGTATATATTAAAAAATTAGAGTATCTCATATAAACAACTTACCTTTACAACTCAAGAAACTAGGAAAAGAATAAATTAAGCCCAAAGTTAATAATGACTACAGTAGAAATACATGAAATAAAGACCGGATAAACATCAGAAAGGATTAACAAAACTAAGAGCTGGTTCTTTGAAAAGATAAACAAAACTGATAAACCTTTAGCTAGACTAAGAGGAAAAGAACTGAATGCTATAAAATAAAATAAAATAAAATAAAATAAAAATAAAATCAGTAATGAAAAAGAAGGCGCCTGGGTGGCTCAGTCTGTTAAGAGCCTTTGGCTCAGGTCATGATCTCAGGGTCCCGGGATCAAGTTCCACAACGGGTTCCCTGCTCTGCAGGGATCCTGCTTCTCCCTCTGCCTTTGCCCACCCCCATCTCTCATGAATAAATAAATAAAACCTTAAAAGAAATGAAAAAGAAGGTATTATAACACAATAGATATTACAGAAATGCATAAAATCTTAAAGTACTAGGAATAATTATATGCCAACAAATTATATAAACCAGACAAAGTGTATACATCCCTAAAACACAGAGCCTACCAAGTATGAATCAGGAAGAAATAGAAAATCTAAACAGACCAATAATTAGTAAAGAGGTTGAATCAGTTATCAAAAACTCCCAACACAAGAAAATGCCAGGACTAGATGGCTTTACTGGAAAAGTCTCTGATGCATTTAAAGAAGAATTAACTTTTCCAAAATAATACTCATACTCTTCCAAAATAACGAGGAGGGAACACTTCCTGACTCCTTTTATGAGGCTAGCATTACCCTGACAACAAAATCAAATAAGAACACCACAAAAAAACTACACACTAATATCCCTAATGAATACATATACAAATATTCTCAACAAAGTATTTGCAAACCAAATTCAGGAGCATATTAAAGGGATTATACATCAAAACAAATGGAATTTATCCCTGGGATGGAAAAATGGTTCAACATATGCAAATCAACAAATTTAAGAAGACATCACATTAATAAAATTAAAGATGAAAATCACAGAATCATCTCAACAGATGCAGAAAAAACATTTGTCAGTATACAACATCCCTTCATAATAAAAGACCTTAACAGAGCAGAGAAGAACCATACCTCAACACAATAAAGACTATCATATAGGACAAACACACAGCTCACATTATATCCAATGGAGAAAAACTGAAAGCTTTTCTTATAAGATCAGGAATAAGGCAACAATGCCCACTCTCACTTCTCCTATTCAATATAGAACTGTAAGTCCTTACTAGAGCAATTAGGCTAGGCAAAAGAATAAGCGGCATCTAAATTGGAAAGTAAAAAATAAAACTATTTCCCAATGACATGATTTTATTTAAAAAAAAAAAAAAAAAACTCAACCAAAAAGCTTTTGGAACTAATCAATGACCAGTAAAGTTGCAGAATACAAAATCAAAATACAGAAGTCAGTTGCATTTCTTTATACTAATGATGAAACACTGAAAAATGAAGAAAATATCCCTTTCACAATAGCACCAAAAATAATAAAAAGCCTAGGAATAAATTTAAGCAAGTGAAAGATTTGTACAACAAAAACTACAAGACTGTGAAAGAAATCAAAGAAACAAATGGGAAGAGATCCCATGTTCATGGAGCGGAGGAATTAATATTGTGAAACTGTCCATCACTGCTCAAAGCAATCTAAAGATTCAGTGAAATCCTGACCAAAATTCCAATAGTATTTTTCAGATAAATAGAACAAACAATTCTAAAACTTTCGTGGAACCACTAAAGACCCTGGATAGTCAAAGCAATAAAAGAAGAACAAAGCTAGAGGCATCATACTCCCTGGTTTCAAACTATATTACAAACTACAGTAATTTTAAGTGTGGTATTGGGATAAAAACAGACACACAGATCAATAAAACAGAACAGAGCCCAAAAATAAACCCATGCAAACATGGCCAATTAATTTACAACAAAGAAGCCAAGAATTTACGTTGGGGAAAAGAGAGTCAATAGTCTCTTCAATAAATGCTGAGAAATTTGGAAAGCTGTATGCAAAAAAACTAGACCAAAAGCTTACACCATATACAAAAACTAACTCAAAATAGATTAAAGATTTAAATTTAAGACCTGAAACAAAGGTCTTAAAGAAAATTGGTGGTAAACTCCTTGACAAATGTATTGGCAATGAGTTTTTGAAGCAGACACCAAAAGTAAAAGCATAAACAAGTGGGACTACATCCAACTACAGGCTTCTGTAGAGCAAACAAAACCCTCAAAAAAATGAAAGATAACCTGAAGAAAGGGAGATTTTTGTAAACCATAAATTGGAAGGGTTAATATCCAAAGGGTATAAAAACTCCATCAACTCAAAAACAAACATTCCAATTAAAAAGTTAGAAGAACTAAATAGCCACCTCCCCAAAGAACATCAAAATGGTCAACACACACATGAAAAGATGCTAAGTATCATGAATCATCTGGGAAATGCAAATCAAAACAAGGAGAAACTGTCTCATACCTGTTAGAATAGCTACCATCAAGAAGACAAGAAACAACAGATGCTGGTGAAGAGGTAGTGAAAAGAGAACCCTTATACACTGTTGGTGGGGGAAAAAAAAGTGGCCCAGCCACTATAAAAAAATACCATGGAGGTTCCTCAAAAAATTTTTAAAAGAGCATTCGGTCCAACAATTCCTCTTCTGGGTATGTACCCAACGGAAATGAGAACAAGATTTTGATGAGATATATGAATTTCTATTTTTATCATAGCATTATTCACAACAGCCAAGATCTAAAAACAACCCAAATGCCCATCAATATATAAATGAATAAAAAAGATGCGGTACATAAATACAACAGAATATTATTCAGCCACAAGAAAGGAAGATATCTTTCCTTTTGTGAAAAAAAAAGACAGACCTTCAGTGCATTATGCTAAGCAATATAAATCAGACAGAGAAAGATAAGTACTGTATGAATCACTTACATGTGAAATCTAAAAAAAGTTAAACCTGTGAAAAACAGTAAAATGGTGGCTAAGATGGGTGGGCAGGTCTGAGGGGCGGGGGTGGGGGGAGACAGGCATGATGGTATTTAAGGGTACCACTTGTAATGAGTAATAAATAGGCCACAGAGACCTAACCCACAATATTACAGACACGGAAAATAATACTGTACTATAATTATATGATAAACATCGCTACACTGACAGTCGTATTAAGATACATAAATGTATTAAAGAGACACACTACACCTTAAAAATTATACAATGTCACTCAGCAAATTTATTCAATTAAAAAAACTGTAATACAAAGAGCAACAAATGATCTGCTGAACAGCATATTTTAATGCTTTTATGTAGAAATTGTAATCAAGTATCTTGTACTTTTGGTAACTTTTTAAGATTTGTATAAATCTTAAATTTGTAGAAATGCTTTTTCACAGTAACTTTTAAATTGCCAGTAAGCAATGGAAAATTAATAATTGGAGAATGTGGGCAAAGCAGCAGGGAGTGTCAAAAGAGCAGGATGTAAAAAGTTATAAAGTCAAAAACAGACCAGAATTTATACTGACACACTATCTCTCCCTCTATCAC
Organism: Martes martes; assembly: GCF_963455335.1. NCBI lineage: Eukaryota > Metazoa > Chordata > Mammalia > Carnivora > Mustelidae > Martes > Martes martes. The sequence goes on along the minus strand of NC_137890.1, from coordinate 28,069,271 downwards.
TTTTTAAATGGCACTCTGAGACAAGAACACTAGATAAAGTACTTGCCACAACACAGTACATGACTTCAAAAAATAAGTTAATCTGAACTACTGGATTTATTAAACAATCACCACCAAAAGCACACCTGGCTGAGTTTTCAAACACATCTTTTAATGTTAAAAAGGCCTCCAACAGCAGTACTAGGTGACATCTGGAAAATAATTCCTCTCTAATGGGAACCAGGAGGGGGGTGGGAAGAGGAGGAAAAACGAAAAAGAGAAGGAAAGGAAAGGGAGAGAGATGGAGAGGGAAGGAAAGGAAAGAAAGAAGGAAAAGTTAGAGAAAAATAAACTACAAATGGCAAGATGTTCATTGCAGTTATTTATAAAGTAAAAAAACAGGGACACCTGGGTGGCTCAGAGGGTTAAAGCCTCTGCCTTCGGCTCAGGTCATGATCCCAGGGTCCTGGGATCGAGCCCCGAGTAAGGCTCTCTGCTCAGCAGGGAGCCTGCTTCCCTTCCTCTCTCTCTGCCTGCCTGTCTGCCTACTTGTGATCTCTGTCTGTCAAATAAATAAATAAAATCTTAAATAAATAAATAAATAAATATAGTAAAAAAAAAAAACCAAAAAACCCCTAGGAAATGAACTAAATCACAAGTAAAAATATGGCTAAGTAAAGTATGGCAGAGCTACTCAAAATTGGAAAGAGCCATTTTAAAGGTATAAAGACTACATATTAATACTAAAAGTGCTAGGGCGAGAAGGGTGAAGAGGACTTTAACTTTTCATTTCAAAGCCTTCTGGCAAGTTTTCTTTCTTGTAACTATGTGCAGGTATTTAATACATTAAGAAAATAAGCTAATTTTTTTTTCTAGAAAGTAATGCCCACGTCTTAAGTAAAGCACTATTAAAATAAATTATATAGTATATTCACATAATGTAATACTATGGAACCACTGGGAAGAACAGGAAACTAAAGAATATACTCACATGGGAGGATATGCAGAGTGTCTGTTACCCATATCACTTACAGTAACATATAAACAACATGATCCTGCCCATGTTAAAAAAAATTACAGTTGATCCTGGAACAATGCAAAGGTTAAGGGTGACAACTCCCACACAGTCAAAAATCTGTATAACTTCTGACTCCCCCAAATCTTAACTCTACTAACCTACTGCTGACCAGAAACCTTACCAATATAAACAATTAACACAAACTTTGTATGTTATATATAATTATATACTGTATTTTTACAATAAAATAAGCTAGATGAAAGAAAATATTGAGTTATTAGAAAAATAGATTCACAGTACTGTAAAACATTCATGTGTAAGTGGACCCATGCAATTTAATTGTTTTTTTTTTAAGACTTTATTTATTTATTTGACAGAGAGAGATCACAGGTAGGCAGAGAGGCAGCCAGAGAGAGAGGAAGGGAAGCAGGCTCCCTGCTGAGCAGAGAGCCTGATGCAGGGCTTGATCCCAGGACCCTGGGACCATGACCTGAGCCGAAGGCAGAGGCTTAACCCACTGAGCCATCCAGGCGCCCTTTAATTGGTTTCTTTTTTTCTTTCTCTTTTTTTTTTTAGAGAGAGAGAAAGAGAGCATGAGCAGGGTGAGGGGCAGAAGGAGAAGCAGTCTCTCTGCTGAGCAGGGAGCCCGACTTGAGGTTTGATCCCAGAACTCTGGGATTATGACCTGAGCCAAAGGCAGACGCTTAACAACTGAGCCACCCAGGCACCCTGGACCCCATGCAATTTAAACCAGTGATATTCAGGGTCAATTACATATACCTACATAAACACAGTATATGTATGTTTATTTTTAAAAATATACAATTATGTTGATCTTTTTACATACGATATCAAGATGGGGTTAGAAAGACTCACTTTTGGGTTATATTCCTATACTCTATGAGTTTTTATTAAAACAAGTATGTATTATTTTCAATTAAAAAGAAAAAAGAAAAATTCTGTTAAATTAACTAGTCAGTACTAAAAAAAATAGCACGGGTATTATTATAACTATATAGCATGCATTTGACAATGGACTACTACTCAGCAGTAAAAAGGAAAAACTATGATACATGCAACAATATGGGTAAATCTCAAGAACATTATGAGAAGTAAAAAGAAGTCCTGCTCAAAAGAGCACCTATTCTAAAATTCCGTTTAAATGAAGTTCCATAACAGGCAAAACTAATATACAGTGGGAAAAAATCAGAATAGTGATTATTTCTATGGGTAAACGGTAGCATGGGATGGGGAATGAGGAAACTTTCCAGAATGATAGGAATGTTCTTTATTTTGACAAGGAATTGAGTTACAAAGATGTATACATTTGCAAAACTCATCAAAGGATACACTTTAAGATCTGTGTACACTATTGTATAAAGACTGTATCAAACTTCTTTTAAAACTATAAATACTGAGGGGCCCCTGGGTGGCTCAGTGGGTTAAAGCCTCTGCCTTTGGCTCAGGTCATGATCCCAGGGTCCTGGGATCAAGCCCTGCATCAGGCTCTCTGCTCAGCAGGGAGCCTGTTTCTTCTCCTCTCTGCCTACCCGTGATCTCTCTCTCTGTCAAATAAATAAATAAAATCTTTTAAAAGGAGGGGGGGGGGGTGCCTGGGTGGCTCAGTGGGTTAAAGCCTCTGCCTTTTCGGCTCAGATCATGATCCCAGGGTCCTGGGACTGAGCCCCACATCAGGCTCTCTGCTCAGCGGGGAGCCTGCTTCCTCCTTTCCTCTCTCTGCCTGCCTCTCTGCCTACTTGTGACCTCTGCCTATCAAATAAATAAAATCTTTAAAAAAAAAAAAAAAGTGGTGCATTTGGGGCACCTAGGTGACTCAGTGGGTTAAGCCTCTGCCTTTGGCTCAGGTCATGATCCCAGGGCCCTGGGATGGAGCCCCACATGGGGCTCTCTGCTCAGCAGGGAGCCTGCTTCCTCCTCTCTCTTCTCTCTGCCTGCCTCTCTGCCTACTTGTGATCTCTGTCATATAAATAAATAAATTTTTAAATAAATAAATAAATAAAACTATAAATACTGAACTCTAATGATATGCATAAGTACTTAGCAGTAAGTTCACTAACAGCTGCAATTTACTTTAAAATACATCAAAGAGGGCGCCTGGGTGGCTCAGTGGTTTAAAGCCTCTGCCTTCAGCTCAGGTCATGATCCCAGGGTCCTGGGATCAAGCCCCACATCGAGCTCTCTGCTCCATGGGGAGCCTGCTTCCTCCTCTCTCTCTCTCTCTGTCTCTCCGCCTACTTGTGATCTCTGTCAAATAAATAAACAAATAAATAAATAAAATATATCAAAGAAGGATGGGGCAAGTACACTAAAACATTAACAGCAGAATCAGTGATGGGTATACATGAGTGTGTCATGCGGTAAATATATACACTGTAGTACTTTTTGTCCAGTTCATCAATACAGATGATTAAATTATGGTACATCTATTACATTAAAATACTATGTAACCTTAATAAAAAGACAACACTTTTATGTATTATATGGAATGACACCCAAGTATGATACCAACTGTGTACAAAGGAGAAAGAAGAATACATAAACATACCTGCTTACGTGTTGATAAAATATCTCAGGAAGAATCACTCAGTAACAGATCTCAAGTGAATTCCATTATTTCACACACACACAAAATATTAAATATGACCCCAAGGTAAAAATAAACTTTCACCTGTTTGAGAAGTTACTATTTTAGACTAAAAAGGACTGTTCACAGAAATAAGGTAGTGGGAGTAAGTGACTAAGTTTGGTAGGAAGGGCTTATACCATCCACTCATTTCTCTCATTCTCTTTTCTTTGGGACTAAGGAAGCAGGAGGAAGGAAAAAATATTCCTAGAAGTTTTTTTAGCTCAAGCTTAAATTAGTCACTCCTGATGTGTGATACCAAACACTGGAATATCTGACTTCCTATTTTGCTCATAATAGTATCTCTGTCTTTTGATTTATATGCATATAAAATAATTTTATTTGAGAACTATTGTAAGCCAAAGACAAGGATGTGCTAAAACATACAGAAAATGCTAAATTCATTTTAACTACTCAGCATTCAGATGAAAAAGCCAAAAAAGGTCGAGTTGGTAATGAGAGCCAACTCAACAAAAGTTAAAGGGATAAGGAAGATAATGAAAAATATTTTAACCAATAATTAATCATAGAAAAATTCTTTTTTTTAAGATTTTATTTATTTATTTAGAGAGACATAGCGAGAGAGGGAACACAGGCAGGGGGAGACAGAGAGGGAGAAGCAGGCTTCCCACTGAGCAGGGCACCTGATGCTGGGCTCACCTGAGCTGAAGGCAGATGCTTAAGGACTTAGACACCCAGGCGCCCCTAGAAAAATTCTTCTACCAGCTCTAAAGTTCATCAGACTAGAATTATCATATAGCATTCTTTTCTGGGCAACTCCATGGAGGCCCGCAGCTTACACATAACAGAATTCAAAAATACTTTGAGTAAATGTTATTATTTTTCAGTGTCCTTTCCCCCTTAAAAAAAAAATCACTTAGGCTTTACATAATCTGAAGGTGCTATGAAGTAAAACTAAAGAGAAACAGACCCAGAGATTAGTAACTTTTCAAACTGCTCATACATCTGCTGCTCAGAAATAAAATTCTCGTTGAAGTATGGTAGATTTTAGAGTTTACATTTCTCTCTCCTTAGGTTATGATTACCCAAACTACAAATTTCAACCAATGCATTTAATTTATGACACACAAGGCACTATGCTGTGCGCTGTATACGACAGGAAGACAGTTAAATCTCATGATTTGGAGTCCACTTTCAAGGACCTGAGATTCTAATAATGAAGCTAAAGTAGTAAGAATTAATTACTAAACAAGTATGCAAGTGATGAATGTCATTATTGATGCAAACTAATGCTAGGAGAAACGAGTCATGTCACTCCTTCCAGATGGATGGATCATAATATTCTGGAAGAACTGGAATCATCCTTCACCTTTGATTTCAACATATATAAAGAAAATGGAGAAAGGAAGTATATCATAACATGCAACAAAGCTCTGAAATCAAAATATCTTGTTTGGAATCCTTTCTCCATTATTTATCAGCTATGAATGAACCGTATTACTTAATCTGCCTAAGACTTAATTTCCTCATTATTTAAAACTGAAATAACAGAATCTAGATCACATTCAATGAATACACAATGATTAGTATATGATAAGCACTCAATGAATGTTACCCTCTAAAAGTCTGGAAAAGGGGACAGTATAAATAATGTGATATAGAAAAAAGTTCAGCTTTGCGGAAATTAAGACTCACCAAAAAAATGGGAAGATAAAACTGGAAAGATAAGCAGATTATACATTTTGAATCCTAAGCCAAAATGTATGCAATTTATTTAGGAATGCTAAAGATTTTGATCAAGTGAAAGCATATAAACAAGACTGAGCATCCAGGATGGAACTAAGGGGGAAAAAAAAAAAAAAACTGCAGAAGTTTAGATAAGGAGTGTGAGGCCCCCTATTGAGCAATGTCATTAGTAACAATTATGAGATAGAACCCAATGATTAACTGAAGGGGGAAAGAATGAAGGGAGGAAAAGCTAAAAAATAAAATTTCAAGCCTGGAAAGTTTGAGGAAATGAAATGGAAATTAGTAAATTCAGAGAACATTTATTTTCAGAAATGTAGTTTGAAGTTCAGATGGGAGAACCAGGTGGATATACAGCTAGCAACTGGAATAAGGCTTTGAAGAGAGGTTATGTCTAAACATACATATGTGAAAAATGATGTAGAGATTAGAGGTTCTCTTGGAAAAGCTCTGAAATTCAAAGCAAATTTATATACAGCATATGCAATATCCTAAGGAAGGAAGTCTTTAATCAAACTTTCAAAGACTCCAACACACACACACAAACAGTTTTTAAGAACCACTGGAACAGATTATAATGGAAACTATCCATGGGAATGAATGTGAATGAGATGACAGAAGTAGAAATAGTTGAGGGGAAAAAAGGCATGAAAAAAGAACTTGAAAAAATGTAACTAAAAGGCAAGAAAAAGAAATGAAAAGGACAGCTGATTTGAGAAGAAAGAGAAGCAAAGTATTAGGGATTTAAGATAGGAGAAGTTAAAAAAAAGGCAGCATCAGCATTGCTTAATGTTATATATATAGGACAAAGAATATAAAATTTATATAAATCTCTACATTTAATAAATTCATTGGTAATACTGAGGTAAGCAATTTTGTGTATAAGGAGGAAGAAACTAAATAACAAAGGAAACTAAATGGTTGGGGACAAAGGAGGGAAAAATTAAAAACTGACTACTATTTCTATATTTACTAGTGAAAGGAAAAGCTAGCATGAAAATGACTGGAAGAAAAGTATTATTTTATTTTTTTGTTTTGTTTTTGCTGCTATGTTGCTGAGTTTTTCTTCCTTAAGGACTAGGAGGAAATTGACTTTCTATGCCAAAAGGAGTCTGTAAAAAGAGAAAGATCAAAGGAGGGAAAGAGGAATAAAGTTCAGCAGTGAAAAGATCACCTTCAAATTCTTCCTGTAAAACAGGAACAAAAATAATTTCAATGTAGTAAGAAAGGTATAGCTAACAAGTGTGGGTGAGGGGAGAAAGACTACAAAAACTCTGAAGAAGTTTCTTTCTTAAACTGTAAAGCACTGATAATCATAATGCTTTCAAACTTTACTCCTTTATAACTGCAGCTAGCATTACAAAAATGTAATAGGATAAAAAGTGCATACAGTAAGAGGACAGAATACACTATACTGTGTAGTAGTAAATTAAGTGCATGGCTACAGAGGCCCAAAAAAAGGTGAGTTTAAATTACTGTGTGACTCTGGACAAGTACCTTAACTTTGTGCCAGAGTGTCTTCACTTGCAAAATGGAGGTCTCCTTACCTCTCAGAACTTGGAAGTAATAGAAAACTTTCAACAATGCATACAAATGCAGGTGTAGTGGCAGCAGCAGTGGTCGTAATAAAAGTTAACAGTAGCAAGTAACCTATTTATGTTTAATCAAGCAGTATTTAAGGAAAGACGGAAGGGCTAGGCTCCTAAAAATGTGTCTCAGGGGCCGCTGGGTGGCTCATCAGAGAAGCATCCAACTCTTGGCGACTCAGGCCATGATCCCAGGGTTGTGAGATGAGCTGGCAGGGCTCCAAGCTCAGTAGGGAGTCTGCTTAAGATTCTCTTTCTCCCTCTCCCCACCGTGACCACCTCAGGCCGTGGCTCTCTAATTTAGAAATCTTGAAAAAAATCTTGAAAAAAAAAAAATGTGTCTCATTTCTTTCAACTGCAGAAGGAAGGAAGTATAATTCCCCCTATTATACCAATAAGGAAAGGGGAGGTTCATTTGGCTAGATTACTCAGTAAGTGGCAGAACTTAGATGTGAACACTAGTTTATACGGTTACAAAACTGGGCTTCTTTCCACTACACAACATTAACTCCCCAGCACTACATAGCAGCAGGAACACAAAACTATGCATTCTGTTCTTTACTACTAACCTCACAAAATCTGGGCATATCATTAAGTCTATCTGCCTCTCCATCTTCTGAAAAATTAAGGAGTTTTTTTGAATTTGATTTGATTTTGAGGTTTCCCTCTGGCTAAAAAAGTCCATGATTTTATTAAGTTACCCACTTAGTGATGTATAAACTCATAAAAAGTTTCAAAATACACCAGAAAACCTTCTCTATTTATTTAGAAAACAAAAACAGAAAAATTGAACACACACACACACACACACAAAAGCTTAAATTTTTTTTCCAGGACTTCACATTAGCAAAAAGAAATAAATGTTAAAAGAAAAGACCGACATCTAATTTCATTTTATTATAGCAAGTATGACTAAGCAAATGCTTGAGAGAACAAAATATCAATCTTAAGTATTTCAAGATGCCAATTTTAACACCTACATTTTCAATGGGGGGAAAAAAACACAAAACTCGGAGCCCTGACACATCTACAGACCTTATAATCAAATAACAAGCAGATTTACCGACTTTTATTTCATGCCAAAACACTGTAACCAGGCTGGGGTTTTGTTTGTTTTCATGTCAATCTGAAAACTCTCCTGCACTAAAACCCCTCACCGGCTTCCCACTATCTTTCAATTAACATCCAAAATCCTTAACATGACTCAACAAAGTCCTGAGTGATCCAGCTCCTCTCTCTCCGGAGCTATCCTCTGCTATTCTTCCCTTTGCTCTTTTTTCAATTTCTTTCATTTCCCCCAAGACACTTTTTTTCTTTCATCTTAGGGCTTTCATAAATCTGTTCTTCAAAACCTAGAATGCTTTCACAGCTCTCCCACCGTTTTGCCCTAGCAAACTGCTCCTCATCCTTTTAAGCTAAGATCAAATGTTACACCAGCAAAAGCCTTTCTTGACCTTCCAAACACACATTTCACATCACTCTGGACTTCAGAATACTCAAAGGTCTTATAATTACTTGTTCAACATCTGTCTTCCCTGCTAAATGGTAAACAATATGAATATAGTTATTTCAGGTCATTTCCCAATATCCCCAATATCTAACACACCGCAAAGTACAGATTAAGTACTCAATGTTTGCTGAATTAACATTGAAAATGCAGGGGAAGTCCAAAACCATGAGCTATTTTACTAGCACAGGTAGCTAGAAAGTTCCATACAAGTTTTGAGTTACATCTTAACTTTGGTCCTTCAAATGTCTTCCTTCAAATAAGTGCTATTTGGCAATTACACTTTTAAAGTAAAGCAAAAAAAAATCCCTTTAGATAACATATCCTAAAGTTTCACAAAACCAAGGCTAGAAACCACAAGTCTTAAGCAATTGGAATCAGCTTTAAAAGTCATTGAGAACTCACCTGAAACGCAATGGAAGGACAGGAACTTGGATAAGGGCTCAATTTTACCACAGCAATGTACATTATGAAAGGACCAATCCCAATTCCTACCACTGTCTAGGCTGTACTAGCAGCCTTATTTATCCTAACAGTAATGACTGCAGTGCTACAGTCATCTAAGTAGGCTATATCTGAAACATACTTTATTAAAACTGAATAAAAGTCACAAGCATACACTATGTAACTATAATCTTCTTTTAGGTTACAGCATAACATATAGAGATGTTAAATCACTATGTTGCTTACCTGAAACTAATATAACATTGTGTCAACTGTAACTCAAAAATTTCTTTAAAAAGGAATGCTATTTAAACTCAGAACTTTTTTTTAAAAACATTTTCTGTTCATCTAATACCTCTTGAGTGCTAATTACAAACCAGGCAGTGTCTAAAGATTAATACGTATTATTTCCCCATACAGATGAAGAAACAGGAGGCACTGAGTTAAGTAATTTACCCAATATTATACAGCTGGTAGGTGGCAGAGGCAATATTCAAAGCCAACCATTCTGACTCTGAAGTTCATCCTCTAAACCACTACAACCACTGTTGCACTCTCTCTCCATCCACTGAAATAAGGCTTCCAACTGGACCACCTCACTTCAATGAAACTATTTTGCTAAGGTCACCAACGACTCCTACCTTTCCAAACTTAAGGGCCACTTATCTGCTTCTACCTTTTCCATCCACTCTGCAGCATTTCATCAAGTTGACTACCCGCCTCTCTTGCCATACATACATTTGTTTCGTAAGTACCATAAATCTCAGTCTTGAGATCTACCTCAAATGTGGGCCCTCATTTCTTCCCTATCAACATTCTGACTAGGAAATCTCCCACAATTCCGTAGTTTCAAATACTCTCTGCATGACTCTTTCTTTCTCTAGTCCTACGTGAGTTCTAGACTCAACCCAAACACCTCTTAAATATCTAACCTGAATGTGTAACAAACACCAATTACCTTTCCTCCTCCCCTCAACCTGTTCTCCCCGGGCCTTCTCCATCATCATCCATCCGGCTGTTTAGGCTAACTTCTTAGTCATTATCCTTGATTTCCCTTTCCCTTATCTCCCACATCCACTCCAACAGCAAGTTTTATCAGATCTACTTATAAATCATATTTTGTTCTGTCTCCATTACCATTCTAATATAAACGACCTATATTTCTGCCTACAGTGCCCTTCAGAATAGTCTTTTCATTCTTGCCCCCTTAATCTCCACAAAGCAAGCAGTGTTAAAATCAAATCAATCCCTGCTTGCTTTAAATTATCTAAGGTCTCACTGTATTTTAAATAAGATCCTAGGTCTTGACCATGACCTCACAGAACCTAAATAATGTGCTCCTGACTAATTCTCCAACCTCCTGTTATTCCATTCTCTCCCCCATCACAATGTTCCTTGCAGCCAGAGTTGCCTTCCTTCTCTTCCTGGAACACACCATGATCATATCTGCTACAGGGCCTTTGCACTTGCTGTTCCTTCTACAAGGAACAGTCTTTCTCCAGACTTTGACACAGATGGTTTCTTCTCCTTAAGCGTTGCTCAAATGCTACCTCCTGTGAGAGTCCTTCTAATCAGTCTTTTATATGACCCTCTATTATTACAACCGTCACTGCTATTTTAATCTGGAATTATCTTATTTCTTTAATACTCATTTACTATTGTCTTCTCAACTTTGGAATTTAAAAGCTCTATCACCAAAGCTTCCCACAATATACAGGAGGCACTCAAAAACTTATTAAATGAATGGATTTTCCCTCTTTCATTTTGTTTATTGTAAATCATCTAATTTTGATAAAGCACCTGACCCATGATATATTTTGTATGTATTAAAAGTTAAACCCTTAAAACACTCTATTTTTTCCAATATAAAACATTCCAGCATTCTGAATCCCCCCCCACACACACACACACTGAGTCCATCTACAGCATCCCACTTAAACGTGCCAAATATACCATATGGATAAATAACATTTTCTTCCTCCTCCCCAAGCTAACAAATCTGCTAGTGGGAAAAGGGAATCTTACTGGGCAGCTTAGCACCTGTTACATCTTCAATCAGTTAAGAGAGGTGCGGGTGAGCCAGATAGCACATGGGAAACGTGGCCTTTCTTTCGGGGACTGTATTTAGGTAAAACGTGAATGGCTTACATTAGAACTGTCCTAATCCCTAACAAGGGCCATTCGGTTCATTTAAAGAAACAAGGTAAAACAGTCTGTGGGCAAGAGGTTATGCTCGGATTCACTAAAAGAAAAGAAACCGATTTGGGGGCCCTCACCAAATGTGTGTGTAGATTGGGATCGGTCTACATATAACGGGAAAACAAGAGAAGGAGCTATCAGTTGGAGGACCAACTCAGCGGTATGATAAAGGTCAGCTCATGCTCTCTGGGGAATCCTGAACCTGTAAGCGAGGGTGGAAATGGAGAAAACACAAAACCCGGGGATCTATGTTCACCGCTTCGGCCTCCATCACAGGCACTTCGGGCAACTGCACAGATCTCTGTGTCCGCCTATCTCCCACTTCCATCCCTGCAAGGAGATAGCCCCCGGATACTCACATGGGCTCGAGAGTCTTGCTGAGCCAGGACTTGAGTGCCTCGAAGTTTTCAATGATCATTTTAGAAACCATCCACAGCGGCCCCAAGGCCCGTCACACTCCTCTGCCCGCCCAGGTCGCGGCCGCTACAGCCGCCGCTGCCCCCGCCCCCTCCTCCGCGCGCCTCCCGCGTGGGCCGCGGTGGGAGGCGCCGGTGGCAGGTTCCCGCGAGCCCCGATCAGCGAACAGCTCTGCGGGTACCGTCGCAGGCCGCGAATCCACGGGGTGCCAGGAGCTCCCCGTCCCCGGACCCCGACTGAGGCAGCAACGGTTTGCCCGGGCCCTCCCCCTTCCCTCCACCCGAGCAAATCTTGAACCGGGAGCGCGACACGCGCCTAGATCCGGACTTTCACTCAGCCTTGGGATCAGGTGGTGTTGGCAACGCAGAACAGGCAAAAGTGAAGAAAGCGAAGACGAAGGGCAGCTCAATGGAAACGATTCGGGGGGTCTTCCCGGCTCCTAGCACCCCCAAGAAGATGGCTGCCGCTAAATCTCGCGAGAATTGATGAAGTCTCGCGGTGACTCCCGGAGCCTGCTGGGAGGAGACGTAAGATCGGCGGGGAGCGCGCTGGTTGAGTGCGGTACTTCGATTTTTTTTTTTTTTTTTTTTGCGTATTTACGTGGTTCGCGGCCTTTGTGTTTTTTTTTTTTACGCCTTGGCCCGCGTACGGAATAAAGATTTCCTTTCTTACGAGAAGGGAGAGGCCGCTGACTTCAGAAACAGTGGGAGTCCCAGTTCGTCCTATGTAATAGATGGCTGTGGCGCATGAGTGGAACGAACCTCCGGACCGGAACGCTCCTTGAGAGCGTCTGCACGTTGTGCCGGGGCGCACGGCGGCCCGTGGTCTCCAGGTGTGCTGTACTGCCTCCTCCGTTTATCTCAGTGTCCTGCAGTACCATACTGTGCGCTGTGGTGTGGACAGGATTGGGAAGCACAGGCTGGTGTAACCTAACCCTTGGAGACTTCTAGAGGATTGGTGTCTTGTCCAAAATTACTCGCCTTGATCGCAGAGAGGTAATGATCTAGGGCTGCCCCAAAAGAAAGGTGAGATAACCTCGATGGTTCTGAAATAGTTTTCAAACCATCTGAAACTTCGGACTTTTCCCCCAGCTAAAGATAAGAACAGTGTGTTTTTAATTCTCTTCCTTTAGAGCCGATTCAGCCACAGATAGGAAATTAGTGTCAAAAGACCCTTCATATCAGCGTTCTGAATAAATTAACTTCCCTTCTGGGGAAGTTTGAGTCCTGTCTGTGTTAATTTATTTGCTATTATTTACTGTGGTTAAGGTACTAGGTGGGATTTTGCGAAAGGTCTAGTGCCTGTAAACTATAATGAAATGAAAATAATTAGCAACATAAAGACATTTAGAATAAGTAGAACAATAAAAAGCTCTCGTGGCAGGCGGTGGTAGACGAAATTGTCCTTAACTGCGAGTTTGTAATTTGCTAGATTGAAGTGTCCTTCAGCAATAAGTGGGAAAGATTATCAAGTAAGAAAAGCTAGACATTTGTTTTAAAATACAGCATGTAGAGTAGAATGAAATTGGAATTCAGTCACCGAATAACCCGGATGTTGGTTAAAGTGATTTAGCCAAGTGAAATAAGAAGCAAGAGGACAAATATCATATGATTCTACTTAGGAGGTAGCTAGAGTAGCCAAACTCAGAGACAGAAAGTAGAATGGTTGGGTGCCAGTGGTGGGAGAGTAGGGGAGGATGGGGAAAGAGTTTTACTTGGGATGCTGAAAAGTTTCTGGAGAGGAACAGGATTGATGGTTGCATGGTTAATGTGATCGAGTTGTACACTTAAAATGATTAAAACAGTAAATGTTATGTATATTTTATGACAATAAAAGTGAGTTTTTAATTTTTTTAAGATTTTATTTATTTATTTGACAGAGATCACAAGTAAGCAGAGATGCAGGTCGTGGGGGGTGAGGGGAGGGAGCAGGCTCATGGCTGAGCACAGAGCCTGATGCCTGGCTCAATCCCAGGACCCTGGGATCATGACCTGAGCTGAAAGCAGAGGCTTTAACCCACCGAGCCACCCAGGCACCTCTGATTTTTTAATTTCAGTGTTGCTGTGGGAAAAGTAAAATCCTAATTGTTTAGCTTGTTTATTTAATAGACTTATCTCAGGCTGACTCCAGGAAAGTTTTCAACTTCATCACCAACTGTTCCTTAAATGTCCCTCTGCTCCTGCCTTCCAAAGCTAACCATCATTCTGCTAATACTGTATACTCTAGGTAAACCGATTTACTCACCCTCCACTTCTCCAAACATTTATCTACATCATTTCCACAAGGTACACCTCCACTTCTTTCTCTGGTTGTTCAAACCTTACCCACTCTCTCCTAATACCACTGGTACTGTATGTTTGAAGTCTTCTTTGACTTTTCCTAAACAATAGCAACAGCCTTTTAATCTCTGCCTCTTAGGCCGCCCCCGTTATCAGTTCATCTTTAGTTGCCTTTATCATCATTGACTTTAATAGCAATCATTGTAAAACTTGCATGTGATCATGTAACTTCCCTGCTTACAATCTTCATCAACTCCCACATTGTCTTCAGGATAAAAATCAAATTCTTCCAACATTCTATAAAAGGGCTTTCATAATCAAACCCCTACCTATTTGCCTTAGAAAGTTCTTTCACTGTCTTTCAGGCTTTGCTTCAGTCATCTTGAGCTATTCCATGTTCCTTGGAAGGAGGTGTGTTCCCACACTAAATGGGGCTATTGCGAATGTTTTTTCTTCCCTTTCACTTGATGAAATCCTACTCATCCATCATAATTCAGTGTATACAGCCTCACCTTTGGAAAGGCATCCCTAACCTCCCTGCTCTAAACCAAGAGTCACTCTGAGATTTTCTCCTGTGCTTGCGTCTGTTATAGCACTCTTGCTTTATTTTTCCAAGTATCTGATTACCTGTCCCTTAGTAACTATAGTTTTGAAGCTTCTGCTCCAAGCACAGCCCCAATATATTCAATCAGTTCTCAGTATTTTGAATGATTCAGTGAAGCTCTGCCATTTCCATGAAATCTTCCCTGACCAACGAAGCTGACAGTGACCTCTTCCTCCTCTGAATCCATTGTACAGTGCTTGTTATTATTCCATGTTTAGTCATCAGTGCTTTGTAGCGTGCTTCTCTTTCTTAACCATTAACATCTATCCCTTATCACTTCAGTACTTCATCTTTGGCTTTGCCTTCAAAAGTGATAATTAGGGGCACTTGGGTAACTCAGTGAGTTAAGCCTCTGCCTTCGGCTCAGGTCATGGCTTCAGGATCCTGGGATCGAGCCCTGCATCAGGCTCTCTGCTCAGTGGGGAGCCTGCTTCTCCTTCTCTCTCTGCCTGCCTCTCTGCCTCCTTGTGATCTCTCTCTCTGTCAAATAAATAAATAAAATCTTTTTTTTAAAGTGATAATTAGCTAGTGTTATTATCACTGCTAAGAAATGACTAAAACAACCTCTGTTGAATACTTTTCTGCATTCAATAACAAACACTTTAGAATGTATGTCAGTATTAGTTTACCTAGTTAACATTTTCCAATACACCGTGCTCTTTGAAAGCCCGTTGACTTTGTTAGTGATGTTCCTTTTGCCTGGAATGACTTTCCTCATTGCTCAAAAACCAGCTTCTCACTGATGTCCTAGGCAAGGATAGTTACCTCTTGGTTGCTACCTGTAGGATATGAGGTAAAACATCTTGTTTAGTTTTCTCCTCTGTCTCCTTAACTAGATTATGAACTCTTTAAGGACTAGGACTCAAGCTTATTCATCTTTGTACTTCCCACGCTTAGCACAGTGGCTGGAACTCAGAAATGTTTACTGAAGGATATGTGCTTAATTTTAAATAGGAAAGTAGTAGAGGCAAGGGAAAATATTTTGGACAGACAAGCCATAATGATACTTCGTAATAGACTTGTATCTCCTCATGCCCTGATCCTAGGAAGATTCTCCATAGTGTAGTTAACTCCTTCATATGTTCTTCCAGTTCTCTCTCCTAGCTGATGGATGTAATCTTACTACTCTCAGTGGCGTCTTTGGGCTCTGGTTTAAAAACTCAGCCTGCATTTTTACATCACAAAGATACTCTATATGTTCTATTTCCTTTATAGTTCATTACTCTCCAGAGAATCACATTTAGATTCTTATTCTCTCTGGAATACACTCCTTTATTTGGTGTAAGATGGGGAGCTAGCCTATATTTTCTCCAGATGGCAAGCCAATTTTTCTCTGAAATTCTACACAGCAGTATATCCCTTTCTCATTGGTTTTTGATGGCACTTTTATTATATATCTTATTTCCATTTATATATGGCTCTGGATCTGAACTCTTCAGTTGGTCTCTCTGTTTATGACAAAACTGTCATAAATAAAACCTGTTTTTACTTACCAAAACAAAAAAACCTGTTGTTTTTATTTACCAACATCTTATAGTCTATCTTAATACCTATAAGGGCAAATCCCCCCTTTTTGCTTTTTTTTTTTTTCCAAATTTTACTTAATGTAAACCTTTGTTTTTCCAAATACTTCCTAGAACAAGATTGTTGAGCTTGTAAGATAAAAATCCCTTATTGAATGTATAGATTAATTGGTTGCATGGTAGTCACAGGTGCGCTTCTCAGATCTTCCTTCAAGAAAGGGCTCCCTGCCCAACTGAAGGAATATAGTTAGCTGACAGCCTCCAGCTGTTAACTCCTTCTAGCTTCACCTGAGCTTTCAAGCTGAAGTTACACTATTTTCAGGGCAGCTCCTTTTCCCCAAGCCCATCCTCAGCCAAAGACAGGGTCAGGCATTGTATAAGGACATACTCAATGTTGATGATAGAGGCTCTGTCAGATGTTGCATGGCAGTCTGACAGCTCCGCCTGCCCAGTCCTGCTTCCTCTCTTTCACTTTCACAAGTGCTAGTCTGCAGTAAACCTTTTGCACTTCTAACCCAGCATCTCCCCAGAGAATCCAACTAATGACACAAGTCATCTGATTCATTCTATTTTTATAAATTAAAGTCATAATTAATAACAAAATCTAGCCATACCTTCTGGCCCAATTGCTTCTTTGAAACCATCCTTATCCAACTCAATTTAATATAATCTCATCCCAACACATAACCTTCTGGCAAGCCTATGACTTTCTCTGGCCGTCATTGATTTAGTACCTCTCATTGAATTGAATTCCCTGTGACCTCCTTGAGTACTTTTTTTTCTTCAGTTACTTCCTTATCTCCTGTTTTCAACCCTTGCACTCTACTAGGCCTTTCCAATGCATTGTTCAACAAATGTTTCCTAAAGGTCTCTTCTCCACTGCTTGCTGAGAATACAGTGGTAGACCAAAAAGACCCTATCTGCCCTAAGGAGCTTATAGGCTCATAAAGAAGTCAGACTTCTAACAAATAATCATATAGGAAAAAAACTTACAAAATATATTACATATTCTAAAGAGGGTAAAATGAACCATTTTAACAGTTTAGAATGCTGAAGCATGGTTTCTCTAAGGATATGATATTTAAATGGTTAAGAAAATGGAATAATGAGTACAAGTTAGCCATGTGAAGCAAAAGAGAGACAAGAACATTTCTGGCCTACATAATAGCTTGTGGGATGTTCCTGAGGTAAGAAAGGGCCAGGATCTTAAAGGTCAGAAAGGTGAGAGTGTGTCAAGTCAGGAGGAAACATAGCTATAGGCCAAATTAGGTAAACAAGGGCCATGTTAAAATTTTTAAACAAGATTTTATTTAAAATCTAATGTGCAGGGGCGCCTGCATGGCTTGGTTGGTTAAGTATCTGCCTTGGACTCAGGTCATGTTCCTGGGGTTCTGGGATTGAGCCAGCTTCTCCCTCTCCCTCTGCTGCTCCCACTGCTTGTGCACTCACACGCACGATCTATCAAATAAATAAAATCTTATAAAAATAATAAAAATAAAATACAATGTGCATCAATTGAGAGATTTTCAGTGTGGCAGGTTGAATTAAAAACATGAACGTATACACTTCTTAGAAAGCTTAATTAAATTTGGGAGTTTTTAAATGAAAACAAAAAGGAGGCAAATCACCTTCAACATAAAAATGGTAGGATTTTTATCTCCCTAGAAGTAGAATCCAGATCATGTTAATAAAGGGAATATAGTTTTCTCATCTGAGACTAGAGGCCAGTAACTTGGAAAGAGAAATAAGGCTTTGCTGTGGTGAGGTATGTCCTTAGGTAATTCGAGAGAAAACCCTTCAGCAATTGCTAGTAGTGTAAACTAGGATCAGAGGACATATGATTTCCCCCTTAATAAGATCAGAGTACTTATGGTTGCAATAAAAGAATTTGAAGGACAATCACCAATTCTTTAGTGGGCACTCCATTTATACCCATAATTGATTATAATGACTCCCTATAGCAGTACTTTAATGGAAGGGATCTAAAACCTAGCAGAACAGTACAGAGTAAGAGGACTAGGAGTTGTGCTATTAATACACTGAGCTTTTTATTCTACATAAGGAGAGTAAAGTTCTTCCATTTGGGGAAAGCACTGTCCAATAAAAATATAATAGGAGCCACATACGTAATTTTGCATTTTCTAGTGGTCATATTTTTAACAAAGTTAAAGGTGAAATTACTTTTAATATATTTTATTTTGCCCATAGTAACTAAAATACTGTCATTTCAGTGTGTAATATAAGACTTATTGAGATAGTTTACTTTTTTCTGGTTACTAAGTCTTTGATATCCAGTGTGTATCTTACCCTTGTAGCTATCTCAGTTTAAGCATGCCGCATCACAAGTGCCCAGTAGCTACACATTGCTAATGGCTATGTTCTTGGACAGCACAGCTTTAAAACTAGAGAGTGTCTCAGGTGGGTATTTAATTGTGGCTGATGTCTGTTGTTTCAGTGTCATTGGTTGTTTTCCTCTGCTGAGGTACTGGCCTTCAATAAAACTGGGCTTGAATTTCAAAGGCCCTAATTAAGGTTCTACATCATTACTTTTGTAATAGATATTTTTTTGTCCTGAGGCTACAAGGAAACAAGAACGAAATGTAGAGGTGAACTTTCTTCAAAAGATGGTTCATTCCTCCCTCACTTCTTATTAGCCAGGCAATGAGAGAGGGAGGAACAAAAGGGTAGATACCCAGTTTTCTTCTGATTCTTGGCTTGAAGGACAGAGATAGCTCCATAATAAATATGTATTGGGGAAAAAAGCAATGAAGTGAAGTGATACGGCAGAGTCCCCACAGAGGCTCTCTAGAGATCATATGCATATAAGCCTGTACATACCTACTTCTCATGGAATTCCAAAGTGAAGTTTGTCAATCTTCTTTGCTTTCTCTTTGGGTATGTTTTTGTTTTTGTTTTGAGGTACTCATCTTTACAGTAGCTGATGGAATGTTACTTGTATCATGAAAGATGAAGAGAAGCCCAAGACTCTTTACTCTGAGCCTAAGCTGTGAGACTCTCACCCAGGTTAAAAGTCTTGTTCCCCAGTGTTCATTCATTCAATAAATAATATACTGAGAGCATACTGTGTGCTATGAACTTCTCTAGGTCCTGAAAATATAGATGTAAACAAGACAGGCAAGCTTCTTTCCTTAATAAATTTTTAAATGTTTTTTATTTTGGAAAAATTTAAATATACACAAACACAGAAAAGTATAATCTTCCCTATCATCTAGTTTCAACAATTATCGACTCATGATCAGTCTTATTTCATTGATATTCTCTACTCTCATCTTACTCCATTTCAAATTATTTTGACGACATAAACATCACATCATTTACCTGACAAATGGGTGGGTTTATTTTATTTTATTTTTATTTTTTTATTAACATATAATGTATTATTAGCCCCAGGGGTACAGGTCTATGAATCGCCAGGTTTACACACTTCACAGCACTCACCATAGCACACACCCTCCCCAGTGCCCATAACCCAACCACCCTCTCCCTACTTCCCCCCCACAACCCTCAGTTTATTTTGTGAGATTAAGAGTCTCTTACGGTTTCTGACAGATGGTTTTAACAATATTACAGATTTTTTTCCTCTGGATACTGAGAATTATACCTATCTGTCATCATCTATGGCAGTTTATACAAGGGGCTTTGTGTGTGCATATGTGAATATGAATATGTAATATGTGTGTGTATATATATATATGCATATATCTCTTCAACCACCATCCAATTAATCATTAATACTTATTGAGTTTTCCTCATAAGTACACCTACAGTCTACTCATTATCATTTAGCCCAGGCTACACACTGCAGCCAAAGAAATCCATAAAAGCCCATGCTAATCATGTCACAATTTAAAATCTTTTATTGACTCCCCAATTACCAGACTGAAGTACAAATTTATTCATAATATCTAATTGAAATATAGTGTGTTTTATGGTATTAAGCACCGTGCTAAGTGCTTTATAGATACCATGTTAATCCTCACAATTTAGCATTCCCATTTTATAGCTGAGAAAATTAGAGCCTTGAGTGGTCTAAGTACATTCAGGGAGTACTCAAGCATGGTAGAACTTGAACTCAGATCACTAAACAACATTGACTGCTTCTTTAACCACATTTTACTTAATCTTTCATTATTTGGTGTCTGTCTGGCTCTCCAAATTCATCTCACTTCCTCACCTTTCACACTCTACTGAAGTATTTGTGTAGTTCCCCAAATAAACAATACTGTATTGAGCAATAAGCAAACTGGTATATGCTGAAGAAAACATCAAAATAGGGGATGCCTGGGTGGCTCAGTTGGTTAAGTGCCTTCAGCTCAGGTAATTCCGTGTTGGGCTCCTTGCTCAGCAGAGAGCCTGCTTCTCCCTCCGCCTGCCACTCCCCCTGCTTGTGCTCTCACGCACTGTCTCTGACAAATAAGATCTTAAAAAAGAAAAATCAAAACAGGAACATAAATACATTTTTTAGAGAATTTGGGAATTTCTCTTAAAGTATCCAACTGAACATGATAAAAACCAGACAGAAAGAATTTCCTGCATGTATTTTGTTATTAACATTATTTTGAATTTGACTTTCAAATGAAAAAGCATTATAATATTTTTGATGCCTTAGGCCTATAAAATCCTCAGTCTATTCCTAACTGTCCTTTATTCTATTCCAAAACACACTGCCCTTTATTCTATTCTTTGCACAAAGAACCCCTGCTGTTAAGAACATTTACCATGCCCAGCCTTATTCTGTACTTCACTCTTAATCACACTTCAGAATTTATCTTAAAAAATCACTTCCTCTAGGAAGTCTTTTCTGACTGGGTTGAGGGTTCACAGTGTGCATCCCTACTATAATTATATCACCTTGTATTGTTAATAGTTGTCTACCACATTAAAAGATCACATTTCTTGAAAGCAAAAGCTTTTTTTCCATTCACTGTTTTATTCCCAGTGCCTAACATATAATAGATAGTTCTTTTCTCTTTCCTTCCTTCAAATCAGGTTTATCAGCTGGCTGCTACGAGGGAGAATGTACACTGTGGGGAGTTCAACATTTCAACAAGTGACACTTAACAAAAGAATACCTATATAGAGTTTGTAGAACCGGAAGTAGTCATAGGATGGCCTTGGCAGAGATTGCTCTGAATTTGTAAACTAGGAACCATCGGTAGTTGTATCTTCAGGACACATGACTTTTTGTGGAGTTATTGTTCGGTTGGTCTGTCTGTGTGGTCTTATTCAAACTACCATGGGTCTGATGAGTTGCTATGCAGAATCTGAAGACAATTTGTCTTGCGTGTCATGGTTTTGTAAGTTTTTCTATTTTGTGAGTGATGATATGGTTTTGCTAGTGGTAGTTTCTGTTTCAACTTTCAGTTCCCTTTTCACATCCTAGTTGCCAGCCGAACCAGTTTTCCCTTTATCCAAAGAATAATGACAAAGCTCCTGTCCTCTCAAGGAGTTCCCAGTCTAGGCTATTATAATTTGATATAGTAAGATATAAATAAAGCATTATGAGTTCAGAAGAAGCAACAGACTTTTTTTTAAACTACCATTTTGTTGGGGCGCCTGGGTGGCTCAGTGGGTTAAAGCCTCTGCCTTCGGCTCAGGTCATGATCCCAGGGTCCTGGGATCGAGCCCTACATGGAGCCCTGCATCGGGCTCTCTGCTCGGCGGGGAGCCTGCTTCCCCCTCTCTCTCTGCCTGCCTCTCTGCTTACTTGTGATCTCCCTCTGTCAAATAAATAAATAAAATATTAAAAAAAAACTACCATTTTGTTGATATTCTGCCATATGTGAGGCTCTACATATGATAAAGTACTAGGCAAATTACATACATTATTTAATCCTCAAAATCCTATGAAATTGATATTATTTTTCTTATCCTTGTTTTAAAGTCAAGAAATTGAGATGCAAAATGGTTAAAAAACCCACAGAGGGTCACCTACCTAGAAATGGCAGATCTAGGACTTTACTAGGCAAATATTTGCTGGGTACTATTCTAGGTGCTTTATCTAATCTCCAAAACAGACTTTTGACGTAGCTACCACTCTATCTTATTTCACTGTGGAGCACACTGATTCATGGGAAAGTAAAATAACTCATCCAAGATCACAGAGCTTGTGACCACATTGTAGAGGCAGGATTCAGACCTTCACCACTTGGCTCCATGGTCCACAACCTTGTCTGCTGCTTCCCTTGAGCCCTATTCTTGGGATCTCACTGTGCTGATGTGCCCCATTGACAGAGAAGAAACTTTACAAAGGAGTTGAATGTGAGCTGGGGCATGCCAGTTAAGTAGGATATTTCTGGACGAATCAGCGAGATAAAGCTGCGCCATTCTATTCAGGGGGAGTAGTCGTCCAGAGTCCTGGGAGCAGGGAAAGTCTTGTTCAGGAAATGGTAAGGTTTGAGGAATTCTGAGTGCCTTGCATGGGGAGTTGTGGCAGCTAATAGAGCGGGACACATGTATTGGGACCAGATTAGAACTTCGTAATTACCCCTCACATTTAACTGAAAGGATGCCCCTTAATACTGCACTTGTCTCTGATTGGCCGTTCTGGTGCTAAGGCATCCCCAAAGGAAAGACATTTGTCACTACTAAAGATACTCATGCTGGAGGCAACTTCAAAAGAAAAGTTCCAGGAATGTGTTAAGCAAAGAGACCTTTAGGGAAAAAAATGCTGCTTAGAGATATTTTTAAGGCAATTGCTTTGTGGAGCATAAGATGCATTTGATTGTCTATGTCCTTGTAAATTAAAGAAAAAATATGTCATCATTTTCCATCAATCCAGGGTCTTGAATAGCCTATTTTGTTCATGGAGTTCTCAGAGCTGACATGCATTTACTCATCACATGAATCCCATAAGGTAAATACTATTCATGTCCCCATGTAGAGATGAGGAGATTGAGGCTGAGAGGAAGGACTCAGGGGATTTAGGCACATCGCACAGTGGGAGGTGGGAGAGCCAACATTTCAAGCCAATTTGCCTGATTTCAGAGCCTGTTGTGCCATACCCTCAAGGAGTCTGAGACCTTTTAGCTTGTGGAATTGCAGAACATCCCAAACAGAGCAGGTAGTCAAATGTCTGGAGAATAAGTAGTCAGGAGATAAAGGGGCCAAGAGGAGGGAACTTGGAGCTTCATCCATCC
This sequence comes from Martes martes, assembly GCF_963455335.1. Taxonomy (NCBI): domain Eukaryota; kingdom Metazoa; phylum Chordata; class Mammalia; order Carnivora; family Mustelidae; genus Martes; species Martes martes. The sequence goes on along the minus strand of NC_137890.1, from coordinate 28,046,204 downwards.
CTGCCCCTTTCGGTATCGTGTTTGCATGCATCACTGGGAAATTTAATACCATCACTTCTTTCACATTCTGTTCTTTAGAGTTACTGTATAGCCCACATTCCGGGGGCGGGGGTGGGGGAGGTGCTGTGGACTTATATAAAAAGTCCTCCAAGAATTTGTGGACTTACTTTAAAACCACAGCACTACCATTGAGGCTGCATGAGTCGTACATCAGTGATTCCTCCAGGAGCATCAGCAGAGAATTGACTGCTTGCCTTTCTATCCTACCTTTGGGGATAGAGACTGGGGCTCTGCTGGTTAATGTTTAGCAACTGCCTTTCTAGAAAATAAAATGTATGGATACATATGTATGTACCAAGTTTTACTGATACAAAGGACATGTAAAACACAACTCAACAAATAATAAAATATACAACACTCTTTATTACAAATTCCCGACAGCAAATTGGTTCTGACAAAATGTTTTAGATGATTGTTACAAAATGCTTATATCTGTAACATTTTCTGGATTACTTTTTTATGTCTAGATAATCAACAAAACAATAAATCGAGTCCAACTCTGTGGCAGTTGCCAATTTCCATGGTATAAATGCTCCCAAACTAGCCTATTTCAGGTTTTCAACATATCGCCGAATGCAGAGTTGGAAAGAGTCACAGTAACATATCTTTGCACACTATTTCCACCATGCAGATACAATAGATGTAAATAACCCGAGGGGCACAAATAATAATCAAATAGGGGAGAATAATTAGGAAGTAATAAGTTTTTAGTACTTATTGCCTTTTAAGGTATAATTGAGGTAATTTTAAGTCTAGATAGTTTTTAATAAAAGTTGTCCAAACAACCAGCTTGCAGAATTCTTGTAAATAAGCTCTTACAGGCTGCTAACAGGGGGCTCCAGCACACCATCGACTAGAAGCAGTTTGACCTTCCACCACATGGGGAATTCCCAATATTTCAGCAACCAGAATTCAGCAACACATGAAACGAGAAGCACCAGTAGTTTGAGAGAGGAATAGCAGTCAGAACAAGCAAGAGGAAAATGGAACTGATGAAAAATAAAAGAGAGGTAAAAACCTGAACTGCTTTTTTAAAAGGCATCCTTAGAGAGGTTTAATTAAGTTCAACACAAAAAAACTAAAGAATTTAGTGTATAAAGAGAAGGATCAGGTGGTCACCACTGAGACACTAATAAATGTTCTGGAAAATAAAAATAGAAAACATAAAAGGAAGAGGTAACTTGTAATTTTGCAAAGCACATCATAGATTGTGCTGTTGTGACAAAAAACTATAGATACTCAAAATTGTCGTGTGAATTATTGCTTAACTCTGCAAATATTTTACATTCCTCCCTAGCTTCAAAATATGCATATTTTTAATTAATTAAATATGAATATACTAACACAACAGTAACATTTATGATTACTGAAATTTGAAAGCCATAATAAATTAAAAAGCTATAATACCCCTGTACATATTGTGCATGTAGAAATTTTTTCCTATACAACCCACTAACGTGGTACCATATTTAGGGATTTTTTTTTTTTTAAGATTTTATTTATTCATTTGACAGAGAGATCACAAGTAGGCAGAGGCGGGGGGGGGGGGGCAGCGGGTAGCAGGCTCCCTGTTGAGCGGAGAGCCCGATGATGCGTGGGCTCAATCCCAGGACCCTGGGATCATGACCTGAGCCGAAGGCAGAGGCTTAACCCAACATTTAGGGATGTATTAAATGGAACAGGCACATACTATATAAAACTTCCAACATTTATATTGAATGTTCATCTTACTTGCTAATAGTAGTAGTACATTAGCAGAACTTAACATGTATAAGAGTATGGAAAACACACAGTTTAAAATGATTCTCTTTAATATTGGCAACTGAATTAATGGCATTAACTGTGTGCCAGTTTGTTTCTAAATAAAACCAACTACATGCTGATGTGCTACTACAGAGCCGGCAGAGGGAGCTCAAACATTTTTTGCTTTGTTCTTTAAATCACAACCAAAAATTATTTTCTTTGAAAAGGTGCTTTGTTCTCAGTTTGTTTCTCAGAGTCCACAGTCTCTCATGGTTCCTCTCCCCCTCCAATTTGCCCCACAAACTGAGGGTTTTAGAGGGGAGAAAGTGGGGGGATGGGTTGGCCCCATGAGGGTATAAGGAGGGCACGTATTTGAGCACTGGGTGTTTGTTTATATGTAAACAATGAATCTTGGCACACTACATCAAAAATAATGTACTGTATGACGACTAACGTAACAATAAAAAATAAAAGGTGCTGGATTCTGAAAAATATGTAGTTATTATTTAAATAATAGAATGTATTAGTAAAAAGTCCTTCAGTTGAAAATATATTCACAAATAAGATATCAATATCACTAATTTTATTTAGAAATGGCAGGCAATTGAAATTTCATTCTTTCCATTTATTTTTTCCATAGACTGTGCTTCCAAAATTGTTTTTTTTTATCAAGACTTTTGGTTCTGGTAAAGTGGACCAAACTATAATGAAAACTTGCTGGTTGTAAACATTTAACATGATAGGTAAAAATATTACGCACTTTAAGCTTAATTCTTATATATGTAAGGAAACATAAACACATTCCCATTCACTCAGTTCTCATCCCCTCCACGTACGTAAACACCATTCATTATTTTCTTAAGTATTCTTCCAGGATTTACTTATGAATACACAGGCATACATGAATATAAAGTCTCATTCTAATCCACCTATTCCTATGCAATAAGTAGCATATCATATATCCTATTCTGTATTTTAGTTTTATCACTAATATATCTTGTAAATCTTTCCATTAAGTCTATTATAGAAAACTTACTCGTTTTTCTTAAACATTGTATAGTGGAGGGAGACCTGGGTGGCTCAGTCAGTTAAGTGGCTGCCTTCGGCTCAGGTCATGATCCCTGGGGTCCTGGGATCGAACCCTGCATGGGGCTCCCTGCTCAGCGGGGAGCCTGCTTCTCCATCTCACTCTGCCTGCTGCTCTGCCTGCTTGTGCTCTCTCTCCATCTCTCTAATAAATAAATAAAATCTTTAAAAAAAATAAACATTTGTATAGTGAATAGCAAGTGCATTTTAAGAATATATCATAATTTATTTACATGTTCCCCTTTGTTGAACTTTTGAGTTGGTTTCTGATCTTTTTGTCTTGCAAATAATTTTTTTAAAGGAGTAATTTTTTTAAGATTTATTTATTTGACAGAGATCCCACGTAGACAGAGAGGCAGGCAGAGAGAGAGGGGGAAGCAGGCTCTCTGCTGAGCAGAGAGCTCGATGTAGGGCTCGATCTCAGGACCCTGGGATCATGACCTGAGCCGAAGGCAGAGGCTTTAACCCACTGAGCCACCCAGGCAACCCACAAATAATTTTTTAATAATAACCTTATATACATGGGCCATGTTGTATATGTAAAGAATCTATCTAAAGGATGAAGTCCCCAAAAGTGGGAATGCTGGATAAAAAGACATATGAATTTATAATATTAATGGATATTGCCACATTACCATATATGAAGGTTTTACCAATTTACATTCCTTCAGGAACAGTGTAGCTGTTTCATCACAATATTGTCAACTGAATGTTGTCCAAATTATTAATTTTACCAGTCTGGTAGGTGACATGTACATTTCTCTTACTATGAGTGAGTTAATTGAACAGCAGTGACAAAGCCATTTTTATTTCTTTTTCAGGAACTTACTGTTCATAATCATTTGCTCATTTTTCTCTCAGGTTGTTGGTCCTTATTAAATTGCAGTCTCCTTATTAGCATGACTAGCCCTTTGTGCTATGTGTTGCCACTTTGTTGTCTTTTGATTTATGGTATATATTTAGCATGCAGAAATTTTCATATCTGCATAATCAAATTTATCAATCTTGTTTACAGCCTTTTAGATTTTGATTTATAGAAAATCTATCCCCACTCGCAGGTTATAAAGAATTCTCCCATGGTTTTTGTTGGTTTTTTTGTTTGTTTTTTTCAATTTTGGAGGCTTTTCTACATAGGCGATCATGTCATCATGAACAATGACAGTTTTATTTCTTCTTTCCCAATCTTTATAACTTTTATTTCCTTTTCTTGTCTTATTGCATTAGCTGGACTTAACAGTATGGTATTAAAAAGCAGTGGTGCAGGAGACATCCTTGCCCAGTACCTAATCTTATCTGGAAAACCTCAACTTTCTCAGTATTAAGTATGACACTAGTTGCAGGGCTTTTGTAGATGTTCTTTAACAAATTGAAGAAGTTCTCTTTCTATTCCTACTTGGCTAAGAGTGGTATTTTGTTCTTTCTTGTTGTTGTTTAAAGGTGGTTAACATCACTGGGCTCACACTGTCTTACCTATGGAAGGCAGCAGCTGAAATCTCTGTTCAGATCTTTTGACTTCTCTGGGTTACTTTAAATCTGCCCTGAGCAAGTTAAGAGTTCAGTCTTTAAAATTTGAGCAGAGTATTTGGAACTATCCTCTCTGAACCTCTCTTACATTCCAGTTACATTTCTGGCTATAGTGGTCACCCCAAACTCTATGTTTTGTTTCTTATTTCTTGAAACCAGAATGGCTGTGGGTTTCTCTTCAAATTTTACCTCCTTCCCTGGAGCCTGCCCTCAGGATAGAAACCACATATAATATTTTCACCTGTTGCCTTTTCCTTCAAGTGTTGACCTCCCTCCAGCTTCTGCCTAATTTTGCTTACTCTCCAGTTCATTTAGTTGTTCTATGAGGAATTTTTTAAAAATCATGATATATATTTGAATGATTACTGTAATGCCAGTACAGAGAATTGGGTTTAGTAACAAAGGTTGGATGTAAGAAATCCAAGTAACAAGCTGACAATGACTTAAAGTGGAATAACGAGCCCAAGAATAGAGAAGGCAAACAATTAGGAACATCTGCAAGCTCGTGTGACTCTGAACTGCCACATTTGACCCATCTAGAATTTTCTTTAGTGTGTAGAGATGATCAGAAAAAGGATTGAGGTAGTAGCAACCAGAATTATTGCTTGTCACCTGAAATTCATAAACGAGGTAAATTAATGATAGCTTGAAGCAAAAATGTTCTGTTTCTCTTCAGGTTCCATTCACAAAAAATAAATTTAAGCATTTCATGAAGTACCACTAGTATTTGACTGCAGATGTATCATATTACATAGGGATTTTATCAGCTGCTAGCAATAGAAACCTGACTGCTATGGCTTAAACACCTAAGAGTTTATTGTTTTACATAAAAGAAGTTCAAGTGTTGACTCTCCACACTGGCATGGAGTTCCACAAAGACAATAGGAATCCAGGCCTTTCTATAGTTCGACAGTGCTTTTCTTGACACATAGCTTCCATCCTCAAGGTCACAAGATGGCAACAGGAATTGCAACCATCATATGTCCATTTTAGGCAGGAATAAAAAGAAGGGCAAAGAATGAAAGGACTCATCCAAGCCTTCTGTTAACAAGAGCCTTCTAATAAATCCCAACCTATCACTTTCACCTATATATCTTGACTAGTACTTAGTTACATAGTCATACCTGTCTACAAAGGAGGTTGGAAAGTACTTTTTTTTTTTAAGCTGGGGCATTTGGAACCTTAAATAAAATTGAGATTATGTTGCTAAGGATAAATGAGAAAAGGGATGTTGAATAAGCAAGCAGCTGCCTCCGCCACAGGTACCAAATGATTTTGTCGGAGCTCTCCCAACCAACTTAAGCCAAACAACAGCGACAACAAAAACCAGGGAATATATTGACCCCCATTAGCGAACTTCAGGTTATCTCTATGCAGGCATACCAATCTAGGCACTCAAATAAGCATTAGGAAATTATTTCCTTTATCTCTCTCTCACCTGTGCTTTTACCTGGATTGGAAACAGGCTTTGACCTATTTTCCCCTCCTGCAGGCAAGAGAGCTATTAGAAATAATGGGCTTACATTCTCCCAGTTTAGCAATCTCAGTGGAACGAGATCACCTGTTTCTTCATTTTAGAAAGAGTCATTAAGAGTAACTCATGGTTCTTGGTATCATGTGCCTATTCCTACAATTGTTGTAGACAGGGTATGTGCTGCTCTGATTGGTCCCATCTGTGCCATGGACTTCATCCTCCTGGGTCAGTACCAGCTAAACCATATGAACCGAGTTGGTGCAGGATGGTGTCCAAATCATTTTATTTAAGATTTTATTTTTTTTTTATTTGACAGAGAGAGAGATCACAAGTAGAGAGGCAGGCAGAGAGAGAGGGCAAAGGAGGCTCCCTGCTGAGCAGAGATCCCAATGTGGGGCTCAGTCCTAGGACCCTGAGATCATGACCTGTTTGAAGGTAGAGGCTTAACCCACCGAGCCACCCAGGCGCCCCTTGTCTCCAGATTAAACTTGATCTAGAAGAAGGGTGGATGGATGCCAGGCAGGCAAAATAACAGGCCTGGTAGAGAGGGTAAAAACTTGGAAGAAAAAATAATTAGATACTTTCAGTCTAGAAATGAAAAGACAAAAATGGCAAAATACTGGTGATCTATGAATCCCTGGCATGATTCCTATTCTCATCAATATTATTCAATAATACAATGTCCACAGGGAGAAAATCTACTTCCAGCCAGTGCTGGTAATACTTTGAACATTATGAAAAGCTTTTAGAGTTCTAAAACAACTACCAAAATACCAAGAAAAAGATTTTCATAAGTTTGCTATTTATAGTGGTATTTATTTATGGTAACTCTTTTAAGAGCTAAACCAAGAAGAGTCAACGTGATGCACAATCATAAGTTAATCCTTTCAGTGCTGTTTTGAAAAAGGTTATAGGGAGAATAGGGTTCAAAGCAGTGATGTGCTTTTTTCCAAGGTCATAAATTGAGTTGGTAGCTAACCAAAGTTGCAGATTCCCAAAATATATGACTCATTCTGCTCCACATTTCTATAGTTTATTTTAGTTTATCACAATGGTTGGTCCTTTTTTGCTTTTTTTTTTTTTTTTTTTTTTTTTGGTAGGTGAATGGCAGAAAATGAAAATGGCCATATGTTTGAAACTCAGCAACATATGCCCTAAGGAAATAATAAACAAAAGAAGAGAGCACAAATACTCAAATGAAAGAAGCAAATGGGGCACAGCCAAAAAAATCTATGGAGAAAATTAGCCAGCAGCTAAATACAACCAATAGTGGTGTAAATTGAGGTGTCAGAACTTTCAGCATTTGGTAGGACAGTGAGTACACTTAGGGCTGTCTTTTATTTTGTTTTCCTTTAACATAATGTCATCCTTACAGAGAAGTTTCAAAAATAGTACAACTTATTCTAGAATAACCTCTACCCAGATTCCGCAAATGTTAACTTTTATTGTCTCATAATCTTCTTCATTTTTTCCCTCTCTACACATGAGTGTGCACGCACACACATGCACGCACGCACACACACAGACACACACACTGAATCATTTAAGAATAAGTTCTTTCCTGCTATACATTTCAGTGTGCATTTTCTAAAATCAGGAATATTTTCGTATGTAACAAGAGCACAATTTTCAAAATGGGGAAATTACTGCTGATACAACGCTATTATATACTACACAGCCTTTACTCAGATTTTACTAATAGACCAGTAAAGGCAATTACAGAAAAAGAAATTTGGGATCATGCATAACATTCAGTTGTCATAACTCTTTACTTTCCTTCAATATGGAAGCCCCAAGACTTTCTTTGTATTTCATGAAGCTGGCCTCTTTGAAGAGTGCGGGACAATTATTTTGTAAATGGTCCTTCAAATTGGGTTTTGTCTGATGTTTTCTCATTGTTAGATTCAAGTTATACAGGAATATCACAGAAAGGATGCTGGGTTCTCAATGTACCACATTAGGAGGCATATGCTGCTGACTTGTCTCACTATTTGTGCTTAACCTTGATCATTTGGCGAAGGTGGTGTCTGTCATGGTTCTCCACTGTAACATTGTTATGTTACCTCTTAGAATTAGTAGAAGACTTTTGGAAAGATACTTTGAGATTGTGTAACCATCCTGTTACTTCTCAAACATTTGTACACTAGTTTGAGCATCCATTGATGACTACTACCTGAATCAATTAGAATGAGTATTTTTAAATTAAACTTGTTTCTAAAATGCACACCACTCATGCTGTGCTAAGTGTTAGCATAATCATAGGACTTTTATTATAGATGAATTCCTATAATCTAAAAAACATAATCAATGATGAGGGTAGGACACAATTTTAATATGCCCAATAATGAATTAAAGACTGATTTTATTTGGGGTTGCAAGTGTTCTAAAACTGACTTATGGTGATGATTGCAGCACTCAGTAATGTTACTAATTGAGGAGTGCTTTGGTGGTGCAATTAGTTAAGTGTCCAACTTTTGGTTTTGGCTCAGGTCACGATCTCAGGGTCCTAAGATGAAGCCCCATGTGGGACTCCAACCTCACCGTGGAGTCCGCTTGAGATTCTCACTCCTCCCTCTGCCCCACCTGCTTGTGCGCGCACGTTCTCTCTCAAATAAGTAAACACATCTTAAAAAAAATAAGGTTACTAACTGAATCACTGAATTGTATACCTGAAATGGTGCATTTTATAATATGTAAAATACATCTCACTAAAGGTATAAAAATAGGAGATAATATGAGTTAAGGAAAAAATTAACTAATTTGAGTCAGAACACAGAAACAAAGGCCAGTGAAAGTGACTATTTAGTGTCGTGATTGACATAAGTAATAAATACCTCCTAATTCCAGGGTTCTTAACTTTTTTTTATATCATGGGCCCTTTTGGCAGTGTGATCAAGCCTATGGACTCCTACCAAGAATAAGGTTTTGAATACATAAAATATACAGGATTACCAAAAATAAGTAATTCAACTGAAAACATTATAAAATATTATTTTTGTAATGTAACAACATATGAGCTTTTTAAAATACACTAAATAACAATAGATTTCAAATCGGTTAATTTCAAGTCAAAGTTGTTTTATTTTTAGAACACTTAGCCCTTGAGGCTAAAGTGAACAATGAAGGCTGTTGTTACTGAATAGGAATAAGAACAATCACCTTTGACAAGGGAATGTGTCTGTCATGTAAGGTATCCTGTTGATGTCCAATTTGGGGGTTTGTTGGTTACAAGTGTTGACAAATTGGATCGCCAAAAAATATATTATCATAAATTTAATTAAAGTTTCCATGCCTTGCTTCACAAGAAATGGATAGGTTCCCTCAAAGAATGCCAAAATTCTTGGAAGCTGTGGTAGTTAAATTTCTATTATGAGGTTATATACCTTCACCAGTCGGAGGACCAGAGTTCAACACTGCATTTGGCCAGCTCCAGACAGGGAGGCTGAGAGCCCGCACTGCAGCACTTTTTGAGGAGTGATTAGCACAAATGATAGTTTAAGATGTCTATAACTTCACTGTGGTCTTAAAATACCTATGAATTCTAGAGGTGACCAAGTCACAGGGACCAAGGTTTTGCCAACATTCATACTTGAAGGACTTTCTAAACTTCAGTTAAACCTTACTGAAAATAAAGATGTAAATTTTTTACCCCTCAAGTTCAAACACCCTCTGAATTCTGTCCATGGACCTTTCAGGCACACCAGGACTTCTGGTTAAGAACTCCTGATATAAACAGATAAATTAAACAGAATTCAAAACCCTCACATTTAGTTTATTCATCATAAAGACAATGTAAATACATCTTGAAGCAAAAATGTTTTTGTTTTTGGGACGCCTGGGTGGCTCAGTTGGTTGAGCAGCTGCCTTCGGCTCAGGTCATGATCCCAGCGTCCTGGGATCGAGTCCCGCATCGGGCTCCTTGCTCGGCAGGGAGCCTGCTTCTCCCTCTGCCTGCCACTCTGTCTGCTTGTGCTCACTCTCGTTCCTCTCTCTCTTTCTCTGACAAATAAATAAATAAATAAATCTTTAAAAAAATGTTTTTTTTAAGTGTTTTTTTGTTGTTGTTTGTTTGTTTTGTTTTGACAGAGATCACAAGTAGGCAGAGAGGTAAGCAGAGAGAGAGGAAGAAACAAGCTCCCTGCTGAGCTGAGAGCCCAATGCGGGGCTCGATCCCAGGACGCTGGGATCGTGACCTGAGCCGAAGGCAGAGGCTTTAACCCACTGAGCCACCCAGGCGCCCCAGAGCAAGAATGTTTTAAGAGAAAAGTCACATTCCTGGGTTTTGTCTATGTCAAGTCTAAAGACTTGAAAACAGAGTCCTAACTCGGTTTCTCTCAGGTTCTTTCTCATAAAATGTGGTCAAAATACTTAGTGCTGTTAATAAAAAATCCAATGACAAGACATCTCTTTCTTCTCTCTCATTACTAGGCATTATTGCTGCTTGGGATTTTTCTGCCTCATCACTTGTGATAGGAAAAATTGATCTCTTATTTCTTATTCTTATCTCCAGTTTGGGGCTGCCCTTTTTTTTTTTTTTTCATTATCATCTAAATTTAGATGTTGAATTCTTCTTAAATTCATTGCAGGCAGGAGCAGTCCATTTACTTGTTTCTGGGCTATTAATTCTTTCCTCTCACAAAACTCATTTAGTCTCAAAATATGTTATCAGGTCCTTTAGTTCTCTGAAAGAAAAATATTAGAGATAAGATTTCTGCAACGTATATACTAATCAAAAGAAAAATTTCTGGAATTAGGAATTAGGATATAATAAAATTATCCTGCTGGAAGTTATGTATGTGCTATAATCCACATTGTGCCAAATTAGGTACTCTTAAGACAATGTCTCTGAGCCTCAGTGTTGCTTATGTAGAAAATGAGTGTTGTTTTTGGTTTTGGTTTGGTTTTTTTGAGAAAGCGGGAGTGTACGAGCTGTAGGGAGGGGCAGAGGGAGAGGGAGAGACAGAATCTTCAACAGGTTCCATGCCCATTGCAGATCCCAATGCAGGCTCAATCTCACGACCCTGAGATCATGACCTGAACCAAAATCAAAAGTCGGATGTCTAACTGACTGAGTCACCTGGGTACCCCTCTATCTAATCTCTAAAGTACATTCTACCTCTAAAAATGTAGTAAGTCATGACCGTTTCTAACAGTCATCTACTAGACTGTGTGGGAGGCCACCTTCCCTTGATCTGGCTGGTTTGTCTACCTCCAGTCCCCTAGCTGTTCTGAGCTCCTGTTGTTAGCCATTCACAGCTGTCCCCACCTCAGGAGAATTGCTTTCTTCCTTTCAGCAGAACAGGAGACTAGAACAGCCATACCCTGAGAGCTATAGCTGCCATGTGATAACTGACCAACAAGGGACACAAAATTTGGCCCCATTCACTCAAGATGGGATGAGAATTTCCTGGGGAACTAGACTGAAGCTAATGTCTTAAAGAGATTACATCCTTCCCAACCTTTCCCCCTGTACCATCTTGCCTCTCTCACCCACCTTCTTTTGAGATCACTTCTTCAACTAATTATTTTAACAAGAATCCTCATCTCAGGCTCTACTTCTAGGACTTGATATAATATATAATCAAAGATTCAGCAAATCTTTGTGGACTAAGTGAATGACTGAATGAATGAATGAATGGAGTTAATTTGTTCAATGTTCATCTTAAAAGTTATAGACAAAGCCTAAGAATGTTTCATACAGTTTTCAGCAAGTTCCCTGTGTTGCAAATATTTCCTAGCAAGTACTATGAACTGTACACTTGCTTCTTTCTGTCTTTTCTCATCAAATTAATTAGCTCATTTGCAGAAGGAGCTTCCTGAAGATGCTTATTCAGTGTTCAGCAGAGGATGAGCTAACCTTAACCACTGATCCAAGTGATCCGAGTAATAAACTCAGTATTAAGGAAGGAAAGGAAAGCTGATGGCTCATATTCCCAGGGTTCAACACCTTTAATTAATTATTTATTTCTAATATAAGGGGGTGCATTATCAACTTATCAGCAATACAATATTAAGAATGTATGAGAAGACAATGCAGTAAGTGCCCAAATGTGAAACTAACTTTCAATTATTCAGTGATAGAGATGAGTAATGTAGATGAGTAGGTTGGAACAGATTATACAGCTTGTACCCAACCACAGAGAACAGACAAAACTCACTTATCAACACATCTTCTTTTAACTAATAACCGAGATTTTTTTTTTAAGTAGAAAAAACAGTTGTATAAAATTTTTAACTTTTTACTAAAGAGAAATTCTCTGTAATTTCTCCTTAGAATGATCACAAATACAAGAGCTGCTCCTGTTTTATAAAAATAGTAAAGTCCTGGATACCATGATTTGAATTCTAGGTCTTCTGGTGCATGATCGCTCTTCTCTACTCAGCTCTAGGTATCAGTCTCCTGGCCTGAAATTAGGATCTTTCAGTGGGTATTTAGCCATTAATGAAAACCTGTTTGGAAATCATGAGGATATTCTCCATTAAATGTGGTGTAAGTTTTATCATTTTTGCTTCTTGCAGTAGCGTGGTTAAGCTGAAAGAAATGTTTTTCATTAATTTTTTTGAAGATTTTATTTATTTATTTGCTTATTTGACAGAGAGACACAGAGAGAGCACAAGCAGGTAGAGGCAGAGGGAGAAGCAGACTCCCTGGTGAGCAGGGAGTCCGATGTGGGGCTCAATTCCAGGACCCTGAGACCACGACCTGAGCCGAAGGCAGATGTTTAACTGGCTGAGCCACCCAGGCACCCCTCATTAATAATTTTTTCATAATTAAACTGTATTTACATATTATTGTGGGGATTTATGTATTACAGTCCAAAAAACACTGTAAGATTTTAGTGATCATGAACAGACCATTCAGTTTTCTCTTCTGTTTATTAAAGAATGTAAGAATGTAAATTAAATTTAATTTAAATTAAAGAAAAGAATGTAAAGGGGTATATACATATATTATTCTGCCTATTAGAGAATATAGGATCTACCACAGTGGTCTTCAGCCCAGTTAAACGTTTTAAATTTCTTGAGTGAACAACTGTTTCTTAAAATGTTTGTATTCCCCACAGTGCCTAGCACACAGCTCACCCTGAAAAAAAATTTTAAAACTCCTTGTCCTTGCTTGTTAGAACTATCATAACCAAATAATACAAACTAGGTAACCTACACAACAGAAATTTACTTCTCACATTTCTGACCAAGGTGTCATCAAGTTTGGTTTCTTCTGAGGCCTGTTTGGCTTACAGACGTTCATCTTCTTGCCGTGTCCTCACATGGTTTCTCCCCTTGTGCATATCTATGTCCTGATCTCCTCTTCTTCTTTTTTTTTTTTTTAAGATTTTATTTATTTATTTGACAAACAGAGATCACAAATAGGCAGAGAGGCAGGCAGAGAGAGAGGAGGAAGCAGGCTCCCTGCTGAGCAGAGAGCCCAATGCAGGGCTTGATCCCAGGACCCTGGGATCATGACCTGAGCCGAAGGCAGAGGCTTTAACCCACTGAGCCACCCACGTGCCCCCTGATCTCCTCTTCTTATAAAGGATACCAGTGTTATTTGATTAGAGCCCACCCATATAGTATCTTAATTACCTCTTTAAATGCCCTATCTTAAATACAGTCACAATCTAAAGTACTGAAGGTTAATAGAGGGGCCCCTGGATGGCTCAGTTGGGTAAACATCTTACTTCATTTTTGCTCAGGCCATGATCTCAGGATCATGAGATCGGGCCCCTCATCTGGCTCTGCACTGGGCATGGAGCCTGCTTGGGATTCTCTCTCTCCCCTTCCCTCTGCCCCTCCCCCACCCTCTCCTTCACTAAAAAAAAAAAAAAAAAAAGATTTCAACATATGAATTTTGGGGAATACCATTCAGCCCATAACATTCCTTTAAATTGATCTTAAACATGTTAGCTCTTACCAAGTTTGTAAACTAAAAGAAAACAAAAATAAGTACTTGAATGATTTTTTTAAATAATAGTTATGGATTATAGAATCACCCTTTTACTAGCCATTTGTATGGAAAATTATGTATATGCATTACAGTTTAATAGTTGTTATAAGCTATATAAACATTCCATCTGTGCAGAAGCAAATATTAATGAGTCTAATGAGAAAAAACTTGAACTTCCATTTCCCAAACTCCATGTAAATAAAATACAGAATTCTCTGATTAAGACAAATCTGGGCCTTTTCATTGATACCCCTTTTATAAAGGACATTCTTAACGGTATTAGAAGCAGGAATTTGTTTTTGTGTTTCTTTTGGTTTTTTAAAGATCTTATTTATTTGAGAGAGAGAGCACAATCGGGGGAGAGAAAGAAGGGGAAGCAGGCTCCCTGCTGAGCAGAAAGCCTGATGCGGGGCTCAATCCCAGAATCCTGGGATCATGACCTGAGCCGAAGGCAGATGCTCAACCGAGTAAGCCACCCAGGTGCCCAGAGCAGGAATTTGTAATTACAGTAAATCATGTGTTGTGTTTCATAAACAAGTAATTATATTACCTCTCCAAGCATCCAACCTAAATTATAAAATTGCTTTAAGCATAACATAAGGAAGGAAAAACCTGGGGATATTCACAACAGACTACTTTTTTAGTTGTAGTAATCATAATGAAAGGCATTTCATTCATACGAGAAACTTTTGTCTTGAAAAAGATAAAGAGAAAACAAACTACACTTTGGAATTCTGGCTTTTCTTGTGTAATTAATCAATTTTCTATTTAAGGCCAGTCAAGTGAAGCGGTGGGAGTGGAGAAGGAACAGAGAACTCTGTAACTGGCTGTGATCAATGAATTGTAAACACCACTTCACTTGGACCAGCCTCTGTTGTTGTTGTTGTTGTTGTTTTAAATATTTTATTTATTTACTTGACAGAGATCACAAGTAGGCAGAGAGGCAGGCAGAGAGAGAGAGGAAGGGAAGCAGGCTCCCCACTGAGTGGAAAGCCCAATGCACCCTGGGATCATGACCTGAGCCAAAGGCAGAGGCTTTAACCCACTGAGCCACCCAGGCGCACCTGTTGGTTTTTTTTTTTTTAACCAAACAATATTTGGATCTTCTGAAGATAATGATATAATATCCCATGAAAATGGAAAGAAGGGAAAGATTGTCTTCTTTATGTGTTATTTATGCAAACAGGTGACCCAAGTCACTCATTACAGAAGGCCTTTATGTCAACTCTATAAAATACGGATATCTTGCCTACGACAAAACCATATGTATTTCAAATATATATATTTGATATTGGTTTGAGGCTGTTCACTTAGAGGATAGCTATAGGTTTTTCGTAGATGCCACTTACCAGGTTGAGAAGGCTCCTATCTATTCTAGTTTTTTGAGAGTTTTTATCATAAACAGGTATTGAATTTTGTCAAATTTTTTTTTCTGCCTTAATTGGTGGTGATCATGTGGTGTTTTTCTTTAGGCTGTTACTATGGTGAATGACGATGATTGAATTCTCATAGTGAACCAACTAACCCTGCATTGCTGGGATAAACCCACTTGGTTGCGATGCATTATTCTTTTTATATGTTGTTGGATCTTATTTGCTAATATTTTGCTGGGGTTTTAGTATCTATGTTCTTTTTTTAAAGATTTTATTAATTTATTTGACAGAGAGGAAGAGAGATCACAAGTAGGCAGAAAGGCGTGGGGTGGGGGAGAGCAGGCTCCCTGCTGAGCAGAGAACCTGATACAGGGCTCGATCCCAGGACCCTGAGACCGTGACCGAGCCAAAGGCAGAGGCTTAACCCACTGAGCCACCCAGGTGCCCAGAATCTATGTTCTTGAGGGTATGAGTCTAAGTTTTCTTTTCTACTAAAATCTTTGTCTGGATTTGGTAAAAGAGTAGTTCTGGCCTCATTAAATGAGTTGGGAAGTGTCCTCTATTCTATTTTTCTGTTTACTTCCATTTATTCTATTTTTGCTTCTATTTTCTGGAAGAGAATGTATAGAATTATTTTTATTATTTTTATTTCTGTAAATGTTCACTAGAATTCTCTAGTGAAACAATCTGGGCTAGATATTTCTTTATCAGAAGATTTTAAACTTGAATTCAATTTGTTGAATAGTAATAGGATTATTCAGGTTGGATAAGTTTTGATAGTTTATAGTTTTCAAGGATTGGTCTTTTTCATCTTATTATTACTCATATTATTATTCTTTTTTTTTTAAAGATTTTATTTATTTATTTACAGACAGAGATCACAAGTAGGAAGAGAGGCAGGCAGAGAGGAGGCAGGGAAGCAGGCTCCCCGCTGAGCAGAGAGCCCGAGATGGGGCTTGATCCCAGGACCCTGAGATCATGACCTGAGCCGAAGGCAGAGGCTTTAACCCACTGAGCCACCCAGGTGCCCCACTCATGTTATTATTCTTTTATTGTCTGTGGGATCTGTAATGATATCCTCTCTTGCATTCCTGATATTAGCATTGTGCTGCCTGCTCAGTGTCACTCTAGGTTTATCAATTTTATTTATTCTTTTTCAAGAACCTGCTTTTTGTGTCATTGACTTTCCCTATTTTTCTGTTTTCAGTCTGGTTGATTTCTGCTCTCCTCCATGTTATTTCCTTAATTCTTCCTGCTTTTGGTTTAATTTTCTTTTCTTCTGCTAACCAGTGAATTAGAAAATTACATTATTGATTTGAGACTTTTCTTCCTTTCTGATATAAATATTTAATGCCGTAGTATCCTAGTGAGCACTGCTTTGGCTATTGTCGCTCAGTTTTAAGATTCATTGTACATTATGATTATTAGTCCTTTGTTCATCTTATGTCATTGATTTTTCTCAGTTTGCCAGTTCGTGACAAACTTTGTTTAGAGTTTTGTCTTGCAAAATTTTTAAATTTTTATGTAATCAAATTTGTTGTTTTTTTATTGTCTCTGGATTTTGAATCATGACTAGAAAGTTTTTCATTATAGCCAGGTGAAAGAGGAATTCACCCATGTTTTCTTATAGTATTTATATGATTTTTTAATTTACATTTAGATTTCTAATCTATTTGGAATTTAGATATGGATCTAATCTTATCTTTTTCCAAATGGTTACCTAGTTGTCCAAGTACTTTCATGTTTTGAAATTAATAGAAAACTCAGCAACCAAAAATAAATGAACGAATGAATGAATAAATGAATGAATGAATGAATAACAAAATTATTGAGAATACAGACTCCTGGGGCACCTGAGTGGCTCAGTGGGTTAAAGCCTCTGCCTTCAGCTCAGGTCATGATCCCAGGGTCCTAGGATTGAGCCCCGCATCGGGCTCTCTGCTCAGTGGGGAGCCTGCTTCCTCCTCTCTCTCTCTGCCTGCCTCTCTTCCTACTTGTGATCTCTCTCTCTCTCTCTGTCAAATAAATAAATAAAATCTTAAAAAAAAAAAAAAAAGAATACAGACTCCTCAGGAATTAAGTTTGGGATTATTCCACCAGGTAAAGAGCCCACATAGGTGACATCTTTCCTGAGAGCAAGCAAAATATGGAAAGGGTAGTAGAAGAAAGAAGTCTAGTATCAACTACAACCTCATGGCCAGTTATAAAAGCAAGGATTGTAGCAACTTTGCTTTTTATTTATTTTTTTTGCATAAATGCATATATTAGTGATTTTCTTCTCTGTCATTTATGATTTTATATACATGTTTTTGAAGGTTACATTTAGATAGCCTTTAGATAATAATATTCAGTTGGGCTGTGATTGAATTACAGTGCAATTACAGTACAAGTAAATTACACTTCACCTTGGAAGGGTGAATCTTTCCATTTTGAGAAAAGTGTGAGAACTTTCTCATGTGTATGAAGGACAGCTGCATCTCATTGGGTAGAAAACTTGAGTTGTTTTGTTGTTGGGTAGAGGTCTCCCTGTATGGAGAAAAGTGCATTTAGCCAGAGGATGGGCTGTGCAGTTATCAATTTATTATCTGTCAACTACATATTCACCTCTATTTGGCTTACTTTGTGATATTATACCTGGACTCTCAACACTGGTGTGACAATAGCAATAGCAGTGGGAACACACTTCCCTTCCAGATTCCTGTCTTCAGATATTATCCAGAGCAGAAACAGCTGATGTTCAGAGGAGCTCCAGCCGTACCCTAAGGCGATGGTCTCCCTACCAGAAGTCTGAGTAGGTCTGCTCTGCCTACACTTTCTGGCAATGGTGCATCACTTCTAGAAACCAGCTCCAGCCCACTCACAACTTCAGCAATGGTGCACCCTTCTCTACAGGCCAGTGCCTATACTCGAGTGGCAACTTCTTCAGCGACCAGAAGGCTGTGTTATCACTATGGTAGGCACTTCCTCTCTGAAGATGTCAGACTCTCAGCCTGGGATAGGGGACAGCCAGCTCCTGGTAATTAATTCCTTCACTATCTGTGTTTTCACAGCCTCCAGATACTAGCTGCTTTTTTACACCTGACATTTCTGGACTTCTTTTACTCATTTTGGTAGATGACCACCATCTACTTATTGTCTAGCAATAGTACTGTAGTACTGTCTAACAAAAGAATTCTAACAGTTCATTATATTGAGCTTTTCCTGTTCAAATAAACTGGTGGTTTTGGTTTGGTTTGGTTTGGTTTGGTTTTTTTAAATCAAGTAAATTACCATTTGCTCATCGGTTTACTAAATTAGGAATTAATGTCCTACATCAGATTGCATTTTGTTTTATAGTGTACTTTCTGTTCTTCAAGCCCCTGTCCCCAAAAAGAAGAAGATGTACTGTGGAACCTGATTTTATCTATTGTGAAATACACAATAGGAACCTTTGTACTTGAGTAGGTGTAAACGTTTTGTGAAGCATTGTCGTAAATAATTGCCTAAAGTCATGATACAACAGTGAGAGCAAAAATTGATGATGGTTCATAAATTTAATCCGTTGGTGCAAATGAATCAGCAGCAAGTTCACTGCTTTCTCTTTTGAAGTCTTTTATTTTCAGAACTATAAAACGTTCATTGTAACTCTCAGTGGTTAGGGAAAAAAGCACATTCTTTTTGGTAGCAGATCTTTTTAACAAAAGGATTTGTGACTGATTCCTGAAATCTAAACACAGTGCAAACATTTTGGGTGGGTTTTTCTTTTTTTTTTTAATTAATTAATTAGTTAATTTAAAAGATCTTATTTATTTATTTATTTGTCAGAGAGAGAGAGCACAAGCAGGCAAAGTGGTAGGCAGAGGCAGAGAGAGAAGCAGGCTCCCTGCTGAGCAAGGAGCCCAATGTGAGACTCGATTCCAGGACCCTGGGATCATGACCTGAGCCAAAGGCAGTGGCTTAACCAACTGAGCCATCCAGGTGTCCCAGATTTTTCTTTTTTAAAATAAAAACCTTTAACATATGACAGTCAAGACAGAAACTGGCCCGTGGAGTTAGACTGAACTTCCTACTCCCGGTACAATAAGCTGCAAATGCTAACTGATATTTTGAGGAAGTGGTTCTCACACTTGAGCTTGTCCTGCAGTCCCCGGCTGGGCTTGTTAAAGCCAGGGTTATTGGATCCCACCTAAGAGTTTCTGATTCAGTAGATGTGGGGAAGGGCCTGAGAATCTGCATTTCTAACAAATTCTTAGGAGTTATTCATCTGAGCTCTACACTTTAAGAACCAATGTTTTGGGGCAACCACTTAGGAACGACTTCCTCTATTATCTCCCATTTCTCCCTTCCTTCTAGTTAATCTGAAACTGTTCGCACTTGCCATTACTACCTGGGAGTCCGTATTCTTGGCACCATATTCTGTTTTCAATTCCTGAACTCTTTTTCTTTTTTTTTTTTAATTTTATTTATTTATTTGACAGAGAGAGAGATCACAAGTAGGCAGAGAGGCAGGCGGGGGGAGGGGGGGAAGCAGGCTCCCCGCTGAGCAGAGAGCCTGATGCGGGGTTCGATCCCAGGACGCTGGGATCATGACCTGAGCCCAAGGCAGAGGCTTAACACACTGAGCCACCCAAGTGCCCCCTGAACTCTTTTCCTAACATTTTGGATATTGGCATGTTCTTTTTCTCTGGCTTTCCTCAATCACCTGGCCTTGACACCTTCCACTGCCATAGCCTTTTCATTGCCCACTTTACTGTGCAGTGTTATGTTATACTAAATTCCCTTGCAGCCCTGCAGCCGATGTCCCTCTTCTTTTCTCCTCTTCCCTCCTTGAAGCTCGCCAGCACACTCTTCTATTGCTCATAATGAACGGTAGGTGTGGAATTTGGAGAGAGAAGTTTAGGGTGTATTGATCTTCTCAAGTTAATCCATGCTGGGAACTAGGAGGACATGAAGTATTCCTTAATAGTCCGAAAAGAATCCTCCTTGAGATCTACCAATTTAGAAATTTGCGGAATGATCTTCTTATCTCTTCTGAATGTTGTATAATCTTCACTTTATTCCTGCTCTGCATCTTTCTTTCATGTGCCCTGTGAGGAGCACTGTGAAGAACAGCATTGTAACATTTCCTCTGTTTCTACTCAATATCTCTTTCCTGACTACTGTGGTTCCTGATGCTTTTCCTCCCTTCCTGTTTATGATCTGATCTTTGCCTCTTGGTCCTAATGATTGACATTACTCTGCTCTACTTACCAGATCATATCTGCTTATATGCGTCCCCTCTGATTAAGCCCTGTTTCTGGAAACGTAGTGTAGAGCAATAACTTAGCTTTATAGAAATGGGCTTCAAAAGGTAGCAAAAGTAAGCACTCTGACATATATATATATATATATATATATATATATATATATCTTATACATTTTATTGTGTAACTTACAGTGATACATTTGCAGCAAAGGATAACAGATGCTATGAAGCTAGGGAAGTCTTTCTCAACCAATTCCAAGTGAGAATCAGGCCATATTGCAATAAAGCACCCATTGCATGCCATAGATTAATTTCTCTCCTATGCATCTAGAATGGTACTAGTTTTATAACCAGCTTGGGAGAACTGAGAGAATTGTCACTCAAATCATTTTTCCATGGTCTGTGGCTGAGATGGGTAGAGACTATGACTTCCTGTGTCCTGCAGAGGACATGTGTTTAAGTGTTGCCAATGGTTTTGTGATTGCCCAGGTTAAGGTCCTGCTACACTAAAGAAAGTCCCAATGGAGCAATGGCAGATTTAAGCTTAAGATTGAGGGTCCCTTGCTTGCATAAGCCTATCCCCAGGCTTTGGGAGAAACCATATAAATGTTGACTATGTCAGCTTTTATTTCATAAGTAGGGCCCTCCTCACAAACCAAATACATTCTAGACCCCAGAAAACCTAGATCTGCTGCTGCTCTTCTTAGTCAAACTACATTCATCTGAAGCTCCAGGATAATTACCTTTTATAGTTTCTGTAACTGTCTTAAGCAAAGTACATTACATGCATCTCAGCCAGGGTCTAGGTGCAATTTTTTACTGTCATAGATACCATATTTCTACATGGTACATGGGTTACATAGAAATGACTAGGGCTTATCTATGTATAGTGGTGCTGCAATCATGTTTGCAATCATTGGCACTGTGCAGTAATGACCAGTCAGCAAATATGCATGAGGCATGGAAGCCCTGGCTGGGACCCACAACATGTGGGTTTCCTTCCCTCCCTTTCCTTTCCTTCCTTTCCTTTCCTTTCCTTTCCTCTCTTTTTCTCTCAATTTTCTTCCTTCCTTTTTTTGTGAAATAATGACAGAGAAGGAAGGAAATGACAGAGAAGGAAGGAAAAAGGGAAGAGAAGGAAGAGGGAAGTGAACAGGAAAGAAACAGGTTGTGATATATGGTATTCAAAAAATCTTCTCACTTTATTCTTCAGGCATATGGCTGCCCTCTGACATTGCCCATACTTATATGCTTTTTATTTCCACTACATATACATACATACATACATACGTGTGTGTGTGTGTGTGTGTGTGAGAGAGAGCACATAGGTAATATCACATTCAGAACTGTAACTTAGGGGCACCTGGGTGGCTCAGTTGGTTAAACATCTGCCTTGGCTCAGCATGATCCTGGGGTCCTGGGATTGAGTCCCTTATCACGCTCTCTCCTTGGCGGAGAGGCTGCTGCTCTCCCTGTTTGTGCTCTCTCTCTTTGTCGAATAAAAAAAATATATATATCTTTTTTTAAAACTGTAATTTAAATGTGATATTACCAAACAATTTATGGGAATTATATGGGTTTTTTTGATATCTCCTCATTCACTCACACATAGACTAAACCAATAGCTATATAGTATAGAGCATCTACTCAATATTGATGTGATTACTGATGCCATTTGAATTATATAAAGAGAAACAGATTTCTGGAGTTTTAAACCCTCTTGAGCTAAGTAGGAGCCTTATAATCTGTTCTTCTGGTTTTTTTTTTTTTTTTGAAATTTAGTCTCTTAAATTTAGGAAAATTGATCTAATTTAGATTTTAGACTTCCTAAAATTAGATTATGCCCAGCCTCCTCTCCAGACCTATGACAAACTCTAAAATTACAAAATTTAAGCTCTTTAACACTGTCTCTCCTACATCATCTCCTGCCATTCCCACCTTCACACCTTATGTTCAGACGAAATTGGGCTGCTTAAAATTCTCTAATCCCTTTGGCTCCAAGCTAGTGATAGGAGTTAAGTACATACACAGAGACTTATCTTCCACAGCCCCTCGGTGTGGGTGTCTCCGCCTTATGGGAGGTTAAGTCGCTAATAAGCATGCCAAGATCTCTAACGTAAAACACCAATTCTAAGAGGTGGAGGATATTTAATTATAACAGTTTTTTTAAAAGATTTATTTATTTATTTGACAGGCAGAGATCACAAGTAGGCAGAGAGGCAAGCAGAGAGAGAGAGGAAGGGAAGCAGGCTCCCTGCTGAGCAGGACCCTGGGACCATGACCTGAGCCGAAGGCAGAGGCTTTAACCCACTGAGCCACCCAGGCGCCCCATAATTATAACAGTTTTAAATGATAGTAAAATAAAACAAACAAATACAGTGGAATCACGATTTTTTTTTAAAATCCCTTGATATTGCAAAATAGTGCAAAGATCAGGTGTAGCAACTTCTGGTTGCATTGGCAATCCTTGTCGTTCCAGAAGAAGCGTTGTATGTAAAACTCTGAATAAACAGATCCTAAATAGAATGCCTAGGATTGCAGTTTTGTACCTTATTTCAGACAATTACTGACAGCATTTAATGGAAAATACAGTAAACTGTACCACAGGAAATAAGATCTTCCTCCTGCATGTTTTTTTCCCCCCATGGAAAGAAAACTATCTTAACAGGGAAGCAGGAGAGAAAGCCAATTCTAAATGAATGATCTACAAAACCAAGTTAGTGATTTTGGACTTAATTTAGCCTGCGTCCAAATAAATAAGGAGGGGCCTAGAAGAGAAATGACCAAAAATAAATAAATAAGTCAATAAAAATGGCGGTTATTCTTGTCCCTTCAAAATGACACTGAAGAGATAGGAGATTAGTCACAAACCATCTCAGCAGAGCTGAAAATTGGGGCAATTCCCCAGAACTCCCGTGTGGGGAAGTGGGGGCGGAGTGTGTTACCACTGAGCAAACAGGCGGGTGACAACAGCAGGACGGTGACTCAGGGCAGGGAGTCTCTTCTGAGAGAGGAAGTGGCTCAGCCACTGTTGGGGGGAGGCGTCGACTCCTGTCTGGAGAGTCAGTACATGAGGACCTTCACTGTCTTCAAAAAAAAAAGAGATAGGCTCACCTGGGTGGCTCAGTCGGTTAAGCGGCTGCCTTTGGCTCAGGTCATGATCCCAGGGTCCTGGGATGGAGCCCCACGTAGGCTCAGCCTGGAGCCTGCTACTTCCTCTGCCCCTCCCCCTTCTCTTGCTTTCTCTCTCTCCTTCTTTCTGACAAATAAATAAATAAAATCTTTTTTTAAAAGGCGGGGAGGATATACTGCATCTCCCTTATTCTTCCCAAACTGTATACTCCAGTGCCCCTGATTTTCACATGAAATGCGATACCACCCAAATAAAGATGCTGGCTAACCAGGTGGAGGGAAGGGTGAAGGTGTGATGTTTGTCCCTGTCCAAACTTTCTAGTATTCCATAAAGAGAAGTCAATGCTGTTAGATCATCTTGGGGGAGGAAGAAAAAAGAAAGAGAAAAAGAACAAATCTGAGGCCAATTCAACAGCTAAACAAGGTTTAAGGATTTTTGGCTACTTGGTCAGCCTTTTAGAAAAGACCCAAGAAACCTGAGAGAACTACAAAGTATAAGTGTAGCCCAGTTAGGGGGAAAGATCACAGACAAGAATGGAACTGCAGGAAATCATTCTGCCTGATCAAGTTTGTGAACCTCAGTTATTATTGTGCATAATATCAAAATAGGAAACTGAGCAAATACCTATCCTTTCTCTGAAGCAGTCTGAGTTGCTTCTGAACCTAAGGAAGCCTGTAGCCAAAAAATTAGAAGACAAAACAAAATCTAAATGGATCGTTTGTTTGGTCCTGGTGAGAACTCAGTCATCAGAAAATAGACTTCTTTTGTTAGAAATCATTCTCCTCCATTAGACTGTCGAGTGCCTGCTGCAACCTAACCTGCACAGTTTGAGTTGTATCTGAATTCAAAAACTGTTGTTCCATAGAGTGAACCAAGGACAGTCCTGAAGCCACTTTGAGAAGTAAAAAGTCTGATCCTAAATCATTCCTGGTGATCTTAGAAAATGGGTCAATACATTATTTCCTCATATTTCTCCAAAGGCTTCCAACTATCTTTTCCTGAATGGATCCCCGAGTACCAATATCCTGGTGCATACCTAACCTCCCTCAAGATACCGCATCCCTAAAAAACAAACAAAAAATAAGATGAAGTGAAAAATGGCAAAGAAGAGCTCTTAGAAATGAACAATACAACAGACAAAATCTCTGATAAATGACGTGAAAGATAGAGGTAAAAAACCTCTCAGAAAAAATCCGACAAAAAGAGAAAAAGACCTTAGTAAAGAAAATGTAATAGATCCTAAGGATCAATCTAGGAGAACATCTGAAGAAAGAGGAGTTCCAGAAAAAGAGAACAAGAAAATTTCCTGGAGCTGAGGCCATGAGTCTTCAGACTGAAATGACTCCATTGATTATCAACAGAATAAAAGGGGAGAGACCCACACCAAGGCATGTAGTCAGGAAATTTCAGAACATCAGGGATGTTACTGCTCATTGGCAGTAATTTAGGATCTTAAAGGACAGTGAAACTGTTCTTTAAATGTTTGTGAGACAGTGGTTTTCACCTAGACAAATTAAGGGTCAAGTATGACAGCAAATGTAGACACGTGGGCATTCAAACATAGTTTCTACATTTGTAGAAACTACTAGATTAAACTACTACATTTCTACATTTGTAGAAACTACTAGAGAATGTACTCCAGCAGATGAAGGAGTAGACATGACAGTAAGAAAGGGATCCAACACAGGGAGGAGGCAAAGCAAACTCCCAGACTATTAATAGCTAAAGGACACCCCAAATGACAGCTGGATAACAAACCCAATAATAAGTCAATCAAGACCAGAGTAGGAGGATGGTGGGGAGTCTTCTTCTGGGGACAAACAGAATTCATAGATTATTTGTAACGTTTGAGTACTCAAAAAATAATGGTATTTGATGTATAAAAATTTCTCATGAAAAATTAAGAAATGAAGCAGTTACTAACACTAAGAAATGACAAGATGAGGCAGTGAATGCTAGGAAAAACAATGTCTTACAGGAAAGAATATGAGTCTGAAGTGTCAACATTTACACAGCCATAAAAAATATAAACACTGGATATTGATTTAACCAAAACTTGTGGTGTAACTATCTTGGGAGAGTATAAGATTTTTTTTTTTTTTAAGATTTTATTTATTTATTTGTTTGTTTGTTTGAGAGAGAGAGTGTGTGGGAGGAGGAGCAGAGGGAGAGGGACAAGCAGACTCTGCGTTGAGCACAGAGCCTGACTCACGGCTGGATCTCATGACCGTGAGATCATGATCTGAGCCAAAATCCAGAGTTAGGCACTCAATCCACTGAGTCACCCAGGCACCTGGGAGAGTGGCAGATATAAGGAAAATGGGATTGGTGGCATAAGAGATGGAAATCCTCGTTTATCATAATAGGATATTCATAAATACATTTGAAATTAATTAAATAAGACATACCAGTATCAGCAGATTGTTTAGAAATATGGAGGTAAATACCAGAAAAAAGTTTTAAGTGTTGGCTTTCAAAGAGTTTCACCTAGGGAATGAGATGCAGATGAGCAAGGGATTATTGTAAGAGTACTGTATTTTTTTAATACTGTATTTTTAAATGGTTATTACTTTACTAAACTTCCCCTTTTCCTTCCCCTACACACACACAAACACACACACACACACACACACACACACACACACTTACTTCTATGAATTAAGACCTTTTAGTGCTCAAGTATGTCTTAAGAAAGAAAACAAGAGAGACTAATTTCCATTTTTATCATAACTTAGTTTATGGACTTCATTACCTTGACCACTGAATGATATCAAGACCTTGAATGGAGATGAGAGGTTTAATTCTAGGACATTGGAAGCTCTCTGGGACATGACCTGTTGGGTTAAGGTTAGGATATGATAGGGCCTGGAGCTGTGGGAGTGCTGTTGGGGTGCTTTGGATGGGAGATCACAAGTTAGGGTGCCCAGAATAGAGGAGCAGATAACCACTCTTGACACTAGCCCAACCAGTACCCTTGTGCAAGTTAGGAAAAAACACACTCAGGAGACATTTTACTGTCATCTGTCAGAAAATCATGGAAACACAGCACAAATGAGTAATGACTATGGATGTGAAGAGAGTCCTTTGGAATCCTGCATTTCATCATGAGGCAAAAGCACTGCCTGTAGCTAAAGGTGAGGAGAGGACTGAGAAGCAATCCGAGGATTCTGATGGAAGACCTTACCTGTTTCATAATTTCCTTAGAATTATTGAGCAGGTTCACAGGAATATTTTGTAGATTCTTTCCCCCTAAACCAGGAGCTGTAAAGATAGGACATGTGTCTTATTTCTATGTATCACTTCTTTTAAAGAGCGAAGTTCATAATAAACACATAATTTCACAAGTGAAAGATTGATCTATTAAAATTATAAAATTTTCTTTGCTTTCTGTCACTGGAATTGTGTGGGTATTTTTTTTTAATTTATTTTATTTTATTTTTTTTTACCCTTGAGAAGTTTAGAACCAGGGTGTCATGGCCACCTTTCTGGATTTGAGTTCCAATATTATCACTTTCCAGTTTGTGACCCTGAGCAAGTTCCTTAACATTTCTGAGCTAAGTTTCTTTATATGAAGAATAGAGTATATGCAGTACCTACTTCATAATTCTTTGTGAGGATTAAATAAGATAATATTTAGAAAGTATTTCAGAAATCGGCATACAGTAAACAATATGTTTTACTATTATGAACTAATTCAAGCACACCTCCCCTTTACTTATATTCACAATTAACAGTTGCGTCTGTTGGGATTTACATTAGCAGGTAGTAGCAAACAACAAAACGGGATCTTTAACAGTTTGTCTCTCAGATAAAAGAAGTTCGGGGATGGGTGGTCTACATTTCAGAGGGTAGCGCCAAAGTCATCAGAGAGTCAGCCTGTTCCTACATTCCTACTGTGCCTTTTGTAACCATAGCTTCTATCTGCAAAGTTTCCTCATGGTCCAAGATGACTGCTGAAGCTCCAGCCACCATGTTTGAGTTCCAGGCAAGAAGCAAGATGGAAGAAAAAGTTAAAAGACTTCATGTAAGCTGGTTCTCCTCTCTTAAGGGGCCTTTCTGAATCTCATGTCTAGCTGCAGTAGAGGCTGTAAAAAGGAGTCTTTTATCTAATCACATAGCTACCTGGAATAAAATAAAAGTAAGAAGAAGTAACAAACAATATTTGTTTGGCAGCTAACCTCTCTCATAACTGTAAATCAAGACCTGAATGTTGCCATCATTATGAAAGATTTAATTGGTCTGAACACAACTCCCTAATTATGTTGTTTCTCTCTGCCCAATGGTAAAGTCATGCTTAAGCCACTAGAATGGGTGTTTTCTTAAAGTTTGTGGGAGGGTCATTCACTGCAAGGTACAAAACTAAGATTTTGTCACCAGTTGTTTATCTTTTGCTTTCAGGACACAAATACATACAGATATATACATGTATTTTGTCATTCTGTATTGTTCATGGATCATAGGATATCTCCAAACTGGTATGTAAAGGGAAAAGTCAGCTGATCTGGAAGGATCAACTCTTTCCTTAACTCAATCGTTTAAAAATGGTATCGCTAAAATTAGCCTATAAAACATATGATCTTATAATTGACAGACTTTTCTAGTGAGAATATTCTAAGAACTAAGATGTGATATGACATAATATGTTTTAAAAAATCTACTCTTTTTAGGGTACATTCTTACCTTTTATATAAAAGATAATTTAAGTAGTGAAGATGAGGCTGTGGAGGAGGAACAATTTTGAGGAGGGAAATTACAATTATTTTTTGAGAACTAAAGCTCAATAGTCAACATAAAGACATCACTGGTTTAAAGGATCTACCATGGACAAGGCAGATGACCAACGATCCTGGTTTGTCTGGGACGCTCCCAGTGTTAAAACTGAAAATACCAGGGCGCCTGGGTGGCTCAGTGGGTTAAAGCCTCTGCCTTCAGCTCAGGTCATGATTCCAGGGTCCTGGGATCAAGCCCTGCATCGGGCTCTCTGCTCAGCAGGGAGGCTGCTTCCTCCTCTCTCTGCCTGCTTCTCTGCCTACTTGTGATCTCTGTCTGTCAAATAAATAAATAAAATCTTAAAAAAAAAAAACAAAACTGAAAATACCAAGTCCTGATAAACCTTCAGTTTTGGGCAAACTGAGACCGTTGGTTACTCTACTTTTAGCTAATGATCAGGCTAGCTGGTTTAGAGTTGTGTGAGAGAAATTATTACATTTTTATCAGATATGGGTAACAAAAAAACCCAACAGACGTTTCATTGTGAAGAAACACTGATTCTTGAAGTCAGAGGTGAAGGTGGATATTTCCGGAAATGCCACAGGTAGGAAGGATGCAGCCCAATAGTCACAGCTTATCAGTCTGTGGTCGTTGCCATGTTATGAGCATGTGTCTGTGGATCTGTCTGCTATTGATAGTGAGTCATGCTTGCACATAAAATAAATATTAATGAATGAAGAGGATTTTTATAGTTAACTTCAACCTTAACTCTAAGGATTAGACATTAATGCTCACACCTGATTTTTTTTAGTTCTCATATAGGGTTCCCAAATAATATACAGGTTGTCAAGTTAAATTTGTATTTCAAATAACTAATGAAAAAAGTTTTAGTTTAAGTTTGTCCTGAAAATTACGTAGACCTACTTGTCCTAAAAAATTATCCATTTTTTATTTGAAATTCAAATTTAGGCAGGGATCTTGTATTTTTATTTGCTCTATGTGCAACTCTATGGGAAGAAAATCACAGTGTGGGGTGCCTGGGTGGCTCAGTGGATTAAAGCCTCTGCCTTCGGCTCAGGTCATGGTCCCAGGGTCCTGGGATCGAGCCCCGCATGGGGGCTCAGCGGGGAGCCTGCTTCCTCCTCTCTCTCTGCCTGCCGCTCTGCTTACTTGGGATCTCTGTCTGTCAAATAAATAAATAAATAAATAAATAATCTTTAAAAAAAAGAAAAGAAAATCACAGTGTGCTTGTTGGTACCAGTACAAGCATAGTCTCTTGCCTTGGTAGTGCTCTCTGAGAGGCCACAGCACACTTCTGTTTCTCCGATGAGCACCCTGTCATCCTCTCCATGATTCTTACCATTCTCCTTATTCAACTTAGCCTTTTCAGAAAAAGTCCTGGCTGCTTCATTGAGAAAAAGCACTGGGGAATTAGAGGAGGATATAAAGTAGAATTCCTTCAATCCTGTCCCTATCATCTCTCCCCAACTATTTGGGTCCATGTTCCTATCCTTTCTTCTTTAGTTCCTAACTCAGAACTGAGATCATCCTTCTGTTCAGTCTTTTGTCTTTGAATGATTCCTACAAGATGGATTCCAAAATCTTGGAATCCATCTTGTAGGGGATGCTGCTCCCTCCCTGTGGCTTCTCTTTCTTCACCATGTGAACAGTCATGGCTCTTTGATCTTTCACCAAAGGCTCCCCAGGGCCTTCTAATTGTCATCTTCTCTCTCTCTCTATTTTTGGACACTCAAGTTCTCTGAGAAGCAGTGTGCACCATATGTCCCACACCTGACTAATCAGAAACATACCTAGAAAATTTTATTAAATTACTGGCTTCAAGATCTTTCCACAGACCTACTAAATCCTAGGAGAGACCCTCACAATGTCTAGTCAGTTCTGCCTCCTGAATATCTCTGAGGTATTGAGGTTCGCTCCTGCCTCTGAGAGCCTACTGTCCCAGCACTGGTCCAGGTGACGTGACTCCTGCCAGGATTCCTACAGCTCTCTTTCAGTCTCCTCCATGCCTCTGATATACACACGCACCTCTGAATCTGAATATACATGCACTTCATCCTCAGATTAACTGTAAATTCATATTTTATCTCATCACATTTCTAATTTGAGTCCTTAACTGATTTCCCTTGCCTTCAGGATAAAATCCAAGTTCCTTAGCCTACCAGAGTTCTGAATTATGTGGCCACTGCTAGCCATTAAGCCCAATCACTCACCACCCTTCTCTCCAAGAACACTTAACTACTGAAGTTTCTTCAGGCACTGGGCAATCTCGTTTCTCAGGTTTTTCTTGTGCACTTTCAAAGCTCCTCTTACCTGGAACACCTGTAGCTACTTTAACCTCAGGCCTCCTTATCCTTTAAGATGAAGGAATTATCTGTTTACCTCTCAACCCTTGCTATATTGATAGTGAGCTCCTTGAGGGCAAACGAGGTATTCATTTTTGTGACCTCATTATATACCAAACATCAGAAGATTTTGTTGTAGGTACTCCATCAAAGAAAGAATGCCTGAATATTGAATTTAAAAATATTAAAAAGCCAATGAGTTATTTCTTGGGGGAAGAAGTGTTAGAGGGGTGCCTGGGTGGCTCAGTTGGTTAAGCGGGTGCCCCTAGCTCAGGTCGTGATCCCAGGGTCCTGGGATTGAGCCCCCCATCTGGCGCTCTGCTCAGCAGGGAGCCTGCTTCTCCCTCTCCCTCTGCTTGCTGCTCTGCCTAATTGTGCTCTCTCTCCATCTCTCTGATGAATAATTTTTTTAAAAAATCTAAAAAAAAAAAAGAAGTGTTAGAATGCAAGTTAAATTTTAAAGGGAAATGAAACTTAGAATATAATCCTTAGAAAGGAACAGGATCTGGGGCGCCTGGTGGCTCAGTCATTTGAGCGCCCAGCTCTTGATTTTGGCTCAGGTCATGATCTCAGCATTGTGGGATGGGTTCAGTTTCAGGCTCCACACTCAGCATGGAGTCTGCTAGAAGATTCTCTCTCTCCCCTGCCTCTCCTCCCCCTTACCCTGCTTGTGAACGTACATGCCCCCCCAAATAAATAATAAAAACTTGAAAAAGAGAGAGAGAGAAAGGAACAGGATCTCAGAGTTCACACAGTCCAGTTTATAATTACTATAGATTAACAAAATTTTAAAAATTAAGGGCACCTGGGTGGCTCAGTGGATTAAGCCTCTTCCTTCAGCTCAGGTCATGATCTCGGGGTTCTGGGATCGAGCCCCACATAGGGCTTTCTGCTCAGCTGGGATCCTGCTTTCTCCTCTCTCTCTGCCTGCCTGTCTGCCTACTTGTGATCTCTGTCAAATAAATATATTAAAAAAGTAAAAATTAAATGTAACTCAGATGTACACATAAACTTCATCAGAACCAACTGAGTCCATATTCAACTATGTTTGCTATTTTGTTCTGTTTTGTTTTCCTGTGTCCTTGATTCTTTGGTCTTTCCTTTGCTTTTCTTTCTCTTTACCATAAAGCCCCACACTAGCTACCAAGTTTTTTAGTGCATCTGGCAATTCTAACTAGAAACCTCAATTCTAATGACTAGTTTGTTTTGTCTAGTCATCCCTGTATTTGAGTCTGTGCTAAATAGTTCAAACATTTAAGCCCATCTTTCTTCTGCCTGTGAATAGAATGTGTTAGCTGAGTGAAACAACTTATTTCCTTTCACGAGTGCAGACATTATCATCAACTTTTTATGTGTTCTTCATATTTTTTTCTAATAATTTCCCCCACATTAATTAGAAATTATAAAATCTCCAAGCAACACTGAGTTCCTATGGGAATAATGTTTTCCTTTTTCAGGATATACAGGGATCACTCATATACTTGTGTATGCTAGATTTGCAGACACATGTAGAAATATTTATTCATCTCTCATGTTTCACCTTTTATGTACAATTTGTCTTCTGTTGCAAGTAACATAGTGTAGGGTGTTAATTTACTTTTTCCCCCAATTTTTTTATTGTGGTAAAATACATAACATAAAATTTATCATCTTACCGTTTTTAAATACCCAGCTCAATGGTGTTAAGTCCATTCATATTGTTATGCAATCGTCGCCACTATCCATCTCCAGAAGTCTTTTCATCTTGCAAAACTGAAGCTCTATTCCATTAAACAATAACTCCCCGCTATGCCCTTCCCTCGGCCCCTGGCAACCACCATGTTACTCTCTGTCTCTATGATTTTGACTACTTTAAGTACTTTATATAAATGGAATCATATGGTGTGTGTCTCTTTGTGACTGGCCTATTTCACTTAGCTCAATGTGTTCAGTGTTCATCTGTGTCATAGCAGGTGTCAGAATTTCCTTTCTTTTTAAGGCTGAATAATATGCCATTGTATGTATATACTGCATTTTGCTTATCCATCCATCCATCTGTCTATGGGCATTTGGGTTGCTTCCATATTTTAGCTATTTTGAATAATACTGCTATGAACATAAACATACAAATATCTCTTTAAGATTCTGCTTTCGGTTCTTTTGCATCAGGATCCAGAAGTGGAATTGCTGGGTCATATAGTAATTCTATTTGTTATATTTTAAAGAATTGTCACACTGAAGGGTTCTTAGTTGTCTCCCAACACTTACTTCCTGTTTTGTTATTGTTGTTGTTTTGTTTTTGATAATAGCCATCCTAATTGGTGTTAGGCAGTAACTTGTTTTTATTATTAGGATTATTTGGCTGATTTTAAATAAATGGATAGCCTACAGTTATTTTTAAGTATGTTTATAAAGCTTTTTTAGTTGCCGTTAACAGATAATAGATAAAACATACTGCTCTCATTTCCTGATTATTGATCTCTAATCGTTCTGACACCAAATAATTGGTCACCTTGAATTGGTGACAATATCATGTATGCTTACCAACCTTGAAATTTGGTATTAAAGTCCGAAAAGGCAACTGGCTTTTTTTGGGGGGGGGATGTTATTTAATGACTATATTTGATAAATAATAAAATTAATAAAAACAAAATGAAACTTTTTTTTCCCTGAAGAGACAAATCACTGATACTCCTAAAACTGAACTCTTTGAAGTGATATTTTAACCTCTCAGAGGTTGGTGAATATATTGTGGGTAGAATTTTAAAAAAAAGTGTTTCACAAATGATTCTTGTTTTCCTTTGGTGACTTGAATATTTTAGAAGCCAAAAATACCTTTTGGATATGCCATATGTATATGACCTAAGATGACTTTTTCATAAAGCAGGGGATGCAGGGGATCCATTAAGTACATGGGTCTGGACTTCTGAGACATATGGAACAGACTCTTGAATTGTTTACTATCAACATGAATCATCATGTTACTAAGTTACCTTTCATTTAATACCAATTATATGACAGGCGCTACACTAGGTATTTTGTTATCTTATTAAATCTTCCCTCCAGTGAAGTGGGTAATTTCATTTCCATTTTATAACTGTAATATGCAAAGAGAAAATTCAAAATGGGCAGAGTCAGTTGCTAGGTAAGTGACAGTCAATTTTCCAATTCAGGCCTGCCAAGGCTACTAGTTGTGAAGGTTAAATAAAATAACCCAAGTGGAAACAACCTAAATGTCCACTGATGGGTGAATGGATAAATAGTATATGATATACACATTCAACGAAATATTATTCAGTCTTAAAAAAGCAATGAACTTCTGATACATTCTACAACATAGATAAACCTGAGGTCATTGTGCTAAGTGAAATAAGCCAGATACAAAAGGATGAATATTGTATTATTCTACTTATATGAGGTACTTAACAATAGTCCATTCATAGGGACAGAAAGTAGAATAGTGGTTGCTAGGAGCTAGGAGGAGAGAGGAATAGGGAGTTAGAATTTCATGAGCACAGGGCTTCAGTTTGGAATGATGGAAAAGTTCTGGAGATGAACAGTAGTGATGGTTGCACAACAATGCAAAAGTATTAGTGCCACTAAGCTGTACCCTTAAAAATAGTTTAAATGGGAGACCTGGGTGGCTCAGTGAGTTAAGCCTCTGCCTTCAGTTCCGGTCATGATCTCAGGGTCCTGGGATGGAGCCCTGCATTGGGCTCTCGGCTCAGTGGGGAGCCTGCTTCTCCCTCTCTCTGCCTGCCTCTCTGCCTCCTTGTGATCTCTGTCTCTGTCAAATAAACAAATAAAATCTTTAAAAAAATAGTTAAAATAGTAAATCCTATGTTAGGTGTATTTACCACAACAAAAGTAACTTATGAAAACTCTTTGGTAGACCTATAGGCTATTATAGGACCAATACAAGGTTGAGAATCATGAGACTCTATTTGTAATAATAAATGAAAGTGGGAAGGAGATCATTAGTGGGATGTCATTTAAGCGATCAGACCTAGCTCTACTTATATTTACAATAAATCAGGGAAATTGTCAGGGAGAAATATTAGAAATTTCCTAAACTTATTTACGGAATATGGCATTTTTGGTTATCTCTTGGAATGTTTTTTGTTGATATTAAAAATTCTTATAAAACAAGACAACATTCTATGAATGGATACCACTATGCCTCTATTGTGTAGCAATCAAGTGGAGGCTTCCGTCAGTTGTAGTCAACAAATCAATAATGAGGGCTTACTGTATGCAGGGTTCCATACTAAGCACTGAAAGCTGACTCATACATCTTATCTTTCTCTGCAGCCCATGCCTGACGCCAGGGAAAGTAAGCCTAGAGAAAAAGCTGTAAAAAAGAGGTGAGTCAGCCAAGTGGCTAAAGTCTTTTGAAAGGAATGTTACAAAGGAACACAGAGATAGTCGGATACACAGATGAGCATGCACACTCTCACTCTCTGAAACTAAAAGTCGGATTTAAAAAAAAATTCTAGTAGACCAGATGCTGATGGATAGTTTTTGCATCGCTTTTTCCCTCCTGTCCCTATTTTAGGGTATGATGTTTCCACCTTCTACCTTTAGCATTTTAAACACATGCATAAGAGAAGCGTGCAGAAAATGAAGCAAATCACCTCCATCTGTCCACTTGCCTGAAGCCAAGTTCCTAACTCTGAATGAAAAGGGATATATGTATAGGTACAAAGTACCCATTATTTCTGGAAGAACATCGAATTATTGCAAATCCAAGACAAATGCAGTTAATTCGATTGAAAAATAGGCAAATGACCAGATGAGCAAAATGATCTCCAGATGGTCAATAAAGATATCAAAAAGAAGTTTAACTTTATTAATTTTATTAATTTATTAATTTATTACTCATCAGAGAAAGCCAAATTGAAATCACAATGAGATACAACTATAATTTCATCATAATGGTTTAAATAAAACTGTTGAAATAAAAAAAAGACACTATCAAATGTTTGAACATTTGGAATGTTTGAGCCGTGGAATTCTCATACACGTATGGAATTCTCATATGCTGATGAGAGGATGAGAGGAGGGAAAATTAGTATAAACATTTTGGAAAACTGTTTGGCAGTTTTTTGTTCAAGTTGAATATACATACATAAATATATATATTCACTCTAAAATCTAGCATATCCACTTGTAAGAATATACTCATCAGAAATAATTACATATATTCACTCAAACATGTATAAGAATATTCTTAGCACTGTTGGTCATAGTAGCCTTGTTATGGGTTAAATTGTGCCTACCCCTCCCCCCCAATTTATTTATTTATTTATTTATTGACTATTATAAAAGTTTATTTAACAAAAAAGTTCAATATGAAAATGCACACGACCTGATTTTTTTTTAAATTTATTTATTTGTTTATTTGACAGAGAGAGAGAGAGAGAGATCACAAGCAGGCAGAGAGAAGGCTCCCTGCTGAGCAAAGAGCCCGATGCGGGGCTCGATCCCAGGATCCCGGGATCATGACCCAAGCCGAAGGCAGAGGCTTAACCCACTGAGCCACCCAGGTGCCCCGACCTGATTTTTATATTGAAGTAAAACAGGTACTGTGGAGAGGGGACATGTGGAAGCAGTTGATTCTTCTGATGAACACATCCATTGTTTATACTCGTTCTAAGGCTTCTAACATGATGATACTATTTCCTCGTATTACCACCAGTCCAGTATTGTTCTATTGCCCACTAGTTGCCATCTCCACACATTCGTCTATCACAAGATTCGTAAACGGATCGGATCCCCACAATATTTCTTGAACATGTCTGCCACCATTTAATTTAAATGATAATTTCTTGTCCATAAATTTTTCAACTCGGGAGGGTGAGCTTTGCTCATGGTGTCTACTCGGCAAGCTCAAAGATGCCTCCCTCTTCCCCCTAATTTATATCTTGAAGTCCTAACCCCCAGTATCTCAGACTATGGCCTTATTTGGAAATAGGGTCATTGCAGATGTTATTAAAGTGAGGTCATAGTAGGGTGTAGCCCTAATCTGACCGATGACCTTTAAGAAGGGGAAACTTTGGACACACACACACACACACACACGCAAGGAGACTGCCAAGTAAAGATGAAGGCAGAGGGTGGGGTAATGCTTTTACAAGGCAAGGAATACCAGTCTGCCAGACAACCACTAGTAGCTGGGGGAAAGGCATGGGACAGATTTTCCCTTATATCCCTCCAAAGCAACCAATCCTGCTGACACTTGGTCTCAGACTTTGATCCTCCAGAACATGAGATAATAAATTTCTGTTGCTCAAGACACTCAATTTGTGATACTTTGTTATGGCAGCTCTAGGAAACTAATACAAGCCCCAAATTAGAAACAAGCCAAATGTCACAGTAAAACAGGTAAATAAAGTAGGGTATATTCCTGCATTGGAGTACTATACAGCAACAAAAATGAACTAGCTACAACTACACTCAACTATATGAATAAATCTTGGGAATATAAAGTTAAGTAAAAAAAATCAGACTCGAAAGCATACGTATAGTATGACTCCATGTATATAAGTCAAAATGATAAATTAGCCAAAACGAATTTATGGTGTTCCAAGTAAGGATTTTAGTTACTTTTGTATGGGAGAAGAGATAGGAATTGGGCCAAAGGTTTTTCTGAGGTTCTGGAAATATTCCATTTTTTAAAAATTTTTTTATTTTAAAGGTTTTTATTTATTCATTTATCAGCAAGAGAGAGGGAGCCCAAACAGAGGGAGAGGCAGGCAGACGGAGAAGCAACCTCCCTGCTGAGCAAGGAGCCTGACACTGGATTGGATCCCAGAACCCCAGGATCATGACCTGAGCCAAAGGCAGATGCTTAACTGACTGAGCCACTGAGGTGTCCCGGAAATATTCTATTTCTTAATATGGGTCCTGGTTGCATGGGTTTGTTTGGTTTATGAAAAATCATTGAGCTGTACACTTATGAATTGCATACTTACTAAAGTATGTGTATTTCAATAAAAAGTTGTTAAAGTGGAAAAAAAAACAAGAAAATCCCTTTTCCTTCAATTGTTTGTGACCTTTGGTAAATTTCTTAAGACTCTAGGTGTCAATTTCCTGATACATAAAATGGTAGTAACAATAGTTGTGAAATACAGGGAGATAATATATATGATGCACTTGTCAAAATGGCTCCCAGCATTTAATAAATGTTAGCTATCATTACCTTAATTATAATGATTGACAAATATACTATGGAGTAGTTTTACTTCTAGATAAACAACTGGTGTATTTTCTATGGTTACGCACATTGGAGTCTTTTATTTATTTTACGATGACTCATGCAGAGCATAAGCCGAGATACTTAGCCTAGAAAAAATATGATGTGGCCTAAGTTAGGAGGCCTAACCAGCTTCTGGGATCTTTGACATAATCTCCGTCATCTCTAAATTATATTTATTCCACATTTTAACTGTAAAAGGTATTATACATCACTTTTTTTCTGCAGTCACTAGAAAGGCAAAGAACCTCCAGGATTAATATTACTTTGTATTTGTATGGTTGCATTTCATTTGAGCTTCCCAACCAGCGAGACAGCTAGGGAAGGAATTTGTATTCTGATATTTAAGATGAGCAAACCAGCTCAGCAGGTTAAATGACTTGCTCAGTAGCTGCATTGCTAAGCCGTGCAGAGCTGGAACCAAAGCTATTAGAAAATTATGTAGATAATTCAGGAAGTAAAAGGAGGAGGGTAATTTAAGGTGAATAGTAAGAATCTTTGCTTGAGCAATGATGCCCAGTGGAACTTTCTGTGATGATGCAAACGTTCTTTATTTGCTCTGTTCAACACAATAGCCCCTATGCACTTTTAGCTGGTGTCACCCAGGAATCAGGTTTTTAATATTAATTTAAATGTAAATGGTTATGTGTAACTATCCTATGTATATGCAACTGTATCGTTTTCAGGAATCATGGTCAAAGGGGTGGGGCTGCACGGAGAGCTGGCGTCTTGTTCACTTTACGTGTTTAGGTCATCTTATCTGAATGGACATGCATGTATGGGGTTGGGATTGTTTGGTTTTTAAGCTTGTATGTATACAACTAATGTTAGGTATCTATTGTATGTTTGAAGATTGTCTTTTGGGAGGGCTCATTTATTGCATTTTAAAAAGTAGACATTCATAGGGACCCTGCTGCTAAACCAATTTCTAGACAGCCTGCTTCCGGGTCGTGGTTTCGTAGTTAGCAAAGGAGCTCCCTTGCTGTGATCTATTGAAAGTCAACCCTCAACACTAGGGTTTGAAAAAAAAATAGTAAGTAAAAAAAAGGCAGAGAAAACAATATCTAATATGTGTTTATAAAATAAAAATTAAACAAACCAACAGAAGTAGTTGTTTTACTTTTTCAAAAGCAGCAACCCCTGAGAGAATTAGCAACGATCTTAGAATTTTATCCTGTTTGGTGGCAATACCTTTGACTACATTTCTTCCAAAAGAAATCTTGACATGTTGAGTTCATGATGTGTTTATGTTCTATATTTAGTTTTATTAGTACTGCTTCAGAGGGCTCTTTCTTGTTGGATGTGGTAGGAACATCAATGGAGTATTTTTTATTGTTTTATGAATTACCACATTTGAACCAAGCTGGTAGTGGGGTGGTAGATTCACAGATAATCACTTCAAGGCTGCATTTACCTCTCTGAGCCTCAGTTTCGATATATCCAAAACGAAGTTTTTGGAATAGGTGACTA
The DNA here is from genome assembly GCF_963455335.1 of Martes martes. Lineage (NCBI taxonomy): Eukaryota > Metazoa > Chordata > Mammalia > Carnivora > Mustelidae > Martes > Martes martes. The sequence goes on along the minus strand of NC_137890.1, from coordinate 28,006,865 downwards.
GGAAGGTCCCCAGAAAAGCTGAAGTTTTATGAATCCATGAAAACACACATTTCTCTCTTTTCCAGATATTTGAGTTCTAAAGAAATTTCAGTGTCCTGTAAGTAAGCCAAATCATCTGTTCCTTCAAACCAAAAAAAATTAAATTTGATTTTCTACTCTATGTGCTATATTTGTATGTACACATGTGTTTTTGTAATATTTATGTTTATTATTTATTTATTTATTTATATTTTTTAAAAATGTTTTATTTATTTATTTGACAGAGAGAGCGAGATCACAAGTAGGCAGAGAGGCAGGCAGAGAGAGAAGGGGAAGCGGGCTCCCCACTGAACAGAGAGCCTGATGCAGTTCTTGATCCCAGGATCCTGAGATCATGATCTGAGCCAAAGGCACAGGCCCAACCCACTGAGTCACCCAGGTGCCCCTATGCGTTTGTTTTTAAAAGTCAATATCTGGGGCCACCTGGGTGGCTCAGTGGGTTAAAGCCTCTGCCTTCGGCTCAGGTCATGATCCCAGGGTTCTGGGATCGAGCCCCACATCAGGCTGTCTGCTCAGCAGGGAGCCTGCTTCCTCCCTCTCTCTCTGCCTGCCTCTCTGCCTACTTGCGATCTCTATCTGTCAAATAAATAAATAAAATCTTTAAAAAAAAAAAAGTCAATATCTGGGGTGCCTGGGTGGCTCAGTGGGTTAAGCCTCTGCCTTCAGCTCAGGTCATGATCTCAGGGTCTTGGGATCAAGACCTGCATTGGGCTCTCTGCTCAGCGGGGAGCCCACTTCTCCCTCTCTCTCTGCCTGCTGCTCTGCCTACTTGTGATCTCTCTCTGTCAAATAAATAAATAAAATCTTTAAAAAAAAAAAGTCAATATCTGAATGCTATGATCTGAATGTTTGTGTCCCCTCCCTCCAAATTCAAATATTGAAAATCTAATGCCCAATTTGATGTGTTAGGTGGTGGATCTTTGGGAGGTGATTAGGTCCAGAGGCATGGGATTAACACCATTATAAAAGAGTCCCTAGATAGATCCCTCAAGGCCCCTTCTGCCATGTGAGGATCCAATGAGAAGCTGGCAGCCTGAAACTTGAAAAGGGGCACTCACTAGAACCCAACCATGCTGGCATCCTGATTTTGGCCTTCTGGCCTTGAGAGCTGTGAGAAATAAATTTCTGTTTATAAGCCATCCAATCTATGGTGTTTTGTTATAGCGGTCCAAACAGACTAAAATACTTTAAGGATGAAGGTTTGAGCTTGAGGTCTTTACCTTTATTGGGGAAATCATGCCAGATTTCTCAGTGATCATTCTTCATAAGCAGAATTTATAGACATTTCATGGGAACTTTACATATTATTGACAGGTAAAGTGGGATAGTATAAATATTTTATTTTATCATATCTAACAGATATAAAAGGAACTTCCTTTTTTCATTATCTTGGCTTACTTTGGCTCTGTCAGTCCATCCATTTTTCTCTCCCTATTTGAATCTTGAGACTGGGAAATGGGTACGAATTTCTTCTTAGTTCTGGAAAGGCAACATCTTGTGAGTCACTCCATCGGAATACTGTCATCATTTTGTCCCTTCAGGTATCGAATGCCCTTTATCCTCACTACGGAGACCAGGCAACTTTATCGTACGGAAACCTTATTGTGAATGTCGTACTGTGTTGTTAACTATGAAGAGCACTCTGACTTCAGATGATCTAACAAATGAGGCCTGGTTCTTGTTATGGAAGAGTGTTGAACATGTTAAGAATACCTTGATATATAGAAGACATTTTTCTCTCCTAGTATTTTATGCACACACCTACACCCACATATACACACAAATAGTATTTGTCTTCTTACACAATGATCTTGCATTAGTTAGTCAAGAGAAACATGTCATAATAGGCAAGATGCTCAGTGCCAGCCCTGCTCTTCCGTGATGAAAGTGATTATCAGGCTTGCAGAGAAAACAGGAGACAAAGAAGTACATAAAGTCCTGCTTTAATATGGTCAAAGAACAGCCTTCTGTACACAAGGTAAAGTGAAGAGCATATTAATAACTTATGATTTAGCCCAATTTAAAATAAGTAATCCCTAAGGCAAAATGACTGTGGATTTGCTTACATTTGTTGCTCATGACTAAACAAACAATGAAAATGCTAAATAAAAATAGTGTTAGGACAGCTTCTCAGAATTCAGATCTTTTCTAATTGCGGCCTGGTGATGCCTCCATATATAATACCACATATATAAAATAAGACCGATAGGAAATACTTAATATGGAAATTTATTTTAATCTCTAAACTAAGTCTCTGGTACTTTTCTTTCTCCCTTTGGTTTCTCTCTCTCTCTCTCTCTATCCTTTATTGTATAGAGTCTTTTTCAGCTTGTAGTATTCAAATAAACATGTGATAGTCAGTTTTCTGTGTCAACTTGGTTAGGCTATACTCCAATTATTCACTCAAACACTAATCTAGGCGTTGCTGTGAGGGTAGCTTCCAGATATGATGATCAAAGTCCAAAATTGTTGACTTTAAGTAAAGGAGATTATCTTGTATAATCTGGGTGGACTTGATTTAATCTGTTGAAAGGTCGAGAGCAGAACTGAGGCTTCTCTGAGGAAGAAGAAATTTTGTCTGTAGACAGCAGCTTCTAGAACTCTTCTAGAGTTCCAGTGGCCCGTACTATGGATTTTGGAGGCTTAGCTAGACCTCAGAATAGTGTAAGCCAATTCCTTGCAATAAATCTCTTAATATGTATGTCCACTGGTTCTGGTTCTTTTTCTTAGGTTGAACCCTGACTGATAAAAAACATTAGCTGTATTTTAGGTTCTTCCAACATAGTGTATGAGAATAAATAGAGGAAAAGGAAGTAGATACCTGATTGTCAAATTGCTCACTTAGATCTTCTCTCTAAAATTACAGAGCTGAACAGATGACAGGAATTTCAGAAACAGTTAAATAAGGAACACTATGTGAAACTAAATTGAGGTCCAAGCCTCCAAACTGCTTAAAAGATCCATATACATGGTAACAGAGATGAAACGTTGGGGTAGTAATTATGCTTATTTTTGTTTACCAAAGTGGCAATAATTTCTTGTATTTTCTAAAACCTAGTTTAGAATTTAGTGTACAGAAAATAATGGCTAGTGAATTTTTATTATGTAGAGGTAGAAATCTTCACAGAATGCAATTTTATCTTTTTCAATCATTCTCTAGGTAATTATGCAAAATCATTTATATTCCAAATACAATTAACTATTAGGACCTATAGTCACACTTACCATCAGCAACTACTTGAGGAGTAGTTCTATGTTGCATGTTCTATGCTGTATGTTCTATGTTGTAGGGGAAGTGATAAAACACTAAAAATCACTGAAGTAGTAAGGAAAATTTGGAGCATTTGCCTACCTGTGATTTAGGCCTGTGTGGAAAGCCATCTGCAGGCAATAGCATGTCTGTCCACTGCTCTTTAATTGGTGGGAATATCAACAAACAATCTTGGCACATGTATATGCAGTTTAGCATACTCCGTTTGAACCGAGAGGAGACTATGGAGGGTGTAAGAAATCAGTTTACCTCTGGCGGGAATGACTCTGCTTCTGGGAAGATAGGAAGGATTCCAGTGAGAATATATCTCCCGGGAAAAGGGGTTCCTGAGACTCGAAAGCATCACTCTACAGAAAGCATCAAAGTTATTTTTGGGGTGCCTGGGTGGCTCAGTGTGTTAAACCTCTGCCTTTGGCTCAGGACATGATCTCACGGTCCTAGGATCGAGTCGCTCATTGGGCTCTCTGCTCAGCAGGGAGCCTGCCCCCTCCCCTTTCTCTCTGCCTGTCTCTCTGCCTATTGTGATTTCTCTCTGTTAAATAAATCAAATCTTTTAGAAAAAAAGTTATTCTTAGTGGGAAGACATTATGTTCACATAAGAAAATGGTAATGATGGAGGGTACCGGGGGTTATTCTGGAAGTGAAACATCAATTATGTGAAAGGACCTTTGTAGTCATTTCACACAATTTTGATATCGACAATGTTTTATCACTTTACATTTTGCCACTTGTCTAGTTTGGGTTCTCCAGGAAACAAATGCAGATATGAAGTTATGAGTGCAAGAAATTTATTGGGGAGTTAACATCTGTGAAAAGAAAAAGGACTGAGCAGGGAGACTCATTACAACACACTGCAGAGCTAACAAAGGCTCTGCCAGTTTAGCAGGGCATTCTGAAGCAAAGATTGCCCCTTAAAAGGGTCAGTGCCAGGCAAAAGTGGTCCAACCTGATGCCAATGACCAGATGCCACGCTGAAAATAACAAACATCTCAGGTTGAAAACTGAAGGAAAACTGAAGGAAACCCTGACATAGCTAACAGCTGGAGGTTGTTGTTTAATCACACTCCTTGCAACTGGTCAGAGTGTTTTCTGGATAGGGAATCTTGGCCGTTTATCTCCATGTCTGCCCCAGCACTGCAATGTGGCACTCGTGAAATTATAGTTGGCTGTGTATTTGGAGATGAAAATTGATTAGGCGAAAAGTGTATTAAAATTCTAACTTTCCACTTGAAGTAGTTTATAAAGAGGCACACTACCACCAATTCCTTAGGTAATTTGAGTTGTCACCATGGAAAGACCAGGGATTGAATATATGGGATTTTGCTTAAAGCCTCTAAAACGATAAGAATATTGTTACTCCCATTTCATCCCAAATAAGTTGCTCTTAGGGGACCGTGCAGGGCCTCCACTTGTGATGGCCTATTACAGGTCCCACTGGCTTAGTTGTGCAATAGGTAAAAGGAGCTCAGAGTGGCTCTTTTGGGGATGATGAGAAAAAAATCATTTATTTCATATAAATCAAGAAGGTGGATTTAAAGAATCCACTTTTTTTTTAAGGGCATATTATAGCATAGTGCTTAATATGGAGGTGACTCTGGAGTCTGGGACCACTTGATAGTGATTTGGCTTTTGACAACTTCCTGAACCTCTTGATGTCTTACTTACCTGATTTGTTAAACAGGAATTATAGTCGTGCTTACATCACGGAGATGTTGTGAGGATAAAATGATATAACACACGCAGCCCCTGGCTTGGGAAGGGTTCAATATCTATTAGTTATTCTACTTCTTTCCCCTCTTTCTCTTCCTCTTCTTCACTGAAAAAGTGCTTTCCCGTTGACTTCTGTCATTTGCTCTCTAGATTAGCAAAATGTTCACAGAACTTGGGAGGAGGGTAAAATTGAAAGAATCTGCTATCCTGACAGGATTCAGGATGTTGACTTTTGTGTCAGGTCTTTAGCTTTCACCATTATGTTCTCAGTTCTAGTACTATTCTGGGTGTGTTAGGCGTAAATAAATAGCCTCTGCCCTGAGCAGTAGTGTATTTCAGAAACAACAAATAGCCACATAAATGATTAATGAAAACACAAGCACATATAAAATTAAATTCTAAAGGAACAGTATAGGCCATAAGTGATGCAGGAATCTAATTTCATTTTGCTGACACTGTCTGCTGTTTTGACCATGAAAGATGATACCATTTGGAGTGAAACTGTGAGGGTGACCTCTTGTACAATAACACAATAAAATGTCCTATTTCATCATCTTCAAATATGAAAGATATGAACTTAGATCAAAAGAAAACAAGTTCAAAGACATTTAAGTATGATATTATTGCCTCTTTTTATTGTTAGCCTATTCATGCTCTCTTTCACTAATGTGCCAGGATGGTAAAAACAGGAAGAACTGGCCAACGCTTTGAATAAAATTGTCAAGAAGACCTAAATTTTTTTGGTGATGATCTCTCAATGAGTTTCTGTCTTTATTGTATTTTTGCTATACAGCCTAGCTGATCAGGCTCATTCAGTGGCCTTTTTCATTCCAGGAAGTAGAGTAAAAGAGATAGCTGGGCCAGATTATGTGGGATCATAGTTTTCAGGGCACAGAAAGCTGGTCTTTGGGTTAAAAGATATTTTATCCTATCATACTCTTCTACTTCCTAGGGAAATACGCTTTGTAGCCTTTGGGAGATACTCACACATAGTAGGTCATGTATGGTTAACCAGACAATGAGATGGTCTTACCATGTTGCATACAAAGTGATTCCTTCCTGTTAAATCCTTCGAAATTATTGGAGTATGATGACAAAACAGCCCTATCTTATTTTTTTGTATCCTTCTAGTAACCTAGGGCTCTCTAGAGGCCTCCTTCCTACGCGAGATATTAAAGCTATGATTGAAAAGTCCCTGTTAGATTCTTAAAACTCATACTGTAACCAAGAGAGGGTTACCCTTAGTGAGGTATCCCCTACCTCACTAATGATTTTGAATGCACGTTATAGGAACGCCCTAGAGACGGATCTCCCAGCATTGTCCGATGCTGGGTGGGTAATTAGAGGACGTGTTGGGTAAATGGGTGACCTGTCCTCAGGTGTTCTGGGTATGCGTTCCCTTTCTCCTCAACTCTGGTCTCTGCGTGGTGTGACTGTGCCCGCGAAACCCGCCCAACAGAAAACACGCATTAAGGCCGGTGATATACATATATATTTTTTCCGTTCGCTTTGCCACCGCCCACTCTCGAAAACCTAAACAGTTCCCCGGACTTGTCTTACTTTTCCATCTCCTCCCACCCAGCCCAACCCCCCACTGCTCGCGACGCGAATGGGACGCCTGAGGACCCAATGAGCATGCGCAACCATTCCGAGCATGCTCAGTAGCGCGCGCGGCGTTCTGGGGCTTCACCTCGCGGTGGCGGACGCGGAGGTTTCCGTGGCTGCTGCGGGAGCGACAGGAAGTGAAGCGGCCCGGCCGGGCGACCGCGGCGGCAGAAACAGAGGCGGAAGGGGCGCTGCGGCAACGACGTCGGCGACGGGGGTGGACGAGGGGGTCGAGCACCGAGAGGACTCGCCCGCTCGGAAGCCGGATCCCGAGCCGGGCAGGATGGATCATCACCAGCCAGGAACTGGCCGCTACCAGGTGGTGAGTTCCTGCGCCCCCGCCCCGGCCTCCTGCCCGGCCCTGGACCTGGGGACTGTTCCCGTGGACGACCAGGGAGTCCCCTTATTCGGGCTAAAAACTAACTTAATTTTCTTCTTTTTTTTCTTTACACCTCTCCTTTTGGAGCTTGCCTCTGACTCCTTGGAGACCCCTCGACTCCTCCTATCTCCCCACCCCTCTCCCGCACAGTATACCTCGCTGTAGGACACCCTCCGTCCCCCGCTTTCTACAACTTATATTTGTTTTACTTCTCACTTTCTCGATTATTTCCTTATTCCCTGGCCCAGTCACATCCGAGACATTTCCAGTGGATTGTCTGCTGGACATGGTATTGAGTTCACATATCTGCTGGGAAGATGATCGCCGTCATAAATGGAACGGGTGGAGGGGAAAGAGGTGTAAGCGCGATATAGGGTGGGATGTGGATTCGATGAGAAATGTGGGTTGAAAAAATTGTGTAACTATAGAGAGTAATGGTGCTGATCTCGTGTGTCAGCTGTAGTTAACCTTGTCATTTTGCCGTTCTTCATTTTGTTAGTATTAAAAGTGACTTTTTTCCTATTCCGACTTTTGGGGGGGGTAGAAGAGGAAACAGAAGTTTTACTAGAAAAAAATGGAAATCTTATTTGAAAAACTATTTTTCACTAAATACAGGGTTTTCCATTCAACCACATAAGCCTTTGTATGTTAAAATGAGTGAAAAGTGTCCCTCTCTGTTTTCAGTGTCATTTTTTCAAACGTAGTTTTTCCTCTAGTGTTAATTATGGTCCTGGAATTGGAGGTTTCTATTGTAAACTCTCTTACAAATGGACTCAGCAGTGGTTGACTCTATTGTTGTTAAGTAGGTAGCCTGTTAACAATATAAACTTTCAGATGGTGATTAAGTTAAACCTTTTTACCGAGGAAGAGGAGGAAAACGTTAATATGTAGCATTGATGGTGCAATTAATAGTACTGTTTGTGAAATTTTACAAATATAGAGCAGATTTCACTCTTAAGTATGTATTTGCACATGTGAGCCTTAGTTATGAACTAAGAATTTCTTTTAATAATTGCATTTTGACAAATATGAAGGCTACTGAAAGATGAAATCCCAACATGTGATTTTGCGTTTTTCTGAGATAAAAGCTCATGATGCTTTCATTTTATGTGCTTTACATCTTGTAAATCTTTGAATGATCTGTGTTGAATTTTGTGAAAATTTGTATTTTCAGAATGCTTTGGAAATAATTGCTGCCAGGATGGAAGGCATTTTCCAATTGTCAGTGTATACACTTTTGATAGTTTATTTTTTGTTTTTAAAGGTATTCTTATTTTTGCAGATGTTAGCTAAAGTAAAATTCAGTAGGTTGATATTGAATACAATTTCCATTGTCTTTTTCTAATCTCTTTTCTTTCTTGTTCCTATTTTTTCCCTTAAAGGCATTAGCTGATTTGAAGTCTTTCTCTATGGGGATTTTGCTTATCAGAATCAACCATGTTCTCATACACAAGTCACTACTCAAAATTTTTAACTGATATAGTTGTGCCTTAAAATAATGTTATATTGTCATATTTGCTTTCAGTAGTTAAGACTAGATAGGACTTGACTTAATTATTACACACAAAAAATTATTAACACCAATGTTTTAGGACATTTTTTTCCTTTTCTCTACAATAATAAGTGGACAATATCATATTTTATTGCATTTTCCCCCCTCAATTGGAGATGTGTCCTACATAGACTTAGAAATAGATTTTGATAGGGTGGAAGCATTCCTTCAGAGCAGAGGGCAAAAATTTGTATTTTTAAAGTTACTGTTCACTTTAAATAGGTATGATATTGATTTGTTTTCTTTGTAAGGCAAAGTGTTTGGGAATCTAAGCATAGTTTAAATTTGGTTAATTCCTGTTGCTGTGTAATTACATGATTATTTCATTTGTCTAGTATAACTCTTGGTTTTGTTGAGAATGGCCTGATGAATAACCATATCTAGTTATTCCAAAGAAGCAGCTGAATTGGTGTCTAGTAGACTTTTTGTCTAGGGACAGATCTGCAGCTCTGGTTTGTTTATGTGATGAACACAATTGCTGTGTGGCTGTCTTTAGCTCAGTTTTTTTTGAAAACTCTGGAATGATTAATAGATCATTGAGCAGCAGTAAACAGTTTCAGTTGTTGAGTGTTTAGAGATGACTAAGTAGGAGACAGGCACTTTGGGGTGAGATAGTATGCGATGTTAATTTATCACTGATTGATAGAGTTAAAATTTAGTTTTCTGTATTGGAAAGCTGGTGGTGATGCCCAGGACCATCAGAATGACTCACTGTCATTAACTTATGCACAGGTTTTATACGGAAACTGGTTTTTCTGTGGTCTTTTCTTCCCTTCTCTTGTTAATGTGGATCTGAATTTTGTTAAATAAAGCAGTAGATAACAATGTAGAGCTATAAAAACCTTAATTATTACCCTTCTAATTTCAGCCAAAGCTAGGTATGCCCTATAGTTTCCTTGTGTTACAGGGAATTAAATCTTGTTTGGTAGAAAATGAGCAATGTTGCCAAACTATGTAGTAGTTGCTTTGGCTTGAAGCTGTTAGGCCACATTCTAACTTTGATGTTCTCTCTTTTAAAGGATTATGTACCTGAACCAAGCTGACTACTGAGGTTTCAAAGATAATTCTGTATATAAGTCAGGTTGGCACTGTTGATTGTAGCAGTAGTTTCCCAAACTGTTTTCCAGAATGATGATAATAGATGGTCTTAGAAGATTAATGACCTATATTAGCGTGTTAAAACATATTTGTATATTAAAACTATGAGAATTCTGCAGTAGAGACAGTCCTTTGGATTTGTTTGACTTAGCTCTTCCTAAATTTTGATCGTGGAATTTTGAAGAAAATTTTAAGATTATCATTTCCAAAATGTTAATTTTTCTGTGAACGTAATGAAGTTTTCATACTGGAGGGTTCTATGTACTTTGGTCTTGTTTCTGGAGAATTAGAGTTGTCCTTGATAAATCAGCTGCGAAGAAGATTGACTATTGATGGTTAAAAAAAACCACATTTTAAAGGTATCTGGCTTGTATTTAGGTTATGCTGTTTACAGCTTGTGGGCGCTTAGCGTATTTAGTTAACATTTGAAGCCTCAATTTCATCATATTAGTACCTACCTTATAAGGATTAGTACGAGATGTATATGTTGTAATATATGTGAAAGATATAATACAGAGGCCATTACATGATAAATAATAATATGAGTAACGTAAGGTATATAAAGTGTTATATTCAGTTTTTGTTTGTGACCACTTTTGTGTCTCTTTTTTTACACAGCAACCTGAATATCAACTAGTTCTTTGTTGCTCATTTCAAGTACTGTGCAGTCTTAAGATTTGATTTTACCATATTTATAGACTAATAAGTTAGTTTTGTTAATGTTTAATTGTTGCTAGCAGAAAACAGGAGACTTCCAGATCAGAAACACTAGCATTATTACTCATAGCACAGCAAGCCGCATGAACGTCAGCATTTTTGTGTAGGTTTTCCTTATACCCAGGTCTCATGAAGGTGATGAGTCTAGATGGATGCACGTAGTGGGTCACAACGGAGTAACTCAGGACCAAGGCTCCAGCAGTTTTTTAGCAAGCAGCAAACATTTTAGTTAGCAGCAAACATACTGTCCCTTGGAGTATAGTTACGTGCTGTGGTAACCTTGACCTTCTTTGTTGCCTAGGTGACTTATTACAAGAATCCACTCAGTATCAGGAAGTAGATAAGTTTTGCAGACTTTCACACTCAGCAAAAATAGGCAGGGACAGTCAGGCCTATGGCAGACAGCCTTACCCAATAGTACATGTTCTTGATGAGATAGTAGATGGGGAGTCTTAGGTGTAGTCGCTACTTTTGTTTTCCATGTTAAAGAAATATTTCAGTCTCTTATATTGCTCTCTAGTTTTTGCTTTCTTGGCTCACCTCTATTTCTTTGATCCTCACTTGTTTGTTTCCTTTGAATTTATCAGTATTCTTTATTTGGTTTATATTCTTACCACACCACTTTTACATCATCGGTGTTGTCCATTGCTTAATCTGATTAAGAGGTATTTTTCTGTGTTCATCTTGCTTGATTTCTGTTACATTGACACTGGGAACTTCCTTTTTCCTTGAAACTCCTTATTCTTGATAGGACGAAGCTTTCTACTATTCTGACTTCTCTTGGTGAACTCATTTTATACTTTTTAAATGTTAATACTGTCTATGACATAGACTATTGTAAGAGCCTACTTAGCTACTTTTTTCCTTCATCTGACCATCCTTCCATGTCTTTTGCACTGGAGTCATATTTGTAGAGCATAAATTAGTATATCATCCTTTTTATTGCTGAATAGTATTTCATTGTATAAATTGAATGACTGCACTACAGTTTATTCATCCATTGCTCTGTTGATGGACATTTGGGTTGTTTCCAGTTTTTGGCTATTATGGATAAAGCTGGTAGAAATATTTTTGTACAAATCTTTTTATCAACATATTTTTATTTCTCTCCGGTGGAATTACTGGGTAATAGGATAGGTGTATGTTTACTTTTATAAGACACCACCAGACTTTTTTCCAAGTTGTACATTTTACAGTTGTACCAACAATGTATGAAATTTTAGGCACTAACTTCTCTTTTCTAGCAGGACCTCCTTATTACTTGTTCTTCAGCCATGATGTATTCTCTCTTACTTCTTTGATTTTACGTATGTTTATTTCTCATCTGCAGCTCTGTACCACACCACTCTGGTTTGTTTGCCTATTCTTAAATGTAAAAACCTCTACAGATCTATAATTGGAAAAGGGAGAGAGGGCGAATTACTTGTATCTCATCTGCATCAAGGCAGAGAAAACTTGAAAATCACAGTATTAGAGAACTTGTTATAATGAAATGTTTTTGTGTGTCTTTCTACCTTCTAGACCTGGTGTATTTCAAAGGTGCTTCAGGGTACAGGGTTCCTGTGAATGTCTGATTTTTATCTCAACTTTAAAATAGGTTTGAAACTGGGACGCCTGGGTGGCTCAGTTGGTTAAGCGGCTGCCTTCGGCTCAGGTCATGATCCCAGCGTCCTGGGATCGAGTCCCACATCGGGCTCCTTGCTCTGCAGGGAGCCTGCTTCTCCCTCTGCCACTCTGTCTGCCTGTGCTCGCTCACGCTCTCTCTCTCTGAGACAAATAGATAAATAAAATCTTTAAAAAAAAACAGGTTTGAAACTTATAAAAACTGTAATTGAGGAAATTCACACTCAAATCTATTTTATACCAAGTTTCCACAGCTTGAAGACTAGTATTATGTTGCCAGGTTAATTTGTTTTTGATCAAATTAAAGTTTCTCTGGCTATTTCTTTGCTTGTAGTGGTATTAAATGAAAGTGTGTCACTGATTTGATTGATTGAGGGCAGCTCTTTTTTTTTTTAATTATACAAACGAACAAGAAAAAGTGTTGGCGAGGATGTGGAGAAATAGGAACCCTTGTGCACTTTTGTTGGGAATGCAAACTGGTGCAGTCACTGTGGAAAACAGTGTGGAGGTTCCTCAGAAAGTTAAAAATAGAACTCTGCGATTCAGTAATTGCACTACTGGGTATTTACCCCCAAAATACAAGAACACTGATTTAGAGAGGTACATGCACCCTGTGCTTATTACAGCATTATTTATAATAGCCAAATTATGGAAGCAGCTCAAATGTCCATCCATAGATAAATAGGTTCAGCAGATGTGTGTGTGTGTGTGTGTGTATACATACATATATATAAAAAATGGATTAGTCATAAAAAGAATGAAATATTACTATTTGTAATGTGGATAGAACTAGAGAATATAATGCTAAGCCAAATAGTCAGAGAAAAAGAAATACTGTGTGATTTCACACTCATATGTGGAATTTAAGAAACAAAACAAACAAAAATTAGCGAGACAAATCAAAAAGCCCATTCTTAACTATAGAAAATAAACTGATAGTTAACCAGAAGGGAAGTGGGTTGGGGGATGGGTGAAATGGGTGAAGGGGATTAAGAGTACACTTACCATAGTGAGCACTGAGTAATGTGTAGAATTGTCGATCACTATATTATAGCACCTGAAAGTAATGTTAACACTGTATGTTAACTGCAGGAATTAAAATAAAAAGCTTAAAGCTTTATTAAAAAAATAAAGTACAGATGAGTATACTACATTAGCACACCTAATTGATGCTGAATCAAATGCTAGCTATTGCTTAGGCATATTTGAGCAGTACATGATCTAGTAATGACCAAAGATTCATGCAGTAACAAGTAAGTGTGTTGGAATTATGTCATGAAAATACCACATTATAGTTTATATGCTTATTTTATGTTTTGAGTGCCTCTTGTCAGATTTATGCTTAAGTTAAGGTATGGGAACAGTTTTTGGATATCATTATTAACTATGAAACAGAGGTCCTGAAACTCATTTCTTCAGTGTATAATAATTTATGAAGTATTTCTGTCTGCCAAATTCTGTTTTAGGTGCTGGTGAATAAGACAATAGCCAAATGTTGTATGGTTCATACTTTGGTGGAGGAGGGGATGCAGATAAATAAGTAAGCATAATTTCAGGCAGTACTAGGTAGGTTTTTTTTTTTTTTTTAAATCAGTTGTGGAATAAATAATACATTTTATCAATACTAAAGTAGCAATAATGGAACAGTATGACTTTGCATTATGTTAGGAATATGCTGAGAACTCTGCTAAGCGCTTTACACATATGAGTACATTTAATCCTTAGACTACTTCTGTGAAATAGGTGATATCCTTATCCTCCCTTTGCAGATGGGATAAAATGAGACATAAAGAGGTTAAATAACAGACTTAGCCTTGATGGATCTGGCATTCAGATTTTGTTTGGTTTTATATTGCTTTGTAAAAAAACTACTGCATATGCAGGCATTTTATTATGTTTCAAGATTCCATGGGTTGGCTCTGATCAATAAAGAGGTTCTTCTGCTCCATGTGATGATAGCTGGGGCTGCAGCCATTTGGGGACTTGATTGGTTTGGAAGGTTCAAGATAACTCATTCAGTTGGCTAGCAGTTGATGCTGTTAATTGGGAGCTCAGTTGGCACTGTTAACTGCATTATTTCAGTTCTCCTCTGTGTTAAAGTTTAAAGTAGTCATAGGTTCGGCTCTACTCAAAGGGAGAGGAAATAAACTCCATCTCTCAGTGAGGGAGAGGCAAGCATATACATGCAGGTAAAAAATTGGTGGTGACCATCTTTAGAGATGTCCCACCAGTTGGTTTGACCCCTCAGTTGATTGGAATCGGGATAATCAGAGAACTTCATCCATCTGAAGAATATGACAGTCAGGCTAAGACTTGATTGAACTGTTCTAGTTGATGAGTATTTCAAGTGTGATAGTAGCTTATGGTGAAAATTAGTTCGTTGGTTTAAGAATGTGAAGAATACTTTGTGGCTAGAGCAAGATGAAGGGGGTTGGCTCAGAGTGAAATGGGACAAACTATAGAAATTTTATGAATTTGATAAAGGAATGGAACTTTCATTTACAACTGTGGTTTATAATTTTTCTTCTGTGAAAGCAGTGAAGTCTAGTTCCATAATTTGCAGGTCCAGGGCCAAATGAAAATATGGAATCCTAGCCTGGGGCAGGGAAGCCATTTCCCTTCCCATAGGTCTGCTGTCTCAACTCAGCCGACGGACAACTCCCAAGGGATTGCATCCTCCATGCCAGGACTTGCTCCACACGTGAATCAGCCAGAGGAGGAGACCTTGCTGGTTTGCCTGTGGATGTGTTATGTTGATGCCAGCCTGCAATGGGGGTGGCCGGTGCCTTGTTATACCAGAGCCAGAGGGTTCAGCTGACTGAGGATCTTTCCTGGGGAGGCAGACTTACGGCTTCTTAAGAGCCCTGGCATATGCTCTGTTGTCCCAAGTGGGGTTTACTTATAAAACTCAGATTCAGAGATAAAATTATTAAACATTTTAAGATGGTGACCATAGAGCATTAAACCCTAAGCATGGGGCCTTCCTAAGGCAGGGTTCTTAGTGACTACACTGGTCATGTGCTCATGGAGCTGGTCCTGAAAGTGGTCTTACTATGGGGGTGGTGGTGGTGATGAGACCAACTTCTCTAAAGGGCCAGATAGAAAATATTTTAGGCTTCCCAGGCCATGTGGTCTATGTCATAACTTCTCAAATCTGCTCTTGTAGTGCCAAAGTATCCATACTTAATACATAAACAGATTAATGTGGCTCAAAAACAGTGGGCTAGATTTGGCTTGCTGGCTATAATTTGCCCATGTCTGATATAGATGTTACGGTAATGTACCTCAAACAGTCCTGAAGCTTGGTCCTATTGCCAGATGCTTCTAACAAACTCTTTATTTCATCCAGTCTAGAAGCAAACCCTTAGGAATGTGGTAAGGTTGTTTTGCATCACTTACTTCTACCTGGTAATCAGTCAGCCTGTTGGGCAGGGAGCCTGCTGAACCCCTAGAATTGGAGTAGAGATGAATGGGTAGTGGAATAGAGTATAACATTTTTCTGTGAGAATGGCAAAGACGAGCTTCTCATGTCTGGTAGAATCTTCATTCTGTTGGAGTGGGCTCCTCATTGAGGCCATTCTTGGCCATTTTACTTAAAATAACTATACCCTGGGGCGCCTGGGTGGCTCAGTGGGTTGAGCCTCTGCCTTCTCCTCAGGTCATGGTCTCAGGGTCCTGGGATTGAGCCCCACATTGGGCTCTCTGCCCAGTTGGGAGCCTGCTTCCCTCTCTGCCCACCTCTCTGCCTACTTATGATCTCTCTCTCTGTCAAATAAATAAAGTATTAAAAAAAAAGAAAATAAATAAAATAACTATACCCTTTTCAGAGTACTCCCTAACCCCACTTGCTGTTTTAGTTTTTTTCCATAGTACTGATCACTGTCTGATATTCTGAATATTTTGTGTATTTAATTCCTACCTCTTCCCTTCACCCCAGGTGTAAACTTCATGAGGACAGGGATTTTTGTCTCTTTTGTTTATTGCTGTATCTTTCAGTACCTGGCATATGGTAGGCATTTAGGAGTATTTGTTAAAAATGAATGAAT
Source organism: Martes martes (assembly GCF_963455335.1). NCBI lineage: Eukaryota > Metazoa > Chordata > Mammalia > Carnivora > Mustelidae > Martes > Martes martes. Next base: position 27,990,825 of record NC_137890.1, on the reverse strand, counting down.
GAGTGACTGTTGCTAGCTCAAGACCAATTTTGTACACTCAAAATCTTTATTTTATTCTGTTTTTATGCTTGTTTTTTCATTCCTACTAAGACTTGGGCTGGTGGTGGTGGTGGTGGTGGTAATTGTATGTGTATCTGTATTACCTTCCAGTTTAGTGTAAATTGTGTAGTCTTTCTGTGTGTGTGAATGTGTGTGTATGTGTATGTGATTGGCACTCCCTAGAGTTCAGTATAACCTGTGAAGCCATATGCAGTGGCCCTGCTTAGTCTCTTTTTTAATTGTGGAGTTGTGGGTACTCCTTTGATTTTCTCATCTGTTTTATATTATATTGATTACTTTATCAACTATTTTCTTTTTATTCTTTCCTTTATGTCAGACTTACATTCTAAAACATTGTCTCATTGTATATCTATTAGATATAGATATTGTATATCTATTAATAATATTTTAGAATTTTATGTCTTTTATGTATGTAAATTTAAATAGCTATGAAATACATTCTGCTGACATTTATTAAATGTAAATTTACTGACAAGATCCTTGTAATTAGGACTAGCCTAACTAGCATGTGATTGTAAATCATCCTGCATCTGTGTTTTAACAACCATGTTGTTATGGTTCCTTCCAGAGTCTGATTACTTAGCTGGAATTAAGGTGTGGATAAAATTCTTGTTAAAGACATGCTAAATGCAAGTTGGGAAATGCTGCAATGGTCTAATATTTACTATCAGATTATCTCAAAGGTTTGACTTGCTTACTTTAAGATTTGTTTGAACATGAACTGTTTAATATTTTCGAAGTTTAGGAATGTGCTCTGGTTTAGTTTGTCTATGATGTTTCTCTAGAATTACCCATTACATTATGTAAAGAAATTGTGCTGTTTCGTGTAGGCTTTGAGAGTCAGGAAATAAACTGAATGGTTTTACCTTTTTACTAATTTTGAGGTGCTTATGACTTGTAGACTTTAGATGTTAGATTGAAGAAATCCAGCAGTGACAGTTTTTATAGAACATTTGTTCTCACTTAGAGCTTTCATTTATCAACGTGACTTTTTTGTGTGATTCCCCCCCAAAAAGGAAGGGTTTTGAAATAAATCTTGACCCTTTTTAAGTTTTTGTTTGTAACCTTTAGAGAACAACATGAGCTTCTGCTTAGCTCCTCCCTGCTTGGTTTGTTATTGCCCTGCACATGAGCCATTTTTTTTTTTTTTTTTTTTAGATTTTTATTTATTTATTTGAGAGAGAGAGTGCAAGAGAGAGCACTTGCAGGGGGGAGAGGGAGAGGGAGAAGCATAAGCATACTCCTTGCTGAACAGGGAACCCGATGCAGGGCTCTATCCCAGGACCCTGAGACCATGTCCAGAGCCAAAGGTAGTCGCTTGACCAACTGAGCCACCCAGGTGCCACCATGAGCCAAATTTTGAACTATATTACTTTCGTTCTCTTGCTCTGCCCCTCTCTAACCACCACTCTAAAACATGCTTTCTGGCCTTTTGGCATTTGAACATATTATTCCCCTTTTTCCTTTTCTGCTATCTCTCTTCAGGATTAATTTCTGTTCTTTGTTCAGATCTTTTAAATGTTCTTTTTTCCAGAAAATCTTCTTTACCCGTTGCTCTCCCTCCCCCCTTCATTTCCCACCTTTTACTACCAAGTTCTGTGTGTTCTTTAACACTGTGCACTTATTCCTTTCTTTTCTTTTCTTTTTTTTTGAGATTTTATTTACTTATTTGAGAAAGAGCATGCACTAGCTGGAGGGGGGTGTGTAGGAGTAGCAGAGGGAGAAGCAGACTCCGCTGAGCAAGGATCCTGATGTGGGGCTCGGTCTTGGGACTCAGTGGGATCATGACCTGAGCCGAAGGCAGACGCTTAACCAACTGAGCCACCCAAGTACCCTGCACTTACCCCTGTCATAGTTCTTATTCCATGGTATGTGTTTTGTAAACTCAGTGGGAAATAGAGCTTAGGTTTCTCTTGTTTATTAGCATAGTTCTCAGCCAATTAAAAGTGCATACTACATACTTATTGAAGAAATAGATGAAAGTCTTTCTCAGTGACTTCAAGTGTATGCATGAGGTTACTGGTGTATTATTTTTTATTTATGAAGTGAATAGTTTTGTAGAGCTAATGTTAAAACAACAACAATGTATTGCCTAGCCTGTACAATGATATTCTTGGTGTCCATAGTTAGGGTAGGTATTTTCTTTTTAGAATAGTGTTGAGGGATTATTTAGATGAATTCTGCTGTTTTTACTGATTTGTCATCTGACTGATGGCTTATGTTTGCAAGATAGTTAACTTATGGTTAGGTTATTTGGTCTACCTATGGAAAGAAGGAAAATAAACTGTTTCCAAGTATGTAAGTTATTGATCATTTTCTTCAACCTTTTCATTTCAGAGAAGATTGACTGAAGGAGGGACTAGGAAAAAAGGACTAGGAAAAAGCTTGGAGGACAGGGGCGCCTGGGTGGCTCAGTGGGTTAATAAGCCTCTGCCTTCGGCTCAGGTCATGATCTCAGGGTCCTTGGATCGAGCCCCGGATTGGGCTCTCTGCTCAGCAGGGAGCCTGCTTCCCCCGTCTCTCTGCCTACTTGTGATCTCAATCTCTCTGTCAAATAAATAAATAAAATCTTAAAAAAAAAAAAAAAAGAAAAGCTTGGAGGACAAATTTTACTTTATTACCGGCAAACATATCAGTTAAGTTAAAATGTTACATATTATGATGTATACTATATTAATATTAATATAAAATAATGAGAAATATGAGTCTCCTTTTGTCCTCCAAGCCTTTCTCTTGGAAAGAAAAAGAAACAATCTTTTTAAGCTGCTTTAACTGTGTTTTTAACATAGATGTATATTCACTTATTTGTTGATTTATTAACCTTACAGTTGACCCTTGGACAGTGTGAGGGTTCGGGATGCTGCCTGCTTCCCCCACCCCTCGTCAGCCCAGAATGCTTGTATAACTTGACCTCCCCCAAGATTTAGCCTACTGTTGACTAGAAGCCTTAATGATTAACAAACATTTAATTATCACTTATTTTGTGTACGTATTATATACTGTATTCTTTTTTTTTTTTAAAGGTTTTATTTATTTGACATAGAGAGCACAAGTAGGCAGAGCAGCAGGCAGAGGGAGAGGGAGGAGCAGGCTCTCTGTCAAGCAGAGAGCCCAATGTGGGGCTCGATCCCAGGAACCTGGGATCATGACCTGAGCTGAAGGCAGCCGCTCAACTGACTAAGCCACCCAGGCACCCTATTATATACTGTATTCTTAACAATAAAGTAAGCTAGAGAAAAGAAAACCTTATTAAGAAAACTGAAAATATATAGTACTGTACAGTATCAGAAACAAAGCACTGTGTAAGTGGACCCACACAGTTCAAACCCATGTCGTTCAGAGCTCAGTTCCACCTTGTTACTTGCATGTCCCTTTTCCCCCGCCCAGATTGTGATCTTTGTAGTCTCACCTCTGTTGTTCAGATTTTGGCTCCTCACTTAAAGCAGTGTAACGTTGGGCCTATTACTTCACCTCTCTATGCCATTGCTTCCTCATCTATAAAGTAAGGATAGTACAGATAGAGGACCTACTTCATAGAATTTTTGTGAGGATTAAATGTATGAAAGGCACCTGATTTTTGGCCCAATCAGTAATTAGTATTTACATTTTATAACATGACAATATTGTTCACTACTGAGTCAGGTGGTGTAATTTCTATAACTTTTAGAATTTTTAATGGAGTTGCCTAATTTTTATTTCTTTATTTTTCTTTGTATCTTTGTTAATTCTTTGCATATCCTGTGGTGATTTTTCAGAATTTGCTTTTCAGCTGTATTCTTTGTATAGCCAAAAATTATTCGTTCCTCTATTTTGTTCTTTGAAGATGTTCTTTTATTTTGTTTTGTTTTTTATTTTTTCAGTGTTCCAAGATTCATTGTTTATGTACCACTCCCAGTGCTCCATGCAGTTCGTGCCCTCCTTACCCACCACCAGGCTCAACCATCCCTCCAACCCCCCAATCCCCCCAGACCCTCAGTTTGTTTCTCAAAGTCCACAGTCTCTCATGGTTCGTCTCCCTCTCTGATTTCCTGCAATTCACTTTTCCTTTCCTTCTCCTAATGTCCTCCATGTTATTCTTTATATTCCACAAGTAAGTGAAACTATATGATAATTGACTTTTTCTGCTTGACTTATTTCACTCAGCGTAATCTTCTCCACTCCCATCCATGTTGATACAAAAGTTGGGTATTCATCCATTCATTCATTCATTGATGGCTGAGTAATATTCCATTGTATATGGGGACCATATCTTCTTTACCCATTTGTCTGTTGAAGGGCATCTTGGCTCTTTGAAGATGTTCTTAGAACCCTTCCCGTTTCATCTGTACTGTTTGTTTTCTAGGCCTAGTACGGAGCTATCATACTGAGACTTTTTTTCTTCAACACTTTGGTATGTTGGATACTCTATTTCTTTTCTTTTTTTTTTTTTTTTTTAAAGATTTTATTTATTTATTTGACAGAAATCACAAGTAGGCAGAGAGGCAGGCAGAGAGAGAGAGGAGGAAGCATCTCCCCGCTGAGCAGAGAGCCCGATGCGGGGCTCGATCCCGGGACCCTGGGATCATGACCTGAACCGAAGGCAGAGGCTTTAACCCACTGAGCCATTCAGGCGCCCCGATACTCTATTTCTTGAATTCTAAGACCTATTCTGATTTTGGTTTACTCTTATTTTAGTGGGACATGTTTTCTAGTAGGTTCCTAGGAAGAGATGCCTAGAGGTAAAATTCACTCAAAAATTTTGTTGTTTTGTTTTCTGTTTACCTGCTAAGATTCTTTCTTCTCTGTCATTTTCATTGATTTCAAGGTAATTTTGCTTTACTTCCTGGAACATAGTTAGAATAGCTGCTTTAAAATACCTGCCTGGTAACTATAATCTGAGTCACCTTGGAATTGGCTTCTCTTGATTGCCTTTTCCTCAGAGACTGTTTTATATTTTCTGGTATTTTTTATTTCTAGTAATTTTGGATTTTATCCTGGATCTTCTGAGTTTTGCTGTGCTCCTCTGAGAATATAGATGTTTTTGTTTTGGAGGCAATCAACTCAGCTTTAGATTTTAAGTACTGTTTGACACTCTGTGTACAGTGCATTTGAATTATATTCAAATATAATATTAATTCCTTAGGCCTTTACTAGTCTATTTTGGGTCAATCTTACACATACATGATTCCAAAGTTAGTGATTTCTCTTCACTTTCTGGCTGGTTGGGCTCCATTTCATGCTTCCCTTGCTAGAAATAGCAGGATTTCTATTGGGTTTTTGTAGCTCAAGCTATGGTGCTTTTCCACAGCTGTGGTTCTGCCTTTGCCAAGCTGCAAAAAGAAAGGTGGGGGGTGGAGGGAATTTCTGCAGGTTGTTAACTTCCCTCCACATCCCTGTTTTTTTTCAACGATCAGATTGTTCAGACAGTTGGGTTGTTTTATGTGTTGTCTCACGTTTATAGTTGTAATCACTGGGAGGCTTGAACTGTAGGGGGCCTGTACTGCCATGCTGGAACTAGATCCCACTGTAGATTTTTGAGATGTTAATGTTTCTACTTCCTACATTAACTTTCTTCCTAATATTTTTGTTTTGTTTTTCTTTCATGTTGGAAGTTTTCTCTAAATTTGGGTCCTCCTTCTCTGCCCATATGTATTTTATAAGCTGTGTTTATGTGTTATTGACTTATTAATTGGTGGGCTTCGGTGTTGTGTTATTTCTTGGTGAACCAACCAGTTTAGTTAGGAGTGTCTGCAATTTAGTTAGGAAGCTATGGCAGTAGTTGAGCTAAGAGAGAGTGGTGGCTTGGATTTGAGTAGTGCCATTGAAGGGCAGTAGATAGGTGGATTCAAAGATATGTGCAGTGTATGTGTGTGTGTGTGTGTACTCCACTCAGCATTAGAAGTACTCATGAAGGTCATTTGGTGGCGGAGTAGATGACTACTTGTGATTTATTTATTTATTTAATTTATTTTTTGGAGGCATCTTGAAATAGAAAGAGCCTCAGTTTGGAGACAGTATAACCTGTGTTCAAATCTTGATTTTGCTTCTAACTAGGTGTGTCAGTTCAGTTAGCTCAAGTTTGTTTCACCATGCTTCTCATACTCAACCATACTCAGAAGGTTATGGTAGAGACTGAAGTTGATGATATATATAAAGTGCCTTTGTTTTTTAAACCAACGCTTAAGAGGTTTTTACTGTCAGGCATTATTCTTAGTATTTACCGGTGTTAATTTTTGTAATCCTTACAAAAACCCTATGAGTAAGTATTTCCTGTTTTAGATGATAAAACTGAAGCCTAGACAGATCACCAAGTTGGTAAGTGCTGAAGCCTAGATTTGAAACTAGAAAAATTGATTCCAACCCTCATTATTTAAACCTAGTCTGCTTCTTATTCTTAGCCCAATACAGGTGGTTGGGGATAGGCTCAGAACTATTTGTGCTAGTATTTTATTTCATTTATCTGTGTATATGCCTACACAGTGCTTTTCATTGACCTAGTTAAAAGCAAAATTTCTGTATAATGAAATACTTTCAAGTCTTTATCAGCGTTTAGTTACGCTAACCAAAGATTTCTTTTTAAAGCTAAATGCAGTCTTTTAAGAAGTAAAGCATTTAGATTACCAGGTTTTTCCCCTCCTCCAAAACTATTTGGTAAATTTTTTTTATTATGTGTGCTGAGGTTTGCTGACATTTGGAATTTGAGTATCATAGAGAACCACCTACTCAGTTTCTTTCTGGAAAGTAATTTTGCTTTGTTTTTTTCTCTCTGGAAAGTACTTTTGCTCAAGTTATAACATTTTTTTTGTCTTGTACATCTTTGTTACTAGTGCAAATCAATATAGTAATGGAATTCATTTGTGTAAATTTTTGTTAGAAAATGCCAGTCATGTCAAGTTGTGTGGAAAAATCTCAGTGTAATTGTGTTTCTGTATTGACCGGTATTTAGAAATGCGACATTACAGCGATCTCTATGAGGATGATATTATATATACAGGAATAAGGAAATACATTGAGTGAATCCGTATAGGAGTACATGATTGCTGACTTTTTTGAAAGGAACAGAGGGAGAACATGTGTATGTTTGGTTTTGAATATTAGGAAGTTATTGGGATTATGTATTTAGATTTATTAGCCAACTTTTGAGGGTTTGCTTTTTCATATAACACTGATGGATGAGTCTTTCAACTTTTGCCTGCAATGGCATCTTGGCCTTTGCTGTGCTTCCAGGATGAATCATTAACAACTTCTCTGTAATGTTTCTCTGTAATTTTATATTATTATACTTAGTATAGTTTATATTATTATACTTAGTTATTCTCTCTGTAATTTATGTTATTATACTTAGTTTTGCTTGAGGATTCTGTTTGTAGCTTCTCTGTGTTTATTGAGGGAAAACTGATGTTTCAGGTGTGGGTCCTTACTGGTCTTGGCTCTCTGCAGACTTTTATTTGCCTTTATTCTCTCTGTTGCAGCCCTAGTCACACTGTATTGTGGTCTTGCCTTAGAGCTCCTACTTGTTAGAAGCTAGAAGTACTGGGGATTGATGGGTTGGGATTTATACCCATTTCTTGCACCCAGTGTATGATCTAGAACATACTAGGCACTTAGTAAATGTTGGTTGAGGAACTGTTGGGTAACTGGCTACTGAATGGAAATGAATGATTCACAGAAAGAAGATGAGGCTCAAAACCCAGTCAGGATTTTGCAGCTAGAAGGTGGTGGAGATCTTGAATTTGTATCTTCTGGCATCAGATTATCTTCTTTTCTATTTTATTCATTTAGCAACCACCCAGTCATCTAAGAGAATGTAAAATCAGAAAGACAGTACACCACACTAATTTTTTAAATGACAAATAAATGCTTGAAATAGTAACTTTAACATTATTACAGGGGCTAGTTGCATTATGCCCTTGCAAATGAAACGAAATCATACCAATTATACACACTTCAGCTTCAATCCGGTTTGTGTGTTAGATGCAATCTCCACAGCTCTTGATTCAGTTTTAGCTAAGTCTCTTTAAAGTTAGCAGAGTAAAATAAGGACCCCTACAAAAGAAACAAAATGAATCGTCAGAGGTAGGAGGAAAACCAGAAGGAAATAGTTCTCTGGAGGCTAAAGAAAAACCAATTAGAGGTACACTAAATCGTGTTGAATGTATTAAAGATTTTCTTACAAGAAGGACTGAAAAAAAGACTTTTGGATTTAACAATTAGGAGGTAGGTGTTCTTAGCAAGAGCTCCTTGAGTAAAAGCCAGTTGGTAATAGATTGGGAGAAAATGAGAATTAAAAGTGCACAGAATAAGAATAGTGCACGCGTTCTCTCTCTCTCTCTCTCTCTCTCTCTCTCTGTCTTTTTTAGGATGTTTGTCACTGAAGGAAAGAAAGGAGAGATGGAAATAGTTCAAAAAGCACAAGGGGGAAAAACTCCTTTATTTTTAGCTGATGGCAGTTTTTCTCTTTTTTAAGTATGGCATGAATAGAATATACATGTGGGTGGAGAAAAAAACTAGTGGAGAAAGGAAGGAGAGACATAATTTAAAGCAAAACGATCCTTTGGGAGGCAGGATCTTTTCTGTACAGTTCTCTGGCATTTAGGAGCAGAGAGTATACGTTAGGATGGATGCCACAATGCTAAATTTAGAGGTGCAGGGGAGAGAAAGAAGGAATTTTTGCATGAAAACCTGTTTTCCTCTGTGAAGTAGGAAGCAAAGATTTTGACAGAGAGCTCCAAGGTTGAAAGTGAGGAATAGGAGATTGGCAGAGCTGAAACACCTGCCATGGTGAGGACTGATGGCCCTGCTGGGATTAGAATCGAAATTTGTAGTGGCCCAATCGTGTGATTTGTTTTCCTCTCTCTACCAGGAGAATTGCAGTTAGACTCATTCCAGATGGGATTCAATAGGGTAGATGTAGTTTGAGGATACAGTAAGTAGGAAATTGAGTGTGAGTGTCATGCAGGTATTTCACTTTATAATCCTGACTATGTATGATAGCAAGTGAAACACGTGGTAGTGAATGGAGGCCCCGAAGAATTGATTTAGTGGAAGTTAAGGGAGAGAGAATGGTAAAAGCCAGGAGGTTGTGACCAAGTTCTAAAATGTAGAAATCTATCTTTTTTAGTAGAAGAGGAATAAATGAGTATCATCAGATCAGGAAAGTAGTGAACTGAAGTAGTCTCTGGACCACTCAACTCTGAATATTATTACTTCCTGTCTTGTAGCTGAGGTGTTAAGTTGGTTTAGTGATCCTGTAATACAGTGGGATTTAGGGCAGGGGGGATGATAATTAGGGGTGGTTAGAGAGCTGGCTTGTAAGTCTTATTGACTGGGGAATGAGTTGTGACCCTTGTAAATAGTAGTAACAGGATGCGAGTGGGTCTGACAACCTGAATAGACAGTGTGAATTTTAAGAGAGCCTCTTGATCTAGAATTGGCAAATCTAAGAAAACTTTCCTTGTCTTCTTGTTCCCAAATAAGGGGAGCTGTGGGAGGATTAACTCTTTTGAGAGGTCTTTGAAGAATATAATGCCATCCAGGGTAAGTTAGCTTTTGATTAAATATAGGAGAAATCATTTTGTACAGTGATGGAAGGTATAGAGGTTTTTCATGATCTACAAGATTTCTAACACTGGATTGAAAATTGTTAGAACCTGGATTGTAGAGTTTAAGTTAATCTGTTGGTTTTTATATAATATATTGTTCTTTTTTCTTATTATATAGCATTTTTAACTTTAATTTTAAAGTAATTTTAGACTTACAGAGAAGTGTGGAAAAATATTGCAAAGAATTCCTATATACCATTTATCCAGTTTCCTCAAACGTTGACATTTTATTATATTTGCTCTGTGATAATCTCTTTAAATGTATGTACACATACAAACATATAACTGTTTTTTTCTGAAACATTTGAAAGTAAATAGCGGACATTCTGTCCCTTTACATCTAAATATCTCATCTCAGTGTGTATTTTCTAAAAACAAAGTCATTCTCTTATAAACTACAGTGCAAATTACTGAAGTCAGTTATAGTGGTATAATAATATAACCTGTAAACAAAGTTCATCAGTTTCCCAAAGATCTTTTAGAGTGAAAGAAGATACATTTTTTACAATATCAGGATTTAGTTCTTGATTAAATATTGTGCGTATTGTGTCTGTTAGTCTTTTTTTTTTTTTTAAGATTTTATTTATTTATTTGACAGAGAGATCACAAGTAGGCAGAGAGGCAGGCAGAGAGAGGAGGGGGAAGCAGGCTCCCTGCTGAGCAGAGAGTCAGATGCGGGGCTCTATCCCAGGACCCTCAGATCATGACCTGAGCCGGAAGGCAGAGACTTACTTAACCCACTGAGCCACCCAGGCGCCCCTCTGTTAGTCTTTTTTAATCTTTTTAGTCTTTCATGACAATGTTTTGGAGAGATTTGCATTGGCTGTTTCATGATATACCCTACAAATGTCCTTTTTTTTTTTCTAATTTTCACCCATTGGCTTTAGAGTTCATTGGTTATTATTGCCTGAAAAATAGTTGTAACTATGATGGGTGTCAAATGGTGATTTCCTAATTCTTTCATTTCTTCTACCTTTATTTAGAATTCTATAAGGAGACATTTTACTTTCGTCCTGTTTATTTATTTATTTATATCAGTGTGAATGGGATTCTTATTTTATTCTACTAGTTATAATCCGATGCTATTATCATTTATTATGAGGCTCAGCTCATCTCAGGTTTGACCAGAGGGTGCCTTTTGCATCGCCCTCTATGTCCTTTGATATGTCCCCATCATGTTTGTACTTTCCTACCATACAGCATCTAGATAACGTGAAGTATCTGATTTCTTAAGAGTTCGGTTTGGGTTGAAGAAGTGCTGTTTACACTTACACATAGGGCTGTAGTGGAAGCACACTGACCAACACAACAGTTACTGCTGCAGTAGCTTAGTACTGCTGTACTGGGTGCTTAATGAGGATTTTCTCATGGAGTTGTTTGTGGAAAGTTGGGAGTCCTTTATCAGCTGGGTCGTTGAATACAGCAGTTGGAACATTGGTGGCATGTTGCTGACAGTGTTACTGTGCCATCCTTACAATTGCAGTATGAAGGGCTAGATAGTATTACTGTGAAAAAAAAAATGCCTTTGTAGATTAGGTAGGTGAATATGTAATGTGATTAGCAAAGGCAAAAAGACACCATGAAGAAAAATCTGCTAATAGATGGAGAAGAGACAAAGAAAAAGCACTTATGAGCCATTTTGACCTTTAAAATGGATTTCATTAGGGAATCATCACACTAAAATGGATACATGTTGGTATTTACTACAGATAACTGATTGATGGAAAATAAAAAACATGATCACATCAGGGTTTATGTGCCTGACTTTCTTTTCTTGTAAAGATAATGGTTATAAAAGGTTATTGAATGGATGTAGAGTCTGTGGTAATTTTTTTCTTTCAGTATCATTAAGAAATTTTACAGTGTCAGTTTTCTGACTTAGAGAAACTTACTCCATTAGGCACAGATGGAAATCTTTAATGTAAGTAAGAGAAACTTACTCCATTAGGCACAGATGGAAATCTTTAATGTATCTTACATTAAGAACAGAAAAGAATGCTTCTTACTTTCATCTCAGTTCTAGAGAACTTAGAAAAAGTGGAAAAGTAAAAAAGAAACAAAAAATATAGACAATTTGCAAGCATTCATGCTGCCCATTTTTTAAGCTGTCATTTTGTAACTTTTTCTTAATTTAAAAATAGAATAATTTGATTTAGCACACACGATTTTGTTACTTTTTAAATACAATATCATGACCATTTCCTTATGTCATTAAGTATCTTGTTAGAAACACCATCTTAAACGGCCATATAGTGTTCCATTATATTGATACTGTGTGTTTATTATACTCTTTTGGATGACTAGATTGTTTATAGTTTTCCATTATCATAGAACTGTGGTTGACCAGCTTTATAAAGAATCCCGTTTTAAGTTTCTGATTAGTTAGTGTGTAGTCTCAAAATAAATGTGTTTTTGTAATGATCTTTTTAATTTTTTTAGAAAGTGATGCATACTGATTTTTAAAAATACAGGCAGTGTAAGTACAAAGAAAGAAGCAATCTAGGCATCCATACCTTACCAGTCAGAAATAACTTAGGTCAGCATTTGGTGAGGGTGATCTCATTTGTGGTTATAGAATGTTATAAAAAGAGGATAATGCTATTTATGCTGTTTTAAAAAATGAAAACATGAAATATGATTTTGTTTGAATTTAATACCAAGGAAAAATATCGTAAAGAACTGTTGAATTCTAGATTAAGGTTTCTTTAATACAGAGCCATTAGGTTATGTAAGATTTCACTAAAATTAAGAAAAATACAAAGACCAGTAAGAACTTAGGGTAATTTAAAAAGCAGTATATTTTAATTTTAGATATTAGAGAGTAAATCCCTGCTGTGATAGATGAGGTGAGTGATACTAATGCTTTCTCTCCTCTCTTTTTCCTGTTTCCTGATTTTTATGTTGCATGCATTTTTACTTTTTCAGGGTGTAGGTTTCCTTTCTCTTTGCCAGCCCTATAGTCTTTAGCTCTATATTTAGCATTAGTTCTGTATTTAAGAGGATTCAGTGCTAGCCACCGTATCTTTTCTTTTTCTTTGATTAATTTTCTGATTGCCTGGTTTTCATTATGAAGTAATTTTTTTTCAAGGAGTCATGGGCATTTTAAATACTTTATACATGGAAACGACTTGGCTAACTCAACTTTTTTTTTTTTTTAATAAAGATTTTTATTTATTTATTTGACAGACAGAGATCACAGGTAGGCAGAGAGGCAGGCAGAGAGAGAGGAAGGGAAGCAGGCTTCCCGCTGAGCAGAGAGCCGGATGCGGGGCTCGATCCCAGGACCCTGGGATCATGACCTGAGCTGAAGGCAGAGGCTTTAACCCACTGAGCCACCCAGGTTCCCCAGCTCAACTTTTTTAAAAAATGTAAACATTAACATGGAGACATTGGAAGTTGGAGAGAAGTGAGTTGGGGGAAATCAGAGGGGGAGACGAACCATGAGAGACTGTGGACTCTGAGAAACAAACTGAGGATTTTGAAGGGGGGGGTAGGGGGTTAGGTGAGCCTGGTGAGTATTAAGGAGGGCACATATTGCAGGGAGCAGTGGGTGTGGTGCATAAACAATGAATCTTGGAACACTGAAAAAAAATTAAAATAAAGTAAATTGCTTAATGGAAAAAAATAAAATTATGAAACATTTCAAATATAAAGAAAAGTACAGAAAATAATATAAAGATAGTTTTATATCCACTGTGGAGATAATGGCAAATGGGGTAATAGGATTTTGGCATAGATGTTTCAGGTTTTGAACATTTTTTGCTTGCTTTTAAAAAAATTCTTTTTTTTTTTTTAAAGTTTTATTTATTTATTTATTTGACAGAGAGAGAGATCACAAGTAGGCAGAGAGGCAGGCAAAGAGAGAGAGAGAGGGAAGCAGGCTCCCTGCCGAGCAGAGAGCCCGATGTGGGACTTGATCCCAGGACCCTGAGATCATGACCCGAGCCCAAGGCAGCGGCTTAATCCACTGAGCCACCCAGGCGCCCCTAAAAAAAATTTTTTTTAAGATTTTATTTATTTAATCTTTTGACAGAGATCACAAGTAGGCAGAGAGGCAGGCAGAGAGAGAGTGGGGGAAGCAGGCTCCCCACTGAGCAGAGAGCCCAACATGGGGCTTGATCCTAGGACCCGGAGATTATTACCTGAGCTGAAGGCAGAGGCTTAACCCACTGAGCCACCCAGGCGCCCCTTGCTTTTTTTTTTAAAAGGAAGATAATTTTAAAGCCTTATATTCATGCCTCTCCCTTCTTCCTGGAACACTATCTTGAAATTGATTTATATAATTTTTGTGATATTTATACTACATGAAATAGACACTTTAGTTTTAGATTATGTGAAAATGTATTTGTTACATTTTGAAAATTGAAATACGTATTGAAAATACATTGTGTTTGTATTTGCTGTTTATCCTTCCCCAGCTTGCTTTATTCATCTAGCAGATTCATTTAGATCTGATCTACCAATTTGAAAATCGTGGAGTAATGCTTATTTTCTACTGGCAGACAGTTGTTTTCAGTATTTTGCTATTACAAATAGTACTTCTGTGAGCATTCTTGTACATGTATCTTAATGTCCAAGTGTGGGAGTTTTCCAGTGTTGATATCTGGAAGTAGAATCATTGCATCCTACACTCCTTCAGCCTTACTAGGAATTGCCACATTGCTCTTCAGGGCAGTTGAGTGATTTCATACTCTTATTAGTTTGAGTCCCAACTCCATCCTTTTTAACAGACAGTTTCTGCTCTTTTCATTATTAGGAATATTTTCTTTTATAATTTAATAATTTATATTCCTATGGTAGTACTGTTTTATTTCCTTTCTCCAGTAACATTTGTTTTTCTAGAGTATTCATTTCTACTAGCCTTTATCAAAACATCACCCCCTTTATGACCTATTTTTGGTTCTGTACCTGTATTCTTTTGTAGTAAATTACTTTTTGATGAATAAAAATCCTGTGTATGACTCTTTGTTACTGTTCTGTGCTCTAAGTCACTGATGCTCCTCCTATCAACGTATGCAGAGTCTCAGGTAGTTTATCTCTAATTCAGTGACCTCAGTGATCTTAGCTTTGCTAACATTGATTTTTGTTGTGGGAGAGGATAGCTGCTTGTGATTTTTGTGAATTTCTTTGTTGTTGGCTATCTTGTCTAACTGTGGTAAAAAGGGCTGTCTCTAGTTGTTCTAAAGACTTGAATGATGTGGGATTGGAATTTATTTTCTTGTTTAGGATGTACAATTCAGGGTTTTTGTTTTGTTTTAAACATGGTTTGAGGGGCGCCTTGGTGGCTCAGTCGGTTAAACCTCTGCCTTCGGCTCAGGTCATGATCTCAGGGTCCTGGGATCGAGCCCCCATTGGGCTCTCTGCTCGGCAGGGAAACTGCTTCCCTCCCCCTGTATCTCTGCCTGCCTCTCTGCCTCCTTGTGATCTCTCTCTGTCAAATAAATAAATAAAATCTTAAAAAAAAAACATGGTTTGATATGGTAAGCTTTTAGGCCCAACATTTGCTTATTAAGTTACGGTGAGTGCCCATAAAGTTGAATGATTAAATAAATATTTCAGGTTTCTACTATGTGTAAAGCACTGAGGAAATTGTAATAATAAATGAGGATGATTCTTGATCTTGAGTTGTTCCGTGCATCCATTAGTTGACTAGGCTACCTTCCGCATTTTGGTAAAAGAAAAACTGGGAGGCTTAGAAAACAGTGAAGTTTACTGGAAGCTCTAAACTTGGCTACCTGTATTAGGAGATACCAGGATGAATAAAGCATACTTACTAAATTTCAGATGGTTATGATCTGATTGGAAAGGTAGAAACATCCCCAAATCTAATTAGAGGTTGCCAAGGGTCCCTAGTCCCCAGGGCATCATGAAGCACATGCAAACTTGCAAGAAGTAGTTTCCTGGAAGGAGATGGTTGCAATTAGAATTTACTAGCTCTTGTTGTTTTTTTTTTTTTAATTTTTTTTTTTTTTAAGATTTTATTTCTTTATCTGACAGAGAGAAATCACGAGTAGGCAGAGAGACAGACAGAGGTGGGGGTGGGTGGGAAGCAGGCTCCCTGCCAAGCAGAGAGCCCGATGTGGGACTTGATCCCAGGACTCTGGGATCATGACCTGAGCTGAAGGCAGAGGCTTAACCCACTGAGCCACCCAGGTGCCCCCTAGTTTTGCTT
This sequence comes from Martes martes, assembly GCF_963455335.1. Classification (NCBI taxonomy): domain Eukaryota; kingdom Metazoa; phylum Chordata; class Mammalia; order Carnivora; family Mustelidae; genus Martes; species Martes martes. The sequence goes on along the minus strand of NC_137890.1, from coordinate 27,975,012 downwards.
TTAAAAGCTCTTGATGTTCAGACTCTGATTGCTGAAAGGGTCTTATTTCATGTCTGATGATGTGTATCTTGATGTTTTTATTCTCTTTTTAATGTCTGAGATCTCAGTTTGTTATTATGAAGCATACTCTGTAGCCAGTTTTGCTTTTTAAACTTTATCAAATACCACATTTGCTTATTTTGGTGCATGCAAATCAGAAAATCTATCAGTGCCTTCTTATTTAATTTGATTAAGGAAACAAAACATTTCATTACAAGTTAACATTATATTATCAATGGCAATATATTGTTATTATATTATTAATGCCTATGTTAGAATACTAGTATGTTAGCTTGTAAAAATCAGGCCACTGGAATATTTTGAAAACTGAGGATTTGAATAATTTTATCAATTCAAACATTAAAATTTTTTTCTGCTTTTAAAAATGCATAGGAACACCTTTTTCATTGGGGTTTCTAAATTATGAGCCCTAGGACACTTAAGGAAATCTTAAACACTGGAATTTCTCCGCATCTTTGTTTCTAAGAAAGAATATTTTAATGGAAGTTGGGTTTGTCTTAGAAATTGCTATCTGTGTTACTCTAGACGAATAATAAAAAGTGCGATGGTGTTTCCTCAACCGCGTTAAGGAAAATGACGGTCTCATCTCTCTCCCAGCTGTATCTGTTTTTTTCTAGTCATCAGTCCTCCTCCCCCCCCCCCCCCCCCATTTATAACACCTTGGGTATCCTTTAAGTGAATCATCTTAGGTTATCTTATTCCCCACCCTGGACCCAGGCACCCTGCCCAGAAGTAACTCCATGCTGGTTGGGAACCAGTTGCTGTGCCAAAGGAGAGAATCATCCTAATTGATGTAGTCAGTCAGGGGCTGGTCCTTGAGTGGGATGGGCTCAGTCTTACCTAAATTACTGTGAATCTGTAATGAAAGAAGGATGGAAGGGATTTTAGAAAGACCATCGCATGTCTACCACAGATACCCTAGATGCTTAAGACCGTAGTATAATCACTAACAGATCTCAAAAAGTTACTTGCATTGATCAAGTCAAGATAGAATAGAGACAGAAATCCAAGTTAGTGGCCAGACAAAAAAGCAACCTTTATAAAGCAAACCTAAAATATTGTTACATGTAACACATTTTGGTATAAAATGCAAATATGAGGCTGAACATCTTACTCTGATGAACTGTATAGACATTTACGGCATATATTATGGTCTTTTCATACTAAATTGATGTGAGCTAGATTGTTAGATAGGAGACTTTGAGAAGGTCTGTGAAGGCTGACAAGCAGTTACCTGAAGACAGACATCTTTAGATGAAAGAAAGTAATGAGAAGGCATCAATCCAGCATGCTTAAATATTTTTCTCTCCTTCTGTCCCCCTCCTCCTCCTTTTTTTTGAGGACTGTGAGGTCAGGGAAGTTGTTAACAGTCTGAGTTAAGATCATAATGACCTATAGGTAAGGAGATAGACTTGTAGGACACATTTGTAATAAATCAATATTAGGTAAGATCCATGTAAGCTGAATAGACTGAAAAAAAATCTTACTATTTATAACAATTTAAGAATTAGGTCACACATTTGTTGTTAATTAAAGAGCTATGAATGCAACTAATGAGGGGGCCCTATAGGACCCTTCAAATTGGGGTGCCTGGGTGGCTCAGTTGTTAAGTGTCCGCCTTGCTCAGGTGAGTCCTGCGTCAGGCTCTCTGCTCAGCCGGGGAGCCTGCTTCTCCCTCCCCTTCTGCCTACCACTCTGCCTGCTTGTGCTCTCTCTGTGTCAAATAAATAAGTAAAATCTTAAAAACGAAACAAAACCAAAACAAACCCTTCGTATTTAAAGAGGGAATCTTAGCGTCTAGTATATTTACATCTCAACTTTAGCTTATGAAAAAAAAATTAACCAAAGGGTGGCTGCTTTTGAAAATAGAACTTTATAAAATCTTTACCCCATCTGTTTAGCTTCTTTGTTCTTTGCTGGTCTTAGGGATGTAAATATGCTCCAACTTTTTGTCCTTCAGTTTACTTAGTAACTAGCTCTTAAAGACTTCAAAGTACATAGGTTAGCAAGGTTATTCTCTCTCAAGGCTTCCAATTTTACACTGTTTGACTGGTGATCTATCTTTAAAAGAATTAAAATTCTTTTTAATTTTAACCAAAGCTGACTTCAGATACTTTGGAGCTTTCATTTTGATAATTCTCTGCAAGGCAGATATAACCTTCATTGTGTAAAACTCTTACTGCAGCTGGGAAAACAGATTGTAAATGAATGATTACATAAATAGTTTTTGCGATAGGTATTCTGAAGAATAGGGTGCTTTAGGATTACATCAGAGTCCTCTTCTACTTTTGGGAGATGGGAAAGGCTTTTGTGAGAACTTGATTTTAATCTGAGATCTGAATGGTAATGTATGAGTTAGCTAGGCAATATAATGTGTGGTGTGGAAGGGAAATAATTGGTCATATATAGCCCACAGTTTTTTGTTTGTTTGTTTTTGTATGTGATTATGTTTAATGTTTCAAGAAATGAATTAATACTAATAAGTGGATGTATAGGTCTGAAGCTCAAATAGTCTAGTCTGGCAGTATACATTTTGCCTTCTATTCTTTAATCATTCTGTTGTCCTGTTAATTATCCCTCTCCTGATTAATCCTTAAAAAAAACAGATAAAGATTCTTTATTACATTTTTCAAGTGTCTATTTTTTTTGCTACAATTCCAGATTGTTATTTTTAATAGAAAATTGCATATACATAAACCTAGGGGAACTATTATAATGATATTATGTAATATTTTATGTTGGAGAAAGCTTTTTATCATACAATACAGTGCTTACCTTTATTACCTCATTGCTTCTGAGATACCAAGACAGAAACTAGAGGTTTCATTTTTTTTTTTTTTTGCATTTTGGGTTTATTAAAAGTTAAAAATTTCAAATTAATTTATGCTTAGTGTAAAAAATTCAAATAGAGAACGATGAAGTCACTTTCCTTACCTGCAGCTCTTTGCTGTTTCTTGCTTATCTTTCCAGAAATTTGACTGCACATATGTGTATTACACAAATAACATCTCTCTTATTATTTTAAACATTCAGTTACACTGTGTGTACTCTTGCATGTTTTTTTTTTTTTAGTTGACACATTGTGAGCAGACGATAGCAATTTTAAAATGAAACAACCCCCCCCCCCAAATGAAACAACCCTTACTTACTTAAACGGTTAGTTGTGCCTTGATAAAATATCTGATGAGGCTTGGTTTTGAACAGGTTTTTTTTTTTGCAGACTTGTTCAGGTGGTGGAGCATCTGGAGCTCATGGTACTTTTTGTGGAACACCATGAATTAATGATATTCTTTCATACTAAGAAGAAAGGTTTTACTTGCAGAAGTATGTTTATAATATGAAATATAAAGCCAAACCAGAATTCTGTACTTTCAAGAGAAGAAACTGAAAACTGGGCATGATTGCCAACTCACAGTTTTTTGTTTTTTGTTTTTTTAATTAATACTCATTTATTGCTTATACATTCTTCCCTAATTGTTTACGTTTTTGCTTTATCATAAGCTAGCTCTCATTAGTGGAAAAATGTCCAGAGACAGCAAAGTTTTAGTGTAAAAATCGCTAAAATTAAGACAATTCCGTGAATGTACTTAATAGTGTGTTTATGTACATTAGGAAGACTACTGTAATTTAGTTTTATTGGTAGACAATCTAGCTTCATTTGCCAAGCAGCAGTGCTTTGTGGGAACATGTCTTCTGAGCATATTGGTTTCGATCACTTGGCTCTCTGCAGGGATTTCTTAGCTCCTGCTATTACCTTATCCCTAGCAGCACAGTTAAGATAGCTCACTTCATTCTTGGGTGATTAAAATAGGTAGCTTGACTCTACCAGTGGATTTTATTGCAACTCTAATTTGTTTTTTCCTCTAATTCAGGTGTTAAATAAGGCAACATAGAATGATAGAGACTACCATAGGTTTTTGCTAGAGCCTTATCATCTTAGAGTTCAAAGGAGCCTTTGTGATCTATTAATATCATACAAAGGGCAAAAATCCCATTATATGTACGTTGGCCATTCAATTTTCTTGAGAATGGAAGGGGTGGAGAAAATGCTAAATTGAATGGAGCCCTGAAGTAATAGGTGTGAAGTAGGACTGTCATCCTAGGTATATAGCAGCCTTGAAGGAGTCATCCAAAATCTGCCTGAAGGTATTTGTTGCCCTACAGAAAAGCTAGTGTTCTAATAATTTAAAAGATCTAATGGGGGAAAAAAGATCTAATTAAAATTTTAAAGATTTATTGAGTTAACATTTAACTTATTGCAACTACGAACTTTTCTTTCCAGTTTTTGTCTTTTGGTACTAAATGTAGTCAGAATATGGCAGTATACAAAATACCTCTTCACATACTTTTTTTTTTTTTTTTTTTAAACAACCTACAGTTTTTTTTCCCAAACACTGCTTGCTGAACAACACTTTATAGTACCTCCATACATTGCCATTTTGATGTATTTAGAAAACATTTAGTGAGGTCTCGAGCTTCTCAAAAGCAAAGGTTACAGTTACTATCTTTTATCATCTTAAGATAGACTGAAGTGCTACAGTAAAGGAGAGCTGCCAATTAAAGGAAACCAAACTGTAGTTTACACATGGGAAGGCTGGATTTCCAGCCAGATTTAATCATAATGCTTATGGTTGTCTTACCATTAAAAGTGATTGATATACATCAAGTCAGGACTAACTACAGACACATTTAAGACAGCCAGCCCTCTTGTCATCCTTTTATCCTTCATTCTAAAAAATGGTGGCTCTATACACAACTTTTCATCACCCTGGTCACTATATTAAAGACATTTTTAGTATTCATATGTTGTTGCCCATGTTTTTTCCAGAAGGCTCAAAAATAGAACAAGCTAGGAAGATAACTTTTGAGGTAATGTGTGGACAGGTTACAGAGCCTGGTTCATATATATATATATATGTATACATATATACATATTGTATATATGTAATTCCCACCCCACTTATCTCTGCCCCCCCCTTGTTTTGGCTATTTATGATAATCCTGAAAGAATGTAAAATAGAACCATTGAATAGCATGAATAAGGAAAAATTTCCACAAATGGCATTAATTTGGTGAACATGTAGTTTGATTTTAACTTTTGAATGAATTTAGTTAAAAGGCAATCAGAGCATATTAATTTATAGAGGCACCAAAGATACCAAAATTAAAAAGTTGAGGGGCGCCTGGGTGGCTCAGTGGGTTAAAGCCTCTGCCTTCAGCTCAGGTCATGATCCCAGGGTCCTGGGATCGAGCCCCGCATTGGGCTCTCTGCTTGGCGGGGAGCCTGCCTCCTCCTCTCCCTCTCTGCCTACTTGTGATCTCTGTCTGTCAAATAAATAAATAAATAACTTTAAAAAAAAAAGTTGAATTTTGGAAGTTCTCTGTTAGAGAGGTAGATATTATTGACTGAGTTATTGGGTTTTACTGTTGATACATGGCAAATGTTCACTGTATATTAAAATTTTGTAAAAATGAAACTGTGAAATGTGAGATAGAGCAGTTGAAATAATTTAGGGTGTGTTTTACAAGTTCCAAGGCTTTACTTCTGAGATCATATGTAAAAGTATCTGTAGTTACTCTTTTTTGTTGGTTTGTTTTTAAAGATTTTGTTTACTTATCTGAGTGAGAGCATGAGCGGGAGAGCAGAGGGAGAGGGAGAAGCAGACTTCCTGGTGAGCAGGGAGCCCCTAGCGGGGCTTGATCCCAGAACCCAGGATCACAACCTGAGCTGAAGGTAGACGCTTAACTGACTGAGCCACCCAGGTGCCCCAATGTAATTACTCTTTTTATTGCAGTTATTTGAATACATTTTTAAAAAAATAGTTATTTTAGAAAGACAGCTCACAAGCACGGGAAGAGGCCAAGGCGGGGGAAGAGAGAGAGCAAGCAGATTCTCCCCACCGAGCCCAATGGTGGGGAGGTGGGGGCTCCATTCTGGGACCCTGAGATTATGACTTGAGCTGAAATCAGGAGTCAGCCACTTAACGAACTGAACCAGGCACCCCTAAAAACATTTTGAAAGGTTTTAAAAATGAGTTGGTCATTCTGGGGAGCACATTTATGTATTTGTTATGGTAGGGAGTATTTCCTATGAGGAACCAGAGGAGAGCAACTTTGTCATACAGGATCTTTTTCCTTAGTACAGTTCATCCACATTTGCAGCATTAAGGGTAGAGATGGAACAGTGGTTTCCTTTTTTTTTTTTAAGATTTTATTTATTTATTTGACAGAGATCATAAGTAGGCAGAGAGGCAGGCAGAGAGAGAGAGAGGGGGAAGCAGGCTCCGTGCTGAGCAGAGCCTGATGCGGGGCTCGATCCCACGACCCTGAGAGCATGACCTGAGCTGAAGGCAGAGGCTTTAACCCACTGAGCCACCCAGGCACCCGGTTTCCTTTTTTTGACACCATCACTGTTAATTGTTTAGTTGATAATGCTACGTATATATCTATACTTTACTTTTATTTGCCTTAACTTGCTCATCTAACATTTTTGCTCTTTGAAGTATGATCAGAGATGACTGAGTTAGGAATTCTCCAGGGTACTTTGTTACAGGAGACATGGAAGATGCTTGGTGACACTGAGACAGCATACAGGTAGTCAGGAGAATGCTCATGTAGTGCCAACTTAGAAAACTGTGGCAAGTAAATACAAACCTTCTAGAAAATTCACTTTATGATTGTTTGACCTTACAACACAGTTTCTGTGACAGAATTTTATTACCTAAACCTTGGTGCTATGGAAAAAAACCTGTCTTAGAAACTTGAGAAATGATTTTAGATATGTTTATGGCAGTTCTGGTAAAATAAAATTTATGAACTCACAGAAGTACTGTGCTAGTGTGATCACTCACTAAGACATGCAAACAGCAGTGAAGTAAATTTTACTTCGTATGTATTTAGAGGCAAATGAATGACTGTTTATTGGACTGATAGCACCAAATTATTTCAGGCCACGAAATAAAGCATATTAAATTAAAGGGGAAGAAGGAAGAAACTAGTATTTCCTGTGTGCTAGGTGTTAGTGCTAGATGCTTTTCAAATATTATTTTACAATTCTGTGAGGATTTTGACTGCATTTAGAACTTAGACTTGAAACACGGAGGCACAGAGAAGAGGTTTATCAAAGCTCCTAAAAGGCAGAGCAAGAATTTGCATGCTTCCCTCCCCCCCCCCGCCCCCACCACATCACAAAACTCAGATTTGTGTGTGTACAGATTTGGTCTGTGCCAAAATTTATTTGGGGGATTATTTTTAACATGGAATTTCTTAAAGGACAAGAATAAATTAAAATATGAAAATCGAATAATGTTGAAGGCCTGTAGTATTTCTTCAAACCAAGATTCTGGTGGATTTTTAAAAATGTCTTTAAAAATTTAATAATAACTCTTTTCCAAGTATATCTAAGGATCAGTTATAGTACCTTTTTGATGAGCCACTTTTTAAAGTATTGATGCTTTTGGTTGACCTACAGTTAGGTTGCCTACATGTAGTTATTATCACTGCCTAACAAATGAGCATTTAAAAGATTACTTATAAAGTAAGAAGTCTATAGTCCTTCCACTTAGGTTTGGTTCTTGGCCTTACCCTTCCTAGCTGTTTTGATGTCTGGCAAGTTACTGTAGGTGTCTACACTTCAGTAGGTTGTTTCCACTCCCACCCCCATTTTAATCTGTCAAATGGGGATGACGTTCTCTATTTCATAGATTTGTTTGAGGATTAAATGAGTTAAATGATTGCATATCCAGCATAATTATCTTGCACTTCCTGAGCTTTCAATAAATTTGTTGTGTTGAAGGACATCTTCCAGGATTTTGTATACACACTGATTCATCTTGCTTTATAAGTAACTCTTTTGGTACTTGAGAAGACCTCCTTTAGAGTATTTTACATTTTTGGAATGTTTATTATTATTTCATTTTATTAATTCAGGTTACATTTTCAATTATTCTAGTTACTAGTGTAATAGAAATGGTACGGTGGTTTAATTACTAGATGCTTTTCTTTTTTTTTTTTCAAGATTTTATTATTTTATTTGACAGATCACAAGTAGGTGGAGAGGCAGGCAGAGGGGGTGGGGGAAGCAGGCTCCCTGCTGAGCAGAGAACCCAATGCAGGGCTCCATCCCCGATTGCTGGGATCATGACCTGAGCCAAAGGCAGAGGTTTTTTTTTTTTTTTTTTTTTTTTTAAGATTTTATTTATTTATTTGTCAGAGAGAGAGAGAGAGAGAGTGAGCACAGGCAGACAGAGTGGCAGAGGGAGAAGCAGGCTCCCTGTGGAGCAAGGAGCCCGATGTGGGACTCGATCCCAGGACGCTGGGATCATGAGAGCTGAAGGCAGCCGCTTAACCAACTGAGCCACCCAGGCGTCCCAAAGGCAGAGGTTTTAACCCACTGATCCACCCAGGCTCCCTGATGCTTTACTTTTCTTTGTAGTACACAGTGATTAATATATTGTCAATATTTACTGTAAGATTGAATGAATTTGAATCTGTTTGTAGTCATGATTTTTTTCTTTATAAATTCTCAATTTGAACTTCCTTTTCTATTGTAAAGAAACTACCAAAATCTAAATTTCTTAATGACTACTTTAGTCTCTTAAAAATTTTGTTCTTTTTAAATATTATTTCACTTTGTTTTTAGCTAAAAGGTGATCCTTTGCTTGAAATAATCTTTAAAAATTTCCTTAAAATTTTTAAAAATAATAATCCGAATGACATTAATGTTTCTTTTTCTGTGTTCTCATAGCTTCACAATGAAGAGGATAATTCAGAGTCATCTGCTGTAGAGCAACCATCAACTTCAAACGCAACGCCGCAGAGCGTTCAGACTGCTCCTTCAGCATCAGTACTTGAAACGGACTCTTCTCCACCACCTTACAGTAGTATTACTGTGGAAGTACCTACAACTTCAGGTATTATTTTTAGTATGAGACAGCTAGTAATATTTTTAGTACTCAGTTGTTTTTTTTTTAAACCAGTACGGTTTTATTTATTTATAGAGTCTCTTAACATCTTCCAGGTTTAATGATTTTTTTTTTTTTTACAAAAAAAACTATCCAAAGGATAGTTTGTAAAATATTAACTCAGATATTACTTGTCTCATATTGTTGTTTTCAAAAAAAAATTAGAAGTGTAAACTTTTCTATGCTTACTAGAATCTGTTTCCAATGGAGTGGCATATTCCTTTTGCAAAAAATAAATAAATGTGTGTGTATGTGTGTGTATATGTGTGTGTGTGTGTATATATATATGTGTGTGTGTATATATAAATTTATGTGTATAGATGCACATTTATCTATAGATATATAGATATACATATAGATATATGCATGTGTGTGTGTGTATGTGTGTGTATACACATATGTATTTGTGTTTGTGTATACCTACCTACATAGTTACAAAATAAGGTGTGAGCGGACATGTGGTATGTGTGAACGGAGGTGAAGGGTATACATAAGACAACCATATACACATGGTAATAATTCCTGGACACAAGGCAGTGTTTCCTGCTTCCTACTATTCATTTTATCCTTTCTGGTCATTCTAAAGAACTACCCTTATTTTTTTCTCTGGCCACAATTAATATTTTCCCAGTAATGCTAAGTTAATCATCATACAATTTATTTTTTATTTTTTACTTATATTCCTGTTACATTAGTTTCAGGCATACAATGTAGTGATTTAAAAGTTCTATATTTTGCTTAGTGCTCATCATAATAAATGTACTCTCTATCTCCTTCCTGTTTCACTCATCCCTCTACTCACATCCCCTCTGCTAACCATCTTATTTATTCTCTGTGGTTAATAGTCTGTTTATTGATTTGTCTCTGTTTTGTTTCTTAAATTCCACATATGAGTGAAATTCTCTGGTATCTTGTCTTTAACTTATTTAGGTTAGCATTGTACAGTCTGGCTCCATCCATGTTGTTGTAAATGGCAAATTTCATTTTTTTTTAAAAAAAGCTGAGTAATAATTCCATTGTGTGTGTGTGTGTGTGTGTATCTTCTTTATCCACTCATCTGTCTGTGGACACTAGGGCTGCCTCTATAATTTGACTGTTGTAAATAATGTTTGGGTAAATACCCAGTTATGTGATTACTGGATTGGGTAGTCTCTCTCTCTCTTTTTTTAAATTTTTTTTTTTTTAAAGATTTTATTTATTTATTTGAAAGAGAAAGAGAGCATAAGCACAGGAGAAGCAGCAGAGGGAGAAGAGGAAGCAGGCTCCCCACTGAGCAGGGAGCCCAATGTGGTGCTCAATCCCAGGAACCTGAGATCATGACCTCAGGCCAAGGCAGACGCTTAACTGACTGAGCCACCCAGGTGGCCCAGGGTAGTTCTATTTTTAATTTTTTTACTCTCCATATTGCACTGGTTTTCATTCCCACCAGCAGTGCATGATGGTTCCTTTTTCTCCACATCCTCACCAACACTTGTTTCTTAAAGTTAATCATTATATAATCAAAAAATATTTAAAATATGTTTTTGTATACTATTATAAATAATCTCTAAATATTTTATATGTTCATTATGAAACATTTTTTAAACCTGTTATAAAAAAAACTTTAGTGTTAAAAAACCCTTCACTAGAGTATTTCATCTTTCTTATTTCTTATTCTGTAATTAGTATCATTATTTCTCTTAAAATCATCCCAGCTTTCTCTGGTTACTGTGGTTTTAAACTAGATCGTAGAGGTTGCATAAAAAGACCAAACCGTTTACTTTTTTCATTTATAATATTATGCAGTTACTGAAAATCATCTTCTGTATGAAGGTATTCTCACTAATAAGTTAGCAGATGCTTCTTTTATTTGTATATAATGTTTATTTGATCACTATGCTTGTTTAGTGACCAGTTTGACAGACAGTTTTTATATTGATTTATAGCAGTTTTATTTATCTTAGGATTTAATAGCTGTATTGGTGCTTGCTAAAATTTATTATGGGCTAAATTTTCTTCATTCTTCAAGTTTCCAGAATACAGTTCAGTAAATTTTTTACCCTTCAACAAACAAACAAACAACTAACTAACTATTGGTAGTCTTGAAGAAAGAAAATAGAAAATTAGTTGTTTTGCTGATGCCTATCTGTGTTTAAATGATGGAAGATGCTAAGATTGAAATTGTAATTTTTTTGTTGTGGCCACCATTGCCACTGCTGTGTAACAAGCCAAATGAAGAACAATATCAACCATTTTTATTAGTTCTTACAGTTTTTGTGGTGGGCTAGGCTCAGTTATGCAATTTTCTCCCAGGATCTCATGTGATTATCGTCTTTCGGTGACCTGGTGCTCGAGTCACCTTGATGGCTTCCTTATTAACATACTTGGCAGCTGATGCAGTCTTTAGCCAGGGCTTCAGATGCAACTGTTGGCTAGAACACCTCCATGTGGCCTCTTATTGTGGCCTGTGCTTCCTCACTGAATGGAGGCTGGGTTCCAAGAACAAGCATTTTGAAAGCCCGATAGAAGCTGTATCACCTGTTACGGCATTGCTTCAAAAGTCACATAGTATCACATCTGCCAGGTTTGGTTTGTTAGAAGTGAGTCACTAAGTTTTATCTTTATTCAAGACAGTTGAGGAATTGTGCAATACTGGGCAAATTACTTCTCTGGACCTCAGAGTTGCTAAGATTAATGTATATAGAAGTAGTATATTAAATGGTTAGTAGTATGTAAATGTTGTTATTCCTGATATTTTTGCTTTTTGGGCTATGAGATTATGAGCAAGTAAATTAAATTCTTTGAGCATAGCAGTGGGTACAGAGGATGCCCATATGTGGTGAGTTTCTCATTTCCCTTGTATGTAGATTTTTAGAATTTCATTCTTGATATTTTTGTTTTGTATATCAGCCTGTAGGTGATAGTTATCAGTCTTTTCCCTTTATAGTGAATATGGGGCTAAACTACCATATACAGTTGTAGTAGTAATTTATGTTACATAGCTTATAAAATAGGACTACAAAAAGCAGTAATAGTCTTCAGTGGCCTGTTGCAAGTTATTAAATTTTTGGCTGTAAAAATTTTATGAAATAGTTTAATGGTTGTCCTTTTTTAATCCCTTTCTTCAGATACAGAAGTTTACAGTGAATTTTATCCTGTGCCACCTCCCTACAGTGTCGCTACCTCCCTTCCTACATACGATGAAGCTGAGAAGGCCAAAGCTGCTGCCATGGCAGCCGCAGCAGCAGAGACAGCCCAGAGAGTAAGGCAACTGATTGCTTCCTTTTGAGAATATCATTTTTAGTGATTCTCAGTACCTTTAGTAATGTTAAAAATAGTTCTCTGAGTTTGAGAGTGTGCACGTAGATTGTTTTTTAGTATCTTCTCTATTCCTATTTGTGTGTGTCGTCATTTTTTGGTCAAACTGGGACTGTCCTATCCATTCCTTTACCTCATTTCTGTTTCTGTTTCTATTTATTTCTGTTTCTACCGATCTTTCTTTGTAGCCCATCTTAATTTGTGGGACTCCTCATCCTTTACCAGGACATTTCCCAAGTCTTGATTTCTCTCCTTTCCTGAGCTTTCACCCCCCCATCCTCTGAGTTCCTCACTCTAGATGCTCCACCCCATTGACCTCTTCTCTGTTGAAGTCCTTATCTCCCTCCTCATATAGTTTAGATTCTGTGATCACTAATTAAAATCATAAATTATCTTTTTTCCCTACTCATTTGTATGTATTAGGGCCAGTCTGGTGTAACTCCATGAATGAACTCAGTGTAGGTTAAAAAGCACAGAGAAATAAGTTACAAGTCTTCAAATTATGTTCGTCAGCTCACTTTGTGTGTGTGTGTGTCCTTTTACACATCCCACCCTAGAATTTTAGAACGATGGTCAAGGATTCCACCTGTCCTATCTTCTCTTACTGTCTTGGTAGTAGAGTCAGTGATAAACACGTGTATATTCTTGTTCTGGTAAAAGGAGTGACTGTCTCAGGAGTGGAGAATCAATGAGATGCATCCATGCTATTCTACGGTCAGAGAAAAGGTGGAAGTTATTTACATTTTATTTATTTATTTTAAATGATTTTATTTATTTACTTGAGAGGGAGTGAGAGCAAGAGACCACAGAGGAAGAGAGGAAGAAGCAGACTCCCTGCTGAGCAGAGAGCCTGAGGAGGGGCTCCATCCCAGGACCCTGAGATTATGACCTGAGCTGAAGGCCGATGCTGAACCGACTGAGCCACCCAGGCACCCGTTATTTACATTTTAGTGTGGCTGCAAGCAGGGCTAGAGTTTGTTGCCTTTTTTTCTTGCTTCAGACTTTAGAGATATCCTTTCAGATTCCTAGGTTCATCCCATGTTGTTTAAGAAAAGACACCAAAAAATCACTTTACACAAAAAGCTAGAATCAGGTGAGGGACAAAAGGAGAGAAAGGTGATTCTATGTAAAGCATTCTTCTTCTGCCAGTAGGCCAGAGCCCAGCAAGTAGATTATCTGATAGGTGACCACTTTTTCCTGGGTGGGTTTTTTCGTCAGTACATCCCTTTCCATGACTGTTCCCACTCCCATATTCCAACACACAGTTAAATGTCAACATAAATAGCTTTGGGCATGTAAGTAAGGACAGTAAGCCTCAAATTTATTATTTATGCCATTTCCCTCGGAGGGTAAAAGTAAGTCTTTGTTAAGACAGTGGCATAAAATATAGCTCAGTCAATAAAGATTTTTGATACTTGGAGGAGAGAATCATGGAGAAGGAGAATAGATCCATAGTGTGGAGTTTCTATCAAAATCAGTTTTAGGTTGCTTCGCACATACATGACTGTACATGCGTTATTTGCATGCATGCACTCTCTATGAACGAGAAGAGCATAACTCCTTTTCTCAGGGAGTGTCTCCCTAGAGACCTTGGAAATGGCAAAGGTCCTTAAAAGGATGTTACTTGACTTTGGGACCTCTACTGCCCTAACTTCCACACTATAAAACTCTGAAGAGAAAGAAGCAAACATTGCTTTCTGCATTGGGAAAAGCACGAGGGTGATTTTACCTTTTGGAGAGAAAACTCTGCAATATTTCTACTCCAACCTTTCATTGTCATCATTTCCAGTGTCTTGTTTTTAGAAAGTAATATGATCCCAGTCTGAACTGGAACATGTCCAGAAGAAAAATTTTCCGTTTTCATCTGCTTCTGATATCATCATAATGCCAGCTTGTGAAGATTGTGGAAAATTTCATGGAAAGCAAAATATAATTGAACAGAAGAGACTTATTTATAAAAACTCTTAAATTCATCAGTTTCTAATGCAGAACTCCAGGACCCTCTTTTTGGCGAAAGATGATTGAGTATAGGTTTCTATACCTGATTCTGATTGAAAACTGGTCTGATTAGCATTTGAGTATGCATTCGGTTGTAAATGAATCTCACCTGGGTGAGGTGAACGTTTATTTCTTAAATCATGCTCATTGGGAGAATACAGGTAGTAGCCAGGAGACTTGGGAACAATACTGTTTTCTACTATTTCCTGTTTCTGATGTGCAGGATTGCATGCAAATTATAGGATGATTAAATAGATTTATAGATATGAATTCTTTTTTTAGAAGATTTATTTATTAGAGCATGTGCTCTACTGCGAACTTGCACTAGAGTGGGAGGAGGGGCAGAGGGAGAAACTCTTCAAGCAGACTCCTCCCTGAGAGCAGGACCCTGATATTGTGACCTGAGCAAAGGCAGATGCTTAACTCACTGAGCCACCCAGGCGCCCCAAACCCAGTATTTTCTAATGGTCACTAAACACATCTCTCTTCTGGGGAGAGACAGTCTCTTCCAAAGCTGTCTGCAATATAAACAACCTTCAAAAGATAGTACGAAAGAAGTGTGGCCAGTGCCTCTATCTCAGAGATGTATGGAAATATTAAGGACTCGTGGAGAATTATCTCCTGACTGGAGCCCACTATTGATGGGCATTTAGGTTGTGTCTAATCTTTGCTCTTAATATTATTGCTGCAGGGCACCTGGGTGGCTTACTCCGTTAAGAAAGTGTCTTACTCTTGATTTCGGCTCATGATCTCAGGGATGTGATATCAAGCCCTGTGTTGGGCTCTGTGCTAGGCATGGAGCCTGCTTACGATTCTCTCCCTCTCTCTAAAAAAAAAGCAAGCAAATCCAAAAAACATTGCTGCAATGAATTATCTTTAATACATCATTTCTTGTAAGTGGGAATATATTGTATATTTGTATAATATATTTCAAGAGCTGGAATCGTTGGGTGTGTACATTATTTTCTAATTTTTGAGTTTTTATTTAAATTCTAGTTAACATATACTGCAATATTAGTTTCAGGTATACTTCTTAGTAATTCAACATTTATATACAAAACCTGGTGCTCTTCACAAGTGCACTCCTTAATCCCCATCACTTTTTTAACCCCCTTCCCCTCTGGTAACCATCAGTTTGTGCTCTGTAGTTAAGAGTCTGTTTCTTGGTTTTCCGCCCCCCGCCCCCCGCCTTTTTAACCCCTATTGATCATTTGTTTTGTTTCTTAAATTCCGCACATGAGTGAAATCATGTGGTATTTGTCTTTCTTTGACTTATTTTGCTTAGCATAATACTCTCTATCTCTGGCTCCATCCATGTCATTGCTAATGGCAAGATTTCATTTTTTTTAATGGCTAAGTAATATTTTACCATATATATACACCACATCTTTATCCATTCATCAGTTGATGAACACTCAGGCTGTTTCCATAATTTGGCTATTGTAGATAATGCTGGTGTAAACATTGAGGTTCATGTATCCCTTTTGAATTAGTATTGTTGTATTCTTTGGGTAAATACCTAGTGGAGCAGTTGCTGGGTTGTGGGGTAGTTTTATTTTTAACTTTTTGAGGAACCTTCCTCCATACCGTTTCCCAGAGTGGCTGCAATAATTCCCACGAACATTGCAGGAGGGTTCCTTGCCAGTACCCATTGCATCTTGTGTTGCTGATTTTCATTCTGACAAGTGTGAGGTGATATTTAATGTAGTTTTCAGGAAATCTCGATGATGAGTGCTGTTGGGCATCTTTTCATGTGTCTGTTGGCCATCGGATATCCTCTTTGAAAAATGTCTGTTCATGTCCTCTGTCCATTTTTTAATTGCATTATTCATTCTTGGGCTGTTGAGTTTTTAAGTTCTTTGTATGTTTTGGATACTAACCCTTTATCAGATATATCATTTGCAAATATCTTTTACCATTCCATAGGTTGCCTTTTAGTTTTTTCAATTGTTTGCTTCACTGTACAGAAGCTTTTTATTTTGATGATATCCTAGTAACTTATTTTTGCTTTTATTTCTCTTGCCTTAGGAGACACATGTAGTAAGAAGTTGCTACAGTTGATGTTAAGCAGGTTACTTCCAGTGTTCTCCTCTAGGATTTTAATGGCTTCCTATCTCATATTTAGGTCTTTAATCTGATTTGAATTTTATTTTGTGATTGCTATAAGAAGGTGATCCAGTTTCATTCTTTTGCATGTTGCTATCCCGTTTTCCCAACACCATTTGTTAAAGAGACTGTCTTTTTCCCACTGGATATTCTTTCCTATGTTGTTGAAGATTAATTGGCCATATAGTTGTGGATTGTACATTTTTACTTTTGATAAATATTGCCAAATTGCCAGCCATAGAGATCATACCAGTTTAGATTCCACCACTGATTATGAAAATTCCTCTTTCCTGTTCAATGCAAATATGTCAGTCACATCTTTCTTGATGAAATTTTCATTAATCTAATGTTCAGTTTTTATCTTTTTTTGTTTTCTTTTGAAGTTATTCTTTTCAAGTGAGCTCATGAAAAATTAATATTTGCTAATGTTTTTGAATACATACTTTGTGCCAGACATTGTACTAATTGTATCATTTTGTCTGTACAACAAGTTGAGAATATCTGATTTTATTTCAATTCTAATCTTTATTCTTAATAAAGTTATAATTAGTTTTTTAGTGAGTTGTTCTAATGTTATGTGTTTTACAGATTCAGGAGGAAGAGTGTCAACCAAGAGATGACTTTAGTGATGCAGACCAGCTCAGAGTGGGTAATGATGGGATTTTCATGCTGGCATTTTTCAGTAAGTGATTTTTCATTTCCAAATTGTTTTTTTGTATATACTAGCTGTGTGTGTATTTAAAGTAACCTAGTGAAGAAAGGCAAATACTGTTATTGTGTGTTTACTTTGTTTAAAATATAAATTGTTCCTGAGATTGAACTATGTGATCATATGATGCAATAAAAATCCTAGTATTTAGTATACTTATAGCTGTGTATTGTGGTTATAATGCTAGATGCTGACTCTGTGGAATTATACAAGTATGTTTCAGCTAAATATGTTTTTGCATGAGAAATATTTCATGTCCATGCAGTGATGTAGGAGCATGCAGAATGAAACTATAAATTTTGCTTTTGGAGCAAAGGACTTCCATTTGAGTTCTTTAAGCAGGAAGGAGGGTTGGAAAAGGAAATATTCTGGGCAACTGGAACAGTGTGATTTGAGACACAAAAGAATGCAAACATATCTTGTCTGGGGGGAGTGGTAAGGAATTAGAAGATCAGAAACCTAAGTATGATTTTTTTAACATGTTGCAGAATTCTTAAGTACCTGAATTTGTAAAATGGACTTTATACTTTGAGGGAAGACTGTGTTACAGTCTTTTATTTCAGTTCCTAACACAGGGATTGGCAGATAGTATACTTAGTATACAATATTATGACACTTGAATTGTTTAATTGCTAAAATTAAGTTTTTGAAATCCAGTATTTATAGAAGTAAATTTATTACACTAGATATGATAAATTTCTGTCCTCAATCTGGTTAAATGATCAAGCACTCATAGAATGCTGATTTAACTCATTTTAGTGTAAAATTTATTTTGATAATAAAAGTGAGAAATTACTTATTTAAAGTACTTTAAAAATAGAAAATAAGGAAAATACGTATCTTGAGTTGAGTTACTTTTACGTCTGGGAAATCATTAACTCTCCATTTTGAAAGGCTATCTTGCTTCTTTTCATCTGCTGAAGTACAGAAGTAGATAACCACTCAGAAGTGGGTCAGTGAGTGAAAAAGCAGTTACATTTTTCTCTTCAAATTTAATGTTATGTGTGGCCACCAGCTAAAGTATATGCAGCATTTAAATCTTATGTCTTTAGTTAAAATTTGTAGTTCGATATGATGTACCTGTAGGTACTGTGGAAGGGAATTGAATACTTTGACTACAAATAACTATTGTTTTGTACTATTAGTCTAGGAAATGTTTATTTTGTTCTTAGTTTTAGTTGAACAGGTAAACCTTTATTATTAATAAGTCTTCCCACAGGGGCGCCTGGGTGGCTCAGTGGGTTAAAGCCTCTGCTTTCGGCTCAGGTCATGATCCCAGGGTCCTGGGATCGAGCCCTACGTCGGGCTCTCCGCTCAGCAGGGAGTCTGCTTCCTCCTCTCTCCGTGCCTGCCTCTCTGCCTACTTGTGATCTCTGTCTGTCAAATAAATAAATAAAATCTTTTAAAAAAAAAAAGTCTTCCCACATATTTTGTTGATAAAAAGATTAGCGTAAATACTAATTCTTTCAATGGTTATGTCTTTTAAAAATCTTAATTGGAAAAGGAAATTTAAATTTATTGTTCTATATGTAGCATAAATACCTGTTTCTTAGGTGTAAAAATGTGATTTGATATCATCTATATAACTCAGAGCTTAGTGATTATTTCTCTATTTCTATATTTCACTTCTATATTCTTTTTAACCTTTTTTTTTTCTCTTTAGAGTTGAAAACATTTTGATGATAAAAACAGTGTTGCAAAATGTTTGGTAACCTGCACACTTAGTTGCCTTTAGTTTTGACCTCTGGTGGTATATTAATGTAAATACATATTTATATTTCATATATTTAATGTAAATTACCTGCTTTTTCTACGTTTTTACTAAGTGATGTCTTATAACTTTTTTTATGCTCCATATTCTACAAATACTGCACCAATAAGAGTAAAATTATAAATTATTTTCAGGCTTCATTTCCTCATATATTTTTTTCTGGTAGGTTGTAGCCCAGTGTTTGAGCTTATTTGCTTTGATAAGCATAGATTTATTTGTAATCACTACCATCTAGTGGCTATTCTTCAAATTGCAGCTTGCTATGTTTTTCATGCTGCTTTAGCTATCTAATAGCAGTTATTTAGATTCTGTTTTCTATTTCTGTGGTTCAGAAATATATTTTATTTTTAAAATTTTATTAAGTTTTTAAATTTAATTTCAGTAAGTTAATATATAGTGTTATATTAGTTTCAGGTGTACAATGTAGTATAGTGACTCAGTAGTTTTGTATTTTGCTCAGTGCTCAGCATGATAAAGTGTACTCTTAATCCCCTTCACCTATTTCACCAATCCCCCGACCCAACTCCCCTCTGGTAACCATCAGTTTGTTCTCTTACGGTCTTTTTCTTGGTCCCCTCCCCTTTTTTTTTACTTTGTTTATTTGTTTTATTTCTTAAATTCCACATACAGGTGAAATTGTATGGTATATTTGTCTTTCTCTGACTTACTTCACCTAGCTCCATCCATGTTGTTGCGGATGGCAAGATTTCATTCTTTTTTATGGCTGAATAATATCACTGTGGTGTGTGTGTGTGTGTGTGTATGGGTGTTTACACACTTCTTCATCCATTCATCTATGAATGAACACTAGGGGCTGTTTCCATAATTAGGCTATTGTAAATAAGGAGTAAACAAAGGGATACATATATTCTTTTGAACTAGTGTTTTCTTATTCTTGGGGTAAATAAATACCCAGTAGTGTGATTATTGCTTCATAGGGTAGTTCTATTTTTTACTTTTTGAGGAACCTCCATACTGTTTTCCACAGTGACTGTACCAGTTTGCATTCCCACTGACACCGCGTGAGGGTTCCTTTTTCTCCACATCCTCACCAACACTTCTTGTCAGAAACATTTTCTTTAACATGGTTTATAACTTAAACAGTTCAAGTGATATAAGTTGTATGAATAAGACTACAGTGAATATCAATAAAAATATTTCAGATCAGAACTTTTTGATGGTTTAATTCTTCCCTTCTTTCTTACAGCATCCACATTTCAGTCTCTTACCACATGTAATCCTAAAAAGTTTACACATAAATTTGGTAAAATAATTGCATGTTGATGTTCAGAAAATGTAAAGAAAGAAATATATTGTATCTCTTGATAATTTTTGCTTCTCATAATTCCTTGAAGTGTCGCAGCAGAATGCCTTATATATGCATAATCTGCTTGTATCTGATCTTATTTTTTAAAAGTTTTTAAGACAATGGAATGGGAGTCAATTATTTGTTAGTTAAAAGCTAGAAATTAAGGGGCGCCTGGGTGGCTCAGTGGGTTAAGCCTCTGCCTTTGGCTCAGAGGTCATGGTCTCAGGGTCCTCGGATCGAGCCCAGCATCGGACTCTCTGCTCAGCGGGGACCCTGCTTCCCCCCCTCTCTCTGCCTGCCTCTCTGCCTATTTGTGATCTCTGTCTGTCAAATAAATAAATAAAATCTTTAAAAAAAAAAAGCTAGAAATTAAGATTTAGTCCATTGGATAATTGATAGTCTGTGGAAATGACGTTGAACTATAATGCTTAAAAATGTAATGGACTCTGTTTAGAAAACTTTTCTTCTAAGGTTTAGCTTTTGTACCATGTGTGAATCTTCATATTATGTGTGTTATGGTAAAAATTAGTTAGCTATTATTTATATTATTTATATAATACATATAGTAAAAATTAATCAGCATTATTCCCTTTTTATGTTTTTAAAGATGTGTCGATTTATTTGAGAGAGAGCATAAGTGGGGAAGGGGCTAGAGGGAGAGGGACAGAGAGAATCTTAAGCATACTCCCTGCTGAGCACGGAGCTCCACATGGGGCTAGATCCCACAACCCCTAAGATCAGAACCTGAGCCAAAATTACAAGACAAGACATCTAACTGACTGAGCATCCCAGGCACCCCCATTATTCCTTTTTAGACTCGAGGGAAACACAGTTAAAGACATATTAAATTGTTGTAATTTTAAAAGGAATTAGAATATTGTTTTGAAATGTGAATTCTGAATTGTAAGAAATTGCCAAACTATCTTATCAAAGTGATTGTACCACTCTGCATTCCCACTAGCGGCAAGTGAGTTTCTGTTGCTCTGATCCTCATTAGCATGAGGTATTGACAATTTTTTAAATTTTAGCTGTTATAATGGATATGTGGTAATATCTCATTGTGGTTCAATTTGCATTTCCCCAAGGATTGATGATATTGAGCATCTGTATTCACTAATAAGCAGTTTTGAGCACCTACTATGGACAAGTCATAAAAGTTACAATTCTTTTATTTATTTATTTATTTTTAAAAAAGATTTTATTTATTTATTTGACAGACAGAGATCACAAGTAGGCAGAGAGAGAGAGGGGGAAGCAGGCTCCCTGCTGAGCAGAGAGCCCGATGTGGGTCTCGATCCCAGGGCCCTGGGACCATGACCTGAGCCGAAGGCAGAGGCTTTAACCCACTGAGCCACCCAGGTGCCCCAAAAGTTACAATTCTTAAAGAGGTTGTCTGGGCATTACACATACTGAAAAACAATACATTGATTACTTGTTCTGTCCAGATAAAGCTTTGTTTAGGTGATGTTGTATATGGTAAGTGAATCCAGAAAGGGAAAACTATAGGGCACCTGGGTGGCTCAGTCAGTTAAGCCTCAGCTTTTGGGTCAGCTCATGATCCCAAGGTCCTGGGATCGAGCCCACATCAGGTTCCCTTCTCAGTGGGGAGTCTGCTTCTTCCCCTCTGTCCTTCCCCCGGCTTGTGCACACACACACATTCTTTCTCTCAAATAAATAAACAAAAATCTTTAAAAAATTGTAATTATACCTTAAGAAAGTCATATAATATTTGTAAAGTATTAAAGTTATTTTGTTTATAAGAAAAAATTTGTTTTGGTCATCTCATTGCTTATAATTTAGCTGAAATGTCTTAAAACTAAAAAATGTTAGCTTGTCTTTCTTAATGACTAATTGTTTAAATGAGGAGAATTGCTTGAGGTTAAGAGAAATTTACCAGTATGCAGTTCGGAATTAAGTTTAGTGAAATTGATTCCTTGTCTAGGAACTTACTGTCTTTGAAACTTCGTGCATTTATATGTATTGAGAATTTTTCTGTGATTGAAGAAATCAGTGCTCGTTGTTAGTATTATATGTATATTCATTTATGATTTTCATTTATTTTCAAAACAAATATCAGATTTTTAAAAATGTAAAACTTTTTAAACTTTTCATCTTTAAATTAAAACAGGAAAAATTTGCAAAAATAATAGTTGCCATGTAACTTTCATGTGGATTTCTCAAGTGTTAACATTTTATGTAATGTCAGTGCAATGATCAACATTGGGAAATTAATATTATGAAATAGTACTAACTAGTTTACAGACCTTATTTGGTTTTACTAGTTGTTCCATTGGTGTCCTTTTTATAGTCCAGGATTATATATTGTATTTCATTGCCATTTTGCTCTAGTCTGGCCTTAGTCTGCTCTTAATTGAAAACAGTTTGTTAGTCTTACTTTGTTTCTTATGACTTTGATTCTTTTGGAGAATATGGGCCAGTTGTTTTGTTCAATGTCTCTCAATTTGGATTTACCTAATATTTCCTCGTGATTAGATTGAGGTTATGCATTTCTTCTTTCCTCCTCTCCACCGCCTTCTTCTTCTTCCTCTCCTCTCCCCCTTCCCCCCTTTCCCTCCTCCCCCTTCCTCCTCCTTCCACCCTTCTTCTCCCCCCCGCCTTTTTTTTTTAAAAGAATACCATAGAAATGATGTGCCCTTCTCAGTGCATCGTATCAGGAGTCAGTGATCTGGTTATGTCTTGTTGACGGTGATGTCAGCTCTCATCAGGTTAAGGTGGTGTCTGCCAGCTTTCTTCATTATAAAGCTTTCACCTTTGTAATTAATAAGTATCTTGTGGCTTTTGGAAATTTAAAAGTAAAGTCTTATTAAAGAATAAACTGTAGTATTTAATACTGCCTTCTAGGTTATCCTGCTGCACTCTTTATGTAGACTGGTGGTATAATAAAAAGATCACTGGCTATGAGAGGTGAAAGACTTGGATGCTTCTGTCTTACCTATAGCTCTTGCTTTGTGAGTTATGTGGCACTTGACTGTTCTAAGTCTCCTGTTAGTGGAATTAATTTTGACCTTGCTCTTCTTAAAGACTAATGTGAGGATCGGTTAAGTTAAAATATGTGGAATGTCATAAATTACAGATTGCTGTTAGGTTAAGGTAGTAGTAATGTTCTCCTTCCCTGTCCTTACTTGAGCATTCACCTTTTAGAAAGAAGGTAAGCCTTCCTTCAAAGCTCATTAACCTGTCTGACTCACTTTCTTATAAAGAAGTGCACTGGGAAGGTGAATGTGGAAAGTGTAATTGGAGCAACACTAAGCATTCTTTTCACCAACTTTTTTGAGTTAATTGCCCTGCTTCCTGCTGTTTGCTACCCCAACTCTTATTTTTTCTAAGGAATATAGGCTATATAAGCCTATATAAGCCTTTTGCTTCTTTGGATTCCATGTTGGGCCTTGCTGTGTGGGGAATAGATGCGTTATACCTTTTAAGCTTCCTAATTTGTCTTAGGTTTCCAGGGAAACATGGCATGAATGAAGTACAGCTAAGAGAAAAGTGTTCTTGTCTTTTTTTCTAGGCATGTATATGTTTGCCTGCCTCTACTATATGTTGTTCCTAATTTTATGGATTTTACACAAAAGTTTAGCATACATTTATTAAATTCTTTTTTGCCAACTCAGGCATGTCATAGAGGATTTAGAATTGAATGTTTCTGCCCTTTCTGTATTTTAAAGACCTGTGCAGCTCTACTTGCTATCTTACAGGCCAAGGGGCATAAAAAGTGAAGCTATCTGTGCCTCAGTAGTTACCAACTTCACTGTTTTCCCAATGTTTAAGCCAGGTACAGAATACATAATGTTATGTATTAGTCTCTTAGGGCTGTCATGACAAATACCACCAACTGGATGATTTAAACAGTGGAAATTTATTTTCTCACAGTTCTGGAGACTAGAAGTCCAAGATCAAAGTGCTGGAAAATTCGATTTCTGGTGAGGGCTTTCTTCCTGGCTTGTGGACAGCTATCTTATTGCCATGTCCTCACATGGTCTCTTTTCTACATGTGAGTGGAGAGAGTGCTCTCTGGTGTCTCTTCTCTTCCTATGAGGACACCAGTTCTAGTGGATTAGGGCTCTACCTTTACAACCTTAATTATCTTCCTGAAGGTCCTGTTTCTAAATACAGTCACTCTAGAGGTTAGAGCTTCAGTCTCTGAATTTTGAGGAGATACAGTTCGGTCCATAACACATATCGCATGAACACAGCTTCTAGGAATCCATATTCCTGACAGAGAGCAAAAAGAAAACACAATGACTCGGTAGGTGCTTTTTTTGTTCTTTTGTATCTTACTCCTGATGTGAGTACAATTATGTATAGTAGATATTGGTAAATCTGCTTTGAGGAAAACAGTGTTTGAATTAATTTTCCCCAAAACTAAACATACACATACTCAGAGGTAAAAATGCACTTCTGGAATATTTTGCTGTTTTGTATTTTCTTCATCAGTGCTTCCTATGTTTTAACAACGTGACTTGCTTACAAAATGATAGAATATTTATAGCATACTGGGATACAGGAATAAGGTGTTCAGGGCTGGTGGCTGTCTGTGATGTGCCCCAGATCTCACCTGCTTGCTGAGGAGGAAGAGAGGAGCTCTCTCAGCCTGTCACTAAGCACATATATGGCACATTGGTTTGGGAATCTCTACTGCTGTTCATTAATGTACATTATTTTAAATATCAAATTATTTTTTGATCAGCAGTTGCATGTTTTTCTCCACAGATAATACAAATATTAACCAATTAGATGTAGAGCAGCTGTATCTAATAGTGTATTCTATGACCATGGAAATAGTCTCTATCTCTGATGTCCAGTATGATAGTTACAAGCTCAGTGTGGCTGTTGAGTGCTTCAAAAGTGGCTAGTGTGACTGATGGACTAAATTTTAAATTTAAATTTAGTTTTAATTAATTGAAATTTGAATAGTCCCCTTTGTAGGGTAGGGTGGGTTCCTGGAACAAGTGGAAAAAGCAATGTGGCTGGTGGCATTAGATAGCACCGATGTAGAGGATAGCCAGATGCTGATCAGTATCTAGGTTTACAAAAAAGAAAATGTAGAATGTAAGTGAGTTTTATCTCCAGTAGTGTCTCCTGAATTTTTTTTTTTTTTTTTTGCGGAAAATATATAACCTACTCTAAAAATGTCATTTTGTATGGATAGTAATAATGGTTAACATTTCTTAGCAGTCATCAAGTGACAGGTCCATTATCTCACTTAATCCCCTTACCGGACTTGTGAGGCAGGTCCTGCAGATCAGAGAACTGTGGCTCACAGAAGTCAGCAGCGAGTCTCATGAGTGATACATGAAACACTGTGACTCAAACACAAGTCTCTTATTTCAAAATTTATTCTCCTGACTGTTGTACTACATAACATAGCTTACCATAAATGATCAAGAAAGCTGTGCCCAGGAGGCATTAGGAAGGAAGAAATTATTGGAGTAGGGGAGTTGCTTTGAAGAAATAGCTATTTCATTTAAACTTATCCTAAAATGTTTCCTCTTTGTCTTCATAATTCTGAAAAATCAGCATTTCTTTAGGTAATTTACTTTGTTATCCCTGAGGGTTGGTTAAAAATATTGAGAGTGAAAGGATGGGCACTGAACAGGACCAAACTTCTGCTCAAATTGATCTTCAGTTTTTTTATTGTTACTATTATTATTTTGATAATGTTAATATCTTGGAAGATAAGGCACTCTGATTATAGCTCAGGGACCTGTGTCAGAATGGTTTCTGCTACAAGTAATAGAAAACTCTTACTTGGCTGTTTTAAATAGTTAGGAGATTATCTCACAAAACAGAAAATCCATAGACAAGCAGAAAGACAAGCAGACCTCAGCCACAGTAAGTATCAGTTCTGGGGCTCTTCTTATCTTTGATTTTCTTCACTCCCTAACCCATGTGGAGTTACAGTTTTAATCCTCATCCTGATAGCACAATCCCTGTAGCAGTTCCAGATGTTATATCCAAACTGACATCCAGTGGATAAGGAGTTTAAAATAAAAAAAATTTATTGTAGAAATTGTCAAACTAGGCAAGATTATAATAACCTCTGTGTATGTATCACTCAGTTTCAACAATGATCAATTTAGAGCCACTGTTATTTAACCTATATTCCATCCTCTGTCTCCTTGATGTATTTTTAAGAACCAAAAAATGTTGTTCAGAAGTCCTGTTTAAAAAAAAAAAAATGGCAGGGAGTTTTGGCCTCTTGTGATTTTCCCAGACTACTCAGGACCCACCTTATGGGGTTAAGTATGGGGTCCAGCCTTCCTTAAAATAATCTGTAGGTAGGTGGGATCCTGAAAAGGAGGAAAGGCAGATAGGAGGAAGAGGCAATGAACAATACCTTCTCTGGAAATACTCTATAATTTATTTGGCTCATCTTTAATACTGCTTTAAAAAAAACCCAATTTGGTTGGTTGATTGGTAAGGTTGGAATCCTTGGGTGGGGTCACATGGGAGCTACCTTGTGACTTGGTTTTTTTAGGTGGTTTAAAAATGCAGCTTCACCTATTGGTGATAAATTTTAAGAAATTGATTGCTGTTGATCAAACTGACAAGAAACCAAGCTTATCTGTTTGTTAATGTATAGTTAATAATATATTTGCAAGAGGTAAACTATAGTCTATAAGGAAGACATAATTTGTACAGAGTCAAAAGAAAGGGAATTGTTATTTCCATTGTATAGTGAAGTACTGTTAATATTATGTCCAAAATGTGGTCTTTAAAAGAACTATTTCTCTTGCTTTTAGTGGCATTTATTTTCAACTGGCTTGGATTTTGTTTATCCTTCTGTATCACCAATACCATAGCTGGAAGGTATGGTGCCATCTGTGGATTTGGACTTTCCTTGATCAAATGGATTCTTATTGTTAGGGTGAGTGTTTTAATAGCCTCTCTCACTTCTATCTCTAAAATTAAAATTTATAAATTTATAAATTTCTTGTGTGGTTCATAAATGTTTGTTTCACATATATGATCAATGATTTTGAGACTTATTCTTAACTTTTATACTTATTATTGTAGTGATCTCTGTGGTGTGAACATTCTGTAACTTTATTACATGAGAGCTTGTTACTAGGTGGAAAGAGCTTTGAAGTAAAAAATTTGAGTTCGATTCTTATTTATATCAGTGTTTTAACTTTATGTTTTTAAATTGTTGTGAGCATTTCTTCATAATAAGCTGGTATTACTGCCTGTTAGGATTTCTGTGTGGTCTAGAGGTAATACTGTTGAAGCACGTGTCCAGATGCTGCACAAATGCAGGTGCTTGGTAAACGAGGGCTGTAACTCGTGTGATAGAGCGCACGCATGCCTACTGTCCGTTAAAACAGAACATTTTCTTTTGGTTAGTGAAATTCTCAAGGATTTAATTATCTTTTTCCTTTTCATAACATTAAGAGCTCAAAAGTTGACTAAGACCTCCTAGGTAGCTCTCAGAAGTTTTTTTCCCTTCTGATCCATCTCCACCTTTCTTATTTCCCTGTTGTTCTGGAATTTACCCTCTGTCTGTTTCTTATCACTTACAAGATGGTATGTAGGGAGATAATGCTAAGTCCTTTTCTTTTTCTCTTCTCAGCAGCTTGTCCCAAAATAATTTTCCATAACCATTCCATGGTAGTATTGTTAGCATAGTCTTCCCCCAGCTCTTTCCCTTTGTCTCTCAAAGGCCCTTTTTGGCTTCTTTTTATAAAGCCTTATCCCTAGTTTCTTTGGGATAAGGCCTAGGAGAATGATCAAGAGTGGTTTGGGGGCACCTAGGTGGCTCAGTAGGTTAAGCATCCAACTCTTGATCTCAGTTCAGGTCTTGATCTCAGGGTCATGCGTTCAAGCCCCACATTGGGCTCCATGCCCTGCGTTGGGCCCCACACCACAGAGATCACTACACTACACTACACGACACTGTCACTTAAAAAGAAAAAGTGGTTTTATTTATTGTTTTAATAAGTTTTCTTAAATGTAACCCACATAGCTCAGCGCTGTTGTACAATTGATAAAATGCTTAATTTCTACAAATCATATTTATTTAAACATTGATTTCTAACTGAATGAGTCACATCCTCCTAAAATTTTCGATAGAATCACATACTAAAATGTCAGCTTTACTTAAGTGTTGCAGGCACTTCAGTTATGCACCTAGATCATCACATTGATTTAAAAGAACTGTAGACTTAATGTGTTTCTTCCATTGTTTTGAAGCCTACCACTTCCCAGAGTGTTAGTAATCTTAACAGACCTTGGCTCTGTTCAGACCAGATTATAGGTTTTGGTTATTAATCCAGTGATTCTTGGGTAGTACCTGTGACTTGCCTTCTTCTCAGATGATCAGAATCTGAGCCAGTGTAAGAACAGCCCCCTGACAGATTCTTTTTCTAATTTCATTTTTAAAAATATGAGGTGGATTCTCACCATGAGCATAAATCTGTTAAGGTGTTAGGGAGCACACAAAGATAAAGCACAATCCCTGCCCTTGCAGAAGTGATTACTAGAGAAACCTCAAAGGAGTTGAAGCTAGATGTGTCCAGTGGTTATTATTATGTTAGTGATAATATTATTACTAACTATATTATGTTAGTAGTAACTATTATTCAAATGGATCTCTCATCATAGTCACAGAACACAAAAATGATTTGAGGACTGCTTTCTCAACTCTCCTAAATTTAATAAGCTTGTGTATTCTGGAGTTATTAAAAAAAAAAAAAGTCCAGTCCATAATATGCAACCTATGCTTTCAGGGTATTAGGGCCTAATTCTCTTATAGTACCCCTAGTTGAGAGGCGGTTGTTTATCTGGTAAATAATGTGATATGATAAGATGGGGAACCTAAATTCAAAGACTGGGGATTCTTAAAGTTTTCTGAGGTATATATTAGCATCAAGTTTGGTCACCAGAACTGTTTCATTTCCCTTTAAAATACCACTACTGAGAGGCACGTGGCCAGCTCAGTCTGAAGAGCATGTGACTCTCTATCTTGGGGTTGTGAGTTTGAGCCTCATGTTGTATGTAGAGATTACTAATAAATAAATAAATAAATAAGCTTAAAACACACACACACACACACACACAAAATGTGCTTTAAAAAAAAAATACTGCTATTGGATTAAGGTTAATATGCCTTTGGTGTATATTGAGAACTGATACAAGAAAAAGACTTTTAAGAATCTTTTTTATCAAATAATAATAGCTGCCTTTCATTGAATACGTGTTATGTTTCAAGCATAATTCATTACAAACACCAAATTCTTGACTCCTACTTGTATCAGTGATGCTCATGATAATCCAGCCACTTTCTTGATGATAAAGCTGAGACTAAAAAAAGTTGAATAACTTGTTTGATATCCTAGAGTTTGATGGATTAGAATCTAGCTTGGTGTCAATTCAGTGCCTGTTCTCCTAATTCTGTCCTGCCTCTGTGACACTGTACTTTGACTTCTTTACAATGCTGTAAGCGGTAAATGCCCTGTGGAGTGCTGAGAGAAAGGTTTTCTTCTCAAAGCCTGGTGTTTTGTTTTATTAGGCAATAAGTAATTCATAAATTTATAATTTATAAATCATAGCTTTTAATTTTGTTTTTGAGTTCCCACGACACTCAGATTTAATGTAAATATCTCTCACTGATTTCTGGTATTATTTCTAAAGCTTTTGGTATTTTTATTGTTTATTTAAAAATGAATATGTGTTTTGTATAAAACTAACAACACTTTTTGAAAGTAGAATGTAAATAATAAACTACTGCTGTTATATTAATAAAATAAAATTAGATTAATTCTTAGTGTGTCAGTTCATTTATTTTCCAAAGTTTGATTTTTGCATCCTGTGATTGGCCAGTCAGCATGATTTTTACTCATTAAAAAACCCCAACTTGGCTCAGCCCTCTGACTATAGGTATTTTAAAACATTTTTGCTCACTCAGTAATGAGCCCAAAAGCTTATTTAGGTTATCCATTTTACATAGTGACTCTTTCTTTGACTTCAAGGTGAAAGTGATTTTATTTTTTCATTTGGGAGTAAATAAAGACTAGCTTTGGCAAATATTTTTGGTGAAGAATGATGTTCTTACTTTCCTGGTTGCCTCCTGCCAGGTACTATTATTTATTGAGTATTTTCTACAATATATTTGAAAATTAGAAAGTTAAAAATATATTGCCTTGGTTTTTTATTTCTTTTCGTTCTTGTAGACTCTAAAGCCTATATGAAGATCTTTTATTTCTAATTATTAGTCACTTGATTAAAATGTGTAGTGCAGTCCTACTTTACCAGCTATATTTCCCCAATTGTTTAGTTCTCCCTTGTACATATTTTAAAGATGGAGAAGTGTGTGGGATCTGCATCTATAATGGTACTTAAAAAATTTTAATTTTTGAAATTTCTAAAACCCTAAGCCGATAATTTAGATTACAGTTCATTTATTAATTGTAAATACTTCCTGTAGAAATACTTAAAAGGTTTTAAAAAACAAACTTAGATAATCATTAGTACATATGCTTCCTAAATAGTGATCTTATTTACAATTTATAAGTACTTTGGTTATTACAGACCTATCAGATTTTTAAACTTTTGTGGAAATTACCGATGAATAGTTGGAAATAGTTACCAAAATAAAGTTCGAGGTAGTTTTAATTTCAGATTTGAGGGCAAATCTCCATTTGACAAAGTTATTTTTAGTTAAATCGGATTCAGTTTGGAGGCCAAAGAATGGAAACAGAGTAAATAAAACAAAGTAATTTATAGTAGTTTTAGACTAGGTTGTATAAAACACTTTAAAAAAATAACTATTTGGAACATTGTTTAGGTGCTAAAGGGTAATAGGGAAGAATTATCTGAAGTAACTGAAGAAAATTAGATTGGCTTAAAAATTGTTTTTAAAATAATAAATCATGACATCCAGAGGCTAATCAAGGAAAAGATACCTATGTTCAGTATCATCAAACTCTGCCTTCCAGCTGCCTGTTTATATTCTCATTTCACAGAGAGTATAAAACTGTCTACCATGGTCACTAATAAGAACTGTTGAAATGCCACTTCAAGGTTCATTTAGCTGTTCTCAGCTCACTGTTGGGAACTGAATACTGGAGCATCTAGTTTGAAAATAAAAAGACTCTAATGAGTTGGGGGTCTTTATGTGCCTAGTATTCTTGGCAGTGATTAACAGTAGGGGGTGTACAGAAGGTCAAAAGCTCTTCTTTTTAGAGGTCAGGCGAACATCCCCATCTGATAAGATTAAACTAATGTGGCTTTTGGTGTTAATATCTAAAGCAGCGGGTTGCTGTAGTGTGTTTGGGATGGTAGTTGTGGCTTTGAGAGATTATGAAAAAAGAACTGACATGTGAACTCTTTAATGAGAAAGTTGGATTCAGATATATAGATTTTACCTTTCTTACAATTTTGAACTGGTTTTTGTTTCTAAAGTATTTTGTATAAGTTTGTTATCATATACAAGATTTTAAAGTTTGTTTCCTCAAATAATTATGTATGTCATTAAGCATCTTTTTCCTCTTTGTGTTAAGTGCAAGAGATGATTTGAAGTAAATTGTTCTGAAACTGAGATTGATTTATGATTTTCAAATTTAGGTATATAAATATGGTTAATATATTTATGTTCACCCCATAGTTTTCTGATTATTTTACTGGATATTTCAATGGACAGTATTGGCTGTGGTGGATATTTCTTGTACTTGGTAAGTTTATTTTTAATGCATTTCAACTTTGAATTTGCTTTTAGTTTAACTTTGATATTTCCCCAGATTGTAAGATGTAAATACATTGTGTTGAAACTTAACATGGAAATAATTTTTTTACTGTAAAATTCTCATATCCAAATACTTAATATCATCTCAGCTATTGGGATGATTAATTATACATTGCACTCTAGATTTCTGATTGAAAATCCAGAGTCTGTCAATTTAAAAAAATCAGTAGTTGGATGATAATTGAATGTTGCAAAACTTGAAATCCTGAAATGATTTAAAAAATTGTCTTCAGCATTTATTTTGGAAAATATACATGCATAATTTCTTTGAATGATCCTAGGATATGTTGAGAGTAGGATAGTTGGATGTTCTATGCATTTTCTTACTTTTGGAGTATTGAAACATTCTTTATACTTTGAAATGTACCCTGAATTAATCATTAATCAGCCAGGCATAAGGAAGGGCTTCATGCCCAATGATCACAGTACTTCTGTTGAGTTTTCTTTTTACAAGGCATGTCTTTTTATTAATATTGATGAATTTTATGAATTTCCAATTTTTGTTCTAGTGATTTTTACTTTCGATATATGATAAGTTAGTCTCAAAATCACGTAATGCCTTTAATCTACATTTCAGATTTATTTACTGACATGAAGAATATCCTCTCTACTGAGGTTTAAAAGCCCCCATTTCTTTAGTAACATAATTGTACCAGAAAATATTGGCATTTCAGTAGGTGGCAGTATTCTCATTGAGTTTTTGTTCATTCCTGGTGTTGGATCTTTAGGATCTTTAGGAAAACAAATTCTTAGTGGTCAGTTAAGGTCAGTAAAGATCCTGTATTCTTTCTCTTAACAATTAATAGTGAAATTATTCTATGATTTTGTTAGAAAGCCAGACTCTTAAAAGGGTTTAGACAGTTTTTTGTGTTGTTAATTGTGTTCTGACTCCTGAATTTTGTGCTTGTTACTGAGTTTCTTACTTAAAAGTGAAAAAATACAAAAAGTCTTTTAGGTACTGAAGCATATTAAATAAGTATATTTGCTTCTAAATATTATAAGGATTAAATGTTAGGAGGACAACTATAGGGCCCAATGAAATGCAGAGGACCACCCCATTTCCACATCAGAACCACAGTCTAGCATTTAGGGAATTGTGAAAATTTAATCCATGGTAAAACTGTTCCTCTCACATATACCCAGAAGAATGTTGAGTACATTGTAGAACAGTGAGAAACAATAGCTGCTGAATGGTTGGTTTCTAGATAGGAACTGGCTCATTTTAGAAAATGCCTGAGCAGGACAAAATAGTCTTAGAAACAGCAATTTTCATAGACAAAAGTAGGGATTTCACAAATAATTTTGGTTTATATTTTTCAATAATACTTTTACATTTGGATCACAATACCATTATCTTTGAACAGCATCTGGAAGAACATGAGGGTGGAATTCAGAGTGGGAGTCACAAATGGAAGGAGTTAGGATATGGGAAGCAGATGGGCTCAGATTTAGCTGAAATTTATACCACTTGCTTAAGTCATTATTTGTGTATCTTCTATCATTTCTCTTTATTATAACCATGCTTCTTTTTTTAGTGCGTTGGTTACTGTCTTGGAGTTGGGGTACAAATTTAGTTTGGGAGTTTACATTTTAAATCGACAGACTCTTGATGAGGAAAGTTGCATGCATGTATATCTTACATTTTTCTGTTTTTGTTTTGCCTCCCACCCATTATCTAGTTAAAAATTTACTGAAGTTGTTAAATGTTTCCCTTAAAATTCTGTGTTTAATAAGTATATCAAAGAATTTACTAATAATGCCAATGCTTTTTATACTTTGCTAATATTTTCCATCTGAAACTTTGAAGAATTTCACTGGCATTGTTTTATTAATTACTAAGGATACCTGTTATGTAAATTGTTGTTATTTAAAAATCCTGTTATAGAGAATACTGAGATAGATAGAAGATCTGTCCCACATCATTTAAGAAATCACTAGAGTAGTTGCTTCCCAATTCTTTCCTGATTCTTTTTATCTAAATTTGTATTACAAATTAGTCTTTTATTATTACTTGAAAATAAGAATTAATAATTAAATTTTTATTTAAATAACACATATCTTCAAATACAGATTTCACGGATGACAGGCACTTGATAATGGTAGACAGGCTTATTGGTTTTATCCCACAATTGTTAGCAAATTACTTGCATATATTCTTTTTTGAATAACTTGTATCAGTAAATATATGTTAGTTTGCTTAGTCGTTGTATTAATTGAAAAGTTTCATATAAAAATGGATTTCCCTGAGTTGAATCAGCTTAAATGCATTAGGTTATCTTTGCCATTTTAAGAAATCATGGAATAAATGTATATTTTTGTGTAATTCTGGATTTTCATGGCTGAATTTGCTTTACTTTAATTTTTATTTAAATTTAGATACATCTGGACTTAAATTGCAAGAATTTGGGAAGGCAGTAAACTTTCATTATATTTTTTCATGATTTTATCCTTATAGTGTAAAATATCATGGAATGAATAGAATTTTACAGATTAAATTCCTTAAGCCAAGAGGATCTTGTTTATAATTGTCTATTTTAAATTGATGCCCTCTCTGAATAAGAACATAACGCAACTGTATTATTTTAACTGTTTCAGGCCTGCTGCTTTTCTTCAGAGGATTTGTTAATTATCTAAAAGTCAGAAACATGTCTGAAAGTATGGCAGCTGCTCATAGAACAAGATATTTCTTCTTATTATAGAGGTAAGAAATATAAAATCTATTCCCTTCAGATATTCATATTCACCAGATGAATATTATGTGTACTATTGTTGTTTACTTAAGCTTAGCATATTTAATATGTCATTATATTGTTAACAATCAACTAATTAAGATTTAGTAAGTTGTGAACTTTTTAAGATTTTTAAAAATTGAATTTCATAAATTTTAATTTTTAAAATATATAATGAATAAAAAAACTTTAGGTCAGACTTTCTAAACTTATTTTTTAAGGATTAACCACAAGATATAAGTAACCATTAGCACACAATATAAAGGATTAAAAAACAAAATAAAACAAAGCACTTACACAGAAGGGATGGGGATTTTGTATAAAACAATGAGAAATCCAGACATGTGGTTTAAAAAAAAAAAATTTGTGGTTGAAAAGAAATTTTCCATGCACTGATCTTAAAAAAAACTGGATCAAAGAATAAAAGTTGTGTGAAGAAAGTAGGAGCTCTGATAGTTTCCTTAATGTCTGTCAGTTTGTATCAACAATGAAGGCTTCAACTTGAATAAATGGGAATAAAGAAATGAGCAGAGGTTGTCTTACTAGTTATCCAGTGAGTTTCTGGAGGCTGCATGCAGCTCACTAGTAGTTTCTGCACATGAGGAGACCTCATATCTCTATTTTCTATAATAGACTATTTTTGATATTGAAATATACTTAACATACAATATATTAGCTTCATGTGTACAACATAGTGATTTGACATTTGTGTATTTTGTGAACTGCTCACCATAATAAGCCTAGTTACCATTTGTCACCATACAAAGTTAATACAAATACAGTATTACTGACTATATTCCCCATGCTGTAATTTATGTCCCCATGATTTACTTGTTTTGTGACTAGAAATTTGTAGCTCTTGATCCCCTTCACTCATTTTGTCCCCCATCCCCAAAATCCTTCCCCTTTGATAGCTACCACTCTGTTCTTAGTATTTATGAGTATAGGTGTTGTTTTATGTTGTTATTTGTTGTTAATTTTAATTGAACTTGTAAGTGAAATCATGCGATATTTGTCTTTCTCTGACTTATTTCACTTGGCATAATATCCTCAAGATCCATCCATATTGTCACAAATAACAAGATCTTTTTTATGGCTGGGTACTATTCCATCCTATATATGTATTCCATATATATGAGTAGTATTACATCATATATAGATCATATATATGATATATATGGAACGTACACATACCCTATATCTTTATCCATTCATCTATTGATGGGCACTTAGGTTGTTTTCCATATGTTGACTTTTGTAAATAACGTTGCAGTTAATAGGAGTGCATCTACCGTTTTGAATTAGTGTTTTCATTTTCTTCAGATAGATAGCTAGAAATAGAATTCTTGGATCATAGGATAGTTCTGTTTTTAATATTTTCAGAAACCCCCATACTGTTTTCCAGAGTGGTAGCCTCAATTTACTTTCCCAGCAACACTTCACAGGGTTTCCCATTTCTTCATGTACTCACCAACACTTGTTTCTTATCTTTTTACTTACAGCTGAATATTCTGACAGGGGTGGTGTGATAATTTCATTGTTTTTCATGTGCATTTCCCTCATATTTAGAGATGTTGAACTTCTTTTCATGGGCTTGATGGCCATCTGTATGACTTTGGAACATGGTCTATTCAGATCCTCTGTTCATTTTTTTTTTTTTTAAGATTTTATTTATTTATTTGGCAGAGATCACAAGCAGGCAGAGAGGCAGGCAGAGAGAGTGAGAGGAGAGGAAGCAGCCCCCCCCCCCCCCGCCCCCCAAGCAGAGAGCCTGATGCGGGCTCAATCCCAGGACCCTGGGATCATGACCTAACCTGAAGGCGGAGGCCTTAACCCACTGAGCTACCCAGGCGCCCCCTCTGTTTATTTTTAAATTGGATTGTTTGGTTTTTTAGTTATTGAGTTGTATGGGTTCTTTAACTATTTTGGATATTAACTCCTTACTGGATATATGACTTAGAAATATCTCCTCCCTCTATACTATTTTTAAAGCAAGTGCCATATACTTCCTGTCTATAAATGACTTGAACTTTTAAAGTATTTGAAATGCATAAGCAAAGTGTCTGCTAAAATACTTAACTTCTAGATGTATCTACAAGTACAAAATGTTTCAAACTTACTATAACTGTTCTTTTGGTAAATAAATTGTATGGTTTGGGATTTGATTGCTTAAACTTTTTAACACAGGAGTTTTATATAATCTAATATAATTCAGTTATTTCTGCTGAAGAGTACAGGGAATATAGTTGTATTTCTGGAAAATATTAAAGTATGCTTTTAAATGTTCTTTTACCTTTAACGTAGAAGGTGTCACATTTTCTTTTTAACTACTAAAATGTCTTTGCAAGCAGTAACAGTTAAGAGTGTATCAGTATGTAAGATAAAAGGCAAAGTAATTTTCTCTGAGTATGTAAGATAAAAGGCAAAGTAATTTTCTCTGAGTATTTGGTGTAATTATCTTATTTGCATTTTCAGGAGCCTAAAATTTAATGTAAATATTTTCTAGATGTTTTCCTTTAGAAGCTTAAACTTTGGAATATGTTCTGATATATGCTGTTTTATATTATCTTTACCAAAAGAACATTATATAGTTGATATAATACTGCTATAAAATGTTTTTTATTATATTATCATGTAGACAATTGCAACTTAATATACTATAAGACTAATTCTTTCTTTGTCCCTAGACTGCATCGACCAGACATTCTTTTCTTAAACCAATGTGAAATTTCCAGATCATCTGTAAACCTGCAACTTTAATAGGATAGAAGACTACTAAAAGCAGAAGACAAATTAGTGAAGAAAAGATGGATCTTCAAAATTGAATGGCAGAATGGTTTATGCTTAAAAGCCATTTCTGTTCATTCTCTTAAATATTTGAATTTCATTTGTTTTGCACATTTGCATATGTGCCCATGTAAAAGATTTGCGTATACTGGAAAGAAACTATAAAGTTGTAGCAGTAAAGTCCAGTCATATTTGGTTAATCAGTGTTTGATATAATTGAAAGGGGTGAGTGAGAAACAGTCTTCCAGCATGTAAATGCCATTGATTTCTGACCTGACATTTAGTATAATAAAAATGAAATTATTAACCATGTCAAATGCTTTAGTTTCTGGCTCCTAGATTCATCTAGTAACTCTACACATGAAACGCCCTTTGTTATATATAGTTTTTTGAAAACTGCAGTGCTGATTATAGAAAAGCTTTGTCAGATTTTTGAACATGATATTTACGTTATTATTTAGCAAACTCTTTCTGTAAATAACCATGCATAAATTACTTTCTGCATTGTTTTCTTAGAAACTGTGTCTGGATATCTTTTCAATTAATTTAAAATTAAGTGAACTTAATATATAGAGAAAATTTGGGTGTTAAAGATTGTTTTAGGACAGATTTTAAGAAGATATGGGTATTCCACATGTCCTTTAGAAGAACATCTTTTTGTTGTTTTCTTTTTAAGGGACATGTCAGGTTTAGGGATTCTCAGTGGAGAAGCTTGGTTTTTAAGATTGCCATCTTAGAGAGTCTTGCAGGAAGAGATTGTAGTAGATATTATATTTATTTCATTTAAGACACTTTTGAAAATTAATTTTCTGAATAAGATATTCTCATTTGCATTTGTCTTTTAAAAAGCCAATAAAAGTATCTTTCAATTTTCATTGTAATAATTTTTTCTTTAGATGTTTAGTTTGTTAAATGAAACAAATCAGAACTTGTACTAATAGCTTCTTGCTTTATGATTGTAGAATTAACATATAAAATCATATCTTGAATTAAGATATGCAAAATAATCTGTTTTCAAGTTACAGAAATGTGTCTGTGGAATATGGGAGTGTGGGGTGTGTATGTGTATGTGTGTGTGTGTTGCAAGAGTATGTGTGTATGTGACCATTACTACAACTGGAATCTACATTCACAAGCTACTACATTTTGCAAATCATTTTGTGTCTCATCTGTTTTCTTTTCAGTTCTATTTTTGTTTTTGAATGCCAACATTAAAAATGATGGGAATTATATCATCTTTTAAACTTAAAAATCATTTAATACAGCTATAGAGAACATATAAAATTGGTTGTTTGTTTATAATTAGACACTGACTACTACTAAAAGATACATCTAAAACTATTCAGGGACATTTTTCCATTTCTGAAAAAATAAATTATGCTTTATAACTTCTTTTGTATTTCTCTGTATTTTCTGATTTATTTCATTGTCTTTGATAAATAAAACATGCAGTTTTGTTTTGCTAATTGAGCCTCCTATTTTTTGTTTTCTCTCACTCATTCTCCTTCCTTACATAGAATTTTTGTTGTTTATTGAAGTACCTCTGTACCCCTTGAAGTCAAACTAGCATGGGGGTAAAGAAAAAATATTTAGTTGTCTGATTTGGAAGTTAAAGTTAGAATGTACTTATAATAAATGGAATCTCATGCTAGATTTCTTCTCTATCTCATATTAAGTTTCTTTCGACCTGTACTTGAATTTTGTGATAACTTTTAAGTGAAATTAAGCTATCATATATGGTAATTGTAGATTACTAGATGAGCTATCACATCACTTTACTAAAATGTATTATTTTAGTTTTTGTGGTGTTTATCCTTGGTTTCTGAATATGGATGTGTCACTTTTGATCCAATATCAAAAACTTCACTTTTTGTTTTGATTTTTCTCCCCCCTTAAATCAAGTGTGCATGTTACCTGATCCCCTATAATTGGTACAATTCAGTGGTAGCCTTAAATCTCATCATCCAGTCAGGGGCATAGAATATTATTTTTAAAACTTTAATGTTCTCTTCCAGATCTATTAGATTCTACATACTTCCTTCATTTCCTGTGAGCTTGGATAAAAGAGCTGCTATTGTGTTTTGGGGATGCTTAACTGTCTTTGCACTCTGTCTTGAAGTTTGCAAATCAGAATCTTTGTTAGAGTGTCTAAATAATTTTTGAAAGAATATAACCTGGGGCTTGGAAGTTAATGCAGATATTTATTAAAGTATTTTTATTACATTTGAATAAGCTAGTTAGGGCTAGGAGAATCCATTTTTATGTATTTACATGAAATCAACTGAATTTAAGGTAAAAATACATTTTTCTGTATAGTGTGTTCAAGCTTGAAATTAGAAATTTAAAATTAAAAGGCAAATCTTAATTATACTCGGTTAAAATAAAAATTTCTCTTTAATAGAAAAAATACTATTCTCTAGTCTTTTGAGTCTGTGAGATATCTCCCATGCCTTTGAGGTGGTTCAGAAGTTTTAACCTGTTAAGACAATAATCACTAATATTTCTAGCAGAACCACCCACAACAGGGAAAAAAAATCCCAAAAGCCCAGCTGGAGAAAAAAAATTAGGGTTTTTTAATTTAACATTTTTCTTTTCAACTGGTCTGTAGTCCCCCAAAGCACAAAAGTAACGAGTGCATCTGATCCTGTATTTAACTGGAATGACATATGTCCTCAGTTTGTCCTCAGCCCTGATTATTTCTGTTTTCTCAGCTTAAATAGTGCCTCCTCTCTCGAAAGTGTCCTAACTTGGAGAATAAATTACATGATCACCCTATGTATAACTCTGTCTGTTACTGAGAAGTGACTGCCTAAACCCACTGCCCTTTGAGAAAAGGAACTGGGGTATTAGGTCAGAAGCTAATTACTGTCACAGCCTTTCCTAGCCAACCCATTTGTCTGGCCTGTAGAATACGCATAGTTTTTTGTTTGTTTGTTTTTTAAGTAGAAGTTGTATTGGAATGATTTCCAGCTTATGGTAAACAGTAAACGATGAGCTTTTATATTTTAAAACTGCTGTTAAATGTTATTTTAATTGTTTACTCTTCAAATAGTCATATGAAATGTTAGTGTATTATTTTTAAAATCTCCTTCTTGATAAAGTTCAACTGTTAGATGATAATGTGCCAATTACTATTATAGGAATGTCCTTGCCCGTATATAAAATGTGCTGACATGTGTTTTGCTTATTAATAAAGTTCTATAGATGTGGAAATGTGAAACTGTGCATCCTTTTGAAAATCAGTGTTAGATTCACAACATAGCGCCATCTGAGCCTCACAAAATGTTTGTATGGTAGATTTCATTTGAGATGAAAACAACTGGCATGGAATTAGGTTAGAGTGTGGAACAATATTAAACTTGCCACAGTAATTTGAACATTAGGAGATGGTTGGAGTTTAATACATGCCAAAAAATCCGCCTTGTGGAAATTTATGTTCATTGCTACTTTGCGGAATATCAGTGGTAATACGGGCTTGTATTTTCATTTGGGACATAAGACCTACAATGCAAAAACTTCAAATTATTTAGAAGACAGTCAAAAAGCTCATTCCATACTTGATAAAGTTTTTAAAAAATGTTTATTTTGAACTCAACATGCTTGGTTGTTTTAACCTTTCTTTGTTTTTTTCCAAAAATTTTATTTATTTGTCAGAGAGAGCAGCAGGCAGAGGGAGAAGCCGGCTCCTGGAGCCCGATGCAGGACTCATCCCAGGACCCTGGGATCGTGACCTGAGCCGAAGGCAGATGCTTAACTGACGGAGCCACCCACGGCACCCTTAACTTTTCTTTCTTGATATTTTCAGCTTAGCTTTCATTCTATTTTTGTTTTGAGAGATTGAGCTTTTAAAACCCACTTGATTTTCATGAAAACCATAAAAAAAATCCAGTAGCTAAATAGAGTATTACTTTTTTTTTAAAGATTATTTGAGAGAGAGAGTGGGGGAGGGGCAGAGGAGGGGGGAGAGAATGTCAAGCAGACTCCTCACTGAGCACAGAGCCCACTGCTGGGCTTGATCTCACCACCCTGAGATCATGACTTGAGCTGAAACTAAGAGTCAGATGGTCGATGGACTGAGTCATCCAGGCTCCCCTAGAGTATTCCTTTGTGGCAGTTGAGGTTATGGAAGGCCAAAATCATACACTTCTGGTTCTCAGAAACTTAGAGGTGGCTTCTCTATCTCTCACACTTGCGAGAAGAGTCACCGTATTACTTTTCCGCTCCCATTTGTGTTTGTTTTACTTAGGTCAACATTTTACCTTCAGTGACACAAGAAGGGATATAGGTTATCCTTACAGCATAATAACTTCTTTTAGCTTTACCAGATACAGCAAAATCAGCAAGTAAAACAACAGTTTAACCAAAGCTCAGATGAAATCTGCACACAGATTATGAAAAGCAGCAGATAACCTTGTTGGAAAGTATGAGCTCTTCAGAGATTCAAGAACAGTACTTGTACATAAATCCCTAGTGTGGAAATAAATTTATCATTCCTTTCCCATCAATCTTAGTTTCTCAGCCATCTGAATTTCTGCATGGTGGTGATTTGGTTTGCCTAGGCAATTGATGGGATTTGGGCTCTAAAATTTTTAATTTTCATGTTACTCAGAGAAAGACCTCAAGACTTTTTTTTTTTTAATTAAGTAGGCTCCACGCCCAACTTGAGGCTTGAACTCCTGACTCTGAGATTAAGAGTTGCATGCTCTACCAACTGAACCAGCCAGACAACCCAAGACCTAAAAACCCTTAATTGCTAGTAAGCATTGGTGATGGAGTAAGTGTGAAGTATCACTTCCTAAATCCAGCTTTTAAGATGACCAGCAGACTATGGAAAACAGGAATCAGTTCATTGAGAGTTACAAACTTTTAAAAGATAAAGGGAGTCTTAACATTTCCTTAATCCAGTGGGATCTCCAGGGATCAATTTTTTTTTTTTACTTATTTTTATTATTTTTATTTGTTTTAGGGAGGGAGGGGCGGAGGGAGATAGAGAATCCCAAGCCTGCTCTATCTATGCCCAGCATGGAGCCCTTAGGGCTCAGTCCCAAAATCCCGAGATCATGACCCCAGCCAAAATCAAGAGTCAAAATCAAGAGTGGACGTATCACTGAGCCACCCAGGGGCCCCTCCAGGGATGAACTCTTGACTGAAGGATTCTTAGGACCTCTCTTTAGAGCTGGGATTGTTATTCAAAATGGTGCATTATAATCAACTGGAAGTTTGAGGGAAATTAACATTCTAGCCTCCATTACCAGAGGATCCAGTGCAATACACCTGTCCTGTAACGGCACATTTCCTTCCCAAGTTTGAAGTTCTGGAATTTTGGTTTGGTAGGAATCCACTCCTTTTCTTTTTCATCATTGTGTGCTCTCTATAGATAGCTCCTTGTACATAGCTGATGGAGAGGTACAACGTTAGGCTCAATGTATCAGACTTCTTTCAGGGAAAGGGAAAGGCACATAAAACAGATCTTAAAGAGTTAATGAGCATTTCTTGAGTTCTTTATGACCTCTTTGAATAGAGCGTTTCTGGTTTTCAGGCCTTTATCCACACAACTTGGCTTCGCAGAGCAGTGTGGGAGTGTTGGAACAGTATAGAAGTGTTGGTTGTTTTCTCCGTAATCCTGTAAAGTTAGCAGAATTGGATTAATATTCACATAGTTGATTTTTCCTGCCTCAAGAAATGTAACTTCATTCTACTAGCCCCTCCCTTCCTCTATCGTTGAGGAACCTCTGGATTATTAAGACAAGCATCTTTATGCAACAGAAAGACTGGGTTTTGGAGCGAGGCTAACTAACCCTGAACCCCAATGTCAACTTCCATGCAAGCACAGACAATTTCCTTGACCAAAGCCTCCGTTTTCTCACCCGTTTGTTGGGAAGCAGGAAGGTTAGGTGAGAATTATGCAAAAGAAAGAGGCATTCTGATCTGTTTGCTCAGTGTGTTCCCTGACCAGACCGCTGTGTCAGAAGATGCCTCAGGATTTGAAATAAGCCCTTGCCCGATGTGGGCCTTGCCCTGGCTGAGAAGGGTGGTTATAATAATATCGTGCTGACCTAGTGTTGGTTCCTCATATCTTCTCTGTAGCAAGTGGAATCAAAGCAAAAGTATCTTAGGTGACAACTGATTTTAAGGGACACAGTCATGCAAAGGGGAAGGGAGTTGCCTGTTTGACAAGCAGTAAAACACTCCAGCTGGTGGGGTGGTAGCTCACACAGATCTTTCCAGGCCAAAGTGTGGAGGCCCCAAAACCAGTCCGTCAGAGCTTCACTGAATTGGGATGATGTTACTTCTTACAGGTATCCCCTCACTTTTTGAAAGTTCATGGTATGCCACTTCACTTTCATGAGAAACCTGCATTGGTTCTTGTTTCCGCTCACCGGAAGAAATCCAAAGAAGATTTTTGCTTTAATGAAAAAAGGTGAAAAGCAAAAATAGCATTCAGTGTTTGTTTTGCTGTGAGCTATTACAGGGGCAGTGGGCACCCCAAGCTTCTTCCCCTGACCTGCCCTTAAGCATCGAGCCCCAGAGCTCTGAGCTACATCTGTGAGCATCTGGGTCTTAACCTGATTTGTGCATTTGTTAGCAAGATGTGTCCTAAGGTGTCAGAAAAGCCTGAGAGACATGATTTTGGGGATCTAAGAATGCTCAGAAATAAATGGTAATAAATTTAATGATAATTGCTTTCATATAGATCCGTGGTAATTGCTCCTTCACTTTGTATGCTTCGGCTGGCGAAGGTTTCGTAGCAATGCCCTGCTTCCGAAGAGCGGGAGAAACCTGTAATCGGTGCTGCACCACTGTTGCTCAGGGAGCCAGTGCTCTGAAATCCTGGTTGAGAAGCTCTGAAATCCTGGTTGAGAAGAGATCAGAAAACAGTTTGCATACAGTTTGTTTCTGATTCTAGGAATTCGAGGACTCACCAGCTTTCTCTTATCATTGTAGGTTCTTAATCTTGAATTTATTTTCAAAAATGTCTTTTACCTTGGAAGGGAAATACTTAGATGGCAATTAGGTCTCCTAGACTCTACCCTGAAAATTGGGGTTAGTTAAAAATTTTTGAGTACCTGGGACGCCCGGGTGGCTCAGTTGTTAAGTGTCTACCTTTGGCTCAGATCATGATACTGGGGTTCTGGGATCAAGCCCCACATCGGGCTCCC
Organism: Martes martes; assembly: GCF_963455335.1. NCBI lineage: Eukaryota > Metazoa > Chordata > Mammalia > Carnivora > Mustelidae > Martes > Martes martes. The sequence goes on along the minus strand of NC_137890.1, from coordinate 27,930,362 downwards.
TGCTCAGCAGGAAGCCTGCTTCTCCCTCTCCCACTCCCCCTGCTTGTGTTCCCTCTCTCTCTGTCTCTCTCTCTCTTTCAACTAAATAAATAAAATCTTAAAAAAAATTCTTTTTTGAGTGGCAAAGGGGTGGTGCTGTTACCTTCACAGGCCAGCCACCTACTCTATTCATTTTTCCACCTTCTTCAAAAAGAGCTTAAATACCTTCTCTTTTGGGATGGTCCATTCTCTCTCATCCTCTCAGTCTGACCCAGTCCTCTTGGTTTTCATAGCCCTGTGTCTTCTTTCTGTCGAGGCACACATGACTCTGCATTATCATTACTGACTTTGGTGCTAACTGTCCTCAGTTGCAGATATTAAATCGTACTCAACTTCGTACACCTCCCCAACACTCAGTACAGCTCAGTACATTGGAGGGGTGGACGGGATGGCTGCTACCACCAGGTTGTGGATGCACCACGATACCTAAAATGCCTTCTGCCCTTTAACTCAGAGTCAAATGGAGGGAGATTGATACTCAAAAAAATGTGCCAATGTGAGGTAGGGACAGAAATCCCCGGTCCGAACACTTGATCTCAGGGAGAACCTGAACACCCTTCACTGCAGAGGTGACACCGGAACTAGAGCTTATAGAGAGCAGAGAAGTGGGCAGGTATGTTTAAATGTATCACCCACATGTCGTATTTGGCTATCTCTTGCACGAGGCTCTGCCGTTCTCGATCCTCCTCGGAAGGAAGGAACCGTTCTTCCAGTTCTCATGGGACTTCATCTGAGCCTCTCTCTTCGCCAACCATGTTCTGCTGTGTGGCACAGTCATTAGCATTCATGCCTCGTCACTTCTGCTCGAGGCCAGGATCCATGCCTGTCATGACTACACAGCTTTCAGTGTGCGTGGCGCTTGAAAACTCAAGCCCGAGGTTTTCCGCATGTCTCTGTGAACCATCGCTTAGCCACTGCAGATACTACGGACCTCAGAAGTTAACAAGGTACAGGCACCCTCTTCTCCAAATACATGGTACAAGAAGTGTATAGAAGAAATCGTGCTCTCTCTCTCTCTCTCTCTCACGTATCTTCCAATCTTTTTCTCTCTTTCTGGAAGTAACCACTGTTAACTATTTATGATATACTCTTACAGACTTTTTCCACGTAGATTTTCTACTAGGATGGCCCTGTCCTCTGTGATGTCAGCAGAACTTCTGGTTTCATCAAAAGGTGAGCTGATCCCAGGTACATCGTATCTCAGGTACAACGTCTGAGACAATGTGCCTTTTTTGCTGTATTCCAGGAGGCAGCTCTCAGAGGAGATGACTGCTTCTTCCTGAAATGCACTTTGTTTTATTTAATAAACCAAGGCTTTTTTTCTTGGTTCTTTAGTCTCTATGTGAGGGATGGCTTGTGGCTTCTGGGCCTACGAGAACTGGGCTAGTCCAGGATCTGATATTTGCGGCATTTAGATGCCCTGCTTTCTGATCTTCTGATAGGTCTGTTTTTGGCAAGAATCTCTCTGGTACCGGGTTATTCAGAGGAAAGGGGTCGGGGTTCACCAGACTATCCAGGCTGGGTAGGTTTAGGGAAGACCAAAATGATTCTAGGTTTAAAATTAATTTCCCTTGTTGCAGGACCAAAATTGTGTTCCAGGATGTGGCAGTCACTGTTCTCTGGCTAAACCAAGAGACATTTATAACCCCTCCTTCTCTCTGCCCCAATTCTTCCTTACTTGAACTCAAGGGTGACATCTGGAGCTGAAGCAACTATCTTGTGCCACTGAGGCAACAGCTGGTAGACTAACTACAAGAGCAGGAAGGAAGGAGGAGCCTTGATTTTGCTGACATCACGGAGCACTGCATGAGCCTTGGACCTGCCTACCTTTTAACTTTCTGCTCACTGAGGAAAATAATTGCTTAGTTATTGTCAGTCAGGTTTCTGTTACTGATATTTAAGAACAATTCAAACTGATACACAGCTATAACCATCCATTTCCCCAAAGCCACCATCCATTTCCCCGGAAGAGCTGCTCAGGTCATCAGAAGCCACCAACATGAAAAAGGAGTCATAAGACTTACCTGCCCACAGACGTCACTGACCATCCAGACTCCTTGTACTTGGTTTGCGGATTGTCCGTCAACTCAGTGGTTTTACTGGGGGGTGCATCTACTTTACTCATGCCTTCATTCTCTTTTTTTCCCTGTTGGGAGTCCCATGGAGTGACTAACTTCCCAACAACTGCTTCCAGAAATGGCCTGAGTGAAAATGTCAGCAGCCACAATTCAACCACTGTCCCCAAGATCATTTGATGCCACCCCCACTGCCCATCAACAAAACTTTGCCAGGGGAAGCGGGTGCCATATTCCAATTACCGCTTGGTAAAACAGCAAATGAGAATGGCCCAGGTGCAAAAGGACGCTCCCTTTTGGAATGATCCAGCTCCCAAATGTATGGCATTGGTTTGTATTTTCAGAAATGAAACCAAGTCTGATTCTTCAGAGCCAAGGAGGTTTCTAGGTAGAGACCCTAATGCTTAACGGGCCCCAAAACACTCACTGTCTCTCACCTGCCCTGAGTTCTGCCCTCGGTGTAGGACGGGACAAATGACTCAGACGTTCGTTGGCGTCCATACCAGCGAAGTTTGCACAGACACTTCCCTAAAAATGTGTTTGCAGTGATTCCAGCTTTGAGCATTGCTTTGCCCTTCCCCTTAATGTTAGTCGGAAATTCATATTTTCTCACTCCAAACTATTGCCCAGAAAAAAATTATTTTCTCAGAGAAGAGTTAAAGGATATATAATAATTCCTATAGAAATAAGACTTCAGTTTCCAGATTCTGAAATTGATTGCTCGACTCCGTGTAGCAGAACACAGAAGAAATGTAGAAGAAAAGATCTGGGACTCTCTACACCTACTTGTTAGTAGTGATTATCTCTTCCCCTCTCTCCTCTTTGTTTCTACCTCCCTTACCTCCTACCCTTTCTCCCTTTTCCCCTCCTCCCCCTTTACCATTTCTTTGCTAACACAAACCTAGTTTATCATTGTCTGAAGTCAAGAGTAAAGGCCAAATATAAAAAATTCTGAAAGAGAAATTACTTGTAATGTGAGCTCCATTCTGTGTATTAACTTCAGTCATTTGTTTACATCTGGCAAACTTCTGGGTCCTCAGATTCTAGGAAAAATGTTTCTAGGAATGCTAATATTTTACAATTTGTGAACTAGAGGTTTTTTTTTAAATTTTTTTTTTTTTTTAAGATGTAATGTACTGTTGGAAGATGGGGGGACATTCCTCCACCATTTTTGATGTTTCTTCCATGTGGACAAAATGTAATTAGTGTAACTCCTGACCTCCCTCTTTATTAGCTCTTCCTCTGGGGAGTAATTTATTTGATGGGTAAATTTGAAATGTAAATACTTAGGTATGTTCTGCTCAGCCTCTCTTCTTCCTCTGGGGAGCTAGCAGCTCACAGGAGTTCCAGTTGTGCTCTGTTCTTCAGGGCAAGGTCTGCTCTGCCCCTGCCCGAGGGAGGAAGTCTAACACGAACTGGGTAGGGTATATCTGCCTAATTCCCGAGTTCATTTAACTAAACTATGCCCTCCAATCTAGTTTTATCAGCACAGATATTCCACATAGATTTTTTACTAGGATGGCCTTGTCTTCTGTGATGTCAGTAGAACTTCTGGTTTCATCTAAAGGTGAGCTGATCCCAGGTACATCGTATCTCAGGTACAACGTCTGAGACCATGTACCTTTTTCTCTATATTCCAGGAGGCAGCTCTCAGAGGAGATGACTCTTATCAGCATAGATATAAACCTATGTGGAATAAAATAAAATGAATATTTTATTTGATTTTTAAAAATATTATTTATTTCTTTGCCAGAGACAGGGAGAGCGGCAGGCAGAGGAAAAAGCAGGCTCCCCACTGAGCAAGGAGCTCAATGCAGAACCCGATCCCAGGACCCTGGGATCATGACCCAAGCTGAAGGCAGATGCTTAACCAACTGAGCTACCCAGGTATCCCTAAAGTTAATATTTTAATTTCTCCACGTGCCACTTTTGTGTTTTATAGCCTACATATTTAAGGTGGGAAAGAGAAATGCTTTACTGGGATCATCAGAAACAACATACGTCCCATGAGACTAGCTGTTGACTAGATGGCTCATTAGCCATCTTCGATATACAAGACTTAAGTGCAAGACTATCTGAATTCTTATATTTGAAGTCATTTATTCATTTGCTGCCTTTTTTATTTGCTGCCTATTTTATTTTATTCTCAAATTTTCACTTAAATTCTAGGTAGTTAACATATGGTGTAATATTGGTTTCTGGAGTAGAATTTAGTGATTCATCCCTTATATAACACCCAGTGCACATCATAACAAGTATCCTTCTTAAGAAGTCTTTTTAAAGGAGGGTTTTTGGACAGATCCAGCAGACAAAATCAGTAAGGACATACTGAACTCAACACCATTGATCATGGCATATGAATGGCATCTATAGAACTACTTCATCCAACAACAGAACACACATTATTCTCAAACTCACATGGACCATTCACCAAGACAGACCACTTCCTGGACCACAAGGAACACCTTAACAATTTAAAAGAATAGAAATCACACTATGTCTGCTCTCAGATCACAATGGAACTAAATAGATATGAATAACAGAAAGATAACTGGAAAGTCCCCAAGTGGGAAGATTTAAATAACATACTTCTAAACATATAGATCAAATAAGAAATCTCAGAGAAAATTTTAAATATTTAGAACTAAATGAAAATGAAAACACAACTTACCAAATTTGTAATGAAAGCAGTGCTTAGAGGGAAATTTATGACATTACACATATTAGAAAAGAAGAAAGAGTTAAAATCAATAATTTTAAGTTTCCACCTTATGAAACTGAAAAAGAAGAGTGAATTAAACCCAAAGTACATGGAAGAAATAATAAGAATGAGAGTAGAAATCAGTGATACTGGAAAAAGGATATCAATTGAGAGAATCAGTGAAACCAAAAGCTAGTTCTTTGAAAAGATTAACAAAATTGATAAGCCTATAGCCAGGCTAAGAAAAAAAGAGGACACAAATTACTAATATCAGAAAAGAAAGAGAGGCATTATTAAAAATCCCAAGGACATTAGAAAGATAATAAAGTAATACAATGAATAACCCTGTATCCTCAAATTTGATGACCTACATAAAATAGACCAATTCCTTGAAAAACACAATTCACCAAAACTCACACAAGAAGAAATAGCTGATATGACTAGGCCTATATCTATTAAATAAATCAATAATTAATAACTTCCCAAAACAGAAAGCACCAAGCTGGGTGGGTTCACCGCATAATTCTACCAAACATTTAAAGAAGAAGTTGTACCAATTCTCTATAATTTCTTGCAGAAGATAGAAACCAAAGGAATACTTCCCAACTCATTTTATGAGGCCAGTATTACCCTAATACTAAAGACATTATAAGAAAAGAAAAGCACAGACCAGTATCTTCTGTGACCATAGACACAAAAGTCCTCAACAAAGTATTAGCAAATCAAATCCAACAGTGCATAAAATTCAAAAATCACTTAATGTAATCCATTACATCAACAAATTAAAAATGAAGACTCACATAAATGTATCAATAGATGAAGACAAAACATTTGACAAAATTCATCATCCATTCATGATAACACTCTGTAGATTAAGAATAGAGGGGAAATTCCTCAACTTGATAAAGACTGTTTCCAAAAACCTAGAGCTAACATCATCCTTAATGGTGAAAACTCCAAATTTTCCCACAAAGACCAGGTACAAAAAGCAAGGATTTCCCCTTTCACCACCTCTTTTCAACAAAGTCCATGCTAATGTAGTCATGCAAGAAAAGGAAACAAAAGGTATACAGATAGGGAAGGAAGAAATAAAACTGCTTTTTTTTCCACAGTGGAGATGAATGAACAAAGAAATTCCTGAAACTAATAAGGAATTATAGCAAGGTTAAAGGATACAAGGTTATTAAAAGTATACAAGGTTAATAAAAGGATAAAGGTTAATAAAAAAAGATCAATTGCTTTCCCTTATATCAGCATTGAACAAGTGGAATTTGAAATTAAAAACACAATACTATTTATGTTAACACCTCTCCAAAATGAAATAGGTATAAATTGAACAAAACACAAAAAAGATCTATGAAGAAAATTATAAAACTGATGAATAAAATTCAAGAACTAAACAAATGAAGAGATAGGCTATTTTCACAGACAGGAAGACTCAATATTGTTAAGATGTCAGTTCTTTCCAATTTGATCTATAGATTTAATGCAATCCCAATCAAAATCCCAGCAAGTTATTTTGTGGATGTCAACAGTCTGATTCTAAAGCTTATAAGGAGAGGCAAAAGAGCCAGAATAACCAATACAGTATTGAAGGAGAAGAACAAAGTTGGAGAACTGACATGACCTGACTTCATGACTTACTACAAAGCTACAGAAATCAAATCAAAATCAGTGTGGTCTTGGTGAAAGAAGAGACCAATAGATCAATGGAACAGAATCGAGAGCCCAGAAATAGACCTAAATAAATCCTGTCAACTGATCTCTGGACAGAGGAGCAAAGGTAATCTTTTCAACAAGTGGTGTTGGAACAACGAGCCATCCACATGCAAAAACAAAACAAAACAAAACAAAACATCTAGACAAAGACCTTACACTCTTCACAAAAAGTAACTCAAAATGGGTGATAGACCTAAATGTAAAATGCAAAACTATAAAAATCTTAGAAGGTAACACGGGAGAAAACTTGGATGATCTCGGGTATCATAATGACTCTTTCAAGGTACAACACCAAGTCCATGAAAGGAATAATTGATGAGCTGAACTTCATGAAAACTAAAAACTTCTTCTCTGTGAAAGACCAGAGAATGAGAAGACAAGTTCACAGAATGGGATAACATATTTGCAAGAGACATATCTGATAAAGGACTACAATTCAAAATATATAAGGAACTCTTAAATTTCAACAATAAGAAAGCAAACAACCTGAATTTTTTAAAAAAAGGCTAAATAAATAAACAAAAGGCCAAAGAGAGTTTGACATCTCACCAAAGAAGAATAACACAGATGGCAAATAAGCATATGGAAAAGTATTCCACACCCTGTGTCATTCAGGGATATTCAAATTAAAACAACAATGAAATACCACTACAGACCTATCAGCGTGGTCAAGATCTGGAACACTGACATCATCAAATTCTGATAGGGCTGTGGAACACCAGAAATTCTCATTCATTGCTGGTTAGAAAGCAAAATGGTACAGTCACCTTGGAAGGCAGTGTGGCAGTTTCTTACAAAGCTAAACATCCTCTTACTCCAGAATTCAGCAATGGCACTCCTTGGTATTTATCTAAAGGAGCTGGAAACTCATGTCCACACCAAAACCTGCACACAGATGTTTATAGCAGCTTATTCATAATTGCTAAAACTTGAAAGTTACCAAGATGTACTTCAGTAGGTGAATGAAAAAATCAACTGTGGAATATTCAGTGTAAAAAAAAAAGAGGATTTTGCTTTTTGCAAGATTGAACAGATATCACTGGGGTTGTACAGAGAAGGCTCAGAAAATATTAGATTTATCCTATTAAAAATAAGCTATTGTCCCCTCCAATAAGTTAACTATTTTCTTGGTTGTATGATTTTTGCACCATCATTTGGATTGAGGACTCCCAATAGTATCTTCCACAGTGCCCATTTTCAGTTGGTTATTGATGCCAGATATGTTCTATCATGTCCTTGTGGGCAGTCGCATGATGTAGCAAAAAGAAATCTGAGCTGGAATCTATCTCGTTTGAACTTCCATAGCTGTTGGACCTTCTTATAGAAAATGCTTACCACCCCCCTCAATGTGCTTTGGTTATTTCTGGCTTTAACTTGTCTCCTTTGATGACCTGTTGGCAACACTTGGCCGGTTGCAGCTCCTTTTGTTTTTTGTATTCCCACCAACTGTGTTCTTCTTCTGAATTTCAGCAGTTATGTTGAAGAACAGAGAAGGAAGTGAGCAAAGGAACATGGCAGGAAGCTAGGAGGGAGAGAAGAAGGAGAGAAGGCAAACGTGTAGATGAGATCTGGGGCCTTCAGGGTTGCACGACTGTAGACAAGAAGGCACATGCAACACAGGAGGGGAACCTGTGTTGTGCGGGTAATTAGGCTGCAGCGTGTCTCTCTGGAGCTCCGGTAGGAAAGAGGCTCCACGTGGAGAGTTATAGCCGCAGGACCGAAGGCCCAAACTCACCCAAACGCCACACGCAGACCCTCGAGTTGCAAAGCTCAGGAAAGCTATGAGGATAGAGGGATATGGGGACTCAGGAAACCTAAGGGTGGGAAATGCAGCTTACGGGCCAAAGGCCCTGGAACAAGGAAGGCACTGAAGAGCGAGTAGGACTCAAGTCAGAATCACGTTCACACAGGTCTTCTCTGGGAGCCACGCCATGGCTTTCTTGTCTCCTTCTCCCTGTGTGTCTGCTTAATTATTATTTTTCTTTCTACAGATTGATTTCTTCAGTTTATCCTTCTGGCTAGCTCATAATAGTCATCTCCCAATGCCTGCCTCAGCCCTTGACCTGACCTTGAACTTCACAGAAGCTAGCTTATGAAGTCTCTCTGTGCCTCAGCCTCAAACTCCTAGGAGATACAACTTCGTGTGCCTCTCTTCCAGGCACCCTGGACTTTGTCCTTCCATGGTTCTCACCCACGGTGTCCTCGGGCTCTGGGGAAGGGCGGGGTCAGACCTGCTTTCGTCTGAAACAGATTCTTGCTCAGAAATGGAGAAATGGGAAGACAATTATTGACATCTTTAGTACAGTGCATGCCCCTAGGAATATGCAGATATCCCTCAACCTAGGATGAACTTTCACATATCTGGTAAAAACTGATTTGAAAGCTATATTTTCAGCCTTAAGCATAAATGGAGTTTGGGGGAGAATTGTGGTCCTGTCATAATGGTATAGCTTTTCCAGATTTTGTTCTAGGTAAAGTAAGACTGATGAAAGGATTTTATCTGAGGACCTGTGCTACTAGGAAGATGGAGTTGACATACTTTGTCTGTTCCTCCCACTGAGTACAACTAACAACCCTGAACATTGTATAAAACAGACCTAAGAAATAAGGTGGAGAGACCTTTCTTCTAGGGACCTCAGGACCTGGGGAACAACACCAGAGTGAGTTCCCTGAGTTTTCTTTTGCCTCGTATATCCCAGACCTGGAACCGAAGATGCCAGCAACGTGGAATTTCCAAAGGGCGCAGACACAGAAAGGCCCCAGCAAAACTCTGATCTTTCTACCCACGGGACCAGGGAAGGGGCAACCTAACAAGACAGAAAACTTTTGGACAACAGCTGCTGTGCTGTAGCCAACACCACAGGAAAGAAACCGTGTTCTCATCCAACCTCAACCAACGAAGTGCGGAGTCTAGACTTCAACACTGGGCAGGCAGAAACAAGGCACTCCACCCTCCACTGGGCTAAAGCCAAGGAAGGAGCTTGCCCTTGGGGGGTCAGAGGAAGCCTAGTGGGAGGCAGGACTTTTGTCATCCAGTGGTAACAAGGCCACCTCAGTGTCACCATGTGTGGAGCTGGAACACCCTTCCTTCCTCAGCTGTAACGAGGGGGAGGCTGCTCCTTGGGTGTCAGTGTGGGCTGAGCAGGGACCTGGACTTTTTTCTGCGTGGAAGTAACGAAGCAGCAACTCTCTTCCCCTGCCAGAGAAAATCAGCTACAACAGAGGCTCCCATAAGGTCCAGAGTCTCATAACTTAACACAAAATGTCCAGGTTTCCTTCGAAAATCATTCATCATAACAAGGGTTTCAATTGTACACTTACTAAAATCTAAGCCAGGAAAAAAAAAAAAGTCAAGAAATGCTCATGTGACTGTTAATAGAAGTATTTAATCCTATGAGTAACTTAGATTGGAGAGAAATCCAAGTGACTAGACAGAAGCAGGGGAAACCTTGGAACCCTTGTGCCCTGAGCTTGATGCTGGCTGCACTTGTGGAAGATAGAGCCCCTGTGATGAGAGCTAGAAAGGAGAATGGGAAGAAAGGACAAAGATTATCTAGAGAACCATGAAGCAGTGGTCTTGAATTATAAGACTAAAGCACCAAGATGTACAATGGGATCTATATACTGGGGACTTTTTCTGGAAGTATCTGGAAAATAAAGCCAGGAAGATTCTTGGAAGTAGGCGTATGGTTTTGCTTTTACTGGAGAAGTATTTTATGTTTTCCTAAGTAGGTAGATCATCTATTTAGTTGCCCAAGTCAGTAAAAATTAAAAATGCTTTTAAAAATCTTAAAAGTTTCCATCTCTCGTGTATATTGATGTTGATTATTCCCCAGATTTCTGGGTGAATTTGGAACATTCTTCAAAAAATGGAAAGGGTTGACATTCTTAAGTGAAGAAAAAACTACTGCTAATTCTTTCAATAATTTATTTTGCACCACTCCCATCCCCTAGGTCTGGCAATCTTTAGCACTCACATATCTGTGAAAAGGGTATAGGAATGAATGACTTGCTGAATTGTATAACCAAGTTTGTCTTCTTTTAATGCCTGAGAAGAAGGGGGAGAGAAAGATCAGATGTGTTGACTTAAGGGCGAGTAATAACTGAATGCTATTGAGTGGCTAGATGAGCATCAGAGAAATGGTTTATGTGAACTTTGGGTTCTGCCCAATGCTTATGCCCACCCAGAATGCTCTCTCTATAAAACCTTCAGTCTTGCTCTCCTCAGGTTCAGCCTTCCTGAATTTACCATATAAACTTTTAATGAGTGCCCTATTTGCAAAACTCCCTTCCGGATTGGCAAATGCAACTTGATAGGGGGCTCTGTCGCTTTTTTTCTTGTAACTTCCCTTTCCTTGTATTTCCCCTGCTGAGCCTTACCAAGGCAGGAATCACACATGTCACACTGAGTGTACTTAATCAGCCAAAGGGGAGAAAAAACAACCACCAATACTTACAATAGTAGTCTATGGCATTTTTGTACTGTGATTTCAGAGTGAAATGATGTACACATACCGCTAATACAATGTTGTCAATGACATCTCACTAAAGCTGGAAAAGGAAAAAAAAAAAAAAGGATTTTAAAAAGGGGTGATGTGTTAGGCACTTTGATAAAAAAAAAAAATTATCTGTTTTAGCCTATGTGCAAGTTTTTAGCCATAAAACAAAAGCTTCTTATTAAATGCTAGAACACATTTTTTTATTGAAGGATATATTGTTGAAGGATAAAGTGACATATGGTGATACCAGGGAACAAAAATAAGAAAGGATTGGCATCTTTTATATTTTGACTTAAAGTAAGCAACTAGAGTAGCACCTGGGTGGCTCAGTTGGTTAAGTGTCTGCCTTCGGCTCAGGTCATGATCCCAGGATCCTGGGATCGAACCCCATGTCTGGCTCCCTGCTCTGCTTCTTTCCCTCCTCCCCCCAACTCGTGTTCTCTTCTCTGTCTTTCTCTCAAATAAATAAATAAAGTCCTAAAATAAACAACTGGAATGCATTAATGCTCTTAGCCATCTTTTAATACAATTTTACAAATAGAGAAAATATTTTACTTACCTGTCCAAATGAAGCTTAACCCTCAGTATTATTTCCTTCTTACCATTTATTCTGTCCTTCCTCTGGAATGTACATACAAAATGTGAATTAAATTTAAATCTGAATGAATGAAGACTAAGATATGAAAAAATTTTTATTCGGTTATGTTTAATTAGTAGATCAGCCATTATTGCAAGCACTCAAATGTGCATTATTTGTAAGAGCAGGACAATACAAACAGGGTACTTTGAGACTGTTTTGGTTGTTGTAATTGTTCATTGGATACTTTTAAAACACTGAAACCCCAGTAAACAACGCAAACAATACAAGTCTGATTATGTCCTTGAAAAACTATAATGCTCTGAAGAAATGACATTCTTTTTTCATGTACTCTCTAACCAATAAGGATAAATACTTTTTCAATGAAAAACTCACGTGTGCCTAAAATCAGAAGACTTCAGTGGTCTTTCTAAAAAAATTCCAGGAAAAGTTAACATTATAAATTTTAGGGGGAAAAAATCACTTCTAATCTCATTATCTTGATACAATTTCATTTTGGCTCATTTTTCCCCAGGTCTTGACCCCATACAGTTGTTACTATTTTTTAGGCAAACTATGTTCTCTTTTGTCTTCACAGTGTTTTACCGTAATGTCTATTTTTATACAGTTGTCATAATTACAGTTGTCATAAAGTTTGTCATAGTTTTAATAATCTCATTTATGGGAATTTCTCACACAGAAAGACTTCAGCAAATAAATAATCCTTTATAAAGATGTTCATGACACCCTTAGATATAATAAACTAATACATAAAGATCATCTAATAGTATTATATTAGTGAATCATATAATAGTTAAATAATGAATACGATCTTTGTCCAGCAATGGTAAATCATGGCCTATAAACTGTATGGAGTATGACATCAGGCTTGGTCAGCTCTGGGGACTCTCATGGTCAAGCTACTGTCACAGTAGGCTGAGTCATATTTCTGTGCCGCCGCCTGTGTTCTGTTTCCAGCAAAAAGTCTTACCTGACAGACAGAATGTGAGGAGAAGACTAATGAGTTAGGGAGGCCCGGGGATGGCTCAACCATTAGTTGGCATTTAGCCCAACAGCGAAATACATCCCCAAATTGGGCAGGGCCACAAGCAGAGATGAGCTGACAAGTTCTAGATGCTATTCTTCCCCCTCAGGCTTTTACAGAAGGACAGACTAATGTGCTGAGCTGACTTAGGTCACCTGGCTCAGGAAACCAGAATAAAGGAAGGGAAGCTGGTAGGCCAAGGAATGGCATGGAGGGAGGAAGCAGATGTCAGCGAAGCGCTGGAGGCAGGCAGCCTGCATGGGGCTGGTCCCACACAAGTCAGAATGTTCAGCGCCCAGAGCAAACTGAATTGCTTCAGCAGAAAGAGCCCAGGTCCTGGGGGATGCCCACGGCATCCTTGCCATGCTGACCTGTATCGTTACAGGGAGGGCAAATTGGACAGGTCAAATGGGGACTTTGGCTCTTCCTTAGGTTCATTTGTCCCACTGGAAATCTATTTAAGAAACATTTTAATTCAACAAAGGGCCCTCAATACCTGTAAAAATTAAACTAAAAATAAAATCGATCGGGGTTTTCATGAATAGGTTTGCTGTTTGTTGATAATCATTCATAAATGTTCTATTTCACGTATTCATGGTAAGTTAGAGGAAAATGTCTTATTTTTTCTTAGAGGTGGGCAGGGCAGAGGGAGAGGAGCGAGAGAGAATCCCAAGCAGGCTCTACATCCAGTATGGAGCCCAGTGTGGGGCCCAATCTCACGACCCTGAGATCATTGTCTGAGCCAAAACCAAGAGTCAGAGGCTTAATCAACTGAGCCACCCACGAGCCCCAAATGTCTTACATTTTTAATATCATACTTATTTTTGAAATGAAACGTTAAAAATAGTTGTAGAATGTTTTCACCCAAGGACCTAATAGCCTAAAATATTAATCCATGCTTCTATTTTGGGGTCTCTCCTGTGACCCCTACCATTTGCTCCTCAGTCAGGCAGCAGGGGAGGTAATACTTACACTTCTCAGTGTGTGGTTCATCGCACAGCAATGGAAGGACCAACACCTAAGAGGCTTGGCTCGAAAAAAAGTCTATGTTCAGTTTCACATTCCCAAATACACATTTAACATTTATGGCAGGAATAGCCATTGAAAAGAAAAAGATTTTTTGAGTTGTAAGAAAATTAGTGTCAAAAATCAGAACTCTGCAGAACGGAAGTGTGATGCCATGTCACAAACTGGAGGCGTAGCAAGCTCCTCCATAGACCCAGGAAGCCCACCTACCAAGACGAGACAAGATTCTCGCCGTCTGGGGGAAAAAGAGAGAAGACAAGCAGAGCCATGATTAGGGGATGATATGAGAGAATGGAGGACTCCATGTACATGCTCAAGGCTCCAGGAGGGCGTTGGAACTCTGCTTTGTTTCCTTGGTGGGAGCTTGGAGAGGGGCAAGGTTCCAGATTTCTCCTATGTGGTGGTGCAGGTCATGAGGTCGAGGCAAGGTGGTAAGGAGAACATCTACAACATTACCCTGTCCCTCGGATGGGCACAGAAACAGGCAGAGTGGGCTACCGTACCTATGCCTCTCCACAGTTAAGACAAGAGTGATGGGACTGCCATGGGGTGTGGACTACAGACGCCCCACACTAGAGACCAGCGAGCCCGAGGACCAGCAGGAAATGCCAGCCAGCTTGGGCCTCTTGTTGCCTATGCTTGGATGTCAAAAATCTTTGTGTGCCTTTGATGCAATCTTGGAGACGTAGAAGGGGATGGGAAAAGCATTCTGAATTGGTCAAGGAAATTCTGCTTGACTAGCATTCATTTTATGTCATCTATGAAATGAGGACTCAAAGAAGAAAGTTGAGCTATAGAAAAATCAATATTTTTGGCCAACCTGAACTTGCAGGCTATGATATTTAATGCATAGTCATTAGTATAAAGACCTAGTCAAAATTTTATATCAGAACCTTACACATCCAAATAAACTGAAGTGCCTTAAAATACTCACATATAAAAGGTTAAGTATCAATGCTTGGAGGGAAATTTTCATTTTATAAATTCATTCCGTCAAGATTTAATGCCTTTGGAAGGGGATCCCACTCAGTTTCCACAGCGTTCTTATGACATAAATGTCAGTGCTGCTACAGTAGTTTCCTTTGTGGAGAAAAAAAATATTGTAACATAAAACTAAGTTTAAATGAGGACTTTGGTTCAGAGGAGCCAATAGGTTAGAACTGTGTTTTTTCTCCTTTTGCGGAAAAATGTGTATCCCAAATACTGGGTCCTTATTAAGCTGATTCTGTATCTATTCTTTGAGAAGAGCTTTCCACTTCGATTGTGGAGGTGCTAGTCTGACCATTGGGTTTCTACAGTCCCATGGACATCGCTAATTTTTCCAAAGGTGCACAACTGACTGGGCTGGGCGAATCAGATTTTCTGTTCCAGAAAATGCAGAACTTAAAAACAGGGGCTAGGAGTTTTTGGTAACTGAGAGCCTGTAAACTCATGTGGTGGGTTTCTAGAACAGCCCCGAGTGGGTCCTGAAAGCTTGGTTTTCAGCAAATCTTGGATCTCATCAGCTTTTCTAAAATCCTTCATTTTGGCCTAAGTTAACTAGATCAGTTTCTGGTCTATAAAACCAAAAGTGTCTTAACACCTACTTACTTATATATTTACTAGAAACTGTTTAGGCAACAAGGCCCTCCTATAGTGTCCTGGGTGAAATCAGAAGGTCTTGCCTCGGATGCCGGCCCTTTTTTCCCTGACCAAATACACATCTTCCTTTAAACATGTAAAAACACACATACACACTATACAAAGGTTCTTTCTGAAATCAGCCTCCAAAGGTGGTTGAGCCACCCCGGCAGAACTTAGCCCCAGTCCCTGGATGTGTTTTCTTTAAAGAGAAAAAAAATAATTTCATGCTTTTATCTGAGATGTTCTTAGATAACCGCAATTACTTACCAATGGCATGCGTGCACCTGTTGGGTATACGGAACTTCTCGAACCTTGAAATCAGATTAGACACCGCCATCCCTGTTTCCTGTTCCAAACTGATGTTTCCAGGTCGTGCTTGCTTATTTATTTATTTTTTTTTTTTATCACAGCAATCACTGACAACTCAGCTTCACAAAAATATGGTGTTACGGAAACACATAGAGTGTGATCTCGTGTTGAAGTTGTGAAACTAATTTGAATGAGTCATTTGTGCATTGTCTGATACATGGGGCTGTGTTTCTCTTAAAAATTTAAACCAGCCTGTGGCCCCACAGTGGCTGGGCTGATTCTGCCAGTTTTTTGTTCGTATACATTTTGAAGCTAGGTCACTGGACATACAGTATTATAATTGTTCTGGTGCTCGTAGTGGATGGGATGCTTTACCATTATGAAAAATCTGTCTCTAAAAATATTTCTTGCCTTAAAGTGTACATTGTTTGATAAGAGGATTTCTCAAACCTGTCTTTGTGTTTTAGAGAAACTGTTCTTGACAGCATTTTAAACCTGTTTTTTTTTTAAAGATTTTATTTTTTTTAAAGACTTTATTTATTTATTTGACAGAAAGAGAGATCACAAGTAGGCAGAGAGGCAGGCAGAGAGAGAGGGGGAAGCAGGCTCCTCGCTAAGCAGAGAGCCCGATGCGGGGCTTGATCCCAGGACCCCGAGATCATGACCTGAGCCGAAGACAGGGGCTTTAACCCACTGAGCCACCCAGGCACTCCTTTAAACCTGTTCTTGAGGATATTTGTACCTGCCAATGTGCTTCCTTACAAGAAAATATTAGAGCTGCTGCTTGAGAGTGAAATGAGGTACTCTTTTAGGGCTTATTTCTGTCAATTCTGTAAAATGGTATTTAAGAAATTAATACCAAGTATTGAAGAGCACTTACTGCCCAGCATATCCTTTTGCACAGGTGTGCTCTTTGGGTCCCTGCTCTGTCCCACGGAGTGACCCATCGGGGACCAGTGGCCCAATGCCTTGGCCATTGGAGGAAGGCTCTCATCCCAGCCCATCCCAGTACTTTGGATGTTGCCTCCCTTCCCTCTTCCCTTGGCGACTATAAGTGTATATTTAGGTAGAAGGGAAGAAACTGTAAACGTCTTACTTATAAAATTTTATTTCTAAAATTCAGAAGTCTACAGAGTATATTGTGAGCTACGCATTTCCTGTCAGACGTGGAAAGAGCTTGCATGTCCCTTCTGCCCTCACAAGAAAAAGCTGAAGAAACTGAAAATCAAGAACGGCACTTAGATCTCTCAGGTGATGGAGTTCACCAGGTAAGATGTTGCCTCAAGCACTGGAGAGAGAGGTGAATACAGAAAATCATAGTTTAAAGGTGCAGGAGGCCAGGGTAGAAAATCTTCAACGAATTGATGAGTTGCTGGAGGGTCAGCGTAGATGAGCTGGAGAGTTGAGATTTCCAGGGGGCTCTGTCTTAGGGGGTCTGCTCTGCTTTTGTTAGTTTTATCTCCCAGTGCCCCTGCCAAGTTCTTTGGGTGAAGATCAGAGAAAAATCCTGTGTTTCTGGTGGCAGGACATGGTGCATCATTTTGAAATCTGCCCAGAGAATTATAGGGAAATTGTTGACCAGAGCCCACCTGACTTAAGGGCAAGGAAACACCCAACTCTACCTTCCCCAGCCTTCCCGTTTCTTTCTTTTTCTTCCTTCCTTCCTTCCTCCCTCCCTCCCTTCCTTCCTTCCAAAGAAGAGAGAAAGGGAGATAGCACGCAAGCAGGGGGAGGAGGACAGGCAGAAGCTGGCTCCCCACTGAGCAGGGAGCCTGACGCAGGACTTGATCCCAGGACCCTGGGATCATGACCCAAGCCAAAGACAGACGCCCAACCGACTGAGCCACACAGGCGTCCCCAGCCTTCCTGTTTCACTAAGCAGGAAGGAAGTTGAGAAGCTCTTGTGAAGATGACATCCCATGACACAGGCTCACTCACAGACTGAGACCTAATCACAAGACTAATGGAACCCTCCCCCTCTCCCCACACATTACCACCACATAAACTGCACTCCTGATGTAATCCGGGGATTATAACAGAAAGGACAGTAAACCTCAGAACTGATGTAAGAAGGAGTGTCTAGGGAAACCCGAAGACAACGGGAGACAAAAATAATGATGGTAGAAGGAATTTTAGCCTCTGACAACCGGCAGCTACGGGAGTAAACACAGTCTGACTTCTAAGCAAACACAAAACCTCACACTAGAAGCCTGTTCACCTCACATGTCCAGACATGAGCAAAAACCTCTGAGTTGCTTTGACCCGGAATCTGATCCCACCACGTCAGATTAGTGTAGGAGGCCTTACACTTCTCAAAGAGTCATAGTAACTCTGTTCTCCAAATAAAAATATTCCAGTATTTGCAAGTGTCCTAACTGGTTACTTGACAACATTTCCTTTTCTTTGTAAATAGTTTTTTTTTAAATTACGTATTAAATACTGTGCAGGAATACCTATAATCTGTAATGCATAAAGAACAACAGTAACATGAACACGTGAACACCCGTCTCCCAACTCCCATCTTGAGAACAGGATAATCCCAACGCCCTTGAAGGCCTTGTGGACACTCCTTGATCCTGTCCTTCTACATGAACCACAAGGGAACTTCTGAACTTGTGTTTATCATTTTCTTGCTTTTTTTTTTTTTTTAAAGATTTTATTTAGTCACTTGACACAGAGAGAGATCGCAAGTAGGCAGAGAGGCAGGCAGAGACAGAGGGGGAAGCAGGCTCCCTGCTGAGCAGAGAGCCTGATGCGGGGCTCGATGCGGGGCTCGATCCCAGATCCCTGGGATCATGACCTGAGCTGAAGGCAGAGTCTTAACCCACTGAGCCACCCGGGTGCCCTTGATCTTCTTGCTTTTCTTTATAGCTTTTCATCGTCTTTATAACAAAGAGATTTTTTTTAGTTTTGGCTGGTTTTGAATACTATGTAAATGCAGCCATCCTACGTGGATTCTCCTGCAGATGGCTGTTATCCATGCTGAGAGTCATTCACAGTCATGTATGCGGTTATAGTTCATCTCCTGATATTTTTATGTGTTTGGCATTAGACCCTCTTAAGGTGTGTTATTGCTTTGTAGTTTTGGTTGAGTCATTAAGGACCTATGTCAGCCTATTATTATTGTACACTCATATATGTTTTATACATGTTTATCGTATATATATTGTCCACTGGTCGTAAGTATTTTTCCCTTCTGTTTACTCCCACCCATTCCCTTACCTTAATGTGTGGGTCTTTGGGCCCAACAACCTTTCATGGGTTCACTTTCTTCCTCTGTGACTATAACATTCAGAGGCAGGAAAAGAGAGAGGTTCCCTCCAGGTGTGTTTTAAAACCTCTCCAGAGGCCCCTCAGAAAGTTCCTTTGCATCTCTTTGCCATTCTTAAACCAATCACTGGCGAGAGCAATACAATTATCACAGCTGAGACTAACAAGATGGGGGACTCTCCAGCTTCCCCGAAGCATACGGTCTCCCCAAATGCAGGCTAAGGCAACGCTCTCTCGGAAAGAAGTGGAACAAAAGGAAAGGGACACCTGCCGCACAACCCTGCTTACCTCATAGGATTATGGTGCAGGTGAAATGATGTAAGATAAGCCGAAGATAAACAAATGATGTTAGAAAAAACAAAAAATATAAGGCATTATTAGATTCAGAATCTTAAAACATAAAATATCATTTCCTAACTACTAGCTTAGCAGTTTTCAAGAATAACTGTGAGCAACATTAAAATTAATATTTGTACAGGCAGGTTCTGAAAGAACAGTATTTGAAATGTGCCTGATTTCAACAACCACCATCTAGGATACGGTGGAAACTAGAGTCTATGAGAGGAAAGAAAGACCCTATAATTTCTGGGGCTTTAATGTTGTCATAGAAAGTTGCTGGCATTCTATTAGATTTGCTGAGGTGGTAGACTAAATTTCCTGTTCTTTGTGACTTAGGAAAAAGAAAACTTAGGAAAGGATTTCATAAGATATTTAAGATGTTTAGTTTTTTGTAAAGGAGTATCTTTCCTTATAAACATTGTCGAGTTATTTTAAAAATCAGCTTTGAGTTTAGATTTTAGCTTTTTTTTTTTTTTTGGCAAATATTGTCTCAAACAAGAACTTTTATGACAGGATTCATCCATTTGAAGTCTTCTAGGACAGATTACACTGGCTAAATAATTTGAGCAAATTAAAAGTATTATATTAGATATAGTAATTCTATAGTTATTGATAGTCAAAAGATCATTATATGAGGTATAATATGCTTTCTAAATATTTTTATTGTTTTCCATCTCTTGAAGAAGTTAGCAGTTTATTTATCAGTAAGACAGGATTTAAATATTTAATTTGTGTTACCTGTAAATATATAAGTGACATCTGCTGAGAGTGACTTTATATTGTGGCAAAAGGCATTTTTTACACATTTCTTTGACCTGTTGCTCAGAACTGAGCTTTTGGAATTAATAGTGTTATTGCCAATTTTATAAATCCACAAGGCATTTTGATGCAAGAATGGAAATAATATAAACAAATTGACAATAGATACTTCCAGAAGAGCAGTAGCTGGGAATGAGGGATTGTGGTGAAACTGAGCAAAATTACATATGCTGTGTCCATTTCAAATCGGAGATCTTAAAGAGAAATACAGTCTCTTCTCTAAGGCCCATAAGTTCTTTCTTCTTCTTCTTTTTTTTTTTTTTTTTAGTGAAGAGGGGAGGCAGAGAGAAAGAATTCTAGACAGAGAAAAGACAGTGAACAACGGTAAGAAGGTGACAGAAGAAAACAGACGTCAAATCGCAAGCAGGTGAGTGTTGCTGAGCACAAAGTCTGAGGAGGTGGGTAAGGGAAGAAGAGCCCCGGGACTCCAGCAGGGGCTGGTGAGGAAGTCCTCGTATGAGCCAGGGGAGCCAGAAAGCTGGAAGAGGTCGGGATCGGGGAGAGAGGGGATTCCTGCCGGATCGCGTTTCCTCGTAGGACAATGGGTGATAGAGTGAAGATCCCAGGTGGCGGCATCTCAGGGGCACGGTCGCAAGAGAGCTTGGCGAGACTGAGCAGGTGCCTTTAATCTTCTCGCTGACAGAGCACCGTTTTCCCAATTACAGAATGCTTCCATATGGTAATCACCTTAAGTAGTATGTGGATGAACATTTTTAATAGTTGTGTTATGGAAAAAAATATCTCATACAGCACAGCTGAGACCATCTGGATGTTGTTGCTCATACATAAATTAAACATTCTAATGACTTAAAAGAAAAACATTCAGTGATAGTCCCAGAGTCAACGATGAGGGCAGAAGTCATGAAGGTGCCGTGTGAATGATGGAGGTTGGGGAACCTGGATGTAGGAGGTGGAGGGAGAGGAGAGAGCTGAGGAAGGTATGGGGGCCTGAGGGGTGTGGAGAGGGTTTAAAGTAGCCACTGCAACGGTGGGCCAGGGCGTTGTAGGACAATGGAAGAATTAATGGTCAGTGTTATGGGCCCAGCTGAGGCTGGAGATATATGACATGGGTACTCCGGCCAATCT
Source organism: Martes martes (assembly GCF_963455335.1). NCBI lineage: Eukaryota > Metazoa > Chordata > Mammalia > Carnivora > Mustelidae > Martes > Martes martes. The sequence continues at coordinate 27,909,235 of NC_137890.1, read as the reverse complement.
TTGTGGTTGTGAAATCTGACCCAAAAGCCTAGCCAGCTGTAGCAAGGACTGACCCTGAAGCATTTTGCTGGGAGGTTTTGCTGGGAGGTTTTGCTGGGAGACCTTGAACAGAGGTTGTAGATGTAGGGGAATTGAGGGAACCTCTGAAAATGGATCCAAGTGATCCAACATCTAGCGCAATCCCTCTGCTGGATATATTTGTGATACTGATTCAGGAATCGGTGTCCTGGCCTGTGGTACCCACTATCCATAACCCTGGGCCTGGGTAGCCTTTTTCTATCAATCGAACTATACAGGCAGCCCTAGTGCATGGCTGATCGGAAGGGTCTGAAAAATACCACCATGACAGCCACAGGTGGCTATCCTCAGATATGGGTGTTGGGGGCTCACCCCAGACATTTGAGCACCCAGGCACCCTGATGTTGGGAACAGAAAAAATCACTCAAAACAGAACCAACCCAATTATACCAGAAATTTGGGATGAATGCTGCTAGAACTGTGTAATCATTCTGTCATGTTGAAGGACAGCGACTGGGTCAGCACGATGGCTTGTGCCATCCAGGTGTTTATCGGGTGGCCCCAGAGGGGACCCAGTGATTGTAGTGCACAAGTGTTTGGCCCTGCTTCCACAGGGCTGATTGAGTCGCTGCTGCCTGGGTTGTCCCTGGAGACAGGAGAGAATCCACCCCATGGCGACAAAAATCGCTGACCTCGCTCTTCTCATGGCCAGATGGGCACGTTCGGTTTGTTACTGGTATGATCATTTGCCCACTGTCTTTGTCTCCTCTGTAGAGGACATTATACCACACCTAGGAGCCCTTATTAATTCACCCAATAAGCCCTCAATGATAATCGGCAAAGCCAGTCTTTACTGAACACTGAAATGTCTCTAATGAGAAAAACTGTCCTCCACAATGTCCGGCCTTATTATCTGCCTCGAAAGGAGGAGCCTATGCCGTTATCCAAACAGAATATCGTTGTGTTTGCATATACTAATGTATGATCATAAATAAATACATGATTAATAAATCATCTTTATTAAATTGCATGAGGACACAAGTAAATGCCCTGAGGGATCCAATCCCCAGCCTAGGGGACTTAATAAATCAAATTTCAGATCCTGGGGCTCTTCATGGCAAAAATTCTTACTTGCTTTGGGAATCCTGATCATAGTCTGTGTTTCCTCTTGCTTGTCCTAAATTGTTACGGGGGTATCTGCCTCCCGTGCAGCCAGACAGCTACCAAAGGAGACACCCCCAGGCAAAGAAAACCCCTTGCTGAGGGCTTGGGGCACATTCCCGGCTGGGAGGGGCATGTAAGATTGGAAGAGTTGGTGGGGAGGGCTGCAGGGTAGTAGGAGGTGGAGGTCATGGAGGGGACATGACCTCTGGTTGCCCCCCCCCCCCCGTCTGGATTGGGCAATCAGAGGTTGCCCACCCCTCCCCTGTCCTTGGAATGTGTAACTATGTAATGGGTCCGCAGTTTCCACTCTGGAGATGGATGGTGGTGATCATTGCCCATTATTGTGAATGTACTTAATGCCATTGAGCTCTACACTTAAAAATGGCTAAAATGGTAAAAAACATTTAAAGTAAGCTTCACACCCAGCATGAAGCCCAATGTGGGGCTTGAACTCCCGACCCTGACATCAAGACCTGAGCTGAGATCAAGAGTCAGATGCTTAACCAGCAGAGCCATCCAGGCACCCCTAAAATGGTAAATTTTATGTTATGTCTTACCACAGTAAAGACAAACCAACCAACCAACCTAGACTTTGTATTAATTCAGTGACAAATCACCAACACCGTAACATGATACCTGAAGTCCTATAGACCATGGCTGCGCCTTTGATACAGCCCTACCATGATACAGCCCTACTGCTGCGCCTTTGATACAGCCCTACCATGGCTGAGGGTCTTGAGAGATCTTTCAGTTACTTAACTCTGTCCACTTCTCAATTTACTCCTCCCTCAGACTCAGAATGGGGCCTGGGCTGTGTAACAGATACCAGCTTCCATTCTCTATCCCTCCCTTTCTCCTCAGGACCCTCAGGGCACGAAAATGTAACCTTTGCCTTCTTCTTTGCCTACTTGTCCCTCCCCTCACCTCACTAGAAAAGCCTGGATACCACATGCCATTCAGGTCAAGTAAGTAGGTGCCCATGGGCACAGGGCACAGGGGAACTGCTTCCTGATTTAGGATACTAGTTTCAGCCAAGAAGGACCTACTAGAATAATAAATAAGATAGATCATATTATTCTGAAATGAACTTTTTGCTTTGTGTTTAACCCCCTTAGAGGAAGCTAGTGGCGGGGGGGGGCATTAACTGTGTATGTTCCTAGGTTCTAACACTGTGCCAGGCATTTAGGAGAAGGTATTCAGGAAATTTGTGCAGCTGAACTGGGAATATTCATATCAATTAAACCAATTAAGCTAACATTTAGAAAGTATTTGTATTAATTATCTATTACTGTGTAGTAAATTACCTCAAACTTAGTGTTTTGAATCAATACTAATCATATATTACCATTTACAATTTTGCGGGATCAGAAATTCAGGCACAGCACAAGAAAGAGGGCTTCATGCTGACTGAGACCACAGTTAGATGACTCGGAGGCTGGGGACTGGAATCATCTGAAGGCTCATTCACTCACATGTCTAGTGCTTGGTGCTGGTGTCACCACGTCTGGCTTCTCCATGTGACCTGGACTTCTTCCCAATATGGTGGCTGGGCTTCAAGGGTAGGCATCCTACGTGAGAGAGAGAGAAGAGAGAGAGAGAGAGAGAGAGAGAGAGAGGCAGAAGCCATATATTTCCTTGTATGACAGCCTCAAAAATTACACAGCATCATTTTTGCAACGTCTGGGACTGTCGTAAGGTATTTATGCCTTATTCAAGAAAAGGAAACAGACCCCAGTGGAAGCATGTCAGTCTTACTTGGTAAGAGGAACCTGTAGGATGGATCATGTCAAATGTGGCCATCTTTGGAGAATCCATTTGCTATAAAGTCTATAATGTGTCAGACACTGCGTTGATGCCTTTCTCTAGGCGTTTCTTTAGAGTATCTAAGTTCTTTCAGATGCTTGAGTAGAGGTCAGTGATGGTGGTATTCTTTTGTTCTTGTTCTTTTACTTCATACTCTCTTAAGTATAAAAATGCAGAATACAATTGGTCATCTTTTTTGTGGTTCAATGTTGATTTACTTATTACCTTTTTGCTTGGCAAATATTTATGGAACACTCGCTGCCAGGCACTAAAGTTAGGTGCTTTAGGAGAGACATGAACAAAACAGATGTAGTTTTTGCCCACACAAAGGTTGTGGTCTGGCTGGTGATGGAAGGAAGCATTGTAGCCATCATTTCATTTATGTGCAGAATGAAGACTGAGTCAGATAATATAATCCTAGATTGACAAGGATATAAAGGATGTTCCTGAGGGCCACCCTTCTTTCTTGTAGGCTGTGTCGACCGGATGGTTGACCATTCTAATTTTTTTTTTTTTATTTTTTTTTAATTTTTTATTTACTTATTTGACAGACAGATCACAAGTAGGCAGAGAGGCAGGCAGAGAGAGAGGAGGAAGCAGGCTCCCCACTGAGCAGAGCGCCCGATGTGGGGCTCGATCCCAGGACGCTGGGATCATGACCCGAGCCGAAGGCAGAGGCTTAAACCACTGAGCCACCCAGGCGCCCCGACCATTCTAATTTTAAATCTATCCGGGTTGTAAGAGGACATATCTGATGATAAAGGCTCACGGCAATTTAAGCTCATTTTTCTCTTGTCTAGTTTTGTGTCAAGCCACGTAAGTGCTCGGTTCTCTCCTTACAAAATCTTGTTATATATTAAGTGATTATTATCAAGTCACTTATTAGCTCTTCCCTTTTCTGGCTAAACTTCCTCAACCTTTAAACTTTTCCTCATAGGACTGTGTTCTAGTTTGTAATCATTTTATTATTTTGTCTTGTTTCTGTAGGGAATCTCAACTTGTGCACAATATTTTAAATAAACCCGAGAAGCCACAGGAGTGAAGAGATAATGTATGGGCTCCAAATGTGCTTCTGTGAGTACACACTGATAAGCCTGACTTTTCATGTGACCCCACATTGTTTGTATCGTAGGATTCATTGACTCTTCTATTCCCCTCCTTTCTGATGTGAGTTCCAGGTCATAATTGTTAACTTTGCTCTTGTCTGCGTGTTGTTCTTAAATGACCATGTTTAACGCCACCATTGGAATTAACACTTTACCAATGAACATGGGCTCTGGGATCTTGCGTTCTTATTTTGATAACTTAAATATTTTTACCATCCTTTCTGACCTAGGATTGAATGCTTGAATCTGTATGTTTAGACAAACCAGTTCTAAACATCCTTGAACCTAGTTTCATTCATTCCACAAATATTTACAGAGTACCTACAATATACCAGGCAGTATGTGAGGTGTTTGGGGGTCTAATGCCCAGCAAAAGCAAGCTGGGTCCCTGTTATTACCGTCTTACATTACTATGGTACATTTGTTACCATTGTTGTACCAGTATTGGTATATTTTCATTGAAATCCATGATTTATTCAGATTTCCTGAGTTTTTACTGAATTTCCTCTCTCTGTTCCATCATCCCACCTAGAATATGATATTACATTTAGTCATCATGTCTCCTTAGGCTTCTTTAGGCAGTGACAATTTCTCAGATTTTCCTTGTGTTTGGTGATCTGGAAAATGTTGAGGAGTACTGTTCAGGTGTTTGTAGAGGGTCCCTCAACTGGAATGTGTTTAGTGTTTTTCTCATGATTAGACTGGGGTTATGGGTTTGGGGGAGGAAGACGGTGGTGGTCAAGTGCCATTCTCATCACATCAAATCTAGGGTCTGTGCTAACAACATGACTTAATTGTTGTTGGTATTGACCTTGACCACTTGCCTGACCTTGTGTTTGGTAGGTTCTTCATTGTGAAGAACTCCATTCCACACCCTACTCTTTGGGAGGAAGTTACTATGCGCAGCCCACACTCAAAGAGCTGGGAGTGAGGTCCCACCTCCTTGAAGACAGAGCATTTCAGTAAATTATTTGGAATTTTTCTGCATGAGAGGTTTGTCTTCTCTCCCCTAGAAAGTTTATTTTAATAGCTAGCTTTGTTGTTAGTTAGCCTTGTGACCTCTGGCAAGTCACTTTATCTCGATGAGTTTGCTTCCTTATCTTTAAAATCTGTCTTCTTCACATACATTTTTGAGACACGGTAGCCCAAAATGCTTTGTGCTTTATGAACTGTGACTATATGAAGGTCTTGGTAATTGTTTCTCTAAGTTCAGGTTTCTTGTTCCCCAGGACAGCCTTCCCTGAAGATGATCTGTGTGGTGCTTTCCCTCCCGCCCTCAGTAGAATGGCCACTGGCCAGGGGCGGGTGGTGAGGTGGGGGGGTTACTTGAGGCCTCAGGGGGCAGTTGCTGGCCCGGGACACACCCACAGGCCCGAGTAGGGAGCTCTGCTTTGCTTTACTTACATTCTTTCCCTTCCTGCCAAGAAAGCTCCTCATCTGGGGTGATGGCTGTGGTTAAGATTACCCAATCTAGCTGTTGGAAGGTCGTTCACCAGGTCAGAGGTATGAGGAAGGGAAGGGCTTTTTCTCATCAGGTAACGCGAAGAGAGTCCGGATTTCAGTAGCCTACTTGGTACTCCTGGCCTACTCTTTGGGACTTCCTCTCTTTCTTTGCTTCTCCCTCACGCTGTCTGAGGAGTATTTTTGGTTTCAGTTCTGTGCAAGTTCCAAACACAGTTGCAGGTTGTGATTAGGATGATTGTCTTTAGAAAAGACACTTGAAAGTCAGGTTCAAACACGGCACACGCACGTTCTTCGCGGAGGCTGTCAAGCTTGTTGACTGGAAGCTGGCCTGCCAGAACAGGATCCTTCGGCGAACCCCAGGAACAATCTGCTATTGTCTCCTGGGATAAAACGGTGCCAAGAAAGAATGAAAACTCTGAGCCAAGAGCAGGACTACCGCATTAACTGCTTCACCACTAAAAGTAATTATGGGAAGGGAGAGAGAGAGGGTAGTACCCTCTCCTTTGCGTTTAGCTTGCCAGGACACACAGAGCCCAGATGTGACCAGAGCAAAGCCTGTCATGGGTCCTGGTACAGGGGAGAGAATGGTTCGCTGCTGTGTGTGCCCATGTCGGGCCCGAGCCCTACCTTCCCCCTGAGCGTGCTTGATGCGGCTGGTGGAGCCAGCCAGGCGCCCCCTCAGTTTCCTTTCCGCTTGACTGTCTCGGTTCCAGAAGCTGTTACCTCAGGTACAGGCCAGTGCCAGGGCTTAGGGGAAAGGTGGGGGGAGTGTGCCTAGCTTTAAGGTACCTTAAGGGAAGGGGATAAAATGCAGTGTCCATGGAGGGAACTCAGGAAGGAGAAAGAAGAGGGAAAAAAAAAAAAACAAAGAAAAGACACTGAATTAAGTAATGGTGAGGCTTGTCTCAGTTTTATTCATTCTTCAATTTGTGACTTATTGAGGGTTAGGGGCAGGAAAAGTTAGGGACGGGGGCCTAAAATTCTCCAAGCCCCCTCTTCCATGTCCTCCCCTAGACTCTGATGAATAAAAGTAAAGGGATCTTAATGAAATCCACGCGGGACCTCCATTTTCTCCCATCCTATAGTCCGTGTCAGGGTCTGACCTCACGGCAACACATAGGAAACTCTCTGGTGACATTCAGAGCCCCCGGTCTTCAGCTGACCACTAAGCCGGGCCGTCCTAATGCCTGTCCTCACCCAGAATTCAGCTTTACTTGAAAAATTCAAAGACTGTGCAATAATTCAAGCCTGCAGGAGTTTTGGGGAGGCACTGACCTGACGTGAGTCCTCACTAAGGGCTAATGGTTGAGCTTCTGGGACAGCAGTCAGACTTCCCTCCTATGACTCAAGGTCTCTCCATGCTGACAATGTCTTCAGAGGAGAAGCCCTTTTCTGAGTTACCAGGATTCCCAGCCAGGTCCCATTCATGCATGACAAGTTTGTGACACTGGATGAACTCTCTGTGGCGGGGGGGGGGGGGGGGGGGGCGGGGCAAGTCTGCTTTTGCCTTAAAATTTGGATCTGATCATTTCCATACCTGAATCAAAACTGTGTCTGATTCTATTAGTATTTTTAAACTGTAGTTCTCTCTGTGGGTGTGTGTGATCATCGTCCAAGGGAGGTTTGGGCAAAATTATGGAGGGTCTAGGTGATACTCTCTTTCTTCAGGGAGGATGTTGTTTTGTTTCCGGGGGGCAGCTAGTGGAGGAGCAGATCACCTTCATCCCACTGGAGGGACACTCATTTGAGCCTGAGCGTCTGTCTGCAGGGCTCTGACTCTTTAGGGTTTGCCCTTACTTCTCAGGTGTAGTAAGTTTCAAGTGAAACCCTGGAGTGTTTGCCTGGGCATGTCCACCGTGGCGACCCTGAACTCTATGTTTTCTCCTTAGTGTAGAGAGGTTATCGATAGCTCTTCTTAGTGTTTCAGCCTCTTAGAAAGCACTTTCTGGATCGGCATCACTCTCCCGTGGCCTGCACCACAGACAAATGGAGAACTGTCCAAGAGGAAACATGGCTCAGACCATCGGAATGTTTCCCTGTGGATCCCTTCTCTCTAGGATCCTGGCTTCTTATATCTTGGGTTTCTCGATCCTCCTGAACTCCCAATTTTGACTCTCTGGTTCCATAAGACTGCTGAAAGTTTTGCTCTGTTTCTCTGCACCCCAGCAGTCACTTTCTACCCACCCTCTTCATTAACTGTTCTCCTTTCAAGGATCTTGACCTCTCAAGTAGCTACTTCCATAGTTCTTCAGCACCGTTAAATAGGGGTGTGTGTGTGTGTGTGTGTGTGTGTGTGTGTGTGTGTGTGTGTGTGTGTTTTCCTGCTTGTCTGGTTTTTCTAAGTAGAGTTAGTCTGCTATAAGCCAGAGAGCAAAATCCTGCCCTTATTTTAAATGTCACTGATGGGAATTGTTCTAAAGTTTCTCTTTCTTCTTCCTTGTTTGGAGTCTTTAGTTTTAACGCCGGGAACCAAAAAGGTATTTGTTTGACTTTACTTAGAGTTTAAATGTGTTGTCTCATATTTGGGATTGCATATGTGTTTCTCAAGGACAGGAGCTCATATTTCTGACTTCTCCCATTGTGACTTACGGAGTAGGTACTCTAGAATAACTGGCCAGTAAATGGGTTTTATAGTGACCATCTTACTGGCAAGAAATTCCCTCTCCATCCCTCCAGGAATCCAGCTGACTCTTTCAGGGTGTCAGCTAGACAGATTTCCCGCCTGAGATAGGACCACCTGCATCCCACTTGAGGCAAAGGAGAAAGGAGGCCAAAAGACAGAGCACATCAATTTCTTCAGCTGTGAAATGAATAGGATGATTCTAGACAGTATCAAAGTTTCTTCAGACTCTAATTGTGAACCTGTTAGCGAACCCACCCTCATTCTTTGGTCCCTTTACTGAGGAGTTTGTTAGAGACATCCACACCTGTGTTTCCCCAGGCCACTGCCATGCTCAGTGACGCTGTGATAAGAGAGACTAGTCTGTGAGCTGATTTTTCCATTAACTCTGTCTTCTGCTGTATTGGTTTCCCAGGTTTGCCATAACAAGTGGCCATAGACTTGATGGTTTAAAACAAATAAATTTATTCTGTCATAATTTTGGAGGCCAGAAAGTCTGAAATCAAGGTTTCAGCAGGGTTGGTTCCTTCTGGAGGTTCCGAAGGAAAACCATCCTATGTCCCTCTCTTGGTTTCTGGTGGCTGCTGGCAATTCTAGGCATTCCCTGGCTTGTCCCTACACCGCTCCAATCTCTGCCTCCATCTTCCCATCACTGTGTCTCCCTGTGTCTGCTTCTCTTAGGAGGACACCAAACATCGGATTTAGGGCCCATCCTAAATCCAGGTTGACGTCATCTCAAATCCTTGGTTACATCTACCAAGACCCTATTTCTACATTCTGAGGGTCTGGGTAGGCTTGAATTTTTGGAAAACACTCGTTCACCCACTGTAACCACCAAAATCAACCAAACAAGAAATTTGATGAGGACAATAATTATGTATGTCTTGGTCACTGTAGTATCCTCAATGCCTAATTCAAGGCATTTAATATTTGTTGAATGGATGAATGAATAAGGTTGAAATAGGGTCTAAATGGTAGGAACTCAGTACATATGCCAGCTACTTTCAAAATAAGATGTTATCCACGGGCTAATATTTTAGAGTGCTTGTTTTTTTATGAGTTTCCAATGTATTTATGTAGTTCTATGCCTCTATGGGTAGGTGGAAATACAATCCATGAGTGAAAATTGTGTAACTTTGTAGTCTACTTTAAAAAAATTAATCTTTATATTAATTATTTACTTCCATTTTGTCCTGTCTCCTTTTTCTTTTGTTTTCTTCCTATTTTCTCTAAGAATTCTTCATTATTACGGGTTACAACTCCTCTGTTTTCTTCTCAAATCTCTTCCTTTGTTATGTCTTTTCTTTTTTTTTAAATCCTCATATTTTGCTTTCAAAGCATATGGGTCTGGAATGTAAAAAATGTCTATTTTTTATATAAATATATATTTCAGTATATTCAACAAATGTGTATTTCAGTATAACTTAGATGAAAGGGATCCCGAGGGTTCAGGTAGCTTAATCTGGAAGAAGAGAATGATACTTATTTAGTGATTTTTTTTCCTGTTTCCCTGAAGAAAGGAGACACAGCTTATTTGGTGTTTTAAATTAGCCGTAAGAGGAAAAGAATTCCATGTTTTCCAGCATATAGTCTTTTAAGGTATTACCGTCTGCATCTCTTCTAACTAATAAATGAGGACATAATGAGGGAGGCGACATCATACATAACAAGCGGCTACCATCCAACTAAGAAATCCTTTCTCACGCTGTTTCCTGCAGAGTAAGATTGTACAGATGCCTGCGAATATCTAAACTTGCTGCCCTGTTTGAACATCCCTATTACCTTGCTGAGCCTCAGATCGAAGTTCTTTGATTTGTTCTCTCAAGCTCCTTAAAGCTTCTTCTGTGCCAGTTCGGATAGTATTTAGGAATCTTGATGAATATGCTCATTATCTAATACAAAGTGACATAAAACACTCCTGCCACGAACTCTGCCACATAACCATACCCTGCTGAACTCCCTCGATTCATTCGGTACTAGATTAATAGCATTTATGTTATTCATAGATCTCGGTTGACCTTGATCTGCTAGAAACTCCCTCCTTTTTATCTCTGTTCCATACTGGGAAGGTTTTGTCCCACACGAACAATGGTTCTTTTGTACATCAAAGCGCACGCCTCCCTTCCCCAACATCCAAGTTTTCATTTTCCTTGCATGCATAATATGTATCTCTCTTCTGTTCAATGTCTGTTACTTCTTACCTATGTTTAATTGATGGATAATAGAATTTTCTATTTATTCCACAAAAGAAAAGTACTTAAAAATTAACCTTTTAGTATCTGAACAACAACCAAAAGACTGCAGCTCTGTGAATGAAACAGGTTCACAAAAATGGCATTTCTTCTCTTTTTCAAATTGGTGACATACAGATTAGGCAAAGATATAGTCTCCTACCTCCCTTTATTCAGCATCTTCCAAATAACAGGACTTACTTGCCTTGGAGAGTAAAAGAGTCTCAACCACCCTGAAATATCCCTCTTTGGGTTGAGCATCATATAACGTATCTCTATGTATGTTGTATATATGTGTATACATTAAATATATGTGTATATATGTAAACACATACATGATCTTTCAGTGAGTAATGATACAGACATTGGATAAAAGTGTGTCAGCAATAATTGAGAGTTCAATTCACTGAGTCAATTCTGCCATTCCTTTTAGGAAACTTCTTTGAAAAGCGCTAATCGAAAGCAAACAAACACATGAACCAAACAGAAAACAATCTAATGACAAAAACTTATAACTTAGAAATTACTCTGTATCATAAATCTCCTCCTCTCAATAACATCTTAATTATAAAGTACCTTCTTCAATTAGCTTATTTTTTGTAATTAGTGAATGCTTACCTGTAGTTAGTTATCCTATGTAAAATGTTTGCAACTCTGTTCCCCACCAGTTACTCTAGTAGTTGGGTAAAATCTTTCAAAGCCTTTTTCAGGGGATCTAATTCAGAGTGTTCAAACAGTCTCATGTTTTTACTTCAGGATTCAAATTTTAATTTATTTATTTAATGTATTTACTGTTCTGGTATATTGCTTCTCTGGGAAGAGATATTCCGTAACAATTTGTGGTAGCAAAATGTGTAATGAAAACTACCTACCATCCTTAAAATGTTTTCCCACATTCTCAAACTTTAGTCTGAAAAAATAACACCCAGACAGCTTTTTCCAAAAAAAAAAAAAAAATGCAGACTCCTGGGTCCCATTTTGAGAAATGCTGACTTAGTAGATGGGGCAGGGGAGGGGTGGTCAGGGGCCAAGCCTACATTTTAAGAAAACAGCGCTCTTGATTCCAGTGTGCTTGGCTGCAGACTGTACTTTGAGAAGCATTTTTCTAAACTATTAGGGAGCAAAGAGCTTCGTCCCATTGCTGGGGAACTAGAGTCTGAAGGCTCAAAGGGTGCAGTGGAAATGGATTCTGGAATGCTAATGGCGCACCTGACGTGCAACACAGAGACACAAAATATATAAACTCTGGTGGAAGAAATACTTGATAGGCTTCTTAATACCTTGCCAAAAGTAGGATGGGGAAGCCCTTACAGAAATTGATGCAGCAGGTAATGTGGAATGAGGAGGGTTGTTGGAGGTGGAAGTGGTAGGACATTTTCTTCTTTACCGCTGTTGGGCTTATTTACAATAACACCCCCACCCCCACCCCCATTGCTCATGCAAAAGACCAGAACAGGCTTAAACTGCTCCATGGGGATAAAATTCCTCACCAGCTCATCTCTGCTTGTTTTTGTTTTTTAAGTCTTCCCATAATCATACCATTGGGATACTTTGGAAATGAAGTGATTCAATCATTAGTTTTTATTTTTTTAATTTTTTAAAAGATTTTATTTATTTATTTGGTGCCGAGAGAGAGAGAGAGAGAGAGAGAGAGAGAGAGACAGAGATCACAAGTAGTCAGAGAGACAGGGGGAAGCAGGCTCCCCGCTGAGCGGAGAGCCAGATGTGGGGCTCGATCCCAGGACCCCGAGATCATGACCTGAGCCGAAGGCAGAGAGGCTTAATCCACTGAGCCACTCAGGCGCCCCTCAATCATTAGTTTTTAACTCCTTCAGGATAAAATGCTCATTTCCTCAGACGAATGGGTGTAGGCTATTCATGGTCCAGATCAATATAATTAGTGTAGAGCCTACTTTAAAATTAGGTCATATAGTTAATTGTTTCTATCTACATTTGGCTTTGGTTAATTACACAAGCTAATATACGTGAAAGTGCCTGGCACGGAATCTGGCAGGTGCTCAGTACTTAGATCCGAATGCTTAGTTAGCGCCCCCTCCTGGATATCTTGCAGCCACCTCAAACTTCGTATAAGCCAGATGGAACCACCTACTGTGTCTCCTTTCCATACGTTCCCTACACCAACCAGTCACTCAAGCCAGAAAACTTTGCTTTATTCTTGATGTCCTTCCCCCTTCCAAGCCCTGTTGATTTGACTTCCTACATATTCCCTAAACCATCCACTCATTCATTGCTCAGTGAACCAGTCATGGGCTGTAAGAAGTTTCTGGGCATGTTGTATAGGATGGCCCTCAGGTCCAAAGATCTTAATACATACAAGAAACGCAGAGGTTCAGCGTGTAAGGGGAAGGAGGCCAGAACACAAAGCGCCCTTTAAGCCACGTTAGAAGTTCTTGAAATTTTATTCTAAGAACAATGGGTAAAATTTCAAGAGTTTCAAGCATGGGGGTAACATGATCAGATTTGAGATTTAAAAAAAAATTTTTTTTTAAAGATTTTATTTATTTAAGAGAGAGAGAGGGAGAGAGAGCATGAGCAGGGGGGAAGGGCAGAAGCTCCCTGCTCAGCGGGGGGCCCAATGCAGGGCTGGATCCCAGGACCTTGGGATCATGACCTGAGCTAAAGGCAGAGGTTTAACAGTCTGAGTTACCCAGGTGACTCCGGATTTAAGTTTTACAAAGATTGCTCCCTTCCATCTCTCAGACTCTGTCACCATGTAAGACAAACATGGGTCACAAACCCTCTCCTCTGGTCCCTTTGACCCCTTCTTTCTCCTCTCAAATGCGTGCTCTGCGTTGCAACCAAGCGAAACCCACAAACGAAACCCCTAGGGATCTGATTATATCATTTTCCTGTTTCAAGTCTTTTAATGGTTTCCCAGTGCTCTTAGGATAAAATCCAAATTCCTTGACAGGGCTTCCATGGCTTATGAGTAATATTTACCTTCCCAGGCTCTTCTCTCAACCACTTTCCCTCATACATTCCAGCCACACTGAACATCTTTCAGTTATTCTAACGAACCATGCTCGCTCTCGCCCAGAACTTCCTGTTCTCCATGCCTGGGCACCAGTCCTGCCCAGCTCTGTTTGGACTGGTGAATTCTTTAAGCTTTCTTCTTGCAGCCTTTGACTCTGTGGAATATGCCACTAATGATCGCCATCTTTCGCAGTTGTAACATTTATCACATGTGTTCCTACCAGACTGGGGCTCCACCGGTATCTGTCCTGCTCATTACTTCGACCACAAATCCTCCCACAGCCCCTGCCCGGGCAGGCTCTCAGTAACATGGTCCTGCAGAATGAATGAAGGAGCAGCACCCGTCAGCTTCCTTCCCTTTGCCTTTTATATCGTGTCTTCCTTCTGAAGAGTTCATTGGAAAAAGGATGATCTCGATAGTAACATACCTGTTTTGAGTTTAGATGACACATTTTGGTCCTATTTCAGTGTTGGGAATAAAAATAACCAAGTTAAATTTTAGACAGGGATGTGCAATCTGATGTTAGGCAAACAAGGAAAGACCTAAGAGGAATTTTTTTCAGTTCTAAATGGGGAATGCTAAATAATTGTTAAATACAATCAATATATTCAGTTGCTTAGGGTTTTCACTTAATCCTTCACAATCATAATTAACATTTGGAAAAGGCTTTATATTTTATGAAGTGCTTTTCACCCAAATGATCTCATTATCCTAAAAATGCTCTATTATCATCACTTGCCTTATAAAGTAGAAAATCAACGTCTGCCTATGGTGCAAAGTGACTCCCCAGCGGTGAGTGGTAGGGCAGGACTTGAACTCATGTCCTGACCTCAAATCCGGTGTTCTTCTGCTATATCACATTCATTCCCTAAATACCTGAAAGCAAAACCAAAGTAGTTGGCTACTTCTGGGCATGGTTTTGTGTGTATGGTAATTTAATCCAGTAAAAGTTGAAAATAATTGGGAGGAAAAGAAAAGCAACTGGGAACATGACTGTTTCGACTGGGAACGGAACCCGCTTCTGAACTATTTACTTGTAGAAGGAGCAATGGCAGTGGGGCCGATGTGCCACACCTGACTGCCATTCTCATTAAGCAAGTTTCCCACCTGAGGAGGAAGACCCCGATGGAGGGAGGCCTCTAGCTGCTGTCAGACTTTTCAATTTTTAAAATTAACATATAATGTATCATTTGCTTCAGGGGCACAGGCCTGTGAATCATCAGCCTTACACAATTCACAACACTCACCATAGCACACACCCTCCCCAATGTCCGATACTCAGCCAATGTATCCCTCCCCCACCCACCCTCCAGCAACCCTCAGTTTGTTTCCTGAGATTAAGAGTCTTTCATGGTTTCTCTCCCTCCCGATCCCATCCTGTTTCATTCTTTGCCTCCCTACCCCCCACGACCCCCACCCTGCCTTTCAAATTCTTCATATCAGAGAGATCATATGATATTTGTCTTTCTCTGATGGACTTATTTCGCTTATCATAATACCCTCTAGTTCCAGCCACAATGTTGCAAACAGCAAGATTTTGTGTTTTTTGGTTGGCTGCATAGTATTCCATTAAGAGCAGATCAATCACCAGAGAAGACTGAGAGTCAGCTAGGTTCTTAGTGAGTCTAAAGGGAAGATAGAAGGCAGAGGTAAAATAGAAAAAAAAAAAAAAAAGATGAGAAAAGAAAAAAAAAAAAGAAAAGATAAGAGAATAGAATAGTAGAGAAGAGAAGAAAAAAGAAAAGAAAAGATAAGAGAACATTCTTGCCCTGATGAAACTTCTCATCTGTTGGGGGGAAATGCATAAACCTTCAAAACTTCTACCAACATAATGAGAATAGCAACGACTGAATTAATAGCAGATGATTCAGTGAAGAGCCTAGGTCAGGGGTTCTTAGGCTGGAGCTCCTCAGAAGTCCCTCTCAAGTTCTGCTGCTCAGATGACAGCCCAGACCAATGAAGCCAGAATCTTCGAAGATGGAACCCAGGCAAGGGAACCTTCCCAAACCTGCCCGGTGATTCTAACGTTCTCATGAATTGGAAGTATGAGAAGCATGGCTCAGAATACTCTTCGTTTGCTAATTTAACAGAAGTTAGCCCGATCTTAGTTTTATGACCACCGATGTGGTGTTTTTGATTATTTTGAAAAATGCTGAAAAATGCCTGAAATATTGAACTGGAAATTCACTTAAATCTCCTTTAATTCAGTGAGCACATTACAAACAGCCGCTAGAGCAGCCGTGAAAGCGCAGCACAGGGCTCGGGGGCTTTATCTAATTTAACTGATTGAATTCTCACAGTCTTGAGGTTTCATTATTAGTCTGTTTGAAGATGATCAGCTGAGGTTCGGTTATTATCCGACTAAAGTCACAGAGCTTGTAAGGAGTCGTAGAGACAGAATTTGAACTTGCTTGCCGAATTTTGTAGTCATCAGCCTCTAAACCACTCTGTATCTTCACTGGGGTGGGAAGAGATGCTATTAAAACAAATGACAGCAAACTTCGCTTCCAGAAAGGCTGGGCCTTGCTGTGGTTTACGGCTAGAGGACAGTGGATTCAGGTCGGATTTCTACTACAGTTTTCAAAGTCTGTAAAAATTTAATTTTTAGGCCTCAGGTTTTAAAATTAAAAAGTGGAGGAGAATGTTATTTACAAAGTTTATGGTGGTTTTGTTTTGTTTTCCATATATACATGTCCTTGTTGCCAATCCAAGGAGTTCAAAGGGGTATTTTGAGAAAAGTAAACCTCTCCTTTTGGCCCCATCCCCCAGCCACTGGATTCCTTCAGAGACAGGGTCTGGAGATTTTATTGTATTCTAAGGAGAATGAAATGACCACGATTGATTTAGGCTCTTCGAGATTAATTTCCTGGGGTTGGTGACAGGATTAGAACACCATGGCCTGGGGTGCCTGGGTGGCTCAGTTGGTTGAGCAACTGCCTAGTTGAGCAACTGGAGTCCCAGGATCGAGCCGCGCTTCAGGCTCCCCACTCAGCGGGGAGTCTGCTTCGCCCTCTGACCCTCCCCTCTCTCATGCTCTCTCTCAGATAAATAAATAAAATCTTAAAAAAACAAACAAACAAACACTATGGCCTAATAGCCAAATAGAAGCTGGAGAATGATCAGTGGATAGTTAAGTGAGAGTCTGCCATGGTTTAGATGACCAGCCACTTACTTAAGCAATGCCAGTTGATGTCAATTTCCAAACTTCTGCTGATATAAACAATGTTCCAGGGAAGAGCTTAAAGAAACGTCATTTTGCACAAGCCCAAGTATTTACATTGGGTAAATTCTTAGAGGTAGAATTTCTGGGTCATAAATATGTGCATTTACATTTTGGTAGACACTGCCAATTGCTTTCCATGAAGGTTGGATTCATTTACACACCCACGAGCAGCAGTAGAATTTCTGGTCCATTATGTATTTGCCATCATTGTACTTCGCCAGACTTTTTGAACTTTGCCAATCTGATGGGTGAAAAATGGAATTTCAGTATATTTTAGTTAGTGTTTTAAAAATCATTCTCCATTTGAAGATCTTTTCATATTTTTAAGAGACATTTGTATTAACTCTTGACTTACCTGTTTCTAAATTTTGCTTACTTTTTATTGGTCTTTTCTTATTGATATCTGGAAGTTCCTGGTGTTAGATAATTACACATTTTTAAAATATGAATTGCAAGTATTATTCCCAGTTTGTTTTTGGCTTTTCGTGTGTGTGTGTAAATATTACCTCTCTGATTATTAACTAGACAGGCTACAGATTAAAATCTTTTACCCTACTGTTTACAAATATATATAGGGCAATATTTTCAGAATAGCTATAAATTTTCAGTGAACCACATATATGTTTAACCATCTATATTCATAAGGTCTCTAATTGTGTTTCTAAAAGGTAAAGCTTAATAGAGTTTTTAAAAATTTTGTTTTTAGTAATTTTTATTTATTTATTTTTTGTAACTTTGACTATAATTCTTTTTTCTTTATTATATTTAAATGATTAAATCCAAAATGAGTTCCTTACCACTGTAGATATGGTGTCTCAAAAGCATTTTCCACAAACTATTTTACATCACATCACATAATAAATATGTACATCTAGTGTTTTTATCTCCCTACTTGTTTTAAGTATGCAGTCTATCCCAAGAATGCTATTTTTCTTTCTTTTTAAATACTTAATATCCAAATTACCTATTTCTCACAACCACCCCCTCCCTGAGCAACCACCAATTTGTTCTCTGTATCTATGAGCTCGTTTTGTTTTGTTTTGTTTGACTTGTTTGTTTTAGATTCCACTTATAAGTGAGATCACATTTGTTTTTCTCTGACTTATTTCACTTAGTGTGATACCCTAGAGGTCCATTTGTGTTGTCCCAAGTGGCAAGATTTCATTCTCTTTTTTGGCTGAGTAATATTTCATTGTATATGTTATATACATGCCACAATTTCTTTATCCATTCATCCATTGATGGACCCTTAGGTTGCTTCCATATCTTGGCTGTTATAAATAATGCTGCAATAAATGTGGATGTATATATCTTTTGAATTATTGTTTTTGGTTAATTGGTATAAACCCAGAAGCAGAATTGCTGAATCCTATGGTAGATCTATTTTTAGTTTTTTAAGGAGACTTTATAAAGTTTTCCAGAGTGGCTGCTCCAATTTACAATCTCACTGAAAGTGCACAGGGGTTCCCTTTTCTTCACATTCTTGCCAACACCTGTTACTTCTTATCTTTTCCATGATAGTCATTCTGACAGGTGTGAGGTGATATCTCATTGTGGTTTTGATTTGCATTTCCTGGCTGATGAGTCAGGTTGAGCATCTTTTCATTTACCTATTGGCCATCTGTATTCTTTTTGGAAAAATGTCTATTCAGATCTTCCGCCCATTTTTTTTTCTTTTTCTTCTGTCCATTTTTAAATCAGGTTGTTTTTCCCATTAAGTTATATCAATTCTTTATAAATTTTGGATATTTACCTCTTATCTGATATATGATTTGCAAATATCTTCTCCCATTTCCTAGGCTGCTTTTTCGTTTTGTTGATGCTTTCCTTTGCTGTGCAGAAGCTTTTTAGTTCGATGGGCCCCACTTATTTATTTTTGCTTTTGCTGTTTTGCTTTTGGTGTCAGAGTCAGAAAATCATCACTAAAACCTGTGTGGAGGAGCCTATGTTTTCTTCTGGGAATTCGGTGGTTTCGGTTCTTAGGTTCAGGTCTTTAATGCACTTTGAGTTAATTTTTGTCTATGGTGTAACTCAGTGGTCCAATTTCATTCTTTTGTATGTGGCTGTTCAGTTTTCCCAACACCTTGTATTAAAGAGACTATTCCCTATTGTAAGCATGTACCGCAAACATTATTCCCAGTTTGTGTTTGGCACCTTGACTTGATTTATATTACACACACACACACAGACACACACACACATTTATAGTACTGTTATGTTATCAAATTTAATTCTCAACTTTTATAAATATTAGAAAGATTTGCCTGCTCAAAGATTACTTAAATTTTTCAATACTTCTTTCCTAATGTCCTTAACAATTTCATCTTTAAATCTGAACTGGGATTTCTTTTTTTTTATTTAATTTTTTAAATGTTTAAATTAACATATAATGTATTATTAGCCCCAGGGGTACAGGTCTCTGAATCGCCAGGTTTACACACTTCACAGCACTCACCATAGCACATACCCTCCCCAATGTCCATAACCCCACCACACTCTCCTTACCCCCTCCCCCTGGCAACCCTCAGTTTGTTCTGTGGGATTAAGAGTCTCTTATGATTTGTCTCTCTCCCGATCCCATCTTGTTTCATTTATTCTTTTCCTACCCCCCCAAACCCCCCACATTGCATCTCCCCTTCCTCATATCAGAGAGCTCATATGATAGTTGTCTTTCTCCTATTGACTTATTTTGCTAAGCATAATACCCTCTAGTTCCATCCACATCATCGCAAATGGCAAGATTTCATTTCTTTTGATGACTGCATAATATTCCACTATATATATATATAAAGAAGATATCTATATATCTTATATCTATATATCAATATCTATATATCTATATATCCATATATAGATCTATAGATCTATCTAGATCTATCTAGATCTATCTATATCTATCTATATCTCTATAGATATATATCCATATATATGATATATATATGGATATATAGATATATAGATATAGATATATAGATATATAGATATATATATACCAACCACATCTTCTTTATGCATTCATCTGTTGATGGACATCTAGGTTCTTTCCATAGTTTGGCTATTGTGGACATTGCTGCTATAAACATTTGGATGCATATGCCCCTTTGGATCACTACATTTGTATCTTTAGGGTAAATACTGAACTGGGATTTCTTTTAATGCAATTTATGAAGTAAGGAATCCAAAATCTTTTTCCCTGATTGCTACCTGGTGGTATCCAATAGTTTCATCAAACACTATTTCTCCATTGATTTGAAGTGTTACTTATCAAATATTAAGCTCTTTTACATTTATTTCTGCAATTTCGATTCCATTCTGTTGATCTGTTTGTATGTTCATATGACAGAACCGTATTGTTTAGAATAACTAGAGCTTTCTATTTGACTTGATATCGAGGAGGGCTAGTCTTCATTGACCATTGTTGTTTCAGAAATTTTGTAGTTGTTTTTACTGTCTTAGCTTTAAATTTTTATTTAAATTAACCAGAAAACCGTTCAGTTTATCTAGTTAAAATGTTCCATGTGTATGATTATTACAGTTAAGTTACATTTGTAAACTAACTTAGAAAAATCCCAATTGATATTTTGCCTTTCTACCAAAGGGCATGGCATATTCTTCTGCTCGAGTATAAATTTGAATTTTTTCTTTTTTTTTGGTTTTTGGTCTTTAGAGTTGGTCAAAATCTTCCCTGAAGGCACTCCTCAGTTTTGGGACTGCCCATATATAGGGGGAATAAAGCAGAGCAGGTAAATGAATCCTAGAAATGCCAAGTCTGTTTTTTGTCCCAAGAGACTGGGCTGAGAAATATAACTGAAGTCGTCCTTGCTGTTTCCCAGCACGGTTTGGAAAACCCTGCTAAGGGGTCCTGGGGCTGTATCTCCAAGGACGAGTCTGCTGTGCTGTGGCCTTGGGACTCCAGTAGCAATGCCAAGCCACCCAGTTCAGGTAACGCCATGACAATCAGCAAATTAATATTTCCTAACGAGTCTCTCTCTCATGCCAACAGTCAAAAAGGACAACCTAAACAAATATTTATTTACTCGTTTAGATCTTGTCTTCACTTCTGCAAATGAAACCTGAACCTTTTTGAAGTCAGCTCCCCGAGTAATGAAAACATCTTTATGCATGTTGGGCATGTGCAGTGCTCACTCGTGTCCTTGTTTTGGGAAGTACAAAGATTCTGGCCGAATAGGCCTTTCAGTTTGTGAGGAGCCACTGGGCAAATCTCATGAAAGTGTTTTCACTTTTCTGCATGCTCTGACTTGCCTGAAGTGAAGGACTTCTCACAGTTAACCAAACTAGCTGGATTCCTCACTGCTTTAAGTTTTAAAAGGGCCTGTTTCTCCGAGGTGTACACCCCTCACTTGCAACGGTTCCCGTTGGCAACACGTAGGCCAACACTTGTGTTCTAGGGATCAAGCGTTTGTTGTTTTCTTTCTTCTCTTAAGTATATGTTTAATTGATTGTACGTTGGGGATGAATGGAAAATTCGAGTTGAGTCCTCCATTAACTTTATTAATTTGTGCAGATATTTAATTTGGGGAAAACATCCTGAAGTGTATTCGCTACACTCATTTCTTGCTGTACGTCTGCCCAGAGTCCAGTCAGTTCCCGTGGGAGCGGTAGAAGTCGACATGAGTTCCATGAGCAGATAAAAGGGGGGCTCTGGCTGCTCTTGGTTTATTTGATGCTTCATAATTATGGGGAATCAGTCCACTATCTGCCTGTTAATTTGGCCAGCTCTACGTGTTTTTCTTGTTGTTTGTTTTGATTTGATTGGTTTTGTTTCTAGCGCTCTAGAAAGAATCAGAAAGAAGGAGGGACTGTTTTGGTGACTTGGTCCCAAGCCCAAAATCAAACAGGGTAATGGGATAGAGAGGCACTAGAGGTGGGTGATACGTTTAGCTGGTGTGTTCAGGGAAAGGCAGAATGTCTGAGCGGGAACATGGACTGTTGAGGGAGCTGGTCACGGGTAGGTCTAGGACAAAGGTTCCCGGGTAGAGGAATGGCTGGGGCAAGGCGGTAAGGTAAAGCAGAGCTTAGTACATTCAAAGGAAAGGACGAAGGCCAGCGTATCAGGAGCTGGAGGAACAAAGGTGAGAGGCCTCGGAGATGAGGTCAGAGCCGGTATGGTGCTCAGCATCTGACATGCTCCCAAGGACACCTGCTTCCTAGCGTTCACACCCTTGTGCAATGCCTTCCCCTTGTGTCTGGGCTGGACTGAGGGACTAACTTCTAACAAACAGCACATGCAAAAGTGATGGAATACCAGTTCTGAGACCAGGTTGGAAAAACCTGTGACTTCCTTCTTGCACTCTCTCTCTCCCCTTTTCTCTGCCTGTTTTTCTGACTCACTCCTCTGGTGAAACAAATTGTAAAGGTTCGAGCTGCCCTAGAGAGAGACCCATGTGGTAAGGGAACTGGGGGGACGTTTGGCCTATAGTCAGTAAAGAACGGAGGTCCTCAAAACAGGCCACAATGCACTGAATCCTGCCAACGAGCATGTGGATGAGCTTGGAAGAGGATCCTCTCCCACTGAGCCCGGAGATGACTTGCAGCCCTTTGCATCACCTGGAATGCAGCTTGGAAGAGCCCTGAAACACAGGACCCGGCTAAGCTACTCGTGGGTTCTTTACCTACAGAAACTGTCAAGTAGTAAATATTGTTTCAAGCCCTGAGTTTTGGATAATGCGTTACTCAGCAATAGATAAATAATGCAGGTGGGTATGGCCAGATCACATAGAGATTTGAAGGCCATGGTAAGGAGTTTGGATTCTCTTTCTTTGCAGTGCAGGGAAGGCTGTGATCACTTTTAAAAAGATTACTCTGGGGGCACCTGGGTGGCTCAGTGGGTTAAAGCCTCTGCCTTCAGCTCAGGTCATGATCCCAGGGTCCTGGGATCGAGCCCCACATCGGGCTCTCTGCTCAGCAGGGAGCCTGCTTCCTCCTCTCTCTGCCTGCCTCTCTGCCTACTTGTGATCTCTGTCTGTCAAATAAATAAATAAAAATCTTTAAAAAAAATAAAAATCATTTCTTAATCTTATTACGATGAGGTCTTTTTCTGTGAGGTTTTTTCCTGTGAGTTCTTTCGACTTCTTTTTTCTTTTGAGAAAAGCAGCATTTTAAGGTAACACAAGGTTGTATTATAAATGTCCTAAGTGTTTTCTATACTGTGCAATATGACTCAAGGATTTTTCCACACGGCGCCAACCCTTTAATTTCAAAGAGTTCTCATTTCTAAATAGGAAAAATAAATTAAACTGGTTATATTGAGCTCTTCTGTCTTTTGCCATTTTTTTCAAACATGAATGTTTGGGATACCGGGATTTTGAGAGCTGAACATTCTTAGACAAATCATACAGCCTAAGCAAGGTTAGAGACTTTTTTGGAATGAGAAAGTTGTTGACTGAGTAGAAGGAGTTGAAAAGAAGTTCTGAGCTGGAAATATTTTCACATAAATACCAAATATTGCTTTAATATAGCCAGATTAAAAAACTTAAATGTGATATGGAAATATTTTTTCCCCCAAACCACTCTTTTCTTTTAAAAGAAAAGTATATGGCATAGAACATGGCATAGTACATGCCATTGTTTTTCCCCAATACAGTATTTTTACTTCTGATATGATTCAGGCAGTCAGCAAACTTGAAGACATAGAAAAAAATTACTATTTCTTGTAATTTCAGATATGATAGGGTAAAATTACTAAATATGTAATATTTAGGAGAGCTATAGGAGGGATATAGGGATAGGAGGGATATAGAGTATTTTATGTCACTATTTTAAAAAATTTCCACACTCTTATCTACTACTCTCGTGTTGAAAATTAATTAATTTTATATATAATTCATTTAGGACAACTGATGGGAATAAAAGAACCTGGAAAGAGCTACTCTTGTTAAAATTAAATAATACTCAGGGATCTCTTCCTGTTTGGTATCCCAGACCTGACCCTATGCTTAACCAGGATGAGGTATTTACTCCCCCCAAATGTTCCAATGGGCTTAGGAACTGCCTGAAAAATCAAGAGTTGGTGATATATTCAATGGCCTCTGGAATCATGCCAACCTAAAAGATTTTTTTAATCTCTTTCACACATGGGTAGTCTATTCCTTGTTGATTTTGTACTTGTTGCATTTGTTGCTTCTGACTTTAGACTCAAAAGGCAATTTATTTTCCTTATTTAGAAAATCTCAGAGAACAATCTCACTACAGTTCCTAAATAATTGTTTCAATAATTTCTATAGGATGAACAATTAGTGAGAATACCTTTTTTCTTTCTCTAACTTAATTTTCAGGCTGAAGTATTAACTCTTCTTTTTCCATGTTAGTGAATGTCAGGCAGACAAGACTACATTATATTAACCTGTTAACTTCTTACCAGAAAGTTCCTGATCTAAGTTTCTGGTTTGCTTAATATAAGATTATTGAATAAATGAATTAATGAATAAGAGAAACAATCTCCCTTCAAATTGAACCTTTCAGATCTGGTTCGTCTTCTCCATCCATTACAAATTAGAAGTTCACTGACTTATTCAGGGATATTTCTCCCACAGTCTGAAGCATAGTTGACCAATGACATATGCTATCTAAATGTGACTTTCAGGTTTTATAACCAAACCACGACCCTACAGACTTAGAGTAGGACTGTTGTGAACATTCTGTCTCCGGCCAGCTACCTATGTGTGCTAAAAATGTCCAAAGTGTTCTGGGATATGTTTCATACTGAATCTTGCCTTGTACAAATTTAGTCTAAACTTGACAGTTTTCTTTGGAGTGTTGCTATATAAAATAGTGACATACTATAAGCCACATAAGGTTACAAATGTTCTCAATTAGATAGGCATTAAACATTTTTTTCTCCTATGGGACTTGAACTCATGACCCTGAGAGCAAGACTTGAGCCAGACCAAGAGTTGGATACTTAACTGACTGAGCCACCCGGGTGCCCCAAAAGACAGACATTAAATATTTAAAGATAACTTTTAAGGACTAGTATCATTTTGTGGCGTCTTTAATGGTAATGTTATAAAAACTGGCACTGTATACAAATGAACCAATATTTACATATCTACAAAAAAATATTATATCGGTTTCACTTGAAATAGAATTCTCTTGAAAACCAATCACTAGTATTCTTTTTGAACACACTTTGTTATGATTAAAAAGTTACATGTTCTGCTCAGATTCATAACCAAGTTTAAAAAGGCTTGAATGTTTCCTGAAAGTAAACCTGAGCTGCAAACCTATGTCATGATCGACTCTGTTTTAGAATATACTCCATCTTAGAGCAAAACACAATAATCTACAAGAGTTTTCAACTCGAATGAGATGTTTTATAAATGATCAGGTCAACTGACCATTTCAACAGATGGAGAGAAGTCATGGTTGCCAACTGAGAGGGTATTTTTTTTTTTTTTTTTTAAGTAACTCTGCAACCAACACAGGGCTTAAACTTACAGCCCCAAGATCAAGAGTCCTGTGCTCCACTGACTGAGTGAGCCAGGTGCCCCTGCCAACTGAGAAGTTTTTAAAAGATGAAATGAGCTCCTTATTTACTGACTCAATGGTGTGATAGACTGTAGGGATCAGTTTCAGTATTTTTTGAAGGCTTTAGTGACTTGGGAGATGGCTGTGCTCACCAAAGCAAAATTTGAAAAATTTACAGTAAAATATATATTTCAGAGTTCATTTGTCCCATGAAATCTGTTAATATGCTAACATCAAAAGCTCTAATTTTTCTTCTATAAAATGAGGGAGTTGAACTAAATTCATTTTCAAGACTGAGTTCTAAAATTCAATGATTTAAATATATAGCTGCCATTGCAATTTTAAAATTTATAAGATGCAGTAGATGCTTGATATTTGAAAGGGTTATGGTCTATGATCTCCATCAACTCCCCAGTTCTAGTATATGGAAATACGTCATGTTTCCTAAGTATATCTTCATGATACAAAATAACTGTCTCTTCAATATTAGCTCAAGTTTTACATCTCACTTCATGGACATTGAAAAAAGTTGAGTGTGCATGATCAGAGAGAGAAAAAGAAAGATTCATTCTTATGAGAGTTCCGGGGTATTTTCTAGATCTGATATCTGCCTTTGCATCATTATGATCTTGGAAATTGAAAAAAAGGATAGTTCCTCAGGCTTTATCTCAGATCCATGGATTCAGAATCTGCCTGACATGTGGGTAAGTACCCAGATAGGTATGGTTTCACAAAGCTATGATTCTGATACATAGCTCGATTTAGGAAATATACAAAGCTCTGGCTAAGTGATTCACTTGAAACTACCAGCTACATCATTTGATCTCTTCAGAAAATTACATGTCACAGTTCTGAGTTATTCTACAAGATTTTATACCTCAAGTATTTACACCCTGAATGGCAAAGTTCTACATTCAAGATTCACAGCGGGGAGGTGGTAGGAATCCCGTATTCTGTTTGGGCTATCTCACATCTTTAGGGATGTTAAGTTTTGGGCTGCGTGTTTACAGTAGGAACATTGACCCCACGAATTTGAAATCTAGCACATTGATTCCATGCTAATCTTTCTTAGGGAAAACTTGTCAGTGAGTTTGGGTAACAGGGTTAGAGAGATCCTTGAAAAGCAATATGATTCTTTTATTATCTACCTCTAGATTTACCAAGAATTAAATGAATCTCAGTTTTTATGGGTAAATATTTACAGTATACATTTTTATTCCTAATCTAATTTTATATATTTTTATGTACTGGTTAGCTGATTTTACATTACTGATCCAGTATCTATGCCAATTTTTTTTTGTATTATTTGCTTTCATGTTAGAGTAGAAATTACCCTAATAACCAAGGATATAAATACAGTAAAAGAGGGTTGGGGACCCTTGGGTGGCTCAGTCAGTTAAGTGTCCCACTCTTGATTTAGGCTCAGGTCATGATCTCGGGGTGGTGAGATCCAGCCTCATCAGGCTCTATGCTCAGCGGGGAGTCTGCAGAAGATTCTCTCTCCCTCTCCCTTACCCCTTACCCCTCTCCCCTTACCCCTCCCCCTTACCTCTCCCCTTACCCCTCCCCCTGCTGAAATAAAGAAATATTTTTTTCTTAAAAAAAAGAAGGTTGGGTTTATCACTCCAAAAAACAAATATTTAGTAAGATTCTAAGGGCTTGTTTACTTTTTTGGAGATAAGCGCTAGTTTCAAATAGCATTGTAAAATGGAATTATGTTATGAAAAGAGGCGTTTGTTTGTGCCAGCCTACATCTAAAAGAGTGCCTAGCACATAGTAGAGGCTCAATGATAATTTATGGGGTAGTTGAATATGTTTGAATTGAGTTTTGATAATGAACACTATTTTGAAAGTTTTTTAAAAATTTCATTTGTGGTCACTCAAATTTTTTTGGATGATTAACCTGAATGCTAGGGGTATATCTGGCTTCAGGGATTTCAGAAACTAAAATAGTGTTGTTGGACCTACTGTCCCCACTCTGCTTCTCTCTCCCGGTTGGTCACATTTTTCCTATTTCAAATGCATTTCCCACAAAGTGAGAGGAGAAGGTCATGGCCACAGGCTACTTTAAGTTAGTGGACCCCGGAGGGAAGAGGGGGTTCCTCCCTTCACAGGGTCCATATATAACATCCCCAGAGAAGGACTCTTATTCATCTGGCTTGAATCACATGCCCATCCGTGGACCAAGCACAATGTCCAAGGAGATGTACTGCTAGCCAGAGCTCTGTGACTAAGGGCATGTGTGACATCTGTGACTAATCAGTTGTGATTACCAGGTGGAACCACACAGAATGGGGAGCAAGGGGGGAGCAGTAGTTCCCCAAAAGAAGTAGGGGTGTTGCTACAAGAATGTCGATAATGAGACTAGGCAGACAAAATCAGTAAGTATCTGCCCCCCACCTTCCCATTTGCCAGGGTGGGAGCTAGGCGGTGGTCTCTCTACTCCAAGGATACTTAGTGAAGTAGAGAAGATTCTGGAAGCTGACAAATAGCAATCCAAAGGGGAGAGTTCTAGTGGGAGACATCTATAGTGCCGTGGCCCAGAGAACACCACTCAGCTTGGGAGAGACTAGAACGCTTTCTCAGGATGCCATAAAGAGTTGGCAGCGAGTGTGTATGGGGCACA
Source organism: Martes martes (assembly GCF_963455335.1). NCBI lineage: Eukaryota > Metazoa > Chordata > Mammalia > Carnivora > Mustelidae > Martes > Martes martes. The sequence goes on along the minus strand of NC_137890.1, from coordinate 27,881,498 downwards.
CAATCAATATTCATGGGGTGAGCAAATAAAAGAATGTTGAACTAGCATTTGAGGCAAAGCGATCAGCTTGTACAAAGGCAGAGGCTGCGAAGGCCTGTTGTATTTGGGGAATGGTGAGAAGGTCATTGTATCTGGCCTTTTATATGAGAGGCATTTGGAAGAGAAGGCAGTGGGAAGAGCTGAGTCTTGAGTGCTTATAAGGCCATTCATTTATTCAGCAGATATTGTTTGAGTACCAGTATCTCCCAGGAACACATCATAAAAAATTAAGAAATATATAATAAATCAAAAACAATGGAGTTGAATTTTATTTGGAACGTGGTGAGGAAGAGTGATGTGATCAGATTTGAGGTTTAGAAAGATGATTCAGGCAGCCGTGTGTGATTGTCTCTTACCAAGGAAAGATAAACCGTTTGTTCATTTACTCACTTATTCTTACCATTTATTCATCCCACTGTAGCATGCCCGCTTTCCAAGTCTTTTGGTTCCTTCATTATTAACCACGATAGCTCTGGCATTTCTACCCATTTAATAAGAGCCACCCTAGGAACGTCTTCGTTCCTAGGTCTCCCTGGATCCTTGCTGGCGTGTTAGATTCCGTATCACAGAAGAGGGCTGCCGGAGCAGAGACCCTTTCTAAGCCGGTGTATGGTCTGCTCCTACTGATGAAGTTATTCTCAGAATTCGGTCCCATACTCTTCTAGTTCCTCCTGGTACATCGTGGGGTCCTGCAGCAATATTAAAGTATAATCTCTTTGTTCGCAGACACGATACTTCTTCAGCGGGAGTATATTATTTGACTTAGCTCTATGGGTCTGGTGGCCAGGAGGTGGGAGCAGACCAAGAGTGGTGTGTGACTGTGTTAGGCAGAAGTCCCTTAATTTTTGAGAAAGGGAGGTCTGTCACTAGCCTTTAACAGGGAGGAGTGGGCTAACTTCTGCAGGCCTGGTGGACTTAGGAAGATGTGAGGAGTCAAGATCTTGTTTTTAATGTATCAATTCAACCAACCCCATCCCATATCTTAGGTTCCCATTACTGCTGAATCAGGGCCCTGACCTTGAAGTAGTGAATGGGACAAGGTGGAAAATAACCACGTTTCCTGGAGCTCTGCTACTCTTGAATTAAGTCCTGGGTCTAATCCTAAAATTTTCATATCTTCTAATTGTAGAAGATGAGAGTCTTTTTTTTTTTTTTTTTTTTAAGAGGGAGAGAAGGAGGTGGAGAGAGGGAGAGCAAGCACACACAAGCTTATGGGCCTGGGATGAGAGGGGAGGGAAGAGGGGGAGAGGGAGTGGGATAGAGAGAATCTCAAGCAGGCTCCACGCCCAGCCTGTAGGCAGGACTTGATCTCAGGACCACGAGATCATGATCTGAGCTGAAATCTTAAGTCGCTCCCTTAACGGACTGAGCCACCCAGGTGCCAAGAGTCTTTTTATATACTGCTTAAGGAGGCCCCTGGCTTGAACACATATATTTTAATTGGTGGTTAATTACTCTCAGCTCTTTACTGGCTTTCCCCAAAGCATCAGTTGATTCTAGGAACACGCATCCAGGTGTCTGAGGTATTGTATCAGCTCCCATGTCCCCTTCCAATGGGGCATAGACTCAGGTGGCCACGAGTGAGGGTTTTAACAAGTTTGCACTGTTGTCCTCTGAGCGGCTTTCGGAGCTCCCCCTGCTACCAGTGAGGGGGGTTCTTATGGCCAGCAGGCCAGCTGCTCATCCGTAATTAAAATTCCCGCTTCGAGTCAGCTTCCTTGGACGACACCGGGCTCTTGGAAAGCAGAATCTGAGACTGATTCAGGGGCAGGAAATGTATTGGAGCGCGCAGGAGTTCAAAATCTAGGGGGGAAACGGAGGAAGCAGGATTGGGCCCTGGGAATGACAACGCACTTGCGATGAAGGCCACAGCCAGTGTCAAGGCCTTTGGCGTCTTTAACTGATCAATCATTGGGTGAGTGAACGGGCTGGTGATCTTCAGGGCAAGACAATTACTGCCGGTAGACACAAGTGAGAACTGTTGGCCATCACACACCCAGTAAAGGGGAAGCGAGGGCTTCGGTCCCAGAGTGGGATCCGGGCCAGCGTTCCTCGTGTTCCAGAGGTCCAAGGGGGTGGAGCGGTGAGTAGGTTCTCCTTTCTTATGAATTTGGTCTTTATCCTGTGGAAGGCTGGGCAGGAACTGCCAGTAGGCTGATACGCCCAACAAGAAGAGTTTTAAAGGTGGTGAAGAATGTGTCGGAAAAGATGTGGGAAAAACTGATGTTCGTCTTGAACAAAAAACTGAGAACGTTCAACCTTGGGTATGTTCTGTAAAATGGTTTTTTTTTTTTTTTTTTTAAAGCTAGCTATAGCAAACACCTTTTATTTAAACATTTCCTGTAGAAAAAAATAGCCTCCCCCCACCCCCGGCCCCCGCCGCCGCCGCCAGCTTTTAGAAGAGTCTGATAATCTGTGTGCTCTAAATTTCTTTCCCTTTAGACCCTGACTGAAAGGTAGCTTTTGTAATGTGGTTTTTGAGTCCACGAGGCTTCACAGATACACAAAGCCTTCTTAGTAATGGGAGAGACAACACACAGACACTAAGGTGTGTGCGGGTTAGTCCGCCCTTATAGAGCTCGAGCTGATTCAGTATTTCTCTAAACAACCAATCCTTCATGATTTTGAAGACTTTTGAGGGAGAAAACACGAAGTCTGGATTACTAGCAGCATTTTTCCCTTATGTGGTGTTTGCTTTTACTAAGGCATTTTGTTACCTAATTCTTTTTTTTTTTAACCCTGACTTACAACAAACAGAAAGTCTTACTTTATATAATTCCACAGGTGATAAAAATAATCCGTATACTTTCTTATTTTTATATGCATTTTCTTATTGTTCACTTATAAAGATGAAGACGCTGAGGATTTTAGAAGTTAAGTGAATTGCCAGACGCCATATGACAGCCTTCTAGAGCTTGTGAACTTTCCAAATACTACAAAAACCTTGGATTTATTTACAGCCTCTTGTAGCGTGATAACTTAGCAGGACGTCTGTGAGTCAGACGCAGAAGTGGGGGAAGGGCGGAGGAGAGTGTGTACACCTTTCTGAAATGAATCCGATTCCGTGGCACAGAAGGAAAGCAGCCCTTTTGCCTTGGGCAGGGAAATACCTTGGACCCACCCTGGATGCAGGAACAGGGGAAAAGACTAAAGGGACGGGAGGAATTCAAGAGATTTACCTCAGGGTAGGGAAGTGGATCTGATGAAATGGCACCTGAAAACCACATTTGTTCTGGGAGCCTGAGACCAGGAAAGATGTGGACATTTTCTTGGAAAACGTTCAGACGAGAAGTCAGGAAGATGACTGAGGGGGGTGGAGGGATAGGTAAAGGAATTAAGTAGGTTCACCTGGGCTTAGAGACAGCAAAGCTAGGCCTTGTTCGCCATCTCCGATTATTTGGATGTACAAACACCAAGGAAGGTAAAGGGTGACGAGGGGTGGAACAAAGAAGTGTAATTACCTGACAATTAAGGCAATGAAAATAAACCTGAATGTGAAATAATTCACGTTACAAGAATGTTCACAGCAGTTCTATTACAAAACTTCTTGGTGTCAAAGGACCAAGGTACCTTATATAAAAACTGCAGAACATAGTTTATGGCCTAAAAGAATAATCTTGTTTTAATGCTGTAAATTGTATCAAACCTGAATACAAGTATTATAGGCGCCTCTCGTGCCGCAACCACCCCGCCGCACCCAAAACAAACAAAATGCCACAGGGATTGTTTTAAACAGATCACACCATCATTCATTTTGGGCTGGGTTCCAGGGACGTCTCTAATGCCATTTATTCCTGACCCAGAGAGTGACCCAAGGTGACGAAGGCACTGGGTGTTCTCTCTCTAGGAGAGGTTCATTGACCTAAGGGAGTATCTGGCCACCAGGCAACACCTGGAGAGTTCGGTGCTGGCCTGTGGTTTTGTTAATGTGCCATGAATAAAGAACTATGCCCTTGTCAAACTCCTCCTGCCTCCTTGATGTTAACATTTAACCCTGACTTTCAGATTCTGCCCTTGGCCCTTCAGTTATTTTAAAGTGCAGTCTTTACCTCTTTGTGCGTTATCTGCTCCTTTTAGAGGATGGTTAGAAAAGTCTCAAAACTTGGGAATATTTGCTTTCCTTAAAGAACTTTGAGATGGCATATGGAATTCCTAGTACACTTATTTTCGCACATAGCCATGTAAGGGTTAGTTTGAACTGGGGAGATACATTAGAGTCCAACAGTGATTCTCAAACTTTCTGTGGTGAAGGATACGTTTCTTTTTCAAGGTCTCGTGGAGCGATACTTCCTAGAATACAGTAAAATCACTCATGAGGAAAAGAAATAAAAACTCCGAGCTACAAAATACAAACCCTAATTTAGTCTTAGATTTTTGTTGACAAGATTTCCTTTGTAAGTCATTACAGAGGTCTCTAAATGCTTACACTCAGCTCTGGGCTCCACAGAAAAGTCTAGGGTTCCACTCTTGACTCTGCTGTTTCCTGATCATGTTGCCTCTGGCAGCACATTGACTCAACCAGAGCAAGAGTTTTCTTATTCTTGAAATGGATATAATAATTTCTCTTCTTTCTCTCTGGGCATGGTGAAGATCGTGGCAGGAAGGAAGGAAGCTTGGTTTGTAACTAGTGAGGTGCTAATTACATATTATAGACCATATGGGTTGAAATCGTTCCTGTGTGATGTGCTTGAGAACGTTTTCACTTGTTCTAGCAAAGAAGAGAATTTTTCATCGAGTTAGATGTTTTGCATTGAAGGATTGTCTTAAATTCCAAACTACTTTAATTCTAAATGTTCTTTCTTGTGGGAATACTTTGTACATTTCCCTGGTCCGCAAAATCGAAGAGCCAAGGGGCCCTGGTATAGGTTTCAGGAAGTTATTGTATCAAGAGAACGTGGGGTCTTCAAGCTATGCACAATGGCCCCTTGCTCCAGGGTGCAATATACTTCTTCAAAGTTTGTATGTTAAGATCCTGAGATTTTTGCAAGTGTCTTATAGGAGCACATTAAAACAGGAAGAAGGATGTGGGCAGGGATGTATAGGTTCAAAAAAAAGTCTCACAGGACATCCTGGTACTTCACCCAGTCAACCCTAGTTTGAGAAAATCACTACATAGTGTTAGCTTGTGAGGTTTACAAGTAGATTTCAGGGACTAGGAGGTTAAGAATTAAGGAAATAGAGGTGTTAATCGTATAATAAGTACCTGTCGATTAACTGGGAACAATTCAAATAATATGGAGGCCGACGCTTGGCCTGAAATATGGTGGATTAAAATAACAGACACCTGCCATCATTAAGATTTAGGCAAGGGGAGAGTTATATTATCCTTCAGTGGGTGGGAACCTGCTAAACTAAATTTCTACGAAAAGATAGAACCTGATTTTTGCTTGGCTGTTTCTTGGATTTTCTGTGCTTCAAAGGTCTACTGAATCTAAAAAGTACCTTCTGTTTCTGGACCCTAAAGGTTTTATTTATTTTATTTTGAGCGAGAGAGTGAGTGAGCGAGAGAGCACAAGCATGGGGAGGGGCACAGGGAGGGAAAGAGAGAGAGAAGCAGACTCCCCACTGAGCAGGGAGCCTGATTTGGGGACTCAATCCTAGGACCCTGGGATCATGGCCTGAGCCAAAGGCAGGTGCTTACATGACTGAGCCAGCCAGGTGCCCCTGTTCCCTGGATCATAACAAGTGTCTTGAAATGGGACTCCTGTCTCTTCTGAAACCCCCAGAGTAGATTGTGTGCCATTTCATGACTTTTTAAACATTTATTCATATTTAGGCATTCAATTACTCACTTATTCAACAAATTCCTATTAGTCACTAAATGGAGATAACACAGTGAGATGATTGGCTCGTCCACTCATACGCTATTTGATTCCATAGAACAAGTGGTACAGTTGCTAAAGGCTCTCCAACTACGTTCTAGAATAGTTAGTAACTTCGAGCTATGAAGCTGCCCAGAAACTGGGACATATAGTTTAATCTCTCACTTGTTCTTGAGCACATAATGATTTGATTCTCCTGATTCTATTGGCTGAAACTTTGAAGTATTTGGAAAAAAGCTATTGCTAAGAATATAGCTACTTGAAATGTAACCATCTACCACAGTAATACTGGAGGAAAAATTTCTAAAACTTTAAGATCGTGTAAGGGAGGGGTGTGGGTTTGAGATTCAGATAGAACTGAGTGTCTCTGCATCATTACTTAGGAGCTCTGTGACCCTGGGCAAATTACATAATTTCTCTAAATAAGAGTTTCTCTTCCTTTCCTTTGTGACCTTTTGGGATTTCAGGTTTGTACACACATTTGTCTGTTGATCACTTATACTGACGTGAAAATTGTGAAATCCAGTCAGATAAGGACAAATACCATAGGATTTCGCTTACATGTGGAATCTTAAAAAAAAAAAATCCAAAGAGACCCATAAATACCGAGAACAAACTGGTGGTCGCCAGAGAAGAGGGTGGTAAGGGGGATGGGCACACTGGATGGGGTGGGAGTGGGAGGTAGAGGCTGCCAGTTACAAATGAGTCAGTGATGAAAGGTAGGGCAGAGGAAATAGTCAACGGTATTTTAAGAGCATTGTATGTCGCCAATGGTGGCTACGCTTGTGCAGAGCATGGCATATTGTACATAGTTGTCCTACCACTAGCTTGTACACCTGAAGCGAATGTAACCTTACCTCAACTATACCTCAATTTAGAAAAATATCCCTACAGCCCTGAACAAAAGATAACAATGTCAGATTTCTACTTCTGAATACACCAACACTGCATTTCAGAAAGTGGCTTTGTGATTCCACATCTAATCATTTGATTGAAATCTTAATAGTAGTTGTTCCTAACCTTTTTGTTAATCTTAGGCCCCACAAAAAATATGCTGAGATTGGTTAAACTGGAGTCCCTTGAAAGCTAATTTGAATGTTCCAGGCAGGGCCTATTCTGTTGAATCCTGCAGAAGCTTGAGCCCCGAGTTTCTGGCAGGTCTTTTCATGGATGCACATAGAAAACAGTAACCGTGCTACTCCAACAATTTTTCTGGTGACTTAATGTAATAAGGAGTACTTGTTTTAGGGCGATCTGAGTTTTGAAAAATGCATATTCATGTTTGGATATGGTTACATTTCTTCTTCGAGTGACTCGAATTTTTCAATTCTATTTCTCTTCTTGTATATCCTTACATTCAAAAAGATCATTTGTATCTACCTATTCTGTTAACCTGACTTATGATAACGGTCATGGTGATTGTCGTCTTTTCAAGAAACATGTAGTTAGCACTCTCTCCTTAGAATTGAACACGGAACACAGGCTGGGAAGACTTAACCAATAGGTGTTAAATGTATGTTGACCTAACAGAATGGTTTGGAATGATACGATAGAAGACATCACTAAAATAAGAAAACACAAAATAACAAAAAAAAGCATTTCTGAGCATGGACTATAATGTCTGGAACTCTGCCTTTCTTTACTATTCGAGAAGACCTATCCCTTCTGGGGGGTTAGTCTTCCTGTTCAGCGGAAATGTGAGGGACTTGATGTTGCAAGTTTTTTCATGAAGGTGGTCCGGGGGCACAGTGGAATGTAGGGTTTTAAAACAGACTAGTTCATAGCAGCACTATTCACAACCACCAAAAGGTGGAAGCAGTGTAATTGTCCCTCTATAGATAAGTGGATAACCAGTGTAGTATACACACACCACAGAATATTCAGGCTCAGGAAGGAAATTGACACGTGCATAACACGGATGAACGCCGAGGACATCATGCTAAGTGAAAGAAGTCCGTCACAAAAAGACCTGTATGATTCTACTTCTGTGAAATACCCGGAGGGTTCCAATGAATAGAGACAGGATGGTGGTCGTCAGGGGCTGGGGTGGAAGGAGGAATGGGGAGTTGTTTAATGGGAATAGCAACAGAATTTCAGTTTTACAAGATGAAAAGAGTTCTGGATGGCTTATACATCGATGTGAATGCACTAAATATGAAAATGTGCATTTAAAAAAATGGTTCCAGGGGCGCCTGGGTGGCTCTGTGGGTTAAGCCTCTGCCTTCGGCTCAGGTCACGATCTCAGGGTCCTGGGATCAAGCCCCGCGTCGGGCTCTCTGCTCAGCGGGGAGCCTGCTTCCTCCTCTCTCTCTCTCTCTCTGCCTGCCTCTCTGCCTACTTGTGGTCTCTGTCAGATAAATAAATAAAATCTTTAAAAAAAAAATGGTTCCAATGCCAAACCTTAAGCATATTTTACCACAATTTTAGTCTACAGTAAAAAGCCCTAGAAAATAAAAATTTTACTACAGGTGGACTTTTTTCCTCTAACTTATGACCTTACATGTTCCGCTGTACAATTTTGAACTGTAATAACCTTGATATTAGGGCATCGGGAATGTAATTTGTACAATTTGAAATGTTATCTCTCCAGATAACCCTCATTGCCCATTATCATGATTGTATAAACAGTTCAGAAAGGTTAAAAACACTGCTGGACCGTAGTCATTTGCTGAAACCTAAAATATGTAGATCAGTTTTCTCTGATATTGGCCTTGGTGGAGTACAGACCTCATTAAATTTTTTTTTTTTTTTTTTTTTTTTTTTTTTTAGTGCTACCTGTCCATTCATTCTTTTTTTTCGGACCTCATTAATTTTTCACTGTTTTTTTCAGTGTTTTCTTCAGTTTTCACTGCTGTCAGTCAGTGTCCCAGGGCACTACCGGTTTTGTCCCTGCCTGACAAGGTTAAGCTAGTTGATGATCTGCAGGTCTGTTCAGCTTTATTTTTCATAGATTTCTCCTGATAACCATAGTGTGAACCCTAGAGTATATGTTAGGAGCTGAAAAGGAGCCCAGAGGTTTTCATCAGTGTTTATGTTTTCATATTTAGTAATTTTCTAAGGGAAAGTGTGTCCATGTCCTCTATGGAAAAAAAAGTTATGATAAAAGCTTTTTTCCTGGTCCTACATTAAGCAAAATTCGAAATCTAAACTTACCGATGTCCTCTAGCTGCCTCTTATGTTGTCCCCAAAGCAACCTATTTAGTGTTTCCCTTAGTTATATTCTAAAAAGTGAACAAAGTGTTCTTCTGTGTGCTCTGCCATTCTGAGCTAATACGGGGGAGTTGTGATGATTAATTTGATCACAGTAAATATTTTAGGAGTACTTGCATTCTGTAACAGGTGTTAAAACGAAGATAATGCTTGCTTTTACCCTTGTGTTGGATAGATAAATTTATGACTAGTAGATATTTTGAGCAGATCATAACAAAAATAAATATAAATTATCTGTCCTAATCCTAGTTCTTTCCCCATCACGCTGGCGGCTGGTTGACTGTTCTTTCCTTCCAGAACACTGTTAACTCATCTGTCCACCTCAGCTGATCCACTATTTTCTCAGTATTTGGAGACAGCAAATATGCCTTTTTTTAGTAACTGGAACAGATGAGAGTAATTTCCATAAATCAAAGCCCGAAGTTTCATAATGGTTTGTAGGACCCCTCTCTTATCCTAAATTAAGAGATTTGGAAGAAAAGCAACTCTCCAGAGCTCCTATCTGGAAATAGGTCTTTATCTTGATGACTATCACCTGCATCTCCTGAGCAGTCCATTCTGGCCATGAAACAAGATGGTAATTCCTGCAGGGCTCTAGGGATGGAAAGGCGGGTGGGGGGAGAGAGAAAGAGCCATGACATGGAGAGGTTGGAGAGGAGAAAGTGAAAATTGAAGATGGGACTGTGTGAGGCAAAACTCTTCTCATCTCACAGACCAAGGGACGCCTTTAGGTCCAGTCCCAGCGAGGAGCTCCTGTCTGCCCGGGAGAGGTAATGATGCATCATGAGATTTCCTTCTCGGTGATGGAAATCCTTTGTATGAAAAGATACAAAACCCAGATTCATAACCTGATTCTCAACTAAAGGACCACCAGAAACTTGAGCCCTTAGGAACACCAATTGAATTCCAAGGAACTGGCTGGAATTAAGAACTAGGGTCTTGCTCCCAAAATGAACTGCAGAAGTAGGATCTGGAAACCTGAAAAACAGTTTTCAGAACCCATTTGTGAATGTACCAGGTGCCCAACACTCACGGATTTGGGACTGAGGTGGCAGATAGAAAGCATTACAGTCAGCTGGAATGGGGTTAGGATAGGTGGGCACATTTATTAAATAATATAAGATAAAAACCGAGGGAAGGTATAGGCATGAGGGTGCACACCGGCCTGCCTTCTTAGTTCTTTGTCCCTTGTAGTGAGGTCCACTGCCACCTGCAGGTCAAACCTTACCACAATTCCAAGGTCATTTTCAACCATCAATGAGATCCCTTTAGGATCTATTAACTGACTCTGCAATAAGTCCTTATTACAGTTAGGTGGAAGTGACCTTTTTGTTCCGATAACTGAGCTTCACTATCTCAGTAACTTTCTAGAACTCTGTCTTCTTGGACCCCTACCTTTGTTCAATAATTACGTGTTGAGCATCCACGGATAGGCATAGGGAATGCAGAAGTGAACAGAATGGGTAAATATTTCCTGCTCTGTGATCTCTGACCCAAGGCAGAGGTCCCACTCTCTGCTTCTGGTTTCCTTATGCTGAGACACCTTTATCTGCTTTGGTGGCAAGCCTCCTCACCTCTGAGTCCCTTATGGATGACACTCCATCCTGATATTTCATTCCTTTCGAGTTCCTACATTTATCTGTCTAACTGCACTACTGGCACCCACCTAGCTCTGGCTCCCTGATGGTCCTCCTAGCACTGGATTTGCCCTACTGGCTTCCCACTCAGCGAGCATGTCTGCTTCGGCACCGTTCATCCTGGTTAGCGTGATCTGGGACATAATGCCAAGAGGTTGGTCGTTTTCTAAGTACAATGTCCCAAACTGTGGGGACAAACAGTACAAACTGACTGGAGACCCATCTCAATTCAAATCTAGCTCTACCATTTTTAGCAAGTGACCCCAAAGAGGTTACTTAGACTTTTTGAGTCTGTTTCCTTATATGTAAGTTGCTCAAAATACTTCTCAGCGTTTTTGAGAGGTCTCAACTGGAGGATGTCTATCAAGCAAGTGGCACACAGTAAGGACTCTATGATGATTCTCTACTCCTTTTTGTGTTTTTTTTTTTTTTTAAAGATTTTATTTGAAACAGAGAGAGGGAGGGAGCAGCAGAGGGAAAAGGAGAAATAGGATCCCTGCTGGGAGTCCAGTGTGGGGCTCGATCCCAGGACCCTGGGATCATGACCCAAGCCCAAGGCAGATGCTTAACTGACTGAGGCACCCAGGTGTCCCTATGATGGTTCTTAACTCCTTTTGGCAGCTTCATTGTTTGAATAGTGACAGTAACCATGGAGAGAACTGGACAGGGTGAGAATTCCTGTCCTGCAGATCCAGACACTAAGCCTCAGGAGAGTAGAATTACTCATATCAAGTAGCTGTTGGTCAGAGGAGGAGCCAGTATAAAAAGCTAAGACTTAACTTCTGCTTGGTGTTTTGTTTTTCTTTCTTTCTTTTTTTGTTTTGTATCCCCCATTAGATGGTGCCACTTTTACCTAAAAAATAAAAATAATAAAATAAAAAGGAAACAATATAAAATTATAACAAATTCTATCACTAATAATATTAAAAATGTTGGTCAAGGGGCATGTGGGTGGTGCAGTCAGTTAAGCGTCTGACTCTTGGTTTCTGCTCAGGTCTTGATCTCAGGGTCCTGAGATCTGTTCGCACTGGGTGTGGAGCCTGCTTAAGACTGTAGCTCTCCCTCTCCCTCCGCCCCTCCCCTCTTCACATGCATGCTCTCTTTAAAAAAAAAAAAAAAAAAAGGTCAGTAGCTAAATAGCTTGTAGCTCTTTTTTTTCCTTTGCTCAATTCTTGCTGTTGATCTTCTGTTAATGTGTCCATGCTGAATATAAACACTATGTGGAAAGGAGTAACAACTGTCTGCTAATAGCCAAAGTGTATTTAGTTTTCATTGTATAGCAGGTCCTGAAATATTTTCAATGTTTACCCTTCTACATTGCTTGTCTACATTTTAGAGTGATAGAACTGAAACCGAACTTTCATGAGCCCCGGTCAGCAGAACTGGCAAGTAGCAGATTATGCATTTCACTGAAATCTGCCGACATGAGTCTAAAACTGCTTATTTCTTAATTATCTTTTTGTATAAGTGATTAGTATACTTGTATTTTATTGCTCTGTGTCTTAGCATTTTATATTGTTAAGTTAAATGTCTGCTTATACTAGCTTGGACTGAAGGGGGCAGAGCCAGCACAAAATGAAGAGAGGACTTTGAATTTCCAACTTAGTGCCAACAGAAAGGAGCTTAGCAATCTACTCTGCTGTGACCTCGGGCTATTTTTGTGGATAAGGAAGGATGACTCAGAGGGCAGAGCCAACAGCACAGAGCCAGGAGTTATAGAAAGTTATTTGCAGCGAATGAGACTGGACTATAATCAAGAAAGTGGTTCTAGCCTGTGCTAGGACCAGAGTGGCAGATGGAGAAAGAGGAAGGAGAATGAAGACATTGACAAGGAAGAGAGAGAAATATCCCTTATTTCAGATGATAAGTTATTTTAGGTTTTACATATATATCAAATTTTTAAATTTCAAAGATTAATATAAACTTGTCAAGACCTTCAGGTAAAACATTCAACTTTCAAAGGCGAAACTATTGGATTGACATCAGGCTTTTGAAAACTATTCTACAAAGCAAAGGTAACAGGAGGGCACAATAAAAAAAAGGGAAGGATAAAAAGATGGGGGCATGTCAAGACGATGCAGGAACTAAAGGGAAAGAGGCTCCAGTGTCCCAAACTGGACTGAGCTGAAGAACAAAACCACTAATAGTATTGAATTAGAGCTCTTAGATTAGGTATGAATGAGTCCATACTGCTATTAATGGGATAAGGAATAGCCCTTTCTTATGGAGGAAGTCAAATGATAAATCCAGAAGGAATGATGGAAATATAAGCACATTATATAGACAAAGACCTTAGTAATTATCCTGAGACGATAATGCTAAAATCAGTGGACAAAAGTATAAAAAGAAATAGGATATTAACATAGACTGAAGTATCTCCCAAGCTTTCAGAAGGAAAAATATTACTGTGGACACATCTGGAAAACACTTACCAAAGTGATCATGGTTAAGCTGTTGACCTAAATCTCTTGGCATTAAAAACACGAGAAGGGTACAACATCACAGCTATGATATTCTTAAAAAAATTTATAATCTCATTATGAGAACACCGGAAAGACGAAAACTGAGCTACATCTTACAAAATAACTGACCAGTACTCATCAAAACTGTCAGGGTATGAGACGACTGAAGAACTGTGACAGATTAGGGGAGAGACGAAGGACACAGATAAATGAGATGTGTGATTGTGGATTGGATACTTGAACATTAAAAAGAATCTTAGTTGGGTGGGGCAGGGGGGAAGCTAATGAAATTTTAACAAGCTTTGTAGTTAACAGTATTGTACCAATGTTTTCTAGTTTTGATAACTATACTGATTACGTAAATACCATAAAGAGAAGCTGGGTGTATTCATTCCAGAGGATTAAAGCTTTCAATGTGAAAGGCAAAACTATAAAACTTCTAGAAGGCAATGTACTAGCAGTATGGCCTTTAAGTAAGAAAAGATTTTTTTGGGGCGCCAAAAAATGGCTCAGTGGGTTAAAGCCTCTGCCTTTGACCCAGGTCATGATCCCAGGGTCCTGGGATTGAGCCTTGCATCAGGCTCTCTGCTCAGCAGGGAGCCTGCTTCCCCCTCTATCTCTCTGCCTGCCTCTATGATTACTTGTGATCTCTTTCTCTATCAAATAAATAAATAATTAATTTTAAAAAAAAGAAAGTTTTTTTTAAGACACCAAAAGTGTAAACCAGAAACAGAATAGATGAATTATCACATTAAAATGAATAACTTTTGATACCACAAAGTAAACAAGGATGAAGAAAAACCTAGAAGATGTTACAAACCTAAAACTGAGAATTGGTATTATAAATATATAAAGCCTATATAAAGAGGTCCTACTAATCAAGAGGTGAAACACAAATTTACTAAACAGTAAAGTAAATAAAAGACATGAATATCTTTTCATAGAAAAGGATACATGACTGGCTCATAAACATATAAGATGTTTAATTTTATTAGTAATCAGTAAAAAGAAATAAAACTCAAATACCATTTAACACTTCTCAAACTTGCAAAAAAAGAAAAGATACCAAAGTGTCAGAGAGGTTATAGATCAATGGAAAACTTGTTCACCGCTGGTGGGAGTATTGGTAGACCCTCTTTGCAACAAGTTTACCTCTATCCAGTAGAAGTAGAATTTGTATTCAGGAGTCCTTGATAGAAATCCTGGAAGAATTTCTGCACAGGAACATCTTGAGATATGTATAAGAATGTCCACAGTAGCATGATTCTGAGGAGTCAAGAATCAGAAAAAATTCAAATGGTCATCAACTATAGAAAAATAAATAAAGTTGGTACATTTATAATATATGGCAGTATATGTAAAGGAATGAAAGCCAAACACAGCAAAGGAAACAGTCAACAAAACAGAGGCAACCCACAGAATCAGAGAAGATATTCACAAATGACACTACAAAGGGCTGATATCCAAGATCTATAAAGAACTCCTCAAACTCAACACACACAAAACAGATAATCATGTCAAAAAAAAAAAAAAAAAGGCAGAAGACATGAACAGACACTTCTCCAAAGAAGACATACAAATGGCTAACAGACACATGAAAAAATGTTGATCATCACTAGCCATCAGGGAGATTCAAATCAAAACCACATTGAGATACCACCTTACACCAGTTAGAATGGCCAAAATTAACAAGATAGTAAACAAAGTTTGTTGGAGAGGATGTGGGGAAAGGGGAACCCTCTTATACTGTCGGTGGGAATGCAAGTTGGTGTAGCCACTTTGGAAAACAAAAAAACAATTTTTTGAGATTCCTTAAGAAATTAAAAATAGAGCTACCCTATGGCCCTGCAATTGCACTACTGGGTATTTACCCCAAAGATACTGATGTAGTGAGAAGAAGGGCTATCTGTACCCTAATGTTCATAGCAGCAATGGCTACAATCGTCAAACTATGGAAAGAACCAAGATGCCCTTCAATGGATGAATGGATAAAGAAGATATGGCCAATATAAACAATGGAATATTATGCCTCCATCAGAAAGGATGAATACCCAACTTTTGTATCAACATGGATGGGACTGGAGGAGATTATGCTGAGTGAAATAAGTCAAGCAGAGAGAGTCAAGTATCATATGGTTTCACTTACCTGTGGAGCATAAGAATAACCTGGAGGACATTGGGAGATGGAGAGGAGAAGTGAGTTGGGGGAAACTGGAGGGGGAGACAAACCATGAGAGACTGTGGATTCTGAGAAACAAACTGAGGGTTTTGGAGGAAGGGGGGTGGAGGGTTGGGTGAGCCCAATGGTGGGTATTAAGGAGGGCACGTATTGCATGGAGCACTGGGTGTGGTGCATAAACAATGAATTTTGAGTCACTGAAAAAATATAAAATAAATTAAAAAGATGTCAATCTGGATGAATCTTAAATATGTGAAAGAAGCAATGTACACTTCATGATTTTATTCACATGACTTAAAAAGCTAGCAAAACTAAACTGTTCAGTGAGTCACACATAAGAAAGCAAAACTACAAAAGAATGATAAATTCAGGATGGTGATTGCCCTTGGAGGGAAGGCAGAGGTGATCCTGGAGAGACACACCCAGGAGTCCCTAATATATTGGTAATGCCTATGTCTCTATATACAATCTATATAAAACATATATATCAAAGGACGTGATATTGTATAAATAGCAAATAGTACTACAAAATGAAAACCTTTTTCAAGAAAAGAAAAATATTGCCTGGAAAACCTATTTATCAAAAGCGTTTGCTCTTCTAGAATAATCTTTGCAGCTTGAAGATTAAACTCATAGAATGGTCTCTCCCTGGTTTGTTACTTCAAATGACCCCAGATCTTTTTTTTTTTTTTTTTTTTAAGATGTTTCACTGTTTAAGAATGGGGTCATGAGTTTCAAGGCTGTTTTTCTGATCAAGAAAAAAAAAAGTGAAGATAATAAGTTGGCTTTGGTTCCATCCCACACTTAAGTCGCTAAAGAACATTAGTCGACACTCGGCCATCTGCCATGCAGTGTGCAGCCAGGGCAGGGAAATCAACCCGTGTGAATTCAGAGACTTATCTCTCTGACATTCTGGCCCAGAAAAGAGAAACAGAAATCTAGTACTATCCATTGAGCTGACATTTTCCCACAGTCTGTCTCAAATTTCATAGTCCTTATTAAGTAAGTTGATAATATCAGTCCTATTCCCAGTGGGCAAAAGTTAATGTCATTTAAACAGACTACCAGGAGGGGATTTGATGAACCAAAAACCTCGCTGAAAGTATTGAGACCTCAATGATGGAGAATGTAGGAGGAAAGCAAAAATTCTTTGCCTCACCATTCCTTGCAAATTATTTAACCCTGTGCTTGGTGGAGGAGAAGCAAAGAAGGTCCACCTTTATTTTATTAACTTATTTTTTAAATTTATTGTTATTTTTTATTGTTTATGTAAGCAGATGCAGTCCTCTTTGGAATACCTGTTTTACTTTTTTCCCCTTGTCCCTCCCTCTGCCTTTGCTTTATTCCTTCCAATTTTTAAAATACCCTTAATATTTATAGTTACAGACCAGTTGAGTAGGGACAAAGTCAAGGTTAAAGACTTAGTGGGGGTGATTATAGGTTTCTTTTCCTCCTTTTGCTTCAAATACTGATCATTGCAGGCTGGGTGTGAGAATAATCAGTTTTCACTGACACTTGCATTAAGACTTAGTCTGAGCGAAATATGTAACCTCAATTGTGCTCCACTGATAGAAGACTTTTCTATCGATGATCTTTTTGCAAGTATAAAGTCAATGTTAAATGAGTGACAGAATTTGGGGAAACAACAAAATGGGAGTATAATATGGTCAGTTTTGATGTGTGAGGTCCTGGTCCCACAAACACAGATGGGATGGTCTCTTTTTCTCTTCATATCTCTGTACATTTCTATGCAGCCCTAAGTGAAGGGGATATGTAATAAGTATTTAGGACTGTTTATGCACTAAATTAAATGGTTGGGCTCATGACTTTGACCGTGTAAGGGGATTAAAAACATTCATATTCTAAATTCTAAAACAACACATCCTGATTTGGAAATGAGTTTTTTTTTTTTGTTTTGTGTTGTGTTGTGTTGTGTGTATGTGTGTGTGTGTGTTTCAGTTGTAGTTGGTAAAATAAATCTGTATGGTTACTAAAAGGAATAGCAAATGAATTGTATCAAATACATTCTGAAAGACCTCGACTGGTGCTAAATAAAATCACAGTAATTCTGCTTGTAGAAAAGATTAGATTAAAATTTCCTAGGGATTTTTGGCCTATAAAACAAGTTTCCATATAAAACCACTTTGGTTCTCCAAAACCATATGCTAATCTGTAAAAGTGTAATTCAAGAGATTGAAAAAGAGTGATTATCAGGGTGGGAAGACCTAACTGCAAAATTTTCTATTGGCTTGAAAATTTTACCAATTGGAATAGATTTCCAGATGACTACTGATAAGATACAAATTACCTTGGGCGAGTGGGGACTTCCATACAGACACCTATTTTAACATTCCAGCACGGAGCTGTTTTTTAAACGAAGAAGCAAAAGTGAGAAAAACATGATTAAGTGAGCATTCTGCAACAGGATAAGAGAATTAGTGTAAGTTGCAGTAAAGCGATCCAGCTCCATCCCTGGCTCTTAGATCCTTTGTTCCTCTTCTCGAAGAGTTTTCCATTTTAAGACAGGATCAAAATTTTAAATGAAAGGGATTAAAGCTCTTATTGGGGGAATTTCATGCTTCACCCAGTGGGTGAGCGCGAGCGTTATCTGTGAGGATGTGGAGGCATTTTCATGCCCCTGAACTCACGGAGGAAGCAGCCCCTTGCTCACTCCCATTGTGAGGGGTGATTATGAGCTTGAGATTCATTATCTTTTTCAGTTTATAAACGGGCTCTGAAGGCCGTTTTCAAAGATGATTGTATTTCAAAATATTTCCCCAAAAAACTCCAAGTAAGTAGTTTGAAATACACCCTTTTTCTTTTTTTAAAATACTCTGGTGTATCTGATAAGAGTCCTGTTCGAATATTTTCCTCCCTAAGGAAGACGGTCACATAGAAATAAACAGTAGGAAGAGTTTTGAAGAGGAAGACAAAACTGTTCTCACATGTAATAACTGGGTGACTTTGATTAATTTCAATGCTTCTCTAAGCCTCAGTTTCCATATCTGTGAAATGGGAATAATACCCTCTTGTGGGTATTACATTTATTTGAAAACACGTCACAAAGTAACACAGTATTTATAATAGATGGAATTCTAATTCTTAGGAAGAATGACTGTGCCTTGTTCAGAACAGGCAAACAGTGAGTACAGTGTTGGTATATGTGAAGTCAACACAGAACAATTACTGTGTGTTTTCAAATAATTTCTTTGCGATCCATAATTTTTCATGGATGTTGTCTTCAACTAAAATATGTTAAGGAGGAATAGACCCTTTCTCAAGGAAATCCTCAATCCTGTCTGCGTTATCTGAACATTTGAGGCTTGTTGAACCTTTTCACAAATGTATCGATGCCATTTTTATTTCCTGAATTTGGATTTTTGTAACTTTTCCTACAATGAAGCATATATGTAATTTTCTGCTACTTTAGTTAGGAACCATGGGTATGTCCAACAACACTGCATGTGAGGCTGTCATTGCTTTTCCAACTTTAAACCTAGTCCGATTTGCTAACCTTTTTTTAGTGATAAAAAAGTCTTGCTTAATTACATTCATAAATCTCTCCTAGGTGGTGATGATAGTAAACTTGATAGAAGAGATGGTGTTTCAAAGGGGTTTTGTTCCATCAAAAATTTTTGGCTGCTTCGCTGAATTACCTTCTCTGCGGCCCAGCCAGCCCCCAGTCCATCTCAGATCCATATTTAATTGCATTCCTTTCCTAAGCTTCCTCAGAACTTCTGAGATAAATTCTTACTCTGTACTTATCTGGCTAAGTCCCACAGCAAGTGCCTTCTCTGCTCACAGCAGTACCATACATCGTCCTTCTGTAGGAACTGGGCTGCTAGAAACCCCTGTTCTTCATGCCAAAGGGTGTGCTGCCAAGTGTGGTCCTCCTCTGCCTGAGCTCCTGCTGGTCTCCCCTAGGGGGACAAGGTCTCCAGGACCCAGAGAAATGGAAATATACACATGGATAATGGCTAAGACCATGCAGAAAATAGAACTCCGACCCACAGTCTGTAGCAACCAGCCAGGAAACCCAACTCCTTTCCACTAACCAGCTGAGAAATCGGCCTACTATCTATGAGTCAGACCACTATCTCTAGTAACCGGCCCCACCCCCCACCCCCCAAAATAACCCCTGTAACAACCAGCCCCATATGGCCAAGACTTGATTAGTAACTGACAGCTTTCTTGATTTGTTTCTGTTTCCAATTTAGGACCAACCAGAGAGTGCTAAGTATGGATCCCTAGCCAACCATATGATGCCCTGCTTCTAGTTAGCCTACCTCCAGTGCCCCCTGCCAACAGCCCCCAGTCAGGGCATACTTGCAGGCTTCTTTCTTTTCCCATTATAAAGCTTTCCCAGCCCTCAGCCTGCCTTTTGAGTCTCAGCTGAAGTGCAAATGACAGTGGCTGACTCACTTGCTGTAGAAAGCAACCTCTGAATAAATAGCCTTTGCCTGTTCTCATTTGGTTGGCCTTTCTTTATTTCCACACCGTAGTTCCTGGCACAGGTCATTATGGTTTGTTGGGGTTGGTCCTTACATCAGTGCTATGCCTGACCAAAGATGCCAGTTCTCTATGCCAAGTTTTGCCTCCCCAGCCCAGAGTTATGGTATATAGGTTGGCTGCTTCTTACCAGCTCTGGTCACCCACCCAGAGATCAGGCTGAATGAGTCCTCTGAACACAGAGAGTGGTTCGGTCTTTCCTTCATTGTCATGCTTGATGGCCGATGGGCAGAGTTTACATGTTAGACACCCCATGGCTATTCTGGTTAGCTTTCTTTGGGGGTGTTCCTCTCCTGAAATAAGGGCATCAAGATCCTTTTTCTCCTCTTGCTAGGACAGTGAAAAATCAAAGTACGGGCAAAAGATCTGGCTTGTCTTACTACAATTAACTGAATTTCATCTCACTAGACTTCAAAGAGCTTCTTTAAAAGTTGGTTGAACATTTTAGTCAGATGGATGCTTAGTATCTGAATGGCTCAGATTAACCTTTCCTTGCATTGCAAATTCTATGCTGAAACCCTTGGGATCAAGCAATTTAGTCTGCCTTTAATACGAGACCCGCTGTGGTGGGTAGTGGATTTCTACATCTCCATGACTACTCTTCCAACCAGGTCTTCTACCTCCTTAATCCCAGTTTGTCTTCTTGTGGCTCTTGGGATTTAGAGCCTGGAAAATGCTAGCTCGTTGTTTTTATTTAAAACAATTTTCCAGAGTCAAGTTTGTGGTATATTTATTTCTTAAGATACAATACCTTACTGTTTCAAGACTGCTTTGTACAATCATCTCTGGGCACACGGTAGATAAAACATGTTAAAATGTACTACTTGTGGTACAATCGGTGCAAATAACCTGGGCAACTTGATTTCTGATGAGCAGATGCTTTCTATCCTAGGCTAAGTTCATAGATTTGCAAGTGATGACAGTGTTGTCACAGTTTACTTCTCTGGAGCGCTCTTTTGACACGGACGTCAAGACACATCCTGGTCTCAGTAATATTAAAATATGGAAGAAATGCACCTTAGAATTGAGAAACACAGTCACTACAAAATGAGCCAAGTCCCATCCCTCCCCACTTGAAAAGCTTAGCCAGGTTGTACCATCGGGGCAGGTGAACCCCTGAAAAAGCCTTTAGAGGCTTGTTGCAAGAGCCAAAGGCCCCAAAAGAAACAGAATTCCTCCCTTTCTCTTCTCCAAGCAAATTGTGTTACTCTGCCTCCCAAATACATCTCTGCTCTGTGCCCTGGGCTCCATCGATCTGCTGTGTCCACACCTCCAGACCCGGTCATCTGTCCCTGGCCTGCCTCCTCTCTGTCCTCAGCACAGGGAAAACAGCCCAACACGTGGAAACGCCTCCCTTTCCTGGTCACAGCCCTTCGGTGGATCCCAGGTGCAAACTGAGTGAAATTCCAACTCCTCCACGATCGTGCTCGCTTCCTTTTCCAAACTCCTCTATGCCTCCCCGCTGTCCCACTCCAGACAACCCCACCTCTTTCCCATTCCTTGAAATGTCCAGCTCTTCCATGGCACGGAGACACCCAGCCACTGCCCTGATACCACCACCTTCTTCTCACTGCGGACTCACCATTTTTCAGGTCTTGACTTGAATGACCACTCCTCAGAGAGGCTTTCCTGCCAGCCCCGTTTCGGTGGGCTTCCTCGGCTCATCTCTTCCTCTTGGCCACCTGGAATTCTTCTCTTACACCACTCGTTCCTTCTGTGGCTCTCCTCATCATGTGAAATTGCACATTGAGTTGTTGGTAAACAGACCTGTTTATGAGGTCTATGAGGGGAAGCAGCCTGCGTGGTCATTTAAGTGCTCGGCCCCTAGTAGTGATACATAGTTAATGATCTGGGGGAGAAATGCCTCAAAAAACAGGGCTCGAGCTCGACACGGGGCTCGAGAACCGTGCCTGCAGCCCGGACCCCATGCCCCAGGCCTCGAGGGAGAAGCGTGTCTAGCAGAGCAGTATTTCCTAGTGGAGAGAGAGCAATGGGTGGGTATGAGAGGCCTGATTTCTGGCCTTGTTTCTGCCACATAACAGCTGTATTTACTGGAGCAAGTACTTAACCTGACTGTAATTCTGTTTATTTTTGTAAGGGGAATAATCCTGCCTGTTCGTTATTGTGAAGAGTATATTATGTTCATGAAACTGTCATGCCAAGTGAAGTCCTTATTCAGATATGGAGGTAAGGAACAAGTTGTAGGAACCGTTGAAGGCAGGGACTCTGTCACAGTAGTTGACAAAAGGCGACAAAAGGCTGAGCATGGGTCCCAGGCACAGGACCAGGACCTGACTGCATAGGTGTGACAGACCATAAGTTTCCAGAAGAACTGAGTTCAGGATCCAGACTTTTCCACTGCCGGGGTCAGAATTTGTCCCCTAGTTTTGGGGACAGTTGAAGAGGTGCCTGTGCAGGTCCCAGGGCTCTGGCGACAGGTTTGAGAAGGCCTCTGAGGAGGGATACTGTAGCCTTGCTCCTGGTTTTTCCTGTCCTCGCCATAGCTTCAGGTTCCCATCTTGTCCTAGTGCTTTCACCCTACCAGTTTCTTCTATAAAAAGAGCATAACATGGAGGACATTAGAAGAAGGAGAGGAGAAGGGAGTTGGGGGAAATCGGAAGGGAGAGGAACCACGAGAGACTGTGGACTCAGAAACAAAGTGAGGGTTTTGGAGGGGAGGGGGATGGGGAGAATGGGTGAGCCTGGTGGTGGGTATTAAGGAGAGTACGTACTGCATGGAGCACTGGGTGTGGTGCATAAACAATGAATCTTGGACACTAAAAAAAGAACAAAATAATAAGAGCAGGAAGGCATTCACAACGTAAATAACCGAACACCCAGACAAATGTTTGCCTCACAGCCAGCAGCCACAGTCTCAACCTAAATAAATGAAAACTTCGTAAGACTTCAGGCATTACCTGATGAGTTGGGGAGGCCTTTGGGAGTAATTTGCTTTGTACAGCAACTCTGTATATATTGGTGCTTGTGGCAGAGGTGGCTTACTGTCCCTTAGAATTCACGCCCTTCCTCCCAAGGTCTAGACTCCGTGGAATGGGGCTGCTTGCCGGGACCACGTGTGTGAGTCCCGTTGCTTCTAAGTCGGGCCCCAGGTGTGATGTGTGTTCCTTCTAAGCCAAGGGGTCTGATCAGTGCCGTGCCTTCTTCATGCTCCCTGTCCCCTTCCACCACTGAATGCAGAGGACACAGTTCTTTTTTTTTCTTTTCTTTTCTTTTTAAAAGATTTTATTTATTTATTTGACAGTGAGAGAGAGACAGAACACAAGCAGGCAGAGTGGCAGGCAGAGGGGGAGAGAGAAGCAGGTTCCCTGCAGGGAGCCCGATGTGGGACTGGATTCCAGGACGCTGGGATCATGACCTGAGCCGAAGGCAGCCGCTTAACTGACTGAGCCACCCAGGCATCCCGAGAGGACACAGTTCTAAGGCATGGGAGAGCCAGAGCATGAACGGAGCCTATGTCCTTGACTTCCCCTGTGGTGGGAAGTGCTCTGCTTTCCCACCTTACACCGTTAGATGAGAGAGAAATAAGTTTCTGTTGGGTCAAACCCCTGAATTTTTGCATAGATTCATTACAGCCGCTGGTTGTTTTAACACACGTGGGGAGTGTTTTAGGGGATTAGAATTGAAGACTGGAAGCACTTCCATTTAATATTCAAATTGGAAGGTCTCTAATTTATCCTCACTGGACATATTAGGACATAAACGATCTAGTGCCCAAACAGAAGGTAGCACTAGTAATATGATCTAAATATCTGCGACATGGTTAGCAAGCCACCGAAGATCCAAATACTGAGCAGCATGAGCAGAGTACAATTTCCTATCTGTAAATCAGCTTGGAGACTTCTATTTTTCTGCATCTTCTAAGCTCACCAAACAGCAGAAGTTGAATCATGAAAACCTGTACAACAAGTTGAAGGCTGTAATCTCTGCATCCATCAGACAACGATGATTTATTTTTATTTTTGACGTTGCATCTTCCTATCCTTCTTTTTTTTTTTTTTTAGATCTTTGTCTGCCGTTTTGTTTCTCACCTTACTTTGAGAGTAAGCCAGAAGGTGGTAAAAGCTTGTGTTTCTCCAGCTCACGGAAACAGCTGACATCCTGTCTCTATTAATGAGTAATAGACAGGTGGATACTTACGAGTGGCTCCAGCTGAATTATGACAAGACCCATCATGAGCCAGGCTGGGAGGCTTGTCTCCTGTGTGAGTAAGGATGGTTCCGCCGAGCAGCTCCTGGGTTTCTCAGCAAGTGAGGACAAGTCTGTACATTGCTGGCGCTCTCTAAATAGTGCTAACAGTTGTTTTTGTCAAGGCCCTCACATTTATTCTCTCTGCCGACGTTTGTTCTGCAGAAAATCTGCTGGGTCTTTTGTAAGTGAAGGTAAAGCAAGTCGAGTTTCAAAAACTTGCTGCTTTTTTTTTTTTTTTTAAGATTTTATTTATTTATTTGACAGAGATCACAAGTAGGCAGAGAGGCAGGCAGAGGGCGGGGTGGGGGTTGGGGGGAAGCAGGCTCCCTGCTGAGCAGAGAGCCCGACGTGGGACTCGATCCCAGGACCCTGAGATCATGACCTGAGCCGAAGGCAGAGGCTTAACCACTGAGCCACCCAGGCGCCCCACTTGCTGCGTTTTGATGAGGGCACCAGAATTCAGTGTTTCTGAGAACTGGACACGTGACTGAGGGCTCTGGCAAGATATGGCCCTTGTCACTGGGAAGCTACGCTAATAATTTCAGGGCAGAAGAGTCTGCTTGGTTGCCCGTAGAAATTAATGCAGCTTGTTGGTGTTACCTCGGTGAAGTCTGTAGGTGGTAACTTTCTTTCGGGAAGCTTCCAGGGTTTATAGGTGTTATTCACTCTTTCATCAGCCATTCATGCAGCAGGTGTGAAGTATTTGCATCCTTTCATAAAGGCAGTGGAGACAAAGTCATCAGCTGAAGATGTTACTCATTTTTTAATTAATTTATTTTTACTTTCCTGGAGCCATGTCTCCTCTACCCAGGTGAACCGTGTAAACTTAAGTCAGCCATTACATTTGTAAGGGAGCCCCTTAGCCACTTCTAGTGTAATGAAGTGAGTCTCATAAAAAATTTGCCAATAAATGACTGAATATATGAAGAAGTGAGTGAAATGACCAGGTAAATCTGAGACCATGCTCTCCTATTGTCAAAACTTTTCTCTTAGTGTTAAGAAAGCAATGTGTGCAACTCCCACATAATTCTGATTGCAGGCAATTTCTTGAGTAGGGTCAACCTTGCTTTCAAATGCAGATATCTTGGGGAGCCTGGGTAGCTCAGTTGGTTAAGCATCTGCCTTTGGCTCAGATCATGATCCCCTGGGTCTTGGGATCAAGCCCCACCTTGGGTTCCCTGTTGAGGGGGGAGTCTGCTTCTCCTTCTACCCCTTCCCCTGGGTGCACACATGCTCTCTCTCTTAAATATATAAAATCTTCTAAAAATGCAGATATTTTGTACAACCATCAGTCTAGCATATCTGATAAATGATAGGAAGACTCCCTTGTGTTGTCAGGAGAGAACTCAAGTAAAGCCCCACAACTATGCCGATGGCAACAAGTGAACACAATTGTTGGGGTCTCAAGTAATACAGCAAGAAGAATGTAATACCTGAGACATATACAAACACGTAAGAGTTGCACAGGGAACCCGAGGGACAAAAGCAAAACCCAGGCTATACCCGTGTCTCCTAACTTGGAGGCATAATTACCAGAACACCAGGGTTGGCCCACTGGGCTGCATGCTGGAGAAGACAGGGAGCAGACTATAATTAAATGGTGTGACTTAGATTTTTCCGCTTGAGTCCCATACAGAAGATTTCCGAAGAAAGGCATCTGATAGAATTGAAAACCATGCGCTTCAACTTCGTTCAGCCTTGTGTTGATGTATCTGGCTTCGTCACTCGCCAGCTCTGTGAGTTCGGATTTGGATTTAACCTCTCGTTGCTGCAGTTTTCTTATTTATGAAATGGATTACTTTTACCATTATTGTGAGGTGCTCTTCTAATTATTATTTTATTGCGTTTGATTAGGTAGTTTAACTCGTTTTTTGTGAGTAAAATATCTTAGAAAATGAATGTGAGAATAGTTTTTGTTTGGGGATCCTTTCTAAAGATATTTTAACCTATCAGGTACCATTATTTTGACATTGATTCACCTTTAACAAAAAAAATTCCATTTTATCCATTATGTAGTACAATATGTGAGCTATGAGTTGGTGCATATTGAGTTATAGATACTCACCAGCTTATTAGCACAGACTTGATCCCAAGCCTAGTGGATGAAGTTAGCGAAGTTTTATGAAACTGTCATCTTAAAGGCAGAGAATAAATCCACTTAAGAATATTAGATAGTTGAATTAGAAACAGATGCCTCTCCTCTGTACACTTACATATACACACAAACATATTTCAGTAAAGAGCATAGCTGTCTGCAGTCGCTGTAAATATCACGAGAGGACTTTATTTAGTAAGTGATGTTTTGCATTGATTCGGTGTATCAAACCAAACTTTAGAAATAAGTTTCTGAATAGTTGGTAATTTTACTGATGTTTAAATAGAATGGGGATGGAATATAGTCAAGGACAGTATTTTTTAACCTCATTTTCTTACTGAAAGTTATTTCTTTAAAAAAAAAAAAACCTTTTCAATGGAAAATTTTAAGCCTATTGCGTAGATAGGACAGTGTAATGAATCTCTCTACCTGTAGTCAAATGCAGTCATTACTCTGAACTAAATCTTGTTTCATCTCTTCCCTCACCAATTCCCCCTCCCTGTATTTTTAAAAATATTTTTAAAACAGTGATACAACTTGCCTGTGATGGGCTCTTGGACTTAATTGTTTTTGTTGGCCTTGACAGTTTTGAGTACTTAGAATATTCTGTAGAATGGCTCTTAATTGGAATTTATCTCCTGTTTTTCTCATGATAGACTTAGGGTATGGGTTACTAGGAGGAAGACCACAGAGATCGAGTGCCATTTTCATCACATTATACCCAGGATACATACTATCAACATGATTTCTGATTGATGTTGGCCTTGGTCACTTGGCAGAGCTAATGTTTTTCGGGTCCGTCCACTATAAAGTTACTTGACCCTTTGCCCCCACTTCCATACTGGGGATGACCCTAGGCACAGCCCATGCCTAAGGAGAGGGGAATTACACTCCTCCTCCTTGAGGAAGTATTTACATAAGTTATTTTGGATTTTTCTGCCTGGGACATGTCTCTTTCCTAATTAACAGTTGATGCAATTATTGAAATCATATTATTTTGAAGCAAATCCCAGACATTTTATCTCTTGTAAATATTTCAATATTTACAAAAACATTAAGCCCCTTTATTTTGCTTTAAAAATATTTTGTCTATTCAACAGGTATCCAATATTTTTAATTTGGAACATGAATTTCCTAAAATTTATGTTCCAGAATTAAACATGTAGATATGTGTTAACTCAATAAATACTTATTGAGCATCTGGTATGTGCCAAGTATTCTGCCAAGTGCTGGGAATATAAAGAAGAATAAAAATACAGAAGATGGATAGGAAGTCACTTTTTTTTTGGTAAAGATTTTATTCATTTATTTGACAGAGAGAGAGAGAGAGAGCGAGACAGTGAGAGAAGGAACACAAGGGAGGGGAATGGGAGAGGGAGAAGCAAGCCTCCCGCTGAGCAGGGAGCCTGATATGGGGCTCGATCCCAGGACCCTGGGATCATGACCTGAGCCAAAGCCAGATGCTTAATGACTGAGCCACCCAGGCGCCCCAAGAAAGTCACGTTTAAACCAATCTCACTTTTCTCGCTTTCTTTGCCTCAGCATAAATAAAAAGAGTTACATTGTGCTGGACACAAAAACTATGTTCTCATTTTAAAGATGATACTGAATTATAGCATAATTAAGTGACTTCCCCAAGGTCCTTGGACTACTAAGATGTTCTAATGTGACTTGATCTCAGGCACGGTGGCATCAAAGTCTGATCAGGGATCTTCAAACTGTTTCTGTAAATGGGCAGGTGTTTAATATGCTAGGCTTTATACCATTTATGATCTGTTGGTTCTTTTTTTAAAGGGTTGTAAGGAAGAAAATGTAAAATCTGTTCTTAGCTTGGGGGGCGTAAAAACAGGCTACGAGCTGGATTTGGCCCACTGGTCCTATTTCTCCAGTCCCTGATGGCCACTGCACTCTACTGCCCCCTGTCATCATCATGGTCATGCTCAGAATGCCCTAAGAAACTGCCTTCCTGTAGGGCTTATTCTTCCTGTAACACATTGTGTCCATTTCCTCTTGTCTTCATCATCCGTAAAATTATGCTACACTAGGCTTGATTTCCCAGGTAATCTGTCCACCAGATATGTCCTCTTAGGGGTCGGGCAAAGGAATGTAAAGAACTCAGACACCAAGTCTCAAGGAACTCTGAATTTGGGGGTAATTGATTTGAGTGATTTCCCAGAGTACCAAAGGGTAAGTGGCTTACCTAAGCAATGGACGTGGTATAAGTAATCCTTCTTCACAAATGAAGAGGTCAACTTTGCCTTTTGTGATCACAACTCCACCTAGGGTCTTTCTCATTGCTTCTGTGAGAAACTCACTTCCCCATTAGGGATGTATAACCATCCGGAGAAGATGCATTTTGACTGAGAAACACACCCACACAACTCCATCCCTTATTTAAAAGACCTTCTCCTGTGAATTGTGAATGGGGGCTAAACCCAATCAGGTGTCTGGTCATGGGCCTGGCTCTCTCATTGAGAAGCACTCAGTTCCTGGTTCTTCATGGTCTATACTTCTGAAAAATCGTAAGTTAGGCTGAGATGTCTTGGGTAAAAACGAAGACTGAACGTAAGCTTACTGGAATGTATTATCTCTGGCTACATTTATTGGACACTCAATGTAATTAGGCCTTGCTGAGCAATTGACCTAGATTATCTCACTTGATCCTCATAAATTAATGAGGCTAGCATCATGTACCCATTTCACAGACTGAAGTATAGATGGGTTAAACTTAAAACTCTAGAACTGGTACTCAAAATCAGGTATGTCTGATTGTAAAGTTTCAATGGGTAATTGGGTACCTACTAGCTAAGCACCTACTGGAAGGAGTACCTACTATCTAATACTTCCTAAGTACCAGGTGGCATGCTGGGAGCTAAGGATATTATGAGCTGGGAAAAAAACAAAGTTCCAGCCCTTAGAAGGCATGTGTCCTCTTCTTCCTTGCAGGGCAGCACCCCCAACTTCATGTATCTTTCTACCTACAGCTTTACCCCTATGATGACATTCATTATCTATGTGTTTCACATTCATGTAAGAGTTACTATAGTTTTCCTTTACATTTTCCACCAATAGGAGAGAGAATATAGTGGGTCATGACAAACATGGATATCTTGATGAATCCACCTGTCACCTGGAGAAGCCCTTGGTTCACCTCAACCTATCGGACCCTGAGTTTCTCTAGCTATAAAGCAGATAAATTATATTTGACAACTATTGTCTGGGGAGATATAGGTACTCTCTACTTGAAAACATCCCCAGGGATGAATATTCATGAAATATTCGTATGGCCTGGATATCGTAAGCTTTCTTACCTTCTTTAATTAACCAATTCATTTCCCTACTTCACAACTCCATTGATCCTGGAACATACTTTTCCAGGTTGAAGAAACAAGCCTGTAATTTTTTAGAATCACAAAAATATAAGCATGCCACAATTGTTTAACGATGTGAGCTACTCATCTACCAACTTTGAACAGATCCAACCACGTGATCAATGGTGAATTTCCCTAGCTCCAGATCTCAGAATTTGGTCCTGGAGTTTTATATCCCTCAGAAATCTGGAGATCAGAAGCTCTCATTAGACAGTTATGGCTAAGAATATGGTTTTTCACAATCAGTTTATATTTCTAGTTTTAAGACTTTCAAGCAGTTGGACAATTTGTTTAATCTCTAATCTGTTTCTCCATTTATAAAATGGGGTGACTACCTCATAGACCTGTGACAAAGAAAAGGTGCTCCAGACTTGCCATAAATCATTAATATTGGTCATTATTTAAAATAATATCAGATTAAAATATATAATCTGTACTGTGATGTTGGTATTGTATAAATTTGATCTTCTTTGTCTAATTTTTTTCCTTTTATAATCATTCTTTTTAAACTTATTCACACTTTTCTTCACCTCTAACAATGTTCTTAGCATGCTTAGCATCCTGAGGAAAGAAGGAATTAGCTAGTTTCTGCCCTGAAGAATTGTTAATTTGCTAGAAGATTAGGTATATACATACCACACACTTAAGCAAAAACAAAACAACATGTGATCATTAATGTCACAGATCTGTGCTCCTCAAGCCATATGTGTGGATCTCTTGGGGAACGTATTAAAATGCAGCTCCTGGGCACCTGGGTGGCTCAGTGGGTTAAGCCTCTGCCTTCGGCTCAGGTCATGATCTCAGGGTCCTGGAATCGAGTCCTGCATCGGGCTGTCTGCTTAGCGGGGAGACTGCTTCCTCCTCTCTCTCTTTCTCTCTGCCTGCCTCTCTGCCTACTTGTGATCTCTCTCTGTCAAATAAATGGATAAAATCTTTTTAAAAAAAATGCAGCTCCTGATTCAAGTCTGGAGTGGGGCCTGGGGGAGGTGATGTCCATGCCCCTGGTCCTGGGAACATACTTTGAGTAGTACGATCAGTGCTGTAGGGTTTCAAAGAGAGCAGGGATCAATGTTGACCCTGCCTTGTCCATAATATTAACAAAAGCAGGAAAGCAAACGAACTACATCATTTTGTAGGTAGAAGTTTAATATTTTTTTCACTGTCAGGAGAACATTTATTCTCTATCAGGAAGACTGGGACAGGGCTTGCAACTCCATTCATGGAAATATTGCAAACCCTAAAGCACAGAGTGGTCATATTTTCTGTTTTCTTCTTCCTGTGTTCTAATTTTTCTTTACATTTCTGCTAACTTTAGTTATGCTTTTGGCTTATAAAGTCACCTCAGATCTTTAAGAGAGGTGAACTAGAAGCCAACACATTTCATTCTGTTGTTTTAGATACCACTGGTTGAAACAAATTCAAAAGTTTTTAAGTTGAAAGTTAAATCCAAGTGAAATAGACCATATATTAAATAATTCTAATGATGCAGCATCTTTAGTCAGTTTAATCAGAAGTTGGTTTTTTTGTCTGTCTGTTTTTTGTTTTTGTTTTTGTGGTTTTTTTTGTTTGTTTGTTTGTTTTTGGTCAGTGGAAAAGAGCTATGTGTTAGAACCATATTAAACATGATCTCCATATATTTTCATTCAGGTCTTATGAGGATCAGCTAAGCTATGGTAATGCTCTTTAGAAATGACAAGGGGTAAGGACTAGAATCCTGGAGGGAAGATTCTGTTAAGCTATTTCTTCAGCCGCGAGTGTTGGAATGTCAGTGAGTGTTGTCAGGACATTGCTGGGGGTTCAAAGGAGAGTGGCTTTGGTGGATCTCTCTTATTTATTTCACAAATATCTCTGTCCTATTCACTTTTATCTAAAGAGTTGCTATTATTTCTGCTTTTGTCCTGCTTCACTTTCATCTCATGTATCGGGGA
This sequence comes from Martes martes, assembly GCF_963455335.1. NCBI lineage: Eukaryota > Metazoa > Chordata > Mammalia > Carnivora > Mustelidae > Martes > Martes martes. The sequence goes on along the minus strand of NC_137890.1, from coordinate 27,850,037 downwards.
TTGAAACCCTGGTTCCTCTAATTGTGTCTGACATGAAGCTGTCAATCTTATCTCTGAGGCCTTTATTGAAATGTTCCAGATATGTAGCAGGCTCTAGGATTGTAGGCACAACTGGCCTCTGATTCTTAAATGGTGGTGCATCCTCTCTCTCCCCAGCCTCTAGGCCTGTCCACCAAAGTCATGCATGTAATGTTACTTCAAAGCACCTTTCTTATCCAGCCTTTTATTTTCCTCTCTCAGAAAAGGACTAGAATAGTGTGTCATTTTCTCTTATTAGCAGTGTGCAACTAACTCTTCAGTTCCCAAGGGAGCACACAGATAACTCTCTCCCAAGAGTTTTACATCAACTCATCCACGCTCCTATGAATTGGATTTATGAATAAAATTGCAAATATCATTTCCACATTCACATAGGCCCCTGGCCAACTGCAAGTATATTGGAGGGAAGTGTTCTAAAGCCTTGATCATCTGCCCATCCATTGATTGTTTGTAAATGACCTTTTAAAACTGCAGATCACCAGAAAGCTCATGTTGGAGTTATTCACATTTCTTTACAAATGTTCCCCCAATCTGGACTACAGGCTGATGCAAAGACAAAATGACTTGCCTTCGGGACATTATACTTAGCTGAACTGTATTCATTTTAGACTCAGGTCAATCTGACTTATCTAAAGTCTATCCCATTGTTCTTTTGTTGTTGTTAATATCTTAGGGCTCAGTAGTCCAGTGCTACTTTCCTACCTCTAATTCCTTTCTATCCATCATCAGCTCATTCTTCCTTGATGGTCACAATTAAGGGCACAATTTGTTGCTCCAGTATCGTTCCTCTACTTCTGAGCAGTTAAAACATCAGCAAGTTATGCAAGGATGTTATCGGATACTTTTCTTAGAACTGCATTTTTTTTTTTGTCTCAAATTTTATTGAAACTCTAGTTAATATATAATGTAATTTGGGTTTCAGGAGTAGAATTTAGAGATTTATCACTTACATATAACACCATGCTCAACAGAAGTGCCCTCCTTAACCCATTATCCGTTTAGCCCATCCCTTGGCCACCTCCCCTCCAGGAACCCTCAGTTTTTTCTCCATGGGTAAGCGTTTCTTATGGCTTGCTTCCCTCTCCCCCACCTTCTCTCATGTTCATCTGTTTTCTTAAATTCCACATATGAGTGAAATCATATGGCCTTTTTCTCTTTCTGACTTTTTTTGCTTACTATAATACACTGTAGCTCCGTCCATGTCATTGAAGTGGGAAAATTTTCATTTTGCTTGATGGCTGAGTAACAGTCCATCGTTATACACACCTCTTCTTTATTCATTCATCAGCTGATGGACATTCGGGCTCTTTCCACATTTTGACTACTGTTGACAGCACTGCTGTAAACATTGGGGTGCATGTGCCCCTTCAGATCAGTATTTTGGATATTCTTTAGCCAGATAACTTTTGACCTTGTGTTCCTACCAATTTTACCTATTGCTTCATCCTACTGCTTGTTTGTCTTCGACTTACGTCTTCTGACAAGTTTTGACTCCCCATCTCCATTAACAGAGCAGCCCCTCTTTCCTGGGAAGGAGTGGGAACCCAGTTCATCACCCTTGAATGGCTGAAAATCTGTTTTTTTACAAAAACCTGTTCATCTTTTAGTTCATGCTCTAAAATAAAGCAGCTGTAGATATTTTTCTAACTTTACTTCTTTTTTATTTTTTCTTTATTATTTATTTATTTAATCTATTTTTTAAAGATTTTATTTATTTATTTAACAGACAGAGACCACAAGTAGGCAGAGAGGCAGACAGACAGAGAGAGAGAGAGGAGGAAGCAGGCTCCCTGCTGAGCAGAGAGCCCGGTGCAGTCAACACACAGAGGACCAGTTTTTATAACATTACCATTAAAGACGCCACAAAATGATACTAGTCCTTAAAAGTTATCTTTAAATATTTAATGTCTGTCTTTTGGGGCACCCGGGTGGCTCAGTCAGTTAAGTATCCAACTCTTGGTCTGGCTCAAGTCTTGCTCTCAGGGTCATGAGTTCAAGTCCCATAGGAGAAAAAAATGTTTAATGCCTATCTAATTGAGAACATTTGTAACCTTATGTGGCTTATAGTATGTCACTATTTTATATAGCAACACTCCAAAGAAAACTGTCAAGTTTAGACTAAATTTGTACAAGGCAAGATTCAGTATGAAACATATCCCAGAACACTTTGGACATTTTTAGCACACATAGGTAGCTGGCCGGAGACAGAATGTTCACAACAGTCCTACTCTAAGTCTGTAGGGTCGTGGTTTGGTTATAAAACCTGAAAGTCACATTCAGGTAGCATATGTCATTGGTCAACTATGCTTCAGACTGTGGGAGAAATATCCCTGAGTAAGTCAGTGAACTTCTAATTTGTAATGGATGGAGAAGACGAACCAGATCTGAAAGGTTCAATTTGAAGGGAGATTGTTTCTCTTATTCATTAATTCATTTATTCAATAATCTTATATTAAGCAAACCAGAAACTTAGATCAGGAACTTTCTGGTAAGAAGTTAACAGGTTAATATAATGTAGTCTTGTCTGCCTGACATTCACTAACATGGAAAAAGAAGAGTTAATACTTCAGCCTGAAAATTAAGTTAGAGAAAGAAAAAAGGTATTCTCACTAATTGTTCATCCTATAGAAATTATTGAAACAATTATTTAGGAACTGTAGTGAGATTGTTCTCTGAGATTTTCTAAATAAGGAAAATAAATTGCCTTTTGAGTCTAAAGTCAGAAGCAACAAATGCAACAAGGACAAAATCAACAAGGAATAGACTACCCATGTGTGAAAGAGATTAAAAAAATCTTTTAGGTTGGCATGATTCCAGAGGCCATTGAATATATCACCAACTCTTGATTTTTCAGGCAGTTCCTAAGCCCATTGGAACATTTGGGGGGAGTAAATACCTCATCCTGGTTAAGCATAGGGTCAGGTCTGAGGTACCAAACAGGAAGAGATCCTGAGTATTATTTAATTTTAACAAGAGTAGCTCTTTCCAGGTTCTTTTATTCCCATCAGTTGTCCTAAATGAATTATATATAAAATTAATTAATTTTCAACACGAGAGTAGTAGATAAGAGTGTGGAAATCTTTTAAAATAGTGACATAAAATACTCTATATCCCTCCTATCCCTATATCCCTCCTATATCCCTCCTAAATATTACATATTTAGTAATTTTACCCTATCATATCTGAAATTTCAAGAAATAGTAATTTTTTTCTATGTCTTCAAGTTTGCTGACTGCCTGAATCATATCAGAAGTAAAAATACTGTATTGGGGAAAAACAATAGCATGTACTATGCCGTGTTCTATGCCATATACTTTTCTTTTAAAAGAAAAGAGTGGTTTGGGGAAAAAAAGATCTCCATATCACATTAAGTTTTTTAATCTGGCTATACTAGAGCAATATTTGGTATTTATGTGAAAATATTTCTAGCTCAGAACTTCTTTTCAACTCCTTCTACTCAGTCAACAACTTTCTCATTCCAAAAAGTCTCTAACCTTGCTTAGGCTGTATGATTTGTCTAAGAATGTTCAGCTCTCAAAATCCCGGTATCCCAAACATTCATGTTTGAAAAAAATGGCAAAAGACAGAAGAGCTCAATATAACCAGTTTAATTTATTTTTCCTATTTAGAAATGAGAACTCTTTGAAATTAAAGGGTTGGCGCCGTGTGGAAAAATCCTTGAGTCATATTGCACAGTATAGAAAACACTTAGGACATTTATAATACAACCTTGTGTTACCTTAAAATGCTGCTTTTCTCAAAAGAAAAAAGAAGTCGAAAGAACTCACAGGAAAAAACCTCACAGAAAAAGACCTCATCGTAATAAGATTAAGAAATGATTTTTATTTTTTTAAAGATTTTTATTTATTTATTTGACAGACAGAGATCACAAGTAGGCAGAGAGGCAGGCAGAGAGAGGAGGAAGCAGGCTCCCTGCTGAGCAGAGAGCCCGATGCAGGGATCATGACCTGAGCCAAAGGCAGAGGCTTTAACCCACTGAGACACCCAGGTGCCCCAAGAAATGATTTTTAAAAATACAAACTATACCTGAGAAGAAATCAAATATTCCAAACATATATTTGAGAGTAAAATTTATCTGAGATCTTCCTAAGAAACTGGGCTAATATAGGAAACACAATCAACTATGTCAGTCCTTTCAACATAAAAGTGGAAGCACATGAATTTCTTGACTAAAATAGTAAATATTATTAATGTATGTGCATTGCGTGGCTCACTAGCTAATGTTCTTGGCAACAGTTTCCCAACTGACACAGAAGTCCTTTTAAGTCACTCTTGCAACTCCTCTTTTCCAGAGAACATACCCCGGAGATAAAAATACGGTCATGATAACAGTATTTTCCAAATCCATCCCAGTTGAGCGAATGCAACCCATGTCAAATTTTTCAATAAGGAAAAAGTCCCCCATATGGGTCTTCTTGGCTACAGTTTTTAAATTTTTTTAAAATTTTATTTACCATTTTCTTTCTCTTCTATTCTGTAGTGATAGCGCCTATCACTGCTGAAGCCAAAAATGGCAGCTACCTCACTATCATTCACAGAAGTGGCCATCACCAATGGTTGACAAGGAGACTTAAATATTGCTAAGACTCATCAACATCCAAGTCAAGTCTTCCTCATATTATCAGTTTGATCTCTGTGCTGAGTCCACCATCTCTCATTCTCCAGAACTGTTGGCACCAGGGGTTATGAATGGATAGTTATGGAAAATGTTTCTTTTCATGTTTATGGAAGCTGTTATTGTATTCCCTTTACCCTAGAAAATGTGGACCAAGTCAGAGGAGAAGATGCTCTATACAAGATCACCAGCCTTCTCTAACTCTGGCCTGTTTTCTGTCAACCAAATGAGAGCCTTTTGACCTCTCTTAGGATATTTCTTTCTCAAGAGGATTCAGAGCCCTCATGTAAATAGATTCCCCCAAAGACCTTCCCCACCTATCCTCCAGACATACATGGACTCATCTGAACCCCTGACATTTCCCCATTTGTATTTCCACATAGACTTACTATCATCAACATAAATACTGATCAAGCCAAAGATGTACCAGTCATCTGTAATTCCTGCTTCCCTTATCTCCTATATGCGCTCCCCAGCAAGACATAGCAGCATCAGGCACAAATACTTCTTAACTCTGACCCTTTGCCATTTATATTTCCCTGAGAGCTTCCTCGTTCGTTTTCCTGCTCCTGCTCTTGTCCCTGTGCTTTCCATTCCCCATGCATCAGTCAGAGTAATTTATTTATTTATTTTTATTATTTTTTAAGATTTTATTTATTTGACAGATCACAAGTAGGTGGAAAGGTAAACGGGGGGGGGGGGAGCGGGGGAGGGGGTAAGGAAGCAGGCTTCCTGCTGAGCAGAGAGCCCGATGTGGAGCTCGATGTGGAGTTCGATCCCAGGACCCTGGGATCATGACCTGAGCCGAAGGTAGAGGCTTTAACCCACTGAGCCACCCAGCCTCCCCTAAAACTTCTTTTTTAAAAAAGGAATTAAATGCACCAGATGAAGGAAGTAATAGTTATTAGGGGTGGCTGGAGCTCCTTCTACTTGATCGTGAATATGAATATGGAAATAGAATGGGGCCCAGGATCCTAGATTTCCAAGAAACACCAAGGTGAGGCTGTTGCTGGTATTCTGGGGGCCATATCTGGAGTGTGAGGCCGTCGGGGCTTAGACTTTTGTGTTTTCAAATCACAGCTAATGATTAGCTTTGCCAAGTAATTTTATCTTACTTTTCCCCCCAGCTATCAAGATCTGTCATAAAAAATTTTAGACAATACAGGAATAAAAAAATGTAGGAAGCAAAAAGTTCTCAATAATCTTTCCTCCTAGAGACAGCTGCTTTCAACAATCTACTGCATATTCTTCCAAATTATTTTTTCTATGTATGACTGTCTTTCAGGAAATGAACTCATTGAAAACCTTCTGTTCTTGCTTTTTTCACTTTCCAATATGTTTTGAGCTTTCTTCCCCCATGTAAGAACCTGTAGTCTTTGATTCTATTTTAAGGAGGGTTCATCTGTGCATTAGGTTTTTATGTTAAGTTTTTACGTTAGGAAATTTACATAAACAAATTTTTAAAAATAAAAATAGCCGCATTTTGGGCAGGATTCAATGTTATATAAATGAATAGTTTAAAATAGACGTTAACTTGCCTCTAGATCAGGCAGTGATGGCACTTGTAAAGGAATGAGCAAGCAGAGTCAAACGAGATACTCTGGTAGGGTTAGAAGGGAGACCTTTCCTCCTCTAGAAATGACAGTCTCCTGGGGCAGACAGGAAGGCCTGGGTCTGGTACGTAAGGATGATGTAGTTAGAAGCATACCCCCGGGGTTTGCCCAAGATCCACCACTCAGGGTCCTGAGATCAGTGAAAACACTCGGTAATGCCCACTGCCCCTCACCCCCATGCCAGGGCTGGAGTCCCCAGTGGCCTTTTGCCACAGGCATCCAGGTGAGTTGCCCCCACAGCTGGAGGGCAGTGGTTGGTTCTGCAGCACGCGGCCCGAGTCATTCCCCAAGCCCAAGGCAGTGTGGTGTTAGAGGCAGTAGCTGTTCTAGAAGGCTGAGAGTAGCACCATAGGCACAGCTTAGAGTCCCAGTCTCCCCTGAGGGTGAGGGTCATGGCCTGTGCCCCCTGCCAGAAACTGGAATTCTCCATACAGGAAGGGGGGGGTGGGTGGGTGTCTGTGCAGAGAAGCTGTTTTATACAAACAATAGGCAGAATAAACGAAAAATCGCTTTTACTGTACATCTGAAACTAATATTACACTGTATGTTAACTGGAATTTAAATAAAAAAGTAAAGGGGGTGCCTGGCTGGCTTAGTCATTGCCGCATAGGACTCTTGATCTCCAGGTGGTGAACTCAAGCCCCACACTGGGCGTGGAACTAACTTAAAAAAAAAAACAGCACCCCCCCCCCAAAAAAAACCAAAAGCAAAAACAACCCCAAACCTAAACACACAGAATATAGTATAATACAAATAACGTACAAAAAAAATCACTCTCCAAATGGCTGCCTAGGCCCTAGGGACACCTGTATTGGCTTGAGCCCTACACCTTTGATTCCATACCAGGAACTCATTAAGGCAAATATCTCTGTCCTTTCTCTCTGTCTCTCACTTAATAAGAATTTCTGGCCAGAAATAATTCTTCTTGAAATTCCAGTCAGAGTAGGAATGACTGGCCCGAGCTCTTTGCAATTAATTTGACTGAGAATCTTTCCACGATAAAAAGACACTCTTCACCTCCCACCCCCCGCCCCCAAATAAGGCTAGAAATATGATAGATTCGGTTAATCTTCAACAGGCAATTTCAGACGTTTGAGATCCACTTCTACCGTGTGATTAATTGCCTCAGTGTTTGGCAAGTATCAAACGGGAGAGTTTTGTGGGACGGAAGTCGGGAGCAGGCTGCAGCTGGCCCGCTGTTTGTTACTGCTCAGGCCCGGCCTCTGCTCTCCCTCAACAAAGCACAGCTGCTTCGTGTCTGTCACAATCAATGGGATGACATTTCCCAACTGGTAATTACCAAAAGGATTCCTGTCGATGCCTTTTGGAACTGCCAATCTTGAAGGTAGCTCTTGGCTCCTGCTGAGTACAGTACGTCTGCCGTTGGGCTTTTTATCTCCGTTTTCATACTGGAACTGAAAGAAAGGTTTGTGTGGAGACTTGCAGCTTACCCCCTAAGCACACCTCTTCCTTCCCCTCACCTGTCTACACGTTAAGAACATCACAGAAGACCCGCAAAGCCTCCGCATACACAGGCTAAGACTGGTCTGGGAGTAAACCAGCAAAAAAAGTGCCTAAGCAACATTGACAAAAACACTAAGTGTGAGTTTTACATTAAAGTGTTTCCCTCTTCCCCACCCCGCAAAACAGAAAAATATAAAGTCAGGTATTTTCTGGGTAGTCACACGACAGCCTTCCTCACGGTTTGGTGTTCACCAAAAAGAAGAATTTACAATTCACCGGATGCAGGAATCTAGGAGAAACACTCCCAGGTTGACCTCTTTTCACATTACAGGTACAGTCTTTCAGGCACCAGGATGCTGTTTATTAGGCAATTTTTAAAGGAAAATAAAGAAGGCTGTGGCCAGGTGGCTCTGTGGGAAGGATCGGTCTGTAACCACATATCCGAGAGGAATACATTTGCTCCTTCTGTCCGTCGATGATTCACGGCATGGGTGCTATTTGCCAGGCATTGTTCTAGGTGCTGAGAACTGGAGCAGTCCCAGACGGAGGCCGGGATGGCAAAGATGCTATTTGGAAAGCACACGGAATTGAAGTTGAGAGACCCTCTTCTACCTGTACCCTCCCTACCAATCCTGGGCTCTTAAAGCGCAAGATCCTCAAGCCTATGCTTGTTTCCTCACTTATCATATTTTGGTGAGATGGTTGTGGCCTCTGAGCCTTGGAGTTAAAAGAATGAAAGCACATTGAATGTAGATGGGTTAGAGAACTCGGGCACAGGAGTGGGGCTCGTAGACATTTCAAGTGGCTAAAAGCAATAAATGAAGGAAGAAAAGCAAACTTATTTAGTACAGATTTGTGGTTCAAAGACTGAGATGGTTTGACAAGAGTGCCAGGACCAAAAGCAGTTCCGGGGCTGCCAGGGGCTGGCGGTAGGGAGAGGGGGTGCCACTGTTCATGGGTTAGGGGTTCTTTATGAGCTGATGAAAATGTTCTAAGATTAGAGAGTGATGACTGCCCAACTCCGAATATACTAAAACCCACCGAATTGTATACTTGACAGGGGTGAAGTTTATAGTCTATGAATTATATCTCAAAGCTGTTATTTAAAAAAAGCACCAGTTCAAGCTTGACTAAGGTCAAGTGCCATCTTTCTGTGTGAAGTAGGAACTTAAATGAGTGTTCCTGCAACAGACAATCTTCTGAACTCTGATAAACTTAGTTTCTCTATAGGAGAAACTAACCCAAGTTAGTTTCACCCAAGTGTATATTTTAAGGGGTGTATTTTTATAGCTTGGGCAACGGGGAGGGAGTGAGTATCAATTATGAGAACTGTTAATAGAGTAGAACTGACATTTATAAATATATATATACATATATATACACATATATATATATATACATATATATATATGTGTGTGTGTGTGTGTGTATATCTCTAAAATGAATAAGAGAAACAAGCCCCAAACTGATAATATGTGAGAAAGCTGTTTACCTTTGCTATTAAAGACGGGAGCCTCTAGTCATACAAGACTATTTAACTTTGAATTAGTAATGATCGAATAAACTTCAGTTTTCAGCCACGTGGCTGCATTTCAAGTGCTGCGTAGACTCATGTAATTAGTGGCTACTGTACTGGATGGGGAAGAAATAGAATGTTTCGCTGGAGAGTTCTGTTCTAGGTGTTAGGTGGTGTGGTGCTGTCCCTCACAACACCCCACAGTTTGCCTTAAGAGAAGAACCTAGAACAAAGTCTCTTTTTCAAGAATCTGCACTGAGAGTCCACTGAAACCCGGGACTGTCCCAGTGAAAATGTGGGCCCTTGTTGCATCACTCAAGGCTTCTATCAGTAATAAGCAGAGAATTCCTCAGACTCATTAGGTTAGCACTCATGAAGCTAAGGTTTTGTTTTGAAATCTGCATTAAGTCTTTTTGTAGTGTTTCAGATATCTATTTGACTTTTTCTGGCTCTTCTTTTTAGGTACATAGTTCAAAAATCAGATTACTATTTGACAAACACTCATGGTTTCCTCCCAAATATTTACCCCTCTGGACCTTATTTACTATTGGGTAAATAATGTCTTTGTTTTCTTTGTCCCAATTTCCTGACCTATCAAGTGGAATTTGTACCTTCCTCCCTCATGGCATTATAAAATTAAGATTTGGGGATTATCTTTATAAGGTGCCACAAAGAAGAGAACTGTATAAGGTAAATAACTATTATAAGATTTCTTTTAAAAATAACGTCAAATACCCATTATCTTTCTCGACAGTAATGTCAGGTAATACCCGAAAAAATACATAAAGAAGAAATCAAAAAGCCACCTGTAAGACTCCTCTCAGAGGTAAATGGTATAAACATTTGGTGGTAGCTTTTTGTCTTTGCTTCATACTACATATACAGTTTCACAGAACTGAAAGTGTATTGCCCGTGCCCTTAACTTCTAGCTCTAAGCTTAACCAACTTGACTGTGTTGCATCATGGTTAACAATGTTGACCCCGGTGCCCTCGCTGCCTGTCTATATGGCCAGTTCTGCAACTTATTAGCCATGTACCCTTGGTCAAGCCTGGATTTCTATGATGGGAATAATAGTGACCGGCTCTCCAGGTAGTTGTGGGATTCTTAGGAGTGAACAGGAGTAAAGGACATGTAATGTGCCTGGCAGACAGCATTCGCTGTTGTTACTACAAATGTGACCTGTTTCAGCCATTGCTTGTCCTTTGCAGAACTGAAGTCCCTCCTGAAAATCCCCCTGGGCTCACATGTTCCTAAAGTCTCCCAGGGGGAACCCTCTAGTCTGTTGAGTAGAAGCTACCACGATCTCGCTCTCTCACTCTACCTGCCTCCAGTTGATGTCCTCTGCTCTTAAAATGGTTCTAGGTACCTTATGACAAGAAGCTGTCATAAGAATCCCAGTGGCCATGCGAAATATGCTGTTTTCCAGTTCTTTCAAAGCCAGTGCTCTTAGAGGGTACCAGACTGTTGGAGTTTTCATGTACAAATAGAAAGGCCACTTCTGATTCTGTGTTGAAGAACCCAACTGTACTTTCAAGGGGCTGGCTTTTGTCTTGTTTCTGATTCTACAGAGTAGATGATTATAAATCCAAAATTTCACTCTTGTGAATACTGACATTCGTTCAAGATTCGTAATAACAATTTGCAGACGTTGTAAGTCCCCCTCCTATGAAAGGCTGTGGAGGGGATGGAAAAAAATGGGGGGAGAAGGGAGAAAGTAAAACCTTTCCTTATCTGCCAAACTCCTCACCTACATAGAAGTTTAAGCTCCTTGAAGATTGGTGCTTTCTTTGTCTGCTGTCTCCTATAATACCAGTAAAATCTTGTGCCCATAAAAACCCATTAGAGATAATAAAAATTATTATTTCTAATGTTACAAGAAGAAGGAAGGAAAGTGATACATACTGTGTATCTATGTGCCAGACACTCTAAATATGTTATCTCTTATAATCTTTATAGTGACCCCTCTGGGGGCACTTATTATTCTCCTCTTCTTATAGATGAGGTAACTAGTCAAAGAAAAGTTAAGCAGTTACCCCAGGTTCCACCATGAGGAGGTGACAAAAATCTGGGTTCTTCAGATCTGTGTGTTAGACCCCAAATCATTCTCAAGGGGTGGGGAAATAATTTGACCATGGGAAGAATTCAGTTTTATTTCAGTGAATGTATTTTGAGTTTAGAATAAATTAGGTTCATCTTTGAGTCAAAACCTCTATTACTCAGTAAAAAGTTTGGTAAAAACAAATTTTTCATATCCCCTTGATAGCAAAGAATTCTTAAATTGCATTTAGGAAAAGTACATATATATGCCTTGGAATATGGATTTAAAAATTTAAGTAAACAATACAGGTTATAGTCAACCTATGGTTACATTTTATTTTAGAAGTTTTAAAGGGAATCCCAAATGTGTATTTCTGTACTTTTTTTGCTTCTCCTTTAATAGTGGAGTAGAGTTGGTTGAATTTCTCAAAGATTATTTTTCAAGCATTCTTTTGGATTTTGCTCTCTTAGGCTCTTTATTAAAGCTAGTTTAACTTTAGCCAAGTCCTTCTTTTCTAAAGGGCACCATTTTCTCTCCCACTGCCACTGTGGATCACTTAGGAAAAATGTGTTTGAACAAGGAGCCATGCTATCTTTCTACTTGAATATTTGAGCTCTCCCCATTGCTTAGGACCATTCACATCTTTCCAGGCTTCAGACTCATTGGAATCTTCATGAAAAACTGAAATGCAATGGAATAAATCATAAGAAGGTCTGTTTACTTTAGGTCAGATATTGAACTTCTGATATGTGGTCATTAAGGTGAGTGGAAGTAAACATCCTCTTTAACGATCCAGGATAAAGAAAGTTCACAATAATTTCTTTTGTTCCTTATCTCCGTTTTTCAGTGAAGTGTCACCAAATGGCCGTCATTTGGAATGCTGCCATTTCCTCTGCTAGGTATTCTGGGCAGATCTATGTCAGTTGATTTTAGGTCTGGCTTTCCTATTGTTTCACAGTGATGAAATAGCAAGGGGTAACTTATTTAATCAATAGATTCGGCTTTAATATGCATTAGGTGTGATAGAAACTAGCCTCATAGACGCATTTGAAGAGAAGAGAGAAACTTCCATTTCTTCTCTTAGCCGTGATCCATTAGTCATCAGAGTTCCACTGTCCTGTGAACATCATGGTCCTGAGTTAAGAGGTGGTCTCATCGACTTGGTTTATCACATAATTTATTTAGTACACTTTATTAGACTTTTTCCAAAAGCACATGGCTTCCGTCCGATCTAAGTATCTTACAATATTGGTAAGGTACCTCTAATACTTAGAGAGAAACTGTTGAACAGCTTGGACAAATACTGACCTCACCATAACAGATTGACTGGCTTGCAAAACCAGAGGCAACTGCTATAGATTAAAGCAACAGTACAAAGAATTAGAAGCATGACATACAGCAAGTCTTGTATCTAGACTTGACCTAATATAATGACCAGGGAGAAATTTTATGTAAGCATTACTGAGGCATGCTGGGAAGTTTCCTTGACATGGCTTTAATTAGACAAACTTCTAGTGACAACGTGACTTTTTTGTTGCTAAAGGCACACAGTATGCTGCTCATGGACATAAACAACTGGCTTACAAAAATAAGTATGTGGCTCTCGAGTACTCAACCTTATAAATTCCTCGAACAAGAAAAATGAGAACATGCTCTCTCTAGGTAAAATGTGTTGTTAATCAATGTAATTGTTCCAATAAATTAATTTTACTCCATAATTAATTTTATAATACTTCCACAGTAGCTTTTTACAGTTTTATTAGATACATTAGTTCTCTAGATCTCCACTGAACCCTTACCATGTGAAAGGCAGTATGCCAGGAACGCCAGTTGTGTCTTAGAGGCTTTCCATCTAGTTTGGGAGATAGACAACAATACATTATGATAAACACCAAAACAGTTCTAGGCAAAGTGATACGATAATATTAAGGAGGAAACCTCTAACTCCTGTGCACAAACTGATCTGGGTTGATTTTTCAAAGAACACTTGCTACCCTTCCCCCCCAACCTATAATCCCTATATCTACCCTCTCCCACATGGGGTTTAAGTAAAAAATCTACCAAAGACAGCTTTCCCCATCACCCGTATACCCAACCATCTTTCCCCACTGCATTCCTCAGAGTCTTGAAGATAGTGGTAGAGTAGATTTCCAGTATACTTACAATTTAAAAAGAAACCCTATCTTTCTTCTTTCTTTATAGATGATAGAACTGTTTTTTGTTTGTTTTTTAAATATTACAGTTTTGATATCTTGCCATGTGCATCCAGTGGGGTGTCCTGTCGTGGAGCAGGGAGGGGAGAAGAGGAGGAGAGTCCCAAGGATTCCTGCGGAAATATTTCCAGACACTTTTCCTTTTTAATGCTTTTAAAAAATAGATAGGTTTGTCATTGTATTAGAGGAATTCAGGGCAAAAGTCTGGGGAAACGCTGGTAAGAATCTCCTCAACTGTTTTTGCTAAGACTCTGTTTGGCTCTCCAGACCTCGGTATTGTTTTTGGTAATGGTCTGTGGTTAATTCCCAAGAAAGCCAAATATAAATGTACTAAAAGCCAGCAAAACAAGCCTAAGTCTTAAAATTCAACCTAATGGCATAATGATGATGGTTTTACTTAATCTAATACTTACTAAGGACAAAAAAAAAATTATTTATGGTAAGCCAAACCACTCCAATTATCTAAGGAATAGTAGCACAATGGAACCATCCTCATGGAATACCTTGTCCAAGGTATCAACCCCACATAGTCCTACATTCCTCCTGACCACTGGACGTTATTATAATGATTTCTAGAGTAGTTAATGGAAGATAGTTATTTGACTAATCTTTATAAAGGCAATTCAGTGGGTTAATGTAAGAGCACTCCTTGAAAAGAACCAATCTGATTGTCCATAATTTGATACAGAAAAATTTTATAATGTAAATTTCAAATATGCTGAAACAACGTCTATGAAATATCAGTGTCACATTTTATAACCCTGAGGTGTTCCTTGGCTTCCAGAGACATCCTTTTTTTTTTTTTTTATAAATAGCTTTATTGAGGTATATTTTACAAACAAAATTTTTACTCATTGTGAGTATACAATTGAAAAACTTTTAGTAAATGTGTAGGACTGTGCAACCATCACCACAATCCAGTTTTAGAACACTTCTATCACGTCCAAAAGTTCTCTTAGGTCTGTCTGTAGGAAGAACCCACTCCTACTCCCAGTTCTAGGCAACTACTAATCTGCTCTCTGTCTCTATAAATTTGCCTTTTCTGGACCTGTCCTATAAATAGAATCGTAAAATGTGTAGTCTTCTGTGCCTACCTTCTTTAACATAGTAGAATGTTTTGTGGAGCCATTCATGTTATATATCACATGTATTGGTAGTTCCTTTTTGCTTTGCAGTATTCCATTTACTGGGATTGTGTATGTATGGAATCTCATGTAAGGGATGTGTATATACTTTTTTACTGAAGTATAATAGACACATAACATTTTGCTCTTTTTTCCAATTCTCAGTGTCTTTCCATTCGTAGAAACACTACAGTAGCTTCTTAATGGCAGGAAAACAAAACAAACAAACAAACAAACACACACCATGAGGGTCTCATTTACTGACTGTTTGTATTCTTGGAAAGATTATGATTTATAATAGCAAAATGGAAATTGGTTATTTCTGTCCTTTTCTCCCCCTCTCCTTGACTTCAAATCCTGGAATCATGGAGACAGTGAATCTCTTTAAGTTCCATGCTTAAAATTTGTGTGACTATTTTTTTCTGGAGGGAGTCTATAGCTATAATCAGTTTATCAAATAGCCCATTACCTAAAACCATTTATGAGTCAATCTGAGTATATTATTTCGTTCCATCCTTGACCCATTTTCCTTCTTACTCTATATAAATACTCTTCGGAAAACACTTGCCTTCATGTCTTCAACTTCAACTACCAGCAGATAGAGTCTGAGAAAGTACTTTTCTCTGGGCACCTGGGTGGCTCAGTTGGTTAAGTGTCTGCCTTTGGGTCAGGTCATGATCCCAGTGTCCTGGGATCGAGCCCTGCACCAGGCTCTCTGCTTAGCAGGGAGCCTGCTTCTCCCTCCCCGCTGTCCCCCTGCCCTGGCTCTCCCACTCCTGCTTGTGCTGTCTTGCTCTGTCACATAAATAAAATCTTTTAAAAAAATGTATTTTTCTCATCTAAATTATGGCAGTTCTAAGTGTATTTTGAATTACAAGGTGACATCATTTTCTAAGCATAAACTGGGGAATTTGGAGTTTTGTGTTACTTGTGTTTCTTATCACTCTATCTTCAACCTTAAATTTTCCTACCTCAAAGGGACAGGGAAGCTAGAAATTTGTCTTGCCATTTTCTCTCTGGGATTCTATCACTTGTCATCATTTACATCTCTCCCACTGAGGCTGGAAACCACAGTGCCTTCCCCAGCACTTGCCCCCATGCATTTACAATAAATGATACCTTTTTAAAAGTTTATCTTTAAAAAAAATTTTTTAAATTCCAGTACAGTTAACAGAATGTTATATTAGTTTCAGGTATACAATACAGTGATGCAACAATTCTATGTATTACTCAGTACTCATCATAAGTATACTTTTAATCCCCTTCACCTGTTTCACCACCTCCCCACCACCCATCCTGCCCCATCAGCCACCTCCCCTCTAGTGGATGGAAAAAACACCAGTTTTTTCTTTAGAGATGAGTCTGGTTTTGGGGTTGTCTTTTTTTTCCCCTTTGTTTTGTTTCTTAAATTCCACAGATGAGTAAAATCACACCGTTTTTGTCTTTTCATGACTTATTTCACTTAGCATTATACTCTTAGTTCCATCCATGTTGTTGCAAGTGGCACGATTTCATTCTTTTTCATGGCCAAATAATATTCAGTCTCTGTTGGCCATTTGTCTATCTTTTTTCGGACAAACATCTGTTTGTGTCTTTTGCCCATTTTTAATTGGATTGTTTTGTGATGTCTTGTATAAGTTCTTTATATAGTTTGGATACTAACCCTTTATTCAATAGGTCATTTGCAAATTATCTTCTCCTGTTTCACAGGTTGTCTTTTAGTTCTGTTGACTATTTCCTTTGTGCAGAAACTTTCTATTTTTGCTTTTGTTTCCTTATCTCAAGAGACCTAGAAAAATGTTGCTATGGCTGATGTCAAGAAGATGCCTCTGTTCTCTTCTAGCCTCACATTTAGGTTTGTAATCCATTTTGAATTTATTTTTGTATACCACGTGAGAAAGTGGTCCAGTTTTATTCTTTTGTATATAGCTGTCCTGTTTTCCCAACAGCAGTTCTTGAAAAGACTTCCCATTGCATATTCTTGTCTCCTTTGTCAAAGATTAATTGACCATATAATTGTGGGTTTATTTCTGGGCTCTCTCTTCTGTTCTCTTGATCTATGCGTCTGTTTTTGTGTCAGTACCATACTATTCTGATTGCCTCAGCTTTGTAGTATATCTTGAAATCTGGGATTATATTTCCACTTCTTCTTTTTCAGGATTGCTTTGTTGTCCGGGGTCTCCTGTAGTTCTATACAAATTTTAAGATGATTTGTTCTATGGAAAAACGCTGTTGATACTTTGATAGGGATTACATTAAATCTGTAAATTGCTTTGGGTAGTATGGACACTTTAACAATATTTATTCTAATCCATGAGCATGCAGTATCTTTCCATTTGTGTTGTTGTCGATTTCTTTCATCAGTGTTTTATAAGTTTCAGAGTACAGAGCTCCCACCTCCTTGGTTAAGTTATTCCTATGTATTTTATAATTTTGGGGGATGCAATTGTAAATGGGATTGTTTTCTTAATTTCTCTTCTTTATTATTAGTGTATAGCAATGCAACAGATTCCTGCATATGGATTTTTGTGTCCTATGACTTTATTGAATACCTTTATCAGTTCTACTAGTTTTTTGGTGGGGTCTTTAAGGTTTCTTTATATATAGTACCATGTCATCTACAAATAGTGAAAGTTTTATTCTTTCTTAGGAATTTGGAGGCCTTTTTTCTTTTTTTGGTCTGATTGCTCTGGCTAAGACTTCCAGTACTATGTTGAATAAATGTGAAGAGAGTAATCTTGTCTTACTCATGACCATAGTGGGGGAAAGTTTTCAGTGTTTCCCCGTTAAGTTTGATGTTCTCTATGAGTTTTTCTCTCTATGGTCATTATTATGTTGAGGGATGCTTCCTCTAAGCCTCCTTTGTTGAGGGTTTTTATCATGAATGGATGTCGTACTTTGTCAAATGCCTTTTTTTTTTTTTTTGATTTATTGAAATGATCATACGGTTTTTTCCTTTCTCTTGTTAATGTGATGTATCATGCTGATTTGCAAATATTGAAACATTCTTGCATTTTGTGAATAAATCCCAGTTGATTGTGGTGAATGACTTTTTTTTTTTAATGTATTGTTGGATTCTATGTGCTAATACCATGTTGAGGATTTTTGTTGCTGTTTTTGAGGATTTTGCATCTAAGATCCTTGGAGATATTGGCCTGTAGATCTTTTTTAGGAATGTCTATATCTGGTTTTGACATCAAGGTCATGCTGACCCTGTAGAATGAATTTAGAAGCTTTCCTTCCTCTTTTTTTTTTTTTTTTTTTTGTTTATTTTGGCATAGTTGAAAAGAATATGTATTAACTCTTCTTTAAATATTTAGTAGAATTCACCTGTGAAGCCATATGGTCCTGGAATTCAGTTTGTTGGACTTTTTTTTTTTTTTTTTTTTTTTTGCTTACTGACTTAATTGCATTGCTGGTGATTGATCTGTTCCAATTTTCTATTCCTGATTAAGTTTTGGGAGGCTATGAGTTTCTATGAATTCACACTTTTTTTTCCTATGTTACCCAGTTTAAATGACAACAATCTTAATGCATATTTGGGTATTCGAGTGGAAGGATGAATCCCCAATTTCAGGTAACATATTGGTATTTTTCTTGAATCTACCTACAGTTCTATAATTTTTCTCAATCCACTAAATTCTTAACTATGGATATTTTTCTTTAAGGATCTTAGGAAAATTATCTTGTGGGTGTGGCTTTAGACAAAGATGCTTTGCTTAGGGATTTTTAATGGGGGTGAACTTGGCAAAGAATTACTTCCCATTTGTAAGATCTAGTATCTTCCTCGGAAGGTACCAGATTGTAAGAGAAAGCAGCCTTCCATCCTCTGAGTTTTCTGAGAAGTAGGAACATAATGACTGCCTATTCAGTCAACCCAAAAGCCTTTCTGGAGCCCCTAATTTTAACAGTTCTGTTCAGGGAAAGTAAAGAAAACATTAAGAGGAGAAGAAACGAAGTCAACACACTTCTACCTTCTGTATGCTATTACCAATGTCCATATCAATCCTCAAGTGTTGACCTGTTTCCCAAACTCAAGACCTGACTGCACAGCTACCGAGTGGGCTAAGCTCTACCTGCGTGTTCTCTAGAAGCTTTATGCACCACCTGTCCCCAGATGAACATCTGGTGTCTCCAAACTGCTCCTCTTCCTGCATGTGCCATCGTCATGAGTGGAACTGACACCCAAATAGTCCCCCAGTTCCTTCCTCTCACTCTCTAACCACATTTAATGGTCGGTAATGTCAGTTAATTATATCTCAGAAATATCTGTCCTATCTGGTTCCTCCTCTAGAGGCCCCCTGCCACTCCCTCATTCTGTGCCCTCCTCCTCTCCTGCTTAGATTTTTGAGGGAATATTTCAATGATTTTGCCGTTGCCAGACTTGCTGCCATCTGTCCATCCCCACTCTGCTGCCATTGTCATCTCCTGACTCAAAACCTTTGTGCTTCCCATTGCCCAGGATAAAGCCCAAATCCTAACAACACCTAGGATTCCTCTCAGTGTTGCCGCGGGTTCTCTTTTTGGCTCATCTGTGTCATTCTTCACCATGCGCTGAGTTCCAGCTAATCCAGAGGTCTCTCTTGTGTCCAAATGCCGTCCCTTTTCACGTATCCGTGCTTTGGGGAAGACTAAGAAAGTAACAATGGATTATTCCATCGTTCTTCTCCAGGTTTAGAATTCTTCCCATCCTCAGCCCTCTATCCTGCCCTTTTGCTTTGCCAGACCACTCCTTATCCCACAAGTCCCTGTCCAGCTGTTCTCCCTTTTGTACCGCCCCTGCTCCCATTCACAGGAAAAGCTCAAATTGCTTCTGTGTACATCTCCCCAGGTCCTTTTCCCTTGTGGATATTGTGTATATTTTAATCTACATCACCATGTGGGTTCCTGGAGGCCATGGCATTTTATATACCCAACGTCTAACACAGTGCCTGGCTACAGTAGGTTTTCAATAAATGAATAATGAAGTTTGCCAAGACTGTGGGAATCATGTAGCTTGCCTTGCTCATTTTTACTAATGAGGAAATTGAGAGCCAGTGGAATTTGGAGAACTGCATAATTTAAGGCAAATTCTGGAATAGGACCAAGGTATTATGGCTGAGTTGAATGCTCCTTCCACTACACAGCATGGAAAAATTAATTTGACAGATTTCTAAGGAAAGAATCTTTAGTTTTAGTGACAAAATGTCTCTCAGTAAGACAAGATTTATTGGTGGGGGAAAAGCTCATTTTTATTTCACAGAGGTTATCATATTATTCTATTAGCTTTTGAATCCAAAGCAGAAAGAATGAAGATGGTTGAAAGGGAGCAACAATTCTAGGCCTGGAGAATGATCCTAATGAAGAAATGACAGCGCTTTGCCTAAACTCATCAGTTAGTGCTGGTTAGCTTAGAAAGATGCCTTCTCTTAAGCTGTAAAATAAGTGAGATGTGGAAACTTCACAGATCCCCAGGGTTCAGTGCTTGGCGGAGGGACTGGCAGTGAGAGGAACAGGAAAGCAGTGTTTCTTTTGAAAGGGAGCCAAACACATGTTTCATTATTCTGGGTTCTCTGTTTGAGGCAAGTGACTTGATTGAAAATATCCAGTTGTGGAAAAGAAGCTTTAGTTTTTGTTTATATTTTCATGAAAACATTGACTACACAGAACTAAGTCTGGAAAGAAGATCCAAAATTAATACTTTATTTTCAAGAGAAGATGCCCAGAGTTGGGGTAACACATTGTGGAGTGAAAAATATAGAATTTAGGGTGTTTCTTTTATTCAGAGTAAAAACAACTATAAAAGAGAGTAATTTGGTAGGGAAATAATCACTGTAATGCATTTCTTTGCACAGGTAGATACACAGAATGTATCTACCCCACCTTACTAAACTGAGAAAGATACAGATTATATGGCAGAAATACAGACCGTATTTGAGAAGCAGATTTTAGGAATTAAAAATTAAAGCACACACATTTGGGCGAATGATGAATTTCAGCAGCATTTAACACAGTTGCTGATAGAGAAGAGCAGGGAAATGGTGAATTTATATGGGCAATGAGCTGCTTCTCTAAGGGGAAGAGGAGGAGAGCCATGGGCATTCATGCTGGGGCTGGAGGTGGTGGGAGGGATCGAACTGACACCACAGAAGAGGGTAGAAGCAGGTCTGAGTTGCTTTGAGCTGAGAGAAGAGATGCTAATCAGCTTCCAATAAGAAGGAAGACAGGATTAGAAACAGTGGAGAGAAGGCTTATGAGAGCTATTCTCGGAAATAATTTCCAAGGTTATGGAAGAATAGATAAGACTAGAAACTTGCTGAATTTTCTACTATATGTTTAGCCAAGTTTTGAGATCGAAGAATTATGGTTAATTTTTTTTGGTCTCATTTATAAATAAAACTCATATTTTCTAAGAGTGTCATTAACGTAAATTCTAGGGCAACTTCAGTCTCCATCATTTTTCGGACTGATGCTCTGAGCAGTGAAGTTGGTTCTACCGACACCTGTGTCCAGTAAGCTCACTGGGTTCAGGGACCAGATTTCTCTTTGGTCATTCCGTTGCTTCCAGTGGCTTTGTTGAGCTAACTTGTTGCCCATCAGTCTCCTACTCTCCCTCTTTCATGGTTTGGAACTTCCATCCTCTTCTTCCCACCCCGCCCCACTCTCCACTAGCAATTCTAAATTTATTCACTTTATTTCCATCTCTTTAGGACCTTCTTTTCTCCTTTTTAAGAGACCATCCTGGGTCTGACAAAGTACTCCATCAGTTTGTGGTGGTAGCCATCCCAGAAAATACACTGTTGTTTGCAACAGGGCCCACTGGAAATAGGAATGACTCTAGGATTGGAGGCTCAGATATCCTACCCAAAGTTATGAAGCTGGGTACTAGGGGGCCAGAATCTGGGCCAATGGTAGAGGGGCAAGGAGCCTTAACCATTTTTAAAATACAAAATTCTAATTAAGAATTATAATTTGTGGGAAGGGTTTCTGGGTGCCTTGTATGGAAAGTCCTAGTCAAATGCCAAATATTAGCATTCCTGTCATTATAGAGTCCCAGAGCAAGGAGGCACTGAGGAATTTGCAACCGAATATCCTCCTCCAGGCCCTTTAGCACCTTCTAAAGATTTCATAAATCAGGGAATATGCAACGGTTGGCTGAAGGGATAAGTGTTTGAGAGGTGATGAAGTTTACTCAGAGAGCTCAGACTGTAGTTTTATTTGAACTAAAGCTGTGAATGGACCTACAGTGCTGAGGATCCTTCTGGGCCTGTTTAAATAGTAGCTCCAATTCCCTTCTCGAGCAGCTCTGCATGTCGGCCCCTGAGTGCTACAAATGCTGATCTGTACTGCATGGGGCCCTGTCCCGGGTCAGGCCATGGTGCAAACGCCTTGCAACCTAATCCCTCAAGCACCAGCTTGAGGCACAAGCCTGCCGTGAAGTTTTTCTTGACAACTTCTGGTCCTTCCCTCCTTTGAACTGCTCTACGATTTTTAGTCTTGCGCTATTATTGAACCTTTCATGTCTGTATAGCAGGTTGGGGAATTTTGTTCACCAGAAGTTCTGGGCACCACTACTGCTTGGGAGAATGACATTTCCAGCAGCTGCCCAGTGAGGTGGGTCACTTGTGGTGGGTGAGCGAAGGCAGGGTGTCATCTGACTCCAGGAGGACAGAGGAGGAAGACTGGGAATGCAGCATGGGCTTGGGGTGAAGGGAAGTCCCCGAATGAGAAAGACTGGGAGAGGCTTCTCTCTAACTGGCATCTCTTGCCATGGGCTTTTCAGGAAGAGAGGGCAAAAAAATGGTCTTATTCAGGAAGGTGTTATGTTTTGGTGCGGTACTACATAAAAAAATCTGGAGTCAGTATCTAGCTTAGTCTTGGAGCTTCTCTAGTCCTCCTGTTCATTTCTTTATTCGTGTACACATTCATTCCATATTTATTGAGTAACTTTTATGAGCCAGGCACTGTTCTAGGTCTGGAGATTTGGTGAATAAGACTGACGTTCTGGTGGGGAGACAGACAGTTGAGAGGTCAGTAGAAACAGTTGAGAGAACATCAAATATTACTAGGTCTGGGAGGAAAATAGAACAGGGGAATCTGGAAAGTGATTTGTGTCCAGCTTTTATGTGGGTTTCATGTGTGTGGCTTATTCTCCCAAAGTCGATGTGACCTGCCCAGGACGATGCCTTCACAGCTGGAGAGTCTCCATTATTCTCACAAACAACCTTATGCCTTTTGTAGATGGTCAATATCTCAAATATGTTAATCCAGGAACAGAGTTCTATAATGAGACAACTGTTTTTATTGCAGTATTGACTAGATTCCCTTCTGCTGTACTTTTCATCTCCATGACTTACTGATTTTCAGCTGGAGGTTTGTACCTCTTCATCTCCTTTATCCGTTGCATTTATCCCTCACTTACCTCCGCTCTGGCAGCTACTATTTTGTTCTCTGTATTTTAGAGTCTGTCTTTTTGGTTTATTACTTTGTTCATTTGTTTTCTTCATATTCCATATGTAAGTGAAATTATTTGTCTTTCTCTGACTTCTTTCATTTAGCATAATACCCTTTAGGTCCATTCATGTTGTTGACAATGGCAAGTATTTTGTTTGTTTTTTTAGTACTGAGTAATATTTCCTTGGTGTATACAAATACATATGTACATATATATACATGTACACATACATATACACACATCTGTGCATATACACACTACACACATACATACACCACAACTGCTTTATCCACTCATCTGTTGATGGATGCTTGGGTTGCTTCCATATCTTGGCTATGGTAAATGCTGCAATGAAACATAGGGCTGCATATGCTTGTGAATTGACATTGGCCGTGCCAATTCATATTCCTACCTGCAGTGTATGAGGGTTCCATTTTTGTACATCCTCACCAATACTTGTCATTTCTTGTCTTTTTGATTCTAGCCATTCTGACAGATGTAATCTCATTGTGGTTTTGATTTGTGTTTCCCCGATTAGTGATGTTGAGCATCTTTTCATGTGTCTGTTGACTATATGCAGGCCTTTGGAAAAATATCTTAAGGTCTCTTACCATTTTGAGTCAGTTATTTGTTTTTGATAGCTACATGCAAAAGAATGAAACTAGACCACTTTCGTACACCAAACACAAAAATAAATGGATTGGAGACCTAAATATAAGACCTGAAACCTTAAAACTCTGAGAAGAAAACATAGGCAATAATTTGATATCAGCCTGAGCAACGTTTTTCTAGGCATGCCTCCTTGAGTAAGGGAAATAAGAGTGAAAATAAACTATTGAGACTGCACCAAAATAAAAAGCTTTTGCACAGTCAAGGAAAACACCAAGGTGAAAAGGGAACCTACTAAGTGGGAGAAGATATTTGCAAATGATACATTTGATAAGGGGTTAACATCCAAAATATTAAACCCCACAAATAATCTCAGACATTTGGTTTTGTGGGCTTTCTTAAAATTTCTTGGGTGATTTTGGTAACTTGAAGCCTGTAGGTACCCCCTCAGAGTAAAAACTTTAAATATGCACAAAATAAAATTAATAAGATTACAGTGGAAACTAAATCCGTGCGGTCAATGGTTCTGATTCCAGGCTGATAATCACTGAGAGACCATATAAGTGTTCTTCATAACAAGTGTTGTGAAAGGAACACTAAGCTTTGGACACGATAGCTCTTTCTATTTCTACAGCACTGACAGAATGAGCACAGTGGCTAAAGTAAACGGCCTCTGACATTTAGGGGAAAGGACTGCCTGTTATTCTTTTGGATTTACCTATCAGGTGAAGTTGGACACAATGTAGCCAGTAAGACTGTGGTTCCGAAATTAAATGCCAATTCACTGGTTTGGTATTCTCGTAGTCAGGGTTATGGGGTGCTAGGTTAGAGCATGAGATACACACCTAAGAGAGTAATCACCTTGTTGGAAAATTACTATGACACAGGTTGAGAAGGAGGTAAGCCATGAGGCAGGATGGAGTGTGCCTGGAGCCAGTCAGTAGAGCGCCCACTCCGGGGGGCCAGTGCTGCATAAGGATACAGGTGAGCGGGACACACAGAGGAGAGCCCAGAGCAGAGGAGCAAGGGTCACTGTAAGGTTCCATGGGCTGTGGTGAAAGGTGCAAGACTTTGGGCTCTAGGCTTTTCTGGAAGCCCAACTTTAGGGGAAATTGTCTGACATTTCAAATTATTCAGAAACAAGTCTAGTTTTTCCATAAAGGCAAGCTATTGAATAGGGTTTCCTCTTTGGATTTAACTTAGGTGACTCAACAATGTATAGGATAGCAACAAAGCCACATGCCTTGAGGCTTCAGATTCTCTGAAAGCAGTAAGAGCTGGTGGCAGATGACTTGGCACCATCTATTCTGCCTTTTCCACCCTTTTCTAGTCCCTTATGGCCTGCCTTCAACTGGATATGCCCCACAATGACCTCACACTCCATATCTCCAAGGTCGATCTTATCTTCTACCGTTCCTTTGTTGGTTTATGATAACATTCTTTTCTAAGCTACATTAATTAGAAAACAATGGAGCTTTTAAACTTTTTCTTTAGGCTTGGCCATATGTAGTACACAGTGCTAAACCCAATGGCTCAAACATTTAAAACATCTCATATCTTCCTTATTCAAGAGCAGCAGATTTTAAATGGTATATTAACTCATTTCTAGATTTCTAACTAAGCCTGATAACTGCGGTTCTTTTTTTTTTTTTTTTTTTTGTCTTCTGTGTTTTTCACTATAATTGTTTTATTTCCCATTCCTGAACCCCCTCTCCCTCCGCCCTCCCACTTTCCAGTTTCGGGGAAAAAAATACACACTATTCCAATGATGCTTAGGATTCTTTTTCTCCCTCTCTGGTTTCAGCTCATAGTCATATTCTTTGCATGCTTGATAATTTTTGATTAAGTGCCAAATATTGTGAATTTTACAATGTCGAGTGCTAGATTTTTTTTTTTTTTTGTACTTTAACTATTTCTGGGTGTTGCTCTGGGGTGCAATTAAGTTGGTTGGCATCAGTTTGATCCTTTTGAGGCTTGCTTTTAAGCATTCTTAGGCAGGTCCAGAGTAGCCTGTAGTCTGTGTCTAATTTGGCACCACTACTAAGGCAATACCCTTCTGTATTCTCCTCAAGGCTTCTTGTATCACGAGCTCTTTCTACTCTGGCTGGTGGGAGTAGCAACTCCTCCTAGCTCTGGGTGAGCTCTGGGAATTATTCTTCCTTCTTTAGGTGGTTCATTCTCTGGCTTCAGTAGTTTCCTCGCATGCTGTTCAGTACTCAAAGAAGCCAGGGAGCCCTCGGTAGATTTCTGAGCTTACTTTCCATGTACGTCCCCTCTATGTACTCTGCCCTGCTAATTCTAGTTGCTGTGATTTTCAACTCTGTCTTCTACTCAGGGAGACTGTCAGCTCCATTTGGGTTCTTCTCTCAGCCACACTGGAAAACTCTCTACACTGAGACGGGAATGAGCTGGGTCACTTGTGCACCTTGCCCTGTTTACTTTCTCTCAAAAATCACTGTCCTATAGTCTGAAGTCTGAAAAGTGTTTCATATATTTTGTCTCCTTTTTTTCCCCCTTTTTGCAAGTAGAGCAGGTGGGGAAAATTTAGATCCTGTTACTGTCATGACTAGATGACCAGAGGTGGAGGTCAGTATCTCTATGATCAGGCCACATTTTACCTAGCTACCCTTATCTCCTACTATTTTTTCAGTTTGAATTATCTTTTAGTTGATTACGCACACCTAGCAAGATCAACCTTCCATATCTTTGGGTGGTTCAAGAGTGTCCATCCTTTTTGTCTTGTAGAAATTATAGTCTAGCATATAAACAAAGACGGTACAAATTCTAGACATAGTAGTATTCGTACTTGAAAATGCACGTGTCCTTTAAAATGTAGAATGAAACCAATTTTATCTCTACACTTTATAAGATGAATGATAGATGTTGAGCGAAGACGAACCTGCCGTACACAGTTCTCTTTAGTATCCGTCTCCCTGTTTCCCACCTATTTCCTCAGTTAGCAGTGGATGCTTGCTAAACAGAGCTAAAGAGAATGATCACAGACCCTCTTGTGGACTTCTGAGTGTTCAGTATGTGGGGATCTTCTAGTCCTGATGGCGACTGAAAACTGGGGTGTTGAATTTGCCATGACTCATAGTAAGTTGTAATGTAAGACCTAAGACCCATTTTCACTTCTACAGTTAACTGGGGGCTTAAGATGATAATGATCCAAACTCTGAGGTTTACATTTCCAGACTCAAGGAGAATTTTCATAAAGTACAGATAAATCAAGCAGATTTTGTTCTTACATGTTCAGACAGACGCTGCAGAAAAAACCCCAAACCTAAGAACAATGAAAAAATTTTCATAAAGTTCTGAATCTTAAATTCTTTGCATGAATCATAATTGAGATAGCTTAAAATAATTCTTTTTAGTTGACCAGAATTTTTTTCTTAATTTTATGATATATAAATCCTTGTGTTATAAAATATCTGGAATTATGACTTAACAAGATATCATAAAATATTCTTGAAATAAGAAGCTCTTGAACAGAAGGATAAGGAACTTCTGAAGTAGAGAAATTTGATGAAATGACCTGAAAACTGTCCCACTACCAATGTTTACCATTTTTGAATGTTGACAGTGAAGTTTCAAGACTGTCCAAATTTTGAGTGAATTAGAATATTTTCCTGCTTCCAGATGAAATGTAGAGTTGGCTCCTGACCTTTTTGGTCACTCCCAGTAACACAAACTCTTCTAGACAATTTTGATCACCAAGAATCCAAGTTGAAAAATAGGTCTAGTCAAATACACTGGGATTAGAGGGCGTGGTTACCTCCTTCTCTGTTTCCATGCCTTGTGCCTTTACTCCTTTCCAGTGGTCACTGGGCTGACCTCTCTAGAGTTAATTGGTAGGGGAGGGGTGAAGAAGAGTAGAAGGGATCTTTCTTGAATGACTTTGGCATGACAAAGGTTGACTTTGACCATGGCAGATCTCATGATGCTTGGGTTCTTTGAAGACCTCTTTCCACTCCATATTGTCCCACTGGATCTTATTAATGAGTTTCTTTGATGTGGATGAATGTATCTTCTGTCATGATCACCCCGGATTCTGTTGTTATTCCCTGAGAATTCTAGCAGTTCCTCTAGTAGCTTTCTGCTGCTGTTTTATTTTTGTTTGTTTGTTTTTCCCCTCCCAGAAGTTCTCTTCTACAGGATCTAAGATGATTTTGCCACTTGCTTGACCCACATTTAGCATATGAAAAATGCACATCTGAGACTCTCTGTCCATAAGAATGGTACTATTTTTCAAACCATGGCTTGTACTCTGCTGCTCTAGTCAAACTCTTGTCCTTTAGATCACTCAGTTGCATCAGACTCACCAGTCTGCCCTGTCCCTCAAACTTCAGGGGACACACTTCAAGCTCTCTGAATGGTCTTATGGTCTTCTCAAAGTCCTTTAGGCCAAATGTTAGAAGACTGTACCATCCTCCCATGCCATTCTCAATGGGGGTGGACAAAGATTCAGCACAATTACAGTTGTCTCTAAAGAAATTCTCCCCTTAACTTCCAATTCCTTTCAGCTCTTCAATTTTAACCTTTTTATACCTTATAGTAGGTTTGAGGGGTCAATGTCACAACCAGCTTTTTTAGCCACTTTCTTTGCTACTTCTGCGTAAGTAATATGAGATTATATTTTTGAATGTCAGAGTAGTTGGCATTTACTTATATTAAGACTTCAGCTGAAACAGAGACCCGAAATAGTTCCATGTTAAAACTTCTCTATATTTACATGATAAGGTGTGTTGTCCAGACCACAAAAAGAAAAATATCCCGCAAAGGAGCCATTAAGAAATGACATTAAATGTTTAGTTTTATTTTTTTAATGTGTGTAAAAGCAAATTTTGTGTTTTTAACAGTTTATTTTCTGATTAATTTTGGTATTTTTATGTTTCATTCCAAGAATGGAATCTTAATGTATATCATTGTGCTTTTAGGAAATAAGGTAAGAGGACCAATTAAATTGTCATTTTTTCCCCAGAAAATTACACTGTTGGTATAGTACTAAAAGGTAGAAATAATGGAGAGGGATACACCTACCTCAACATGTGGAGTTCCTTCTAAAGGAACTAATGTCTCCTTGGGAGACTAATGTCTCCTTGGGAGCATAAGGTTATTCTTCTTGAGTGCTCTTTCTCCATAAATGTGAAAGCAAAGACTTCTTCCTACCTTCTTAAGTTCCCATAGCTGACCCTTTTAAGGACAATAAAAAGGTGTTCCATCTTGCATGAAAAACCATTGTTCTCTGTGGCCCAAGTCATGTCTGAATTGAGCACAGTGAGTCAGCAGGTGACCACCAGGGGGCAGCTATGTACAGCTTTTGGTCTTAATTTTGTAGGCACTGGGGAATTATGGAGGGTTACAGAACAAGGGAGTGACCTAGTGAAAGTGTGTGTTGGGAAGATTAATTTGGTAGCCAGAGAGAAGGGGAAAGAATTGTCCCAGAAAGTCTGATCTGGGCCTACTACTGTAATTTGAAGTAAATAAGGGCAGCAGGGGCATCAAGGTAGAGACTAGGAATGGGAGAAATGTTCCAGAATGTCCATTTTTTAAAAAGGTTTTATTCATTTACTTTGGAGAGAGCAAGCGTGCATACATGCATGTGTGCCCACACGAGCAAGAGCCTGTGTGGGGAGTGGGGCAGAGGGGGAGGGAGAGGCAAAGGGAGAGAAGCTCAAGCAGACCCCCCGCTGAGTTCCTGCACTTGGGAGCCACAGGCAGGCTTGATATCGGCCAAAACCAAGAGTCAGATGCTTAACCGCTTAACCCACCGAGTGCCCAGGTGCCCCCAGAATGTTCACACTTAATTAAAGTCCAGACCAAATGACTGAGTGGATATGGAAGAAGAAAATGGAGAACAGATTTTCTGCTTAGAAAATGTTAATTCTGAAAATGGAAATAAAGCCACTTAGCTGTGTTTCTCACCCACACTTATGTATAATCCATTTCATTTAATGAATTTTAAAAAATAGATTAAAATTTTAAAATCCCCCATCAAAAGAAGCTTTTTGAAATATTAGACATTCAGTCCCTGACGGTTTCTGAAGATTTTGGAGGGCATTGTCAGTTGGCAGTTGGCCTCTCCTCTTGGAAGGGAAAAAGAATTCGAGTAAGGCAAATGTGGTTGTCTTCTCTTTTTTGTTATATAGCCTTTATTTATTTATTTATTTATTCTCCATTACAATGGTAGATGTTTGGAGAAATAAGGCCTGAACAGAGGGTAAGCCAATGCAAAATTGTGTTGTGGGAGGGTATTACCTCAGAAAAGCTCTGTGTTAGTACACATGTCCACGTTACTTCCTGAAGCATACAGCCTCACCTTGTTAGTAAAATGGGTATTAAGTGAAAAGATGTCCCCCTAATATAAATGTCCACCAAAAGTATCTGAGAGAGAAATCCCAATGTAGTGCCTACGTTATGTGTATTATACACTCTATTCTTACAATAAAGGAAACTAGAGAAAAGAAAATGTTACCAAAATCATTAGGAAGAGAGAATACAGAACCGTATTTACCAAAAAAAAAAAAAAAAAAATCCACATACAAATGGACCCATGCAGTTCAAACCTGTGTTGTTCTAGGGTTAACTGTACTCCCACTGTTTTGGTTGGAGTGAAAGTGGAAAAGACAAAATACTACAATGAACACAGTGACGTTTTGAGGTTTTGCCACTGGGGAATCTGCATCAGTAGTTTCAATACAGAATTCTAGGGCTGTGTCATGCCAGACCTTTGAAATTATGTAGTTAAGTGCAGCAAACAGGCACTCAGGATAAAGATCCTCACAACTGTGGTCCTCGTTTCTTTGGTCCTGCTCCCTGGAGTTCTGGACCACATGGTCTGGGTCTTCACTACCTTGGGCTACTGCACATTTTGTATTCATTGAGGTCACTCATATGGTGGCACTTACCCTCCTTGGGTTGTCTGGATGGTCCTCTGGTACCCTAAAAGTGTCATCACTTGTCTCCTCCCAGCACAGATGCACAGAGACTGGATAGTTTTCACCTACCACTGCCACTGCCACTACCATGGACAGGTCACCAGAGTTTCTTCCCTGGATTTCTTAATTGCCTTTTAACAAGTCACCATGCATCTGCCAAAGCTCCCTGTTCAGTCTGTTTTTCAACATGGCAGCTGGTAATCCTGATGGTCCATTCATGTTAGTCCTTGGCTAAAAGTTCTGCATTGGCTCCTGATGCCACTCTTAACCCAAGATTGATACTTACAAAGACCTAGATTTCTCTGCTGCCTCATTTCCTGTGTCTCACACCTTACTCAATGCACTTTACTCATACTTACCCAGAGTATTTCTGACATGGCAAAATGCCTTCTTTCCTTCAAGTCTGCTGGAGATTTAGGAGAAGATGAGGCCAACCCTGCTTGCCCTGTTTTAAAACTTCTCTTCCCACCACCCCTGATTACCTTATCTTGTTTCACTGTAACGCCCCCTCCCCGTAGTTTTCTATATAATTCAAATGTACTCTGTAACTTATTATGTGTTCCTTTTTTAGATATCTTTTTCTCTCTCCATCCCCTCGAATATGTGCTCAAGTGAAGGCAGGAATCTTTCTCTGTTTTATTCACAAATATATTGCGTCTGTCTGAAATGGGGGCCAGAGCAGTGCCTAGAAAAGAGCAGTAGATAATAAATAAGTAAAGAACATATAGTCCCTTTATTGGTGAAATGTGAGTAGGGTCCAAGAATCAGAGGTAGATATGTAGCTCTTATTTTTAGGATATTGAGATTACATAGGAGAATGTCCTTGTTTGTAGGAAACAAACATTAATGTATTCAAGGGTCATGAGGCCTCCATTAACAAATGACTTTTAAATGGACTTGTACAATTTTTGCATCTTTTCAGTAAGTTGAGACTCTTTCAAAATAAAAAGTGCTTTAAAAAGTGTATGTTTCAGGGCGCCTGGATGTCTCAGTCAGTTGAGCGGCTGCCTTCCGCTCGGGTCATGATCCCCGGGATTCTGGGATCAAGCCCCGCATCAGGCTCCCTGCTCAGAGAGCCCGCTTCTCCTCGCTTCCCCCCGCACCCCGCAGGCGTGCGCGCGCTCTCGCTAGCTCTCTCGCTGTTGCTCTATCTCAAGAACGAAAACAGAAGTGTGGTTTCTGATGTGATGTGGAGGTAAAGACTGGTGGTATGCGCGTCGGGAAAGGAGATGCCACGTCCGGTTGCTTGGGTTCCTCGCAATATGTCCTTATTTGGGCGTCAGCAGTCAGCGCCCGGATCTCGGGGTTGGGGAGTGTCTCCTCCAGCGGCTTAAGTGCGGGGCTTTCGGTTCCACCACACAAGCTGCACCTTCCTGTGGTGCACAGGACTCCAAGAGGCAGGGCCAGCGGTGGTTCAAGTACAGCCTCCCCTTGTGCCTGCAATAGAGGCTTTTGTGCTTCCCACCACCATGGCGTCAGTCTGAGCCACTCCGATTATATAAGGGCCCTGTTACTCTCTGGCTTCTAAGATTCCCCGTGTACCGTTCCATCGATCACGTATGCTGGAGAACACCAGACATACCCCTTCCGTCTGGTCCTTGCTCGCTGGAATTCTTCCCTCCTCTGCCAGGTATCCACAGGGCTCCCCACTTAGCTTTCATGTCTTTTGCCATCTTCTCAGATTTGAAACTGCTCCCTCCCTGGCTCTCCCATCTTTCTTTCTTTATTTTATTTACAGGATGATCCTCGCTAACACATGGTCTCAGTCACCTGTTTGTTTTCTCGCTCCCGAAGAGAATGTAAGGTCTAGGAAAGCTGTTGTGGTTCTTTGTTTGTTTGTTTTTAATGTTATTTTGCTCCTGTTGTAAGCTCAGGTTATGGAATAGTACTTAGCACACCGCAGGCACTTGGTAAATATTCTGCAGATGAATTAAACAGAAACATCCTCCATTGTGGATGGGAGTCAATGAGTTGTAGCGTGAGTGGGGAGCGGTTTGGGACTGACCTCAGGCTGTGGCCTTCTGCGTCTCTGTTCCAGCCTGGCCAGAAGCCCTGTTATATTTAATAAACACGGAGCACCTGTTTTCTAAAACAGCGGTCTTCTTTCCAGTGTCGGCAGTGATTGGGTGATTGTCTGGAGTAGGTGATCTCCTAGGGAAATTTTCACTTTTCTTCAAATATGCCATTGTTCCTATAACCGTAGGTTGTAACAGGGATATTTATGTTTCTGGAAGGGGAGGAAGAAAAATTTTCTTCTTGACAGGATTCAAAGTCCGTTATTTCTCAAAACTTAGTGACTTGAAATACACCATTTATTTTGTCCATGAATCTGCAGTTGGGGCAGGGTTCAATGGAGACAGTTTGTGTCTCTCACACTTGGTATCAGCTGGGGCAGCTTCATAGTCTACTGAAATTTTATTGGCTTTTATGCCTTATCAAAAAGGATAGGAGCAAAGTGGCATTTACCAGCTAATGAGTAACATCAGCATATGCTGTGGTTAAGAAGCAGGGCACTCTGGAATTACAAGTTCAGTTTTGGCAGCATGTTTTGAAAGAATAAATAAGGAGCACTCATGTTTATGGTAAAATGTTCTATAAACGGGTATCTAATATGAAAGGAGAAACATTAGATATAAAAGGAGTTCCACAATTAGGGTAGTTCTAGAAGCTTGTGTTATCATGTTGTAGCCCAAAAGTTTAAATCCATGGGAAAGATTCTAGAAAGATTTCAACTTGGGAGGAAACATCATGGGAAAAGAAGCAAGGAAAATGTTCTGGTTATCTATTGGAGTATAGTAAACTCTCAAAACTTAGGGACTTAAATGAAATGATCCCCCCCCCCCCCACAATAATGTAGATGAGGAATTTGGGAATGGCTCCAGATGTTGTAATCAAGAGCAGCTCAGGCGGAAACCTCTAAGATGGCCTCTTTATATGCATATTTTTGGCATCTCTGTGCTGCTTGGCCTCTCTCTCCACGTGGTTTCTCACCCTATAGGGCCTCTGTGATGACTTACGCTTCTCACAACTTGATGGTTTTTTTGTTTTGTTTTGTTTTGTTGTTTTTTGGGGGGTTTTTTTTGGAGGTTGAGGATAACTTTTGTTTTTAATTTAATTTAATTTTTAAAAATTTTATCTAACATTTAATTAACATATAGTGTATTATTCGTTTCAGCGGTGGAGTTCAGTGATTGATCAGTTGCATATAACACCCAGTGCTCATTATACCACATGCCGTCCCTAATGCCCATCACCCAGTTACCCAATCCCCCCACCCACCTCCCCTTCAACAACCTGCAGTTTGTTTCCTATAGTTGAGTCTCTTATGGTTTGTCTCCCTCTCTGATTTCATCTTTTTTTTTTTTTTAAACAACATATAATGTATTATTTGTTTTGGGGGTACAGGTCGGTGACAACTTGGTGGTTTTAAGATCTCAGATATCTTACTTGCTGGCTTAGAGCTCTCAGAGAACGTGTTCCAGTGGACCCTGACAGAAGCTGCAAGGCTTCTGGTAATCTAGCCTCAGAAGTCCTAGTATGTCACCTACACTGTATGCTATAGGACAGGCAAGTCACTAACACCAGTCAAGATTTAGTGGGGAAAGTAACAAAGAATTTGCAGACACCTTTAACCTTACAGTCTGCCTTTTGGCCACAAGTTACTTATATTTCCCTGCAACATGCAAAGCATTCACATATCCCAAGACCACCCCCCTCGCCCCCACTGCCCCAATCTCCTTTCTTTTCAGCATTGGCTTGAGGTCTGATCAGTTAAATCAGGTCCAGATGTAAGTTTCTCAGATGAAGTTTCTCGAGTGCAATTCTGAAGATGTGTGAGCCAGAGACAAATTTTCCCCTCTCCCAACACTGGACATAAAATGGTAGAATTGGGTGGGAGAACCCCACTGAACCCTGGCTCAAAAATGGGGAAAGCAGAAGTCCTATATACACTCATCGGTTTGTAGCAATGATGAAATCTATTTGGACATGGGGAACCACTTCTTGATTAGGGCCCCGTCCTGACCCTTGAGGGTGATTCTTCCTGGCCATTTGCTCTGCCCTCTGGACTCTTGGTTCTGCCACTGAGTCCTGCTTCCTTTTCCATGAGAAATGGTCCTTGTTTCCAGCTGACTAGTTTACTTAGCCTGCTCTCTCCCTAAAGAAATTCAAAGGTTCAAAGGCCTCTTTTCATTTTGTAATTTCAGTTCAAACTAATATGATTCCTTTAAAAACTTTGTGGGTTTTAGTGTATCAAATTATAATCCACTCCACTGGTTCAAAGCCAGACCACACTTCTTTCCAAAATAGGTGTTTTGTTTGCTTTTAAACCTCGGACCAGGAGTCCAGATGCGTGGAGACAACATCCTTAAGGTTTTTAGAGACACTTTTTTCTGGAAGAGGATCTGAGAAGCAGGACCTTAAGATTCTTAGAAGCCCTGGTATATACATCCTTCAGTAATTCTTAGCCATATTCTGATATGGTTACCTCTAAGGGGATGCTTTACTGGTAGTGTTTGAGATTTAAAATTTACCTGGGAGCCATTTCTTATTTTGAGAGCATTTTGCTAATTAGAAAAACCAGGATTTAAAACTTACTTTTAAATCCAGAAAGTCCTGGTTCCTTTATGTTTTTTCTCAATTCTGTTTGAAATCTGAACAGTTCTTTTTTTTTTTTTTTTAATTCTCTTGAACATTATCCTCTATAGCTATAATGAGCTGATTGTCACTTTCAGCATTTTATCTGGAAATCTCTTTAGATAAATCATTCCATTCATTAGGTTTTTTTGTTTGTTGCAAATTAAGGCGGTGCCTCCTGTTACCAAGTCTTCTACCACTGCACAGTAGAGGGGACCTTTTTCTCCAGCCTCTGGTCACAATTTCCTCACAGTCCTTCAAGCCCAGTGAACCTTTTCCATTTTTTTGCTCACTGCTGAGTCCACAAGCCAGTGTTACCTGTTTTAGCTTTTTGCTTATGATGACATCCCAATTTGGGTACCAAATTCTGTTCTATTGTATTTATTGCTACAAAACTACACCGACACATGATGACGTCAAACAACCATTTCATTTTCCTCAGGATTTTCTGATCTAAGAATCTGAACAAAGCTCTGTGGCCAATTTGTTTCTGATCCATTTGGAGCATCAGCTGAGGCATTTAGAGCCGGAGAATCCACTTATTAAGATGGCTTCTTCACTCACGCATTTGATTGCTTCCTGGACTTTTGCTCTTTCCATGTGGTGTCTCCAGGACCTCTCCATGTGGCTGGATCTTCTTATATCCTGATGCTCTCAAGGTAGTCCAACTTCTTACATGGTGTCTCAGGGCTCCCACATGGTGTTCTAAGAGCTCTGGGAAGAAGTTGCAAGACTTCTGATCACCTAGTCTACTGAGTGCCAAAACAAGCCATCTGCTGCATTCTGACAAATCAACAAACTAAGCCCAGCTCAGGTTCGAAGAGAGGGAAATTAGACTGGAGCTGTCAATGGGAAGAATAACAGAATTTGCTGCCACTACTAAAGACCTCACGAATTCAGGGGTTGAGAAGTTTTGGTAGGTGATTAGATTTTAGAATTTTACTCAGGCATTATTTACCTTTTATCACCAGTCCTTGAATATGTTATTCCATATTGGAAAACCTACTTTCAGGAATTCAAGGGGTCAGTGAGGGACTGGAGACTGCTGTAGATTTCTTAAAGCTATCAAAATGAAGGTATGTATTCATTAGTTTTCCTCTGATACTAAATTTAAAGGAAGGGAAATTGGGTCACTGAAATATCCAAATCAATTACCACATTTGTTGTTGAATATTCCTAGGCACTGAGACACTACATATTTGGTTAGCTGCCTGATGAATCTTATGGAGTGTCTGGCTTTTCTTGAATTTCAGAGAAATATAGGATTTATATCTTAACCTAGAAAAACTGCATATGTGAGGAAATGATGCCAAAGAGAGCAGAAACTACCACAGTCTTCTATGGGTCTGGCTTAATGGAGAAAAATGCATGGAGAGCTCACACTTTGGTCTTTGTTCCCACAGTCTGGCTAGTGTCATTTCTGCAACTCCCTGCTGATAGAGGAGGAAATAGGATCTCGGACCCCTGATAATGAAGACCCTTTGGGAAAGCAAGGAAACTCCTATTCAAAATCCCCATTCTACATATTTCTGACATTGTTTTGATCTTAAAAATTTTCCTAAAATAAAAAGGAAATAAGATAAAGTTACTTTCCCAGAACTTCAAGATGCATTTAAATTACATACTTAAAGGGAACTTCAAGACCCATTTCTAATTCTAATGGGAACTTTGAGATACATTTCTAACTGTCATCAATAATTAGAACCACATAAAATTTTTTTTTCTAGTAGGCTTGTGAGATGTCAGCTCTTTCTGAAAAAAAAAAAAAAAAAAAAAAAAAACTGATATACTTGTGTGTGTGTGTGTGTGTGTGTGTGTGTGTGTGTTTTAAAACTTATAAACATGTTAAAGGAGCATAAAAGCAACTCGTTCGCCAGGCCAATTTTTTTTTTCCCTCAAACTTTCTTAACATCCTCTCATAGCCAGTTGGATCTTAATCTTACCACAATCTAGCTTTTGCCATTTCCCCAGAAGCCTGATAACTATTGGCATTAAGGTTTGGTTCTCAGGCTGGGAGTAGATAGACACAGTGCTGCCCAGCACACACACAGAACTGATGGAGTAATGAGACAATGACTTGATAACATGTATAAGCTCCTCACTCTCTGGATACGAGCTCAGGCAAGTATCAGTTATGACAGATTTGGCCCCTTATCCAAGTTAGGCTAAATCAAGCCAAATATCACTGGCAATTTTCTCCTAGGAGTAAGATCTTTCTCATGAAGCAGCTAGCTTCTGACTTGGAAATAATGATTTTAAAAACCAATGTATTTCTGTTTACATATTCAGTGGTAACTACCAGTGAAATGGCGAAACCTTTGAAGATGCTCTTGCTGATTTGGAAGCTGGATGATAATCAGACAAGAATCATAAAAATATAGTTTAGGGGCACCTGGGTGGCTCGGCCAGTTAACTGTCTGCCTTCAGACTGGGTCATGATCCTGGGGTCCTGGGATTGAGCCCCATTTCAGGCTCCCTCCTCAGTGGGGACCCTGCTTCTCCCTCTCCTCCCTGCTCATGCTCTTTCTTGCTATCTCTGCCTTTCTCTCTCAAATCAAGTATGAAAAAATATGCATATAGTCCAGAGAAGGCCATCAAGAAGTTGATTTTACTAGGGAGAAAAGACAATAGGTGATAAAATTCTGATTAATAAAGTGTTGCTACTAATGTGTGAGAAAGTAGGGTGGTCACAGATCCTACCAAGAACTAAAGAAGCTCTGTGCAGAATCTGGTGTCCATGATGAGCTGTTCTGTGTGGGGATGCCTGGGTAGCTCAGTTTGTTAAGGATCTGCCTTTGGCTCAGGTCATGATCCCAGGACCCTGGCACCGAGTCCCATATTGGGCTCCTTGCTCAGTGGGAAACCTGCTTCTCCCTCTGCCTGCCACGCCCCCTGCTTGTGCTCTCTCTCTGACAAATAAAAAATAAAATCTTTACAAAAATAAAAAATTATTTAAAAAAGTTGTTCTGTGTGCTCCTGTCTCTCGTCACTTCTGATATGGGACAGATATGTCTGGGTGATAGCTAGAATTTGAAGTTTGAAAATCCTTATTGATCTAGTGAGTCCGTGTTCTAGGGATTTTAAGATGCCTTGCTTGTTGCTCTTGGAAATAGTTACTGAGTTACATCTTTTGACCCAGCTTAGTGTGTTTTTGACTAATCCATGTTGTCAAGCTGAATCCTGCTGTCTTTGTTCTTCCTCAACTACGTTTTGGGTGTTAGTGACGTTATGAGTTTAACCGAACACCTGCCTTATGCTAGGAATCAGGGCTACATATATAAAAAATTCTGCCCTCAGTGATCTGACTCTCTAGAGATGAACAGTAAACAAAATGTTAAAATACAATGAAATTAATAATAGGACTATTTAGAAGATACTATGGGAGTATGGCAAAGAAAAGATAAGGATCAAGGACAATTCTATAGAGGAGATAGTGTCTGAATTTGTATTTAAAGATGACTTGGGGGGCGCCTGGGTGGCTCAGTGGGTTAAAGCCTCTGCCTTCAGCTCAGGTCATGATCCCAGGGTCCTGGGATCGAGCCCCTCATCAGGCTCTCTGCTTGGCGGGGAGCCTGCTTCCTCCTCTCTCTCTGCCTGCCTCTCTGCCTACTTGTGATCTCTGTCTGTCAAATAAATAAATAAAATCTTAAAAAAAAAATGACTTGGAATCACTGGCAAAATAGGAGGGCATACTCTAAATGAAGTAAGTATGGACACTGGACTAGAAGTTTAAAGAAGCCTGTGTTTGTCTTGTTTTCAACCCCAGGTAAGACTTCCATTGTGTGCATGTGCGTGTGTGTGTGTGTGTGTGTGTTTGTTTGTGTGTGTGTATGTGGCAGGGGGTGGGGGGAGGAGGTAGAAATTTGGAGGTCTGATTGTGTTGGGAAGTAGCAGAGAGAGTAGATTTTAGTCGGAGCGGGGAATTATCCTGAAAGATGTCAACAGGAATGTAAGATTAAAGGATGAGGTCAAGTGGAGTCAGGCTAGTGTGAGGGCAAATTAGGAAGTGACATAGAAGTGTCAAGTTAGCCACTAACAGACAATGGACCAAGTAAGGGGGCCAAGGATTCTGCAACAACCAGAGAGAAAGAAGTTGGGGTACTGGCTGAAGAGTGAGGAGTGAGAGGTGAGGAATAAGGGTACCAGTGGATAAATCTGGAGTGTTTCAGAGTAACACTGTGGGAGTGGGAATCTGTTTTCTGTTCATACCCTAAGCAGGCAACCAGGCTCTAAATAGTCACCTAGGGGAGCTACGTACTTGGAAGATCTAGAGGATATTTTTGTATGGAAGAAATTTGAGAACATGTGGTGAAGTGGGGTGGGGAGATGTGGCCCGAGAAGTAGATGGGTATAAAATTGTGAAGTCTTTCTAGTCCATGATAAGGAGTTTGGAATTTCTCTGAAGGTGTTTAGAAGACACTAGAAGATTTTGAGTAGGGAGATTTGCATTTAAGAAGATTTTCTGGAAGCAGTGTCCAGGATGAATTAGGGTAGGCAGTGAACTGGAATGTGAGGGGATTAAGTAGAAGACTATATCAATAATTCTGATGTAAGATTATGAGGACCTGAAGGCAGTGGCAATAGAGACAGTGAGAAAGAGGAGTATTTGAAAGATATTTTGGTATCAAAATAGACCTATTATATAAGTGATCTTATGTAAGAAGGGAGAGAAAATGGAAGATTGACACTAAATTTTAGTATTCAGTCTGAAAGTCATTTTAGCCAAAGTGGATTAACTGCCATAACAACTTCAAAATCTCCATGTGGGTAACCTAATAAGCATTTATTTTTTGCAATGCGTTTTGGTAATGGTGGGTGTGTCACTGCTCCATATGGTCATTCAGGGAACCAAACTACTTCCATTTCATGGTTATACACTCCCACAGGTCCTCAGAATCCTCCTCTGTTCCTCATTCCAGCTTGTTGATACAGAAAGAGAGTGTGGAGGATTGTGAGGTTTTTAGTATCCAGTCATGGAAATTATATGTCCTATTCCTGTTGGTCCAAACAGATTCATATGTCCACACTTAAGTTCAAAAAGGATCCTGGGAAACATAGTCTCTGGGCGTCCAGAAGAAAATAAACTTTATTGAAGACACCAGCACAGTCTGCCTTTCTAACCATCAAGTACATTTTCCACTATTCCTCTCTTGCACAGAAGACATGGTTTTTGCAAGGAAGACAACCTAAAGTCCCATCTAGTAATTCATTCTGCTCAAAGTGCAGAATCTCACAGATGATTTACAGTGAGATGAAACTCCTCATTGTTCAGTGACTTATGGTCTAAAATAGCAAATTTTCGATCCTCCCCCATCTCCCATACACTGGTGTAACAGAGACTGAATAAACACCCTAAACACTTCCATTAAGAAATAGAATGGCTGGGGCACCTGGGTGGCTCAGTGGGTTAAAGCTGCTGCCTTCGGCTCAGGTCATAATCCCAGGGTCCTGGGATCGAGCCCCACGTCGGGCTCTCTGCTCAGCAGGGAGCCTGTTCCCCACCCCCACCCCCCCGCCCCACCTCTGCCTGCCTCTCTGCCTACTTGTGATCTGTCTGTGAAATAATAAAATCTTAAAAAAAAAAAAAAAAGAAATAGAATGGCTGATATAGTTACTGGTGTGCAGCAACTCAGATTCACTAGATAGAATACAAAATGTTCCCTATTCTGGAGATAGAGGAAGTTCCTTAATTAGTCCCAGTTCTGCTCTCTTGGAGAAACTCCCTGGTTCATGGCCCCTGGTTCTATCATCTGGGGGGTGGTTGCCTGTCCATATCTCCCTTGACCATATCTGAAGTAGATGTTGGGATGGATGCCTTGAAGGAAGCACAGCTTTCACAGATCATTCTTGCTTGAGGGCTGTCTTACACCAGGC
This sequence comes from Martes martes, assembly GCF_963455335.1. NCBI lineage: Eukaryota > Metazoa > Chordata > Mammalia > Carnivora > Mustelidae > Martes > Martes martes. The sequence goes on along the minus strand of NC_137890.1, from coordinate 27,808,903 downwards.
CTGCAATTTCTTTGTCAGTATAACTCCCTCAAAAATGTAATAGGCTAGTGATCTTATTGTTTCTAATCAGTTTCATGTGCCAATAACCATACTCTTTCTTAGTTCTTTTCTATACTGTTTCTCATATTTGCTTTTATTTTTCCTTTTAAAATGATTTTCTGGGTGTCTGGGTGGCTCAGCTGGTTAAGCAACTGCCTTCGGCTCAGGTCATGATTCTGGAGTCCCGGGGTGGAGTCCTGCATTAGGCTCCCTGCTCAGCAGGGAGTCTATTTCTCCCTCTGCCCCTCCCCCTTCACCTGTGTGTGTGCACACACTCTCCTTCTCGCAAATAAATAAAATCTTTAAAAAAAAAAATTTCCTGGTGCCTGGGTGGCTCAGTCAGTTAAGTGCTACCTTCAGCTCAGGTCATGATCCCAAGGCCCTGGGATGAGTCCTGCATTGGGCTCCTTCCTCATCAGGGAGCCTGCTTCTCTCTCCCCCTCTGCCTGCCATTCCCCCTGCTTGTGCTTTCTCTCTCTCTAACTCTGTCAAATAATTAAATAAAAACATCTTAAAAAATTTTTTTTTTCTCCCATATTCTCCCTGAGCATAACAGAAGCAACCTGAGGCTATCTGAGACATAAAGCATGGGTAGGAGGTTAGGACCCTTAATCAATCTTTGCTACAAGGTTGTTATTTTGTTTAACTGGGAACTTTTACTGGACTATTTTTTTTTTTTTAATTTTTGAAGCTTTTCCTCAATCTTTTATTATTAAAGGTTTAGTAGTTGTAGACATTCCTAAACTTCTATGCTCTCTTCTAGTTCTGCTTGAAACAAGCCAATTCTTTTTAAAGTGCATCACTTTCTTGTAATACTTTGCCTAAGGAAGGCAGCAGCAGGTAACACACAACATTCTGATTGTTTCTAGCTATGTTTAGATCTTGAGATTTTGTTGTCATGTGGAAAACAGGCAACAGTTTTGTTATTTTGCCATTGTGTAACTCAATATGTTACTATCTTTTTTTTGAACTTATGTCAGATGTTTCTTTACTGCGTGGTTTCCAACTGGTAAGCCAATGCCAGGTCTTTTTGGTGTTTATCAGAATTTCTCACCAAGATAACAATTTAATTGGGCAGGCAAGCCTGAGTAATTAAAATCTCTGAAATCTCAGTGCTTCAAAACAAAAGTTTATCTCTTGCTCATGTGTCAGTTTAGTAAGAGCCTTGTCTGTTGCTTCTAAACCTCTAACTTTCTTACTCTTACTACTTCTCTGTCCCCAATACTTTCTTTTTCCATTTTATGCTTTCTCTTCTTTGTTTTTCTTTCACATTTTTACTCTTCCTCTTTTTTCCCCTCACCTTCCTCTTTACCTTTACTCTCTTTATATTCTGCTAATAACTCTTTATTTGAAGTGTCTAAAGGTCTATATTTTAAGTTAGAATTTTGTTTTAAGTTACAGCAATAAAATAAATGCCTTAGTTTTAGAATGAGTCTTTAATAGTAATCTAGAAAGACCATAGGCATTGATTATTACCACATGTATTTATATTTGAAATGGCAAAACATTTTCTTGAAGCTGGGTAGCAGCTCAGGATTTCATTTTTCTAAACATATCAGACTGATATTTTTCCAAGTTGGTGTCCAATATAGTTAATCTCTAGAGGTTTTCCAGTTTGCTCTAACTGTAGCAGATGTTTGTGTATTTTTCTTTCTCTCTCATTGCAAAAGACACACAAGAAGCTTTGCATTGGATTTTTGTCTACTTAGTAAGCAGTTACAGAAGTTATTCTAGCTAGACTTACTTGGTTTTTAGAAGTGACTTGTGTTAAGCTGTATGTAGTTATAAGTAGTGCACTAATGGGTCTATAAAAGGAACAAAAATGACAATTGGAATGGGAAAAATTGGTATTTAAAAGGGTCATTGGTAATGCCAAGAATTTGTCTCTAAATGAGCTATGGTATGGATATTTAATCATCATGTGGAGTCTATAATAACAGTGAGGAAAGAACAATTTGGCCAGCAAATGGAAAGAAATTCCATCAGTCAGAAATTTTACTCATGAAGTTGATAGGAGTAATCTGTGTGTATGTTGTTTAACCATCTGAAGAACCTGAGATGGAAGCCCTAGAAATGGTCTGGTTTGAGGGTGCTTAGGAGGATTACGAGCATCTTCACTAGGAAAATATTGTTCCCCCTCACTTTGTTAGGGCCTCTATGGTATCACTTGGAAGAGCTGAAGCTGGATTCCTTTCCTAGTGTTCTAAGTCTAACCTACATGACAGAAGGATTTTCCTTCACTGCTTTTCTGAAGCAAGTTAAAACATGTATCAGTTAATGAAATGTTAAGAAAGTCACTCAGTATTTTATATGTGACTCCTTCTAGCAGTATGGATGGATTACATTTTCTAAAAGATCCTTATGCTGAGAAATATGTAGGTTCTAGATAAGCAACGCCAACAGCAAAAATGCTTTTGTACCTATTGCCTACACTATAAAGAAGAGAAACCTCCAGGGCACACAAAAAAAGAAACTAAGCATAAATTAGCTGAAACAAGAGTGGTAGGTAGAAGAAGCTTGAACTGCCTTGGAAGAAAATGTCAAAATCAGGGACTTAGAGTTTGGATATTAATGGATGTGAGAGAGAGAATGGGAGAAACCATGTGGATCTGGAAGGAGATCAGCTGGATTTAAGACCTTAACATGATCCTGGGCTTCTTGAAGGGACTATATCCTCAGTGAAAATGTAGCCATTTAAAAAAATAAATAAGTCTGCTTGCTCAAAGCAAAAATTAAATCTATTTGTCTCTATTTAGCTGTCAGGAGAATTATGTATACTTGTTACATTTATTCTCAAGTGGTTCTGAAGGGCAAATTTATATTTCCAGTGTAATTCACAAACCCCAAGCTCTAATACACTAAATAAAGATCATTCCAGATAGTGAGGGTAGTCTGGTATCCAACAAAAGAAAATACAAGCCTCTTTACAGGAAAGCTTTATAGACCCAGACTTCCATAAATTTTTACAAATTAAAATTTAAAAAACTCAATTACCCAAATAGGAGGAAACAAGTGACAGGACTGAGGAAAAATAATATATTTATGTCCTCAAGGACTTTAGGTACTCGAATGATCTGAAAGGCCTTTTAAAACAATTCTGTGTAACCTTAAATTAAAAGAAGAAATTGGAAAAAATAAGCAAGAAACAAAAAAACCTGTGTTACTATTAATATAGAAATAAGATTATTGAAATTATAAATTTCTACTTCTGGTAATGACTGACGAGATAATTTTACCAACTCTTACTGTGTGCAAAAGAGCAAAAGTAACAATTCAGTGTTATTATAACTTAATGGAAGTAATGGAAGCCAGAGAACAATAGAATGATATACTGAGCGCTGAAATAATATCTAGAATTGTATATTTAGTAGAAATATTCTGTAAAAACAAAGATGGGCTAAAGAAAATTTTTAAAAGATTTATTTATTTATTTATTTATTCGACAGACAGGGATCACAAGTAGGCAGAAAGGCAGGCAGAAAGAGAGGAGGAAGCAGGCTCCCTGCCAAGCAGAGAGCCCGATGTGGGGCTTGATCCCAGGACCCTGGGATCATGACCTGAGCTGAAGGCAGAGGCTTTAACCCACTGAGCCACCCAGGCACCCCTAAAGAAATGTTCATACAAACAAAATTTGAGGGAATTTTTCATGATAACATGAACACTGAAGGAAATAACAAAGGGTGTTCTTCAGGAAGGAAAAAAAAAATAGGGGTGTATAAAGGTAAAAAGGTCAAACATTTGATAAATGTAAACAAATACAACTGTAAAAGAACAAATACTATCTTAGGGGGTTAGAACATATCTAGAATTATAAAATAAAAAAGCACAGAAGTCTAAGAAGGTGAATGCGATCAGAGAGTCCTAAAGTTCTTATGTCATAAAAATACTAATTTATAGACATTAATAAGGGACATCTGAATCTTGTAATCTCTAGAGCAACTGGAAACAAAGATTCATAAAAGTATGTAAAGTATGAAGCTGATAGAAGGAAAAAGGGATTAAAAAAAATCTACCACCTGGCATGCTGGGGGGAATGGGGAGAGGGGGGAAGGGAATCTCATTATACCTCTTGTCCACTAGGGGGCACCTGACAGCTTGACTTACAGAATCCCTTTTTGCTTCATCAGGCAGTACCACCAGGCCCTAGTGTGTGCTCTGTTAGCACCAAACAAACCAAGAAAACCAAAACAACACTTAAAATTAAACTGGTACTGGCATCACAGTACAACGAAAGTAGGCCAAGACCCATAGACTAAACCTAAGTGGGGTGACTACCTTCTAAAGTAAATGCTGTAAGCAGTATTCAGGGTCTCCTAGTGCATTAGACAAAATGTCCATTATATAATAAGAAATTACTTGTCATTGCAAGAACCAGAAAAAGAAAAACCCACCCAACAACCACAACCTGAAACAGTCCATCAATTGATGCCAACATGGAGATGAATTCGAGACCTGCCAGACCATGACAAAGACCCAGTATTTGTATCCTTGCAATCTCAGAAAAGGAGACAATGGGCTGAAAGAGTATTTGAAGAAATAATAGCTAAAGTTTTCAAAATTTGGTGAAAGACACAAATCTATAGATCCAAGATGCTGAGCAAATCCCTAACAGTATAATCCCAAAGAAATTTATCCCAAGATACTTCATACTTCAACTTTTTTTTTTTTTAAAGATTTTATTTATTTATTTGACAGACAGATCACAAGTAGGAAGAGAGGCAGGCAGAGAGGGGGCAGGGAAGCAGGCTCCCTGCTGAGCAGAGAGCCCCATGCGGGGCTCGATCCCAGGATACCGGGATCACTACCCGAGCCGAAGGCAGCAGCCTTAACCCACTGAGCCACCCAGGCGCCCCTCAACTTTTGAAAACTAAAAAAAAAAAAAAAAAAAAAAAAAAAAACCAAAACAAAAAGACAAAAAAAACACAAAACAAAACAAAATATCAAACTTTTAAAGCAGCCATAAAGAAACAATGCATTACCTACATTACCTATAAGATGATACCAATTTGAATGATGGCCAGTTTCCCATCTGCAACCATGAAGGGACATGACCTTTTTTTCTTTTGTATTTTATATATAAATTATCACAAATAAGTTTAACTAAAAGTTTGAGATCAGTTATTCCCTGTCCTTTCAGATCAGGATCCAAACCAGTTTATTGAATACCTGCTAAGTGCCACATCTTCAAACACAAGCCGGGAGGGAAAGGAGGCTCCTACAGAAGTGACCTGCCCAAGGTCACCCAGCTGGGAGTTAGGGATTGTCCCCGTCAGGGATGACCCTGGGTCCTCCAGATTCCAGAGGTGGCTCTGCACCTGAGTGCTGCCCTAGGAGGAATACAGGTATGGAGTCTCAGGGGTCCATTCTCCCTCCCAGTTCCACACAGCATCAATAGTGACCCAGTTGATGTCCCCTCTCCTGGAGCCCATTTCCCCATCTGTGCAGTGAAGATGGGACTGGCTAGGTCTTCAGGGTGTTGCATTTGAGTCGTGCCAGTCCCAATCTTCACCTCTGGCACGTATCGGCCTTCGGGGGCTGTCTCAGCACCTGCTGGACTTCGGAAAAGACTCTGGGCTTGGTTCTGAGACCCACAATATTTTTCAGGTGCTGAAAGAAAAGAACTGTCGATTAGGAATTCTATATATAGTAAAACTACCCTCTAGGAATGAAAAAAAAATACATTTTCAGAAGGAAAGCTAAATGAATCTGTTGCTACAGACCTACCCTTAAAGATTAGCTAAAGGAAGTTCTTCAAACAGAAAGGAGATGATAAAAGAAGAAATCTTGGAATATCATGATGGAAGAAGGAATAACAAAAACAGAAATATGTAATATAGACTGTCCTTTCTCTCATGGATTTTACAAATTCCACTTGATGATTAAACCAAAAATTCTAATTTCATCTGATACCAAAGATAATGATATTAAAAAGCAACTAAGCAGAGTCCTAAATGGAAGTCAAGTTTCCACACTTCACAGAGAGTAGTAAAATGTTGGTATCAGCAGACTGTCACATATGAATATTATAGTATCTAGAGCAATCACTTCAAAAGTGAAATGCACTTAAAAGCAACAAAAATAAAGATGCAAATCTAAAATATGTTCAAGTGATCCACAGGAAGTCAAAGGTGGGTGGAAGGGACAAGAATCAGAAAATAGTAGGTTAGCACCTATGTCTTCTTGTTTTCTATCAATTACCCGAACCTATCAAGGATTGCCCTTAAAGCTAAATAGTCTAAATATATAAATAATGATAAATCTGTCCTTTGATTTAACAGTATCCAGATGAAAGACCTAACTGGTGAAAATCGAATTGTAAGGTTAATAGAAGATAATGTAGGAGAACATGCTTATTACTTAGAAGTGAAGGACTACTTAAATAAGATGTTAAAAGTACAAGCCATGTAACTATATAACTAAAAAACCAATGGATAGGAACACAGATATTAAGGGTTTCTGTCCAATGAAGAATGAAGTTAATTGATTGATGGCAGAAAGATATATATAATGTCTAAAAATGACAGGATACTCTGATTGAAAATGTATAGAAATGCCTTTGATAGGAAATGCCTTTGTTTGATAGGAAATCAAACAAAGATATGTGTACGAGGGATGCTCAAAATCATTAGTATTTACAGGAATATTAATTAAGACATCATCTTTCCCGGGGCGCCTGGGTGGCTCAGTGGGTTAAAGCCTCTGCATTTGGCTCAGGTCATGATCCCCAAGTCCTGGGATCGAGTCCCACATTGGGCTCTCTGCTCAGTGGGGAGTCTGCTTCTCCCACCCACCTCTGCCTGCCTCTCTGTCTACTTGTGATCTCTGTCTGTCAAATGAATAATAAAATCTTAAAAAAAAAAAAAGATATAATCTTTTCCAACTTAAGTAAATTTATTTACAAATTTTAAGTTTATTAAAAGACAAACTGCTTAAATATGGATTATTTATTAAAAAAATTTGCAGAGTGAATAAAGAAAACATGACCCAACTAAACAGAAGTGGCTGTGTTGATACCAAGTAGACTTCAGAGTAAAGAAAATTGCGAGAGAAGAAGATGGCATAATGACAAAAGAATCAATCTATCAGGAAGACATAATGGTTCTAAATATGTACCAAACAACAGAGCCTCAAAATACATGAATACATGAATCAGAAACTAACAGACCTGAAAGGAGAAATAAATCTATAATTATGGTGGTTCACTTTCATTGGTTTCCAACTATATCAACAAACTAAAGAATAAAAATTGTTTTTCAGCAGATGCAGAAAACGAATTTGACAAAATCACTTAATCATGGCAATGCTTTCTACAGGAACAGAGGGGAATTATCTAAAGTTGATAAAAAGCCTTCACAAAAAACCCACAGCTAACCTCATTCTTACTGATGAAAGGTTTAGTGTTCTCCTCAACTCCCCAGGAGTGGAAATAAAACAAGGATGTCTGCTCTTGCCATTCTTATTCAACGTAAAACTAGAACAAGTCAAGAATAAGAAATAAAAGGCATACAGATGAGGAAAAAAAAAAATCTTTCTTTACGGATGGCATGATCGTCTTTACCAAAATACCAAGGAATTTAAATCCCTGGGAACTATGAGGTCAGTAAGGTCTTAGGATTGATTTCTGTGCAAATTTCATATTCTGTTTTTTTAATATCCTGTTTCTATATACTATCACTGAACATATAGGTACTGAAATAGAAAAATATAGTATTTATAATCATGTTTATAAATGAAATACTTAGATATACAGTTAACAAAGTATAGTATTTATTGAAAAATCACAAAATTTTTAAGAACTCAAAGATCTAAATAAATGGGGAGTCCCATCTTATTTATTGGGTAGAAGATTTAACATAATAAGCATGCCAATTCTTCCTGCATTGATCTATAATTTTACTTTAGTTCCTATTGAAACTCCATCAAGTGTTTTGTGTAGACACACTTATTCTAAAGTTTATATGGAAAAGAACAGACCCTAGAATAGTTAAAGCAGCTTTTTTGTCTTGTAAATAAGAATAAAGTATGTGTGTGTGTGTGTGTGTGTGTGTGTGTGTGTGTGTGTAGAGAGAGAGAGTTACCCAGTATTGAGGCTTATTACATGGTTACCATGGACAAAGACTGTGATGTTGGTGGAAGGATCTGATCCACAGATCATTGGAACAAAATAGAAAACCCAGAAATAACCCATGCAAAGGTGCAAAATGAAGTAATAGAGAAAGGATAGCATTTTTTATTTTTAAAATGACAATAATTTAGAAATGGATTGCAGATTAATGCTTGTTAGGAATTAATGATGGAGGTGGGGACAACATGGATGATCTTTGTGGTGTTAGAATGATTCATTATCTCGATTATGGTGCATATATGAACTGATATGGGTGATAAAATTATATAAAACAATGTAAATACACACAGATGAGCACAAATGTGGAAATTTGAAGAAAATTGGATTGTATCAATGTCGATATGCTGGTCTTGATATTTATACTATAGTTTTGCAGTATATTGTCCTTAGAGAAAACTGGGCAAAGTGTAGGATCTTCTACATTTTTACATTTCTCAAAACTGCATGTGAGGGCACCTGGGTGGCTCAGTTGGTTAAGTGACTGCCTTCAGCTCAGGTCATGATTCCGGAGTCCCTGGATCGAGTCCTGCGTCGGGCTCCCTGCTCCGCAGGGAGTTTGCTTCTCCCTCTGACCCTCCCCTTCTCATTCTCTCTCTCTCTCTCTCTCATTCTCTCTCAAATAAATAAATAAAATCTTTAAAAATAATAATAATAAAAAAACTGCATGTGAATGTATGATTATCTCAATAAATATCTGAATCTCAAAAAATCAAAAAGGGGAAGAATAAGAAAAGAAATATAGAAAATATAGGTCAAATAAAAAGTCTAACAATGTAGATTTAATCCAAAGATATTAGTGACCATGTTAAATGTAAACAGAAAAAATACTTCAATAAGAAAACAAAGATTGTCATGCTAGATTTTAAAAACCTGTGGCTAAATGGAGATGCACATTAGAATATGAAAAATTGAAAGTAAAAAAATGATATATCATTAAAAGACAATATATTTTTAAAAACCTAATATACCATACACTACTATCCAATACAGATTTAGGTGAAAAGTGTTCTCAGAGCCAAAAAGGGAAATTTTATAAAATTTACCAGGAAGTTACAAAAATTTCAAATTAGTGTTAGATTCTTTCAAATTTACTCAAAAAAGCCAGAAATAATAAAGTTTATCTTGAAGAACAAAATGAGATGATTTCCTTTGTCAAGACTATAATGAAGACAGCGTGTCATTGGCCCAAGTATACACAGACAGATGAATGAAATAGACAGAGTTGAGAATCATGTAGATAACTTGATTCATAAGGATGGCATCCCTGTAGGGATGTTCCCTCTAGGGAAGGATGGACTTTTTAATAAATGGTACTGGGCTTACTGATGTCCATATAAAAACATACTTGGCACACACGGGGCATAAAAATATCAGTCCTGAATGGATTACAAGCTTAGATACATATAAGGCATATAATTTCTACTAGCTAATTGGAAAATCTCTTCAAGTCATTCAAGTTGTGTTGCTGCAGCTTAAATAATACTCTAAATAACAAATAGTAAAAGTTGCCAAGCATAGTATATGCAAAATCACCATAGAAAAAGGAATTCCAATTCTGTGCACTAACAACGTATAGAAGGATTTAACTTAAAATCATCTATATAAATTGATTGTAAAATCAAAATTCAGTAGACAAAAGGATTTTTCATAGAACTTGACAAACTAAAATATGAAAGAGGAAAAAGCCTAGACTAGCCAACACTGAAAAACAATGGGAGATGATTTACTTTAAAGATATCAAACTTATTATGAAACTATAACATTTTATAAATGTAATATTAGTACAGATATTAGAAAGTGACCCATCTATATCTAGAAATTTGCTATATAATGAGCAAAACACTAGAGCAGTGGAGAAAGATGAACTCTTCAATATACTGTACTGGGAGTTTTCATTATTCATATGGAAAAAAGTGAAACTATTTCACCTATACTAAAAACTTTATTCCAGATGTTTCAAATACATTAATGTAAAAAACAAAACTAAAAAAATTTTAGAAGGAAATATAGGAGAATAGTTTTATGACCTCACGATAGGGAAATATTTCTTAAACAAGACACAGAAAGGAAAAACCATAAAGGAAAAGATCCATAATTCACCTCTGCTTAAATTAAAAACATCTGTTCATCAAAGGTATCATTAAAAAAAGGACAAGAAATACCACAATCTGGGGAACGTATTTGCAAGCATAAAGCCAACAAATGATTTAGGTCCAGAAAAGATAATCACCTGTAAGTCAATACAAGAAACAACTCAATAGAAAATGTGGGCAAGACACAGATAAGTTTTTCTTACAAGAAGAAATATAGGTGATCAACAAATACATGAGTATATACCTCACTGGTAATATGAAATGCAAAATTAAAACCACAATGAAGTAGCATTTTCCATCCTTAGACTGGTAAACGTTAAGGCATTGGACAATATCATGTTTGTTAATCTCTTACATGCAACTTATGGATGTGTAAATTGGTGCAATCACTTTAGAAAACAATTTGGTATTGTCTTGTAAAGCTGCTTATCTATTGACTCATGGCCTAGGAATTGAGCTTCTATAAAACATTCTCAAAACTCTTGCACATTTTCACTGTTACAGCAGCATTAATTGTAGTATTCACAAACTGGACACAACACAAGTAATTCCTCTGAGGAGACTGGATAAGTTGCAATAGCATAGAGTAACTTATGGCAGTAAATGTTAGTGCACTATAGCTACCCATGTCAACATGAATTCAATTCCAGAACATAATGTTGGGTAAAAGACAGCAAATTATATGATAATACCAACTATATTAAGTACAGAAACATATTCACCAATATATTGCTTAAGATGCATACTATGTTGGAGAAATATCAAGTACGTCAAAGGGATGGTAAACACACAATTTGGTGTTTATTTTGGAATGATGAGGGAAATCTCATGGGAAGGAGAGCCCAGGGGCTTCACCAGCAAAATATCATTTGATTTCTTAAGCTGAGTAGTAGGTAATGGGTGTCCATTTAAAAAAATTTTTTTAAATTTTTAATTTACTTAACAGAGCGATCACAAGTAGGCAGAGAGGCAAGCAGAAGGAGAGGGGGAAGCAGGCTCCCCGCTGAGCAGAGAGCCCGATGTGGGGCTCCATCCCAGGACCCTGAGATCACGACCTGAGCCAAAGGCAGAGGCTTAACCCACTGAGCCATCCACGTGCCCCTGGGTGTTCATTTTTAATTGTTCATAATACATGTATACATTTTATATAGTATATATTACACATAGAAAGTGAATAAGTGAAGTGATTGGTAATTTTATATCTGAGCTGTGTAGTGAGGTAAAAGATTACGGTGTCACTTGCATCCATATCATTTCATCTTCCATTTGCTCTACAACTTGTCTGTTATAACATACTATGAAGAAAACTCTAGGTGTGGTAATGCCTCCTATGGTGACTTAATGATATTTATAGTCCAAGATCATATAAAGTACCATCTCAGATTCTATAGACCATTTATGGCATTTGATGTAGAACAATTATGGCATTGGATGACTTAAGAGTTGAAGATGGTGAAGGGGCTGGGACCACCATTCATCACTCCTCCCTGCTTTCCTGATAGATAGTGTTAACCATTCAAAGCCATTAATCTCAAATCCCTCATAGGGATTGGACACAGACTCAGATTTTTTCTTTAGGTAGCCATTGCCAATGGACCCAAGATAGCTCTCAAGTTGAAACTCACTTACCTTCATATTACTAGACAGCTGAGTCTGGTACATTATTATACTGTGTCATGTTCACTTGAAGGAAGGAGTAAGTTTGCTTTAGGTATTGTAAGTTCAGGACCAGAAAAAAAGAAGTTACAGGAAGGAAAAATCTGAAAGAAAGAAAAAACTTTTTATGTCAAAATGTAAACCATGAAATTGCATAAAAACATGTGTTTTTTGACAAATACATAAATGGATGCATCACCCATATAAAACATCAGGTTGCAACTTTTCTACCACCCCAGAACACTCCTTTGTACCACTTCAGTCAGTCTACCCACTTTTCTGATTTCTTTTCTTTTTCTTTTTTCTTTCTTTCTTTCTTCTTCTTCTTTTTTTTTAATAGAATAGCTTTATCTGTGGGAGAACTTCAGGTATATGGAATCATATAGGACATATTCCTTTTTTTGTTTTTTTGCTTTTTTTAAAAAATTAACATATAATGTATTACTTGCCCCAGGAGAACAGGTCTGTGAATCGTCAGGCTTACACACTTCACAGCACTCACCATAGCACATACCCTCCCCAATGTCCATAACCCAACCACCATCTCCATACCCTCCTCCTCTCAGCAACCCTCAGTTTGTTTTGCGAGATTAAGTCTCTTATGGTTTGTCTCTCTCCCGATCCCATCTTATTTCATTTTTTCCTCCCACACCCCCCAAGCCCTCCACTTTGCCTCTCAAATTCTTCATATCAGGGAGATTATATGATAATTGTTTTTCTCTGATTGACTTATTTCGCTCAGCATAATACTCTCTAATTCCATCCACATTGTCGCAAATGGCAAGATTTCATTTCTTTTCATGGCTTCATAATATTCCATTGTACATATATAACACCTTTTCTTTATCCATTCATCTGTTGATAGACATCTAGGTTCTTTCCATAGTTTGGCTATTGTGGACATTGCTGCTACAATATTCGGGTGCATGTGCCACTTCGAATCACTACATTTGTATTTTTAGGGTAAATATCCAATAGTGCGATTGCTGAGTCATAGGGTAGCTCTATTTTCAACTTTTTGAGAAACCTCTATGCTGTTTTCCAGAGTGGCTACACCAGCTTGCATTCCCACCAACAGTGTAGGAGGGTTCCCCTTTATCCACATCCTCACCAGCATCTGTCATTTCCTGACTAGTTAATTTTAACCATTCTGACTGGTGTGAGGTGATATCTCATTGTGGTTTTGATTTGTATTTCCCTGATGCTGAGTGATGTGGAGCACTTTTTCATGTGTCTGTTGGCCATCTGGATGTCTTCTTTGGAGAAATGTCTGTTCGTGTCCTCTGCCCATTTCTTGATTGGATTATTTGTTCTTTGGGTGTTGAGTTTGGTAAGTTTTTTTATGATTTTTGGATACTAGCCCTTTATCTGATATGTCGTTTGCAAATATCTTCTCCCATTCTGTCAGCTGTCTTTTAGTTTCGTTGACTGTTCCCTTTGCAGTGCAAAAGCTTTTGATCTTGATGAAGTCCCAATGGTTCATTTTTGCCCTTGCTTCCCTTGGCTTTGGTGATGTTTCTAGGAAGAAGTTGTTGCAGCTGAGGTTGAAGAGGTTGCTGCCTATGTTTTCCTCAAGGATTTTGATGGATTCCTGTCTCACATTGAGGTCTTTCATCCATTTTGAGTCTATTTTTGTGTATGGTGTAAGAAAATGGTCCAGTTTCATTTTTCTGCATGTGGCTGTCCAATTTTCCCAACATCATTTATTGAAGAGGCTGTCTTTTTTCCATTAGACATTCTTTCCTGCTTTGTCGAAGATTAGTTGACCATAGAGTTGAGGGTCTATTTCTGGGCTCTCTATTCTGTTCCATTGATCTATGTATCTGTTTTTGTATGAGTACCATACTGTCTTGATGATGACAGCTTTGTAATAGAGCTTGAAGTCTGGAATTGTGATGCCACCAACTTTGGCTTTCTTTTTCAACATTCCTCTGGCTATTCGAGGTCTTTTCTGGTTCCATGTAAATTTTAGGATTATTTGTTCCATTTCTTTGAAACAAAATTGATGGGGTTTTGATAGGGATTGCATTAAACATGTAGATTGCTTTAGGTAGTATAGACATTTTCACAATATTTGTTTTTCTAATCCATGAGCATGGAATATTTTTCCTTTTTTTTTTTTTTTTTTTTGTCTTCTTCAATTTCTTTCATAAGTACTTTATAGTTTCCTGAGTACAGATTCTTTGTCTCTTTGGTTAGGTGTATTCCTAGGTATCTTATGGTTTTGAGTGCAATTGTAAATGGGATTGACTCCTTAATTTCTCTTTCTTCTGTCTTGTTGTTGGTGTATAGAAATGCAACTGATTTCTATGCATTGATTTTGTATCCTGACACTTTACTGAATTCCTGTACAAGTTCTAGCAGATTTGGAGTGTAGTCTTTTGGGTTTTCCACATAAAGTGTCATATCTTCTGCAAAGAGTGATAGTTTGACTTCTTGTTTGCCAATTCAGATGCCTTTAATTTCCTTTTGTTGTCTGATTGCTGAGGCTAGGACATCTAGTACTATGTTGAATAGTAGTGGTAATAATGGACATCCCTGACCTTAGGGGAAAAGCTCTCAGTTTTTCTCCATTGAGAATGACATTTGCTGTGGGCTTTTCATAGGTGACTTTGATGATATTGAGATATGTATCCTCTATCCCTACACTTCGAAGAGTTTTGATTAAGAAAGGATGCTCTACTTTGTCAGATGCTTTTTTCAGCATCTACGGAGAGTATCATATAGTTCTTGTTCTTTCTTTTATTAATGTATTGTATCACATTGGTTGATTAGCGGATGTTGAGCCAAACTTGCAGCCCTGGAATAAATCCCACTTGGTCATGGTGAATAATCCTTTAATGTTCTGTTGGATCCTATTGGCTAGTATTTTGGTGAGAATATTTGCATCTGTGTTCATCAAGAATATTTGTCTTTAATTCTTTTTTGGTGGGGTCTTTGTCTGGTTTTGGGATCAAGGTAATGCTGGCCTCATAAAATGAGTTTGGAGGTTTTCCTTCCATTTCTATTTTTTGGAACAGTTTCAGGAGAATAGGTATTAATTCTTTTTTAAATGTTTGGTAGAATTCCCCTGGGAAGCTGTCTGGGCCTGGGCTCTTTTTTATTGGGAGATTTTTGATGACTGCTTCAATCTCTTTATTGGTTATGGGTCTGTTCAGGTTTTCTATTTCTTCCTGGTTCAGTTGTGGTAGTTTATATATCTCTAGGAATGCATCCATTTCTTCCAGATTGTCAAATTTGCTGGTGTATAGTTGCTCATTATATGTTCTTAGAATTGTTTGTATTTCTTTGGTGTTGGTTGTGATCTCTCCTCTTTCATTCATCATTTTATTTATTTGGGTCCTTTCTCTTTTCTTTTTGATCAGTTTGGCCAGGGGCTTATCAATCTTTTTAATTCTTTCAAAAAACAAGCTCCCAGTTTCGTTGATGTGTTCTACTGTTCTTTGGGTTTCTATTTCATTGATTTCTGCTCTGATCTTTATTATTTCTCTTCTTCTGCTGGGTTTAGGCTTTCTTTGTTGTTCTTTCTCCAGCTCCTTTAGGTGTAGGGTTAGGTTGTGTGCTTGAGACTTTTCTTGTTTCTTGAGAAAGGCTTATATGGCTATATACTGTCCTCTCAGGACTGCCTTTGCTATGTCCCGCAGATTTTGAACAGTTGTGTTTTCATTATCATTTATTTCCATGAATTTTTTCAATTCTTCTTTAATTTCCTGGTTGACCCCTTCATTCTTTAGTAGGATGCTCTTTAGCCTCCATATATTTGAGTTCTTTCCAACTTTCCTCTTGTGATTGAGTTCTAGCTTCAGAGCATTGTGGTCTGAAAATATGCGGCAAATGATCCCAGTCTTTTGTTACCAGTTGAGATCTGATTTGTCACTCCACAGTGATCTATTCTGGAGAATATTCCATGTGCACTAGAGAAGAATGTGTCTTCTGTTGTTTTGGGATGGAATGGTCTGAATATATCTGTGATGTCCATCTGGTCCAGTGTGTCATTTAAGGCCTTTATTTCCTTGTGGATCTTTTGCTTGGATAATCTGTCCATTTCAGTGAGGGGGGTGTTAAAGTCCCCTATGATTATTATATTATTGTTGATGTGTTTCTTTGATTTTGTTATTAACTGGCTTATATAATTGGCTGCTCCCATGTTAGGGGCATAGATATTTAAAATTGTTAGATCTTCTTGTTGGACAGACCCTTTGAGTATAATATAGTGTATTTCCTTGTCTCTTATTGTAGTCTTTGGCTTAAAATCTAATTTATTTGATATAAGGATTGCCACCCCAGCTTTCTTTTGATGTCCATTAGCATGGTAAATTGTTTTCCACCCCTTCACTTTAAATCTGGAGACGTCTTTGGGTCTAAAATGAGTTTCTTGTAGACCGCATATTGATGGGTTTTGTTTTTTTTTACCCATTCTGATATCCTGTGTCTTTTGATTGGGGCATTTAGCCCATTTACATTCAGGGTAACTATTGAGAGATGAATTTAGTGCCATTGTATTGCCTATAAGGTGACTGTTACTGTATATTGTCTCTGTTCCTTTCTGGTCTACTACTTTTAGGCTCTCTCTTTGCTTAGAGGACCCCTTTCAATGTTTTCTGTAGAGCTGGTTTGGTGTTTATAAATTCTTTTAGTTTTTGTTTGTCCTGGAAGCTTTTTATCTCTCCTATTTTCAGTGATAGCCTAGCTGGATACAGTATTCTTGGTTGCATATTTTTCTCGTTTAGTACTCTGACTATATCATGCCAGTTCTCTCTGGCCTGCCAGGTCTCTGTGGATAAGTCTGTTGCCAATCTAACCTTTTTACCATTGTATGTTACAGACTTCTTGTCCTGGGCTGCTTTCAGGATTTTCTCTTTGTCACTAAGACTTGTAAATTTTACTATTAGATGATGCAGTGTGGACCTATTCTTACTGATTTTGAGGGGGGTTCTCTGCGCCTCCTGGATTTTGATGCTTGTTCCCTTTGCCATATTAGGGAAATTCTCTACAATAATTCTCTCCAATATACCTTCTGCTCCCCTCTCTCTTTCTTCTTCTTCTGGAATCCCAGTTATTCTAATGTTGTTTCATCTTATGGTACCACTTATCTCTCGAATTCTCCCCTTGTGGTCCCATACTTGTTTGTCTCTCTTTTGCTCAGCTTCTTTATTCTCTGTCATTTGGTCTTCTATATCACTAATTCTCTCTTCTGCCTCATTTATCCTAGCAGTAAGAGCCTCCATTTTTTATTGCACCTCATTAATAGTTTTTTTTTTTTTTATTTCAACTTGGTTAGATTTTAGTTCTTTTATTTCTCCAGAAAGGGCTTTTATTTCTCCAGACAGGGTTTCTCTAATATCTTCCATGCCTTTTTCAAGCCCAGCTAGCACCTTGAGAATTGTCAATCTGAACTCTAGATCTGACATATTACTAATGTCCATATTGATTAGGTCCCTGGCCTTTGGTACTGCCTCTTGTTCTTTTTTTTGGGGAGGGGGCAATTTTTCTGCCTTGTCATTTTATCCAGATAATAATATATGATGGAGTGAATAAAATACTAAAAGGATGGCCAAGACCCCAGTAAAATGTGCTTTAACCAAATCAGAAGAGACCCCAAATCATGGAGGGAAGAAAGGAGGTAAAAAGAAGTTCAGAAAAGAAAAAAAAAATTAAAAAAAGAAAAAAAGAAAAAAACTTAAAAAATAAAAAAATAAAGGAAAAATATAAAAAAGAAAAAATATGCATATATTAGACTGGTGAATAGAACAGAGTCACTCACTTAATTTTGGGAATATTTTCATCTCTTAGAGGAAACTACCTCCCCAAATTTTAAAGAATGAAAAACATATATAAGGGTAAACACAATGAAGGGACGGAATATGACTACAAAGATGAAAATTTAAAAAAAATTTTCTAAAAAAGGAGTTAAGATAGTTGGTTGGGAGAATAAAGAAAAAGAAAGTGGAGAGAATTTGCTCAGACTGGAGACTAGAACAAAGCTCTGTGCTAGATTTAGGGTACATTTTTATCTATTAGAAGAAGTTGTATCCCAAATTTTTTTAGAAGAAAAAATCCTATGTGTATACAAAAAATAAAGTTAGATACAATGAAGGGTAAAATATGACTATAATAATGAAGGTTCAAAAAAGATTTTTTTGAAAGGCATTGTTAAGATAAACTAGTTAAAAAATGTTAAAAGAGGAAAGGGTAAAAGTTAAAAAAAATTAGCAGAAGAAAAAAATGAAATTAAAAAAAATTAATTAACTTTGCAAGACTAAAGAATTATGGGGAGAAAGCCATGAATTCCATGTTTTGCTTTCTCCTCCTCTGGAATTCAGCTGTTCTCCTTGGTAAGTGAACTTGGCTGGATTTCTTGCTGATCTTCTGGGGGAGGGGCCTGTCATAGTGATTCTCAAGTGTCTTTGACCGAGGTGGAATTGTACTGCCCTTACCAGAGGCCAGGCTAAGTAATTCGCTCACGTTCACCTTCCGGAGCTTTTTTTCCCTGAACACTTTCCATAGAGTTCCGGAGGATGGGAATGAAAATGGCGGCCGCCCAGTCTCCGGCCCAGAGGAGCCGAGAGCTCGGGGTCCCGCTCCTCAGTGTGCCCTCAGAGAAAAGCAACGAACCACCCCTGTCTCCCTGGCCTCTGGTCGCGCTTGGAGAAAAGTGCTCAATCGATCGCGCTTGGAGAAAAGCTCTCGGTCGCTTCCATCTCCCTGGACTCCAGCCCTATGCTTGGAGAAAAGTGCTCAGTCACTCTGTCTCCCTGGCTTCCGGCCATGCTCCGACCTCACCCAGCCTTCGACCGGTTCAAGGTAACCCCGAGCTGAGAGCTCACTCCTCGGCTCCGTCTCTGTAGTTGGCTTCCGTGCTCTGATACCTGTGAGCTCTGTGACACTCAGACACCCCCAATCCTTCTGTGACCCTGCGGGACGTGGGGCAACGCTGACCCCGCGTGGGCTTCACCCCGGTTTAGCCTCTGGAGCGATGTTCCTCAGTGGAGCAGTCTTTTAAAAGTCCTGATTTTGTGCTCTGTTGCTCCGCCGCTTGCCGGGAGCTGGCCCCTCCCCCCGCGGTCTATCTTCCCATGGCTTTGGATTCACTTCTCCACCAGTCCTACCTTTCAGAAAGTGGTCGATTTTCTGTTTCTAGAATTGCTGCTCTTCTTCTCTTCGATCTCCTGTTGGATTTGTAGGTGTTCACAATGGTTTGATAAGCTATCTAGCTGATCTCCTGCTACCTGATGCAGTCTCAGCCTGTTACTTCTCTGCCATCTTGACTCCTCCCCTGTATATTCATGGATTTCATTTACTAATATTTTGTGAAGGACATTTGTATCTATTTATTAAGAATGAAGGATATTGGTCTATAGGTTTCTTGCAGTGTCTTGAAGTTTTCATATAAGGCTTCATTCAGGATGGCCTAAGCAAGTTATGAAGTGTTTTATTCTTTTCTGAAGGAGTTTGTATAAGATTACTATTATTGTGTCCTCAGATGTTTGATAGACTTCACCAGTGAATCCATGAAGATCTTTCTATTCCCTTTCTGTTGTTGATTATTTCAGAGATTTTTTTTCCTTCCCTTTCCACCCTGTCTGACAACTCCAGATTCTGAGCTTCTCATGCTAACAAATTTATGGCTTTTTACGTGAGTTCTAGCCTCTCCATGCCAAATGAGTGGGAGACAACTTAAGTGAAAAGCCATATACAGGTAAACTTTACCTTCTGTACTTGTCTTTGAGTTTCCAATCCTCTCCCATCACTTTTATCTGTTTTAGGTCACCCTTCAGTGCCTCCAAGTAGTGTTTTTAATATTTATATATTTTTGAGAGTTTGCAGTTATCTGGGAAAAATTTAGTCCATTATAAACTATTACCCTTTTGAAAGTCAAATCAATGTGTATCATAAGAATCTAACTCCTAAAGCTGACTTATCATTAAGAGTAGCTTTTTTCATAAATCAGTGAGTAACTCAATCTGGAATTTTCAAACCTGTCACATGGTTATTTAGCACATAGTGCTAATAGAAATGAGTTTCAGATTAGATGAAAACTGGACTGGATATACTATATATTTATCACTTTGAATTGTGTCTGAAGGTCTGAATATTCCATTCTTACAATCAGCAAAGTATTTTAAGTACTTGTCAGAGCATTTAACCTTAACCTCACTGTCACTGAAAGTTATGAAAAATTTTACTAAGAAGTTGTGTTTATGTATTTTCAAAAATGGTATGCAGTCCACGCATACCCCCATGGGTCATCTGAAAGTAAACTGGGGACAGTATACTGTCTGAGTACAAGTTAGGGGATTATGTTGCCCAGGTTCAAATATGAACTTTGCTGCTTTCTGTCTAGGTAATCTGGGACAAAATACTTAAACTTTTGTACTTCAGTTACCTATTTCACAAAATAAAGAAGAGGATAATAATCCTCAGAGTTATATTCAATGTGTAGTGCATGATAAGTGCTGAGGAAGTTTCTGGCACATAGAAATTATTTAAAATGTTACCTATTATAACCAGAGACCTCAATTCCTGAACCCAATAATGGTCTTGTTTCATAGACCTGCTTTCCATTATGCTATCACTTTGCAGTAAGGCTCACTAAAGAAAGTCTTATAAACTTCTTATGAGCAGGTAGTGACATTATCTCCATTTTATAGATGAAGAAACAGATGCTTAGAGAGGTTTGTAGTTTGTCCAGGACTGTTTTATCAGTAATAAGCCCTCATACCCAGACCTGCATACCCAGACCTGTTAACCACTCAGCCGTGTTTTATTTGGCCTGATCAACCTCAAGCATGAGCGAGCATAGACTGGCTTGTTATGCAACTGCAAGTAATCGTTATACTCCATTTTTGTGGTTCACATTTATGTCCTTATGACTTTGGGAGATGTGCTTAGCTCTTCTGCTCAGGGTTAAAACACATTTAATGGGGTTTTGGTGAGTTAATGTTAGCATAAACTCACTTTGACAGGTAGAAAATAGAGTCATTACTATTTTATCATTGTCATTATTGTCCCTGATAATTAATAACTATAGTGACTGTGACACTGGTAGAAACCTATGACTGGAAAGTCCCATGAGAGGACAATTAATTTTCCTCTTCATTCAGGTGGAGTTTATCAAACTTCTCCCAGTTTGATAAGAATGTCTCCTGTCTTAAGCATCCACAAGGTCAGAGTGACCCACTGCCTTGGTTTGCCCAGGAGTTACAAGTTTCTCCAGATGAGATTTTCATTGCTAAACCTGGAGGAAGTCCTAGGCAAACTGAAACAAGTTGGTGGCCCGACAGATGAACCCTAACCTATTCTGATTAGATTTTGCTTTCTCTACTGGGTGGAGACAGACAGCTGGTTACCATATTAAAAAATAACAACCTGGGGCACCTGGGTGGCTCAGTGGGTTAAGCCGTTGCCTTCGGCTCGGGTCATGGTCTCAGTGTCCTGGGATCAAGTTCCGCATCAGGCTTTCTGATCAGCGGGGAGCCTGCTTCCCTCTCTCTCTCTCTCTCTGCCTGCCTCTCTGCCTATCTGTGATTTCTCTCTGTCAGATAAATAAATAAAATCTTTAAAAAAAAAAAAAAACAACCCTTGGGGCGGCTTGGGTGGATCAGTCAGTTAAGCATCCAACTCTTGATTTTGGCTCAGGTCATGATCTCAGGGTTGTTGAATGGAGTCCTGCATCGTGCCCTGTGCTGGGTGTAGAGTCTGCTTAAGATTTTCTCTCCCTTTCCCTCTGCCCCTCCCTAGCTCTGTCTCTGTCTCAAACAAACAAACAAACAAACAAAGAAAGCAACCCTTCATTTATCTGAAGACTGTTACCATATCATTTTTCTCACTCTTCCCCTCTTTGGCCAACAGACAGGTTTATACCAAGGACTCACTTCACCTGGAGTCTCGTATTCACTTCTCTGAGTGATGTAAAAGAAATAGCGTGCAAAATCTCTGCCCTGGGGGAACTAAATAAGGTGGTTCCAGTTTCTTTTACCTCTGCCCATAGGCCTTTTCTTCCACCCCTTTAATTAACTGTATTGGTTTGCTTTGAAAGTTGTACAAATTGACCATGCCTCTTGTGATTGGTGGAAACCAGAAATGTGCACAATACTCAACTTCTAGGTGACTGTTCCTTGTTGCATAGACTAGGATCCCATAGGAGCTGGGAAGGCGCTACTTCTACTTTCATATTCATGTGTCATCTCTGCTTTGAAACCATTTTAAATCATCACCACACCATAGCAGATTCTGGCTTGCCTGGAAGCTCTTTATGCTACTGTCAGTGGAGGTGATCAGAGGCTAAGACTGAATTTTCCATCACAAGAAGCAGGATTGTCCATCAACTACTCTGCTTTGTATTAATCTTCGTGGTCTGAAATGCAAAAATTATACTTGAGCTGGTGTTTACAAATAGATTTCACAATAAAAATGAACTGCATATCTTCCATGATTCTAACCAACTCTCTCCAATATGCCATCTGCCTTTTATTAAATTGCATTTGGACTACTTTCTCTAGAAAAAAAAAAAAATCACCCCTTGCCAATTACCCTCCTACACATATCAGTGGAGGAATTCAAGCTCATGTCATAATGACCTTATTTCTTGATTTGAATCTTTTCACCATTTAAACAAAATATTTCTTTAAGACAGGTGTTAAGAAATATCTGGAGAGGGGCGCCTGGGTGGCTCAGTGGGTTAAAGCCTCTGCCTTCGGCTCAGGTCATGATCCCAGGATCCTGGGATCCAGCCCCACATCGGGCTCTCTGCTCAGCGGGGAGCCTGCTTCCTCCTCTCTCTCTGCCTGCCTCTCTGCCTGCTTGTGATCTCTGCCTGTCAAATAAACAAATAAAAAAATCTTAAAAAAAAAAAAAAGAAAGAAATATCTGGAGAACCCTAATAGCTTAACAAAGAAATGAGCTCACTTTGTGCTTCTTTCTAAGGCTATGGAAATACTTAACCATTTAGCATTTTGTTTTTGAAAGACAACATCATTTATGGTCTAGACACCACAAACAGCTGTTCAAATTCAATTCAAATGGGCCCTGTTTCTGCCATATATGTAAATATATATATATGTGTGTGTGTGTGTGTGTATAATTTTTTTTAAGTGCATCTGGCTAAAACTCTGAGTAATCTTGGCTTGAGTCCTTAAACAGGGATTAGAAATTGCCAATTGTTGGTTTTCCTTTCTTTTAAGGTATATACTAGTGAGAAATTTTCTATAAAAGTTCGGTTATTTGCTTTAAGCCAAAAATTTTCAATTGTTTTTTGCTTATCTGGCAGCCAGTCCACATGTCAATATTCAGGGAAAATTAATAAGTGAGTTAAATGGAAGCTTACCTTGAAATATAATCTCTTTTAAAAAATAAAGATTTTGATTTCTCTTCTCCCTGTTGACCACATTATGTATGGCCACATCAGAAACTCTAGCTGCTTTCATGTTTGAGGAAACTGGGTCATTTGAACTATAAATTTTACATAAACACCTTTTTTCTGTTCCCATTCATACATATTTGTGTAAATTTCATTAGGCTTGTCAATACTATTAAAGTCTAAAAGTTCTTCTGAGCTGTGCATCACTAGTTAATTCATTAAAGGAATAGTAAAAATTTCGATGTGTTTCTTTACCATGTAACCATGAACGTTGGAGGATATTACATTTGACAACTATTTTTAGACGAATTTACATTTGCTTCCAAAGCATTAGGGACTGTAAGATTATACATGTATTTGATATACTGGGATATAACTGCCACCTATTCTCTAAGTCTAAGAGACAAGAGAAGCAGCGTATTGCTTTATAACACTTGCGCATGTTTTGTTTTGAAATAGCTGTTTTTACCTAGAAAACCGAGCCATTTTGTATCTTCCATGCATCGAGGGGAAACTAGCTACCTCTGATGTCATTAGACAGGTTTCTCGCATGCTTTTTACTCTTCATCGTGGGGAGGCAAGTAATTAATTCTAACTATTGTGATTAGTTTCACACATTTGCCCTAATACTCCCCTTTTTGTTTTGAAATGTCAAAACTTACAGTGAAATGTACCCTTTACATTGTATTGTTCTGAGTTTTGATGAATGCATCCAGTAATGTAACCACCACCATGATAAAAATATAGACCAGTTCCGTTACCCTGTCATTTCTTTTAAAAGTGTGAACTGAAAGAAGTTTAGTGCCTCATACATTCATTTCAGATGTACTTGTGCTGACTGGGTTAGGTATAAACAAGGACAAAGAAACACAGAGGATTAATCTATTCATTTTCTTACTATACTAACCATGTGGTTGTAATGATATGTAATCATGCTTACAAATCTCTGTGTGACCCACACTGTGTGAAACACTTGATAAGCATATTGCATTCAATCTTATTCAGAATCCAAGAGCTATCACATATTTTTCTGTATGTGACACAGAATACAGGGAGACTGAATAACATTCCCTCCATACTATGGCCAGAAGGTGGTGGAGGTGGTGTGGCCACCCATGTGCTTAGTAAGCATGTGTTCTCAACCCAGGGTGTTCTCTTCCTGATTTTCAACAGTACCAGTGGCATTTAAAGGACCTGATTTCTCCTTGCTGTTTCTGATCTATCTTCATGAACAATTGATAAAATACTGAATTATACTGAAATTAATACTCATTCATCGATTTAGCCTCTATTTTTTGGATGCTTACAATATGGTAAGCATGGAGGATATAGCAGTGAGTAAAAGATAAAAATCTCTGCCCACTTGGAACTTTATTCTAGATAAACAAAATGAGTACAGTATCTGGAACGTATGTGGGATAAATACGACTACGGAGAAAGAAGAATGGAGAAGGGGGAGAAAGAATATTGTGGAGATGGGTCCATTTTTATCACGTTCATCAAGCCTTTATCAGAGTAAATACTTGGAGGAAGACAGGGGTAGTAAACCATTTGGACATTTTGGCAAGGAAATTTCAGATAGTGGGATTGGCAAGTGTAAAGGCCCGGAGTCATGTTTGTGTTTGACTTGCCTCAAGAACAGAATGTGGGGTATTTAAAGAGGGGGGTTTTTATCACAATTGCTCTGGCTGTCCTTCTGAAAACTGATTAAAATGGGATGGTGTGGGAGCAGGCCAACCAGTTAGAAGGCTTTTGCACCTGGTGAGAGACAGTGATGACTCAGATGAGGTGTTGGCGGGGGAAGTGGTGAGAAGTGTCAGGATTTGGGATATGTATTGAAAGTAGAATCCTGCTGATGGATTAGATGTGCAATAAATCAAGAAATTAAGGATGAATCCAAGGGTTTTGGTCTAAGTCAAATTCAACAGATTGTGTGAGTTTGAATTCTAGGAAGAAGGCGCAGCTCATGTTTTAGAAACACCTAAACAGAATGAAAATTTTGAAATTCTATTTTATTGGCATGGTTTTAAAATATTTAAAATTTTAAACAGTCCTCATAACTAACACAAACCTACAGTAAACATGTCATTTGACATCATCTTTCTGGGTGTTATGGATAGACCTATCTAAAAAAGTTCTTTCCATTTAAGTAGCTTAGATTATAAGCTGAAAACAAACCTTTCGATCCTTGAAATTTTACCTCTAGACTCCTGAACACGAAACATGTTTTTCTTGGTCAAGTCTGACTACTTATTCAGTGGTTTAATTTCTCAAATTTATGGAGTTTTTTATATCTGAAACCATGAATAGTTTATACTTTTGACTTTATAAGCACTTGGAAATGATAATACATATGCTTGACACTCTGGTTTGAAATCAAATTAAATAATGGAATTGGGTCATTTAATGTTTAAGGTAATAAGATCTTTTATATCTGGACTCTATCTCAACGTATCAGTGTCCTTCTCCTGCTTTGGAATTACCTCCATAGTGTGCTGCTGACCTCTCTTACCTCCGTGACTCCTCCAAGTTGCCCAGTGATTCTCTAAAATCTTCCTAAAACCCTCACTCCCATTCCCTCCCCTTCCTTTAAGAACCAAGATTCAAGTCCAGACTCATTTGTTTGGTATTCATGATTCTGAATTTTTTTCTTCAAAATTAAAAAAAAAAATCTAGTCGGTGGATTATTTTGATTCATCTATTTTCTCTATCCCACTTACTTTCTCTACTTTCTAATACTTTCCATCTGCTCTAGTCACGACAAGCTCACTCTAGCCTGATACACAAATACACACATACCCCATGGCTCTTGCCTTTCCCATGGCCTGTGTACTCTAAGCTATTCAACTAATGTGTACTTGTTTATTCAGTCAACAGATACTTATTAAACACTCACCAGGTGCACAGAGCAATATGAGCTTCTACATGACATGTGTGTCTCTTGGCAGGTTTTGTTGCTGGAACAGTTCTCACCGAGTCCTCTGTCCCATAGCGATTCCCTCAGTAATGCCACTTCCCTTCAGGCTGAATGATTCTGTGGTTAGGGAACCGCATCTGTGGTACCTATGAAATTTATTATAGTCATTTACAGCCACCTACCCTTGGGAATGTAAAGCCAGGTCTTTGTTAGCTAGGTCGAATAACAATGAAAATTTAGTAGCTAGCAGTTATCAAATACGGACTGTGTACCGAGCCTTATTCTAATTAGTTTACATATGTTAGCCTGGTGAATGCTCATGACATAATACATTAGCCCCAATACAGTGATGAAGCATTGAAAAAGCTATTATAAAACTATAACCTCCAAACTCTTAGTGTAGACCACTGGGGGAGTCTACTTGCTTAACCTAGTGTATAGCTGGATGCCATGGGGACTGACAGGTTTATAGGCATTATGGCTCTAGTGATCTTAGCTCTCTTCTGTCATCCAGAAGTTTCATCAGCAGGCCTTCAATATCTCAGTTACATCCGATAAAACTCTTGAAAGACCAGCAATGGAGTAGTAAACCTCCAGAGACTTCTCTTCAGTTGTAATCAGTGCATCAATTAAGCCTTTGTGGAATTAATCTTTTAGCTAGTAAAGATTTTCTTAGTGCTCTGTATCAGGGTTCTCTAGAGAACTATACATATCTACACACACACACACTTGTGTATATACACACATATACACTTGTGTGTACACACACACATATATATACTTGTGTATATATATAAACACACATACACTTGTGTGTATACACACATGCATACATACATACATATGTATATGGAGACTTCTTATAGGAGTTGGCTTATGTGGTTATGGAGGCTGAGTAGGCCTTCCGTCTTGCTGTCTGCAAGCTGGGGAACCAGGACAGACCATCGTATTATTCAGTCCAAATACGAAGGCCCTGGAACTAGAGGCCTGTCCAAGGGCCTGAGAAGACGGCTGTCCCAGTTTCGGCAGAGAGCAAATTCTCTCTTTCTCTGCCTTTTCGTTTCATTCAGGCTCTCAGGGGATGGCACGTGTGCCCCTGCATTGGTGAAGGGGCTCATCCTCCCTCAGGCCAGTGCCTGAAATGCTAATCTCTTCCAGAAACACCCTCACAGACACACCCAGAAATGGCGTACTACCTATCTGGGTGTCCCCTCCCCCAGCCAAGCTGACACATAAAATTCATCACAAGTCCATCCCTTGTGACGTTGGCACCTGTATCCACTTCCTTAAACCACACTTAATCTCTAAGAAAGACCAAAAGGGGGTTGCAGTTCCACTTAATATAATCCAACTATCCTGTGCGCAACCCAAAACACAGTCATTCCTTCCTCAGAAGAGGAAGTACAGTCCCTGAATGAGGTTTACTCCTTTCCTGAACTTCAGGGTCCATTTTTCTGTACGTTTGGAACACCTTCTTTTCCAGCTTCCGCATCTCTCCAGTTCCCGGTGACAGCTAGTAATCCTAACCACAAGTCTCTGATGAGAGTTGCACGTTCTTGTCCCACAGAACCGTGTTTCTTCTGGGTATCTTCTAGACGCAGATCGGGGTTGCAGGATTCCCGATGCGGGGAGAGATACGAATAACCTAAGGAAATGATGCTTTACAGCGTACCCGTCAGGTTCTTAGTTGTAAACAAGGGGATATTGGTGAGCTCACCAAGTCATGGGAAGGGCTGCCAAGCCCTTCATGAGTAGGTGGCGGCTCTCGCTCCCTCGGATCCCCAGAAGTGACAGTTGGCAGCGCAGCTGCTTCTGCAGCAGGAATTTGAGCTTTCTTCCAGTCTGCTACTATAGGCATTGCCAGGGAGAGGGAATGTGAACTCCCCAGACCTTTGCTTCCCTGTGCCCCAGTTCCGGAATCTAAGTCGGCTGCTTTGATTGGCAGAGTCAAGGTTACATACTTTACCCTGGGGGCAAGGGAGGAGGAGGCTGGGGAAGTAAGTATCCAACAGATTCAGCTCCTTTTGCTCTTGGATCTCAGCCAAGGCTGAAGAAGCGGGGCATTCATTCCCCAAACATATAAAAGAGTTCAGATTCATCTATTTTACGTGACAGATGTCCACTACAGACAGTAAAAAGACAGAAAAAAGAAATCCCAGATACAACATCTCCTTTGTTTGGGATCATCTGTTTAAGTGAAAGCAGCCAGCCCATAAACCTTGATATCCTCTGCAGTTATCACTGAGCTAGAACACCGCCCACCATATCCAAATGTAGAACGTGAGAAGTGGCCAGTCTGTTACCTGTGGGAAGTCACACACTCACAGGATAGCAGACCCAAGTCTCTTAACTCAAGTCTCTGTTTAAAAATCTGTGGTCTTTCCATTGTACTCTTTTGAGAGGGTTCTTTCTTCTATAGACAGGTGGGTATGGTATAGATATGGCCACTAATAATCTAGCAGTTTTGAACATCTACAAAGGGCTAGTAATTTCATTGAAATCATTTAATTTTGCCAATAACCTTTACAGATATCATTAGGCTCATTTATAGGATTTTGGGAAAACAGAATCAGTAGTAAATAAATCACTTATGGGCACAGAGCAAGTGAAAGATGCAGAATATAATTTTATGCTTCTGTGTTTTTAAAAATTAAAACTTTTACAACTTTTTCCATCTGATCAATTATACTTATATCTTGAGGTGTTCTTTCATCTTTAAAAAAAATGTGTCATAATTCTCAAAATTTTTTTCCCAAACATTTTAACATGTGGTTGTATATGAAATTTGAAAAATATTCTGGAATAAAAATAATCTCTACTCTTGTCTAATGGTATAAGTTTGTTATTGGATACACATTTAATTGCAAAAAGAATAAATGCATGAAATAAAAAAACACAAATATATAAAGTAGAGAGTAAAAATTCCTGCTCTCTCTAGAGCTGACATAAAATCATTCGAGGGACTATTAGATTTATTTAATAATATGTCTATAAAGGCCCTATTTCTTGATATGTCAGCTTTAGGTATTAAATCTCTTTATAAAATAGGAAGAATTTAGCTAGTTCCTACCTTTCCCTCTTCACCATGTTTTTGTTCTATTTGCTGTACTGAATAGTCTATTTTTTTTTAAGATTTTATTTATTTATTTGACAGACAGAGATCACAAGTAGGCAGAGAGGCAGGCAGAGAGAGATGGAGGAAGCAGGCTCCCTGCTGAGCAGAGAGCCCGATGGGGGCTGGATCCCAGGACCCTGAGATCATGACCTGAGCCGAAGGCAGAGGCTTTAACCCACTGAGCCACCCAGGCACCCCCTGAATAGTCTAAATTTCCTTTATAACTTAACATAATAATCTGAAACTTCTACTTCTTAATCTTTTAACTTCAATTTGTTCATTCTCTTCCTTATATTTTATCCTGCCTTTCCAGATTTTTATGTCTCTTAGCTGTATTTTTTTACATTGCTAAAGTTTACAAATGTGCATTCTGCTCTGATTTATTTATTTATTCCTTTATTTACTCTCATTTATTTAACTAATCCCTACTCCCAAGGTGGGGCTCGAACTCATGGCCCAAGATCAAAAGTCACAGGCTCCCCCAGCTGAGCTAGCCAGGCACCCTGCTGGCTGTATTATTTAGTGTTCTGTGCCTTGACAGTAGGTTTATTTTTAAAATTGAAGAACAGTAAATATTTGTTATTGTTATTAGTAGACTATAAAGAAAGGAATGAATTGTTACAGAACTTGTTCTGCTCAAAGGAGAACCAAAGTCAGTGTTAAATGCATCCTCTCCTACTTCACCAAATGCTCAAAATCATTTCACAGTTAAGTTTCCCTTGGATATGCACCATGATTTTCTTGTTTTTAGCTGGGGTTTCCCTCCCCACACACACTCTTGTGGAGCCTCTAATTATTTTTTCTGTTTTAAGAAGCAACTAGTTTCAGATCATTACCACTTCTACATATTAGTTATGTCAATGAATTGACTTTCCTTCTGAAAAACCTGCCTTTGGCTTTATCTGACTTGCTGTGAGAGAGAAAACAGTAAGATAGAGCAGCTCCCCACCGTAAATATCAAACGGAGAGGAATTTTACCCCTGGGGATGACATTGCACTCCCCTGGGGATGACAGGATTTCTGTAGTAAACTCATCTCTGGTTTAGAGCTCATGCCAACAGTCCTGTTTCTGCAGGCGGGGCAGAGAGGTGGGAGCAGGGGTGATCCGGCCCAGCTGTTTCTAGACTGCCCTGTTATCAGTAGGTTGATTCCTGCCTCCCGTTCCTGCTTTCTAAATCAGCCACGTTTGCACTAACAGTCAAGAGGAAAGCTCCCCACATCGGTTTGCTCTTTTCGTGGACTTCGGCTTCTTCCACTCTGGCTGACTGGAAATAAGATTCCCATATGTTATCTCTCCTGGTAATTTGTGATTTCTCTGGTATGCCAATGTGATTGCCGCCCTCTCTCAGCACTGTGATGAATATATTCTCTTTTATACGTCTTTACTGACATTTCACTGGGATTTTTTTAAAATTTAATTTAATTTTATTTCAGTGTTCCAAAATTCATTGTTTATGCACCACACCCAGTGCTCCATGCAATACGTGCTCTCCTTAATACCCACTACCAGGCTCATCCAACCTTCCATCCCCCTCCCCTCCAAAACCTTCAGTTTGTTTCTCAGAGTGCACAGTTTCTCATGGTTTGTCTCCCCCTCTGATTCCCCTCACTCATTTCTCTTCTCCATCTCCCAGTGTCTTCCATGTTATTCCATATGCTCCACAAGTAAGTGAAACCATATGATAATTGACTCTCTGCTTGACTCATTTCACTCAGCGTAATTTCTTCCAGTCATGTCCATGTTGATAGAAAAATTGGGTATTCATCCTTTCTGATGGAGGCATAATATTCCATTGTATATATGGACCATACCTTCTTTATCCACTCATCCTTCGAAGGGCATCTTGGTTCTTTCCACAGTTTGGCGACTGTGGCCATTGCTGCTATGAACATTGGGGTACAGATGGCCCTTCTTTTCACTACATCAGTATCTTTGGGGTAAATACCCAGTAGTGCAATTGCAGGGTCATAGGGAAGCTCTATTTTTAATTTCTTGAGGAATCTCCACACTGTTTTCCAAAGTGGCTGCACCAACTTACATTTCCACCAACAGTGTAAGAGGGTTCCCCTTTCCCCACATCCTCTCCAACACTTGTTGTTTACCGTCTTGTTAATTTTGGCCATTCTAACTGGTGTAAGGTGGTATCTCAATGTGGTTTTGATTTGAATCTCCCTGATGGCTAATGATGATGAACATTTTTCATGTGTCTGCTAGCCATTTGTATGTCTTCTTTGGAGAAACGTCTGTTTATGTCTTCTGCCCATTTTTTGACACAATTGTTTTTTGAGTGTTGAGTTTGAGGAGTTCTTTATAGATCTTGGATATCAGCCCTTTGTCTGTAGTGTCATTTGCAAATATCTTCTCCCATTCTGTGGGTTGCCTCTTTGTTTTGTTGACTGTTTCCTTTGCTGTGCAGAAGCTTTTGATCTTGATGAAGTCCCAAAAGTTCATTTTCACTTTTGTTTCCTTTAGAGAAACAAATGGAGACATATCTTGCCTTTGGAGACATATCTTGAAAGAAGTTGCTGTGGCCGATGTCAAAGAGGTTACTGCCTATGTTCTTCTCTAGGATTTTGATAGATTCCTGCCTCACATTGAGGTCTTTTATTCATTTCAAGTTTACCTTTGTGTATGGTGTAGGAGAATGGTTGAGTTTCATTCTTCTACACTTAGCTGTCCAATTTTCCCAGCACAATTTATTAAAGAGACTGTCTATTTTCCACTGTATATTTTTCCCGCTTTGTTGAAGATTAGTTGACCATAGAGTTGAAGGTTCATATCTGGGCTCTCTACTCTGTTCCACTGGTCTATGTGTCTGTTTTGTGCCAGTACCATGCTGTCTTGGTGATCACAGCTTTGTAGTAAAGCTTGAAATCAGGTAACGTGATGCCCCCAGTTTTGTTTTTCTTTTTCAGCATTTCCGTAGTGTTTTCTTAGGGTTCTCTTCTGGTTTCATACAAATTTTAGGATTGTTTGTTCCAGCTCTTTGAAAAATGCTGGTGCAATTTTGATTGGGATGGCATTGAAAGTATAGATGACTCTAGGCAGTATAGACATTTTAACAATGTTTATTCTGCCAATCCATGAGCATGGAATGCTCTTCCATCTTTTTGTGTCTTCTTCAATTTCCTTCATGAGTGTTCTGTAGTTCTTCAAGTACAGATCCTTTACCTCTTTGGTTAGGTTTATTCCCAGGTATCTTTTCCCTTTCTATTTTTTCATTGTTAGTGTATAAGAAAGCAACTGATTTCTGTACATTGATTTTTGAGAAAATAGTCAACTTATCTATCACATTTGTTACCTTGAACCAAAAGCTCCCCTACTTCTGTTTTTTGTTTTGTTTTGTTTTTCAATTAGGGCACACTTCTTGAGACTTCACGGAAAAGTTATAGTAATTTTGCTTTGAATATGGATTCAGGAATAGGTATAATGTATTTTATAAAGGGCTTTGTTTATTATTTAGCCAAAATGTAAACCTAAAGGGATAATTTCAATAACTTGAATGTTTGCTCGATTCAACTACCTCATTCTTCAAAGATTCCAGCTATATGTAGCATCATTGAGTTTTAATATGATTTATTTTGTCTTCGAACTTGGCAGTTGTTTTGTCTTCCTGGATTTTAATTGTATCTGTATAATCATCCATCTGACTTTCTTGGGTGGCTTTTAAGTCTCTTTCCCTCTAGCCTTTGGTGATTTCACTGCAGTATGCCTGGGGTGAATTTATTTATATGTTTCCTGCTTGGGATTAAACCTGATCTGGGAATCTTATGATTCATGTCTTTTCGTAAATCCTGGAAAATTCTATCTCTATCTCATTATTTCCTCTTTGACATTATCTCTATCCTGTTGAAAATAATTTAGGAAACATTTTGGATTTTCTTATTCTGTCTCCAGGCCTCCTATTTTTCATCTACTTTCTGTGCCCAGTAAGAGTAATTTCTTCTGCTGTATGTGTCACCACCCATGTGCTCTTGAGCTGGGTCACACCTATTCATTTGGCTTTACATTTCAGTAGGGTGTTTTCTTGTTTTTTGCTTTTTTTAAATTTCTGCAACTTCATTTGGTTCTTTTTCAAAGTTGCTCTGGCTTAATATGTCATTTTTAATGTTTTTGAGTCTTTCTATTATGTGTTTAATCAATCTCAACATACTCATTTTCTAGTTTTTATCAAAGTTCTATTTGGATTTTATGAAAGTGGTGATCCTAGGAATGCTGCTGGGTCTGCAGTCTCTTGTCCACATGGGTTGCTCTGCGTTCTGTAATTCTGGATTGTGACTTCATCATAAGCAGGGCTGCATCTGTGAAAAGCCCTGTCCGAAAGCCTGTCCTTCTAGAGGAGTGTTGAGTTTGCTTTTGCTGGGCATCCCAAGTTATTATTGACTTTGTGTTAATTTTTAACATTAATTTTTCATTCTAGTCTTCCCAGACCCCATGGACATTAGAATTTCAAATCCCCAACCCGTGGGAGTGATTGCCCCATAATTAGGAATTCTCAGGGGAGATTATTTTTCTCCTCCAGAGTCTAGATGGAGATAGCCATGGTTTCTTATGGTCATCTTGTGTTATTGGGTGGATTATTATTTTCTAACCGCTAGTGGGATTATAGTCTTTTGGGTGTCCTGATGTTATACGAGGTTCTTACAATTTCTTGCTCCTTGCAAGCCCAGGCTATATTTTCTGTCCACAAAGTAGGCATTAGAATTCAGTCTCTCAAGAATGGAGATGAACACACACAACCGGATGGGGTAATTTCATTTTGAAAAGTTACCACTTTGGTTTGCAATTCTTTCTCCAGTCCTTTTCCAGTGTGTCAAAGCTCCACGTTACAAATTTGCCTTGTGTTTTAAAGGATTCAGGAAGTTTTTAGCCAGAATTTCTAGGTGTTTTGCAACTGGAGGTTGGTCATTTCTATCTTTTTTACAGATTGCCTTTTCTGGCATTTTTCAGGAAAAGGAAGTGTGTTATTTGCTTTAAAAAATTACATAAAAACCATAGTTTCAAAGAATAGTTTTCCTTCTAAAATTGCTTTAATCTTGTCATTTTCCTATCCTCTTTTTTGAATGAAAATTATATTCTGAAGAAGAAATGAACAGCAAAATATCACATTTGAAATCATGACAATTTCAGCAGTTTTAATGGTTATGCATTCTTGGCAAAATATCTGCAGTTATTTCAATTGTGAATGACTTCAATAAATACCTTCCCATATGGGAGAAGACAACCTCATTTTTTAAAAACAAGGAATGTTTTCTTAATGGCAGTCATGTTTTTAACAGCTTTATTGAGCTATAACCAACACACCATAATTGCACATACCTAAAGTGTATATAATTTAATATGCTTTTGACATATACATGCACTGTGAAACCATCTTCATAATCAAGATAGTGTACATATTATCACACCCAAAGTTTCCTTGTCCCCCTTTGTAATCTCTCTCTCCAGCCCCTACCCATGACCCACCTCTATGTCCAGGCAACTGCTGATCTGCTTACTGGTACTACAGATTAGTATGGATATTCTAAAGTTAAATAAGTGGATGTAGTAAATACTCTTTTATGTCTGCCTGTCTTTCCCTTAGCGTAATTATTTTGAGATTTGTCCATGTTGTTCTGTGTGTCTGTAGTTTATTCTTTTTATTGACGAGTAGTATAATATTATACTAATGAATCACTATTTGTTATCCATCCCCACCTGTTGATGAGCATTTAAGGGGTTTCCAGTTGGGTGCTCCAAAATTAAAGCTGCTATAAGCATTTATGTATAACTGTAAGAATATACAGAGTAGCAAGTATGTCCACTGGTTGTAAAATGTGAGAAAAAGGAGTCAAGAAAGTCTTCAAGATTTTGGTCTGAGCAACAGAAAGACCATACTTGTTATGGATTGAGAAGCAGAAAGCTGCAGGAAGGACAGGTTTTACTGTGGGTGGGTGGGATTTTTGTTGTTGTGGAATCCAGGAGTTTGGTTTTTGACATACTGGGTTCAGAACATCCAGTAGTAATCTAGATAGAGATAAGGAATCAGTTCTTGGATGACTAAACCTCATTAGTGTTAGTGTGGTATATTTTTCTTTACTTTTAATCTCTATGTCTTTATATTTAAAGGGGGGTTTCTTGTAGACAACACATAGTTGTATCTTGTTTTTTTATGAGCCACTTCGACAATCTGTCTTGTAAATGGTGCATTTAGAACATTGATGTTCAGAGTATTATGATAGTTGGGTTAATAAGTACCATATTCACCACTGTTTTCTATTTGTTGCCCTTTTTCTTTTTTCCTATCTTTTTCTTGCATTCTTTTTCTGCTTTTTGTGTTTTATTTTTTAAAAGATTTTATTTATTTATTTGACAGAGATTGAGCACAAGCAGGGGGAGTGGGAGAAGGAGAAGCAGACTCACCACCCACCTCCTAGCTCCCCAGCTCAGCACAGAACCTGATATGGTGCTCCATCCCAGGATCCTGGGATCATGATCTGAGCTGAAGGCAGATGCCCATAAGACTGAACCATCCAGGTGCCCTGTTTTTTGTGATTTTTAATTGTGCATTTTATGATTCCATTTTGTCTCCTTCCTTTGCATATCAATTATACTTCTTTTTTTAAGTGGTTGGCCTTAGAGTTTACAATACATATTAAAGCTAATCTAAGTTTACTTTTCAATAACTTTAAGTAGTGTGAATACTTTATAATTACAAAATAATCCTAATTCCTCTTATTCCTTGCACCATTGTTATTTCACTCATACATGAGCACACATAAGTATGTACACGTAAGAGATATATACATAAGCATATATTTTATATATGTTGTAGCAGACTTATCTGTTAGATCAATTAATAACAATGTGTTTTAATTTTATCTCATTTATTCCTTCTTTGATGCTTTTCATTACTCTGTGTAGATCTGAGTTTCTGACCTAGATTATTTTCTTTTTCTCTAAAGAACTTTAACTTTTATTGCAGGGTAGGTCTACTAGTAACCAATTACTTCAATTTCTTTTCTGAAAAAGTCTTTATTTCTCCTTCACATCTGAAGAAAAATTTCACAGGGTACAGAATTTTAGGTTGGTGGCTTCTTCCTCCCTCCCTCAATACTTTAACTCTCTTGCTTACATGGTTGATGAGGAGAAATTGGGTATAATTCTTTGTTCCTCTACACATGTGTTTTTAAACTCTGGCTTATTCCAGGATTTCTTCTTTTTTAACTTTGATTTTCTGTAGTTTGGAAATGAGCTGGACAGGTGTAGAGCTTTTTTTGGTTGTTGTTTGTTTGTGGCTTTTTGCAAATATTGTTTGGTATTCTTGGAGATCCCTGCATTTATGATTTGCTGTCTGACATTAACTTGAGAGAATTCTCAGTCATTATTGTTTTAAATATTGCTTCTCGTCCTTTCTTGCTTCCCCTTCTGATATTCCCTTTACATAACTGCTTTTGTAGTTGTCCCTTAGGGTTTGCATATTTTTTTTTTCAGTCTTTACTATCATTTCAGTTTTTGAGAATTCTGTTGGGATATCCTTAAGCTCAGATTCCTTTCTCAGTGTGTTCCGTCTACTCTTAAGCCCACCAAAGGCACTCTTCATTTCTTTCACAGTGTTTATCTCTAACATTTCTTTTGGGTTCTTTCTTAGGATTTCCTCCTCTGCTTACATTGCCCATCTGTCCTTTTGTGCTGTTTACTTTATCCATTCGAGCCTTTAGTATTTTCATCACAGTTGTTAAATTCCTGGTCTGATAATTCCAACCTCCCTGCCCTGTCGGGTTCTGACGCTTTGCTCTGTCTCTTCAGATTGCATTTTTGTTTTTTGTATTTTTTGTGTGTGTGGGTTTTTTTTTTTTGTTTTGTTTTGTTTTTTGTCTTTTGGTATGCTTTGTAATTTCTACTTGATAGCTAGACACGATGTAGCAGGTAAAAGCAGCTGCTGTAAATGGGCTTTAGAAATGTAGTGGTGAGGTATGCGGGCAGGGAAGCATTTCTAGAATTCCGTGATTAATTCCCAGTGTTCTGAAAGCCTGTGTCTTGGCACCATGAGCTTCACAAGTGCTTCTCACTTTTTTATCTTCTCTCTTGCACAGGAAAGAATGGCTGCAGTGGGTTAAAGTTTGGTATTTCCCTTTCCTCAGCTGACTTAGATTCTGATAATACCCCCAGTGATTAGGCTCTGATTAAATAGTCTCCCCTGAGGGCAGGCCTTGTTAGGAAGAACAAAGTACTGTAGCAGAGTTCAAAATGGTTTCTCCCCCTCCCCCTGCTGGAAGCCTGAGGGGATTTTTCTCCCATAGATATTTAGATATTTCCTGGTTGAACTCCTGCTGGAAAATCTCAAAGTGCTGTAGACTGCCCCCCAGAAACCCCCCTACCGCCCCCATCCTTGGTCCTTGTGATTGCGAGATCTTCCAGTTTGGGTTTTTTTTTTTTTTTTTTTAGGATTTTATTTATTTATTTGACAGACAGAGATCACAAGTAGGCAGAGAGGCAGGCAGGGAGAGTGGAGGAAGCAGGCCCCCGCTGAGTAGAGAGCCCGATGCAGGGCTTGATCCCAGGACCCCGAGACCTTAACCTGAGCAGAAGGCAGAGG
Source organism: Martes martes (assembly GCF_963455335.1). NCBI lineage: Eukaryota > Metazoa > Chordata > Mammalia > Carnivora > Mustelidae > Martes > Martes martes. Next base: position 27,771,020 of record NC_137890.1, on the reverse strand, counting down.
CTTTAACCCACTGAGCCACCCAGGCGCCCTGGTCTTCCAGTTTTTAACACCGAGTGCTGTCCACACTGAGGCTCTAGAAGTTCATCACCTATAGTTCAGGTGTCCGTACCCTGATCCAGGTCCTGCAGAGGAACCCTACTCTAGTAAGAAATAGCTTCCTGTATTCACCTGTCTCTCCAATCTTAGGAGTGCTCTGCCTTGTATCCTCTCCTCTCTTAACAGATTCAAGAGAGTTGATTTTCCAGCCTGCCTGGCAACTTTTTATTGGTTAGGATGTGGTGGTGACTTCCAGGCTCCTTACGTGCAGAACCAGAAAATGGAAGTCAGAGGACTGAGTCTGAAGCTCAGGGGTGAGGTCTAAGCTTGAAATAGGAAGTGGAGAGTTGTCAGAATGTTGTTTAAAGTGGTGGCAGGTGGAATAAGGATGTCCCCAAGATGTCTACATCCTAACCCTGAAACATATGAATAGGTAGCTTGCATGGACAAAGGGGCTTTGCAGGTGTTATTAAGTTATGAAGTTAGGAATGTGGAGATGGGCAGATTGCCCTGAATTGTCCTTGTGAAGGACCCCACAGGGGTCCTTCAAAAAGGGCCAGAATCAGAGAGACAGGGAGAGGGAGAAAAAAATAGATGAAGAGAGAGACTGGGAGATGCCCGTGCTGCCAGCTTTGGGAATGGAAGAAGAGACCATGAGGCAAGGAATGCAGGCAGCCTCTGGAAGATAGGAAAGGCAAGGAAACAGATTTTTGCCTGGAGCCTCCAGAAGGCACAGAGCTCTGCCGACACCTTGATTTTAGCCCAGTGAGCCTTCTGATCTCCACAAGGATTAAGATGACATGTGTTGATTTACCCTAGTAAGTTCAAGGTACTTTGTTACCTCAGCCCCAGGAAACAGACTAGATGGCATCACCTAGAGAGTGAGTGACAGCTGATAAGTTGTGTTAGAATATTCCTCTTCTTATCCTTCACCTAGACTGCTCGGTTTCTCTTGGTCTCGCTGGTTAAAGAACCTACATAGGCCCAATTCCATTCTCACTTCAAATCACTTTCTGCCCGGTTGGGATGGAGGAGGTGCAAGGTTTGCTCCCTGTGACCTTCTGGTCTTGGGTCTGAAGGTTTTTCTTTACTTAATCTCCAGGATTTTGAATCATGTGTCTTGATCACTAAGTCTGCCACTTGATTTCCAGCTGTCTGGGTACTTCCAAGGCTTCTAGAAACTTCGACCTTGTTCTTTGTCCCTGGGCTTCCTCGACTTCTTGATGGTTAGTTTTTGAGCTGTTTGGATACTCTCCTCTTTGCTTCACTCTCTTGGTTTTGAAACTCTTGCCTCTACTCAACAATATATGACTTTCAGGGATCCACTCTTTCCTTTAGTCAGCACAGTATGCCCACAGATAGTTTAAAATGCCGGAAATAAAATTTAGAGAGTTGAGACAACCTGCTTACGGTCCCGGTGGCAGACCTAGGTTTGAAGGCAGATTGGCCTCCAGGAAGGGTCCACGCTCCATGCAGCCCCCTCAGTCCCCAGGAGCGTAGTTGCAGAGACCGAATGTAAAACTTCTGTCATGAAAAATAGTGGCAGAATCGTTATTTTCACTCAAACTTTACATCACTGGAGAATTCTCAGTCTCCAAATCCGGGCTGTCTCTGAATATGGCACCTCCAAGGAGAGCTTTCCCAGGTCCGCAGTGCCGGTGGGGCGGCATAGTGGCCCTCGAGGTTGACTCCGGTTTCCCCAGCGGGCCCCTGCTGACCTCATGGTGAGTCCCGGGGAGAAGTCAGGCCCTGCGTAAGGCAGAGCTGGTGGGGACAGCCTGGCATGCCTGCGGTCCATACGGCAGGTTGCAAGTGAGCTGTGAGCCCTTCCTCGAGTCTGCAGTTCCTTCGGCGCAGCTGGGGCCGCAGACCGCGCAGACCCAGAAGCACAGCCGCCACCATGCTTTAGGGGGCGTGTGCCGCTCCTCAGACTCCCTCTGCTGTGAGGACACACAAAGATGAATGGCCAGGCCGGATGACAGGGCCACTTCTCTCTGCAGGCTGCATACAGAGCGCTTTGTGCTCCTGACCATCGCCGGTACTTCCCCTCTGGCAGCGGCGAGCCGGCGTCCCCAGCGCGGCGGAAAGGGACGCTTGTTTCTGAACTCGTCAGAGTTCAAGCTCAATTACGTCTGGGAACGACGCACGTTCCTTCCCCCCTTCTCTGTGGCTGCAGTGTCAATTTTCATGTAAACTGGTGCACGTTGCTTTCCGGTGGAAATCGCCGCACCGCACTGACCTCTATGGGGCATTCCCTTCGGAGCCTTCCTGGCCGCGGGGCCGCGGAGGAGTCACCCCGGTGCCGGTGCGGGTGTCAGTGCGGGCGTCGGGGGCTCGGAGGCTCGCTCTTTCCGGTCTTTGCTCGTACCCCCCCCTCCCCGCCCCCCGCCCCGGGAGTGAGGCTGCCAGGCGTCATTTGAACAGGATCCCATTCAGATCTGCCTCTTCTCCTCCCACAGCAAGCCCAACTTCAACTTCTCCCTAAGTGGTATAAAGCCAGAGGCCCAGACTGAGTCCAAGAAGGAGAAGGAAGAGGATAGAATCTAATTTGTTGGCCATTTAAAAGTAACTTTTATTATGCACACGGCTGGCTCCGTAGATTCCCATAAGGCAGCATGCTCACCAAGAGAGCAGTGAAAGTCCTCTCTCTTGTGCAACGTCAAGTTCAACCTTTATTGCTGAATTCCCTTATGTGGCTGCATTGCTGTATGTGGACCTTGAGGAAGAAATGAGTGTTGTGCTTTCCCTGCGACTCCCCCCCCCCCGCCCCCCCAGGGGCACACAGCACAATGGCTTCCATCCTGAGGTGCACCTGTTTCTAGTATCTGCACAGAAGCAGCCAGGGCGTGCCGCCGCCGAGGCTGCCCACGCAGCTGTTGTTTTGTCATTAAAAAATACAGCGATATTCATGTAGGTTTCAGCCTCCTGAACTCTGTAACTTGGGCTTGTTAAAGGGAGCCCGTCAGACTCTGTCTGGACTGCTGATAATAGTTGAGATAAAGATCCCACACGGACCCTCGCACAGCAGTGTTTATAATAATGGAAGGAAGTCTCTCCAACAATATACAGTCCAGCAGACAGCAGATGTGGACCGTGCAAAATTAATGATTAACTGCTCGTCAGTGTGTGTGTCAGGGAACAGTACTGCTCTTTAAGGGGCTTATATAGTCTCCTAAAGAAATTAGCTCATGAGAGGGACTCATAGGATAAAAGAAAAAAACTTAAGGAGAGGCTGGACATATCCTGCTTTTCTCACAGGGCAAAAAAATTAGACATAATGGCCTCCTTTTTACAGTGTGAAGTTCTGACTCTGAAGTCGGGGCAGATCATTCACTTGTTAAAACAAGACATGAACATTCCAGTTACTCCTTCAAGGGGGAGAGGGTTGGTGTGCACTCAAATTGAACTCGAAGTGTACCAGAAAGAAGGGGGAAATGGTCCAACAACTATCTCAGACACAGAAGACCATGAAACCAAAAATATTAGGGAAGTGACAGCAGAGTAGTAAATAAGGCTTGATGATCATAATTCATTATCCCTTTGGATTTAAAGGGGCTTTAAAATGCCCAGAAATTCTCATCAAAATTACAGGTCAAAGTAAAGGTAAATATTAGGTAAGTATTAGCAGCCTTGTAATTCATCGAAGGCATGTTGCAAGGAATATAATCTCCCAAAATACCTAGTTAAAATGAATTTCATCCTGTTACTTTCTTCCCGTGATTAAACTTTTCATATTGAGTCCCCGTGATAGTTCAGCAGGTTAAAAAGATAGTAGGAATCCAAGAAGTTCTGTGATCAGTGTAAATCTGGAAATGTTCATTTGGCTGAAGAACCTTTGGGGTTCCTGGGCCTCAGCCAGCCCTGTGGCCTCTCCAGAATGTCTCTGCTCTGCTCAAGCAGCACATCTTTGCAAAGGCAAAATTTAAGTTTTGAATGACTGCTCATGGGACTTCGTGTCTAGTACATGGTGCTTCCTTTTGAGGAAGGGGTAGGGTCAGTGGAATTCTCTAGAGAGAAATTGGGAGTGGGAGTAGGAGAACATGTTAAAAGGAGCTAGTAAAGGAGGAGGAGGAAACTCTTCAGTTTTTTGTCTTACATGTAAGTCCTCCTATAGACTGATTTGGAGCGCCTTACTAAACTTAGTTTCCTCCTGCCTGCACCCCCGTCCTGCTTCTTCCATCCAGAAAGCCTGGTTTATTTGCTATTACATTTGCTGTTTCTTTTTTTTTTTTTTTTTAAGATTTTTTTATTTATTTGACAGAGAGAGAGAGAGAGAGAGAGAGGTCACAAGTAGGCAGAGAGGCAGGCAGAGAGAGAGGGGGAAGCAGGCTCCCCACTGAGCAGAGAGCCTGATGCAGGGCTTGATCCCAGGATCCTGGGATCATGACCTGAGCCGAAGGCAGAGGCTTTAACCCACTGAGCCACCCAGGTGCCCCACATTTGCTGTTTCTTCACATGTTCTCTCCTCTACTTCTCGAAGTTCCTGAAATGAATTATTCCAACGCACACACTTCTTTTTCTTTTCTTTTTTGAGTTTGATTCATGTTCTGTCTTTATTGCATCATTTAATTAGCTCATTCCTATATAGTATTTTTTTGTTTTTAAAACATTTTAAGTTCCTTGAGGAAGGGAAGATATATATATATAAATATAGATGTGTGCTTAATATATATGCTCAAATTGTTTCCTACTATACCAATTGTATTTCAACAAATTTGTGTTATGTATGTTTGTAAGACAGATCTGTTGCAAATTTTTTATACACATACACACACACTCTGACATCCCCGGCATAGAGCTAGACATGATGAAAGAGGTGATTCCTTAAACTTGAAAAACACATGTTTTATTACTTTTAATCCAGTTTTTTACTTCCTTTTTGTGTTTTATATAGTGTAGTCCTCTTCATATAAAGATGAAATATCCACATTGAGGCTTCTGAGACCACTTTCCCTCCTACCAAGTCTCATTTGCTCTGGCTAACCCACTTTGGCCCTCAGATTTTTTCCTCCCAGGTTTGGTGCATTCCCTCACTGCCTATGCCAGTGTGGAAGGACATGGGACTAGACACTGTTTTTATACGTTACGTACATCGAATCTCCTTTCTTTGTATCTACAACTGACAGTTGTCTTCCTATTTTTTGAATGTGGAAAGTGGCAGATTAACTTTAGAGACATAAATTTTTAAAAAAAGATTTTGTTTATTTATTTGACAGAGAGAGACAGAACACAAGTAGGCACAGTGGCAGGCAGAGGGTGAAGGAGAACCAGGCTGCCCCATGAGCAGGGAGCCTGATGCGGGACTCGATCCCAAGACCCCGGAATCATGACCTGAGCTGAAGGCAGATGCTTAACCAACTGAGCCAGCTGGACGCCTCAAATGGATAAATCCTTAAAATCTATTTGTTTTAGAGAGGAAGAGAGTGCGAGCAGGGGGACGGGTAGGGAGAAAGGGAGATAATCCCTCGAGCAGACTCCCTTCTGAGCTGGGAGCCCATTGACTCTTGGGGCTCCATCCCAGCACCCTGAGATCATGACTTGAGCCAAAATCAAGAGTCAGACACTTACCAACTGCCCCAATATGTAAAAGGCTCATTCTGAGCATTTCAGTAGAATACCTAAGAAAGTCCGGGTTGTCTCTTTAGGGGCAGTTACGGAGTCTTGGATCTTGATAGTATATCTGCCAAGACTTCATCATCAGGAAGATCATAGCAGGCCAGCATGCCCACTGAGGGGTTGGCAAGCCAGAACTGTGTATCTGGAGAAGTGATTCCTAGATGTTAGAACTTTACATAATCCAGTAAACTTTTTAGAAGTTGGAGTACAAACTTTAAAATTGTAAATAAGCCTGTTAAAAAATAAAAAGTAATGACCATTTCATATAATAATGACCCAAATAAAGGATAATCCTTAAAATTCAATACATCTCACTTTACGAAAAAATAATCAGATAATTTTTCTTATTTTCCCCAATCCTATACAACTTCACAATTGGCCATCATTAGCTCATGGTTTGGCATTAGGAATCTCTAACCTAGACCAAGCAGAAGAGGTTTAAAACCAAGTTTCCTCTTATCACCTCTGTGGTTGGGAGAGGGGCCTTAGTTTTCTTTTGATAGTTTCTTTCATGATCTACTAACCATTTGAGGAGAAAAGCCCTAAGGATAGATTTGGGAAGAGAAAGGTCTCCAACACATGCAAGGAGAAGAAGGAGAGTCTTTAAAGAGTGTTCATGGTACATCTTGAAGGTACTCAGTTTTGCTACAAAATCATATACGCTTTCTTAGGAGTCTCCGTGCTATGCAAACTCATGCATTTTCATGGAAAGTTATAATATCAGATTTGCATGGGTATGGCTCACAATACACACAAAGAACAGAGATACTTGGTAGATGTGTAAAGTGTATATTTGTGCATTCCTCTACAGCTCTGTTCAGATTCCTGCCTTTTCTATAATGTTTTTATTGGACAAAATTGTGTATGTGCAACAAGAGATTTGTGTCACGTTCAGATTATTGATAGTATATTAATAATGTGGCAAAAAATTTGTGTTTCCACAACATAGTATAGAACAGGATATATATATATATATATATACACACACATATATGTATATGTGTGTGTATATATATATACATATATATATATTGAACTTGACATTGTTTTGAAATATATATATATACATATATATGTGTATATATGTATATATATTTCAAAACAATGTCAAGTTCAACAAACATCGACTATAACTTAAATCTAAGTGAACTCTGTGCAAACCAGGTATCAAATGGACTGTCTCCAACTCTTGACTTCAATACATAATAGTCTTAAACCCTTAATTGTATAACTTGGGGGAAGTCTAAGCGTCCTTGAGATTTCTCTGTCCTTGTTGTCTTGTGGGCCTCTTACTTTCTGGGGTTTTGAATTTTCAATTTGCGTGCTGTACTCCTCCACTCAGGAGCAAGGCTCAGAAAGCCCCCAGCAGTCTGCTCGTAGAAAACATTGGCTTCATATTGGGCACCGGCAGAAAGAGGGATGGGTGTGTGGTCAGGGTACTAAACCTGTTAGCTCCCTCTCTGCAGTCACCGTGGCTGCTATGTCCTTGGAAGAAGTCCTAGTTCCTGTAGGACGGTCCTCTCCACGCTGTGTGCCGATAAGCATGACCTCCTTGGCACTTGGAGCCAGAGACAGCAATGGCTGTGCTAGAACCACTCTGAGAACTTCCTTGGTCTCCTACACCTTCCTTGTTCAGTTATGAAGGGCTCCAGATGCCGATTTGTATATGTGCCATCTATTTCTTACCGCGACCATGACTTGTATCTCTGGATACAAATTCTGCTTGTTTGACTTGAAGCAATTTCCTTCATCTGCCTGGCTTCAGTTACAGCTGCTGTGAGAATGGGATTGGAATAGAACGGTGGAGAGATCCCGACAGTGAAAAGAATGGATTAGTTAGTGATTGAAAATTGTTATTGTGATTCTTATTTCTTTATTTTTATCCTTTCTCATTCCTTCCTCTTGAATCTGAGTAACAACTAACCTGGGTTGGGCAACAATCTGATGGTTGAATTTAAGATAACAGAAACTTTTTCTTTTCTATGGCGTTAAATAGCTTCACAAAGTTTACTCCATGCCACCATTTCATTCACGAAAGTTAAACCCTGATTGTGAAGAATTAAGTAGAATACGCTCCTACCAACAGACTGGTCATTGGCCTACCTCTCATGCATGTGGGGGGTTAGGTCATCTCCCTCAACAAAAGAGGCCTTTGTTATTCGGGAGGGCAAATGTTACTATAATTTTATAGGAGAGAAGTTGGAATTAATATTGACATTGAGCACCTCCCATAGAACAACTTCTAAACTTGAATGAGAACCTTCTGTTCTGTGAAGCCTTTTTTTACGCCACTTCTTTGAATTTGTTTGTTAGTTTTTTTCACTCTGGATTTTTTCCTCTCACAGAATCTAGCTTCCGTATTGCCTCTTTTTTCCTACTCAGATTCGCTTTGTTTCCCTGACTTCCTAATTTTAGCTTTTTTCCTCTTCATATTTCTGGATCTTACTCCTAAACTTACAAACAGAAACACAGTCAATACACAGGGCAGATGACCCATCTCTGTTGAGCAGCAGGAAGTTTCAGGCGGCAAACTGTTCCTCTGACATGAATTCCTTTCCCTACCTCCTGTAGACTTTAATCACTTTTCACAGCAGCCCATTCGCCTGTGAGGGATCATTGCACAGGGCAGGTGGTGGCGTTAGTATCGCTCTGGGCATGCTCTCTCACTGGTTAGCATTTGAGATAATCTCAGGCAGCTACAGTGGCTGGTGAAGATCAAAGGTATTCTGCCTGCCTGAGGTCAAGATCACTCTTGCTTTGCAAGTCTGTGTGTTCTAAAGTTATGTCTGCAGATCCTGCTTTCTCTCCCAAAAAGTTTTAGCAAAAGACACGGAGTGGAAATAAAATCTTAAAGGCAGCTTCTAGGGGCACCTGGGTGGCTTAATGGGTTGAGGCCTCTGCCTTCGGCTCAGGTCATGATCCCAGGGTCCTGGGATCGAGCCCCGCCTCGGGCTCTCTCTATTAGGCAGGGAGCCTGCCTCCCCCTCTCTCTGTGCCTGCCTCTCTACCTACTTGTGATTTCTGTCAAATAAATAAATACAATCTTAAAAAAAAAAAAAAGGCAGCTTCTAAGTCACACTAATTCAGGTCCTTGTACTCTTCTGAGATAGTTTGTATGTCATAAGCTTGAGGCTTACGGTACATCTCGAACTGGTCCTTCCTCTTCACCCATGAGCCACGTTGTACCTTTTTGGATAGAGGAAATGAACAAGTCACCCTCTAATTAATTCTATACCTGACTCCTCACTTTAACCCACCCAACCTTTACCCACGGGTTGCATGAATTAGCCCAGACTCTATTTGACGATATAAAATGAAAAATTAACACCTCTTGCTCAGTAATTTCTTGGGCTTTTCACCAGAAGTGGATGTAAAAAACCCTCCTACTGTTGACAAAAGCTAAGGGAGAAAGAGTACTAACTGTCCATGTAGTTCTGTGCTACTGTGTGTTGGAAAAGGAGATGGGGAGAGCCGAAATGATTGATTCAGGTAGTCTTATGCATCTTTGAATTGCAAGTAAATCATTCTAAACAAACTCGTTTAAATGAGAAAGGAGAATATTTATTTGCCTATGCAAAATAGACTTAAGATTCTTGTTTATGCAAAAATAGGATTTATGCTTTCAGTAACATCAGGGAGACAGGTCAGTAGGATCAAATAAAACCTTGGGAATAACTCAGAAATCCACTTCTGGAGGCATTGGCCTCATTTTAGTTTCCTCTTTTACAGGCAGTTTAGTTTGAGAGTGTAATAGATCACTTGACTAGCACTCTAGGAACACAGGAATATTATTCTCTTGTCTCTTATTTTTTTCTGCTGTCAAAATTTATCTCCAGTTTCTAACCAGTGGAACAGATAGAAGAGGCCATGTAGCTTTGCAGCACTTGACCCTGGGCTGGAGCCTTCTGCCCCGGTGTTAAGCAACCTTTCTCATGTGGGTAGAAGAAGCGTGTCAAGTACAGTCTAAGGTCAAATCTCTCACATTTCTTAGGTGGCACCCTTGATTTAGTCTAAGTGCTTTGGCCTTGTCTATCTGACCACCCCATCCATCCTGACCTTTGAGACCTATTGGCTCATTAAGATTTTGGTTACTGACATCTGACTTACTCTAGCCTTAGGCTTTGCTTTATTGCTTCCCAACCTTGCATGCTCCTTGATCCCAGTTTTTAAATCCATTTCCCAACCTCTAGCTTGCCCTGATCCCTATCAGGCATGGTTCCTGATCACTCAGATTTTCTGTCTTCACCATCTCCCCTGAGGGCACCGGTCTGATGAGTTCCACTGTCTGGATGATAGATGTGTTCTTTAGCAAATGTTTTCGGTTGGACATGTTTCCTACATTTTTGTTAAAAAGTACATGGTTGTGGTGTATTGGTATCTCAACTAATGAAAACCTATGTTCTAATGACCTTTCTTAAATATTGCCAGAAACTTTACACACTGGAGCACAATAATCATAAAGCAATAGGATTTGCATTCTTATCGTCAGAAAAATCATCCAATGCAAGGCCCAGAGGATGGCTGCATTATCTTTTAATACCTATTTTAGACCTATCTTCTAATTATTTTTACTTCATAGGCCAATGTACTTTCTGACTTTCAAATTATTATTGCTTGGTGCCGGACGTGTGGAGTTACACGCTTACATGCAGTTTTCCTTCTATAGAGATGCAACTGATTTTGGTCTGGTAGAAAGATATCTGATGGTTTGTTGCCTTATAGGACATTAATCAGGTGTGTGTCAAACTAGCTCACTCTGATAATCATTTTTGTATCCCTTATCGCCTAGAAATAGTTTCTTAAAATGTTTTTGGAAACAACTTCACCACCTACTGGTGTCCTCATTAATTAATGAGTTGAATAAATTGTGCACATGTTCATGGCATATTTGAGTTGGTTCTTAAGTTATGAAAATTTTGCCAATGCACATGAGATAAAAAGTATCATAGGACTAAAATAGTATTAAAAGCAAAATCAAATGTGAGTCTTGTGGGGGAAGGAGGAGGAGCTGCACCGAAAATAGTGAGGTTGAAAGGAGAGAGGAAACAGATAGGCTTTGAGTCAGGGAAGAACATGCCTGAAAGAAAACTTTAGACAGAGCAGGGAGCTCCAATAAGTACACAAGAGTTATCCTGGACTAATTCTGTCCCTCACCCTGACACCAAAAAGTCACGGAGGAGAGACTCATGATTTGGAAAAAAAAAAAAAAAAAAAAGATAACTGTTTACGTATGTCTGCAGTTTTCTTCACGGGAAGCAAAAACTTCAATACATTAAAAAACACAACTCCCCTCCTGGCCCCCGCCAGTGTGGCTTAGGGTAATACCCTGAAACTTGTGACACTAGGTTTTCTTCAAGCTGATATTAAATGATTCATTTTAATAGAGAAGAAAGTGATAGCTTTAGAGGGCAGTAGAGTGGGATGGGGTGGGATTGGCGTCAAGGAAGAGAAGAGAGACAAGTGTGCGGAACAGAAGGCAGTCTATGTAATGCTTTATCTTCAAAATATTTGTTATTTTCTGAAGTATTTTTATTTCTTTTTAAAATAGAGACTTCAGGGCGCCTGGGTGGCTCAGTTGGTTAAGCAACTGCCTTCGGCTCAGGTCATGGTCCCAGAGTCCTGGGATCGAGTCCCACATCGGGTTCCCAGCTCCATGGGGAGTCTGCTTCTCCCTCTGACCTCCCCTCTCATGCTCTCTCTCACTCTGTCTCTCTCACAAAATAAATAAATAAAAATCTTTTAAAAATAATAAAATAAAATAGAGACTTCATTTTTGAAAGTTTATTCCCAAATAATTCATTAAATGAGGCACTGTTACAACTTCTCGCCTTTCCTCTGGGGTAAAAACGTTAGTGCCAGGGGATCCAACTTCTAGTCACATCAACCGCTTGCAAACTGTGTGGTTAGTCAGAGTCAACGTCAGTATATTATTTCTTCATCCAACTATTTTTATGAGTAGAACTATCTATTTTAACTTCTGAGTCAGGTTCTATTTAAACATAACTCTTTTAATTCTGGTTTTTATCTAACTCGTGAAGGAGAATGTCGCGTTAATAAAACAAGATAAAATAAGTGGTCTGATTATGAAAAAGAGTTTTCACTTTTTAAGTTCCTAATGTGAATTCTCTAAGTAGGGAATTTCCCCAGTATATTTAAAATACGAGTTTATTAAAGGAGGAGAAGAGATTTCCAGAAACATGCCTACCATGTAATGGGAAGTACTACTGAAACCTGTCTACCTCTGTCAAGATGATTAGATGAAGAGTCCCTGTGTGACCTTAGCTGGTACCTTCGGTGTCTGGAATGACACCAAGAAACAGCTGTAATGAAAGCAGTAGACTTCAGGCTTTTTTCCCTCCCCTTCCTTTCTCTCTCTTTCTTTCTTTTCTTCCCAGTCATGTTGTTGCAGAGGCACGTCCAGTGCTTTCTGTTGGGGCTAAAATGATTGATTCCTGTCTGGGAGAGCACTCTTCTGGGGACGGAGTACTCTCAATCCAGCCAAGGTAGAAATTAGGAGAGTAATAGCTATGTTGCACAGGTCCAGGTGCTGAGAGAATGGCCAGCAGTCTGTCACTTAAATTATTATTCAGATTTATGTTCCCAAGGTGGCTCTGGGCAGATACGCTAGAAGGCCAGTCTGTGACCTTTGCATGGCACCTACTTTGAGAGGGCGCTCAAGGACCCTGGAGCACGCCTGGGAAGACCACTCTGCTTGGGTCGGCCTCCTCAGAACTGTGAGAGCCGGGAGCCCCAGACGCCCGGAGAGGCTGCTTAGAAACACCATTAGAAACTCTGTTCATGGGGAGTATGGAGGTAGTTGACCGTTGTTCTATCCCTCAGTGAGGAGAAGCAATAAATTTCTCGTCCAGAAATCTACTTGCATGGGGCCCCCAAATTACAACGAAGATTTTTCTTCCTCCCCGTGTAACCGGAAACTCAGCCCTCTGATTCTTGGCAGGAAAGAAGTCGAGTTAAATGTGACGACAGACTGAGAAGCTTCAAGCTCTGTTGGTAAAGCAAGTAGGGGGAAAGGCAAGAAAAGCACTTCCTTAACCTCCACCCAGATTGCAAATTTATTTTTGTGTCTTTGAAGTAGGTCGTGTTCAGGCTTTCTGGAAAATGACAAAAGGAGATTTTTCAAGTCCACCTTTACATGTCACAGATACGAATGATACCAGACTTACCCTGGAAAACAAAATGAAACAAAAAACAAAACAACAAAACAAAAAAACCCAAAGCAGAGTTGAGCTTCTAGCCTGTACTGTTGTTGTTTTTTTTTTTTTCTCCACTAATAGGTTCTTTCCAAGACAGGAAATCACCAAGAGAGAAAATTTATAGCTAGTCTAAGTTAAAGAATGCTGTTCTGAGCACTGGATTTTCTTCTCTGCTTTTAAATATCCCCATTTGTCTTCACATTTTCTTTTCCAAACCCCTCCCCATCCCATTCCATGCGGTAGATGCTTAATATGCTAACACTTAGGAGAACAGAAGGCTTTCTCCAGAGAGAGTCAGAGCTGTTCTGTGTGGCTGCCAGATCGCCGACCCGAACCCTCCTCGCCCTGCCAGGATGCAATCTGTCTCCAGTCCCTCGGCAGACAAGAGGCCCGGGGGCACCTTGGACTAGCTTTCTCCTTCCAGAATTGGAAGATGGCTTTAAAGATGGAGGGAACTCTCCAGAGAGAGTTGTTTTTTTTTAATAAGGTTATCTATGGAGGTGACCAATGGAAAACAACTCTGGCTAGGGAGGTGCGTTTTTGTCAGCAATTTCTCTCTCACTTCATACCCACGTTCTGTTAGAGGAGTGTTCTTCAGAGGAGTTAGGTTTCTTCCAATATGCCTTTTAGTTGTATGCATGGAGATGATTAAGATAGGGTGCTGATCTTATAATTATAGGAGTCATGATGCATCATTATGTGAGGCAAACGTTGAAAAAGACAAGGAAAGAGAAAATACGCTTTGTCTATTAGTATCCTGGAATTGTGAGAGGTCACAGAGACAGAGGTGATGTTATCATAGACCCCATTTTTAAAAATTCATTCTTTTTAACTTAAAAATAAAAGAATTGAGACTTTTCCAGCAATAAAATCGGCAAAGATTATTTTTGTATGATCATATCTGCTAGTATGAGCAGGAGATGAGGAAATTGGCATTTTAAACATTGCTCATAGTATAGATTTTTGGAAGACAATTAAAATACACAATTTACAGATTAAATGGCAGGACATCTGGGGTTTGCTTTAAAACTCTCTAGTGGGATGGGGTTGGAGGGAAGTTGAGGAGGAAGAAGAAAACAAGGTTAAATGTATATTAATAATTGTTGAAGCTCACTAATGAATAAATGTGGAGGCATTATACTATTTCCTCCAATTTGTATATGTTTAAATTTTCATAATCATTTAAAAAGAAAAAACACACATGTCTTTTCATTCATATGTTTATTCATTAAATGCATTTCTCGATGAAACTATGTCAGTCATAGTTCTATGTGCTGCGGATATGGTAAAGAATAAATTAATCTCTGCTCTCAATGAGCTTAATTCTAGGGGCAAGAAATGGGCTACACAGTCATAAAAAATGAACATAAAACATAGCAAGTGGTGATCGCTGCTATAAAAACAGGAGCACGTTAAGGAAGTGTTGAGGTGAGACTAGCGTGCTTTTCAAGGCAAGGTCCTTATGGGAAGCCTTAGGCAGAGAAATAAAGAAACCCAGGAAGCAATCTCTGTGAATATTTGGCAGAAGAATATTTCAGCAACGCCCCAGGAAGAGGAGACAATAAATGCAAAGGCTGTGAGGGGAAAGCATGTTTGGTGTGCTTAAGAACTACCAAAGACGGTCCGTGATGGCAGTAGGGGTGTGAGACTAGAGAGATACCCAGAGACGAGGTGATTTGGGGCCTTGCAAATCATTGGAAAGACACTGGTATTATTCGGAATGAGATGGGAAGCCATTAGAGTTTTGAACGGTTGGATGACAGGATCTAGCTCTTCTAGGAGTCTGTTGGAGATGAGGCAAGCAAGAGTGGAAATAGACCAGAGGCAATCTCTCATCAAGGTGAGAAGTTACACTGAAGAGATCCGTTCAGAAGCCATTGGGTTTCTGGACCTTTGGATGGCAGAGTTGATAGGATTTCCTAATAGATTGGATATATAGTATGGGAGAGAAAAGATGGCTCCAAAGTTTTTTGGCCTGAGAAACCAGACAGGTGGAGGTGTCATCTTCACATGTGCGGGTAAAAAAAACAAAAAGAAGTATTGGGTTTTATATATGTGAAAGTAGAGTTAAATTTTGATTGAGATGTTTAATCATTGGTTATATAGTCCAGAGCTTAGAGGAGAGGTGGAGATGGGACTTATAGTTACAGAACACGAGGGTTAGAGATACTGACCCCGCTACACCCCCACCCCCCCACTCCTGCTAGGAAGTCAAAAATCTGCGGATATAGCTTTTGACTTCCCTGAAACTTAAATAACCTACTGTTGAATGGAAGCCTTACTGATGACAGTTGGTTAACACATATTTTGTATATGTATTATATACTTATTATAATAAAATGAGCTAGAGAAAATACTTTTACAGTACTGTACTCTATTTATTGAAAGAAATCTGCATGTAAGTGGACCACAATTCAAACCCATAGTGTTCAAGAGTGAACTGATTGAGTGTGGAAGTATTTGGTATAGAGATGATAGCTAAGGCCACAGAACTGAAGGAAATCACCAAGAGCAAGTGTCACTAGAAAAGAGAAAAGGTCCAAAGACTAGGATACTTGAGAGTGGAGAACCACAAATAATGCCCAAATAAAGTACATTACATCTAAAGTAAAGTGACCAGAGTGTCTCAAGAAGTAAGAACAGATTCACTGGGCCCAGTGCTGCTGCTGGGCCAAGAATGATGAGGACTGAAGCCTGCTTTGGCTTTGGCTACTGGGGGGCATATCGCTGTTTAGGATAGTGGTGGAACTGAAGTATGATTGGAGTTTTTCAAGATAGAAAAGGGAGACAGCATCAGCCATAAGTAATGACAACTCATGTAAGGGATTTGGCTGTAAAGGGGATGACTCCACAGTGTGGCAGGGAACTAGTAACAAGCTCAGTTTAGGGAATTTGAGCTTTTAATAAGTGGATGGCTTCCAATGGTTTGGACAGGGAATAGGGAAACCACAAAGGACAGTGCATTGCTGTGGGGCTCTTACTTCCCCACCACATCCGATGAGGTGAGAGGAGGGAGCCATTACTGGAAGCTGGAGAGAGAAGGGAGAAGAGCTCTGTGGGCTGGGCTGTCCGACAGGAGCTGTGATGCTCCACTGAGGGCTGCAAGTAATCCCAGCCCAGCTTTCAAGGGAAAGGAGTCGAGGGAGTAAGTACGCCAGCTTCCCTGCCCTCTCTTCATCCCTCCATTCGTTCTCTTGCTCCATGCCTCAGTGTTCGAACCCAGCCCAAAGCAAAAGGGCTGGGGAATTTGTCAAGGCAGTCCACGCGGACCTACTTGCTGAGGCAAGAGAGGTGGAGAGTGGATCTGGAAAGTTAAAAGGAAGATACTCAGCACGAAGAAGATCAGCAATGGACCAGCCATGTGAATGCACGGCCCTCCTCAAGAAACACTTAGTTTGTATCCCAGGTTGACCTACTCATGCTTCTTGTACCTATGAATTTCCAGATGTCTTATAGTATTTGAAGTTAAGCTCCCAGGCATCTTTGTGGGGCCCTAATAACATGTTTCTGCTTAGGCTCCGTTTCTTAAAGTAAAAATCACATACTCAAATGTCTGGTTGCCACACATCCTTCTGGAGCAGGACTGTGAATTTCCAATTCTGTGCCTAGGAACTAGAAACATGATTGCCGCATCGTTGCTGATGCTGGGATAGTAACTAGAAATGATAGGTCAAAGGTCAAGCTTGAGAGAGGCTGACACTGGACAGAATACTGCCATAGTTGAAGCTCCATTTGTGGACACTGTGTAGGTGGTGGATGTAAGGTGGATGGTCATTGTGATGAAATTGCATCAATGATTAATAATCGTCAATTCACTAGAAAGCATTTGTTGAGCACCTACTCTGAGCAGAAAGCTAGGTTGGCAATTGTGTGGGAAAGAATACAGGAAGTGGTCTTTGCGCTCAGAGAACTTACTTAACTGGAGGTACAATGAATCCACAAACCAATAAGAATAATAAGATGTAATTAAATGTAAAGTTGTTCCCTACAGTCCATAAATTCTACACATTTCAGAGGAAATGAGGAGGGCGATATTGATTAGGAGTGTGATACAATGATCTTGATCTGAACTTGGAGGGAGGTGTGGGGCTTGATAAAGTCGGGAAGGATTCTGTGGGGGAACTAAACAGCCAAGAGCTTTTGAAGCTGAGTTGAAGGTATCGAGGAGCAAGCAAGGGCAGGGATGATGGCAGAGAAAAAAAGTTTTTTTTTTCTTTTTAAATAAACTCAAACTTTCCCAAGTTAAGGAAGAAGAAGGAGAAAAAAAAAACCTTCACATTCTTGAGCCAATTGACTGTAACATGACAGGAGGATTAACTTCTTTAAAAAATCTTTGGAGAAAGGCAACCACTTGGTAGGGAGGTGATTTAGTTTAACAGGTCATTAAACAGGTTAGGAAACATGAATTTTCATCTCCGTAATGACTCTCTTTTGATATCAAGTCCTTCAGCCACTCTGACCTTACGTCAGGGAAGGCGTGCTTATCGACTGCTTCCTCTCTGCCTCTTCTCTACCTTATATCATTTTGTTCTCATAACCACCCTAGGAGTCGTTTTTTGTTTTGTTGTTGTTGTGGTTTAGATCTACATTGTACAAGTGAGGAAACTGAGACTCAGAGCTCTAAGTCAAGAAACGTACCAAGGTGCTTAACTAGGAGTGGTAGGGCTGTGATTCCAGACTTAAGCCATCTGACTCAGCGACACTCTGTCCTGGTTTCAGAACGTGAAGACGTTGTTCCCTAGTCATACAATGGAAACACACCCGGGGAGGTTGACGTCAATTCTGTTCTTCTCACCCTTGTCCATTTCTGGTTTTCCATCTTGTGACATGGCCTGACTTCAGTCATTATAGAGCTGCATGTATCACAGGAGAACGCCTTGAAAACTGAAGTATCTGCTTGCAAATAGCACGGAAATTCTAGAGGCCAATGTATTTTCTAAGAGTGAAAAGTTCTTGGCCCAGTACCCGGCACAAGAGTCTCCTGCTATGTGCCTCCATGGAAACGGGCCAGGGATGTCCACAGCGACGCTGCGGAGGAATGTAGCCCTTGGAGAGATAGTCCGGGAGGGCGCTCAGCAACAGGAGGAAATGGCTCCATTTCAGGAACCTGCAGGACTTGGAATTCACAGGAAATGATTTCTTCCCCTGTGGGAGCTGAGGCATCCAGTAAATCTGAGGGCCTGTCAGAGGGGCAGCCACCACTCGGCTTGCTGATTACATTTGCAGTTAAAACCAAAAAACCCCCCACTTGGGATAGTTCTGACTTTGAAAATTATATCTTACAGGGATCTTTGCTAATGCCTCCTCAACAAAACAGATTTACTTTTCACTGAAAATCCCTGTAGCCCGCAGAGATAAGCCGCCTGTGTAGACGCGAAGCAGAGCCTTTTCCCCCCAAATGTGGGTAGAATGGGACTTTGGTGTGTTAATCAATTTCTACATAGTCCAATCTGCCTGGAAACATGGGTAATTCCTAACAATGCCACCCTTTACCTCCGATTCACAGAAAACTATTCATGTCACTTTTGAGGTTTTAAGCCTGGTGTCTGATTGGTTTCCCCAGTGGGGCCAGGGTTTGGTTAAGAGCGTTGTGTTCTTAAGTCAACTGAAAGGCTGACTATTTAGCAACCCAGAAGATCTCGGTGTAGATTCTTGAAAGTTCTTCATGAACCAGGGCTGGTTCCTCGGGAGGCGCGTTTAGCTGGGAAGTCCCTGTGGCCCTTTCTTTTTCCTTTGCCAGACCTGGAATTTTAGAAGTCTCTGATGTGTGGAGCGGGAGAGGGGGGTGGTAAAGCACTTGGTGAAAGTCTTTAAAAAACATGTCTGTGTACACCTCAGCCTCCGAAGGGGCCCCTGTGAAAAAAGTCAGACTGGGTAGAAATGATGATTGAGTGTGGCTCCTTTAGTCTGCGGACCTGTCCTCTTCTATCCCACTATGGGAATCTCCATCAAAGAAGAACAGTCATAGAATGGAGCATTTGGCCAAATCTTAGCTTCTGAGTGAAACCCTCTTTAGGCGCTTCCCGTGCTTCCAGTTAACATTTACTAGGAAAGGTAGGCAGGTAAGCAGGCTGCACATCTGGACCTAGACAGAGCTTTGTCCACAGCTTCAGGGACACGATAGCTTCGCTCTTTTTGAAAGAGCGAAGGTGCTCCACACACCCAACCCCATGTGGAGCACCTTTCTCTCCGTCATCCTGTCCACCCTCCTTTTGTCTGCTCTCACCTTCTGCTTTCCTCCTCCTTCCCTTCCTCCTTTCTCCCTTTAGATCTCTTGTACTTCTCCTTCTTTTTCCATCCCTCCCTCCTCCCTTCTCTCAAAACCAAATGCCAAACACAGAGAAACTCAAAATCCTTGAATATTCATTGTACTGAGGAAAACGATGGCTTCCAAACAGTCCGATATCACGTTCAGTTCAGCCTTTTTCAGTTCTTGCTTTTAGACCAGTCTTCTAAAATTACTTCAATAGCAATGAAATTAGAAACAATTTGAACTAGTATCATGAATCTTTATCACCATACATTTTTTTTTTTAAACTATAGTTGACACATAATATTACATTAGTTTCAGGTGTACAGCATAGTTATTGGACCAATCTATACATTACGCAATGCTCACAATTGTAGCTACCATTGGTCAGTACACAAGGCTCTTAAGTACTTTTTTGTTGTTGTTTTTTTGTTTTTGTTTTTGTTTTTTAAGATTTTATTTATTTACTTGACGGACAGAGATCACAAGTAGGCAGAGGGGCAGGAAGAGAGAGGGGGAAGCAGGGTTCCTGCTGAGCAGAGAGCCAGATGCAGGGCTCGATTCCAGGACCCTGGGATCATGACCTGAGCCGAAGGCAGCGGCTTTAACCCACTGAGCCACCCAGGCGCCCCAGTACTTTTGATTATATTCCCTATGCTGTACCTTTTATCCTCATGATTTATTCATTCTGCCACTGGAAGCCTGTATCTCCTACCCCCTTCATCCGTGTTGGTTATCCCTCTACCCCTCTGGCAGTCTTCTGTTTCTTCTCTGTATTTATGGGTCTATTTCTGCTTTTTGTTTTGTTTTACATTTCACATATAAGTGAAATCATATGGTATTTGACTTTCTCAATCTGGCTTCTTTCACTTAGCATAAAACCCTGTAGGTCCATCCGTGTTGTTGCAAATGGCAAAAATCTCATCTTTTCAGTAATACTCTATTGTTTGGTGTGTGTGTGTGTGTGTGTGTGTGTGTGCGTGCACGCACGCAATATATATGTGTGTGTATAAACACATGCCACATCAACGTTGTCCATTCATCTATCGAGGGACACTTGGATTGCTTCCATATCTTGGCTATTGTAAAGAATGCTACAGTAAACATAGGGAGTGCGTATCTTTTCAAATTAGTGTTTTTGTTTTCTTTGATTATTACCTGGTAGAATTACTGGACATATGATATTTCTATTTGTGAGTTTATGAGGAATCTACATCTGTTTTCCACAGGGGCTTCTCCAATTTACATTCCTACCATGGTGCATGAGGGTTCCTTTTTCTCCACACTGCAAGCAGTACTTGTCATTTCTTTTTGATTCTAGCCATTTTGACAGGTGTAAGGTGATAGATCATTGTGATTTTGGTTTGCATTTCCCTTGCATTTGCATCACATAATTAGTGATTTTGAGCATCTTTTCATGTGTCTATTGGCTATCTGTGTATTCTTTGAAAAGTCTATTGAGGTCTTTTACTCATCTTTAAATCAGATTCGGGTTTTTGGGGGTTGTTTTTGTTTTGTTTTGTTTTTGTTTTTCTGTTTTTTGGTATGGAGTTCTACAAAGTATTTTTATATTTTGGATATTAACCCCTTATTGGAGATACCATTTTTCACTGCACAAAATCTTTTTATTTCAGTACAGTCCCAATAGCTTATTTTTACTTTTGTTTCCCCTCCCTGAGGAGAGCTATCTAGAAAAATGTTTCTAGACTTAACTAGTAAAAGGCCAATATCAAATAAATTGTTGCCTGTGTTGTTTTCTAGGACTTTAATGGTTTAAAATCTTACATTTAGGTCTTTAACCCACTTTTAGTTTATTTTTGTGTATGATGTAAGGACGTGGTCCCATTTCACTCTTTTGTGTGTACTGTCTGGTTTTCCTAACACCACTTATTGAAGACACTGTCTTTTCCTCATTGCATATTATTGTCTCCTTTGATGGAGATTAATTGACCATATAAGCATGGGTTTGTTTCTGTGTCTTTATCAATTTTGTTGTCTTTTTTGTGCCAGTACTATACTGTTTTGATTACTATAGCTATGTAGTATATCTTAAAACCTGGGTTTGTGACACCTCTATCTTTCTTCTTTCTCCAGATTGCTTTGGGGTCTTTTGTGATTCCATACAAATTTGAGTACCATTTTGTTCTAGTTTTGTGAAAAACGCTGTTGGTATTTTGATAGGAATTGCCTTGAATCTCTGGATTGCTTTAGATAGTATGGACCTCTTAATATTACTTCTTCCTGCTCATGAGCATGGAATATATTTCCATTTGTGTCATCTTCCATTTCTTTCATCAGTGTTTTATAGTTTTCAGAGTACAGGTCTTTTACCTCCTCGGTTAAATTTATTCCTAGGCATTTTATTATTTTTGCTAGCATTATAAATGGGATTTACTCTTAATTTCTCTTTCTGTTACTTCATTATTATTGTATAAAAACACAACCGATTTCTGGTATTAATTTTATATCCTGTAACTTTACTGAATTCTGAATTCTTCTAATAACTTTTTGGAAGACTTCGTATGGTTTTAAAGGTTGAGTTGGCAGAACTCATAGCTTCATATATAGAAAAACTCAAGACAGGGTAGTTAATGACTGAAAATCAGACATAAAGTTGTAATTATCAAGAAATCAACAAAATACTATTGAATTCCTATTTTTAGGCCATTAGGATAAGCAAGATGGACATATAAACATCATGCATTCTCTGTCTCAAGTAGCTTATGATCATGTTTGGGATGACAGGAAACTTACATATGAAAAAATAGCTAGAAGTAGCTCTAACTAAAATTTATTGAGCACTTATTGTCAGCATTGTGGTGAGCTCTTTACGTGTGTTCTGTTCTGAAGTCCCTGAAACAATTCTGCAGCGTATGCCACAACCATCATGATCAGCATTTTACGGACGAGGAAACTGAAGCTTAGGGATTACATAACTTGCTCAGCGTTTCTAGGCTAGCATGTGGTAAAGCTGGGACTTGAGCTCACGTAAGCAGTAAATGTTGTGCACAGATGAACAGGACAGAGGAATATTCCTGAAGTTCAGAGCTGGAAAGTCACTGTGTACTGGGGAGGTTACAAAGAGACAGCGTTTCAAGAGGAGACCTTAGAAAGTTGAATCTTTTCCATGAATGTCCCACTTGAGGAAACTGGGACACAAAGACAGGGATAACCTGCTGAAAGTGGTGCCCTCTGAATGGTAATTGTAGGATGGATAAGTAGGGTTCTGACCAGCTTGATGGAGGGAGCCAGATGGCATTGTGTGGAGGAGGGAACAGAAATGATGGTCTATTGAATCACATTCCGATTGTTTTTGGTGGTCTTTTCTTTTCACAAAGAACATTTTGTCAATATTTGGCATGTTTAAGAATGGTTCCGGGAAGAGGATTTGGGAAAGGAGAAAAAAAGGGACCTTTTGGACATGTTTTCACTTGCCACAGTCTGAGGGTTCCTATCCCCATGGGAGTCCAGTCAAGGGTGCACATTGCTCCTGTCTGTCTGATGAAGTCTTGTGGACGTTAAAAGGTATCAGCCAAGGACAGGCAAGCAAGACTGAAATAAGGCGGGTTCCTGGGTGGCTCAGTGGGTTAAGTGACTGCCTTCAGCTCAGGTCATGATCCCCGAGTCCTGGGATCGAGTCCCACATAAGGCTCCCAGCTCCATGGGGAGTCTGCTTCTCCCTCTGACCTCCCCTCTCATGCTCTCTCACTCTGTCTCTCTCTCTCTCTCCCCCTCAGATAAATAAATAAAATCTTTAAAAAAAAAAAAAAAAGACTGAAATAAGGCTACAGCAGAGACAGAAATGCAGTAGAAAACATGTTGGCATACAATCTAAAGATTTGACGCTGAAAAACTCAAGCTTGCAGGGAACCATGCTGTAGTCTCGTTCCTCTGTGTTATCCTCGAACAGAGCACAGTTTTATATAGAATGTTTGCTGCAAAACTAGACACAAATAGTTCTGAGGATTAACTTTGAATTTCCTGGATTTGGTGGGCATAAATCAGGGCCTTCATGCTATTTTAACACTTTTTGAAAACAAGGTCCTTATGAATAAATGGCAAAACTGGGTCAAGAAATGCTTTATTCATTAATAAGTAAAATCTAGAACTTGGAGTAATGCTCCCTAATTATGAAATGGGCAGCGCTCTGTACTGCTTTCTGATTGGCTGACATCAGTTTGAATGCAAAGCTTTATTTCACTGCAGAGTCCTGGCATACTTCACACATTAAAATTCTAAGCTGTCTAAGTAGGTGTGAAACTAATTTTGTGTTTATTTTTTAAAACCCACCTATGATCATTTAGGACCATCCACTTCACTTTGGGAGGGCAGCACCCGGTTGTAGGTGGGCCCTGGGAGACAATAAAGGAGAGGATAATTTCTTAAATGGCTTAAACCAGAATATTTATAGTTTCCTGGAATAGTTGTAACTACTTATCCATTTTTCCAGCCACAACTTTTCTTAATAAGAAGGGCTTTGAAAAACCTGCTAAATCTGGGCATAAAAGGAAACAGAAGTTTTCCTAGAGCAGTGGAATTTTTTAAAGTCACATAGTAACCTTATTGATGAAATCAGGAAGAGAGCACTTTCAGATCAGACTTGAGGGAGGTTATTTACAAAACATGGGATTTTCTCAACACACAGGCACATTCTGCAGGGTTTCCTGCACTATGAAGACACGTACTGTCACTGGTTTCTAATCAAGTCAGACCAAGTCAGACCGGCTTCCAGGCTCATCTTCAATGGGGAATGCTAAATGGCATTACCAGCCACTGATTCATTCAGAATCAGCAGGAAGACTCTTTGCAGAGGTCATTTGGCACTTAGAAAACAAAACAAAACAAAAACAAATAAAAAACTCAGATTCATTAGCAGTTAAAGTGGAAAAAAAGAAGTTTATTTTCTGCTTGGATAGAATGTATCTGTCTTGGACTAGTCTTCTCATAAAAGCACTTTCTTGTTTATGAATACCTTTAAAAAATTCCGTTTAAAAATGTAGTGCCTTTTTGAACCATGGGCAGTCTGATCCAATGTACATTTTGGAAAAGCCCGATTCACACTGACCATCATGAAAAACAGTTGGTTCGGTACCTTTACCCCTGGAGATTTAAACTGTTCTGTTGCAAAGGAAGGGTCGCTAACTCAACATAGGCCCTTGGAAGCTCTGCGATGGAGATTTTTATTCCCCCTCCTCTTTTTTATTAATCCTCCTCCTCCTCCTCTAAAAAAACGAAGAACTAAAATAAAATAAAATAAAATAAAATACGAAGTACTGAGTAAAAGAATTCTGGCCATGGTGAGAAGTTGGTAGAATAACGTCTCCCTCTCAGACTGGAGGCCTTCCACTCCTGAGGTCACCATCCCTTGAACAGAATGCGGACAAGGGGGAGGTGGAGTGGCCCCGTGCCTTGCCCTGTCTTCTGCAGGTCGCTCAGCCTGACCAGGGCTCTGCAGCTTCATTTCATTAGTCCTGAAGCATAGCAGTGAGGCTGGGAGACCGTCACTGTTCCACACTCTGTGGAACATACAGTCTGTTACAGACAGGTCAGAGGCATCTACTTTGAATGTGAGGGGCAGGTGTCATAGCTTAATAATGAGATCAGTCCTACAGTGAGGACGTGGTAAGACATGCAAATCTCTTGTTACTTTCAACAAATTTTACGGGGTCTCTCTGCAAACTGCAGAGTATTAAGAAAAATGCCAGGGTACATAAGATGAAAGGTCTTCCTTTAAGAAGTTTCGAGGGCAGGGGATGGCATGGCACACGAACACCCATCACTGAGATAAATGGCAATAAAATAGTTTTGTTTATGCTAAAAAATGCTGTTTTTCCTTTATTAAATACCTATTATTAGCCATTGTAGAAATCATTTTACATATATTATTTCATTTAATCTCATAGCAATGAGAGGGAGAAGCCCCCCGCCCCCCCCCTTTTTTTTGGCTGGTCAAAGCAGCAGGAGAGGAGAAGGAACAGAGAATCCTGTAAAGAGCTGTGATCAATGAATTGTAAACACCACTGCTCTCAGACCAGCCGGAAGCAGGCGCTGTTATCCCCATAATGACAAATGAGCAAGCTGACGCTTGGTCAACTTAAGAGATCTAGACAAAGTGTGTGTGGCAGGTCTGGGATATGAATATTGGAATGTCCAACTCTGTCTCCAAAGCTATGTTTTTAATCACATATTAACCCCATTTCACATCCCAGTTATTAAGCAGTCCCTCCTGTCTAGATAGTGGTCTAGTTCCTCTTGTCTCTCATAGAATCCTCTCCTTAGGGAATCCTTCCAAAAAGCAGCCCATAAGATTACCCAAGTAAAAAGCCAGATCACTCCCAGCCCAGGAGAATAGAGAGGAGAGGAGACGGCTTCTAGCTGAGACAGGGGAGGAGAAAAGGAGGAGGAGCTTGGAATAAAGTGGCCTAAGAGAGAGAAACTGATACAGCCATGAGGATGCTTAATAACAAAGGAACCTAGTGGGAATTTAGACAAATAAACAGGTAACAAAAGCATATTAAAGTGTGGCTCCATTATAGTGGGGCCTGATCTCCCAATTGCCCTCACAGACCTTTGGGACATATATCCTGCTTCTCATCAGCCAAGAGACATTAATGATAGTTCGATATTATTGGGCTAATCAGAAATGAGTTAATTTAGTTTCTTTCTCTGGTGCTCATTGTTGGGAATTAAAAAATCCGTATTCTACCTATTGTAACATTGGCTTCTGTGTATTTTGGTAAGTTAGGTCTCACTTTGTATTGCCAGTTAAGGTCACAGCAATGATGGGGTTGATACAAGGAAGGCAGTGCTGTTTGTCTAAGTATCAGGGGAAAAGGGACTCTGTAAAGGGTGGCCACTTAAAACACTTTCCTGGAAGGATGTCAGGTTCTCATCAGGTCATGATCTCTGAATGGACTCTAGGGGCACATACCACCCTCAAGGGACTGACCCTTGGCTTTGTATTTGTGGGGATAAGGAAACATAAACAACAGTGCATTGGAGTCCAGTGATCTGCCTGGAAACCTCAGCCTTGCCCATCAGCAGTAACAATGGCAGTACAATAATACTGGACCTAAATTTCAGGGTTATTGCAAAGAGTAAAGGAAATAATAGATGTGAAAATATGCTGCAAATGGCAAAGACTATTCTAGAGGTTGCGACCGCCGTTCTGGATTCTCAGGTATGTGCTTATCTACCCTTTTGGGCTCTAACTGGTGAAGAAGAAACACTGAAATTGAGGTGGGGGAAGCAACAATCTGAATGGAGGTCCAATTCTTTCTTTCTTTCTTTTTTTTTTTTTTTTTTTTAAAGATTTATTTATTTATTTGTCAGAGAGAGAGAGAGAGAGCACAAGCAGGGGGAGCAGCAGGCAGAGGGACAAGCATGCTCCTTGCTGAGTGAGGAGCTGGGTGTGGGGCTCAATTCCAGGATCCTCAGGTCATGACTTGAGCCAAAGGCCGACACCTAACCGAATGAGCCACCCAGGCATCCTAATGGAGGTCCAATTCTTAAAGTTGTGGCTCCTAAATTAAAGCTGAATCAAAGAATGTGACAAGACCCTAAGGCCAAGCCAAGGAGCCTTCTAATATGGGTCCTCAAAACACAGCCTTGCAACCCTTCTGCAGAGAGAGCTGGATCTGTGAACCAGACTATGGTCTGTGGCACAAGGCGTCCTGACCTCTCTCTCCAACCCCACAGAAAGTAGACCCGGGGCCCTGACTCCTATGTTCCTTACAAGAAAGAAGGAAAAGAAGAGGCCATGCTTACCCACTATTTGTTCCATGTGACTGGCAGTCATAAGAGAGACGGTGGCATCTCTCCCTGCTTTTGAGACAAAGAAGTGCCTCCCACTGGGGAGAGGAAGGGCAACGTGATGGGAACGATTGGTTCCTTCCTGCAGAAGCTCAGCAGGGAGGGTCTCCAGGGTGGTCTATTCCAATAGAATGGGAGTGGCCCCCTCTGGGGACTGCTGGTGATTTTAACCATTTTGGTGATACTGGATTCCTTTTGAGAATCTGATAAACTGGTGAATATTCTCGCAGAAAAAAAAATTCATTAAAATGCATTTAAGGCCAATATTTTTATATAGTTCTAGAAAGTTCATAGACACCATCCATGGATTCTCATTGGAAGCTAGAGTTTGAATTCCAAGGCTGTACAAAAGTTACTTGTTAAGAATTTTCATTATCTTGAAGGAATACCAAAGCCTACTATTAAAATACCGTTCCTCAGAAAGTGAAGGGGAAAAAATGTTTGAATGTATGTGTGTATATATGTATTTGGGAAAGAGTACACGCACGTGCAATTGAAATGACTGGCAGAGGGGGAGGGAGAGAGAATCCTCAAGCAGACTCCCCACTGGGCACAGAGCCTGATGCGGGGCTCCATCCCAAACCTCCAGATCATGACCCGAGCCAAAACTGAGTCACCTGCTTAATCCAGCTGCCAAAAGTTGTTTTTAAAATGATTCCTAATGTATCAATGAATTTCCATTTTTCTTTAGTTATTCAGGGGTTTGTTTTGGATGTCCTAGCAAACTTTGGCCTACACAGAAGAACACTAGGTTTGTTCATTTTAAAGTTATTTATTATCTTATCTGAATTGTGGAATATAATACCTTAGGAAATAAATTGCTGTTCACGTTAGTTAATTGAACATTGCAACAGAAATTTATTTTGGAGACAAGTTTTAATATGAGTTCTTATTTTCTTCAAACTGAGTGGTACACGGCAACTAACTTGATGGAATTTTGGAAGATAATGGTCATTCTCTCCCCTTCAGTCCACTCCATTTTTTTCTACTCTACCCTGAGGCTGTCTGTGTCTAGAATGCAGCCTCCAACAATGGCACTTGTGTGGCTCTTATAAAAAATGATGAAACAAATGTAGTCTTCCCTACCCCAGCCAATTCTCTGTCAACTTCCCCCCTAAATGTGCTTCTCCACCCCCTGTTTCCACTCCAGCTTGTCATTGGTCTTGCTCACTTCCACTTTCCTCTCAGAACCCATTCACCTGAACTTTGGGCCCTTTAAGTCTACTTTCCAGCCACAGGAAAACAGTTGCCTTCATGGCTGAGTCCCCCATCTTTTAAGATCTTGCAATTCCAGAAGAGATCTTGATTTTCACATTGACTAATCCAAAGGTCCATGTCTCAAAAAAAGAATAGGGGAAAAAAAGAGTTTCAACACAGAATTTAAGGCCCTACCTCTATAGAAAGGGTCCACTTGCCCTTTAAAAGAAGAGCTTGGGGCACCTGGGTGACTCAGTCGGTTAAGCATCTCCCTTCAGCTCAGGTCATGATCTCAGGGTCCTGGGTTTGAGTCCTGCATTGGGCTCCCTGCTCAGTGGACAGCCTGCTTCTCTCTCTCCTCTCCACTCGTGCTCTCTCTCCCTATCTCTGTCTCTCTCTCTCAAATAAATAAATACAATCTTTAAAATAAAATAAGAGCATATTCCATAATTCCAGAGAATTAAGGTTTTATAAGGAAGCAAAAACTTGGGAGCATAGTCTCAGCCAATACTCCCTATTTCAAAAGGCATTTCTGGGGGTGCCTGGCTGACTCTGTTGGTAGAGGTTGAGACCATTGATCTTGGGATCATGAGTTCACCCCCACATTGGGCGTAGAGCTCCCTAAAAACAAAAACAAAAACAAAACACATTTCTCTGCATATCAATTTCTAAGTCATTAAAGAACAATAGGATTCATAGATGAATCCTAGGATATAAATTAAAAGTTAAAATACCATTAATAGATTTCTCCAATACTTTTTTTTTTTTTTGCAACTTTTATTGTTCATTTAGATCGAAGACCAGTTTCATGTCGGATTCTTTTCTTTTCTTTTTTAAAAAGGCTTTTTTCTCTAACTGGGTAGCTTTGGATCTATAAGGTATTTCCTATGAGATCAGAAGACATTCTTCTTTTAGAGAATAGTTGACATATTCTTGATGGAGTAAAGAGTTGATATTAGTGAAAATTAGTAAATATGGACTATACTTTCTGCACTGGCTTAAATTTATTTGGAAGAGCATATCTTCTGTCTACATTGGCAATTTTTTTTTTTTCATTTTCTGTTTCTCCTTCTGTACTCATAGAACTGTACTCATAGAACAACAATACATCTAGTTGAAAGATGAAAATTTGGGCTAGTCCATTTTTTTTAAGTCTTTGTAACATCTATATTTGTTTGATTACTCTTCACATGGATCTTCTAAATATTAGATGAGAATAAAATTATATTAATTGCTTCATTTTATGTTTCATTTTACAAAGGTTTTTTTAATTTAACTTCAGAGTAGATATTATTTTCATATTATATAGGTAAGGAAACAGAATATTTGTCTTTTACCCTTTTTAAATATTAGTTTGACATTATTTTTTTCATGGCAATACTTTACGTATTTTATACCTATACACATATATATAAATTTAAAAATTAAGATTTTGTGTGTATATATTTTAATACTAAAAAATTAAGATATGTACACAAACATATGTATACACATGGAAAGAAGATAATATAAGCAACTTTATTATAATAATTTTTTGTTTGTTTGTTTTTGAAGATTTTATTTATTTATTTACTTGACAGAGATCACAAGTAGGCAGAGAGGCAGGCAGAGAGAGAGAGGAGGAAGCAGGCTCCCTGCTGAGCAGAGAGCCCGATGTGGGGCTCCATCCCAGGACCCTGGGATCATGACCTGAGCCGAAGGTAGAGGCTTTAACCCACTGAGCCACCCAAGCGCCTCAGCAACTTTATTATAATAATTTAACAACTCCTATGAAATGAGCATGTTCCTTAAAAATTCACTTACCAATACTGACATAACAAGAAACAGACAAATCAGAATAGTCCTATAAATGTAATCAAATCCACAATTTAAAACTTCTCTAAAAGAAAACTATAGGCCCAGGATAGCATCATCAGGGAAAGATTGATACTTAGGCATCATTAAAATTAAAAATGTCCATTCACTTGAAGATATCATAAACAGACTGTATGTTGACACAATGTACACACAATCTTCTATATATACATACCTTTCGTGTGTGTGTGTATATCCACAATATCTAACTCTTATAGCCTCTTACTCTCTCCATCTTTGTTTCAGACATTTGTTAACTAAGATATTTTCATTGTTACGGTTTTTCATGACATTGTAATCTGAACCTATATCCTCTATGATTTAATTACACATTGATTCTAAAATAGAAAAGTAGTAGAGTATTCATCATGTAATATGTATAAATTTTTATCTGAAGAACCAAATAGTATAATTTGACACACAGAGAAAAAATAACTCTGTATCACTAAGTAGATATCAAACTCAGATGGATTCTTTTTCTTTTGTTTGTATTTCATATCATCAATTGCTTAAAATCATTTCTCAAATTCATTTTCTTTCCATTTGAATGATAACTTTTTTATTGAGCTTTTTTCCCAGCTGAAGTTTTCAGTTGCCTCTATGTTTGTTGACATAAGAAACATGCTTATGTCACTAAGAAATTTAAATTTTTTGACCATGCCATTTGTCTTGAAGTTATTCTAGAAATTCTGCTATTTGGAGTTCTGACTTCTGGTTCTAATTTGGTCTAACTCATTTATGGCCTTGCTATATAAATCTCAGGATTTATTTGCATTGTATTCTTGGATTAAGTCTTCTCTGTCCTGAAACATATTTCTTTTTCTAAGATGGGTGTCACCCTGGGAACATTTTACACTTTTCTGGAGAACATCATCAGTAATTTTTTGTTTTTGTTGTTGTTGATTTTTTTTTGTATGTTTTGTTTTTTCAGAAAGATACATAGAAAGTTGGGTTTCTCAGGCCTTTGTATATTAGGTAATATATTTATTTTAGCCTCTAGTTTATTGTTGCCTCAAAGTGAGCAGAATCAATCTCCCATGCAAAATCAGTTTAAATGTTGAAATCGATGTCATACATACATCAACATGGTGTGAAACATTTATTACTCACATAATGAAGATTTCTGGGGAGATAGGATGACAGGTACCCAAACCAGTTAGAAATGGCTTGAGTGAAGGTTACAGAGTAAGGTCAGAGGGAAGGTACGAACCTCTTGCCATTGCTGAGAGAGGTAGTACATGGTCCTTTTTATAGGTTTGCCTGGATATGGGGCAAGTGAGAGAGAGAGAAGGGTAGAGATAGAAAACTGTCAAGGGTAAAATACCAAGAGTGGAGTCAGACTCTTATCATATCCTTGTACTCAAATAACAGTTCATCTGAATGTACAACTTTACATTGAAAATCATTTGCCTGTAAAACCTAAAATACACTGCTACATTTTCTAAGAGCATCTTCTGATGATGACTGACTGATGAGAATTTCTTTATAGGTGAAATGATTTTTTTCCTAAAAGCTTAGTAGATCCTTTCAGTAATCTGAGAATTCTGTAGCTTCACTATAAAATGCTAAGGTGTAGGTATTTTTTCCACTCATGTTTGACACTTGGAGTGCTTCCTTTCACTTTGGCATTTATGCTGTATTTCAGTTCAGGGGAAAAATTAATTTCTCTCTATTTTTAAAAATTTTATTCTCTCATTTGTTTTCTCTTTTCTCTCTGGAGAACTTACAGGGCCAATTTTCATGCCCACTGGATTTATCTTCCATTTCTATGAACTGTTAGATTTCTATCTCTGCTTTTTTCTTATAATCAGAGAAATTGATTTTACCTCCATCCTTTAGCCCTATCTTTAAAAATTTCCAGTGTTATGTTGCAATCATGAGAATTCTTTCAGGTTACCTGGTTCTTCCCTTTTCACAACAACGTGTTCTTGGTTTCTGGATGAATTTCTTTATTAATCACTTTGAGGACTTGTATCAGTTATAAGTGTGTTTGGTGATGAACAGTACAGAATCCAACTACTGTAGCTTGGTTAACAAGAGTGTTTATTTGTCCCTTGAGGCAAGAATCTGGGGATAGGCAGACTGAAGTTGATTTAGTAAAGAAGATCTCTCCATTTTGGGGCTCTGCCATGTTTAACATGCTTGTCTCTAAATGGTCATAAGAGAACTACTACCCTTTTAGGCATCTTTTCAGTTTCCAAACAAGAAGAGACAAAGACAAAAGACTGAACTGAATCTATAGATTTTTTTTACCTAAAGTTAACTATTTTTTAAAATGCCCTTTAAGGCTAAATGGGTGGGAGAAAAACACACAAAAACTCCCCAGAAAGTTCTCAGTGACTTCTATTTATAGATCACTGTCCGGAATTGGGCCACATGGCTACCATAGACCAACCATCGGAAGGTTTTTAAAAGAAGGAATTGGAAATGGGATTGAGTCAACTAAACAACAGTGTCCACCAAAGATACTAATTGGAATTTTAATAAATGTTCTATTCTTTGAATTGTCCCTCTTTTATACGACAGCTATTTCTCAAATAACTAGTCATACTTGGTGTTACCCATACCTAAAGAACTAGATTAAGTTTTGCCTTTTTTTATTTCAAGTTATTTTTCTCATTTATGTGTTTGCCATTTATGGTAAAGTTAAGATTTTTAAAATTTTGTCATGTTATGCTAGCTTTTGTCAGTTTGAAAACTTTATTACTTTACTATCTTAGATGGTGCAGCTATAATAATTAAAATTCCTTAAGTCCTATATGAGGAAAACTTCTGATTTTACCTTCTTACCAAAGCTAGCACTCTCTTTAATTAAATGGAAATTGGTCAGGTCTCTACCATGGTCTTCTCCACTCTTCACTGTGGATGTATAATCTTGGTTCCTATTTGACTCTGGATCTTTGCCAGAAAATTTGAAATGAACCAGAACAGCTCATTTTCCAAAGTTTGCAAAAAGTTTAACTTAACATTTGTTTTCATTATTTTTCTTTTTTCATGGACTTCTGGGAAGAAACTGCTTTGGGTTTGAATTCTGAGGGGAAGGGAGGAAAGAGAAATAAAAATATCATGGAACTGGGCCAAAAGAATAAAGAAGGTGTTTTTATTGAAAGTTTTGCTTCCTTGAATTAGTATGTTTTACAAGTACAGGTATTGATTTTGTTTTTATTATCCTTAAGCTTTGCTAGTTCATAAAATCTGCAGAAGTAAATTTTTAAAAATGTATAAGGAAGATACTGAATTAACTGTACACTTAATAATAAGACAGGGACTGGGATATAATTGAAGGTGGAGTGTGGGAGGAGAGAAGAGGGTAGGTAGAGAAGCAAGCTCCAACATTTTTGAGTCTTTGCTAGAAGGTGGAAAGAGGGAAAAAAAAAATTAAGATGATCTTGATCATATATTAGGCTTTTAGGTTAGCAAACACGTGTGCCTAAGGTAAGATTTGAATGAATAGTTAGACTTTGAGGTGTTTACCTAAGTGGTGAAGTCTGTATGAAGAATTCACTAGGACATGGTACCTATACAGTCTGGATTAAGATAGTTTTGATTTTGTATATATTCTTTCCAACAAAATATTTTGTTAAATACAACTAATTACATTGAATGTATATTCGCAAAAGATGTTACATATCAATATTTATTTTAAAATATTTTGTCAAGTTATGTACACACAGACCAAGTGACCACTGGTAGAAAAAAAATGTGAAATTACTTTCCAAAGATTATTCAAGTTCACTCGACAGCAGAGGTGGAATTCAGGAAGTGGAAGAATTTATGTTTGAGTAAATACTTTGTGTTAGCAACATAGGAAGCCATTTATATACATCATCATTTTTTAATCTTGTAACTTTCAAAGTATTATCTGTATTTTATATATTTATATATTTCTTATCTGTACTTCTCAGATAAGAAATCTGAGAACTTAAGTAATTTGTTCCAAGTCAGAGTTAGGTCAAGAGGTATATGAATTTGCTAGGGCCCCCATACAAAATACCACAGACTGGAGATCTTAAACAACAAAATTTATTTTCTTGCATTCTATCTTGCATTCTAGAGGCTGATAGTCCAAGATCAAAGTGTCGGCAGGATTAGTTTGTTTGTTTGAGGCTTCTCTTCTTGGCTCAAGTGCTATCTTTTTCTAGGGACTTCTCGCCATATTCTCACATAATCTTTCGTATGTCGGTACATACCCCTATGTCTTCATGTGTGTCTAAATTTCCTCTTACATGGACACCAGTCAGATTGGATTAGGGCCCATCCTAATGGCCTCATTTTAACTGATCAACTCCTCAAAGGTCCTACTTCCAAATACAGTTACATTTGAGATACTGGGGATCCGGACTTCAATATATGAATTTGAGGGGGATGCAATTTAGCTCATAACAAGGGGACAATTGTACTAGAAATAGTGAAATGGACATCAGCCATGAAAACTTTCCTCCTCCTCTGGTCTTGCAGTGTCCTGGAATATAGAGGGAACACATTGCTGGAGGGCATTGATTGTCAACCATTTATCCAGCATAAGTGTAGCTCAAATACAGAAATGGGTCCAGTTGGTATGGGTAGAGAGTATACTAGACTCAAAAACCTTGTGCTTGAACATTTAGTCCAGGAGGAATCTAGAAAATACTTAGTCTAAGCTCCTCACTTTACAAAGAAACAAAAGTCCAATTGTGAAATGACTTGCAGATATCATAAAATTGGTGTTACAGAGCTAACATTTTTATAAGCTTGTTGTGTGCTATTCGCTGAGAATATATTCAGTGAATAAACATATATATTTGTGTGTATTAGATATATAAATAGAGATTTTAAAAGTCTTCTAGTCTTTAAAATGATATTTCCAATTTACTGATGGACAAAAAGTCCTGCAGCTGAGATTTAACTTTTTTTTTTTTTTTTTAAGATTTATTTATTTTAAGGAGAGGGAGCTGGAGGGGAGTGGCAGAGGGAGAGGGAATCCCAAGTAGACTCCCTGCTGAGCACAGATTCTGAGGTGGCACTTGATCTCATGACCCTGAGATCATGATCTGAGCCAATAATCAAGAGGAGTACGGTTAATCAGCTGAGCCATCTAGGTGCTGAAATCTGTTGTGTGGATACAGTTTTTTCCTTCTCTTTCAGCCTTAGGATTTTTTCTTTTTTAAGATTTATTTATTTATTTATTTGAGAGAGAGTGCATGCGGGGAGAGGCAGAGGGAGAAAGAGAATACCAAGCTGGCTCTGCTGAGCATGGAGCCTAAGGTGGGGCTCAGTCTCACCACCCTGAGATCACAACCTGAGCTGAAAACAAGAGTCGGAGGCTTAATGAACTGAGTCACCCAGGTGCCCCAGCCTTAGGAATTTTTTGATCAGTAAAATGGAAACAATAATGACTACTTTCACATGCCAGTTTAAAGATTAGAAGACAGTTTTTAAATATAATAATATAATCTATATAATTATATAGACATACACATCTATAGATATAGGTAGAGATAGATGTATGGTCTCACAGGGAAGAGTTCACAAAATCTCCAGAGGGGAGATAATCTATCTAAAACAATTCAGACTCTCACATGTGATAACATGCTAACTGACATAAAGGAAAATCCCTCCTTGTCACTTATTTTCACATCATTGTATAGCCCTGACAATTACAATGTGATGTGACTGAAGACCTTGGTAACTTGATTTCATTTTGTTTCATTTGTTTGTTTTGTGGGCAGAGGAGCTGCTGCTTTAAAGTTCTGCAGCCCACCCCTCTCCCCAGGTGGTTTAAAGAGATTGTGGTTGATGGAGCCAGTGAAATTTGTCATATCTAAATCTATTTTTCTCTGCGAACAGGATCAACAGTCAATGGGTACCAACTGTGTCTTTTTTCCACCCCGAGACAGGAAGAACTTGCTTTGTTGAGCCTTGCAAGCCTCTGCTCAAGTCCCAGCGCCTTCTCTTGAAATTGGGCCTATAGGTGGCAGCAACTGTTAGCTATTGAGCTTGGGTGACATGTGCCAAAAGTTCTCTTGAAATACTTTGAATAGTTTAAATATTCTTGGATACTTGAAAATGAAATTTTCTCTAGATAAGAAAGTGAAAGGTCAAACTTGAGTTGTGACTGTTGAATGATTCACACAATATAGTCAACATTCAATAGATTGAGAAGTTGCAGTGCCTGAAACCCGTATTTTAGAAGTTTAAGATGCGATCATGGTTGGGTTCAGTCTTTACGTTTGTGACTGCCGTGGTCAGATTGCTTATCCTTGGCTCTCCATGGTTTTGTGTAAAATGGATATTTGAACCTTAATATTCTCCCTTCAGTTTCTCTGTGCTGATCACTCAATAAAAGGTGAAATTTCAATTCATGTACTGTTTTACACAATGAATGTGCCCCCAGAAATGTTGAATGCAATTCAAGTTTTTGCAAATCAAACAACGCTTATACGCATAAAGCAGCTTGTACCTTAAGGGTAACTTGCAGGGAAAATCCTATTGCATTTTGAGCTATATCATAGGAACTTCTTTGGAGGGTTTGGAATTTTGTTAATTTGTTTTCCTAGACGAGGGACACCTGTATTTAACAATACCTTCCAACAATCCATTAGGTTCTGGGACAGTGGGGGCAATATGGACTTTAGCCGGATGTCTGCAGGTGATTGCTACACCATATTTTGGCATGACTAATCTGAAACACATTAATCATCCTTCTGGTTTATGTAACTTGCGGCTCCGTCTACTGAGGAGATGGTGGGTTGCATCACAGCCCCGTTTCAATCAGCTGGACCTAGTCTTTGTGTTTCCTCATTCTCAAGAGAACGAAAAGCAATGCTTTTCCACTCACTAGGCCTCTCTCAATGCCCTGCGATGTCATACTGAGCAGAAGACTAGCTGCTTCTAACACAGACCTTTGACTACCCAGCAAAACCAAGTGCCTTTGACTTCCTAATTTCCAAAGGGAATTTTTTTTATGTGAATTATTTAGTTGCGTTATTTTCTGTTATGTAAAGAACATGTCTAGTTTTCCTTTGCTGTCTTGACCAATTTGAAGGGAAAAAGAAATGCCATCACTTTGGGAACACAAGTTTTAATGCATGCCAACAGTGAAATTCACTGAACCAGAGCTGAAAATAAAACATAGTTTGGAAGAGAAGCATCGATAGCATAGATGTCAAATAATTTGAGAAAAACGGGGTTTAGCCTTTTTATGTTACAACTCTGGCAAGAGGCATAAATTTCGATTTTAAGGTAGATGGCTGAAACTGAAATTGAATGGGAACAACTGAACATTGAACTGGAGGTTACCTGAGGTAAAAACCAAAGGGTTAACTTCCTCCTTTGGGATTAGCCTGAGATGAATCTGTTAGAGTTTTTTGTTTGTTTTGGTTTGTTTTCTTGGAGGAGGGGGCGTGGTGGTGGTGGTGGTTGTGTTTTGAGTGTGCTCTGTGGAGAAGAGGATGTAGAAGAGATACATAGACATCGACCTACAAAAGCAATGTTTTATATAATCGAATCAGCTATAATCTGTCTGGAATCTGGAGCAAAAGTTACTAGATGCCTCAAGAGAACGTGTTGGAAAACAAAAGTATCACATACCTTTTAGGGCACTGCTGAGGGAAGAGTCTAACACAAGGCAAAGGTGGAGAAATGAAAGAAAAGCAAAGAAAGTGCTTCAAACAGATAGGCATTTTCTACAGAGAACTTCCTTGTTGTCCTTGCACTTGAAAATACAGTATACTGTGTTTAATCCTTTAATCCTTATCTTTAAAGATAAGGATTTGTCCCAATGATTATTTTATTATTGTTTCAAAGCTTATATAAAATGTAACAAGGCATAGCTTATATATAAGATATATATTTATATATACGTATTTTAAATATATATC
The DNA here is from genome assembly GCF_963455335.1 of Martes martes. NCBI lineage: Eukaryota > Metazoa > Chordata > Mammalia > Carnivora > Mustelidae > Martes > Martes martes. The sequence continues at coordinate 27,733,182 of NC_137890.1, read as the reverse complement.
TACTTACATGTATGTATATTTAAGGATACTGCCTTTCTACTTTTTGACTTTAAGCTTTAGCATCACTAGGTAATAGCTGCTTCTCCAATAAACTTGGACTGTTTCTATGCACAAAACAATATTTAGTAGAATCAGTACTTATAAACACTTAAATTCCAGATCCATCTTTCCTTTGTAACACATAGGCTTCTCTTGTATCCTTAGACTCAGTCCTCATTATAAACTCCCTATACTCGGTACATATTCTTGATGCTTTTCTCCTTTGCCTTAAGTTGGGTAAACTGCAGGTACTTGGTCCACAAGGAAGTATCTTAGGGGATTCTAGAAAATAATTGCCCTTTGGAACCTCTGTGATTTTGAGGAAAAAAATAGAGTGCCTCCAGGAAGGCCAACCCCCTTTCCTAAAAATAACCCCATTCTCTGTATTATTTTTGGGAGTTCACATTTTAAAAATTCCTTCTTCTTACACATGCATACACCATCAAATTAAGCTGTGATTAACAGTACTATGTCCCATAAAAGGAATCTTTTCTCTGTAGATTAGACTAATCATAAGGCTGCAGCTTTATATATTAAATGTCCATTTTTAGGGGCACCTGGTGGCTCAGTAGGTTAAGCCTCTGCCTTCAGCTCAGGTCATGATCTCAGGGTCTTGGGATCGAGTGCGAGCCTCGCAACAGGCTTTCTGCTCAGCAGGGAGCCTGCATCCCCCCCTGCCCCCCACCTGCCTCTCTGCCTACTTGTGATCTCTGTCAAATAAAGAAATAAAATCTTCTTAGAAAATGTTAATTTTTAGAGAAAAATGTCCAGGATATTTGACCAAGGCCCATCTTGGTAGTCTCTGCATGGCTGTCGTGATTGTGTAGCAAAATGGTAGTAATTTCTAGGATGTAAGCTCTGTGATGGCAGGATTCTCAGCTATTTTGTTCTTTGCAGTTTTGCCAATGCCTTACCAGAGCATGACAGCTAGTAGTTGCTCAATAAATACTTGTTGAATGAATGAATCATTAAGAAAATTACTAGAGTAAATTGAATGGCTTGATGGGATACAATGTCTAGCTTCTTCTAGCGTTGAATTAATTTGTTTGTTCCAAACACTCTGTTATTGTGACTTCTAAGTAAGTTCTTTAATTTTCCAGGGAACGACTTCTGTGCCGAGTCACTCATCTGTACTTTGGCACCGTGACTAGATTAGCAGCCATTTTCTCTTCAACATGCATCAAACCTACCTCTAACCCAAGAAAGAATTCTTTCATAGTTGCCTCACTCTTGAGTGCTCTAAGGCATTACGAGTTTTTGCTGTCTACTTGAACAATTGATAGTAGTCCTTTGAAGTAGAGCTTTGAACAAGAGATAAGAAATAGTAATCTAACCGTAGCCTATGCTGATAGTCAACAGGACCATCTTGCTATTCAAGCCATTGAAGATTGTTAATCTCACTCAGAATTATGTTGAAACCATAGAATATGCTTTCTAATTTTCAACTTCTCTTCCTCTCCTTCCCTTTGGTATCCTTTATTTTTGTTAAGTTGTGGTGGCAGGATATAAATACAAAAGAGAGTGGTATTCTCTCTCTCTCCTCTTCCTCGTGGGCAGAAACGAAGTAAGGCCAGAGTGTAAATGTATGTGCCTTTCTTTGTGATTAAACAGTTTCAAACGAGAATCTCACCATAGATGTGTTCTTTTTAAGAAGTGTCAGTAGCAAATACTGGGAACGTTTTTCTTGAGTGAGAGGGACATTTGACAGAAGGTACCGCTATTCACACTAAGACTGATATTGTGCCACTTACCAATTCAACCCAGATCCGGGAGGTGACAAGAGTCAGAGCCATCGAGTATCTATTCCTGCATTCTAATGTTTCAAAGAGTCTTGAGACGAATTCTCAGAAATGGGCTAAATAGCCAGAGGAAAATCTGTTACTCTTAAAAGGTCTATCCACCCCTCTACCCTCCCCTCATTTGGTCTTTACCTTGTCCAGGAGAAAACTAGTCAAAGGGTTCATTTAGAAACATTTTCATTCTGTCCAGACTGGTTCAAACATTTTCCCAAAACTTCCTTCTGGACCAACCCGGTTTTTCTGCCAAGAAACTTACCCTCACTGCTACTCTGTTTCCTGGGATTTGGACACGAGCTATTGATGGCTTTCTGTGGTTTTCTCTCTCTTCGTGTCTCCATGTTGAGGTTACTCACCTTAATAAATCTAAGTTATTTCACTCTATGAAATGTTTTGGTTCTCATTGTTGAGAAGCAGAGCAGGAGGGAAAGGCAGCTCATGCCCCATTACTCAGGCAGAGGCTTGGGACACCCCTGGTGGCTCCCTCCAGCTCCCCACACCCCACCAGGGGGTATGGCAGCAGGTTCCTGAAGTCAGACAATGTATTGTCCTGAGGATTACACTGATCAGCTCTAAGTCAGTTAGGTAACAGGAGCCCTTTCAATGGTGTCCTCAGATTCTGTCAGGTTGACTATTCAAATGCTGGTTTTTGGGATCCCCTCCAGCATTCCTTAATGTAATCCAGGCACGTTATTGCAAGTTTTATTTGAGAAGGGGCTACTTACTTGTCACTTAGAATATTTTCAATTTTAAGTCAAAACCTTCTTAGTCAAGGGGGGAGAAAAAGAAGAAAGCAAAAGAAATGAGAGAATATGGTGCAAATTGGAATCGGTGGGGGGAGGCGGAAAAGCCCAGAACAAAACGCAGTAGTGTATCAAATGCCAAATGTACATTAAGTACACGTGTGCGCTGGGGGATGCAGTTTCTGTTTTGTTTTACAGAGTAACTGTAATGATGTTGTGCTGTTTAGTGTTTTGGTTTTTCCGAGAACTACTAAGATCCATGAAGTCAAAAGCAAGGGAATATAGGCAAGAGTGCAAGTCTGAGCTGTTCATGGGGCTTGGATACGTGCTTCTGTGTTCCAGCCCTCTCGGGGAGGTAGTGCTATAGGCTACTGGGGGATACCCAGTTTGCCATTTTAGGGGGTTGGACTGGATGCTGTTAAGAGACAAATTCCTGGGTGCCAGGGGAGAGGCAACGGTTCCAAATGAGTCAACTGTGATTGCTGCCAGAGGACAAGATTCAGCGGCCTCTCAGAGGTGTTCAGAACTTGGGGTACAGGCGGAGAAGAGGTTTTAAAAAACCAGTCATTGGACAGTATCTTTTAAGTAAATATGAATTGTTGAGTTTGGGCAGAATTTTGCCAGACTTCCCTTTTGTATACACATTTTTTTTTAAAGCGTCTACCTAGATTGGTGTCTGACACGTTGTTATGAAGATCTAATAAACGGGATTTTCATTTCTCTTTTTCTATAGCTTAAAGGCCTTCTCATAAGAATTGAAGCCTAAAATTAATCAATTTGTAAATATCCTAAAAACGGAAGCATTTTGAGGAATGCACCCCCCCCCACACACACACATGCACACTCGATTTTTCTGGATAGTCTTCTTTGCAGTTAAAAATGTCATTAGGATAAAACATAGATACTGCCTTTGCTTTGGAGTGCTGAGTTAACCCTGGTGAATTATTAGCTAAATAAGATGGTTGAAAAAAAAATGGAAACAGTGAGAGGCAAGAATATCTCTAACTCTCAGCTGGTCCAAGTTATACAATCCTGCTTCTAAAACTGTCATTCATTCTGAATTCTCTCAGATGACCCCAAAATAGATAATCCATCTCTGATGCTATTTACTGTGGCTATTTTCATTCTCTGAGTGCAACTTTGTAGCACTTAAGAATAATAATACTTCCCTCCCTCAACACTATCTTCAGGACTTCCTGCCAGTTAGAGACTGTCTACATCCTCCCCCGCTCCTCCCTTCTGGTTTCTCCCAGCTGTTGGAGCTGTCTCATGCTGCTGCCAGCTTCCACACTCTCCCTGGAGAAGTGGCCTCCTCTCCAGGTCGCGATGGGGCAGGCGGGCACAGGTGCGCAGCCTTATTCCTTCTGACAGAGACAGTGTGGACCCACATCCACATCCATGTATTTCTTTTCCTCGCAAGTAGCTGTTAAGTTGTGAATTCTGTTTCTGAAAGTCAGGTTTTGAAAGAAAAGGGGAAAAGGAGACGCTTGAGCTAAAAAGACTCCGGAGAAGGGAGCAGGAGTGGTTGCTATGCGCTTTGAAACACGCACGCGTGTGTGCGCGTGTGTGTGTGTGCGCGCACACACACACACACACACACACAAATACACGGACAAAAGGATAAATTGAAAAAGAATGCAGCAACCCCTGCTTGTTTAGCAGTCTGGTCAGCCCCGCAGATGAGGAAGTGCCGCTTTGTTCCAAGCTAAAGCCTTGTTTTCTTGTTCATTGTCTTCCAGGGTAAAATCGGGGGGAAATTCACCTGTCTGATGCAAAGTTAAACTGCTGGCTTTAATGTGACTGCATGGGAACTTGGGTTTATTAATGAATACAACATACCCTCTTTGATTTGAAAGCTTTCACCCTGCTGAAAAGATTCAAAAGGCATCGCTTCCTGCACCAGCGCAATTCCTTTATCCGTCTCAGTGGTTCACCCCTTGCCGGCTGCTGTATCTCATTAACAAGCATTTGACCACTGCAGCCGGCCTGGGAGTGTGTTGACACTTGAAAGGCCCAGGCAGGCGTGGGCAGGCCATCAGCTATGGCAACAGGAAACTGCCCTGGAGACAACACTGAGAAAACAGCAGCTGCAAAAGCCAGAGTTAGAACAGACATAAAGCGTTGCCTATATCCGCGTCAGGCTGGGTTATCCGTGCGCGCCTGTGGGTCTGAAGTCACATGTCCGTTCACTATATTTATGGGACAGGCCGGTTGCTATCAACATGTATCAGAATCTAGACTTGCTGACAACCCAGAATAATTTTTTTGACTTGCAATGTTCTCAAACCTTAGGTTTCAAAAATCTTAGGTCTCCTTTTAATATGTGGTCTCGCTGATATACGTAAGAATGGTCACTAGAGGCTTAAACTTGATGTCCGCGTTCACGCTGGTGAAGTCATGTGTATAATCACAAGTGTATATACCTGAATCCGTATCCATTTTTCATGCTACCACCCTATTTTTCAAAAACAGATCAACTTGTAAAACTGTCATATTAAAGATGTAAGATTTCTCGGACAGTCTTTGGCTCAGGAATCAAACCGCGATGATTTTGTGTAGAATAAGAGCGACCAGCTGTGTAGAGATAGCTCATAAAGTTAAGTGGGATAATCCACACATATAATTATAATTTAAATGCTTAAATTAATCAAATGTATTTACTAGTCATTGAATTGTAGGCAATGAAGTTCGATACCCCTGAATCAGTTCCTAACGGTTGTGTTCGTGGCATCAGAGGGCTGAAAGTACAGACACCAATTAGACTGTCTCATGCAATGTTCGGAGCAGGTATTTCTCCAGATCTAGTGTGTCCATGTTCAAGCCCACAAAAGCATTTTGAGAGGATGGGTAAGCCATAGTTCAAAATCTCAAAATAAAGTTTGTTATCCATAAGGAAAATGACCCTTTTCGAAACAGGGAAAAAAAGTCATACCACATTAGGTGAAGGAAGAAAGCTAAATGATAAAAGACACTAATACAACATGTTATAAGTGAAGTTAATTGTTGTTCCAAGACCAGTACATTATTTTCCCGTTATCATCAGTACAATAGACTATTAATAATTATTATATCGGTGGGTATTAACACCTTATTTTTTAATAATTTAGACTTGCTTAGCCCATTATGTACATATAGCTCATAAAACTACCCTAACTTACTCACATTGTTACTCTAAAATGATCAGATAAAAAAAATGTGAACTTAATTAACATTGCTGATTAACTTTCCTATTCTTTTTCTTCCACCTTTTATATTCCAGGGAAGAAAAAAAATGCATCATCCCCCCTGGAAATTTGTGTTCTTGACAATATGTAAATTTTAGAAATATCTTCCTGATGGTTATTAAAATATTTCCATTTGACTTCAGTTTTTCCATGGCAGTCATATTGGGTTACATTCATGTTTAATAGGAAGGTGGATACCCAGGCTCTGGAAACAGATATCTTGGGAGTAACTTCCAGTTCTGTCATTTAGCAGCAAGGCAAACCTTAAGTAACTTAACTTTGTGCCACACTCAGACCCCCAGTTTGTTGAATGGGAATAAGACTAACGTACTTATTCATAGGGCATTAGAAGCACCAGATAAGTGTGGATCCACACATACAGTGCATATCACTGACTAAGCACTCAATAAATGTTAACAATTTTTATTAACATCAACCCTTTCCCACTATATCATACTCTTCCTCTCTACACTATTGTATATTTCCATAGAAATTGTTGTAGCTTATGTTGTTGTGTGTTGACTTGCTTATTTTATAATAAAACCCTTCCCCTATGTTCTACTACTCTCAGATACAGACTCATGAATATAAGCTCTATGAAATAATGGACCTTATCTGTCTTGTTTACAATCGATTCCCTTGAGCCTAGTACACTATTGGCATACACTAATGGCTCAATAGGTTTTTTTGAATCTTAAATACTAAATGAATGAATTTCCATAGCTCTAGGCTCAGAGGTAAAAAGAAGAAGAAGAAGAAGAAGAAGAAGAAGAAGAAGAAGAAGAAGAAGAAGAACCAAACAAAAAAACAAGAATGAGTTTTACAAATTAATTAATCCCATAATGCTTAATGTATACAGTTCTAGGGACAGGATGAACACTTATTCAATGGATGTCTATATTCCTCTATATTATAAAATTGATGCCAGTGCCCTAGAAAACACCTTGATAATGTTGCTGTATTCAGTTCTATTGGACTGATTCCAAGTTCCTGTCCTGTTTAACTTGTCTTCTAATCTTATCTATAGAATAAGTTGTTTATATACTGGACCCATAATATACAACCTTATTACACACTGACATGATTTCACAGTGTTTTTTGGAGTTTATGGGAGTTGAACTTCTATTTTTTGGTAAAAATATTATTTTTTCTAGTAGAGAATTGGGGGATTTGAGGATAGTGGAAATGATGACACCAAAAAGGAGAAAAAGCCTGACACCTGAAGGACCATCGGGATAAAGCAGGGGCTCCAGCAATGACGTAGAGGCTGATCTTGAAGCCTTAACCACATGGAGACCCAAAGGTGATAACCTCAACTCTGCAGATGTTGAGCTGCAGTCTGCCCAAGGCAGGGACAAACTGTGGGTTTATGGGATGGATATCAGATTTTTCAGAGTTGAAAAATGTCCAAACTGCCCACAGAGCACTGTGATGAGCTCCAATCTGATGCTTCCCATCAGTCCAGCTTAACTCAGACTCAGTGATCTACAACAGAATTAACCCCATTTTAGCATTAATTGACTTAAATTTTATCTTTTTACAGCTTCACTCACACCTAAAATCTCTCCCATCCCCAAGTCACCCATTGTGATTTGGGACTACTGTATATGCTGGACACTGTTCTGGGATGGCATACACTGGTCCCATGGAATCCTTGCCATGATCAGTATTTCTATCCAAGATGACAGTACAGAGCTAGAGGCCAGTTTGGCCACTTTCCTGAGGTGATTAGTGCATATGCCATTGGAACTCAAGTAATATGCTGAACTTTACATTTTCTTTCATTAAATCCCATTGTCTGTGGAATGTCTAAAGTTGCTTTAAATAATACAAAGAGGTTGAGTCATTCCGATGCTTTGTATTTCAGAGATAGCTTTTAAAAATGTTCCAAAGGTGCTGGTTCCTATGAGAAACTGAGTGGCAATTAAGGCATTGACCCCCGGGGTAGCAGCTGAAAGTATGTATTGGAAACTTTGTGTGTCATCCCCATGAAGAGAACAGGAAAGAGAGGAGGAAGGTGGGCAGGAACGAAAAAGACCAAGTTGCTCTAGGTTTGTAGGCACACTTGGGATCTGAAGAATGTTAGGTCTGTGACAGGATAGCAAGGTATTGTGGCAATAGCTTCCTATGTCACTTCTGCAGAACCTTCCAAGGGCTTCCCCAAGGAACTCATCCCCACAGTTCGTCCTCTCATCCCTTCACACCCCCTTCACGTCCCCTTTACTAGTCACCCTCTCTAAAATTTCCCTTATATTTCAAGTGCTCGTCTCCTCCTTCCCTTCTTTGTATGCATTCACTCCTTAACACTTATCACTACTAACAAATGATATAGTTGACTTTCTTTTTTACCTACTACCTGTCCCTGGAATTTAAGCTTTTTAAGAAGAGGATTTTTGTTGGCATTACTTACTATTATATTCCTGATGTATGAAATAGGGCATGACATATAGTGAATGTCTTTTTAAAAAATGTGTTAATTATTAAAATTTTAGTTGCCCAAGATGTGGTAGATTGAAAAAGTGGTCCCAGTTAGTGGCTTCCCTGTATCCATGCCCTTTGTAATATGATTTTGCAGCAACGGTATTTTCCCACTTTTAGAATTTGGGCTTTATTGGTGTCGGTTAGTAGGTTGGAACAAATATGACATTGTGCTTATTCCCAGTCTGACCCTCAAGAGGGATGTATACCTTTACAATTCTTCTGAAACTCTGCCTCTACCGTGAGGACAAGTCTGCACAAGCCTGTTGGAAGATAAAAGTAGCAAAAATGTCTTATCTCAGTTGAGGTCATCCCAGAGTGACCAGCCCCAGCCAACCCACCACTGATCACAGATGCATGAGCAAGTCCAGTTAGGATCAGTCAACTTGACCTCAGCAGAGCTACTAGTAGACTCAGACTCAAACAAAAAAATATTGATACATGCCACCGACAATTTTTTGTTACTTGTTATGCAGCATTGTTGTAGTAATAGCTAACTGATACATAAAATCTCTCAGCTAGTGAGTAGCAAGAGGTAAGATCTAAACCCAAATTCTGTCTCCAGCATCTGTATTCTCAACCACTATGTAAGTTCCGCCTTCAGGAGCATTCACAGTCTGGTAGAAAAAAAGAAAATATAAGCAAATGGAGTGCATTTTGATAACTGAAATAATACAAGCCCTTTCAGTTAGACCAAGAGAATAAAGTACTTAATTCTGTCTGGAGTGGAGAAAGCAAAGAAAATAGATGACCAAATACAGTGTCACAGGTGAGTTATCATCAGAGTGAAATTTAGGTGGGGCTATCCAGGTACACAGGGAAGAAGAGGTCTCAGGAAGGAGGGATTAACAAAAAACCCAGTAGCTTGTTTGGAAAAAGTTATGAGGCTCAGTGTCGCTGAAGGATAAAGTATGAAATTGGGAAATGCCAGACTTGAGTTTGGAGAGGTAGATAGTGTGTCCAGGTTATTGTATGCCATCCTGAGGAGTTTGAGTTGAATTCTATGCAAAAGAGTATCATTAAAAGCTTTGCAGGTAGGAGATGCTACGATGAGACTCCTGTTTGGAAAAATCAGTCTGGCAGCAATCAGCTAAGTGCATTTGGAGGTGGTTGAGATTGAAAGGAGGTGGAGACTCTAGTGGCCATTATAATATAGAATTCTGAAAATGCAGAATGATGGTTATAGTGGAAGATGGAGATGAGGCTACAACACTACTTATTGGGGACAGAAAGGAAGAAAGGCTTTCTGAAGAAGTGAATTTGAATAGACCCTTGAAGAACAGATAGACTAAAACAATAGAAACAGGGGTGAAATTAGTCCAGGCTCAAGAAATAACCACCGATGAGGTCATAGAAGTAAGGAATTACAGATTGTTCTCAGAAAGGAACTATAACCTGTCTTGTAGGTAGATACATTCACCTGAAGCCTAGAATATAAAGTTGATTACTATTGGGAAGGAAGGGAGGATATGTAGAATCATAAAGTCCCAGAATATTAGAGCTGAAAAGGATCAACAAATTGAGTTGAAGCTGTAATATGTAAGGTCTTGAGAGTCAGACTAAAGGGAAATGAATTTAGTGGTCCTTTGGAATCCCTGCTAATTTTTGAGTAGCTGCGAGTATTTTGTAGTATTGAGAGAGAGGAGATCAGGGCCAAAGCTGCTTCTAGTGGCGGGGAAAGTAAATGAGTTTGGAACATCTTGATCCAGAGGAACTTACAGGGAGTGACATATGATTCTGTTGGCAAGTTGACTTTATAATATTTTTATTAGCTTTCTTTAACAGAAATAATAATACCAGAGAAAAACCAGTCTATTTGAGAAAGAGGGAAGACTATTTTTTGTTGAGTCTAAGTTGTAGAAGGACTCTCACATGGACATATGTAGCACAGAAATGGAATGGAACTGTTCAGAGCTCGGAAGGGAGAGTGGGGCTAGGAGACTGATTTGGTTGACAGTCATACTGACGTGGTTTTTGAAGATGCAGAAATAGGTATTACGGATATTATAGAAGGAGGGAGAGAAAAAGGCAAGATCCAAGTGGGGCAACCATATAATTTATCCTCTGAAATGGAGCACTTTTGAGAATGGAAGGCAATGGTATTCATAATTATTGACAAGACAACAGACTATACTAAATGTTCCCAAGCCAACCTGGATGTGTAGATGCCTTGGAGGAGAGGGGAGCCTGTAGAGACTGTGGGGTTGGTGATCAGCAAGGAGGAAACCAGAGACTGTCTGGAGGAAAGATACTGCCATAGGGAGGGGTTGCCTACAGTGTCCGTTCTGCGTGGGGAGACCTCGTAACCAGGAAGGGTCTATTGAACTCTACGAGGAACTGTGGGTCCTAAAGAAAGCCAGTATCACTAGGGCTGTGGAATATTTAAAAACTTCTGTTCACAAAACAGCATCTGCTTTTGAGGGGTTAAAACTGGCTATCCCTCAACTCTGCCACCTACATTTTCCTCATGTTAGGAACTAACCCACATTGTACTCGGAAACACCACTAGCTGCCTCCTCAGCGTGTCCCAGGACAGTTTTATAGCCCCAAACGGAACACAGATGAATGGCTGCCTGTTTCCAGTTTATGCTTTGGATTTACAGGTGCAGGTTGTATAGCTTCTCATTGTTACTTAACTCGGAAAACATTTTAAAAGCTTCCAGCCTGTCACGCCCTGTGATTTTGGATAAAATTGGATTTTGAGTCTGTTGTGTGCCTTCAATATTTCCGGTGCTGAGAAAATTATAATGATAGAGCCAAACAGAACACCTGCTCTGCGTGAAATGTCTTCTGACCTTCATTTGGTGACGTTTAAATTGGGAGGGTGAAATTGCTGGAAGTGTAAATTGTCATGAAAATATTAATTCTGAAGTCGATTTAGGGGTGTTGTGGTATATATATGCTCAGTGTTTCAGGAGGTGAACACAACTCCTGATGGAGGGGTGGTGGCTTTCAAACCAGAGCTTTTGCTTGGGCAGGAGCAAGTTGACCCCGGAGGGGTCTATTTTGGCTGAGGTGGTACATTACCTTGACCCAGGACGGTTCTGAAAGGCTGCAGAAAATTTCCTTTGAAGGTCCTGCCTCTCGCAAGGTGTCCTGGTTGGGTAATACATCCCACTCACTCCGACAAAATGCTCCAAGTAGAAAAAAATGGTCATTTTCTACTTTTCTCCAGTTCTTCATTCCTATAAAATAAGTTCCTCTGATCTTTTGATCCTAGCTTATATCTATTAAGGATCTGCTGAACCAAGTTTGCCAAATTGAGTATGCTTGAATGTAAAGACTTGGTGCTCTGGCCAATGGAGGGGGCTTATTCATGTAAAACGGTCCATAGTGGTTTCTGATGTCCATCATATACCACAGATTTGTTGGAGGGTGGGTGTGACTCATTTTCTCAGCAAAATTTTATCCAGAATTATTTTCTACAAAGTGATAGCCTCCCAGGCATCTAATACCCTATGTTTCCAAAGAGTCTCTTAGAAGAGGCTGAAGTAGGTAGCATTATCATGTTGGGTTGTAAAAATCATATAATCAGAGGTGTTTTCAAGCTCATGTAATCACGTGTCAGGTGAGGAAGTGGCGGCCCAAAGGCAACGGAACTAACCCACACCCACACATCCCTGGTGGCCAAGTCAGGCCCCGAAGCCGGTGGCTGGCATCCCAGCTCCATGCTCTTCCCACGGCGTGACCAGCATGACAGGTGTCTCTTGATCAGAAAACCAGAGCACTTCAGAGAGCAGTGGCCTGACCCCCGGGTGATATGTGAGCCAGCTGCATGGCTCCTCAGAGAAAACTTCAGAAGTTCAACTGCTTGTAGACGTAGGGCACATTTTTGGATGCACAGGTCATTCGAAGTGGCAGAGATGGTCTTCAGGGTCACAGACCCGGCTTCAACACCTGCAATTTGTGCAGGTGACAAGTGGATGTTTGATGAAAGGTAGACATTTATGGGAAAGGAAGAATGTAAATTGTTCACCAGGCAAATATTTACTTGAATTGTGTTTCCTTAGCAAGGGAAGTATTTATATTAGTTTCTCCGGTGTGAATTCCCTTAGTCCGATCAGTCTCCTCCTGGTCCCTTAAAAACCCCGCAATACCACTGCACAATGTTCCCCTGATGCTGCTCACTCATTCCTTATGTGTCCTGTGGTCATGCTTTCAAACTTCAAACTGGGACACACGGTCTGACCTGCCTGAATATGCTGCTGTGGTCCATGGAGAAGGATCTTTAAAACTCTGCTGTCCAGAAAATTCCATAATAGAGGATCACCCTGCCTTAGGTAGTAAAGAAATGTTGAGGAGAGAAAACTAGAATGGCTTCGAAAGGCAGTCCTGTGAAAAGACTTTAGAAAGGGGATGGGCCCCTGGTTCTGCTTCTGCTCACAAATAAAGATGTTGCCCAAGGTGTCCCAAGGAGGCCTCTACTGTGAGCCCACAGTATTCCTATTATTGAGTCATTTTAGCTGTAGCGTGTGGAGATTTTAAGTGCGCAATTTGTGTTCAAAGTATTTAGACCGTTAATTGTAGGAACTATGAAGGTTCAAGTTCCAGCTGATTAAGGAACGGCATCGGAGGTATTGGTAACTCTATTGTGTGAATTAAATAACGTGAGCTAAGATTCAGCTCTAAAACAATATTTGGACGAACTCTCTCTCTCTTGGGTTTCACTGGGTCGAACAAGGTATACTGTCACGATGCACAGAGAAGTATAGCCGTTCTTTCTTTTTCTCTTGGTGCTGTGGCCACGGGAGCTTTAGGAAAGAAATTTTTGATTCACGATCATTGGCTGGGATGCTGTTTTCAATGGCACTCTGCTACACCCTCTTACAAAACATCAAAATCCGTGAGCACACGTTGGGACATGCTCTACAAAGCGGATCTTAAAAGCTTCTTCCCTAGGATAAATTCCTAATGGAAAATTCCTAAATATTCTGGGGAGCTGAAGCAATGATACTCCTGCTGCAAAGGATCTGAAGATGACCCTAAGGTTGCTAATTGGGTCCAATGATTTTTCTGAGCATCGCTCAGGCATGTGGAAATGGACAAGGGTACTTTCATTACTCCTGTTCCACTCTGGGCTTGACTGCAGTCCATTCTCCAGAGTCAAAGTTCCCAATCCCCACCTCTTCTGTTTTACAGTCTATGTATACAGGGTCATTAACAATTTGCCAGAGCAATTTATTATGATTGAATTAACTCCCAGAAGAGGAGGAAGCGTGTAAGTGAAATCGCACTGCTCCAACGAAAATAGTGTTAAGCCTTCCAGTGAGATCTCCTGAATTTGACAGTGCTCCCCCGAGTTGAAATAGCTTGGTGGTTACAACAGATTATATGCATTCTGTGTTACTGCCTATTTGTCCTTAGGCACGTTGTTTAAGCTCCTCGCACCCCAGTTCCCTAATCTATAATCTAAGGAATAACAAGCTCTCTCTCATAGCACGGATGTCAGGATTAAATGAGATGGAGTGTTGAGTCCAAAGCCCATTTTCATAGCGTCTGGACTTTGTAAAAGTTTAATTAATAGTAGCTATATTATTTTTAGTAATAGTATTGCTAGTGCTCCTGCCACTGTAAAATTATCCACTGGACGGCGATTTATGTAAACCGTGTAAGTGCCTACTCATTCATTCCTTCAGCATTTATTAGGATCATGTCAGGCTGAGGGCTAAAGAAACAAAAAGTGAAAGACACACATATAAGATGCACACACATATGTATAAAATATGGGTCATGTGTACACACACATACTTCATTAAATGTCTATAGATATAAAATAAAAATGTCCTGTGCCTGACTCAGAGGGACTGATGATCTAGTATGCCCCTTACTTTTGTCGCACCGCAAAATAAGCGTCAGCACAGGACATCGCTGACACAGAGAGATTGATAGGGCCATGGCCAGATGTCACATTTTAAAAATGTGGTCCCGTGACCCCATGTTAAGGATTCAAATAAGTTCCAAACCCATCAGGTCATCATCGGCTCATGACAGGTGTTTTGACTTTATTGTTAGAGCCAAGCCAGGGAGGACAATAAAGAGAATGAACTCAATTTGGTTTTGGTTCGGTTGCAGCTGGACGACTATCATCTAGGAGCCATTTAGCAAACAGACGAGAGACACATGGCTTTATTTATAGCAGTCTGTAGGGAAGGAATGCAGTCGATTGCGCCATCCCTTCCGCCGTGGTTTAGCTGCACAATTATCTCTATCAGGTGGAGGATGCATTAGGCAAACAGAGGCTCATGCTGGAATGGAGGCAAATTGATCTCGAAATGGATGGTGTCGGTTAATTAGGCAACACAGTTTCACCTGGGGAGTGACAGTTTCACAAGTGGGGGAATTTAGTGCCAGCCGTGTTTTTAATTTCTTGAAATAAACGTCACAATCGCTCCCAGTTTTATTTAAAAATATATTTTTATATTGTTCTGCCAATTCAGAGACTTTGGGTTAAAATGACCCTAATGATTTATACCGCTGATACTTCCGACCATGTGCGGGTACTATTTCAAGTGCGCGGCTCCGATGGTATCACACTCACACCCTTCACTCCGAAATAAACATTCCCCAAAGCTCTCAAACAGATAGTGCTCAGAGCTTTCCCGTGGGTCCTCTTTTGAATTAAATCAATTAGGAGAAGGCCATATGTTCACCATATGTATGTCAACTTGCCAGGGATTCTTGAAAGGAGAAAGACATTTGAAAAAATCACAGATCGCTTGGAAACACACAAACTGAAAAAGGATTAATCAACCAACCAGTTAAATCTCTATTTCTATCATTCAAAAGTTGATTAAAATTAGACAAGATAACGTACCTCCCGATGATCATTATATATTGTACCTCCAATCTTTTTTTTTTTATTCCATTCTCATATGTAGTTAATTTCTCAGGCAGTATAGAGAATCAATCACTCTTTATCAAGTTTTCTTCACCTGTTCACCTGGAAAAAGTAAAATGATTGCCAGGCCAGCAGTAGTAGATCTTAAGGAAAAACCTCTTCAGAGTTCAACAGTCTACAGACTCTATGGAACATTTGGTGACTACTCCGGCTGCCCTTCACGAGCTGGGCTGGGAATCCAGTTGGCTGGAAATTGATTAGAATATCATGACATGTTAGCGTTGGGATGGGCTGAGCAGGTCTTCCAGTTTGGCTTTTTAATTGCACAAATGCTGTGATTCCATTTTGAATCCTTTACGGGGCCCAAACATGGTGTTTGGCACATAGCAAGAGTTCCATACATATTTTTAAAAATTGAAACAATAAGGAGACTGAGGGCTGGAGAAGCCAAGGGACCTGAGCAAGGCTCTCTAGTTAGTGAACAGGTCTTCTGACTCCTAAACCTTTTGCTGCTACATCATGGACACCATCAAATGGTCTCCAGAGGCCCCCATGTCGCCCTTTGTCACCTCCCAGGTTAGGCATGGGGCTCTCACCTTGGCATTCATCGTGTCCGTCCAGTCCCACCTTCCTTTCTTCTTCACATTACTTAGATGTACTTGTATGCTAGTCCCTGTGTTCTCTCTGGATCTACCCTCTTGTTTTCGTTTTGTTGTTGTTCCTTTGCTCAAGCTGTTTCCTCCACAGTGACAACCTTTTCTATCCATCTTTACTTTTCAGAAATTTTAGCTGCTTCTCAGATTTGGGGCAAATTTAAGGAGAGGTTTCAGGACTGGGACCTAATCTGGTTAAGAAAAAAAAAAATTTTTTTTTATTACAAATAGCAAATATCCTAGGTAGTTTCCAGAAGGGTGGTGGAAGTAAGTCATTGAATGAATGCAGTGAGTTGCATACTTAGTCCCATTACAAGGAGTTGAGGTGCTAAAAAAATGTGGGGATAAAGGTATGGTTGGATGTAGCGCTGGGAAAAATTTAAACCATACAGAAATTATTTTTAATGCATCCCTATGCTTCCCTTCTTCTTTTGGCTCTTTTCTCCTTTTCCATCCCATAAATGTAGTTAAAGTTGTCCCAAGTTTTATTGCTATCCTTAAGCCAGTGGGCTTTGCAAAGGTAAAAATAGTAATAATACCTTCATGCTTCATGGCTCTGTCCAATAGTAACACAGCCCCCAACAACAAATTCTTACGTGGTGTTTCCTGTGTGTCAGGAACAGTTTCAGAATACACACACACACACACACACACACACACACATTTAGTTCCCATAATCAATTTTTGGGGAAAATCACCATTTTACAGACAAGGAAACTAAGCCACGGAGAAGGCAAATAAATTGTCCAAATTGTCCAGCTTTGTAAATGACAGAGCTAGGATTTAAATTCATCAGTGTGGCTTCATTCGCTTATAATCGTGACTTCTCTGCCTCCTCTTTTCCTCTGACACCAGACCACTGGGGTATGGTCAGTGGGGGATAACTACTTCATTACGTTTCTACTTGTCTATCCTGACTGGATCCCTAATTGGATTTTTAAGGATATAAACTGTTTTTCTCTCTTTATGTCCTTTTTGGCCTGAATATAGTTCCTTTTATGATAAACTTCGTTTTCAAATAATTAAATCAACAAATATTGAAATTTCACTAACAACAGTCTTCTCACTTTCCTTTTGCTTCCGTTTTGTGACTTATTCAAATTATTGTCCGTATCTTTGGTCTTAAATTTCTCTTCTCTTTCCTGCTCATTTAAAACTCTCTGTTTACTAAAAAGCCTCTGCAACTCTGCACAGCTCTATCTTTGGGCAATGCTTAACCCATGAAATCCAACCAAAGATATCTTAGTCTTCTCCAGGCTGGCCATTATATTCCTTTTCTAGGTCTCCTCTTGAAGATCCATGATTTCTTTTTTTTAACCTAAAATTTAACTCACTAATTTTTAGGTAGCGTCTCCTAAATGCCTGAGGTTTACCATTTACATCTCGAATGAGACATTTTGTCTCTTGAGTTCAGTACACAGATATGGAAGAACCCTGGGGGAGAGGTACATAAATTAATTTACTTGTTGATATTGGGACAAAACCATAAGTAGAGAACTATGTCCCATATATTTATATTTTGGCAAAGATCCCTGATTTAGAGAGAGATGGGAAAAATACTCAGTCACCATGAAAATTCTGGAAGTGCTTATAGTAAAGAAGAATGAGGACAATGACAGAAATCCTATGCAAGGAAAATATGACAGTTGAGACAAAAACCACGGAACAGCTGTATGAAGAAAGATTTACAGTAAGAAATGTGAAACCATTTTGGGAAGAGTTACATATTTTAGGGAAAGAACCACTTAATATTTAAAGAGGACATAGATTCAAAGAAAAAGTAATAAATGGAATGGGAGTATTTCATTGCATCTTATCTCCTGCTATAATAGGAAGTAAACAGACAAAATTAAATTAACCCTTGGCACCCAGCGCCCTGGTGGTTTTCTTGGAACCTTGCAAAAAGGGCGGACCATATGGTGAGGACTGCCTCTGTGACAACACAGGCTCAGATGAAATTTCAAGGATTATAAATCCTCTTGTTTCATCTCATAATTTGATCACCAGCTGGCATCGGGAAGTATAACATTGCACAATTAAGTGTCTATGGGTTTTTTATATCCTCCTCAGTAGCATCCGGATTTGGCCTCCACATTCTGGAAAACAGAACGTGGCACTGCTCCAGGGTGATCGTGAATCTACCTCAGGAGGGCGGTCTTCCACACGGGAGCCCGTCCGTAATGGTGTGTTGTAGTGATCTGTCACACCATCTGGGGGAAGACGAAACAAGAGACTGAGCAATAGAGGGACACACATAACTTGGGATCCTGGCAAAGATAGAAAAGAAGGAAGGAAGCATTACATAGCATCTGTCCACGTAGCTGAGCAGAGGTCAAGTAGTTAATTACATGCGCGTTGCTGGTCTTTGAGTCTGTCATACAGACGTGGAGGGGAAGGAGAACCAGCAGGGATTGTAAATCAGTGTTTTTGGAGAAGTACCAAATTCAATATTCTCTCTGGGGTATCTTTCAGGGGCCACTTGAATGTGAGGGAACGGAGTCCCTGGAAGGCCCTGCCATACCGTGTACACCATGCTTGTTCGCGTGGTGTGGGTTATGCAGAGGAGGTCTAGGGGAGATAGGAGAGCTAAGCCACAGCATGTGTCCCACATTTCTTCAGTAGGAACAGGTCGGTGAACACATGTCCTTTTCCCGTCCGGTGTTCCCCCCACCCCCGCATCCCCGTTGTCCCACGTTGTACTGGAGCCATATTGCACTATTCATAGTAGTTCACATTTGTTTGCTTTCTGGAGCTTGGGTCTGACTGAAAGGGAGAGATGGATGCTTGAATGGATACATTGGGTGGATTAGACAAATGCATGAGCAAAGGAACGTTCGCACAGAGCAACACGTTCTGTAACTGGTCAGCTTTTTACAGAAATACCAGTGGCAGCTAGACTGTTGATCTCCTGGAAGCAACGTTGTAGAACGGCGGAGTAGAGCAAGAGAAGGTGAGGTGGAAAGAGTGGGCAGACAGGGAAATCCTCGGAGGCAAATTGTGTGACTTTCTTATTTAAACTAGAATGTTCCCTATTCGGTCTGTTTCTGTGATGTTTCAGTTAATACGTGGTTTCTCATTCGTTTTAAACATTGAAAAATAATGACCCTGAGTATTTTTTCATGCACGGACCAGTAGATGTTAGGAAATGCAAACTGGGAAACTGTGGAAACCAGACGGGATAATCTGTGTCCCAGGGCCTATTTCTTCCACCATCTGAAGGTAAGACTGGCTAGTGTCAGCTCAGCCACAGCAAAGACAAGAGGATTCGATGGGTGGAAGGAAGAAGGGAAAACAGCCTTTTTCCTTTACTTTTCTTTTCTTTTCTTTTTTTTTTTTTTCCGAACCTATCTTTCAGGGGAAGGAGCTCCCTCAGCAGGTGGGATCTCAGGGCTCTGAGAGAGCAATTACATTGTGCAGGCCCAGACAACAGGAAGTGAGTGCAAACAGGGCCTCTCCTCAGCGTAAACACACACAGACTTAACCTGCGGCTGAACTTCTGCCCTTGAGTGACTGGTGCCATTAGGACACAGGTCAAAAGGTTGCAGGGTGACAGAAAATGGAGCCTTATTGAATGAAAGAGAAAATGAAAAATTCTTTTGTTTGCCTAACCCTGTGGTTTGTATAGCTTCCGTGATGTCAGAATGGAGTCCAGAGTGGGAAAAAGAAGTCCCTGATTTACCACAGTGTGAGAAGGGCAGGCGGGGTATTCAGCTCAGGAGGGCAAAAAGAAGAATCATACGAGAGATCACACATACAATGAAAGCAAAGCACATCTCACCGTTCTTAGGGGGGAGTGCAGGCTTGACCCGCCCCTGGTGATGGTAAGAAGGTATGGAGAGCATCAGAACATTTTGCTTCCCGGAACAGGCAGGATCGAAACGGCACAAATGCAGGTCTCCCATTCTCCACTGCAGGCACCCTCACCACGGCACGCTAGGCGAAGCTCCCTAAGGCTAACAGCGGTGCACTCTGGGAGCACGTTCGGTAACAACACATGAATGAGTACGGATAGAGATACGGTCGCCTACCAAGAGGCATGGCAACATGAAAATCACCTGGCAAAGTATTTCACCTTGTAGACAAGGATAGAAGCTGGAGAGTTCCTGTTGTGCTTGGCTATTTCCACCCATTCAAACTCTTGACACATTTGCAGGTTCTGGATGATTCTTTTTTTTTTTTTTTTAAGAGATTTTATTTGTCAGAGAGAGCGCATGCACAAGCTGGGAGAGCAGCAGGCAGAGGGAGAAGCAGGCTCCTGCTGAGCAAGGATCCCAATGTGGGACTCGAATCCTGGGATCATGACCTGAGCTCAAAGCAGACACTTAACCAACTGTACCACCCAGGTGTCCCAATTCTGAATGATTCTATGTCTTCCAGAATGTTTCTTCAGGGTAAAAAAATTAACCACTTCGATGAGGATGCAAAAGACTACTATCCTGGGTTCCAATTCAGCCTATCATTCTGTTGATAAAAATCATGTAATTTTTTTAAAGAAAAAAAGAAAGAAATACTATCTTGCTTTTTTTGGAGTTGTTGAACTCCAAAATGGCTGGTATTCTAAAACCCCTTTTACCCTGTACTTTTTCTTAAATTGGACTTCAGCTATATAACTTTGCTTCTAATAGCTGAACCAATAATGACCTCCCGCTTTTCAAAGTGAGTTTTATATTTGGGATAAGTGAGCAGGTTCAATCACGCCATTTATTTATTTATTTTTTAAAGACGTTTTCAACAACGTGCCTCCAAGCATTTATGATTGTTTATTAGGTTATCCCCACATTACAACCAGGTCCTCAGAAATGAGGCTTTAGCTCCTTGCAAATGCCGAGCAGACAGATGTGAACACCCTCCTGGGAGATTGATGAGTCCTATTAACCTTGTTGCATAGATGGAAACTCAGAAACAAAGTGACCGTGAGGATTAGGAGGAAGTCAATGTCAGCACCAGGATTAGAATTCACACTTGCCTGGTTTCTCAGCCCACCACCAGCTCCCCCATGGATCCCAGCTTTGTCTTCCGCCCTGAGTGAGGGGGCAGGGTGTTTCCAAACGTTGACAGAATCCTGTTATCCTCAGGCCTCCACGTTGCGGGAAGGCCCTTCCTTTTAATAAATGACAGAGCTGGAAAGTAACTTTGAGGTGGTTTTTTTCTTTTTCCAATCTCCAAACTTTATAAGTGAGAAAAAGGTCATAAAAGTGCCAGAAACAGAATAATACCCAGCTTGCAGTAATACCGTGGAGGGGAGGGGTGACAAATCAGTGTAGTGGAAAGTACCAGAAAGGATTTGGAGCCCAGCATTTGAAGCCTGGCTTTGCTTTCGGTGAGCCTGTTCCTTGTCTGGAAAATGTAGAAAAACAACTCCAACTTTAATGTTTTACCAGGTTAAATATTCCAACTACTTTAGACATTGTAGGCATTTCTTAAAATTTTTGTCCATCCCTATTTTCATCTTTTTTCCTATCAAAGTAACACAATTTCTCCATGTGAGAGGAACAGTACCCACATGTGTTCTCCTAAAGGTTCAATCCCAAACCAGCAGGACTTTGTGGGACTCTAAGCTTGGAGCTTTGTTGAGCCTGGTGTCAGGAGTTAGGGCCCAAGTGTCGTACATGGCAATTTAGTTCACGGAAGCCAGAGCTGCCCAGAGTCCTCAGCAGTATTTTGCTCCTAGGGTAGGGATTGCCAGAGTCCAGGGGCCAAGTGGAGAGGCAGTCTGGGGAATGAAGACCATTCGCATGTCTGTGTTCTGGAAGGTGTCACCTCGATGGATGAGCTGGTGTGGATTACCACCACTGCCATGCCTTCTCCCCAGAATGATGGGCCCGCTATTCCTTATCTCACTTCTCCGTCCCCAGTTTCCTTTTGTCACTCCTCCAAAGAGCATCTGCTTTCTAATTTGACAAGCAGGGTCTTTGTCCTTTGAGTAATTAACATAATTTGCCTTTTTCCCTCTGATAAGAGATTTGCAATTCATTTTCATGAGTCTGAAAAGGAAGCGAAAAATCCCCTTTTCTCTTTTCTTCAAATCTGAACTGGGATTGTTAGACCAGAAGGCTTGAGTGGATTGTTGAAGCAAATCACAAGAAGGGGACCTCTGTCAGGTAAGAAGGGCCACTGGCCTCTGTCCCCCAGAGGACGCCTCTATCCCTTTTTTATGTTAAATATATTCAAAACCAGAATGTGCTCCAGGAGGGGACGTTTAGAACAGGATAGATCGGAAGAATTATTTGGATAATGGCCCCTTCACCATGAATTGGGACATGATGGCAATAACAATTATCGAGAATCTTTTAGAGTCATGCCCTATGCTGTGCTCTTCTGTACAATGTCTTGTTTAGTCCTTTGTAAGGTAGGTTCTATTACTTCCATCTGTACATGATGGACCATGGTGCAGAGAAGCTGGGTAGGGGGGCTCTGGGCACAAATTTTATGGAGTACCCAAGAGGCATTCAAATGGAGAAGGATCTATCATGCACAAGAGTCCATGCTCTTGGCCACCATATTTTGCCAGCTGTTCTGCTGATCTTGGCTTAAGTAAACTCAAACATTCTTCTTTACTCCCCTAATCTTGTCCTTGGGAAACATATGATTCTTCTTCTCTGATCCAAGAGGGATCCACTTCTTGATCTACTCCTTACTCCGTCTTCCAAGCCCAGGGTCAGCCATGTGCAAGGGCTTCACACAGTATGCATTTGGCTTTTAGGCATTGGCAGTAGCCCACTTTCCTTGATGGTCCTGTGTGGTTGAGGCTGGGAGGTGATGGAAGATGAACCAATTTCTGGGGAGTTAGGAGCACGAGGCTGTTGTATTTGGGAGCTTATGAACAAGCCTGCCCCAACAGTGTCTCTTACATTTGATCTTGTAATGAAGGGCTGGTAGGAATTTGCTGAGTGTATACTCTTTAGGGTAATCAGAATCTTCTTGGTCTACCTCCAGGTCAATTTTTTTTTTTTTTTTTTTTTTTTTTTTTTTTTTTTTTGGTGCCCATCATGGGATTTAGGGCTCTATCAACTCACCTCTATTCTCCAACGACATAAAATCTAGTACTAAGATTTTATTGGCAAGGTTTAGGTTGTTAGGGACTTTCTGGGGCCAAAAGATTTCTATCCTTTTCTACTTCCCAAGGACTAGAAGAGAAGGATTCAAGACCATTCTCTCTATCTGTTGTTTTGCTCCTTGTGATCTCTGTAGATTTCTTTACATACGGATTTTTTCATGTTTTTAAGGAAGCCTGAGATTGTTAGTGACTTCATAGTATCTGACTTAAGGTGTTTCACATGGTTCAGTGGAGTTTTCTAAGACACTAACAGGCAGAGCCTTCAAAACCTCTAGCCTTTTCTCCAAAGTGTGCCTGTTGTTTTGAGAGCGTTTAAAAATGTGGAAGCTGTGGATTCACTTCTCTCCTTTCTCTGGTGTGACTTCTGCCCCTGCAAATGGTCTGTGCACTGGTCATCAGACTGGAATTGATCTCTCCACTCTCCGTGGAGAAGTGAGGTAAAAAATGACATGGAAATCCTTTTTGTTTTTCTCCTTGTCCATTATCACTCACCCTATTTAATAAAAGGGCAGCTCTTTCTTTGGTGTTCCCCCTGAACCTGATGTATTTAAAATGTAAGGAATGTAAAGAATGCTTATTGTGAACTATAAGAGTGACTTTCAGGCACCTATGTCCTCCTTCTCCTCATGGCTTCTGGGCAAGGACACTCTTGCCCAGAGGAAGGTGGGCAGAAGTTGGTGGGGGGGGGGCGGCGGGAGTGGTACGGGGCGGGGGGGCAGGAGTGATACAGTAATGTAGCGTGTTCTCTTTGTCCTCAGACAGGCTGCTATCATCTTCTACCTTGGAAAATAACTAAGTGACATTTAGAATTAAACTATCCCTGGGAGGGGCGCCTGGGTGGCTCAGTGGGTTAAAGACTCTGCCTTCGGCTCAGGTCATAATCCCAGGGTCCTGGGATCAAGCCCCGCATTGGCCTCTCTGCTCAGCAGGTAGCCTGTTCCCCTTCCTCTATCTCTGTCTGCCTCTCTGCCTACTTGTGATCTCTGTCTGTCAAATAAATAAATAAAATCTTAAAAAAATAAAAATTTAAAAAATTAAAAAATAAACTCTCCCTGGGAAAGTGGTATGAATATTGAGGGATTCAGGTAAAAATCACTCTCCACCTCCCTGCGTGATTTAATTCTTTTTCTCTTCTTTCCTAAATATTGTGTGTTAGGAAAAATACTGGATTTAACTACAATGCTAACTAACCGTGGTTAACAGCAGAAGGAAGATAGCTTTTTCTTTGAATTGAACAAGTGACTTTTCTCACTCAGAGCCTCAGCTCAGGGGCTGAGACTGGTCAAGTGGGGGCTCTGCCCTCTGTTTCTAGAAAGACATAGCTCTTCTGAAGCTACAAGGAAGCCAAAGCCATGGTTCTCAAAGGGGAAAGGTTTTCTTATTGTTGATTAGGACTCAGTCAACTTTACCAGGGAAATAATGAGCTTGGGTCTTTCTTTTAGCCTCTGGAAGACTTAAGCTGTACCTTTCCACCCCTTTTTTCTTCAGGGAGTTTCCTATACTGATGCCCAAGTGAGGAGAATTTGTTTCTTCACAGCCCAGAAGGCCATGGAAAGTATTATTCTTTGTTTCTGCAAAACCAAAATAACTAGTATTTCTTACTGGTGAAAAGGCATGAGTGCCATGTAGAAGTAGTGTCCCAACTAATCAGAATGGGACTCTGCCATCTTAGAGCTTCTTGGTGGAATTCCAAACAGATGAAGCTGAGCGTAGAGCTGCTCACAACTACGAAACAATCCCACTGTTCGAGCTTTCCCTGACTTACGTTATAACATATAGTTCAGATTTGTTCTTTCCCGTTTCTTTACCTGTTCTTGGCACCATTCAGTTGACCATAAGCACATGGATTTATTTCTGGATTCTCCATTCTATTCCATTGGCCTGTATCTGTGTGCCAGCACCATACTTTCTTGATTACTGTTGCTTTGCGTAGTGAGTTTTGACATTGAGAAATGTGAGCCCTCCAACTATATTCCTCTGTTTCAGGACTGTTTTGGCTATTCTGTGTCCTTTACAAATATACAAAAACTTCAGAATCAGCTTGTCAATTTCTACAAAAAATGCAGCCAGGATTCTGACAGGGTTGGCACTGAATATGCAACCCAGGGAGTACGGCCATCTTAACAATATTAAGGCTTCTGATCCATGAACAAGGGGTGCTTTCCATTTATTTAGATCTTTTAAAATTTCTTTCAACAATATTTTGTAATTCAGAGTATAAGTTTTGAGCTCCTGTTGTTAAATTTATTATTTTATTCTATTTGATAATGAAAATGAAATTGTTTTTTGATTTTCTCTTCAGATTGTTTCATTGCTAGCATATAGAAATAGAATTGACTTTTGCTTATTGATCTTATACCCTGCAAACCTACCAACTTCTTTGGTTGGTTGTACTAGTTTTTAGTGGATTCTCTAGGATTTTCTATGTACAAGATCATGTCATCTGCTAAACAGAGAAAGTTATACTTCTTCCTTTCCAATCTGGATACTTTTTTTTTTTCCCTCCTAAATTGCTCTGGCTAGAACCACCAGTACAAAGTTGAATAAAAATGGCAAGAGTGGACATCCTTGTGTATTGTTGATGATCTTAGGGAAAAGCATACAATATTTCACTATTAAGTAAGGTGTCAGCTCTGGATTTTTTGTACATACCCTTTATCAGGTTGAGAAAGTTCCATTCTATTCATATTTTGTTGAGAGTTTTCATCAAAGAAGGGTATAGATTTTGTCAAATGTCTTTTCTTCATGTGTTGAGATCATTGTTTTTGCACCCATTCTGTTAATACAGTGTTTCATATTACTTGATTTTGGGGTATTAAACCAATCTTGCCTTCCTGGTATATATCCAACTTGGTCACAGTGTGTAATTTTTTTTATTTAACATCAGATTTGCCTTCCTAGTATTTTGTTTTGGATTTCTGTGTCCATTGTCATAAAAGATATTGCTCTCTAGTTTTCTTTTAGTTTTTTCACTTGTATCAGGTGTTAACCTTAAAAATAAAACTTCGGGGTGCCTGGGTGGCTCAGTGGGTTAAAGCCTCTGCCTTCAGCTCAGGTCATGATCTCAGGGTCCTGGTGTCGAGCACTGCATCGGGCTCTCTGCTCAGCGGGGAGCCTGCTTCTCCCTCTCTCTCTGCCTGCCTCTCTGCCTACTTGTGATCTCTGTCTGTCAAATAAATAAATAAAATCTTTAAAAATAAATAAATAAATAAATAAAACTTCACGTTTTCACTTGTATCAAGTGTTAACCTTAAAAATAAAACTTTAAGTTATTTAGAAATAATTTTTTAAGATTTTATTATTTATTTATTTATTTGACAGAGAGAGAGAGAGAGAGAGTCAGTGAGAGAGGGATCACAAGCAGTGGGAGTGGGAGAGGAAGAAGCAGGCTTCCCGCAGAGCAGGGAGCCTGATGCGGGGCTCCAACCCAGGACCCTGGGATCAGGACCTAAGCCAAAAAAGCAGTCACTTAACAACTGAGCCACCCCAGCACCCCTATTTTTTTTTTAAATCCCTGCCAGCTATTTTACTAGAAAAAGAAGGGTTTATTCAGAAATAACAGAGAATTACAATCTGGGACAAGCAAAACTACAGGCAAGTCTAGGAACACAGAGAGGTTCACTCTTCTATAGAGAAAAGGGGTACCTTGAAAGGCTGTTACAAACAAAAAGTCCATTGAGGTAAACTGGGAGTTGGAAGTGTAGAGGCTTCTTATTGGCTAGTTATGAGTTATCTCATTGGCTGGGCAGTTATGGGAGTGGAGATGGAGGTGGATGGAAGAAAGAATTTCTTTCTCTTGCTTAGGTCCTAAAGTGGCATCCTCATGAAAGATCCATGTCTTCCTGCTGGATTTGCAATTGGCAAGTGGTAGGGCATGAGAACTCCCCTGCTGAATCTCCCAAATTCATTTTAGTGAGGTTTCCCATTATTAATTTTCACACGGGATAGTTAATACTATCCCGTGTGAAAACTAATGTAATGATTTGGGACCAATTCATTCCTGTTGTATTTTGTAATGTAATGATTGGGATGTAACATGTAATGATTTGGGAACTTTTCATTCCTGTTGTATTTTCTAACTCTCTCTCTCTCTCTCTCGAAGGATTGTGAAGAATTGGTATTACCTCCTCTTTAAATGTTCCATAGAATTCACCAGTGAAGCTATCTGCTCCTTTTTCCTGTTGTACTTTTATTTTCTATTTCATTAATTTCCACTTTAATCTTTGATTTCTTTTCTTTCACTTGCTTTAAGTTTAGGCTAATCATCATTTCCCAGTGTCCTGAAAATGAAAGTTTAGATTATTGATAGAAGGTCTTTTTTTTTTTTTTTAACATAATCCTTTATAGGTTGTGAATTCCCCTCTTAGCACGGCATTAGCTGTATCCCATACATGTTTTAGTATCCTCCTTTTTCATTTTAATTCATTTCAAAGTTTTGTCCAGTTTTCCTTTTGAGTTCCTCTTTGACACATTGTTAATTTAGGAAAATGGTGTTTAATTTCCATATATTTGTGTTTTTTCACCATTTCTTCCTTTTTTGTTTTTATCATTTCTTTCTGTGATTGATTTCTCATTTCACTGCAATCGGGGAACATACTTTGTATTAGTTCTGTCCTTTTAAATGTATTGAAGCTTGCTTTATAGTTTATCATCCTAGAGAATGTTCCATATGCCTTTGAGGATTTCTGCAGATGTTTTAAAGCTCAAAAGATATCTGTTAGGTCTAGTTGTTTTATAATGTCATTCAGATCCTCTGTTGTTGATCTTCTGGCCAGTTATTCTATCCATTATTGAAAGTGGGGTAATGAAGTCTTCAACTAAAGAGAATTGTTTTGAAATGCCCAGCTCCCACGATACTCCACGATAGGATTGGCCAAGACCTCTGCTGAAACCATCCCAGTTCACGTCCCCTCTGTCCAAATCTACTTCCTCATTCCCTTACAGATACTGCTCCCAAGGGCTCTTCCAGTAAACCCTCTGCATGCAATCTCTACATCACTGTCTATTTCCTGAGAAACCAGCACTTGAGATGATCTTAGGAGCAAACTCTGAGGGGATTTTGGAAGGTAGATTCGTTGCTGCCTGGAAATGAAGACCACATCCCTGGAAGCAAACTGACATGCAATAGTAGTGTAATTTTTTTAAACTTTCACTGGCTGTGAACTGGTTGTGATACTAGAGGAAGGGAATACACTATTAACTGATGAGTGTTATATCTCAGGCATGTGAGAGTTTGGGGGAAAAGAAGTAATTATAAAATTTATAGAATCTGCTGGCTCTTGCCAGTTGCTATGGCTGCATTGAAGGAAGACCATGAAAAGATGAGGGTGATTCATCATGCATTTGAAAGGAAGCTTTATGTACCCATATCCATAACAGGAAAGCGGCCTGTCAGAAAACAAGCAATCAAAAAAAACCCCAGCAGAATCTGGGTGGGGGGAGGGGAATACACACACACACACACACACACACAAGTAAAAGATCACTTGACAAATTCACAAATAATCAGAGAATAAATTGTGCAAGATAATTACTAATCTCCTCTGCCATTCTTTCCCAAATTACTTTTTTTTTTTTTTAAAGATTTTTATTTATTTATTTGACAGAGATCACAAGTAGGCAGAGAGACAGGCAGAGAGAGGAGGAAGCAGGCTCCCCGCTGAGCAGAGAGCCCGATGCAGGGCTTGATCCCAGGACCCCGGGATCATGACCCGAGCCGAAGGCAGAGGCTTTAACCCACTGAGCCACCCAGGTGCCCCCCAAATTACTTTTTGAAATTAGTTTTAATGAGAGACTTTTAATTGATGGCCTTAAAAGGAAAGGTGACCAATTAATCATTACTTCACAAGATTCACCATGGAACCAGTGACGCTGAGATCTGTTCTCACAGCACAGAGCAAAGAGAGTCAGTTTAGTATCCTGGAGAGCAAGCCAGGGCAGCCATCTGAACCACAGAGTGATGTTAAACATTTTTTTTTTAAAAAACCAAAACAAATAAGTAAACTTATTGTTCTAAGCCAATGAAATTTAGAGGGTTTTTTTCTTTATGTTTTTATTGCAATCTAACCTAGATAACCCTGACTAAAACAGGTCCTCAATGAATAATGAAACCTAAAGCAAAGAGAAGAGAACAAAGCTCTTTTCATTTTTTTCTTGATAATTCCCTATCAGCTTGAACAACTGATTAAGCTTTTCCATTTTTTTTTTACAAGCATAAAAGTCTTGGCTTCCTATTCCTGGCATATGTAATACATATTCTTTCTAAAGACAGTTGGACATTACAGTGTGACTTAGTATTTAAAAGAAGCCCTATTTTTATTCATTTACTTTAAACATTGGTCCTTTGCAAATTCATATGGAGGAAAGGCCAGATTAAAAACACAACGGGAGAAAGCAGATGTCAACCAACGACCCCAGAGAGTGTCACGTTATGTTTCTTCATCTTCTGAGTTTATTTCTCCGTTTCTGAATCTAGAGAAGTCTGGGCATATGCTCCAAAAAGGAAGAAAAGTAAATATTCAGACATTTCAGCAAAGCAAAAAGGCAAGAAATAAAGACAAGCCATTAGCCTTCTGATAAATGGGAAAAGCTGAACCCGCTGGCTGCAAGCGAGGGTGTGTAGCCTCTGACCCCTTGCCCCCTGGCAGCACAGGTGATGAGCACAGCACCAAGGTGACTGGGAGGGGCTGTGGCTTTTGGGGTACTTTACAGAGGCTAGGTTGTAAATCTGTTCATTCATGAGCATCCTGCCCGGGTTCCCACCAGTTCTGTGAACAAAACTAAAGGTGGAAGGAACCAACCATCCCTCAAAGCCCTTCTTATTACCATCGTTTATTAAAGAGCACCAGTAAATGCATTTGTTGTGTGCTGTTTCCTACTCTGAGGGCTTTTCTATTGTTTTGAGCAGAAATGTGTACACATGTAAGCAGTAAGGATGGGACAGTCTTTTTTCCCCCTGAGTTTCCAGATTTTTGTATTGTTGTTCTAGTGACACACTATTGGAGTTCCTCAGGCCTCCAAATTCTCTCCCAGCCCCCACAGATCATTCTGCAGTTAGAAGAGAGACCTTAAGACTTCCCCCCAACCCCAGGAGCATATTCAAAGCAGATGTTGCCCATTACTCTTTTTCCGCAATAAGGAGACGGAGCAGTGACATTTGGATTACCTTTCTACACCAGCAGGTATTAGCTGAACAGGAGAAATTATTTATTCCTCATTAAAATTGGCTACCCAGAAACCCTAAATGTCGTAACCATGACTTTGCACTACATTAGGGAGACTAATGGCAATATGTGGCACTAAATGACCAGAGTGACAAATTGTGGCTTCGTTGGCCCGGGAAAAAAAAAATCTCATGTTTTAGATTAGATGGCTTATTTTAGGCCAAAAAAAGGGGGCCAGTGAATTAGCTAAGGCATCAAGGGATTTAAATGCCCCTAATTAAGTGTTCACTTTCACAGAGCTCTTCATTTCAAGAAGACATTGTTTGCTCATAACTTAGCACCGTCATCACCAGGAGGAAATGTGGCTGTAGCGTGAAGTTTACTTACCCCGCCACCTGCTACCAACTGTGAAACGCTCTCCTGGAAATCCAAGAATGCTCTTTAAGCGAAGCTGGATTACAATGCGAAGAAACTCTGGATACAAAGGAACCCTTTCCACAGGGGAGCTGGGTCTCTAACTCCCCTACTGATGCTCCTGGAAATTCCAGGGTATGAGTTCATTTAACATTAGAGATAGGAATCACGGCAAAAGAGACAATTTGCATTTTCTAGTTCAGGCAAATGCAGCTCATTCCCTTTTTATCTGGGGAAAGTATATCTTGCCAAAATGTGTCCTGTTGGTAAAAAGTGCTTCTCATCAAAAGACAAATAATTGGGGGAAAATAGCCAAGTTTCCTTTTCTGCCTTCTCTCTGGTTGAGGATGTAAACATCTCTCACAGTCATTCAGTGTGATTATGCCTACTTCACAGGTGCAGAAATACTGAATATTAAGTGAATCCTCTATGTTTTAAGGAGGGGAAAAGAATCTGTCTCTTTTGAT
This sequence comes from Martes martes, assembly GCF_963455335.1. Lineage (NCBI taxonomy): Eukaryota > Metazoa > Chordata > Mammalia > Carnivora > Mustelidae > Martes > Martes martes. The sequence continues at coordinate 27,702,310 of NC_137890.1, read as the reverse complement.
CTGCGAGGCCTTTGTCCCTAGTTCCCGGTTTGTGCAGTGATGTCGTGGCTCCTCGCCCGGATCCAGGATCCTCGTTTACTTGAGTCGGTGGTTATACTGCTCTGTGCTTTATTCTCATTGGTTACAAAAATAGATGATGGAAGAGTCATATTATTTTACAGCTATTCAGAGATATAATTAATATTTTCAAAGTGCTTTAAAAACTTTGGGTGAAAGGAAATGCAATGGAAAGCAGAATATTGTTTGTTCTTTTGCATTTTTATCAGGTTTGAATAAAACCTCCTCTTACGAAAGAGCATTAGCAGCTGGGAGCGACAAGACGTTTTCCTTAGGAATCGAGAGGACTTTGAAATCAATTGTGTGATATTAAAAGGCAGAAGAGAAAAGAATGAATTTTTAAAGTATATTGAAGTGATGCTTCAGACAACGTGATGATTTTGCAAGCGTGCTTCCTACAAAACAGAAGGGGCATTCTAAGTCTTAGACTTGAGTCTGTCTCCAGATGGAAAATCACCAACCCTAGGTTGATCTGTACATCTCTGATGCGTCCTCCTCACTTCTTCCTGTGTATGCTTTCTTCTTGCAACTTCCCCGCCACGGCCCGCCCTCCAGCTCAGCTTCGTTCTGTGCCTGTAAATATCACCCCATGGAGCTCAGGTTGTTTTCCTGCCTGTCACCTCTTCTGGACTCTTTTATGTTCAGCAGGCTTTCCCTCGAGAAGCCATTATTTCCCAAGACTCCTTTCTACATCCTCATCCATTTTGTTATGTTCTTTTTTGGGGGGGGGGTTAATTCTAGCTCCCTATGTCGTCAGATGCTCACTGAGGCAAAGAGCACATTTTATTCTGCTTCTAGTTGTGTCATGAGACAATATTATTTTTCAGCGTACAGAATAACAATTCAATTTAGCCTCTGGTTACATTCTCTAGATCTGGTAGAATAGGACTAAAGAAAAAGAGTAAAGAGGGGAAAAAAAGAATCTTCTCATAATATAACATGGAAAACTGGCCTCTATTTCAGGGAGAAAAAAATCATAGCAATTTAGGGAGGGGTTCAGGGGGACCCTAGTTGGTTTCTACCTGGTTTCCTTGAACTATGGCATGGAATCTCAATCACTTTACTGTTGTCAAAGTTGGTACTTGGCTGGAGAAGTAGGGCCATCAGCTGTGGGGATGGGATATATACATGTGCTGGGGACCACTATGGCCTCCCTGCTCGTGGCTCTATTGAGAAAGCCCCCAGCTGCTTGGGGAAGGAGGATCATTGCTATCCATCAAAGGGATCTTGTCCACACTGAGCAACTAGTGACATGACTGCGGGGTGCGTCCAAGTCCCAGTACCCCCACTGGAAGGACAAAAGAAGTCAGAACACTACCTGGCTATTCTCTCTTAGACTTCTAATGCAGGAAGCATGCTCTGAAGAGACTTGCCCTAATATACCGTATTTTCAGGTCTAGATCATTCTGAGAAGTCCATTCACATACTTCTTTCTCAGAGATTTTTCTTATCAGCAACCGCCAACACTCCTCTTTCCATGTTCTTGCCTGTGGACCCAGATCAATAGCCACTTCCCAGGAATCAAAGCGATTCATGCCTTGGGCCCATTCTCTTACACAAACTAAAGAATACAATGCCCACTTAAGATTATTCTGTACTCTATAACATTATTTCCAGTTTGCCTCTGAGAAAGACTTCCATTCCACAGTGATCTCCTTTCACTTGGTTCTGCCTACCTCACTTCTGAGCCAGGCCGACATGGACAACCGAGTGATAACCTGAAAAGCAAATGCCTGCCCATTTAGAGGACTCTGAATGGTACCAGCCTCTTCACTTTTCCCCGGGAAGTGGTACTGCAGCATCACTCTTTGGGTGGGAAGGAGTTGAACCAATGAACCCCACCAAGCTGTTACTTCAAGGACTAAAGGCCAGTGTGAGCAATTCTGGCAGTTCCTGGGAATATCCATTACAACTATTCACTGAGAAGTGGGGGCCATGTCCACAGGATGTGTTTGAGTTTCATTATACCCACTGCAAAGACAAAGGAAGTTCGAGTATTACTGCCTGGCCGGAAGAAAGTCCGGCCAGTGAACCCACGGCGCCTTGCATTCTGAGACTCCAGGTCTGAGCGTTCCCTCAGAGGTAGTAGCCAAGAGAAATCACAGTGTACAGGATTTCCTTTCCGCCTGGGGAACGCGCAGGAACAAGATTCACAGCATGGCTGTGTGGTAGTAATGGAGGGCGGGTCCTCAGAGCTACCCAGCCTTTCTTGCAGTCTCTGGCTGCTCTGGGCCTGAGAACTGAGTTGGGTCCATGACCCTCTCGTGGGGTGCTGGGGTCGGGCCTCTGTTTGCCACAGCTGGAAGTTCTGCCTATCTCATAAGACCATCAGCTTAATACCTACATCCCCAAGATTAAATAGGACAAATCTGCAGGTCAGATCATTTTCTGAGATCTGATTTCCAAATTAGGCACTCTGCCTCTTATGATTATATCCAGTTTTCTTCCAACTTCCTCTCTCCTCCATTTCAGTTGAATCTTCTACAGTCAACAGTGCCAACCTACCAAACCCAGTTAAGCATATTTTATCTTATTTTTTAAAAAGATTTTATTTATTTATTTCAGACAATGAGAGAGAACATAAGCAGGGGTGCGGAGGGGCAGAAGGAAAGGCAGACTCCCCACTGAGCAGGGAGCCTGATGTGGGGCTGGATCCCAGGACTCCGGGATCATGACCTAAGCCAAAGGCAGCCTGACTGAGGCACCCATGTACCCCTTAAGCACATTTTAAACACTGGATTTCTTCTTTTCCCAATATTTTCCTTATAGGATCCACTTGAGGGACTGGTGAAGAAGGAGGTTGACATTCTAATGTAGTTTACTCTTCCCAAAGTCTTTTGAGTATCCTCTATATAAAAGAAGGATTTTCTGGCTTTTTGGTATCACCTAGTGTGATTCTGTGTTTGATCTGAGTTTGAGTTGGCTAGCCCAGCAACTGGCTTGAACTCTATAGCCAGGTGCCAAGGCAAAGACACTGAGTGCTGCCACTATGGGGATTACGCCTATGTCGATCGTGATTGCCACCCGGTCCAAAATGATCTTTTCTCCTCTGTGGTTTAATATCTTCAGAATGTAGGACGTAATTCAGATGATGATTTTCAAAAAAAATATAAGTCTCTGTCTGGGAATAACTCTTTCTTCCTTACTTGGATATCACACTTTATCTTTGGATGCCTTTGAGGTCCAGGGCTGGCCACACAGTCAGCAATAATGAGGAGACGGTGTTGCAAGAAATGAACAAATAAGCATTTAAGTATGGGTTGGGAGTTCTGTAAGTCTTCTGAAATTTTGCAGCTAGCCAGTTCTATTCCAACTGTAAAGATGTCTCACTTCTCCAATCTTTTTGCACAAGAGACCTAACAGGCTTGTTATTTTGGTAGGAATTATAATTTAGCAACTTTGAGAGTGAATATCTGATTTTGGCTTCTGGAGGGCCCAGACTGGTGTCTAAAAGTGATAAGGAATTCTTTTCAGATGGTCACATTTTCTTCAAATCATGTTCGTTGCTGACAGAAAATATGCCCTGAGGGTGGTGGAGGTCAAGGGTCAAGTCAAGACAGGGACACCTGCTGAAGACCATGTCCGTGATCGTCTCTACTTAAACTAGGGAGTGACAATGGAAAGGAGAAGTAGGGACAGTTTAAGAGGCATTTGGGAACTAGAATCAGTGGGGCTTGGTGAGAACTGGGTATGATTTGTTCAGGAGGAAAGAGGTTTCCAGCTTGGATGAGCTAAGTGGGTCTCTATGGAGGCCGAGAACCTAGGACAATAGGACTGTCAGGAAAGGAGATCAAGTTAGCTTTAGACACATTCTGTTTGAGATGTTAGCTTTTCTCAAGGAGAATGTTCCGGAAAGTTGGTTATTATATTTTTGTTTACAAGCTCCTTAGCATCTGGAGAGGGCTGAGAAGGCATGGGGACTCTGTGTCCAATCAGGGTTGGTCACCTAGCCCACTGACCCTGTTTTTCCTTCTATTTCGACATGGAGGGGGTTTCCTGCAGAAGACTGGGACTTTTCTCCTAATTTTGGTCCAGAATTGTACATGACCTGGAATTCCCCCATAGGGGAACGTGTCTGTTACAGCCAGTCATTATTATTATCTTGACCAAATGTCCTGGACACCTGTAACTGGTAGGAACTCGACAAATGGAGGAATGTGGGGTCTTCTTATTCATGACCCAATTCTTCACAGACCCTGTGTTTCTAACTTTCCCTTTGTGATTAGTGGACATGAAAATTCAGCTTCACCCTTTAGGGATCTCAAATGCATGTCTTTCCTTCGGCCTACTTGCATTGATTTTGAAGCTCACAAAACTTTCCCCAAGCAGAATCTACTTCTAAATATTTCCTCCTAGACACTAAAAAAAAAAAAAAAAAAAGAAAAAGAAAGGAAGAAAGAAAGAATAGGAAAAAAGAAAAAAGAAAAAAAGGCCGCTTCATCTTGCCGTTCCCTCAGTAACTTTACAATGTTGTCACTGAGAATGGCCTTGAATTCTGTTTTGGCTTCTGGTTCTCCATCACTGGTCTTTAGCATTCACAATCCTTCACAGAGGAAGCATGAGAAAAAATGTGGTGTATTGTGAAAACTTGTATTTCATTCATCATATTCTACCTCAGCGCATAAAGAAGCTTGGCCTGTAAATGTCATGCAAAACAACTGTCGGTCTTTATGAATGTTGCACACAAAATATTTCTGGTAGTTGGATTTGTTTGGCTAATAAAAGAGGTTTGTAATTGATTTCTTTAAAAAGTCTACGCAGTACAATTCTTTTGGTGTTAATGCCTGGCAACGGTTTTGGGGAGAGAGAAGGAATCTGGCTTGGCTGGAATTTACAGATTGCAGGCGCATCTGAGAGAGGGCTGTTCGCATGTTCTCCCCCTCGACAGGGTTGTCACGTGATTCTGCCCCCACAAGGACAGGATGCTGAGAGCCAGTGACAAGAGAAGCGGCCAGGAAAAACATTCCCTCTCTTTCTCTCTTTTGGATTTAACTGGTCCTGAAACCTCTAAAGACAAAAATGACTTCTGTTGTTTTAGTAGCAGTATCTGAACAAGGGTGTCCCTAGGACTTCTCTTGAAGCCGTGAGCGTCGCATTCTCTCCTTGCCTGCTATTCAAGAGATCAAACCCCAGGCACAACTTGTATTGCTAGATTCTCACCAACTGAGCTGTTTCTCCAAAGTTTTCCCTTTAAAAAAAAAATTTTTTTTTAATGAATGTTCATTGGAAATTTTCTTTGAAAACATATGGGAGGGGCACCTGGGTGGCTCAGTCAGTTAAGCGTCTGCCTTTGGCTCAGGTCATGATCCCAGGGTCCTGGGATCGAGCCCTGCATCAGGCTTCCTGCTTAACAGGAAGCCTGATTTTCCCTCTCCCACTCCGCCTGCTGTGTTCCCTCTCTCGCTGTGTTTCTCCTGTCAAATAAATAAATAAAATCTTCAAAACGAAACAAAACATATGGGGGGCTGCAGCAGTGAAAGGGCTCTTTGCATCTACAATGAGCACCACATTCCAGATCAAATGTGTGGTTTTATTAAAAAAAAAAAAAATTGTAGACAATGGCTTATAGAGGCATACTTTGGGAGTACACATACTAAACATGAAATAAGAGTTGAGGAGCTTTGCCTACCCAAACTATCTGAATCAGCTTTCTGTATGTACTCCTATCACTGCTCCAGGTCATTCCAAGGTCGATTTTAGATTTTCACATCCCAGCCATTTTCTGCAAGGCCCTTCAAGCAGGACTGTATCTAAAACCGAAGTGTGTTTTTCCTTCTGTTGAGTGTCACTGAGCCACAGAGAAAATAATAACGAAGGCCACACAACTACTCTGTTCTAGGCACAGCACCAAGCATTCTACTGGCTTAATCTTTAACGTGAACGAATGCAGAGGGTCACAATGCCATGATGTGGTTACAAATGATCTGGTCATGATGCCCAGGATGCTCAGCTAGGGGTAACATTTCAGTATGAGTGTATACTGAGGTCATGGGAGGAAAATGTTGGGAGCTGAATCTGGAAAGGTAAGCTAGCTGACTGTTAAAAGATCCCCATGGCCCATGCTAATTACCCCAGCCCGTAGGGATCTCTTGCTCCCTATTCCTTCTTCTCTTCTCTTTGGTCCTTATCTTCTCATATTTCGCTCATTCTTTGGCTTCTGTTGTTTCCTCTGCCAGTGGCTGTGAACCCTCAGCTTCCCTGATTCCCTTGGGCTCTGTATCCCTGTCCATTGACTTTGACTGCCTTGGCCATTCCCACTCGGGTCCACCTGTTGGCGTAAACTGTGTCAGTGTGGCTGGACTACACACGGCATTGTTTTCTCCTACAAGGATTGTGCAAGGAGATATGTGGGTAGAACGATATTCTGTCCACGAAACATCCTTGCATGCTATATGCTTTGATAAAAATCTTCCCTTGAGCCATATTTTGAACAGGAAAGTAGATACCCCGCTACAGTGGCTTTCTTTGTTATAATCCCCCAGGACAATAGAGGAAAGCTCACCATGGGGAAAAGATGCTGTAAACTTTTCAGATGAAAGCAAAATACTAGAAATACTTCTGTTTCTCTCTCTGTCTCTCTCTCTCTCTTTCTTTAAGCCTGGGGGATGTCCTTCAGCTGGGGATCACAGCTGTCAGGGTTAAGAGCGAACTGAGGCTCAACAAAGATTGGCTGATTAAAGAGTGATAGGTCAAATATCTCTGAGGGGATTTAAATCAGTTTATTATTTCTAAGGGTAGTCCAGGGAGTTGCAGAAATACGGTTTCTGAATCATTGCCCGTGAGCTGTGAGGGTAGGACATGCCATGTGGAACATATGGAGAAGGAACGACTGTGCATCCTGACGTGATCCACGTTGGCTTCTCCTGGCCAAGCACGAGCTATGGATTACCGAAGATCTAGTTCGTGAGGACTTAGAAGGAGGTTGCGATCGCTAAAAGCCACGTTCGTTTTCCCTTAGAATCACTTAGAATTCACATTAAACTGGCCACATCTCTGAGTTTGGAAAGCACTCATTTGGTTAATCAGGAGAGTCATAAAAATTGTGTAGTTCTGCATGTGATTTGACAGAATCTCAAGATGGGGTTAGGACCACAGGCTCTGGAGTCTTCAAGAACTCAACTGAAATCCCCATGCCACCACTGTCTGACCAGGCATCTTAACTGTCTGTGTCCTAGTTTCTTTATGTGTGAAGTGGGAATAATAACATGGCCTACCTCATAGAGTTATTACAAAGACTAAATGAGCTAATGCATGTAAACCTCTTAGAAAAACACACCTGACACATGATAGGCCCATAATGCATGTTAGCTATTATCCTCATGGTGTGGAGCTGAGCTTTGTATACCACTTAAAGAACTGTGGGCAGTGCTGTGTGTTCCCGAGAGTGACAGCTCCTGGATATGTGAACCGAAGGAGTGCTGATGGACATCATTGATCCCAAGTTTGAGTGGGGCTCTCTGGTTTGTGTCCTTAGCCCTCCCTCTGCCAAGATTTTTGCTAATGAATTGTATTACGATATAGAAGTCCTTACCAAACTTACAGGGGATGAAAAGCGGAGGCAGAATGACAATGTTCAATACTAGAGTGGGAATTTAAAAAGGACTTGAGAAGTTGAAAAAAAAAGTCTCAAGATTCGCAAAAGGCAGTTTATTAAGGTTGCGTGCAAAGCCTTACATTTTGATTCTAAATGTGAGCGGTGCTGTTCTGGGGTAGAGGACATCTGATCTGAGAATAACTCATTTAAAAATTAGGACTAAAACAATGTATGAGTCACTAGAAAGTAAGGATGTCTGAAAGCTAACGCAGTTTTAGGCTAATTAAAGTAGCAAAATGGTCACCCTTGCACCATGCTCTGAGACGGTCAGATCCTTGGGAAATGTTGCACTTCAGGCCAGGTCAGAAGGGGCATTAGCAGTGAGAACTCTATAGGTGCATATAAGGGCAATAGAAGCCAAGACACCTGATGGGTTGTTGAAGGAAATTGGGATAATTGGCCTAGAAAAGAGTAGTAGCCAAGGATTTAGGGCACCAATTGCGAAACATCTGAAATACTTGACGGGTAGTGGGGAGCAGACGTGTTACATGGAACCCCAGAAGACAGGAGTGGTACGTGTGTGAGAAGATTACAGTGAGGTGGCTCTCATTTAATGATGTGGAAGTGGTTTGTAGAACATGTCTAAAAGTGGAAAGTGTTGCCTCGTAGAGCTACGGGCTTGTTGTCACTCAAAGTGTCTAAATGCAGGCAGGAGGACATCAATGGTGGAGAGGAGTTTGGGCCAGATAGTACCCAGTGTTCTCTCCGCCCTAAGGAGACACATTTGAATATCACCGATTATGAGTCAGGATAACAACTAAACTGAGCACTGAGAAGTGAGGGCAGAAAAGCAGCCAAACAAAACCCAGAGCCCTGGAAACCACAACCTTCCGCGGTAACCACCCCTAGAGAGGTACTAGTAAGTGTTAAAACCAAAACAAGAAGGAGCCCCCGCATAAAAACGCATTTGAAACAAACAAAAGCCCAAGGAGCTTGTTTAAGAATTACATAAAGAAATCCAAGAGGTTGTGGGGGGTAGGCAGGGAGATGAATAGTTTGCAATGAGCCATGAAACTAGGTCCAGCATAAGTAGATAGAATCAGTGTTAAGAGTACCATTAAGGTGAACAACAATCAGCCTATACAGCATTAGGATATGGAAGGTGAGGAATGCCAGCGGGGCATAAAAATTGGAAAAGGCAGAGCTAATCTTCCTGAAGGAAACCAGCCCATGCTCAGAGGTACCCAGAGGGACAGAGCTGGGTGGGCTTTCATTTGATTCCTCTTGGAAGAGTGCCTGGACGTGTAGCTCTTCTCTCATTTTACCTGTCGGAGGTATGGACAATGCGCAATTCGAGCTGGAAGACGCATGTTAGGAGACATTCAAAGGGAGGAGAAAATCAAGCCCACTCGAAAGAAAGAGCCGTTAAAAAAACTTGGGAGGAATAATTCCCTCCTGCGCTGTGTCAGAAAGGGATGTTTTCAGAGACAAGAGTTGCTTAACAAAGGTGAATTGGCAAGGACGATGCCAGAAGCAATCACCTAAGCAGCAAAGAATTTGGAGACTGGTTTGAGAAGCCTGGGTTGAAGGATAACTCTTCAACTGCTGCCAGGGCTAGGAAGTTCATTAATAAGGGAAAGGGGACAAGCGGAATAGATACAATCTACTTACAAGAAAGCAAAGTTAATAGACAAAATAAAGCAAGGCAGGTGTGTAATGGAAGTAGAAGCAATTAACTTTGAAATTCAGGCAGGATTTGTCGGTGGGGCGGGGGGGGGGGGGCGGGGGGAAGGTAAGCAGACTGAATAATTTTGTTTGGAACAGGAAAAGAGGAAGCTGATGGAAAGGCTGATAATTACAGGGTGAGAAGAATGTTCCCTTTCAGGATACAAAAGATGTTAGGAGACCGGGAAGAAAAGATGGCTCTGAAACAAACATGCTGAGATGAAATCCTCAAACTCAGGGTGATGGGTTAGGATGCAGTATCACTGAGTTTACGGAGTTTGTAATATGTCGTAGGCCCTGTCTTCTAAGGAAGAGCGCTTTTCTCTGAGAAGCTCGCTGCCTAGGTGAGGATGATAATCAAGTTTATGAACATAGGTAGACCTCGCAATAATCCTTTGAGCTGGGCATTTATACTATTCATGTTCCATTTTACAAGTGAGGAAAGGGAGGCACGGTTGAGATAGTAGCTTATTTCAACACAGTGAGAAACTGGTTAGTTGTGAGGTGAATTTGGGCCCTTTGATTCCAGAACCTTCTGATCTTAACCCGTATTCTGTTCTGCATCTTGGATGAAGGTACCTCTAATGGGGTCACTTTGAGGGGCTAAAGGTTAGGTCTCCCTAGCTCTCAAATACTTCCTCTGAGAGAGTAACATAGTACCCAAAATTCTACCACTAGTCCTCTCTCACGGGGATATTCATTGTGGAAGAGGAAACCTGTGGCACCATTACTGACCACTGACTTTGTAGAGTTGATCTCCATTTATTCAACAACCATTTCCTGACTGTTTGTTTGGTCCCAGGATTGTGCCATACAGTCTGTGTGCAGAGACAAATTAAGTGTTTTCCCCACGGGAAGGCACACATGTTCAGGATACTGTATAGGCCCCTCATCCAGGCTGTCACCATCCCCCGTCCCTGGATTCCTGTAGAAGCTTCTGGACTGGTCTTTCCATTCTAAACCATTCCCATTAATTCCCACATGACAGTCACAGTAGTCAGTTTAAATGGACATCTCAGCTGGTCTCTCCCTATTGGAATCCTTCGATGGCTTCCCACAGCTCTTGGGATTAAGATCCAAATCATTAAATATGTCCTCCAGGGCCTGGTATGATCTGGCCTCTCCCTAACTTCCTAGATTAACCTTGCTCTCTCCTCCTGCCCCCTACTCTTCCCAAGTCTCTATGATATCATGGTTCTTCCCAAATTACTTTTGCCCACTTAAATGCCATTTATTTGTTCAGATCTCCCTGCCGATGTCACCACCATAAGAAGTCTGCAGTGAGCACCATCTTGTAGCTCCCTGTGGTTTTATCTTCCAAGATTTGACCAGTTAGCATGATTATTTGATTAATGTCTGGCTCTTTCAGTAGACTGCATTAGGACATGGATTTTGTTTTGCTCTCATTTGTATCTTTATTTTTTTTTAAAGATTTTATTTTTTACTTGACAGAGAGAGACACAGCAAGAGAAGAAACACAATCAAGGGGAGTGGGAGAGGGAGAAGCAGGCTTCCTGCTGAGTAGGGAACCCAATGTGGGGCTCCATCCCAGGACCCTAGGACGATGACCTGAGCTGAAGGTAGATGTTTAACAACTGAGCCACCCGGGCGCCCCGCCTCATTCATATTGTTACACATGGAAAAAAGTGCAATAAATATTTATTAAATTGATGAATATTTTTCTCTTGGAAAAGATGTCTACTTTGAAAAAATTTTATTGACTTGAGAGAGAGAAAGAGAGAGCATGAGTAGGGGTGAAGGGTGGAGCAGAACAGCAGAGGAAGAGGGAGAAGCAGATTCCCCACTGAGCAGGGAGCCAGATGGGTGATGTGGGGCTCAATCCCAGGACCCTGGGATCATGCCCCAAGCCGAAGGCAGATGCTTAACCAACTAAGCCTCCCAGGCACCCCAAGATGCCTCCTTCTTTTACTATCTGTTGTCTAGTCTCTCCACTGAGTTCAGTTTACATGTAAGCATGGGATCTATCCCTTATGGTGTGTACATATGGGTGTATCTCTCTCCTGCCTTCTCTTGCACTCCACTCCACGTTGCCCTCTTTCATACTTGACATTTAACCGCCCCCCTGCCACCTGCCCCAAGAGATTCTTATAAGGGTTCAATGGCTTATTATCCAAGATAGAGAAGTATTTTGGGCATTTCTTACCAGCTAGCTTATAAACTGCTGGAAGGCCAATAGATGGTCATGGTTAGGTCGGCTGCCCATTCCTGACCCAAACAGACACCGTCCCGGGAGCAGGGTCCTAGGGAACAAATTGTCGAAATCACTGTGTCAGAAGCTGCCTGTAAGCCTTCCTTGAAGGGCGTCATGAGCGAGGCTTTCAGCACCAGGATCAATCATAACATTTGGAAAACATTACCCACATACTAAGTAATTGTGGAGTGGTCAGTGATTAAAGAATTGAAAACTGACTGGGCCGAGGACATCTTAATAGTAATGTCAGAGCTCGGTGCTACAGTTAGAACTCGGTTATCTCTGGATCAGCTCTGCGGGGTCCGTTTGGCTGTACCATGTCACACCTAGTGAGAGCATGAACTAAGTAACAGTACCAAGAATGACATGGAGGGAAAGCAGTCAGACCCCAAGTACGGTGTTCATATGCTATAGGGGACCACTGATTTTGTTTTTTGGGTTTTTTGTTTTTCTTGCTTCCCTTGTTCAGTACTGTTCCCCTCTAACTCTGGAAGTCCCTTGTAGACAGGAGCATCTCTGGATGGCGAAGGTCACCTCTCCACCATCTACCACCCCCTGGAATGCTTACCTACTCACATCACCTGACCTTGGTTTTCTGCACACTTGGTGTTCCTGGGCATTTTTCTAGATTATAAAGTTTATGAGTGTGATAACACCATATGCCATGGGAATAAAACTTCAAAAATTTAACCAAGGGAAAGGAAAGGTTTGCTTGGTATTATATTTTTAAAGATATTTTGGAGTAGGCAAGTTAAAAAAATTAAAGTTTTCCCATACCCAGGCATGGTAAGAACCAGGGATGGCCTAAGGAAGTGACACACAGATTTGTCTCCAACTGCAATGTGAATGTTGCACTTGATTATTTACTATGATTTTGTTGACATTTAAGAGAAATCAGGTTGTTGGGGTATTCTTTTGGGGACAGGTTATCCTGGATTATGCAACCATTTGTCTCTACCCCTTTTTGTAACCGTAGAGCAGCAGAAGCAATACACTTAGCTTATCTCTTCGAACTCTTCTCCCTTGAGCTTTGTTTAGTGGGAATTCTGAAGTTGCTCTTGACAGTTAGCATAAGTTGTTTTTTTTTTTCTTTGCGCAAGGGAATCAACCCAAGCAAAGCCTTTGGGATGACAGTGCACTTTTTGTTCTCCCATTGAAAGCCTCTGGGATTGGTGGCTGATGAATCACCCCTGGTCAGATTTACAGACAAAAGCTTTTCTGATTGGCTGTTACTGGGTCTGGTTCCCACCCTGTCTTATCTCTGTCTCATCCTTTGTAGCTGAACAGTAGGACTAGGTGTAGGGCCGTGTTCGTGTAGGGAGAGATAGTGTGGCTTCGTCTGAGCCTTTGCCTGGGACTAGTGATGTCAAGTGAGACAAGAGATGGAAAAGCGTGTTCCAAGGACCAAAGTGCTATGCACAGCGAGGCATATAGTAGACAAGGAAGAATGCTACCTATGGATAAGACAGGCATGACCTTGAGAAGCTTCTATGCTGTAGGCTGAGGGATTTGAGGAAATTCTTTGTCTGCCAACTTGAACAGAAGTGCCCTTGCAAACACAAACTTCATATTTAGCAAGCATTCACGCACACACACACACACACACACACACACGCACACAAAAGCGTCTGTTGCTCTAGCCAAGAACTGAGTTATATGAAAGTAAAAGGCACATCTGGATTAAAAAATGACAGGGAAGGATGATTAGCTCATAAACGTGCAATTCTTGCATTTACCGAGACAACGCAGGCTGAAAAAGAACACATTTGAGAAAACGTGCCCCGGCCATTTCATTTAAGTGGAGAAAATGGGAATTCAAGGGGTGGAGGGACTTGCTTGCTTTCACCTACCAAGTTCATGGCAGAGCTCAGATCATCTGACCCCTAGTAGCTGTCATGAGAGGAGTACCAACCTAGGGGTCTGACACCTGGGTTCCCATCCTGGATGGACGACTTACTGTGTGTTCTTGCAGTTTCCAATCCTGTAGTACAGCAGGAAATAATCCTACTCTGCTTGCCTCCCATTTTGGCTGTAAGAGTAATATATGCAGAAATATTTCGCCAAGAGTTATGTAAGTGCAGGGTTATGTGGCATTTGTTTGCCTAATTCCAAGTATTACCACTTGATACTGTCTGTTTGATAAGTCCAACTTGGTAAGTAATAAAATAATGGAGATGAAAACCTGTTTTTCATTTCCATTTACCCTTTAGAGTCTGGCAGTAGTGCCAAGTGCTTACTATCTACATAGAACTCAATAAATAATTGTTGATGTATTGAAGAGCGAGATTTGTGAAGTTCAGATGTACTTGTGACAACAGAGCTTACTTGAGAGACATCTTTACTTTCAGAGAATGTATGTGAATAGACCGTGATTCAGTTAATATTGATCATTATTGTTTTTCATAGCATGGATACTAGTGAGTTTCCCTTTAAGACGATCAAGGAGGCAAATGATTTATTTGCCAGAAATATTCTGCCTACTGAGTCACGAAATTCACCCTCATTTTGAGTCCAGACTCAGGTCAGTGTAACTATATCAGGATATCCCCACATTCATCGCAGATAGTCACGCTAGTTCTTTGTAAACTTACTGTGTGTTTATTGAAAAACGAAGATGGGAGAATCGTTGTCCTTTTCAAACAGGTCCATAGACAACATTCACCATACTACCCTTCTCACAGACTGAGCAGAAACATGCTGTAGAACTGTAAACACGATGACAGACATTTTTTATTGAGTTGAAATTTATAGAACATAAAAGTCTCTGTTGTAAAGTATACAATTCAGTGGCATTTAATATATTCACGATGTTGTGCAAGCCAGTTGCAAAACCTTTTTATCACCCCAAAAGGAACTCCATACCCATGAAGCAGACATTCTCTAATCCCTCCTCTTCTTCCCCGCCTGCCCCAGGCCCCGATAACCACTGGTCTTTGCGTTTCTGTGGATTTACCTACAGGACCCAATTTGACTAGTTTAAGTTGATCTGTCCAGCAGTAGCTCCTTTAGCTTCGTTCGGTTTTGAAGAAGATGGTCAGTCTGCATCTGCAAGCTACAAAAATAAGAATGGAATTAAAGAGAGGTTCATGGACTTGCCACTGGTCAGTCAGAGAGGCACTAGCTGGCCGTGCCAGAACTGTAATTGACCATGACAGATTACATGTGTACCCAGCAAGAAGAGAACCACAGGTTAGCATTTGGTAATTACTCATACTAGCCAATCACAGAGGTGTGCTGCTGAATTCCTCAGCGTGCCCAGGATGGGCAACAATGTTTGTTCGTTCATTCATTCGACAAAGAATGTGTGCGTAGCACCTACAATTTGCTGGGATACGTATTTATGAATGATGGCTCCATGCGTTGCAAGTCACGGTTCCGAGCGCAGGCAGTTTACTAAGTACTAGTTTCTTACAAATCACGACATGCCAAGTAAACAGTCTATTCGTAGATAGGGATCCTTTGAATTGCACACACTTGCACACACATGCGTACACACACATTGGTTTGTTTGTGTTTGGAAATCAAAGCTCTTTTAGCCCGACTAGTGGTTTTCTCCTAAAAGGGCTTCTTGAATGTCTAACATAATCTGGGTGTGCGTGGCGAGCTCACACCCTCTTCTTTCTGGCCACGGGTAGCTGTTCCTCCATACCTGACTGAGGTCACTATAGGACTGTTTGACTTGTTCAGGGGCTATTTAAAATGCATCTTATTTGGAAACTCTGCAAATGTGTGCTAGTGTAACTACTCTGCAACCCCCACCCCCAACCCCGAAACAGGGCCCTTGATGCCTTGATGTCTAGCTGGTTTTCTTCTGTGCATGTTCTGCGCATGAGGGCGGAAGATGTCTTGCAGACCGCTAAAGTCTTGAAATAAGAAAAATGGGGGAGACCTCTGCAGGTCATTGGCACTGCTGTATAAAATTATTTGGGGGCATGAATCTGGCTTTAGTTTAGCCCATTCTTTGTTTAAAAGAAATCACATTATACATGGAACTAGGACCTGGGAACCCCCAGCCCCTCCCCAAGATCATGGTCTGACTGGGCCTTCATGATAAGAAGTTTCAGGTTATTCTATTGAAATGCAAGGGACTAAAGAGGGTTTGTTATCTGTTGCCTTTCAAAGGCCTCTCAACAGTGAAATACTATCTGAGAGACTGAAAGAGACACAAGACCAGACTAGCAGGTGCTGATCCAAACGGAGGGGAAAACACTCACAGCACACACTCACAGCCAGTGTGAATTTATTTTTGTGCCTTCAGGTAGGAAATGCCTCACAAACAAAACATTAGCCTCATTTGGTCTTGGGGAATATGTTTTCAACTTTTATGGTATGTGTGCTAAAAGAAACAGTTAATGATTCATCCCAATGCTGAATTCCTGCACAGAGCCAAGGAGAGAAGACATCAAGGTGAATGCCGAGATTAATCATTTGTAGCGTAGGTCGAGACATTTTCCAGTTTTGAGGAAATGTGCTCACAACGTGGGCTTTTACTATTGAATTCATTGCCTGTCCTTTGGAGGAGAGAGTTTACATTTCTTCGGTGCACCAGGGGAAGGCCTCCTGTTTGACCCTGGAAAGGAGGAAGGACAATCATTCCTTTGGCTGTACTTATGTGCTGTATTTTCCACTGAGCTGTGATGATCATGTCAGGATTCTGCTTTGGAGGTGATTCGTTTTTCCCGAATGGTCCACGGTTTTGAATGATGCAACATTTACATGATGCAAAGAAAAAGTAGTTCTCTGTTCTACCTCTGCTCCAGATCCTTCTTCTCTTTCAAATTAAACTAAAACACTTGAGTGTTCTTCAGAAAACCTCCGTTATTTCACACCCGTACTGTGTACGCGGATGCGGTCGCGCGCAGGATTCACTTGCAGGGTTGAAATGCTGTTGTTGGTAACTTCTTTTGAGGATACTGTTTTAGTTTCTCCATTGATGTGGATGCCTGCTCGGGGTTGAGGGAGTCTTTTCCTAAAGTTGGGGTCTGGGAGACATCCTGGTCATTCAGAGATATGTAATGTTGACCCGGTCAACTCAAGGTCAACATATTTTCTGTTCTTACCTCTCTTCTTACCATAAACATGGGCACCAAACATTTTTAGAGGAAAGTATGTTCTGCATAGTCATGGGTCGGGGCGGGGAGGTACGGAAGGGAGAAAGAGAAGGAAAGAGGGAAGACAGGTAGGAGGGAGATACCGAGAAGGACAAGAAGAGAAAGAGGATGAAGGGAAGGTTTGTCTCTATATGTTAGCCTCTGCACTGCCCCGTGGGTGTACTGGTCCAGCTTTCATACTGATCTGAGAAGAGTAACTGGCCAGTTTTCATAGGTAATGTCGACAGTGACATGAGAGGGTAGGTTTTACACAAAGGTGGGTTTTTTGAAAGCATTACAGTCCAGATAAAGCCATTGGCTGCCCAGTAAAAACATAAATGAGGCAAATGGGGAAGGAAGCCCATGGATCCCACTGCCTTATCACTGAGGAGCTTGAAGCACCGCTAGCATCCCAGGCTTCCAAACCTGTAGTCCCTTTTCTGAGTTTTATGGCTTTTTTCATATGGTATGATTTATCCAACTAAAGAGTCTTTGCAAACGCCTGTCTGAATTGCTCTTCCCTTTCCCCTTTTAGTTCAACTTATTTTAGTTCATTCATTTAATGAATACTTGCGGTCAAGTTTCATGCCAGGCACAGTTTTAGGCCCTAAGGACGGTGTGACAAACAAGACAGCATAGTCTGCTCTTGTGGGACTAAAATCCTATTACGAAGCAGAAGCAGACGGAAAATGCAGCGTATATGGCTGTGGCTTGACGACTACATCGTCCTCTAATTTTAGCTCAAGCCTCACTTTGTCCGTGAGGTCTTTCTTAAATTTGTTTCTAAATGCTAGATGTCAAATTCCTCTAATAAAGTTCACTTATTGGGATAGCTGGGTCTCTCAATCAGTCGAGCATCTGCCTTCAGCTCAGGTCATGGTCCCAGGGTCCTGGGATCGAGTCCCACATAAGCCTCCCTGCTCAGTAGGAACCCTGTTTCTCCCTCTCCCTCTCTCTGTCTCTCAGGAATAAATAAATAATCTTTTAGGAAAAAAGTTCTCTTCGTTTTACATATGTTTTTGTGGTTAGTTGATTAAAATTGCCTCAGGACAAGAGATGAGTTTCTCACCCCGTTCCCAGCAGCTAGCACAGTGCCTGGCGCATTGTAAGCACTCAATTTTTGAGTGAACAAGCAAGTATATGTGCAAGTTAGAGCATATGATAAAATGATAAAGACATGAACATACTATAAACTACAAGAAGAACTCCTGAACTTGCCAAATCAGGGGTTTCTGGAGATATCAAAGATCTTTCTTCTGATATTACCAGTGAGGTAGTCACTCCTCATGAACCCCAGGAGGAAAACTAAAAACAGAATAAAATAAACAAATAAAACACGATTTTCAGTGGTGATATAAGATTGTGATTCTTAGGCCCCAACCTCTCTAAAACTCGAACCAACTACTTTTTCCAGTTATCTCTGTTCAGACTTAGTGTTTTGTTAAAGGACATGTATCTCTCTCTCATTTCTTTTTTTCTTTTGCTGACTTTCTTATATTTTTCTCATACCTGGCATAATGTCAGGCAATTGTTTCCTCTAGCGGGTCGCATAATCCAGTAGCCAGGACAGTGAATTAAAAGGGACTTAAGAGTATCAGTAAATGAACTTATAAAAATGTCAAATTGATTGTATTCGACGAGTTACCTACATTCCAAGCCCTGAGGATTACAATTGTATGCCATATTGAGGTCATAAAACTTCAAGTTAAACACAGAAGAGATTTTTTTCTTTTTTCTTTTTCCAAAAGGAAATAATGTTTTTTTCTCACCTTGATTACTGGTAAGGGCCTCTTTCTGCCATAACTATTTCTATGATAGGCACGTTAGTCTTTAAGGAAAAATCCTGAAAACAGTCTTTTTTCTGATTCGTTCTTCACTGGCACCAAATAGTTTTGTGGGTTTATTCTGCAGTTAGAATTTACTTCATGAAATGCATTAGTTTCTTCTTTCCACGGGGACGTGTGCTAAAATGGAAACAAGCGTGCCACATGTTGATCATGCCCCCAATGTTGGCTCACAGGTACACACAGGTACTCAGCCTCACTCTGCGACATTGTTAAAGTCACTGGTTGAGAGAATTTTAATCTCCAAGATCGACCTCTTTCAGAAACAAAGGGGGAGGAGGTAAAGAAAGAAAGAGTACACACCTGCAACCTATTTCTTTTTGAAGCAAAGCCTTTGAGCAGATGGAAGATGAGATAGAGAAAGAAAACAGGCCAATTGCCAAGAGAGGTCTGTTTACAATACAGGCAAGTTCCTTCAGAAGTTGATAGGGAGCCGTTGTCATGGAGATGAAGAGAAATATTGCTGCGGGGTTTCGCAGAACAAATTCCTACTACAAATGTACCTGGATTTAAAGATGATGGAGATGGGAAAGGGGACAAAGAGTTTATAGTAATGCTTCTCTCCGTGGCTTTTCAATACATTCTTCAGGCCCTGAGAATTCCTTGCCTTGGGGTATGCAAAATAAGCGATCTAAATAAAGGTTGCTTTTTCCTGTATTAAATGGAATTCCTAACTAGAATTGGACAGTGTTCAAATGAAGCGTCAGTGGTCCACAATACATTCTAATTTTGGAACGTTGCCTATTGTCGGTAAAACTTCGGAAAAGTAAATTATCATTATTAAAAACCAAGAAGACATTTTTAGTTCTGACGACAGGAGCACAGGTCAAGTGCCTACTACTGTCCGCTGTTCTACAGCGTATGGAGATTAGCCTTTAAAAATTAGACAGAATCGATCCCTCTGGTCCCTTCCCAAAAAAAAGCAAAATGAAAAAAAAAAAAGTCCTTCAACTTTATAACTTGTTACTGGCTTCAATCAACATCTAATCTTTAATTTTAACCACCAAGACTTCCTACTTGCATTTTTTTTGAAAAACACGGGAAATCTTTTCACAAATTGTCTTTCTGACGTGTGAATTGTTTTGTGGAGGAAAGGGAGTCCTGTGGATTCTCAGCTTTCCAATTCCCTTTTAGGAAGTGCTTAGGAAGCTCTTTCCTCCCTGTTCCCCTTTCTCTGACAATTCCAGCTGAGGGTGACGTCACTTTTTCCTTTTCCTTTCCCACCTCCCAGCCTTTCATCCCACTAAGCTTCTTGTTAGGCTTTAATTGAACAAAGCAACACCTGTGTTTTTTACGTGACTTCAAACCCCTATTTCCAATCCATTTCTTCAGCTGCCGACAAGGGTTGTTTTCACTGACAGCAGGTTATTAGCAACTTCACACGGATGGGGGAAAAGCCATCTAGAAGCTCCAGAAGCCTTTGCTGTCTCCTGCTCAGATTAAATTTAGATGCTGACAATCAAAACCTGACATTGTTTATTAGACATTGGGCACAGGGTTATGGAAAGAGCAATGAACTCCAGGTTAGGAAGCCTGATTTCTCTTCTGGGCCCTGACATTAACCAGCTGGATCACTTAAAACTTGCCTAACCTAACATACCTTTACTTTTCTTACCTCCGGCAGTTGGGGGAACAGACGTCTTTGGTCTCTTGTAATGCTATTCCAAAAGAATCCCATACAATTTATTTGATAGTATACCTATTTGCAGTATGGCTCACGATAGTCTAGAAGCTACTGTAAAATCATCCTTACTACTCTTTTTCTTTTCTTGCCCCTGTTCCCTCCTTCCGCTCTCACACTCACACCGGCATTCTCGATTTCCCTCGCTCCATGCTGTCTCTCCACATGATGCACCAGAGATCAGTCAACGCTATCTGATCACTATTATGCCTTCAGGTAGGATTTCTGGAATTCTCACTCCACTGCTGCTATAATTCTGTTCATAGCCTTCAGGAGGATGCTTCCCAGACATCATGCTCAAGGACTGCGGCCCATGCAGAATTCTCCGCAAAGGCATACCCGGACTCCTCCCCTCCAGCGTTCACTAAGGTCATCGGAAGATGAGAAGCAAGCCAGAGGGTGGTTGCTTAGAGGTGGTTTCCTGCAGGAACTCACCAGCATTGTTTGTTTCCAGAACCTCTTTCCATTTTTTTAATGGAGGTAGAGCGAGCATACAATGTTACACTAGTTTCCGGTGTACAGCACACGGATTCCACCTTCGGGCATTTTTAAACATTGTGTCTCTTCAAAGCCTGGTGGCCTTGCATGAGCTACTCAAACCCTCTGCCCGTCTGTTTTCTCATCTAAACCTTGGTTGTTTCAGTGAGATAATACATGTAGAAATGTTTACAGCAGTGCCTGGAAAAAAGAACAAGCGCTTGTCTCACGTTGGCTTCATTACTGGGGCAGGTAAAGGCGACAGGGACCCACGGACATGTTTTCTGATGATTTTCAACTCCTGCCGTTCTCAGAGTTGCTAGATCTTTACCCACCTTAAAAATTATATTTTATGTCCTCTTGCTCATTGTTTCCCGTCTTCACCTCTTCCTTTGGTTTACCTGCAGGACATACATGTTATGCTTTTCCTAAAGCAGTCTTGATAAACAGAGAAGCAACTTCCCTTTCTTGCAGTATGATAGACTTCTGAAAAGGGAAGGAAGGCAATTAGCTCATCTAACTTCACTGAAATACATCGTCCACTTAAAGGCAATTAGTAGTTCTGTGGTTCAGGAAAACAGGATATTGATTTTTTTTTTTCTTTGATCCAATGGAGTAGTTGTCATGTTTGTGTTGAATTCTGCATCCCGGGAACTTGGAGCTGAGGACCCTGTTTCACATGTGATGCCAGCCTTGTTTTACATCTCATGGAACCCAAGAGGAACTCAAGGCATAGTTATTACTACTTTTTTTGTTTTAAAATAAGGGATTCTAAACATGCTCCAAATCAGGTTGATGATTTTCAAAAGTAGTAGCAAGAGGGGTGGTGGGCACAATGAGAAACTGCTCTCAGCACGCCCCTCCCCCATCAGCTCTTTGCTCCCCTTATTGGGCTTCTAGAGAGCAGAGATGGGCTTCAGTTTTGTTTTTGTTTTTTTTTTTAAAGATTATTTATTTATTTATTTGACACAGAGAGAGAGAGAGAAAGAGAGATCACAAGTAGGCAGAGAAGCAGGCAGAGAGAGAGGGGGAATCAGGCTCCCCGCTGAGCAAAGAGCCTGATGTGGGGCTCGATGCCAGGACCCTGAGATCATGACTGAGCTGAAGGCAGAGGCTTAACCCACTGAGCTACCCAGGTGCCCTCAGGCTTCAGTTTTTGCTGCTACTTTCAGTTGGAGCTGTTTGTCATTTACTGCTGGGCCCACTGAATTTTTAAGGGAAAACTCAAGGAGGACCGGGGCTTCTGTGTAACAAATATATTTAAGGGGAAATAACTGTCCCATGTTTTGGAAAATCCCATTTCTGCTCCTTAACATTGAAGTAACCTTAAACTTTGTATTTCACAATCTGTGCCTCAGTTTCCTTGTCTGTTAAGCAGTGATAAGGGTACTATCATAGTTATAAGGATCTATGTGTTCGTAAGACGATGATAAAAATGCCTGGCTTAAAGCAAGTACTCAGAGAATACAGCTATTGCTGACATTCTGCTCCAAATGTTATTTTCCACAGCTGCGAGCATATGGGTGCAAGAGGTAATTGCTCATCCTTTCCTTGTAATCTTTCCATGGAATATTCGGCATGACCCCATCATTCATTGCTGTGTGAATGCCTGGTCTCTTGATTCCAAACACTTAAATAGGAAGGTTCTCTCCATGCCTCACAAGGGAACTAGAACCAGCAGTAAGAAGCTAGCTTGAATTAAGACCTGTGAATTCTCCTGTTTTCTAAAGTAGGATTAACTTTATTTCAGCTTGTTTGTTTTCCAAGAAGGGAAACTTCTGGTCCCAGTTTCTTAGGTGGGTTGGAATTTCATTCTTCCTCACTGCAGAGAGATTGGTTTCTTTGGAACAGACTTCAGTTTGCGTTCTGAATTTCTGGAGCTTCTCAATTTCAGGCTGGACGGTCATCATCTTATAGCAAGTGTATTGGGCAGGACTAAGGTAGCTGTTGTTGCAAACCCCAAAATCTCAGCGGCTCACAACACAGGTAAGCGCAGGGTGGGAGCGGGGTTTTGTTGCCAAGCAGTGATTCTGCTAGCCGCTCGGCCCCCAAGCCTGAAGAGAACAGTGTGGTGGGTGCCAGGCCGGCCGTCTGGATCAGGCCTGGTGGCAGTGTCTACCACGCTGCCCACCCTCCCTGGTCCAGACCTCACAACTAGGTGGCACCTAACTGCACGGGGAGCTGGAAGATGGAGGCCAGCTTCCAGAAAGACAAAAGAAATGGTGGTGAATAGCTAGTTAGTGTCTGACAAGGCAAGCTATTTGGGTCTACCAATTCCTTAAATGATGAAATATTCCTCATGTAACATACGTATGTGTGCGATACAAAGAATAATACAAGTAGCCGGGTTAAGAAGTTATACATTTTATACGTACACATTTCACCAATGCAGTTAAAAGCTCCTATGTGCTTCTCCATCTCTGCATCTCATTCTCAATTGCTCTGGGATAAGCACTGTTTTATTTGTGTCCTTTTTGGTTATTTTGTGACAGATATATTCGTACCCAAACTGTAATTTTCTTGGTGTTATTTTTGGCCTTTGTGCAAACGTGTCCTACAGTATATAGTGCGTCGTGTTTACACTCATCCTTTGGATTCTGAGATTCGTTCATGTTGATGTGTGTAGCTGTAAATGGCTCATTTTCACTGCTGTATAGTATTCCTTTTGTTGGATAAACCATAATAGTTTCATCCACTTTCATGCTCATGGGCATTTGTTTTCAGTTTTGTTGTTGTCGTTGTTTTTTTTTGCACTCAATAGTGCTATGACTGTTCTTGTACATACCTCTTTATACACATGTAAATTACCACAAGTATGAGGCTTCCTGCTATACCAAATACCACTCTATTAAAATTGTATATGGTAGTGTGGATCCTTCAAGGAAAACTAAAGTAATTTTGATTTCCATTCACTCTGGCCAGGTTGGTGTGAGTTTGTTGCCATTGAGAGCTGCTTCACGGAATGTGGACTAAAACCAACCAACACGTTCCAGCTCCAAAGATCCAGTATCCTCTTTCGATTTTTGAAGAAAATTGACAAAATGACTCTCTAAAGGAATTGCTATACTTCCATTAGCTGCCTTTCTTTGTGCACTGTGGCTAGGTGATTTGGGGGGGTTTATATTATATAGTGGCGTATCACTTTTTGAGATATAGCATTCCATGTGACAAAGCAAACTGTTTTTCTAGTACAGTCTGGATTAAGGTTTAGTACACAGTTTATCCATTAGACAGCCGATCTCGTAATTCCTCACAAATTTCTCGTTGCTCTGTCACATGACTCAGAGGTTCATATATACCTAGAATTTGCCTGTGTGGGGGAATCTTTTCCAAACTTACAGGCATGAATTATTAGAAAAATAACAACAACAAACGATTGACATTTTAGACTGCACGTGTTTTAAATTACATTTAAAAAGACTTCTACAATTTTAAGCCACAGGGTAGTGAAGGAATTTATTTTCCACGTATAAAACTATGTTGCTGTGACTGTTTTTCTAGAAAGAAAATGCGGCAGAAGAAAGAATTTCTCACCTCTCTCTGTGAGTTACTTCCTAGCTGTTCATAGTTACTTAGTCCTTCATTCAGAACCCTCATATCCTAACGGCCTAAGACGGGCCATTAAATACTAGCGTGCACCAGTCAAGAGCTAAGGCTTTAAGTGCTCAGATTCCTGGTTTAAATCCCAGCTCTGTTGCTTTCAGCATCTTCTCAAATCTATCTATTCCTTCTTGTTTTCATTGATGAAATAAGAGTGATAATACTAATCTTTACCTTGTAGTGTTTGAGTAGGAATTAATTAAATATAGTTTAAAAAACTGATAGCCTTCTTTTTATTATTATCCCCCACAACGAATATTAGTGAGCCTTTTTGTCAGGCACTGTGCTAAGTTCTGATGACATAGAG
The DNA here is from genome assembly GCF_963455335.1 of Martes martes. Classification (NCBI taxonomy): domain Eukaryota; kingdom Metazoa; phylum Chordata; class Mammalia; order Carnivora; family Mustelidae; genus Martes; species Martes martes. The sequence goes on along the minus strand of NC_137890.1, from coordinate 27,677,783 downwards.
CTAACTGCCTTGGAAAAGGAGCAGTGTAGGGGGGAGACCAGAACTTTCTGTAGAGTAAAAAATACATTTATATTTTAGTAGGGACCATTCTTGTGTTTATAATTGCTTTCTTCATGTAATCTTCAATCCTCCACAAATAATCTTAAATTTATTTTAATTTTATTTATTTAATTTATTTATAAATATTTATATATTTAATTTTAATTTATTAATTTTAAAACATCACTTTATTTTTTTTTAAAGATTTATTTATCCATTTGAGAGAGAGAGAGAGAGAGAGAAAGGGCACCATTGCACGCACACTAGTGGGGGGAGGGGCAGAGGGAAAGAATCTTCAAGCAGACTCCCTGCTGAGCATGGAGCCCAAGGTGGGGGCCCCAGTTCCAGGATCACAACCTAAGCTCAAACCAAGAGTCTGATGCTTAACGAACTGAGCCAACTAGGTGCCTTGAGAAACATGCTGTTGTTACAAATATACAAATATACAAATGCCCATTGTGTAAGAAAGTGAAAAGAAAAAAATTCCTCCTTCATCAAGAGATTCCTTCACTCCTTATGGGTTCTCTTAGATCCCACTGAGCTGACAGACTGAAACACGGGGCAGGAGTGAAGTCAGATACTTAGGCCACCATTACTGTCCTCAGCAAGCCTTCTGCCTGTAAGAGGGACTTCACCAACACATCTGCCTTCTCAGTGACAGGTTGGGGAAGAAGCTACTTCTAGCCCGTTCAGTCTCCCTGGCTCAGGTGTTTCCCATTTGGATGGGTTTAATGGGTTCAAGGTCACTGTCCAGGTGTGATCTGTAACCCTTGCCCTCTCTTGGGAACTCCTGCTTGCAGACTGTTGGCATTCTCCTTGCCTCTGAGCCTCTCTGGGGAAGCTCTATCCTTCAAAGAGGATAGACACAGAGGGGTTGCATCTACAGTTTTTCAGCTGCTCTGTCTGTGGCCAATTTAGGGGAGAAAGACTAAGAAGCCCAGCAAGTCCAGGCTATGCTCTCTAGTACAACTTCCCCAGTTTTGTTGTCCAAAGGAGGCACGTGTCTATTTCTCCACTAGGACAAAATCTGGAAAAGTGGCAGGTGATGAATTGTCCCCTTAAATTTCTAGGCTGTAGTCTCTATGCTGTCACTCACCAGCTCTGTTAACTTGGGCAAGTTATTTTATTCTCTAGACTGCAAGAGTGACAATGTATTAGTTTCCCACTGTTGCCATAACACATTCCCATAAATGTGGTGGCTTGAAACACCACAAATTTGTTGTGCTACAGTTCTGGGCATCAGGAGTCCTACCCATCATACTGAGCTAAAATCAAGATATTGGCAGGACTGTGTTTCTTCTGGAGGCTCTAAGGAGAATCTGTTTTCTTTGCTTTTCTAGCTTCTGGAGGCTGACTACATTCTTGGCCTGTGGCCTCTTCCCTTTCTCCAAAGCCAGCAGCCTGGCATCTTCTGATCTCTCTTGACTCTGACATTCTTGTCTCCTTTTTATACAGACCCTCGGATTACATTGGGTTCCCAGGAAAATCTAGGACAATCCTCCCATCTCAACAGTCATAAATCACATCCACCAAGTGCCATTTGCCATGTAGAGTAACATATTTGCAAATTCAGGGGATTAGGATGTGGACGCCTGGAGGGCGGCATTGTTCTGCCTACCATAGTATCTTGACTGGATACTCTATAAATTATTTTCTGCCCTTACAGGTTCCTATTATAAATTAGATTTGGAGCGCTTACCCACAACTTTTCACACACTCACTTCCTCATCAGGACGGCCTCCCTCATACCCAAGTCCTCACATCACCTCCCATCTTGGTTCTTATGTTACTCCCTCCTCACTCTTGCAGAAGTTCCTTAATAACAGCCCTCCTCTGTTTAGTAGGTCCTTGATTCTCTATTCAAATCCATTGTTAGAAACAAGCTCAGCTTCCAATTTCTTCAAGTTCTCGTTGTTTAAGTTATAAGTATTTAGCCTGATAACACTATTTACAGTTCAACTATTATTCTTTGCTAATGTTTCATCTTACGAGGATGGGAAACATGACTTACGATGGTGGGAAACATGACTCAACACTTGAAGGGTAGTTTAATGTAGTGAAATCTCAAGGCTTACAAACATAGAAATTTTATTTGGAATAATGAACTGGGCTTTAGGATCAGAAATGTGAGTTAGCATGCACCCGGCCATGTAACCAAGTACATGTAAGGCGGTGTAGCAGATCTTCACTGTTCTGAAGACGTTTGCAGAGTGCTTCTGGAATTTGCTAATTAACAAGCGCTCGGTTCGCTCTTGCTATGCCTTACCTGCTTGTGTTTTTTACCATAAATTCATCAGATGGAATTTCATAAACATCAACATGTGCTTCCTCGATTTGTTCTGACTCCTCTCATCGGGGGAGAACCTCATTTTTAAACAGCTGTGTTCCTGATTCTGTCTTGGCTGGCAGAACGCTCTTTTTGCTGGGAGTGAAATAAAGGGGTTGGGAAGTGTCAGAAAGGGTGGTATTTTATTGGGTCCTTACAAGGGCACTTAGGAAGATGATGATTGCTTCCTTGCCCCAGCGTTCTCTCTCTCCCATGGAAAGGTCTGCTTGCTTCAGCTGATAGTAAGATCACAAAGAGACCCATCCTTGGAAAGAGTCTTTGAAAATCTGGCAGTTGTGATGATGACTACATTTCTTCTAGTGGCACCTGGAAAAGAAAATATTTTCTCCCTACTGTGAAAGCACAATTTTCAGATCCTTTCAATAGGGCTTGAGTTTCACTGTAATTCTTCAAAGAGCTATTATTTAGGGGTACTTCTGGTAATTCCCATGAAAATGATAAACCGCAAAGGCCTGAAGGCTTAAAGCCCAGAGTCACTCGCAGGGTGTGTTGTGGGGGGAGGGGCATCGGCTTTGATGTGTTAATTACATAGTTCCTCCTGCTCCTTAGTCTCTTCCTTAAAGCCCGGGTGAAATCGAGGTAAAAATCCTACAGATAGGTATCCTTGCAGGAACGTATTCTCTGGAAAGAAGCTGAAGGATCCTTCCAACTGTTTTTTTTTTTTTCTGAGTGAAGACCACCTCTGCGGTATGCAGAGCCCCAGGCAAATGTTTGTATTTCCGCAGGGTCTGTGTCTATACACAAACTTTTATTTGTTTGTTTCAAGTTTTTATTTACATTCTAGTTCTATGATGACTACTTCACAAAATGCATTGCAACACTGAGGTCCCGCGTAGCTCTTTTCAACTGATGATTAGAGAGAAGAGGCGCTCCTGTATTGGTTTATGGTCCAATCCGAGCACAGCAAGATTCTTTCCAGTGTTTGGAGACTGTCTCTTTCTGTTCAGACTCAGACATCCTCTCTTCAGGGTCTTGACTGTTAAATGTAGTAATTTCCACCAGGAGAATAAGGGAGCAATGATTGTTCATTCACAACGCCATTGCTGTTTGGATCCTGCTTATTTTAACGCAATGTTGATCTTCTGTGCTTCTAAACTTCACCAGTACCATTGATTTCATTCATTTGGTGCTGGCTACAGCATGACTCCTGATGTGTGTCCTATCTCCTGCTGCCCATCCCACAAATACTGGCTCTCAAGGAGTCTCTCAAACCTTGTGTTTGGGCTTGACTGATGATTTGCCCACAAACGCAAGTCTTATTCAGAACACACAGAAAATGTGAACAATGATTCACTTTCTGGTCATATAGAATTTAGTGTGTGGAACTTGGTAGCATAAACATAGAACAGATACATCTTCCAAACGTGTCACCTCTTGAATTCTTTAGGCCATAATCACTGCATTCCTAGATCGGGACATCTTTTAATGTTGACTATCACCCTGGCTTCCCCACATGGCCTACCATCAAGAGGAATATACAAGGGGCTGTGGACGGAGTAAGAAAAGTGATTCCTGGAAGGGAAGTGTGTTCCTCACCCAGCATGGGTAAAGAACAATGCAGAGAGGGCCTTGTCACTACGTGGACAGGAAGGGGAGCGATGGATGTCCCAGGAATAGGTAGGTGTGGCCACGCTGAAGGAGTGCCTGGCACAGGAGGCCGAGCTGTGAAGGGGGTGGGGTGACTGTCCCAAGTGCCACCGTGGGCAGGAAGGGTGCCCTGGGTAAAGGACGTCAGTACCACTTACCATCCTCAGGTGCTGAAGACCCAAGACTATATTGTGGTCGGCAGGTGCAGAGAGGCCACACGCTCCTGAAGTCTGAAAGAAACTTGTCCTTTACCTATTGTGAATAAGAATCTATGTAAATCAGTAGCCAGCAGCCCAATTACTGCGCTGGCCAGTGGGAATGACTGATTCCAGCTCACCCCCAGGAACTCTGTTCCAGCCACAGAACCCCAGGACTGCTGCAGAGGTACACATTTTTGGAGCTCCTAGAGCACTGGTTAACCTAATGCTTGAGGGAAGTGGGTTAGGAGGATTACAGAGCCGGAGGGCATCAAAAAGGGGCGGGGTACAGAAACAGATCCCTGTGGCTTTTTTTTTTTTTTTAAAGATTTTATTTATTTACTTGACAGAGATCACAAGTAGGCAGAGAGGCAGGCAGAGGCGGGGCGGGGGGGGGGGGCAGGCTCCCTGCCGAGCTGCGAGCCCAATGTAGGGCCCGAGCCCAGGACCCCTGGATCATGACCTGAGCTGAAGGCAGGCACTTTACCCACTGAGCCACCCAGGCACCCCTCCCTGTGGGTTTTGACCAAGACTTGGGATGCCCAGCCCAGATGGTGCTGTGGCCCCTGGTGGTCTGAGGCGCAAGAAGGGTCTTGGAAGAAAATATTGAAGATGACACTCTGAAAAGTAGCACGCCCTGATATGCAACAGGGATCCCACTTTTTTGGGTCTAACAGCCTCAAGTGTAAAGGGTATGTATGGGGAGGGACAGATGATTAGACTGATCATGTGTTTTGGAACTCTGTGTATTTTACTGGTTGCATCCTCTTTTTCTCTCCCACCTGTCATCCCTTCATCCAACAGGGACTGAGTGCCTTTGATATGACCAGCAGGGTCATATCAACTAACCTGTTAGCCATTAAGGTCAACAATATTTTTAGGAGCTCAGAAAAATATTCTAATTGCTTTTATAATCACAAGAAAAAAATGAACTTTTGGATCCAAGAAAATGTTTTAATATATAATATATATAACATATATAACTTTAATATATAACATATATAACTTTATACCAACACCATCATAAAAGACCATCTTTCATTTCTTTTTATGGAGGAAGGTGCTCCTAAAAGCTCTAGTGCTTAGAGCCCCAGGAAGCCAAAATGCAGCCGTGATGGCCAGCACTATACTAGGAGCTAGGGACGCTACAATGAGCAAGAGATGGTCATGTGTTTTGTGGTATATGAGCGTGGAGGAGGATGGCAAAGAACATGGGAAGTTACCTTACAGTATAATATGTTCTTCCAACAGAGGTCGGCCCAAGGAACTACAGAAGGCTAGGAAGCGGCGTTGGGGGTCTGTCTGTGCAGATCAGTGATGGGTGGGGGAGGATTGCCTCATTTCACTCTGGTGCGTAGTTAGTTGACCAGAGTTTTTACCTATTATTCTTGTAATTGATGCAGATGATGATCCGAATGTATTATAGGCAGCTATTAAAGTCAGCTACTGGTAGAGATTTAACTTTGATACTGGTTGCTTTGAAATTTAAGCATCCCATCTGAAAGCATTTTTGAAATAATTGTGAAATGTGTAATAAATGTATGTATAATTTGCTACCTGGCTCTGTGTCCATGATTACTTCCAGGTTCTTCAAGCTATCCAAATCAATGGTAATCCTAACATAGCACATTGAAGCTTTGGTGAGTGGACTAGACATCGCCAAGTGATGCCTATTTAAATGCCTCCCAGGGTCATGATCTCATTACCTCTCGGCCTGGTCCACAAAAGATAGCTTTATACCTTAGTCAGTTCTCTTTGAAACTCCTTACTATAAACAGCATCAACAACTAAAACCCTCTGTGTGTTTGTTTTGTCATCACAGGTAATGATGCAATATATATACCTTATTAGGTTGTATGTGACGATACTAGAGTTCCCTTAAAACCATAAAAGTATCATTTATTTATATTTTGTTTCAGGGAAACAGGGATTTGACTAAAGACATGCACTTTATTTCAACAAGCCAACATTTAGCGAACATCTACTCTTGTGCCGGACACCGTACCAGGCACGGAGGGTCCATAAATAAACAACGTACAGTTCTTATCTTCAAAGAACTTGTAATGTACAGGAGAACATGGGTAAGAGAATCAGTGATTCTAATTCTGTTATGGAAACCATCAATGGCAATGGGCTCCTCTACCCAAAATTTCGTTGGGATGTTGAGACTTCTCATGCCACACACACACGGAGGGCTGTGAGAAGTTCTGCTGCTTACAGGTTTGTGGTCTCTGAGGTGCACAGTGCAGTCCTCGCCAGCAGATCTGAAATGGCTTGAGAGAACAAGGAAAGGAGACTTACTGGACTAACAGAGTGCTTGGGTAGGTGGGTGCACATACATAGGGGGTTTCGTGGTTCAAATCTCCTGCTGGCGCCAAAGGGAGGAGCACCCAGGCTTTCTTATCGCCTTGTCCAAATGTGGGACACAAAGGAAAGTGCAGAGAGTGAGGCTTAAATGCTATCCACAGTCAAACACCAAAAAAAAAAAAAAAAAAAAAAAAAAAAAGAAAGAAAGAAAAGAAAAAGGAACCAGATTCCTCATTCCAGATACAGTGTGATAAGAAGTGCTATGCGGGAGGTTTCCAAGGGGTGCTTATGTCACCCGAGCATTTAATCTAGCCGTGGAGGATTTAAAAGAGTTCCTGGAGAATAGTGCTCTTGACTGAATCATGAAGGGTGAGAGGAAGAGTGAGAGGAGGTTAATCAGGAAGATGAACTCGAGACAGGAGAGCACCTACCATGCTTGAAGCATCAAGGGTGCATTTAGAAGGTGGTTCTTCTAATCTGAAAGCTGCTTGAGGTTCAATAAGAAGGAAAGAAGTAAAAGCCATGTCAGTGAGAGGTATATGGCTGATTTGAAGAACTTCTTTGGTTAATCACAGCCTTAGTTTAAAACAGTAACTCTCAACGTAATCTTAGGGTGTTTCTCATAGGGGGTGTGCAGTGAAGAGAGGTTGGAAAGACAGGGGGCTAAGATCTTCTTGGTAAATCCTCTTCTGCTGCAGAGATCACTGTGCTCTCCCAAACCATGTTGCTAACTCTCCCAGGGGAAGGAATTCTGTGTGGTTTAAAAATGAAAACAAGTGATTTGAATATATGCCAAATTCCACTGAGTAGAGAATTACCGGGTTAACAAAGTGAAGTTCTAAGAGTGAATTTCAGGCTTGGCTCCAGTGGGGGCAAGGTGTTGGGAGGGGAGGCTGGGCAAGGGGAGGGAATGAATAGTGTGATGCTTTCCTGGAGCATTAAAATCACAGACGCAGTGCCTGGGTGGCTCAGTTGGTTAAGCGTTGGACTCTTGGTCTCCGCTTGTGACCCAGGTCGTGATCTCGTGGGTCATGAGATTGTGTCCCAGGTAGGGCTTCACGCTTAGCACGGGGTCTGCTTGAGATCCTCCCTCCCTCTCCCCCGGCCCCCTCCCCCTCTCAAATAAATCTTTAAAAAAATAAAATTACAGAAAAGCCAGGTATGTGTGGTTATAAAAAGAAGACCCGTTTCTAACTCTTTAGAAATGTTCAGTTTAGTGGAGGAGGACCAAAGAAGGATAAAAATAATACTCAGAAGTAGAAGGAACTGAAATCGCCAAGCAGGGAAGCCAAGTTCCTGCTGTGTCCCTCCCGCTAGACTCCCTTCCTCCCATTTCCCACCTGCAACTAAGAACTCCACCTTCAGGACAGCTGAGAAAGGAAGATAAATACTAATCACACATTTGTGATACGTAGTCCCGGTTTCCTAAGCAGATCCCTCTGAAACTTGTCAGCCAGTAGCGTTTGCATGGCTGTCCGCATTTCTGGTAGCTCTTCTGGAGATCCTTGTGTGAGTGGAATCAGCTGCCATCAAACCCTGGGCTCTGTGCTGCTGGGAGCAAAAGAAGAGAGTAATAAAAGTTGGAACTGGTCTGCTGAGCAAAGGCTTCTTCTTTTTTTTTTTTTTTAAAAAGCAAGAGGCTAGGAGTTGGGGGAGGAGGAATTCCATTAAAGGAAGAAAACTTCCTGTGACCAAGGCAACCAGCAGGCCCCCCAAAGCCTGTGGGAGTTTGCGGGGAGAGGGAGGAAGTCCTGTAGACTTGTTACATCAAGATGTTACTGTTTTTAATCAAGAGTCCTAGGTGACCCTTAGGCAATTAACTCATGGTCCAGTTGGTCTATTATGTATCTTCAGCTGATTCTTTATGCATTTTCTTCTCTTGTCCCAACACTACTAAATTTGAGACGTGGTTATGAGCGGCTGCATTCAGCATTAATTTAATACTGGTGCTTCATTCATTTCTTTCTCTTCGAGCTGACTGAAAAAGGAGGAAGTTATTTCAATCAAGGTTTTATCTTTTTAAGAGAAAAGGGAATAATTTAAATACATGCCTCATGCTGTTTCTAAAAGCAGGGCAAGTAGCCTAATGAAATAATTCTGACCATATGACTGAGTCTATATCTCATTTTCATTGCCAGGTGCATCCAACTGGAGCTGGAAATAGCAATATAGATCCATGTTTGTTCAAGTGATCATAAGAAAGTGGTTCTAAAGGTTACTGTTTTAGCAAATTAAAATTCCAAGAGCATGATTACAAATATATGCCTTAATAATAGTAGGCGTTTTTAAGATTGCATGAATTAAAGAAAAAGTCAGATTTATAGTTTCTAGTTAACCCAGGGGTCAATATCAAACAAACTTTGAACAAAAATAAAGGCAGAGAAAAATATAGGTAAGGAAGTATTTATTTAATAATATGGCATTCAACCAGAAGAAAACATATTCTATAACTCAGCTTGTTATTTTGCATTAATTTGAGATATTTCATATTGTACTCTTCCACTCCCTTTAGTACTATTTAAATTTTTACCCACCAATTTATAAGAGATAGGTTCATTAAGAAACATATGGTTAATTGGATATTTTCTATGACTCATTGGGGCAAGCATGTTTCATTGATGATTTAGGGTACTCTGAATATGGTAAGCACCCCAAAGATACTCCAAATGCATAGAAAAAAGTTATTGGATTAGAGTGTCAAGAGCAAAGATTTTTGCCCACTAGGCTGGATTTATAATGTCCGAAACTTCAGCTAAATGTCCAAGAGTTACATTTTCTGGAAGAGATGATACTCAGGCACAGTGGAAATGCTCAGAATTAGAAATCTGTGGTCCTCTACAGCTGCTCTCTCTAGCATGTCTAGGAAACATGATGGCTAAGCTATGGGCTTCTGGGTAGATTCCTGAAGGCGGTTCATTTTACAGCTCTTTGATCTCATCAACTACAGAGCCAAATGGCAAGGAAAAATGACAAATGGGTTCTTGGGGAGAAGTGTTTTGTTTTTCATGACATTACTCAATGTGTTTTGAATACTTTTCCTAGGAATATTGATGGATTTGCACATATGTGTCCCTACTCCTTCAACTGCGTTCCTATCGCCAATTGGTGTTTATGAGTTAGTTTTCCTAAGTCTTGGGAAGGCATCTGTGACCACATCTTTGAGTGGAACCCTGGAGCAATCCAGATTTCTTTAGTGATCCTTAGCCTCATGAATACCTGATTATAATCTATCCCTTTTATATGATCTCTTCCTTGATGGACAAAATTAGCGACATGTCCAATGGGTCAGATTTAAAATTGTTTTATCCAACCACGAAGTTGAGTTGGAATCCCAGAATTCGGTCTAAGGAGAAGTGAGGTCCAAGTGAGCAACCAGTTTGGGCTCTAGCAGAACTAAACTTCAACAAATTGTGACCACCCCTCAATAATTAATAAATACATTAATGCTAAGGTTATCTTAGGTGGATCCTTAAAATAATCTGACTACTTGGTTCAATCAGGCCGAATCACAAGACTGGGAATTCTAAGTGTCTGGAATTCGGGCATCTGAAAAATGGTTACTAAAATTACAAAAACAATGAAGTCAGTTCTAGTTAGTGAAAATATTATTAAATCTCAGTAATAAAAATTACCTTTAATCATATTGAAATATGTTGCATTTTGGCTTGAAGCCTGAAAAGGGTTTTAAGTGTGATATATTTATGTTACATAAATAGAAGCTCAATTAGTATTTATTCAATGGAATAAACAGAGCACACCTGGTACTAAATGTAATAAACTTTGGACTTATTTTCAGAATGGTTAAGTCAGCATTCTTTTGGATTTTTTTTGGGTCTTGCTATGCCTTTTTCCTGTTTTAACTTCTCCTCTCTTCTCACTCTAAATACTGTTCCTTCCAATATTTGAAAAAAAATGTGAATATTCTGAGAATCTCTAGCCAATGTATCTTCAGGTAAAAAAATGTTTTCTCCAGCTGGTATGCTAATATAGAGTATCGCTGAACATTTTGTTATTTCAATAATACACACTTTGCTGCTTATTTCTAATCATTTGTTCAAGGGACGGAGTGGGACACCTGATCTCCTGAGTATGGTCCAGCAGGCTGGGGTTGACACTTTATTTCTGCATCAGGCCACCAGCTGTGAACGGGGTTGCAGATCTGTCCTCAGTTTCCCCAGGATAGAAACTCTCTGTGTTCCACTGCTCCCATAAAGAAAAAACCAAGTAGTATAAACTTGACAACCGGAGACAAATCTTTTCTGGCGGCTTAGCAAAATACGAGAACTATGGTTTCTGGCACGAGGAACTATAAACTCGATTCATTTTTCTGAGGATAGGCATAATTAAATATTTGCCACTGAATCATGAAAATGAGGTGATCCGATAGTCAGTGAAATGACATAGTCTTAATGGCCCTGTCTTTTCAATCTTTCCCATCAGCAGAAAAAGAAGGGAGACATCAAATAGTATTTTATTCTCATATATCTGGTGACTCGGGAATTTGGACAGGCCACAGCAGAGATAGTCATTTTCTGCTTCCCCATATCTGAGGCCCCAGGAAGGGAAGATTCGAATAACCGGGCATGATTCAAACTCTAGAAGCTTCGATCATCTTCACACCTATATCTGGCATATGGCAGAAAGAACTCAAAGGCCTCACTTAGGTGGTTCTAGCAACAGGAACTCCCACACAGGGATTTTCCATGTAGTCTGAGCTGACTCACAGCATGGTGGCTGCTGGGCTCTTGGACTTTTGACATGATGACTCTGTGCTTGTGAGGTTTATTCCTGTAAAAAAGGTGGCAGCCATGGGGCTTTTTGTGACCTAGCTTTGGATGTCACATATTGTCACCTCTACTATACCCCTTTGGTCAAGCCTTTCATGAGCCCACCCAAATTCAAGGGAAGGACAGACGTCCTTTCTTGATGAGGGCCAGTTTTGGAGCTTCTGGCCAGGCTTTAAAACAGACCCAGGAGGACTGGTTTTCTTCTGAAATAGCCTTATTCAGTATTGCGGATAAGGCTCAGATTAGTCCTTCCTTGTTTCCTCGTGGACTCTGTTTCTATGCGCACGCAGTTCTTCCAACTCAACATGTGACAAATACTTCACCTACATGAGAGAGGGATGAAAGAAACGTTGCCGAGTGCTAACTGATTGTGTGTGTCATAAATACCCCTACCAAACTCATGCCAGTATTACTCCGCCTAATCTCTTCAAACTTTCTTAGGACCCTTTGGGAGTGTTTCTTTCCAGAGTCATTGACATTTGGGAAAGGATTTCGCCTGCTTGGCCCATTTTCCCCAAAGACTGTACATCTCCAATGTGCTAGATATGTCTGGCCACCGTCCCTGAAGAAAGTCTCAGAGTCTCTCACAGACTTGTTGCCCTTTCTTTTAAACAGAGTAAATTGGTATCCAGTTGATGGAAAAGAGCTCAAACTTCTGCTTCTGGGATAAGTATTAACATTATAATAAGAGATTTAGGAACACCCCTAAGTGTTAAATGTTCTACGAGAAAGTGTGGAATCTTCGCAGGAAGAGGAAAGAGTCACCATCTTTAAAGGAATTTACCATCTTATGTGAAAAGGTAGACAAGCAGATGCATCCTCGCAAAAATGTCCAGCTGCTGCAGCACCGTGTAAAGCTACACATGACATGCCAACATGTGACTCGTTTAGCCATTCTTCTGGGCAGCTGAGCCTGAATGCGCCAGTGATTGGAACTGGGTGATATTAACAAGGAACACTCAGTGGTGAAGGTGATTCTTATTTTTTTTTTTTTTAATTTATTTATTTGACAGACAGAGATCACAAGTAGGCAGAGAGGCAGGCAGAGAGAGAGGAGAAAGCAGGCTCCCTGCTGAGCAGAGAGCCCGATGTGGGGCTCAATCCCAGGACCTTGAGATCATGACCTGAAGGCAGAGGCCTTAACCCACTGAGCCACCCAGGCGCCCCAGTGAAGGAGATTCTTTAGGGGAGGAATCAAGTTCCATTGGTGATGAGGTAGAGAAAGCACAGTGGGAAGAAGACCCAGAGGTCTCTTTGGGGTTCAAAAAGGATGAGACATTTTGAGGTCCATTTTCAGAGATGTGTGCTTTTTGACCAAAGTGAAGCATTGGGCTCAGTTCTAAGTCTTGGAAATATTTTCTACCTAATTCGGCACCTTGACACCAACTCTCACCTTCTTCTAGCTTCCAAGCCATGGATTTCATCAAAGCAAGGCTGGTGCTTCACTAGAGCCCTGGCGTCTTATGCAGAATCAGGAATGGTACATGAATCCAGGATGTGCTGGTTACATTTCAATGGAATTAGATTACCTTGAGCAAATTTAGACCTTAACATCCCATGACCAGCCTACACCTGCTGAGGCCTCTCTTTCTGGAGTTCCCAGAATTGCCCTAGGGATACTTTTGGATCTGTTTTATAAGCTGAAGTCTTTGCATAAAACAATCCTGTTCCCTTGGAAGTCTACAAAGCTGTTTTTAATTGAGCAGTCCTATCACGCTGGTTGTGCTCAATGATTTTTTGAGCATACTAGCCCTTGTTGAATGAGCCCAGGGCCTGAGCCAAGCTTTTTGGAAAAAGTAGAAAAATAAGAAATCTCAGATGTTGTGATTTGTTTCCTCCTAGAAAAAAAGAACCCAAAAGTCAGATATACATACCTGCTTTGAAAATACTTATAAGAATTTGTAAGAAAGTCCCCATTCAAATTTTATAATTATTTCTCCCTCTTCCCACATGATACATTTTTGTTTCTAGCATTTTCTTTCTTTCTTTTTTAATGATATTCAGTTAGCCACTGTAGAGTACTTCAGTAGTTTTTGATGTAGTGCTCAATGGTTCTTTACCCCTTTTCTGTGGAAACAACTCTAGGTGTCGAGAAGGCTTGCTGCTTCTCCTGATGCATGTACATTTCATACTTTTCTAATCTAAGGGCTTCTGTCATTTTCAAGAAGGCAAAGCTGACGAAAACTCACATGTCACAGTGTTTCAAGGGCAGGGCTGGCCCACAGAAGCCTGACTGGTGACCAAGGCTGGTTCAAGACTCTTCTAGCCAACACACTGCTGCTGTTACAATCCCCTGCTGGCTCCTTGTAGTAGAGCTTAGGACAGGTTAGTCTGGGCCCTGATAGGGTTATCAGAAAAGCCAAACAAAAGACGAACTCTGACACTCACCGTGCTCATAATCGACTCGCAACAAAACAAAGTGATTCTGTTCCATAATCTCAGCTATGCCCAGGTCACCATCTTGCCTGGCTGGTTTGGTTGATGGCAGCAGAACCTGACACAGATTCCAAAGGCAAAACCCCTTCCAGAAACCAGGGAGTGGTAGATTATGTAACCAACCTGGGATAGGATCAGGTTTACCAGAGGCTGATAACTAACAACTTCCAATCACTAGCCTTTGCCAAAAACATCCGGAGAGATCTTGTTTTTCTTCACGGGATGGTAAAATGGTTCAAAATTTTACACAGTCAAATGAACACATTGCTTATTAAGATTTATTTTCCATGTAAAATCTATAGTGCATTAAAAGACACATTCCTTAATCTCTTTTCCAGCTGTGCATCTACTCTTCATCAAGGATGGTGGTAATGTAACAGGCAAAAGAAGACAAAAGGCCAAATATATAAATAGCAAAAAGTGAAAATTACATTTTAGTAAGCCATCTCATTTATTTGCGACACAGAGAGGCATAAACTCAGTAATCAACACTTAGGATTCAGTGTGTTTCGTTCCATGACTCTCTCTGGAAAGGATCTTGGTTTCATGTTACATCTGAAAGGAGCAGACATTAAAAATGGTTCCTTTTCTCTACTCCACCTCAGCCCACTTGCCTGTGTTTTATGGCTTACAAATGGTACCAAGTTGAAGCAGGAAAGAGAGGAAAGAGTGGCCCATAATGGGGAATTTGTCCACATCTACTCCCAAAGAGCCCTGGAAGATCCTGAGTTTTCCCAAGTTTTTTATTAAATCAAAGAATTCTAGGAGGTCTCACCTAGATCTAGGCACAGGTGAAAATCTGACGTGACCTGGGGATTGAAGTCCAAGTACATGTCCTTAGCCGTATTGCTATACACTCCCCTCCTTGCAGTGGGCCAGAGCCAACCCTATCTTTTTGAGAACATGCAGGTAGGAATGATTGAGTTTTAAGTTATGGGAATTATTTTGGTCTTTACTAAATCCTTGTAGTATTATTAATAATAGTGACATATTGACATATTGACATATCATCATTTTTTAAGATACTGTCCCTTCTAGTATCATATTTTTTTTTTTAAGATTCTATTTATTTATTTGTCAGAGAGAGTAAGCACAGGCAGACAGAGAGGCAGGCAGAGGCAGAGGGAGAAGCAGGCTCCCTGCTGAGCAAGGAGCCCAATGTGGGACTCGATCTCAGGACCCTGGAATCATGACCCGAGCCGAAGGCAGCCGCTTAACCAACTGAGCCACCAGGTGTCCCCTTTCTAGTATCATATTTGACCTAACAACTTAGATAAAGAAAAGAGTATCCCCATTTCATAGAGCAATTCACCGAGACTCTATGGGGATGAACACTTCCTACAAGATGATTTAGAAAAGTGAGTAGCCCATGCACTTTCCATTAAAGGGCTTTTGTGACTCTCCCTAACATGTGTTCCTTGAACACAGTTGTGTTGGGCGGCATAATGGCCTTTCACAGATAACTATATCCTAAGCCCCAGATCTTGCAAGTATGTTACTTTACATCGCAAAGGGTATTTATGGTTACACAAGGAATTAAGGTTGCTAATCAGCTGACTTGAAAATAGGGAAGTTATCCTGGATTATCCAAGTGGGCCCACTATAATCACGAGGGTCCTTGAGAGCAGAGGAGAGAGGCAGAAGAGGATGTCAGAGTGATGCAGCATGAGAAGCACTAGGTCTCTTGTTTGTGGTTTTGACTACAGAGGAAGGGCTAGGGGCCAAGGAATGTGATGGCTCTAGAAGCTGGAAAAGGCAAAGAAGTGTACTTTCTCCTGTAGCCTCTGAGAGGGGGTGCTGACCCTTGGATTTTAACCCAGTGAAATGGCGTCAGACTTCTACCTTACTGTGAGATGATATATTTGTGTTGTTTTAAGCCACTAACTTTGTGGTCATTTGTTATAGCAGCAATAGAAAAATACTAATACACCAATGCTGTGGAATGTTTTATTTACAAGAGGTTTCTGAGACAGTGGTATGCTGATAAATGTTTAAGAACCCACTCTCCAGGGAAAGGAAAAAAGTCCCATTAGTGTCTGCCACTCTTTATGGTGTAAATGCTCCCATCATTGCTGATTTCAAACCATCAGTAACATTGCCTATCTCAGAATTGGGAAGGGAAGCCCATGACGTCTTGTGAGCTGGTGTCAGCCAGTGGCAGTAGGCTCCTGGAATATGTCTGGGAAACTGTAACAGGTAGCCCTTTCAGCATTGCTATGTGCCCATTAGGTTTATTAGTGGTAGCCCCTCAGACAAGAAGTCCGCTTCATGCTACGCAGCCCAGCGCTCCAAACTTAACTGACAACACTCTTTTCACCGAACGGTGGATGCTAAGTGGAAAGTTAGTGACAAAATACCAGCTGTGTCATCTGCTTCCTGCTCCCAGCCCAGATTTTTTAGACTCTATTAAAACATCTACCCAATTCATGACTATCATCCACTTTTTTCTTCTTATCCATCTTCTAAGAATCAGGGAATGTGAGTCGGGGGTAGTAAGACCAACTGAACCAGGGATAGATACTTGTGGCTCTAGCCATCGTCACTGGCCATCCAGTTTGCCAGGCAAGGCAAGTGGCAGCAAGCAGCTAAGGAATAAATGATCTGTGCCGACATCAAAGATCTAGTGACTGAGGCTCTCGTCTATTCTATCGTGGTCAGTCCAAGTTGTCAACTGAGGCAGGGTCCCCTTGCTTCAAAGAGACCGGCTTTTGCGTCCTGGGTGTTAATGTAATAGGATAGATGACATTTGCCCTGTGACTCCGACTTCATATAATTCCCTCATAGGCTTTTCAGAAGCTTGGGGGAATCTTTTGATAATGATTTAATTTTTCCCTGAGCTTGTTAATTCTGCTGATTGGGGCATAGGGGTCGGGGTGAGGTGCTTTAATCTTGCTAATTAACTGCATTTCTGTCTCTTCCTGTTTAGATCATTTCTTTTGGATGACTCAGTCTCTTTAGGGTAAATGTTCAGTCTTTCAGATTTCTCAACCGTTTCCCTGCTCTTCTCCGGGATGGTGTCATATGTCTCAGGGTTGGGGGCTGAGGGAGATCATGTAATCCCGTGGCGGTGGGCGAGTCGGGTTTCTATGAATGCAGGTCCTTGTTCTGTGTGCCGTTCTCGGGCTCTGCGGTGAGGAAGTTTGTCTGTTCGGGCCCGCTGGGGTCTGCTGACATGTGGCTGGCTCTGTGTGGCCTCGAGAGGGATCATGCTGATATCCACACCTGACGTTTGTGGGTGTAGACATTGGCTGGTAGTCTCCTGTCTCCATGCTCTGCTGCCCTTGCTTCCAACCCAGACTTCCGCCAGCCTTCCCGGTGCCCTGTGGGCCCCCTTTGGAGGGGCCACAGGATTCAGGTGTACTCCTCACTGAAAACTGCTACTGCAGACTCTCAAAGGACATCTCTCTTATTGCTGCATTGTCCTACCGGTGGCATGTTGGCTGAGACATAGAGACAGATGGGAACTTCCTCATCCCTCAGATTGTACCAGAGAAAGGCGGTTGCTAACTCCAGTGTTCGTGGCTCTCCCAAGCTGTTGGCGCGGGATGGGGTGGGGGGGCTGGGTATTCGACATTTCAGAATCTGGTTCGGCCATTCTTGACTACCATTTCTGTGCTTCTTTTTCCCCTCTGCCACGCTCAGAGAAGTAGCTTTCCATTAAGCGCCTTTCTGATTGACACATTTCTTAGGCCACGTCTATTTCAATAAGCTCTGTGGCTTAGCTTTCATTGGTGGAGAAATAACCTTTCTGTATCAGGGGGAAAAGTTCTCAACTATGAGGTGGCCAGGTGTGTTTTCTCATATAAGGAATCATAGAAAAACTAGGAAGTAAGAATTACCTAGCATGGAAATACACTACTTGATATCCTGGCTATTCCCACCGTACTTGCCAATAGAATTGTGCAAATGAGGACATAAAGCTCCTCACCCCCACACCCTTCCCCAATATGAGATCACTGGAGAATTTAAGCTCCTTTGAGTTTTATGCCTAATGTGTGTGTGTGTGTGTGTGTATATATATATATATATATATATATATATTTAAATTAATTTGATTCATTCATGGGAACTAAAGTGGTATGATCCTAGTGGACATTTGTATTCATAACTTGTTTTTAATAGACTCAGAAGAATGTCTTTATTTTCCAGAAAGGCCTCCCCCTACCTTTATTCCTCTGGTAATTTGTATTAACCTCTCTTGTACCATATTGTCATTAGTTTTCACATCTTCCGTGCTCCCTCCCAACATCTCCCCACAGGTATACCAAGCATGCCTGACCAGAGGAGACAGAATCTTGCGATGTTTATGTCTATATCTTTCATGCATGTATCCCAGATAGTGTGCGTGGCCCATGAATGGATGAAGTCACTTAGTAGGTAACCTTTCAGCAAATAGGCAGTCAAGAAAAAAATCTCAGGCCATCATCAACATCAGGTCTCTGGTAGAGGCGTGATGACTCAGCCGTGAGACCAACTCATGCAAAGTGAATCACAGCCGACTGAAAACCTTGTTTTAAAATATGGGATATTTTCATCAAATTTGATAATGTGGATTGACTATGTGAATGTGAAATATCCAACCAATTGTAAATATTGAATGGGGTTTTAGAGCAGTATTTTCTTATGACAAAATAAACATAATTGGAGCAAACAGGGTGTTCTTTCTAAAATTTAGATGTACTGTAAACACTGAAGTTTGCTCTCAATATGATTCTTATTGTTGCTGACATCAAGAATACACTGCTACTAGCTCGTCAATAGTTGTTTTCTAAAATTTAAATAATTTAAATAATGAATGCCTACTTACAGAAAAAGTGATAAAGCACAGAGAGGTTTAAAAAAGAAACTATACTGATTGAAGATAATCACCACTAACAGCTTGTTCTCTATATTTACTGCCTCTCAGAAAAAATTACATCATGCTATATTTAGTATTTTACAGAGTGCTTTTTGGTTTGACTTAATAGCAATAATATTGTTGACATCTTTTTAATATTTTCTTTTTTCTAGACTAATGCTAAGTTGTACTGACTCATTAATATATTTCTAAATTTTATGAGGTATTCAAATTTTTTTTTCTCATAGTCAAAAAAAAAAAGCCACTTGGCTTCATTAGTAGGATTTTCTGCTATACCCAAACAATTAAAAAAAATTTTTTTTTTAAAGGTTTTATTTATTTATTTGACAGAGAGACAGCAAGAGAGGGAACACAAGCAGGGGGAGAGGGAGAGGGAGAAGCAGGCTTCCCGCTGAGCAGGACCCTGGGATCATGACCTGAGTTGAAGGCAGACACTTAACAACTGAGCCACCCAGGTGCCCCCTAAATGCTTTTTTTTTTTTACTTATTTTTAAACATGAGAAGAAGTTTTTATTGGTCTGTGCAAGTGGTTAATGAATTATGTCCTGGGCCTGGCTTTGAATCTCAGGCTCAGCTGTGAATATTAATGAGACTCACATTTTGCCTTCAGATTGTCGAGATACTGTTGAAACACACTAACCAACTCAAATGTGTGTTGCCTTGAATATAACATATACTAATTTGTTTAAAATATGGGCAGGTCTCACACTGGGTATTTGCAAGTGAAGAAAGTTTTTAGACTGTGAACATGCTACTGAAGTATGAGTGTCCCAGGAGTTTAGAACAGGTTCTGCTCAATGCACGAACCCGAAATGCCCTTCAGCTCATCTGTCCAACAAGTTACATCGATACAGGCATTTCTCGACTATGGAATATCCGTATATGTCAGACTAAATTGATTTTCTTGGAAGCTACACTCAGAATTAAAACAAAAAACAGAAACTATTTCTAGTACCCTGTAACATTCTAAGAAAACAGTTGTCACTTATTCGTAATCTGAGATAAATATAACAAGCTGAGCAAAGGGGACCTTTGTATTTTGTGTAGAAAGGGGTTTTCTAAGCACCTGCGTAAGGAAAACCAAAGAAGGTGAATGAATGTAGGAAAATTTTAGAGGTAGGACAACTTCATAAGCTCTTCATCAGGACACTACATATAAATTTATATACATTATACTCAAATAATTATATATATATAATTCTCTACACCATAAGGGGCTGCATAACCTCTACCTGATTATACATTCTGGTAACATCTTCTGGCTTAGTTTGAGTGCTGTATGACTTCAGAAAGAGCAATATTGCATTTATTTAAGCATGCCATATAGTTAATCTGGCTATCAGAAATGTCTTGCTTTTTATAGCCTAGTATTTACACTTAGAGCTAGAGAATTTGCCACTCGACAGTGAACGTGTTTTAGTATCATTATCTTGGAGGAAGATTTGTATTCCCTTTGATATCAAAATTGGGAATTTGCCGTAGAACAATGTAATCACTGTGTAGCATTACAAGTCCCATAACACAATGTAATTGGAAGTCAAAGGTTATTCAGGAATGGAAAGCAAAGTACAAAAAGACTAGCTGCCTATGAGTGTTTTCTAATTTTTCTATGAAGAGTATTTGTAGGATAATATGAACTTCATGAAAAGTATCTGCTGTGACTTAGGTTGTACTATAAAATATTTAATTACATCTGACACTAAGTTTGTGTGTGTGTGCACACATGTGTGCACGTTAGGACATGTGATGCAATGCTAAATGTCTCCTGAAAAATGGAAGCCAGTAAAGAGTTGGGCCAAATTTTGGGGTGAATTATTCATGGAAAGTGACATCTGCGAAGCTCAGGGTCTAATAAAAATACAAGGCAAATAAGTAAATGTTTCCTTTTCTTACAGAAATTGATTTTTTTTTTGGTATGAGGCAGATGTTTTTACATTACCTTATTCTAAATGACTACTGCAGAGTAAAGAATGAAAACAGCATTTTACTTCTTAGGTTTCTAAAGTGAAGTGATCTAATTTAATTTGGTCATTTTAAATAAAAGACATTTTAATAGTCCTGTAAGTCAGGGTTCTGTTAATTAACGGAGAGTGCTGCAGAAATAGAATACATTTCTGGATATCTCTGCTGTAGGCAAAAATTTACTAATAGCTTTATGAAAACAATTTTAAATTGCAGTGATTATATTTGTTAAATGTAGAATGGGTGCCCTAGGCTCATTGATGTCTAAGGTCCGTTTTGCTTTAAAATTCTATTCAGAGTTGTTTCTCAATGAAGCGAGGCATTTTCCAAGTTGTTTGAGAGAAAGAATTTTCTAGTTTTTCTTCAACATTGCTGAAACAGAGTGTTTACATTATTTTAAATTCCTTAAATTGCAAACGAACTGTTGCCCCATCTGTGCAAGTGAATGAGCAAAAATAAATGAGGTTATTTGCTGCAAATTATTTTATATTTTTTTTTACCAGGAGTTAACCACGTTTCAGCTATGAGAAACTGAAATTTAGACTTTCACTGAACTTAAATAGCATGGCAAAAATGACCCAAAAGTGGTAGGACAGTTTCTAGAAGGTCTCGGTATTGACTTCGACGTGGAGGCTTTGGCACAGTGGCCCTTTAAAGGGGAGATGAGCCTGTGAAAAGAAGTAGTTGGCTCTCAAAGGCCCCATTCCTGGCATGCTTGGTGCTCACCTTTGAGCCTTAGAGGGCTAGAAGTAGACTGCGTACTTATGATTACTTAAATTCCATCCTTTGGCTGTTGTCACCAGAAGGGTTTTGGGGGATAATGAAGTGGCTATAACTGTAGGGAGAAATAATTAGAAGCTAGAGATGAGCTAGAAAGCAGTTTTGGGGTTAGGTTGTGACATAAGGGAATCTCATCGATTCCTTCAGCAAATATGGATCAGAGCCAAAGTAGAAGACACTGCACTACATTCTGTACAGGGTCTAGCTGTGTTAGCCAATATGTAGCTACTAGTCATCTGTGACAATTTCAACTTAAATGTTCATGAATTGAAATAAATAAATTTTAGTTCTTTGGTTGCGCTGTCCACATTCATGTGCTCAATAGCCATGTGTGGCTAGTGGCTATCACACTGGACAGTGTGGGTAAAAAAAACCATTTACCTTGGGGCGCCTGGGTGACTCAGTGGGTTAAAGCCGCTGCCTTCTGCTCAGGTCATGATGCCAGCGTCCTGGGGTCGAGCCCCGCATCGGGCTCTCTGCTCAGCGGGGAGCCTGCTTCCTCCCTCTCTCTCTGCCTGCCTCTCTGCCTACTTGTGATCTGTCTGTCAAATAAATAAATAAAATCTTTAAAAAAAAAAAAAAAAACCATTTACCTTATTACAGAAAGTTCTACTGGGGAGTGCTGGCAGGATGGCCAAAGACGTGGTCCTGGTGCTTTCCACGTTGGTAATCCATTTGAGGAGTTTATATAAACAGCTTTAACACCAACAGTGTATAGCATGAGTAATTTGGGAGGTCAAGACGAGACAGCGGGACAAGTTCAGAGGAGGGAAGATCAAATCAGAGTGGACAGAAGAGAGTCACAAAAAAGGAAGAATTTGAGGTCAGAAAGAAAAAATGTGAGTTTATCAAAGGCAGATTGAAATGTTTGCTGCATAAAGGAAGGCGGGCATACAAGGGCAGAGAGGATGGTGAGCAGGCTGTGGTGAAGAGATCATGAGCAATGTGGGCACCTGAAGCCATTGGCGTTCTGGCTGTGAGAGACCTTGAGGCGAAGGTTTGGGCTTTTTCTGAAGGACTGAGAAACCACTAGAATTTTTGAGCAGGGAATGTGATCCAAGTGTTATTTCAGGAAGACATTTCTGGCAGCAGCATGCAGACTGGATTGGGTAGAGAGAGAAGTTGATAGACCATATTAACACGTATTGGAAATGGGCCGTGTGTGCACTTGTAAGGACCTTACCTTGAATATTGGAAACTTACTCTGGACACATACTATAGTGAACCTTGATTAAAATAAGCTCATTTTGTAATGGCATTTTTGGAAATCCAGGTATCCATATCATCCTAAATGACTGATTTTTGTACACCTCTCTTTCATTATTTTTACAGTCAGCCGGATACATAGAGCTTGTTCATAATTCATAACAGAGGACTTGGAGGGACGCAGAGACAAGAAGGTAAGATCAGTGGGAAAAAGTAAGCAACTGGAAATAATTCAGGCTGAAGAGAGAAACAGAATCAGACAACTTAGAGGGGGAGTGACCTGATGGGTTTAGAAAACTGAAACCTAGCTGGATGACATCTACCCCCATGCTTGTCCCACTTACGCAGTGGTCAGGTTGGCGCCCACTAGTACTGGCCATTGTGTCTCTTCTCAGTTTTGCTCTCGGTGAGTCTCAGGTGGAGTATTTACACCATGGAAATTGGCAAATGTTACAAATCAGGATTCTCTTGATCCCAGCTGTGCAGAGCTGTGTCCCCACTATGCCCACAGGAACGTGCAGACAAGCTTGATCTTGTCTTTAAAAGACTAAAAATTGAAGCTACCAGGATGCCGAGCAGTCATACCGAGGGCAGGGAGACAAGTGCTTCCAACCGAGAGTTTATAATTCTAGATAATACTTATGGCTCTACGGTGTTTTGTAATGCCGTGTACATCTTAAGCTCCATGTACAAATGCTTCAGAGGTGTCGTTTTTAGATCTGTTTTTCCCTTCCTGCTTTGCCATGGAGCTGTTTGGGAGTTGCCTGGAAGAGTAGAGACCCCATTTTCCTGGCTTCCTTGTACAGATTTTATGTAACTTTACATGTGATTTCTGGATAGGAAAGCTGTCTGTGTAGTTCCACATTTACTAATTGGTGTGTATAGCTTGCCTCCCTTTAAGCTTGGGAATAAGTTTTGTTTTGTTTTGTTTTGTTTTGTTTTGATGGGCTTAGATGCCTCCCTAACTATTGAGTTTCCTACAGCAGCAGTGGTGAGAAGCCATGCCCTTCCAGGTGCCATCGGTCCAGTGCCCATGGCCTGTCTGGTACTGTCCTCAACACTTTCCAGGTGCGATCTCACCTCCTCCTCCACCATCATCTTTTTAGTTAGAAACTATTATGCCCCTCAGCCAGATGAGAAATCGGATCTGAGAGGTTAACACACTTGCCCCAAGTCACCTAAGTGATCGAGCTGGGATGTCAGTTCAAACCTCTCGGACATTATAATGCTGACCCTTCAGCCCTAAGCCATATCGCATGGAGAAAAACTCTTTCCTGGTGGTCATAGGCCCACCAGAAGCCATGATGAGTGAAACACGACAGCCCTGAGGGCTTTGGCTGCCAGGAATGAAGCTTTTTT
This sequence comes from Martes martes, assembly GCF_963455335.1. NCBI lineage: Eukaryota > Metazoa > Chordata > Mammalia > Carnivora > Mustelidae > Martes > Martes martes. The sequence continues at coordinate 27,653,918 of NC_137890.1, read as the reverse complement.
TTACTGTGTGCCCAGAGTGTGTTGCTATTACCTTTATGGGCTTGTGGGGAGAATAAAGCCCAAGGTGCACTTGGACACACAAGGGGAACCTTGTTCGAGAGATCTGACTTCTTTAGAAACCTCACAGGTAATGAGCAGATTCAGTGGTTCTAATAAAACGCCCGTGAGAATTCCCAGATTGAGTCAGGGTCCCAGATTGAGAAAATCTATGACCCAATTTTTCCAAGTCTTGCCTCATTCCAACACTCTAATATTTTAAAGACAATAATAACAATAACAAACTACGCAGACATTTCTTAGATTTATAAGTAGAAAAATCATTCCTGAGATGTAACCTACACAATGCAGTCATGAAAAAGCGCACTTTGGGGAGACCTTAGAATGCCCCCAAATGGGTAAATGACTCTAGCGTCCATAATGCAAAAAATAACTAACTAACTAAATAAATAAACAAACCAACCAAAAAAAAAATGCTCGCAAAAGGACGCAATTACAATAGCAAATCCGGTTTGTGGAACTGGTGCCATTTGGTGAATTGGGTGTGTAACTTGGAAAAGCTATCTGCTTTTGTAATGTCACGTTTGTGTATATTCACACTTCTGCGCGGATACGCATGTGTAGTAGTAACTCGGTGAAATACGCAGAGGGTGTGGAAATTCCTGCCCAGGCTTGGGTTTTTAGACATGCTTCCTTTATTCTCAGCACCCGTGCACATGAGAAACTGCAGCTCGAGCACAGACTTGGCAGGCAGACCCTGCTCACTGTGTTTCTGAAACACTCTTCCTTTCTCTCCAGTGGTACCTATATGGGGGGGACTAAGCAGCCTCACACTGGCCTCTCAGGCTTCCGCAGGGTATTGAAGACTTGTTTGGAGCACATAATTTATGCTGTGCTGAAAAACAGTCGCGACTGTAATGGTGCCCAGAGAATCCAAGTTCTCTGAAGCCCGGATCGCATTAATATGCAGTATTTCATTTACAACCCCTTGCTAAGTAGGTTTGAGAGGATAATGCCTTGTTTGAATAATAATATAGCACATTTTACTATTCAAAGTGCTTTCACATAAATCATCCTTCTCATTTTATTTTTGAAACAATGAGGGAGATAAGGCCTGGATTATTACCTACAGGGAATCAGGAGCTCAGAAGGGTCAAGTGATTGACTCAAAGTCACACTGCAAGCTCTCAGCAAAGCCGAGATTAGAAGATGTGATTCTCCATTCTCAGTTCAGCTGGGTCTTTTTGAAAGAATGTTAGTGCCCACAGCTTCATGGGTAGAATACTGAAATTCTCAGGCACGGCTCCTCATTTCTAAGTGTTCGTTTCTATGGTTTGCTTTTAGCATCATTTAGATTTTGTGGCCTTATGAGATGGCGGGAAATGGTGAATGAAAGTTGATAATGTAACCTTTTCTCTTAGTAGATGACTTTAAAATCTGACCTGAAAGCGTATCAATTTCTTAAACTAAATATACAAAATTGGCTCCAAGCCATGTCTAATGATAGCATTTCCTGATACTCATTTTTTAAAAATATTATTTATTTATTTTTTATTTATTGGACAGACAGAGATCACAAGTAGGCAGAGAGGCAGGCAGAGAGAGAAGGAAGCAGGCTCCCGGCAGAGCAGAGAGCCCGATGTGGGACTCGATCCCAGAACCCTGGGATCATGACCGGAGCCGAAGGCAGAGGCTCTAACCCACTGAGCCACCCAGGCACCCCCTAATCCTCGTTTTTCATCCTTATATTTAATCATAGGCAAGGTGGTGAGTTTTGTGTGAGACAATTATTGAGAAAGCTCCCGGTGATCTCTGTACTGTCATAGAGTTGACCTAGCTACTCTTAGTGTCAGAAATTGTTTAATTCATTTGTAATTTAATAGTTTCAACTTGTTTGAAATGGCATTTTGATTTGTTCGTAAGGTTTCTGTGCTTAGTCCCTTTTCATTACTTTTATTCAAACATTCCTTTAAACATATCTATGTTATTTTGCAAAATACTAAGTGTGATGATATATATGTTTTTAACTATATATATGCTGGAGGGTCTAGTGTAGTACTGTTCTCTTATACTTTTTGGGGGGGATCCCTTCTTGCTCTCCTCACACCCCTCTTGCCCCCCAGTGACCCATAATAACCAAAATATTCATGTTTTAGTTATCTTACCATGTTTGTGTAATTGCAAGTAAAAATATACACAGATATAAATACATGTATGTGCAAATATCTGTATGTGTACATACATATACACACACACACTTATGCACATGAATAATAGGAATTATTTATATTTTTTATAAATATAAGATTATATAATAAGACTTTGATGTAACTTACTTGCTCACTTACTAATAGTACATAAAAATACTTCTACTGTGTCAGATGGTCCAGCTCTCTTGCCTCTAGTGGCTGTGTTACAGAGCGTGGTGAGAATACACCACACGAATTCAACCATTCACTCATCAGTAGGCTTTCCTTTGTTTCCACTTGCGTCTCTTCTTGCAACTTGAAACAATCCAACATGAAATATAATCAGGCAATGCTTCATGAAATACTCATATCTATATCTCTCTATCTATTTCATTTCCATACAATGGTTGGAGTGGGAATTACAGATTGAAGAGCATTTTTAACTTAATAGGTATTTGACACCTTGCTTTCTAAGAGACTGGAATACTTCATGTTTCCAGCACTGTATGGGTGTTCTCATTTTCTTTTTTCCAATCATACTACTTCCTTTTATCCAAATCTATAATGTATTCTTATTTCTAATCTCTACTAGTTTGAGGGCAAATTGATAAAGGAACATTTTTTTAAAAAAATATTTTATTTATTTGACAGAGGGAAATCACAACTAGGCAGAGAGGCAGGCAGAGAGAGAGGAGGAAGCAGGCTCCCTGCGGAGCAGAGAGCCTGATGCGGGGCTTGATCCCAGGACTCTGAGATCATGACCTGAGCCGAAGGCAGAGGCTTTAAACCACTAAGCCACCCAGGCGCCCCATTTTTTTTTTTTTTTTTTTAAGTTGCTCTCCAGGGGACCTGGTTGGCTCAGTTGTTAAGTAGCTGCCTTTCACTCAGGTCATGATCCTGGGGTCCTGGGATTGAGCCTTGCATGGGGATCCCTGCTCCATGAGAAGCCTGTTTCTCCCTCTTCCATATCCCCTGCTTGTGTTCCCTCTCTTGCTCTGTCTGTCTTTGTCAAGTAAATAAATAAAATCTTAAAAAAAAAAAAAACTGCTCTGCATAATGATGGGAACATCTTTTTTTTTTTTTTTTTAAGATTTTATTTATTTATTTGAGAGAGAGAGAAAACCAGCAGGGGGTGGGGCAGAGGGGAAGGGAGAAGCAGACTCCCCGCTGAGCAGGGAGCACCACACTGAGCTCCATCCCAGGACCCTGGGATCAGGACCTGAGTCAAAGGCAGATGCTTAACTGACTGAAGCACCCCGGCGCCCGGATAAACGGACATATTATTGTGCCTTTACATTTCCCCTGCCCACTACCAGTGAAACCGAAAGTCTGCTCGTGCAACTGTTGTTCTTCGCCTTTGCTTTTCCATGAACTACCTATAACTATCCCAGGCCTGAACTCAATCTTTTTTTGTTTTGTTTTGTTTATATGTAATACCTATCTATGGTAATGAGTATTATATATTATTCCTTTATTATTTGGTTTACAAGCATTTTTTTTCTCCTATTCTAAGTTGGTCTTTTGACTCTGTGTATGACATCTTCTGCCAATTTAGGTTTTCTGAAGTACAATATGTCTATTTTTTCTTCTATACCTTCTTGGTGTCCTAAAATGTCAGTTAAAATTGCACATGAAGTCTTCTAGTACGACTTCAGATTTTTTCAAATCAACCTATTATTTACTCTTGTCTAATGTATAGGAATGAAATGCCATAAGGTTGGGGCCCCTGTTAAAGTTTTTTCTTTGTGTCATTGCTTATGATTAAATAATCTATCCCTTTGTCAGTGAATTGAATCTCTACTTTTGTCTTTATTAAGTTTTCATACATACTGGGATTGTCTCATTTAATTCTCTGATATGTACTTTTTAAAAATTTCTTAAAACTGATGGATGCAAGGCATTTTGTGGCAATTATCTGGCATTTCAGAGGAAAGAAGAGACATTACAATACGAGATTACGAAGTATGGGATTCACTTCACAAACAGCTTAACGGCAAGGAAATTTGAGGGAGCTAAGTTTCTGGCCATTTTTCATGAATATGAACATGGTGTCAGCGAAGACAGAAGCATGACGGTATGCATTTGCGACACGATTTGGCCAGCTTTGTTCTGTTTGTCCAGGAGTCTTGAGCATGCCAAACTTGCTTGTTTGAGTGCTATCATGCAATACATAGGTGTCACCTCTGAGAATGATGTCACAGTAGTAGCAGATTTACAATTATAATAGAACCAAAACTTGTCCTCGTCAGTGAAGGGTTTGACAAAAATCTTGGGATATCTTTGTGTATGTTAAAGAAAGGAAGACTGGATGAGAATGTAACTGCAGATTTAAAGCCCACATTCCAACACCATTGATTAGTTAAAATTATTTTTGTCCCACTGCTTTTTTCCCTTTGGCCATGGAATTAAAATTTTTTATCATACTTTTAGGTGATATCACTTTCCCAGATGACACAGGGCACTGAGGAATAAATAATTCCAAGGCAGAAGAATCAAAATTCAAAATCACTCTGACAGTTTATGTGACATTTACCCAGGATATAAGTAAAGCTCCTCGTATTGATTGAGAAAAATAACTCATATAGGAAAACGTCATATTTGAGCAGGTTTGCTCTGACCCAGCATGAATAGTATGAAGAGTTTATGCTTTTATGTCTTATCTTTAAACCACTAATGAGCTGTATACTCTCGTCAGAAATACCCAGGTAAATATGGAATTTCTCTACTTCACTTTGAAAACAAGAGTCAACCTCCATATACGAAGTACTCTAGATATATTTTTAATAAATATTCTTGTTCCAAGTCACTTGATGTCAGTTTAATTCCACAAATGTGTGACAGGTAACTACTATGACTCAGGCATTCGGGAATATTCCAGGAACAACTATGCATATAGGACCTTGCCTTTGACCTTAAGGAACTCAGGGTTTAGTGGGGAAGGCAGACCCAAGAAACACATGATATCACCGTTCTCATTGGAAGGGCACTGTGGCTACCTAGCTATCAGCTTTATAAGTAGTTAATGGATTTTCATTGATACTTCTTTTACCTGAAAGATGTCCCAACTTCCTTTTGACTTTGCCACGTAGTAGAGAGACAGTGAGTTGTTCTCACTGCTGGAGAGCCTTTAGTCCTCCTTTCCCTGACCAATGGCTAGAAAACAGCAACAGTTTCCTGACTAATTGACATTTCAAAGAACAATGAGGGTCACTTAAACATAATACATTTATTCATAAAATTATAGTAAACTACAGGTTCGGTTTATTTGACCCCTAGTAACTGGCACAGAGCTGGGTTGCTCCAAATATTTTTATTATGATGATTCCTGCAGAAAGAATCAAAGCAAACAAACGAAACAAAGCAAAAAAGTAATAGCAACATATTCTTCCCCGGTGGAAGCAAAGGCAGAAAGGCATGCTCTCCCTGCCCACGGGTCTTATTCTTCTTTCTGAAGGCCGATGCTCATTCTCCATCAATCTCACTTGGATTTGGGAATAACTCCCCTGCCTTTCTCACCAACAGCAAAAGTACAACAAAACCCTAGAGATGAGTATTTCCCCAATCGTTTTCATCAGAAGCGATGTGACAGAACTCAATGGTAAAGGCATATAAATAAGTTAGGAGACTATTTCAATCTTTGCCCCCATTTAGAATTTTACAATGAACATTATCAGAATGACATTGGCTTAACCAAATATGATAGGACTAAAATGATACGACTGAGAGCTTATTAAAAAATTAAATAAATCAAGATAAATTAAAAAAAAAAACTCTTATCAATATCCCTGGGAACTTAGAAGATGCTACTTCAGATAATAGAATGTGGATATCTTGACACTTTGATAATGAAAGTGCTAAGAAGTTTGCTTGTGGAATTAACTATTGATTTTTATTGCTTTTAGAAGCTTAGCATTGCTGCTATTGCCTATAGCTACCTTACCAGGGAAGAAATTATACAGAGAGGAAAAAATCCCCAGAATTTTGTTGGGAGGAAGGAAAGTGTATGCATGTATATGTGTCTGTCTGTCTTAGAGGGCTGGGAGGTGGGATTGAATGAGAGAATATGAGAAAACATTGTAATTGAGTTTTTATTATTTATTTATTTATTTTAAAACATTTTATTTATTTATTTGACAGACAGAGATCACAAGTAGGCGGCGGGGGGTGGGGAGCAGGCTCCCCGCTGAGCAGAGAGCCTGATGATGCGGAGCTCGATCCCAGGATCCTGGGATCATGACCTGAGCTGAAGGCAGAGGCTTTAACCCACTGAGCTACCCAGGCACCCTGTAATTGAGTTTTTAAAAATTAGTCTCTGAGGACTTCACTGTTTGTAGAAATTAAAATTACACATGATATAATTAAAACCAACTTAAACTGAAGTATTCCTTTGGCAGATAGTGTCACATGGTTACAAACTGTTCAGATTCATGACATGTACGATTTGTAGTACCATTTTCAAGAGATCAGCAATCAGTTTGGAAGGATGTAACAAACTGAGGGTTGTTGGAGGGGAGGTGGGGGGGAACGGGGAACTGGGTGACGGACAGTAAGGAGGGCACTTGACAGAATAAGCACTGGGTGTTATATGCAACTGATGAATCACTAAATTCTACCTCTGAAGCTAAAGCAAAACAAACAAACAAAAAAAGATGTTCCACCTTAGATTCCTATGCAGTGGATAAACACCAACATCGCAGTTTTACAGGTAACAGGCAGAGAGAGGTTAAAAGACTTGCCCATGGCCACAGAGGAAATCAGAGACTGGATCTGGCACAAACATTCTCTCCCCCATTCCCAGAAGAAACCACTAAACCATGCTTCCTCTCGACATGGAAGCTTAGAACATTTAACATGGTCACCTTGTCTCTTCTCTTGCCAATGACCATGGAAAGTCTTTCTTGATTACATGGTCAAAGACCTTTTCTTTTTCAGCCTTCTCCGTGCTCTCCTTCCGTGGTGCTATAGCGGCAGCCTATCTTCTCTCCTTGGTTCAGGAAGCTCCTTCTTCAGGGTTTCTGAATTGCTGGCCTTTTGGTGGCGTTTGGCACAACCACCCTCTCTACCTGTAACCCACATCGCTGACCTCAGAGCGCAATGAGCGTTTCATTTACATGCGCAGTCAAATTAAATTTGCCCGGCCTTTGAAAACTTAACATCTGTTGAGTGTCTAATTTGTATTGCCATTTGTCTCACAGATGTGTAACAAGACAAATACCTGTCCGGGCTTACATGGGATTCAGAAATGCTTACGTTAATCATGCTGGTGGAAAGAGGTTAAGGGCTGTACAATAAATCAGTCTCCAAATGGTTTTCACTTGGAAAGGCCTGGGAGAACAGGGTTATTTTTATCCTAGGATGCTTTTAATTTGAATCAAAAATGCTTTACCACATGTCCTGCCACAAGTTCAAAAGGATTGGTAACAAACATTTAATCTTTTTCTTCTCGGATTGGCGCTAAGCCCTCATCAAAAAGCGTACGCAGCCAAGCAGCTTATCTCCACTGAGCTGCTTCCCTTAATGTGTTCCTAATTATAATCGTATATATTGCTCACTGTGGCCGATTGAACAATATGGTAGTAATTTCTTTACAGGCCTCCCTGCTCTTTGAACTGTGAGTACAGAGGGCTAGAACAGAACCAGATCAATGGGATTTGAGTGCTGGCAAATCAAGCCAGATGCGATCTTTAGAGAATGAATCTCCAGCTGTTTCCCAGAAAGGAATTTCAGCAGACAGCTGGGGACCTTATCATTATCATCATGATCATGATCTTCATCATCATTCCCACAAAATACACCCACAACGCTATCGGAAATGTGCAACTATTCTCATCTCTTCCTAAATCACTACCCATCGGAGAGTCCCTGAAGCGCTTTGAAATGGAGACTGTGTAACACAGATAAGTCTGTGACTGGTGATGTGGGACAGAGACATAATAATATTATATTGACACTATATATTTGTCAGTGCTGCATGATATGTGGCTGAAAGCAATATCTAGAAGTCCTTTTTAAAGTACAACATTTCCACGTTTTGTAAGAGGGAGCTAACATAATCCTCATTCTCTTGGTCAAAATGGAATGTTATTGCTTTCTGCATACATCTCTGTGCCCTCCTCATCACTATCACCAGGCCTTGTCTGGGGTAGGATCCACAAAACATTTCCGGAAGGAGTAAGTGCTTGCTTTGCGTTGCCTCTTATGCTGTAAGGGGAGTGGGCACGCTTTAGTAAATTGGAAGAAGTTGCCGTGGCCCTCAAAGAGACTCCCAATCTAAGAGACCCAGTACACATACTTAAAACAATTATTGTTTTGAACAATTTCAGAATCGTTCTAGTGAAAGGAAATGGCCAATAAGAGAAGGACCCATGGAGTTTCCCACATGTGCCTTTCAGAGTTGGCCGGTCTATCTGAAATGATGAATGCCACCCTCCAACACCTCCTTCATAAAAATCCTTCACTTCTGGGATGCTCTGCTCTAGTGCCTCCAATTCCTGCTCCAGGCCTCCTTTTTTCAGGACTTTCTATGGCTATCTCTTTCACAACATTCTATCTCCAGGGAAGAATTTCAGAAGAACCAGGATCAAATTAAACTCATTATAATCTGTTGTTACTCAATGAAGTTGGTCAGGAAAAATACAAAGAGGCAGAGGTGGGAATTCAAGGCGAAGAGAAAAATACTTAGGGACCCCCAAGATATAAGCGAATGAGAAGAGTAGGGATCCCTATTTTGGAGTAGTGGCCATAGAAGAGGAAACCTGAAAGAAGGAGCAGAAGGCGTTGACATGGAGAAACACAGTCTAGGACTTCATTCATCTTTTGCTTAAAATACTTGCTCCATTTTATTTATTTTTTATTATTTTTTTAAAAGATTTTACTTATTTACTTGACAGTGAGAGAGCAGAAGTAGGCAGAGCGGCAGGCAGAGGGAAAGGGAGAAGTAGGCTCTCCACTGAGCAGGGAGCCCAATGCGGGGCTCGATCCCAGGACCCGGGGATCATGACCAGAGCCAAAGGCAGCCGCTTAACAGACTGAGCCACCTAGGTGCCCCTCCTTGCTCCATTTTATATTCTTCTCTCTCCCCTCCTAGCTTGTAAACTCCTTGAAGACAGGAATCACCAATGCTATTTGCTCATCACTTAATCCTCATTACCTAGCACTTGAAGAAAGCAAACGCTCAGTTAATGTTTATTACTCTTTATATCTTCATTATAGTAGTTCTATAAATATTTGAAGACTAAGTATTAATAATTTTTGTTTGTCTATATATTACCTGAGAAATTCTTCTAGACATCTTAACCCCTGATTCTCAAACAAAACAAAACAAAAACAAAAAGACTTCGGCACTGAAAGTGCATTGTACAGTTAGTCCTCCTATGTGGTTTTTAGCAGTGAGTGTTAAGACCTAGAACATTCAGGTAATGAATCACGAACACTTAGTTTCATTTGCTTACCTGAACTAAGAGTTTGAGAAACGATACTATACCACCATACATGAGTCAGGGTAAAATAATTTATATTAATCTGTCAAATATATTAGCACATAAGTATGACCTGAATGTGATTACAATTATGCAGTATGTCTTGAAGCTATCTTTTCTTAGGTCACACAGATAATAAATGTGAATTGTTTGGACTTGTGTTCAAACTTTTTTGATTGAAAATCCTTATGAGTTAAAAACAAAAGTTGAATGTGCATCAAAAATATATGTATATTTATTTATGAGTTGTACATGTAATGTACTTCTTTTAACATTGATAGTAATACTTAATATATTTCTCCCTTGCTTTAGGGAAAAATACATTTAAATATCAATTCACATGGCATTTACAACCAAATGGTGTGTCTTGCTCCTGTCCTGGGTGTGAGCATCCCACTTGGGAACAGACCATAGCCCTAGAGAAGTAGCTGGACAGTTGTGGATCTCACCATTACCAAATTTGCTCTCCTCTTTAGGACACCAGTACAGATTGGAGAAGGGTGGAAAAATGCACTGGGTCATGTTTGGAGAAAGTCATGGACCGTCCTGTGCAGGGGCGGGGGGAGGATGACAAAATTGCTTGTGAAATGAGAAAAGCATGGGGTTTGAAGACTCTCCCACGTCTGTTTCATCTTAGCCAATATTTCAGTAGGTTTAGTAAGTACACATCTACAATAGGGTTAAGAGAGAACCAGTGTCTTCTAAGGAGTACATGAAATCATCAATGTGCTTTGCAAAAAATTAAAAGTGAAAGTCATTTCCACTGTGAACCTATTACAATGCTTCCCTGTTTCCCGGCCACAGGTCAGTGAGCAAATTTGAATTAAGTTTTGGATAAATGTTTCCTTCTGATGGGGAAGGGCAGGTAATGTGATCAGACCTGGGTAAACAGAGGGCATCAACTCTGTGGATGGATACAGAGATGATGGCTACATATTCTTTATTATTGAGCATCTTTTTTAAGTGGGTAAAGAGAAATAGCAGACATTATCCTAGAAATATTTTAAGAAATTATAAAAGTCCCAGAATTGGGTTTACCAGAATAATTTAATCGGGTGTATAGGGATTGGAGACACTTAGATCACTCTGGAGTGACTTGTGATAAGGCCCGACTTAATGGAACAAGTTGTTAAGGAATCTTCGTTGTCTTCCTATTAAGTTCAACTTTCAAGCATGAACACTGTGGTATTAAAAAAAAAAAAAGTTTAACTTCCTTTTAGTACCGCATGCCAGTTCTTATAGCCTGTGTAAATACTCTGTTCTATGCCAGTTGGGTAGTTCAGGTTCTGTGAAACCCTTCATTACAATTTTTATAAAAAACACATCAATTCTAATTCAATTCAACAATTACACATTGATCTCCTAAAATGTGCCAAACATAATACAGAACATGCATTTTACAGGAAAATTGGATGGCACTAAGATATGCAGTAAATCATCAGCAATTTTATGAAAGGGAAGCCAGGCATGTTAATGGAGTTTGTTTTTATAAACATGAAGTGTTTGGGCATGTTTGATTTTTCAGTTGGGCTGCTCAGCCAAGCTTAGTTAACACCTTGTAAAAAGTGAGTTGCTTCTCATTTTCTTAATAGGAAGCAGCGAGAGTCATAGTTCAGATCCCTGGTATCAGCTGGAGGCCTTCTGTGGCCTTTCTTAAGCCTCTGAGGTTGGATCTGGGATGCAAATCCGTCCAGATTCTTGAGACCAGAGAGTGTGTTTCTCCAGAGAATTCAAACTATCTCCCCATCAATCTTAGACAAGTAAACTATCTAAAAGCCGATCTTTGTTTCAAATTGCTAAGTGGGAATAAAGATTCTGTTGATAAGCTTTTACATCATACTAATTTCTTGAAATATGTAGCTGGGTCCTCGTTTTTACAATCCACTTGGCCTTGAGTACACACCGTATTTCTGCATCTGGGTGGATATCACTTTTCTCAGTAATATAATGTTAACTTAAGAATGTGATAAAACAGGAAGCATGCTGGAACTTTTCCTTGTCCTGTGGCCTTAACAAGCCACAGCTGTATCAGCAGCTGGTCATTGAGGGAGCATGGTGCTAGCCTCTCCCAGCATCCTTTTTCAACTAGATCAAAAGGAAGTAGACGAGGCAGAAGGTTTTATCATCAAAGCCAATAGAAATCGGTGGGAGCCAATATTTCCATTTAGATTGCTTTAACCTCATCAGACAGAAAAGATTTTTCTCTAGTGGGAAGAGGCTGTTAAAGCAGCCAATTTAAAAAGCTTTTTCATCCTCACAAATTTATCCTTACTTAGTTTGTCAGAGAAGGGGAATACGGTGTCAAAAATTTTGTTCACCTCCTGACGTGCTTTGCTGAATTGTCAGCTTACTCTCTTACCAGTTATTTTAAAGGTTGTGTTAAATATCGGCATTTTCATGGCAAATAGCTTGCCATACATTGAATAAAGGAACCCCCAACTTCTATTTCTTTTGCAGGTGAAACAAAAGTGTAACTACAAAGAGGGAGTTAATAGTATCGGTTTCTAGAAAGAAGTCAAATAAATATTGTTTCTTTCAAAGCTGTTCGAAATAAATATCTTAATTCTTTCAGACGACACTATCTCAATGCAATTCTTTCAATCCCTAGAGGCAAGCTGTCATTTAGTGGTCCCGCGGAGGCTCTGGGAAAATGTTGGGAAATATTCTGTTTATTTTTAAATTTTGTCTTAGAAGGTTTTATTATCTTTAGAGCAGTTTTAAGTTAGCAACGAAATTGAGAGGAAGCTACAGGAATATTCCATATACCCCTGGTCACCCACACATGCATGGCTTTCCCTTTTATCAACATCCCCCCTGAAATGGTGCCTTTGTTAAAATCGGTGAACTTACATCGACACATCGTCATCACCTAAAGTCTGTAGTCTACACGAGGGTTCACTCTTGGTGTTGTACATTCTGTGGGTTTGGAGCTTTTAGTAAGGATGTGGGGAAATGGGAACCCTTGGGCACTATTGATGGGAATGTAAAATGGTGCACCTGCTGTGAAAAATAGTATGGAGTTCCCTCAAAAAACATGAAACATAGAACCACCATATGATTTAGTAATTCCACTTCGAGGTATAAGGTGCAAAGAATTGCAAGCAGGGACTCAAAGAGATGTTTGTACACCCGCGTTCACAACAGCGTTATTCACAATCGCCAAGGGCTGGAAGCAACCCATGGGTCCATCAACAGATGAATGGATACACAAAGCGTGGTGTATGCGTATAATAGAATATCATTCAGCCAGTAAAATTAAGATAATTATGGCACATGTCTCAACCTTGAGAACATTACGTCAAATGAAACAAGCTAGTCACGAAAGGACAAATACTGTATGATTCCACTTCTGAGAAGTACCTAAAGCAGTCAGATTCATAGAGACAGAAATTAGAGTAGTGGTTGCCAGGGGCTGGTTAGGGGATAATGAGGAGTTGTTGTCTAAGGTGTACAAAATTTCATTTTTGGAGGATGAAAAGAGTTCAGTGGATGGATGGTGATGATGGTGGCGCAACAACGTGAGTGTACTTAGACTGAGTGCCTCCCAACCGTACCCGTAACAGTGGTTCAGACTGTAAATAAATTTCATGTTATGTATATATTACCACAATTTTTAAAAAAAGGTAAAACAAAGCCCTTTCAAAGCAAAAAGGAATAGAACATGCAGTGCCCAGATGTTCATTTCTAAATACCATTTTCTAGTGAAAGGTACCCACACTCTTCTGAGAAGGGGCGGTTTCTAGGGCTGGGGCAGAGAAAGGACAAGGTAAGCCTGGAGAATCTTGCCAGACAGTAATGAAGTTCTCAAAGAAACAGAGGGAGCAAAACACAACAGAACAACAGCAAACAATGGAGCATGTCAAAGGGACGTGGGAGCCACCTGGAAGAGCCTCCTGGACAGAACTGGCACCATTTGAGCAACAAAGTAAATATTGTGGTATTGGCTTAGAGCCCAAAGCGTCAAGTAAACATCTGGGGATCCATCCTAATATAAATCCATGTTTCAATAACTGAGTAAACGGAGGAGACGGAACCAGTCTGCTTTACAGAAGAATTCCAAATAACGTACGTAGGCGTTTGCTCTTCCGGGAAGTGAGACTTAGCCTCTCCTCACCTCAGTGGGGGCCAGCCTTCATAGCTGGCTGAGTGAATAGGGTATGGGAAGGGAAAAAGAATAGTAATTTTGCAGTAGGCAAACCTAGCAAATGCTGGCTTCTTCAAGGTTAACATCACCAGAGACTGAGTTTGATATCATGTACCTGCTTATACAGTGTGATAAGAAGGACGCTTCTGTGGGACATTCTTCCCCCAAATCTTGGCCACCAATCTAACTATGAGAAAAGCATCGTACAACCTCAAACTGGGGAGCATGTCACAAGACACCTGACCAGGACTCTTCCAAGTTGTCCAGGTCATCCAAAATAAGGAAAGGCTGAGAAACTGTCACAACTGTAGGAAATTAAGGTGATAAGAGGACTCTGTATCATGTGGTACCCTGGATGGGATACTAGATCCCAAAAGGAAAATTTGTGGGAAAACTGGAGGCATCTGAAGTAAATCAAGTTTATTTGATAGCATGTACCGATGTGAATTTCTTAGATTTGACAAATGTGCCAGGATGATGTAGGTTGTCAAATAAGGGGGAACTTGGTGAAGCATGTACAGAATTCTCTGTACCATCCTCAGAACTTTTCTATAAGTCTAAAGACTGTTTTAAATTTTTATTTTTAAAAAGGAACATGTTACTTGCCTGAGCATGATGAACTATATTTTGAACAAACAACCTATAGCTATTTAAGGAACTGAAGGCATTTAAAAAAAAATTAGTAAAAAATCTAGCAAGTAATGGAATAATAAATAATACATAATGTTTATTAAGAAATTATGGCAGGGCCCAGGATGTATTACGTATTCTATAAGTGATAAGTGTTATCACTTAACATTGTTTTGGAAGTACTGAAAGTTAAAAAATAAAATTACATTTTAGGGAAAGAAAAATACATATTATTTCTATTATATATTATTTGTATATTTTTGGCTCATTGCAGGGACAGTAAAGAATCAACTGAATAACTCTCGTTGGTAGAAACTATAATTATTAGAAAAATTTAGTGAAGTGACTTGACACAAGATAAACATATTTAATAACTTTCTTATGCACCAGAAATAACTATCTGTATAAACACACCAGAAAAAGAAATCATGAATAGAATCAAACAGCATAATGTATCTGGAAATAACATAAGTGCCCAGTAATAGAGAAATGAAAAAAGTAATTTATGGTTTATGTACATGATGGAATATTATGTGGGTATTTATAATTGTGTTTTCAGGAGAATTATGTCAGTATGTCAGGTATCTATATCTATAAAAAAGTTAAGTAAAAATTTAAGATGCCAAATTATACAGTAAGTTCAAAACTGGGAGGAAACTATGCAAATAAAAAGCCATAAAATTAATCCACTTGATACTTAGGTCAAAATAGCTGAAGAATAAACTTTTCAAGTTGTGGTAGGCCAAGGAACAAATCCCTACCATAAAAGATGAGGAATTTGGTTCTTCATATATGCGGTGAGGGTTTTTGATGTGAGCCACCAATCTGGCCATTCATAATTGTCAGCCACTTTTCTGTGGATTTCCTGTGGTCCGACCAGAGGGAGGTGGGAAGGTTAAGTTGGAGATGCACAATTAAACACACAAAAGTAGATCCCGAATATGTTGTTGTGCAAAGAAACAATGAAGGTGAACCACGGTAGCCCTCCAAAGGGAAATTTTTGTGTCCGAGGGCAAAATTGAAAGCTTTTATCCAGGACATGCACAATTTTGGCTCTTTGGAAATTTCTTATAGGAGAGGTTGAGCAGAAGTGGAAATCTGCTGTGGGGGGCATTCGATAATAAAATTGTCCCTCCCATGGACTTGGCCCTTGAGGCCTCGCTGGAGAACCCTTCTAACGGGGCAGTGCAACGTGACACGGCCCCCAAGGGCTGTGCCCTGAGTCCTTGCATCAGCCCAAGTAAAATGTTCTCAGTGTTTCCCCCCGCTTTGCGCTCGTCACTTCTGTTAAACTTCCATATAAATATATGCTCTGTAAAGTTAAGAGCGACCGAAGGCAAGTGCTGCCAGAAAGAATGAAGCGCTCGAAAGCTTAGAACAGAAAGGGAATTACTAAACCATTAAGTTCAATTAACAAGTGAAAAATGAACTAAGTTGCTCCAGAGTGATTTTTAATTCTGTCAAATAAAGAGGAACCAGACTGCAGGGTAAACTCTTATTTATTAGTTTTGGTTAATGAGTTTTTCCATAAGCAGAATTTCTTAAATTTTATTGAATCAATAAAGTCGCCATTTGGAAATCTGGTTTTTCCCACCAGAGTAGGATTTTAATTAAGCAGACAGCAAACACCAAAGCTCTGTAAAGTGACTCCACGGAGGTGTAGTGGTCTACGGGTTGTGTTATTGGTCTGGTAGACAGGGTGGCGGAAGTCCTTCATTTGCATGTCATCTCTACCATGTACCTCTTGCACGTTAATTTTTATCTTCAGGATGGTGGTATTTTCCTTGTATTCATTCCCGAAGAATCATTGTAAAAATAGTAACATCAGGGCTTCTCCTCAAAGGAGACAAGGCATTAAGGGCTTCTCCTCTGAGCAGACAAGGCATTAATTATCCCTACATGGAGCGTCTTGAACTTCTAAGAAGGACGAGTCTGCGGTGTGACCACCGCTTTACAGTACAGATAGCCTTGCTGTGTTTCATGGTCACAGGACACATCCTATCCTGGTCAGTGTCTCTGTGAACGCCTGCCTTTGTTTATCAGAGAGTCTGCGGATGAAAGGGAGCTGGAGGGTCATAAATCTGTCCCTGAAACTTGAAAACATCAGGAAATGTGTGCTTTGCAGATAATCTGTCGGTCGATGCTTCCTTATTTCAAAAGTTATGGTAGAAAAGAAAACCACTGGTTCTTGGTTAAAGCTGTGTGATGTAATAGAACAGTCACGTCCTGGGGGTCCTGGGGGTCTGAAGAGCGGATTTCGGTCCCATTCTCCGGATGGCGCATTTAGCTACCACGTGGACACTGTCAAGCCAGCTACCTCAAGAAAGCAACTGTCTACTTCCCTTCCGTCTTCAAACACTCTCCCTATGGTTCCACCTCGTAAATGGCAATCCCAAGGGTGGATTCAGGTTTTGTGGGGTCTGGAGTTTATAAAATTGGGGGACCCTCTCAAGAGATTGATTTCTGTCGTTGTCTGCTCTCCCAGGCTAACTACTGGGTAACCTAGGCATGGGAGAGAGGTTGGACTCATTGCACTGCTCTAGAGAACTGTGCTTTTCCAGTGTTTTCTCCGGGCCTGGTAACCCTGAGGGCCATATCCCTCAGGGTGGGAGGGGGCAGTCAGGCACGGCTGCAGATGGGCAGCACTGGCTGGAGGCAACAGCAGCCTCATCGTTCCTGCCCTGATTTCGAACCTTGAGGGCGTTTGTCCTGAAAGCTTCTGCGCCCTGCGTTAGGCTTATGTCTCAGTCACAGGGATTTGGCCGGTGGTTTCTGGCCTGCAAGGCCACCTTCCATCATCTGGTTAAGTCCTGGCGAGAAGCCAGGTGGCCTAGATACCCTCACAGGAACACGAGAGGCTTCTCTGCTACTCCTCCTTCCCCCCTCATTCATACTTCAGGCTCTAATCCAGAAAGTCAAGCTGAGAGCTCTGGGGTGGCCTCCCCCCCCCCACCCCCCAACACTCAGACATCCCATTGGATGTGCGTTCCAGGTGAAGCAGCCGTCTCTGGGAACCCCATCCCGTGACATGTATTTTTTTCTGAAAAGAATTATCTCTGATTTTACGTTCTAACAAGGAGTCATTTAAGTGTTATCAGAATAACCCCTGCTTGCAGAATCGCCCACAGATATTTCCCACAGCTGTTTGTTTTTTTTTTTTTAAATTATTATTCTAAAGAGAAAAGGAACTGGGGAAAAAAAAATCCCAATTATTGGAAAGAAAAGAGCAAATATCCCAAACCGGATATTAGTTTCTTATGGGTCTGTCCTTCTTTCCATGAATAACAGTTTTATGTTTTTGCAGGGAACCAGCGTACACATTTCTCTGCAGTCATTTTTTTTTCCTTCCCCCTCCAACTCTAAACACTGATGCTTGTGTCATGTCGGTTTTCACATTTGCTTTACAAACTGGTTACTTCGTCTTGAGGTTCCTTTCTTAGACTCAGAGCATAGACATAATGAGAATTTTGGAGGGGAGAAGATCAGGGGAAAGTTTTAAATTACGAGTCGTACAGCTATTAGTTTTGAAATGGCCTTAAACAGTGGGAAATAAGACAACATGCACATACGTATGTCACTACCCCTCATTAAACCAACTTATGAAAATAATAACAATGCAAGCGCCTGGACTTTTAAAGATATGTTGCACCGAGACTTTCGAGGCTGGCAGTGTCGTGGCTCGCTGTGTCCGAGCTGCAACGCACCCATCGGTAAGCGGAGAGGCTCTTCACACTCACGGCGGGAGCCCCCCAGTGCCTGCGGACAACCACCGTCTGCAGCTTTGCCTGTGGGATATTCTGTTAAAGGTCAAGTCCATAAAGTGGAAACACGGCTGGTATGAAAATACATTTCTGAAAATAATTTCTGTCACTCTAAAAAAGAAACCATTAATGCCCAGCTCTCACCCTTTTCTAATTCTCCTGGCCACCAGGACTTTCGGTCCCTCTCTCGATGGGACACTTTCTGTCCTCCCATCCCACTGGTTTTGTTCCCTCCTGAAAACACTTCCTCCGAACCATCTTATGATCACCTCACATTAAATAATCAGGCTCATATACACTTTGGGATTTCACGATTTCTCTCTTCGAGACTTCTCCCACCTAGAACGCCAAATGGACAGATCCATTATGGTTATTGGTGCCCCCCCCCCCCAGTTATCTGATTGTTTGGATTCTTTTCTTTTTTTTTTTAAAGATTTTATTTATTTATTTGACAGACAGAGATCACAAGTAGGCAGAGAGGCAGAGAGAGAGAGAGGGAAGCAGGCTCCCCACTGAGCAGAGAGCCCGATGTAGGCCTCCATCCAAGGACCCTGAGATCATGACCTGAGCCAAAGGCAGAGGCTTTAACCCACGGAGCCACCCAGGCACCCCTGGATTATTTTCTAATAGTCCCCAAAAGCCCTTACCACTGTGTTTTCCTATGTTAGGAAAAAACTGAGGAAGAATATCGAGTTTTTCTTTGTTGTTATCAGGCACCGCAGGCTTCTGCCGAGTTTTCCGAGCTGAGCTAGCTACCTCTTTGATTTGTGAGCAAAAGTTTAAAAGGCTAAAAAGGGGGAAATTGGTTCAATATTTCAGGCACAATGAAACATTTCTTTTGTCACTTTATTTCCCTGCTCTATTAATTTGTGGTTACTCACCTTCTCCTCAGAGATCCCCAGGGAACCCCAAATCTGACTCTCTATGATCTGGCACATGAACCCAAACATTTCTCCCAGTAAATTACATCTCACGTGTAATAAAACAAAATCGGCTTTTTGGGGAGCAGAGGGGAATGTTTCAGGCCCCGGTTGGCCACATTTAGGTTTGTGGCTCACATACGTCCCAGCGGTGAGGCTCTCTGTGGCCTGTGCGCGTCTGGGAAGAAGAGCGTAGGGTTCACGCACGGGCCTGAACAATGCTGGAATGTTTTTTCCCTGTCCATTCACTCAAACAATGTGCCATTCTGCACCTCATAAGCACTTGATTTATCCCAACTCTTGGGTCTGACCTGTAAACCCCCTCTCCTTACCCATCTGACCCATCTGTGTTTCATTTCCCACTCATCAGCATCCAGAGAGCTAGGCCCAGACCCTGTTTGGAACCATTAGACAGAGATTGGCACTCGTCCCTCTGCCTGCACCACATCCTCTGCTGGAAAAAAAATGACCATCAGATCAGAGAACAGAGCCTGCTTTGTCCCCTGCAACGGGGATCTGGAAGCATTTTCAATCATTTGCACTCTATACCCACTCAAACGCATTAATGTGATCAACATTGGGCCTGTTGTGGGCATTTTTTCCAGCAAATAGCTTGCTAACATTCCAGGCATGTACTCCCCTGAAAACAAGACTGAGACAGGGCCCTGAATATTCAATTGGAAAATCACCAAGAGCAAAAGCTTAGCTTGGCACGGCTGGTGTTGATTCTTAATAAGTGACTTCCTAAAGCTGAGGCATGGGGCTTACAGCGTCAATGACTTGTTTGAAAAATATTTTGTAGGTGCCTCATACCACTCTATTTCCTGTGGTATGCGTCATATTGTGAGCTATTCCAAGCCAGCCTGGTTAAGCATGCTAACTTTTTTCCCCCCAAGATTGTGGTGTTTAACTAAAAATGTCTTTATACAAGATGAGCTCATAGCTATTAGTGCTGATGTAGTTTTAACTGCTTGGATACCCACTGCAGTTGGTTGAAAATGGGCCGGAAAAAAAAAAAAAGGTAAACCTGAGCAAAAACACATCTTACCCTGCCTCAACGGGCAGACGGCAGTCCCAGTGACAGCATTTCTTCAGGGGGAGAAAGTTCCAGATTTAAGTACAATGCGTACCTTTCACTTTCATTAAAAAGACTTACTGTTCTTAGTGTGTTACTAAGGTGCTGAAGACATCTGGAACATGGGGATAAAATTAACCCTTTCTTTTGCCGCGGGTACTTTGTAAAACCCATGGAAGAACAGAGGTAATGCCATTGGAGAAAACAAGTGTATCTTGTCGACAGAATTTCCTAAAAGGGAAAGACAAGAAATCGAAAGACAGAAAATTCTGCCTCCGAGGTCAAAATATTTATGAGTAGGATTTGTGTAGGGATCCAATAAAGTAATGTGTATAAGACATCTTGACAAACATTTAGAATTCTAGAGCTGGGGAAGGAGACTAATACTGAACCCTGCCTCCCCTATGCCAGTCCAGCTTTCGGTACTTCTGCGTCCTAGCGAACGTGGTCTTCACAGCACTTAGGATGTACATATTCTTTTCATTTTGCAAGTGAGGAAAGAAAATCCCAGAGAGATTTGGTGAACTTCCCTAAGTCACACAGTTGATTAATTATAGAGGCAAGATTCGAAACTAGATCTGCGTGACTACCAAGCTGGTGTTCTGTCCCTTACCTTGCTTGTTACTCACAGATCCAAATCCAAAGAGTTGCGTCGTTATTACCGTTGTCATTTTCTCCTTGCTCAAAGGATGTGTGTTTGCCATGGTGTGACAGGCTAGAATGGGAGATGAATGTAAATTTATGTCATATACTCCCTTGCCTTCCTCCAGCAAATCGGCTACAGACAGTGTCTAGTATGGGGCCCTTCCCCGATGGGTGACCAGTAGCTATTAAGTGATTAGACATTGTACATGCCATCTCTGAGTGATTTGTGTTTCTACAATAGGGCCTTTTATAACACAGAAGAGAGGGATTGAGACTCTGGGACACTGCCTGGGCTGTGTTTGCCTCTCGGGGCAAATAATTTTCCTTGGTGCCAGGAGCAGCTCTGACGTGGCCGCTCTGCCCTTGTGTGGCCTGGGGGTCGGAGAATCTCTGTAGGACATAACCAAGATCTCTCCGGGGCAAGAGCCACTGGACAGATGCACGGTATGGTATTATTAAGGCAAGGAAGAAATTCTAGCCCCCTCCACGTTTAGGAAGGCACATACTGCGGCTCTTCCCATGAAGTGGAAAAAGGAGCTTTTGTGTGGGGTATTATCTGTAAGGGTTTTGGGTTTGCCAAGCTTTCAGGCTACAGAATTACGCGCTGGGACTGTGAATTGTTAGTTGATCCCTTATGACCTGATACTTAGCTTGTTATCTAAAGGAAATAACTTGTTTCTTGGTGAGATTTGCAAGCTGGACAAGTTTCTTTTCACAACACGGTTTTTAAAAAAATATAACATTTTAAAAAAATTCTGTGACTCCCCCCGCCCTGCCCAATACCTGACAATTTTATAAGTTTGCAAAACTATCAGCTCAGAATGTCTAGCTGAATGACAGCAATGAGATGGGTTTCTGTTCTCAAGTTGTTAAGTAGTTCACATCTTCTATTTGAGGCATTAGAAGAAAGTTTCCTTCAAGTGAATAAAAAACATTTGCTTGTTATTTTGAAACAGTTCTGATTTCAGAAGTTTATCACCACTGAAGAGTGACATTTGGGGAGAAAACCATATGAATAAGTTGCTAAACTGATGAAACTTTCACAGGTTTTAGAAATATGTACATTCTTTTATTCTTTTTTTTTTAAGATTTTATTTATGTATTTGACAGACTGATCACAAGGAGGCAGAGAGAGGCAGGCAGAGAGAGAGGGGGAAGCAGGCTCCCTGCTGAGCAAAGAGCCTGATGCGGAACTCGATCTCAGGACCCTGAGATCATGACCTGAGCCGAAGGCAGAGACTTAACCCACTGAGCCACCCAGGCGCCCCCTACATTCTTTTGTTCTTGCAATTGACTTTCATTCTCAGCAAAGTAATGGGAAGAAAACATGTAAGAAAATGTAAAAAAAAAAAAAAAAAAAAAACACCTAAATTTGCATGATTCATCACGGTGTTAATGAGAAAATTTGGAAATGTTGGTTAGGAACAACTGAAGGTTTCAACTCGTGATGTTTGAACTGATTTGAGTTTTCCTTAAGCCAGCTCCATCTCGGGCTTTCATGCTTACCATGGGCATAAATTCCCCATGGTTCTTAAGTAAGAACTACGTCTGAAAGAAGTGAATAGAATGCTGGGACCTTTCTCTTAAGATTACATGTACCCCTTCAAGTAAAGTTCCATGCAACTTTCCTTCCCAGAGCTATGCACACAACATTTCAGGAAACAGCAGGTCTTAATTAGACCTCCAGTTTATAGTTTCACCTGAAAAAATACATTTAAAAAAATCATATATGTTTGGCTGTCGAGATTTTTCAAGTCAATAAATTCTTGCTAATTAATCACATTAACGGTGCTCCTTAAAAGTTGAAACAGAATCAGAAAACAAACCAAATTCCCCATAAATATCCAACATAAAGGCCTATTCACTGATGCATTTTTGGTTTCTAAGAATTTTACAAGTGCTTTTTTCCTCCCTGACAGGACACACACACACACAGAGACACATACACAGACACACAGACACACACGCACACACACACACGCTATGTCACTATCTGCAGTCAGATTACATTGTCTGCACAGGAAAACAATTCTGATGACAAATTTTAATACTTCAGGATGATGTCACTCGGTGTGAGTACTTTGCTGCTCACATGTACCCATGTGTGTGATTATTTAAAAAAAAATTAGAGCCTTAAGGGCGCCTGGGTGGCTCAGTCGGTTAAGTGTCTGCCTTGGTCTTAGGTCATGATCCCAGGGTCCTGGGATTGAGCCAGCCCCTGGCCCCTAGCTCAGTGGGGAGTCTGCTTCTCCTTCTCCCTCTGTCCCTCCCCTCTCTGCTCATGCACGCTCTCTCTCTCTTTTAAATAAATAAATAAAATCTTTTTTAAAAAATGGGAGCCCCCAAACCATCAAGAGCAACATGTTACCTGGTCTTTGAGTCCCCACACAGGGAGAAAACGAATGACAGGGGGTGATGAGCAGAAGGTGAACTGAGAAGCCAGGAGCTAATAGGCTTCTGCCTGTTTGTCCACCGCTATGTTCGTTAGGAGGACCTCCATCCGCGTTATGAATGCGCCCCACTAATATCCTAGTAGATGCTTCGGTCTGCTACGGTGTGTAATGTACAAAAGCGGATTGCTTAAATCCCCTTCAGAAACATAAACAAAGAGATTTAAAATCCCACCTCTCTCTGTGTTATGCTTCCTGAGAATAGTGCTATTGTTGTTCATTCAGAAAATAACCTTTCAAACTCATAAGCTTTAAGCTCCCCAAATTTCTTCAGTGTGTGTTTATCAAAATTCTGTATTCGAACACCAGTGCACTTCAATTTAAAATCTTGTTACTTCTGGGGCACCTGGATGGCTCAGTGGGTTAAGCCTCTGCCTTCGCCTTGGGTCGTGATCTCGAGGTCCTGGGATCGAGCCCTGCATCAGGCTCTCTGCTCAGCGGGGAGCCTGCTTCCTCCTTTCTCTCTGCCTGCCTCTCTGCCTACTAGTGATCTCTGTCTGTCAAATAAATAAATAAAATCTTTTAAAAAATAATAAATAAAATAAAATCTTGTTACTTCTCCACACGTCGTACATAGCCATTTCTCCAAAAGGCTTTCTGAATGTGGTCGATCTTTTAGAAGGAGAGGGGGTCAGTTGCTGTTTTCAACAAGTAATGAATTTTAAATCAACCAAATGGGAGAAGTACCCGTTCAGGGGAATAGACTTTCATATCATTTAAACCTTTCATGTAGTATGGAGATGGCCCTAGTTTTATACATATATAAAAAGGGAAAATGGCTAATAAGAGTTTCTGTCACTGCCTGCACCCACAACCACAAATGGTTGATCTGTTGATCGCGGCAGCAACACAACATTTTCTAAGATCCCTATTCGGAGATTTTAGGATTATAGATTTGAGCTGATTTTATGCTGTATAGACAAAGAGAAAATGAACAATATAATATAAAATAATATATAAATATATATATAAATATATAAAATAAAAATGATATAATGATATAAAATATATTTAAAATAAAAATGATCTAAGGGGGGTACGTTCCAAGGCACCCAGTGAATGTCTGAAAGTGCAGATACGTACAAAGTTTTTTCCTATACATACCTACCTAAGACAAAGCTTAATTTATAAATTGGGCATAGTGACAGATTAACAGCAATCACTAATAAGAAAATAGAACAATATAGCAATGTGCCATAATACAAGTTACACGAAGGTGGGGCCTCTCTCAAACTATCATATTGTACGGTACTCACCCTTCTTCTTGCGGTGATGGGAGATGATAAAATGCCCAGGTGCTGAGACGGAGAGAGGTGAAGTGTGAGCCCATGTCAAGAAGAGGATCGTCCGCTTCTGGACCACGTTTGGCCGCGTGTAACTAAAAATGCAAAAAGTGAAACTATGGGTGAGGAGACTACGCTGTATTTTTAATTTCAAATACTTGCACATTTCAGTTCTTTCTCGGAGGAACTTTGGACCTGGTATTCCTTCCTGATCTAGTTACATTTAGATCTTATATTCTGGGCACAGGGTTGCCGGCCATTAAGGAAGATAGGTAAAAAGCCATATGTTATGTCAAAAAGTAGCTGACCTGGCCCCAGCTAAGCTTGTAAGTCATTGTTTAACTTGGGCAAAATATTCCCCCCTCAATTCCTTTACCAGTAAGTTAAGGAAACCGAATCACTGATTCACTCAACAGCTTTTAGTGAGTGTCTGTTCCAGGCAACGGACTATATGAAGTTGACACAAAAAAACATGACAGAGTCTGGCTCTGACGAGCCTTATAGCACAGGCAGACATGTAAGAGATTGGAATGGGGAGAATATCCACGCATATATTTGCCTTTGTGATCAGCAGGTTTACTCCTTTATTATTTACTACCTGGAAAGAAGTCAAGAGGCTCATGAAGCAGCGAGTGTTCTTTGTTCTCCCATTTTTCGATTGAGACTCAAGGTGAGGATTGGAAGATGAAAAAAAGAACAGGATAGTTGTGAAACCAGAAGCAGAATGGACTTGTGTCGTCCTTCCTTCCTTCCAGTTTGGGATTCTGGGGGAAGAGAACCTGGCAGATTGTTTAAATTCCCAACAGGGAGCAGCTACAGCAAGTGTAGAAATGATAGCATGGCATGGGGGGAGGGAGAAAGAGTGTTCAAGGGCTCCGTTTGTTCCTAGCACCTGTTAGTAGCCCTGGAGAGATCTAAAATATCCCATGTGTTCCACGGACAGCGAAGGCTGAGAGCCCGCAGGATTGCGATGAGGCAGCAGCCGTGAGGGAAGAGGGGGACCCCTACCAGAGGCTGAAGAGAGGACCATCTCACCCAGGGTCAGATGGAGTACAAGGCTGAGACTCGAAGATGTTCAGGGCAGAGAGAAAGGAGGCCAGGCTGAGGGCCCAGATCTGAACAGCTGGTCAGGGTCAGACTGACAGAAGAAATTAGCATTCCGCTAGCTTTTGAACTTCATGACGAGATGCAGAGAGGACAGAAACCTATATATGGAGACAGGGAAATAAAAAGACAAATATAGAGACACGTCAGTAGCAGGGGCTCTGCCATAACACCGTTAGGATTATAGGCTTCCCCCCGGTGCTCACCGTTATCTGGGAATGGAGCAGGGAAATCTGTCTCAGGTGAGATAACCCTGGTGAGGAGTTTCAACCTTACTTTGACTAACTCTTTGCCCAAAGTGGATTGAATTAACTTAAAAGGGGAGTGTTTTAAGCTGGAAGAGACTGAGACATTCTGAACTGGCAGGTTTAGGTCTTTCCCCCGCCCCCCACCCCAAGTCCATTACCATGGGGCCTCAGAACTAGATGTAGCTCCAACATGGATAATACGGACATTTTCCTGAACATCTGTATTGTAATGTGTCTGATACAGATGTGTCCTCTTTTACGGTAATATAGCAATAGCTTTTAGATGTTTTCTAGTTTTTCAGGCACTCTCCCGTCCATTATTGTATTTGCTCTTCTAGGTAAGGTCGAGAGGTTGGCAGTGTGAGTTATTGCCTCCATTTTATAGGTGAAAAGCCTGAAGCTCAGTGAGGTTGGCTTGCGCCCCTTTAGCCATAAAGTGGAGACAAAAATACTTGGCCAAAGTCTTGGGAATTTTGTGGGATCAAATAAAAATGGGGAACCGTAGGCAGATACAATTTACTCTAACCCCAAGAACATGTAAAAGCAGATGAAGCAGGATGAGAGTGTCATCAAAATGACTAAGATGTGGATAATGCTGTCGGACTGCAGAGATACTTTATTATCTCATGAGAGGGTTCCTATAAAGGTTCCAGTAAATCCACTGATGCATGAAATGCTCTGGGGAACCTCATGTTCAATGAACACTAGAGAACTGCATGTGTGTTCAAGGAATAGATATCTTTTTGTGATTTCATTAAAAAAAAGCATGATTTAGCACTCCCAACTCAAGTGTTCCCTTCAACATTTAAAGGAGGGTAAATGTGATAGGGATATTAAATACATGTTTTCTGCAAGTTCCTGTTTTTCAGCTACCTTAAAACTGTGAGAGGGTGATAACTGTGTTTTTTAAACAATGCAACTTAATTTACCTTCCATTTCTGTAGAATAATACAAGTGTGGTGCCCCGTTAACCTACCAATTTGTTCACGGCAGGTCAAGACCATGCTGGGCACTTCTGCTCTCTAGGAATGGAGTGGCCTCCTTCCCTTGGCCCTTGTGGTCTTGTGCAGTCTGGTCCCTGCTGATGTCTCCAACCCAGTCTCACACCTTTCCCTTTTTCACTTACCGCGTGCTTGTCACATGGCCCTTCATGTAGCTTCTCACTATTCTGAGGGAGGTTTGTGGACATGACCTTCCTTTAGCAAGGAAGCTCTTCCCTTCTCTGGATTTTTGCATTATCATGCATTAGGGCCCTTCATCAATGCCCCCTCCCCTGTGAGGCCTTTGCGAATTATCTTGTTTACATATAACCCCATGCTAATCTCTATTTTAGCACTCTCTACTTTTATTACACCTCATGTATTTTTTTAAAGATTTTTATTTATTGATTTGATAGAGAGAGAGAACACAAGTAGGCAGAGCCACAGGCAGAGGGAAAGGAGAATCAGGCTCCCCACTGAGCAGAGAGTCCTGATGCAGGACTTGATTCCAGGACCCTGGGGTCATGACCTGAGCTGAAGGCAGATGCTCAACTGACTGAGCCACCCAGGTGCCCCTACACTTCATGTTTTTAATGATCTGTTCAATTGGTTACTTAGTATCCATCATCCCAAGTTACAGAAGGGTGGACGGTTTGTTTCATTCATCACTGCACAACTAGGCACTACCTGAAAACATAATAAATAACCTTATTTACCTGTTGAATTAACAGTTAAATAAATGAATAGACTAGGTGTATAAAGCCCTTAGCCTAGTGTGTAGCACATGACAAAAGTTTAATATAAACTGGCTGTTTTTATTACCATAGTATTGATGACCCCAAATCATTGTTGCTTAAGTTGTATATAAATATCGGGGTAAAATATGAAGAGTATATTATAAAGAATGTAATAGGTTTTGACATTTTCTACATGATTGTTTTATATATTCTCAGACTGATTCAAATTATTCATAATTTAAATTGCAAATCCCAAAATAGAAATGCAAATGAACAATACAGCTCTGGAAAGACATTCAAACCAACTGAATATTAAGTAAATAGAAATGGGAACAACAATGAGATATCATTTTTCTACTATTTTCTACTATAAGATTGGCAAAGAAAGAAGAAATTAATACTATTCTGTGTGGACAAGCATATGGCAAAAATGTACTTTGACATGGATTTTTCTGAAGGATAATGAAACAAATATGTAACAGAGTTTAAAACGTGTGTTGCTGTTACTCTAGCATTCCAATCCCAGGAAGTTATACCATGAAAAAATGTAGAAAACATAAAAAATATTGATAAGAATGTTTAGGATTTTTTACAACATAAAAATTTGGAACTTACTCTATTCTAAATATTTTGTTATGATGCAGAAATCTGGGAATAAGTTTATTATAAATAATGATATGTTTATAACTGCTGATAGGAATGTAAATTGGTACAAAAAGCTTAGAAAACAATTTGACATTATCTTTAAAGTTAAATATGAACATGTCTTATATCCCAGGAATTCCAGTCTTTAGGTATGAACCTTAGAAAAACTGACAAACGAATCCAGAGAGGAATACGTGAGATTTTCCCTAAACATTGCTTTTAATAACTAAACAGTTTGATATCCAGTATTTGTGGTATTGTTTAAAGTATTTTTTAATTTATGTTATTTTAATAGGGTTAACAGCAGGGTTTTAAAATTTTGTCTTTATATTTTTCAGCTTTACTGAGTCAGTTTAATGTGTACTCTGTGATGATTTGATACACATATATATGGCTAAATGATTCTCACCCTAAGGTTCATTAGAACATCCATCACCTCATATAATACAATTGTGTGTGTGTGTGTGTGTGTGTGTGTGTGTGTGTGTAGAACACTTAAGATCTCCTTTCATAGCTACTTTTGACATATAATACGGTATAGTTAACTGTAGTCACCTGCTGTATATTAGATCCCCAGAACCTATTCTGGGGGCTGAAGCTGATCTCTGTGGGCAGTTTCTACAGCCAAGACTGAAGTCTGTATACCTGGTCCTTGAGGCGAGAAGGGATGTATTTCCCTCCAGTTTGCTGGGTTGTCTGGACTGCTCCCTGACCTGGCTGGAGGGGCTGGAAACAAGGATAGGCACCTTTAGGATCGGAAGCCCAGATGTGTTTCTCACCTGGTCCTTGAACTGGCAGGACTGCTTTCAAACTGATGAGCCTAGCCTCCAAAGGATCTTCAGGGGTGTGGATGGAAGTATCTGCTGCTGGTTTACTGGGCTAGGAGCGCAGCTCCTGAACTGTGGCTTTGCGGAGGGCTGCCTGGAGCCATGTATAAGGCCTTTTTGGGATCTCCAGGATCATAGGTGGGAGTGTCTCCTTGGGCCCTGGGGTG
Organism: Martes martes; assembly: GCF_963455335.1. Classification (NCBI taxonomy): domain Eukaryota; kingdom Metazoa; phylum Chordata; class Mammalia; order Carnivora; family Mustelidae; genus Martes; species Martes martes. The sequence continues at coordinate 27,624,638 of NC_137890.1, read as the reverse complement.
GTGGATCTGCTGGTTGACTTTAGCAGTTGGCTTGGTGTCCCTTTAGAATCTCTAGGGGTGCAGTGGGGAATGCGCCCTGCTGGGTCTCTGTGCTAGCAGGAGTGTTCAGGGACTTTGGCTGGGAGTGACTGGAGCTGAATATAGGGCCTTTGCAGATAAAGCCATATATTGTTATTATTATATCTATTCTTAGATGATTATTGATATTTCTTTATGGTCTGGCCCATGGTCAATTTTTATAAACATTCTATATACTCTTGATAAGAATATTCATTCTTTATTTGTTGTGTACAGAGTTCTATATACATCTATTTATATTAAGCTTTTTATACTGCTCAAATATTTAAAATATGTGTTGCTCAGAAATTCAATTAGCTGTGAGTCAATCCTTTCATTCTCCCTGACAGAAAGGTTCTCTCTTTTAATTCTTTCTCATCCTGTAACTGATAATTTTGGTGTCTAATGTCCTAATTAGAGAAGGTCTAATTCTGTTTTGATGGCTTTTGCCAGCCCCTTCTCGCAAATTGGCTTGATTGGGCATGTGTTTCTATAATTGTGGATTGTAAGCTCATCTTTCTCTGGACTCTATACCTAGCAATTATGTGAAGCCTATTGGAGATCATATGTCATCCTCCAGAGAGTTTCTTTTATTCTTTTTTAGGCAACCTCAAATTGGGTACAATTTTGAATTTATTTCTCAGCTTGGGGTTTCTTAGAGCATGTGAATTGTATAAATTTGAATCCCAAGCCTGTGTACGAGCCGACTTTGGTTACAAATTCTCAAGGGAGACTTTTTCCTACCCAGCTTTTAGCTGGAACCAAGATGTTCATTCTTAGGACTCTCCTTGCTTTTAGGTATATTTTTCTAAGCTACCTTTTTTACTGACAGTGTAACTCTTCAGATGCTGACTTTATGCCCAGGGGATCCTTAGTTCTTACTTCGATGTTTCTTTAGCCCAACATCATGTCTTTAGTACTTTACCTTAAAAACCTAAACTTGCATATACTTGAACTCATGTAACATTGCACGTTAACTATATTGGAGTTCAAATCAAATAAGATTTTAAAAGAACATCTTAAACCTGCACAGTTCACTGGTTTACAAGAACTTTAAGATCCACTGCACCATTGGGGCTCCTGGGTGGCTCAGTGGGTTAAGGTCTCTGCCTTCGGCTCAGGTCATGATCCCAGGGTCCTGGGATCGAGCCCCGCATCGGACTCTCTGCTCAGCGGGGAGCCTGCTTGCCTTCCTCTCTCTCTGCCTGCCTCTCTGCCTGCCTCTCTGCCTACTTGTGATCTCTGTCTGTCAAATAAATAAATAAAATCTTAAAAAAAAAAAAAAAAGATCCACTGCACCATTGCTCTCAGCTTGCTTCCTGCTTCCTGGCTTTGAGTCTATGGGTATTTTGTATACTGTTTTGCCAGCTTTGTCATGCATTTTAAGCATCTGTACTAACACGTTTGTTCATTGCATTGGTGTGAAATTCAGTGAGAATCTACACAGAGCATTTAGCTCACTGCCTGAAAGATATGCAGATCTAGGGGCTTGGGTTTGAAAAAGACTGCCCTGAAAGAAGAAAAGCTTTTGACATTCCTCTTAGTGACAAGAAATTGTCTAAGTTTCTCCTTCCTAAATAACCATCTCACACTAGACTGCAGATTGAGTGCACAATAAACATTCAATTTTGCTAATGATTGAGATGAGAAGAATGTGTCCCTGATGTTTCTGTATGTGCAGGGCAGAAATAGCTGTGAATGGCACACAGAAATATCAGGTCAAGGGTTTCATTTCTGAAAGCCCATGGACTAAGGCAACCTGGAGAAGAAGGGACTTTCACAAACAATAGGAATGGGTTTTTTGCCACTTTTCCTTTCAATCTAATTTTCTTTCCATTGAAAGCAGCTGTGCTTTTTCTCATTCTGACAACTCAGAAATCAGTGGAACTCATTCTTCATAAATGCTGGCAGAAGCTGCTTCTGACAGTAGACTGCTGAATGTTCAATGGTGCTTGATTATGTAGAAGTTTCAAAGACTGGTTTGATGATTTCCTTCTTTGTAAAACTGTCCTTGTCTTATTACAAAACTGCTAATTCTTCCAGAAACCAGAGATTATCTAAATAAGCAAGAGCAGAAGCAGTACTGTGTAACAAGGACAGGTTATTTCCTTTTCCTTTTTTTTCCTGGGAGAGTGGGTGATTTTTTTAAAAAAACAGGTTTATTGAGAGATAATTCCCATACCATCCAAGGCACGCATTAAAATGTACAATGCCCTGGTTTTTCATAGATCCAATTCAGTATAATTTTAGTTTTAGAAACCAGCGTCGCCACAGTCCATTTTAAAAAATGTTCTCTCCACCTCAAAGAGAACCCCAGGGGGAGCCTGGGTGGCACAGTTGATTAAGTGCCCGATTCTTGGTTTCAGCTCAGGTCATAATCTCAGGGTCATGAGATCGAGCCCCATGTAGGGCTCCAGGCTCAGTGCGGAGTCTGCTTAAGACTCTCTCTCCTAGGGTACCTGGGTGGCTCAGTGGGTTAAAGCCTCTGCCTTTGGCTCAGGTCATGATCCCAGGGTCCTGGGATGGAGCTCGGCATCCGGCTCTCTGCTCAGCAGGGAGCCTGTTTCCCCATCTCTCTCTGCCTGCCTCTCTGTCTGCTTGTGATCTCTGTCAAATAAAAAATAAAAAATCTTAAAAAAAGAAAAAAAAGACTCTCTCTCCCTCTGCCCCTTCCCCTACTCTCTCTCCCTCTCAAATCAATAAATCAATAAATCAATAAATAAATCTTAGAAAAGAAAAAAAGAAACCCTGTATCCTTTAGCAATCCCTTTCTACCTCCAATCCTGCTCTTCCCGGCCCTCAACAACCACAAGCCCTCAATAGCTTTCTGTCGTCTGGACTTATAAATAGAATCATATATGGTGTTTTGTGACAGGTTTCTTTCACTTAGCATAAGGTTTTTAAGCTTCATCCATGTTATAGTGTGTTTCAGTATTTCGTTTCTGTTTATGGCCAGGTAATATCCCATCATACGGCTATACCACATTTTGTTTATCCATTCATCATTTGACGGATATTTGAGTGATTTCCTCCTGTTGATTATTATGAATGGTGTTGCTATAAACATCCAGGCGTAGGCTTTTGTGTGGACGTACTTTTTCATTTTTCTTGGGTATGTATCTAGGAGTGGAATTGCAGGTTCTTATTGTAACCACGTGTTTCATCATTTGAGGAACTGTCAGACCATTTTCCAAAGTAGCTGCACCATTTCATAGTCTTATCAGCAGCACATAAGGATTTCTGTTTCTCCACGTCCTTGCCAGCTCTTGTTACTGTCAGACTCTTTGATTCCAGCCATTCCACGGGAATGGTTTCTCATTGTAGATTTGATTTGCCTTTCTCTGATGATTAGTGGTGTCAAGCATGTTTTCGTGTGCATCTTGAAAGCCTGTATATCTTGAAGAAATGTCTATTCAGATCACTTGGCATTTTTTTTCTTACTTAGGTAAGGACAGGTTTTTAAAAATGATTTCTAATATATGATTTTTTTAAAATAAAACCTAATAATCTAATGTGTATATCATATTTAATAATATCCATAAGAAACTTACTTGATTAACAAGAATAAAAGTACCTGAAATTGGAACTTTTAAAAGAAAAAAAAGTTTGTTATATAGATCACTGAACAAAAAGAACTCAAAATAATAGTGATTAAATTTTGCTGGTTACCCCTGTCCTTCATTATAGTCCTTCATTATAGTGTTTCCCAGGGTCTCTTACAGTAGGACTTTGATCCATTGACCCAATGAATATCATTTCTAAAGTATTCTGTTTGATTGCTGTGTTCTTCTTCCATTGCAAATTATTGCTCCAATCAAGGGACATCTCAGAATTTCACTTGTCTATTCCCTTGGCAGCCCTTTAAGAACTCAGTTAATGAGAAAGATGTTTTGATTTTTTTCTCAAACAGTATCTCATCCCCGCTGGCAGGAAATTTTCTTACCTTAGGACAGACAGAAGCCTATTGACCTACAGTAACTAGATCATTGATGTCACATGCTGGGTCTTTGTCATTTTAACCCTTCGAGTGGATGGAGTGGGACAAGCTTTCTCATACCTCAGCACACCTAATGTTGTTATTGATCTTACCCATTTTCTATCTGTATGCATGGTAGCCATAAGTCTTGGAATTTCCAGTGGAGCTCCAATGTCAAGAAATTGATCATTTTTGAAATGTATAAGTGAATAGGACTTAATTTCCTTAGTGTTTCAAAAAGCTTCATATCAATAAATTCAGAAATCTTGTTAAGAAGTCCCCCTTTTTTCAAACCTGATATCTTGACTTGTGTATCAGGTACATGTGAACCATCTTAGAGCACTAAAATCCCCAAGACAAGGTTGGAGCATGCGAGGGTTCTTACTGGGTTAACTGCTCACATCTCCCTTCAAACTGATATTTTATAAATATTAGCTTAATACTTATTTGGATTCTAAAGAGAAATTGATTTCCAGTTAACAAAAATTCCATGTAATAGGGAATTCTCCGTAAGTATTATGGAATATATGTGGAATTACATAAGATAGAGTTTACCAAGAGCATCAGTTATAATAGCCATAGTTTATAAGGAACTAAATATCCCTCAGTAAGGGTTTTATAGTATTTATGGGTCAACAACATAACAGAATAATAGGTAATCCATTTTAAAAATGTGAAATTCTATAATTATGGTATGGAAAGGTCTCCAAATCTTTTAATTGAAAAAAATACATAAAATGTACAATAATATGTATAGCATGAAGCCATATATAAAATATTTCTGTGGATAAGTTTACAAATGCATGAAATATCTCCTGAAGTTAATGCAAGGAACTAGAAACTGATTGTTTTTGAGGAATGAGGTGGTAGCTGGGGGGCAGGGAGAACGGGGGGCTTCTCACTGTACCTCATAGAGTATCTTTCTGTATCATGTATATTAATCCTATTTAACAATTCACAGATCTTATAAATCTTATAAATAAATCAACCAAAATAAAGAATTTGTCACATATTCTTATTACATGCTATTTCTCAAATCATACAAACTTTTTTTTTTTTTAAGATTTTATTTATTTATTTGAAAGACAGAGATCACAAACAGGCAGAGAGGCAAGCGGAGAGAGGGGGGAAGCAGGCTCCCCGCTGAGCAGAGAGCCTGATGCGGGGCTCGATCCCAGGACCCTGGGAGCCAAAAGCAGAGGCTTTAACCCACTGAGCCACCCAGGCGCCCTCAAATCATACAAACTTCTTAGGATGTATTGTAACTCCCAAAATTTAGGTAATCAAATATTCCTCCTTAGTAAAGTGGACTGAGCTTACATTTTTAGCTTTGAAGAATTCTGCTAAGATGGCTAACTTCATATGAATGGTTCCATCTGACTTCAGAGTTTATGGTGTCCTTTATAGAGGGCATATAGGTGAGAACTTAAAAAGAAATCTATTTTCATTCAAGGTACTTCTATTTCTTTGGTTATTTAAGAATTTGAATGAGGAAACTTGAATCATCTGGCACCATATTTCTGAATTATTCCAGTAAGTTTTATTGACCTTTCAGACTGGAACTCTGGGGAGCTGCCCGTCTAAGTTGCTTCTTAATCCTACTGTGGTTTCACACCAATGTAAGAGTTTTGCTAACGTTATATTAGTTAAAACTTCAGTTAGAAAATGAAATAACAGAGAGCTTAAATGCTTATTTCAATTTTAACCCAGACAGAAGTTTGAACTTTTGGGACTCCTTAATAAAGGCACCCACTCTTTTTAAGTCCATTGTAAGAAGTGGCCATTTAAAATGTCCTATTACAGATTACATTTAAAGAAAGAAGAAAGAAAGGCACTCAAGGAATATAAAAGTTGTTAAGAGGATTTGTGAAAAAAATGATTTAGCGTTATTTCCTCATAACTTCCTAGTTTTGGTTTAATTTCATTTTAGTTAAATGATGCCTGTTAATAAGTATTGTTTAAAAAATGATGATGAAAGATCATCTTGCTATAGAAAAACACCCTTATCTAGCTGCTATGACCAGTGATCTTCCATTAAGTTTTAGACGGATTCTTTCTCCTTTTCTTTGTCTGCACCCTATTTGTGTTCATGTGTATATGTGTTAAATATAATCCCTTTGCTTTCTTACAAATGCAATCTGATTTCTTCTAGTTATCAGATAGTTTATGTATGCATTAACTAAAAAACTTACTGAACTGATGACCTTACTTGAGAATGACCCCATGTGCCATTTTCCTGAGAAAATGGAGCCAAAGCAAACTCAAGATTAAATGGGAAAAATTATGCCAGTTCCTTGTTACTTAATATTTCATTTGGGGATTTTTTTTTCAGTAATATCAACTAATCTTATACTCTGAAACTTGAGATGGGATTTATGTTTGCACTCAAGAAAATCTAGTCCAGAAAGTTCACCTATAGAAAGTGGGGGAGGGAAAAGGAACCTCATAGTGGACAAATCTAACTCAGCCAGTGGTCAGGGTCAGCATCAACATGGGAAGTAATATTGATAGTATGTATTCTTGATATGAAAGTGACACTTTACCTCTGTGTTCCTTCTCCCAGAAACACTGAGAAAAACTTAGACAAATCCCAGCTGAAGGGAATTCTACAAAATACCTGACCAATAATTCTTAAAAGTGTCAAGATGATAAAAAACAAGGAAGTCTGAGAAACTATCATAGCCAACAGGACACTGGGGAGACATAACTACTACAACAGTGAATTCATTTGCTTCTCCTTGCTTTTCTGTCAGTTTTTGTCTCATGTACTTCTCATGTACTTGGGTGCTCTACTGTTAGATACATACAAGTTAAGGATCATCATGTCTTTGTGGGGTAGTGACACTCTTATCATTCATTATATTATGCCCCTCCCTATTTCTGATAACTTTCCTTACTCTGATGTCTGCTCTGCCTGAATTAATAGAGTACTCCCTCTTCCTTCTGATTGGTATAACTCTCTCTACCTCTTCATTTTTAATCTATACCTATCCTTTATATTTAAAGTGGTTTCTTAACAGACAATATGCAGTTGGGTCTTGTTTCTTTGATCCAATCTAACAATCTCTTTTTTAAAAATTGGCATATTTCAGCCATTTGTGTTTAAAGTAATTACCAATAAATTTCAATTAATAGTTACCATAATATTTATGACTGATTTCTTCTTGTTGCCCTTGTTTTTTGTTCCTATTTTTTTGTCTTCCATACTTTTCCTGCCTTTTGCGGTTGTAATTGATCATCTTTTTAAAAAAATTAATTTTATTAACATATAATGCATTATTTGCCCCAGGGGTACAGGTCTGTGAATCATCAGGCATACACATTTCACAGGACTTACCATAGTGCATACCCTCCCCAATGTCCATAACCCAACCACTCTCTCCCTACCCGCCTACCCCCAGCAACCCTCAGTTTGTTTGTGAGATTAAGAGACTTTTACGGTTTGTCTCCCTACCAATCCAATCTTCTTTCATTTTTTCCTTCCCTACCCCCCAACTCCCCACCTTGCCTCTCAAATTCCTCATATCAGAGAGATCATATGATAATTATCTTTCTCTGATTGACTTATTTCGCTCAGCGTAATACCCTCTAGTTCCATCCATGTCGTCACAAATGGCAAGATTTCATTTCTTTTGATGGCTGCATAGTATTCCATTGTGTGTGTGTGTGTGTGTGTGTGTGTGTGTGTGTGTGTGTGTATACACACACACACCACCTCTTCTTTATCCATTCATCTGTTGATGGACATCTAGGTTCTTTCCATAGTTTGGCTATTGTGGACACTGGTGTTATAAACATTTGGGTGCATGTGCCTCTTTGGATCCCTACATTTGTATCTTTAGTGTAAACACCTATTAGTGGGATTGCTGGGTCATAGGGTAGCTCTATTTTCAACTTTTTTTTTTTTTAATTTTTTTTAAATTTATTTATTTGTTAGAAAGAGAGAGAGCGAGCACAGGCAGACAGAGTGGTAGGCAGAGGCAGAGGGAGAAGCAGGCTCCCCGCCAAGCAAGGAGCCCGATGTGGGACTCGATCCCAGGACACTGGGATCATGACCTGAGCCGAAGGCAGCCGCTTAACCAACTGAGCCACCCAGGCATCCCTATTTTCAACTTTTTGAGGAACGTCCATGCTGTTTGTAATTGATCATCTTTTTTTTTTTTTTAATTTTGTTTATTTATTTGTCAGAGAGAGAGAGAGAGAGAGAGTGAGCGAGCATAGGCAGAGGCAGAGGGAGAAGCAGGCTCCCTGCCAAGCAAGGAGCCCGATGTGGGACTCGATCCCAGGACGCTGGGATCGTGACCTGAGCTGAAGGCAGCTGCTTAACCAACTGAGCCACCCAGGCGTCCCTGTAATTGATCATCTTATATAGTTTCATTTTCTTTCTTTTCTTAGCCTATCAATTTTATATATATATATATATACATATATATATATATATATAATTTTTTTTTTTCCTTACTGTTTTGGTGGTTGCCGTCCTAGGGCTGCTTAGGGGTAGTTTTCATGTGCATGTCCATTTATCCAGCATTGTGTTCTCTGAGCTTCTTACATCTGTGGTTTGGTATCTGACATTAATTTGGGATAATTCTCAATCATTATGGCTCCAAACATTACTTCTCTTCCCTTCTCCATTTCTTCTTCTTCTGGTATTCCCATTATATTCATGTTATATATTTTGCACTTGACCCACAGTTCTTGGATACTCTATTCTATTTTTTAGTCTTTTCTTCTTTGTTCATTTTTTGGAAGTTTCTACTGTCACATCCTCCAACTCAGAGATTCTTTCCTCAGCTGTGTCTGGTCTACCAACGAGACCATCAAAGGCATTCATTTCTGCGACCATGTTTTTGAGCTCTAGCCTCTTTTATTTTATTATTCTTAGAATTGCTGTCTCTCTGTTTACATTAACTATCTGTTCTTACTTGTCATCTATTTTTTGCATTAAAGCCCTTAATATACTAATTATAATTGTTTTGTTTTGTTTTTGTTTGTTTGTTTGTTTTTCATTTTTAACTCCTGGTCTGATAATCCTAACATTCCTACCATATCTGATTCTGGTTCCAATGTTTGTTCAGTGTCTTCAAATTGTGTTCTTTCCCTTTTAGTATGACTTGTAATTTTGTTGTGGTAGTGGATGAAAGGTGTACACAATATACTCAGTTAAAGAAACTTCAGTAAATTGGGCTTAGTAGTGGTATTGTGTGTGGGGAGAGAAGTGTTCTGTAGTCCTAGGATTAGGTCTCAGTCTTTTGGGGTGCTTGTACTCATGCACTATGAACTGTGCCAGTGCTTCTCAATCCCCTCCCTTGAGGTGGGGCTGAATGGGTAGGGGGAACTGGATTGGGATGTTCCCCTTCCCCGAGTAAGTCAGCTTTGATAAAACCCCATCAGGTTAGGCTCTGGTAAAAATGCTTTCTTCTCAGGGTAGGCCTTGTTAGAAAGAGCAGAATGTTCTAGTATATTTGAAAATAGTTCCTTTTATCCTCCCCCTGGTGGAACTGTGAGAGGATTTTTCTCCAGTATTCACTCTGAGAACTTTATAGAGCTCCTGGAGGTGAAATTGTCTTTATTTATTTATTTATTTATTTTGAAAATGATAGATGCCTAGGTGGAATTTTGGGGGGTACTTGTCCTGCTTGGTGTTTGCACAAAAGTGTGGGTGGTCCCCTATGTTTGGGTCCTGGGAGTTTTTAACCCCCAGGTCGGTCCTCTCAGAGCCACCAGCATTTCATCTATTACAGTTCAGATTTTTTTTTTAGTCCTGAGCTGGTTCCCATGGAGGTGTCTGCTTGTGGATTTCTGCTCTAATAAGTTGTGATTTTCTGCATTTGTTTGTAGCTCTGATCTGGAGGGCAGTGATTTGCTCTGTGACCGTGCTTCTCTGACAGATCTAAGAAGAGTTGATTTTTCAGTTGTTTAGCTCCTTACTTGTTACAAAGGAGTGGTGACTTCCTAGCTCCTTACATACTCAAATTGATCTGTGACAACTGTGGAATCCCATCAGTTTCATTACTGCTGGCTTTAGAGTATGCTAGGCTGGGATTTCCCCATTTTGCAAAATTTGGGTCATTAGGGACATTTTTGTTAAGGTCTGGCATATCTGGTTCTCACTTTGTTCCAGGAACTAAAAAAGCAAAATCTTGATTATCAGCTTCTGAGGCGGGGAGGTTTCACCATAGAACAGGACTCTGCCTCTCCTGTCCCTCCCAATAAACAATTGCTCTCTGCAGGCCTAGGGTCCCCACCCAAGGTAAATGACTCAGTTGTAATTTCAAAAATATCATAAGCACAGAATATTTGTGCAAGAAAACAGGACAATAAACCTTACTTTGACCAAGTTGTAGTTTAATAGTTTAATAACTATGGTGTTGGATGGCATCGAGTAAAAACCTAAGAGCAATAAAAATAAAGTGTTGTCATAACCAATAGAAATAGTGTGCAGCGTTGAACTTTTGCTTTTATCTCCTCTTTTTCTTCTCCTACAGATTTTGTCCCATCACTGCTTAGTCTGGATGATTATTTGTTCCATAGACATTTATGGATCTCTCTAGTCCCATTTTATCCCCTTATGAACTGTATGAGCTCTAGAAACACTTTTTAAAAAAAAAATGGATTTCAGTGTTCACCACTTAATTTCTGAATCATAGAATATCTGAAGTTTCTGCTTCTAAAAGTATTTAATAGATTATGGATTATTGAGCAAAGGAACTCAGAGTGATGTTAATCAGAGAAAACAACTTTGGAGAAGGCTAAAAATGGGAGGGTTGATCTCTCTCCTTCCCTCAAGTCTCCTTAGCAACTTTCTGTAATGTCTTCCAAAACTGGTTCCAATTTTATGTCCCCAGAGAGGATGTCCCTAACTTCTCCTGTGGGTGACTCCTCCTCTCTTTCCTACAAGCCTTTGTTACGACTTATGGAAGGATTCTGTGCTTCATCTGTAGATGTGCTGCTTTCCCCCATTCCTTACCCTTTGAGTGAGCAGAGCTCATCCCTCCTATAATACATGTCATTTATTTATTTCAGATGATTTTGGTAGTTGATAAAATCTCACAATTTGTGAATGTTCAATATATATTATACATGTTCCAAACTAGCCTATAAGTGTGCTCAGAAAAAAAAAAATTGTATGTGTACCTTCTTTTTGTGTTTTCTTCAGTTCTGGGTACATGGCAGGTGGTCAGTAGGTGCTATAATTCTTTGAACCAAAAGAAGACGAATGGTGATTTTTTTTGATGGACCCTTTCTTTTTATTTTATTTTATTTATTTTTTAAAGATTTTATTTATTCATTTGACAGACAGAGATCACAAGTAGGCAGAGGCAGGCAGAGAGAGAAAAGGGGAAGCAGGCTCCCCGCTGAGCAGAGAGCCTGATGCAGGGCTCGATCCCAGGACCCCGGGACCACAATCTGAGCTGGAGGCAGAGGCTTTAACCCACTGAGCCACCCAGGCGCCCCTGATGGACCCTTTCTTAAGAATCCCCTTGTTTAGGGGCACCTGGGTGGCTCAGTTGGTGAAGCATCTGACTCTTGCTCTTGGCTCAGGTCTTGATCTTGGGGTCATGAATTCAAGCCCCACATTGGGCTCTATCATGGGTATGGGGGCTACTTAAAAAAAAAGAAAAAGAATCTCCTTGTTTGTCATCATTTAAAAGCAGTTATTAATTTACTTATGCATTGCTTATGTCAAGTAGAAGTTTAATAGGTTTCATCTATTCTTTGAGGCAGCTCAAATTATGCACACAAGTGCTTGCTCCTGGAGGGCAAGAAAGGTGCCAGCTTATCTTGCATTTGAGTGCATTGAGCAGTATAAGGTATTACCGCTGTTTTGAAAAATACTCTTTACGATCAGGCTGAATCATGGGGCTGGGAGCTCATGTGAGCAAGCAATTCCTTTGCAGCTCAGAGGGCAAGCTGCAGAGTTGGGGCAGGGATACTTTCAGTGTCATTGCCCATTCTCAAATCCAACCAGCTCCACGGTGACCCTTTCTTTACAACATGACTGAACTAACGACCGTTGCCAACATTCTCTTATCTTTTCATTGGCGATAGGTCCATTGTTAATCCATCCTCAGGCCTGAAAGCCGTACGGGACCAGAAGTGGCCTCTGAGTGCTGACTCTTCAGACAGAAGAAATAATTTAGGATAGTGCAGGTTGTCAGGTGGGTTCATTTAGGCTAATGCAGGCAAAATCTTCTTTTCCTAAGAAACCACAAGAATTTTCAATTGAATTATTTAGGTAATTGCTAAAATGTGTTTTGCCTTCTGGGCAGCTTTGGAGTTTTCTCTTCTTGTCTCTTTTGATATGGTCATTAAATCCATCGGAAGACCTCAACACCTGGCCCACAGTCATCTCCACCCTCTGCACTGACATCATTCTGGATGACTCAATATGACAACTTCCCTGCACAGTCCCATGCCCATCTCACCTTCAGAGGACTTTCCCTGACTCAGGCACCACCCTTTGGCTACATCCTAAACCTTGTCAGGTCCGGAATGGTCTACCTCTCAAATAAAGAGTTCACACTCATTCTTAACCATGTGTTCCCAACCATCTCTCACTCTCTCCCTTTCTTCCCTTCTCCCCCTCCCCCACTTCCCTCCCTCATGTTACTGTTCCCAATACACAAGTTCTCTAGCCTCTTTGGCATCGGTATTTTAGAGTCCATTGTCCCTCTCCCCACTAGGTCTTTCTTGTCTTACTTAGCTCCCCACCCATGCCATCCCTTTGTTTACCTTTGTTTACCACGATTCTAAAACCTCTTACTCTGTTGCCTTCTCACTACACTGAGACAGGAAAAAGACCTACAGGTCAAGTTGTAATGAATGTAATTACGACTTTCTCTGCTTTGATATTCATGGACATTTTAAGAGAAAAATCAAACAGTATTGAAGATTGGTCCGTGATAAATTTCTGTCCTCCATCTCAGTGAAACACTTGCAGCTCTCAGACAGCACTATCATACTTTTCCTGATCAACATGCTCTCATTCCACAGGGTATTTCAGATAATACCTACCCTCTCCAACTACAACCCCACCCACTCCAGCTCCCTTTCACTATTAGCCTCTGATCTGGTCTTTTGGTTCACGGAGATAACAAGTAATTAGACAGTAATTCTTTCAGTTTACTTACAAACAACTCTATCCTCTTCTTCCCTCTCCTGCTAAAAAGAGATTTTCTTTTTCCTTAAGAGTTTAAAGCTGGTTATTCCGTATCACTCTTTATATTTAATAACTCTCTTCTGGCCCACTTAATATACATATATATTTCTAGTGGGGTGACACTCTCTGCTTCAAACCTATATATATATATATATATATTTCCATTTAGAGGCCGTCTTTTTCAAACACTTGTCTTTCCTGGTATCTCCACAGTGCTACCTTCCAGTCATAACACAACTTAACCCTTCATTCTTACTGCTGCACTCAAACAGATCTTTAAAGGACCAATAATTGTTTCCTTATAGCTAAGTTGGAAGAACATTCGTTGTCTTTATCTTACTGGATTTCTCACACACACACACACACACACAAAACACTGATTGCTTCCACCTTTTAAGAATCCTTTCATTCATATTTTTTATGTCACAGCATTCCCTGGTCAGTCCCCCCTCCCCCTTGCCAACTGTCTTTACATGTTTACCCATGGTTACTTTGTCTCCTCTTCCTTGGCCCATATCTTTTAAATTGGTGCCATTCAAAATGTTGCCTTTGATGCTTTATCTCTACACCTTGTTGTAGAGGGGAAATAGTGCCGCCTTCATAGAGAGATCCACATCCTAATTGCTAGAACTGAATATGTTACCCTACATGGCAAAAGGGACTGTGTGGAAATCATGAAATGAAGACTCCTGACATGAAAGAGTATCCTGCTTTATCCTGGTGAGCTCAGTGTAATCATGAGTCCTTATAAAGGAAAGAGGAAGGTAGGAGAGTTCTTGAAGGAGATGTGGTAATGGAAACAGAAGTTGGAGGCATGCAGGCAGCTTCTAGAAGCTGGAAAATGTAAGGACACAGATTCTTCCTTAGAGCCTCCAAAAGGAATGACACCTTGAAACTGTAACACTTACTTCAAATTTCTGACCTCCAAAACACTAATACATGTGTGTTGTTACAAGCCCTGAAGTTTCTGATAATTTGTTACAGCAGCAAGCAGAAACTAAGACAACTCTCTCCCTGGACAGTCTCATCAGACACTTCAGGTCTTTATCTTTTTACACATCAGAAGGCTCCTGAGGTACTCAGGGTAACTTTGTTGCTGTAAAAAATTTACCACCTACACATATAATTCCTGGATCATAATTCAGTTTAGATATTGCCCCCATAGTAGGATTGGATAGTTGAAAACATACTCAGTTATTTAGTAACTCAGGCTGACAGATGTTCTGCCAACTTCAACATTTGCTAAAAAGAAAAAGAGCATGGACCAACACACCTGAAAGGTTTTTAAAGGTCTGGTCTATAAGTGGGGTAGTTTTCTTCTCGATTCCCTTGTCAGATTTCAGTCACATTGCAGCATCTACTTGTGAAGGATACAGGGAAATGTGGCCTACTTATGTGCCCATGATGAAAGAGAAAACATGGAGATTTCTCTTAGCAGCTCTTTGAAATATCTCCCAAATCTGTATTTCTAAGTCCGGTCTCTGTTCAGACAACTAGAGCTACATAAACAACTTCTTATTGGATAGCTTTGCTCAGAGGTATCTAAGAACCTGAACTCAACATTTCAAAAATGTAGCCCATCATTTTCTCGATGTTGTGTCCTCCAATGTTTCTAAATCAGTGAATGGTAGCAAGGCTACCCAATCCAGAAAACTGGGGGCCATGTATGACTTCTCTTTTACTGCTAAATCAATCACCAAGTCAATACATAGTGAATAAAAGAATTCTGGTTCAGTTCTATTAATCTTTCCAGCATTACTGCCATCACCCTAATCTATGGCATCACTATCACTCACCTAGACCACTGAAAATACCTGATAATTTGCATTTATTCTTAAACCTCACAAATCCATTTTTCATACTGTAACCTAAATGATCTTCTGTGAATGTCAATTCCCCAATTTGTGCCACTCCCCACTTCAAACCCATTGTAAATTTCCCCAATATTCCCCCCCCCCAACATTCTTAAGACAAAGTTAAAACATAACATGCGTAATGTGGCTTCCAAGGTTCTCCTCAACCCATCTCCTATTTGTACCTCCTCTCCTCCAGTCCTGCCCACATAGCTCTGTGCTACTGTCACACTAAATGCTTCTCTTTTCTCTCAGCCTCCATGCCATCTCTTGCTTCTAGATCATGATACATCTGGGCCTCTTGCCTATCTCTGCTCCTTCATTCTCAAACTTGACCAGCCAAATCTTCCTTGTCTTTCAGACATCAGCTAAAAAAATCATTTCCTGTGGGAAACTTTCCCTGATATCCCTTAAGAACACAGAACCTGTATTATACTCTATTGTGTAAATATATCTTTCCTAAGAAAATGCCCTGCATGTGAAGGCAGAAAAAATGTCTGTCCTTTTCTCTTTATCCTCAGCACCTAGTATATTGCCCAGTATGTAGTGATGCCAAGAAAATATGTGTTTAAAGGAAGAACAGATCTTATTTTTGTGTATGCAAGGCTTATAAAGCTAGGTAAAGACGAAGGCATTTATATTCTCATCACTGAAGTCCAATTCCCACTTTTGACTCCTAATTTCTGTACTGGTTAAAATGAACATTAACAACGATGATTGCTACTGTCATGGCACGATCCTCAATCACAATCAGCAGCTATATTTTATGTGATAAATGATTATCACATTAACTCAGAGTGCTTCAAAGGGACACAAAAATAGCAAAATCTACTACTAAGTAGAGGCCAAGAATGCTTTACAAATAAATACAAAAATAGAGCAAAAGTTGTTTTCTAATTCAAGAAAATGTGTATTTTATATATAGACAACATATATACATATACACATATATATACCTACATATACACACACAGAGACATATATTACATGTACATCTATGCATATATATGTATACACACATTTTATATACAATTTCTTTTTAATCCAACTTTGTGCATTTCTAGCAAGAGAAAAATATGTAAATTTAATGGCTATTAAACTAGGTAAACTTAAGCCACTTCTTTAATTCAGAAAAGGCCTAACACAGTTCTCATAGTGATTTGGTCTAACACTTTCTTATATGACAAAAAAATTACTTGTGAAATCATTATGGTCAATACTCTACATTTCTCTAAATTAAATGAGAGCCATCTGTAATTATGAGAGATAATGTAACTTTACCTAACTTCAAGCTTGAAATATTTGGTTAAAAAATAAATCATTTGGTGTGGAAATTTTTAAAAGAATCTTAACCAATAATAAAATGTATTTTGAAGCCCTAAAATATGTTACTAGTCTGTTAAGAGTAAGACTTCAATTACACCAAAGTCTGAAAAGTCAGAATGACTTTTCCCAAAGAAATTATAATCCATCCCCCGAGTGTACAATTCTGTTTTGAAAGAAATTCTTTTAACACGGGACAATGCAATCTTTTATTTGGCACATCAAGCAATTCAATAAAATATTATGGGAAAGGATGGATCTACGTTAGATAAGAGCTTTGATTTGCATTTAAATGGCATCATTCCTTATAATGTCTATGCCTTTTTCAATGGAGAATTTAATAAAAGATGGAAAATATCACTGACTATAAAAGTATGCATACAATTGGTCTTCAGTGAAAAATGTAGAGAATTTTTTATTAGAAGATAAATGGCAAACCTTTTCCTGATGAGACTGAGTCAGTCAGTGCCCCCAAGCCAGTTCCTGCTCCAAGTAATTGGGTGAGTAGTTTGATGTTTTTGTCTGTAGTAACATTCTCAACAATTTTCTTTGAGTTTGGGGAAGCAAATTGTTTGGTAATAATAATCAGGTTTAAAAAAATTGTTCTGATTCTTTATGACTGAACTGTTCAGGGAAGCCACAGAAAGATCTACCCACAAAAAAGAGTTTAAGAAAGGAGACTTAAAAAGAGAAAAAACATGGCTCCCAGGAAATAAGAAAAGGAAGAATGAAAGATAGAGAAAAACCACACAAACACACAAAAAAGAAACAGTACACAAAAGTGAGGTAAAGGGCCACCTCACTGTTTTTCATTTTCCTCCAAGGCAATAGTTCCAGAAAGCATCAGCTATGGGTCTGGAGTCTCAAATGCACCTTTGCAAGATTCTCACATCTGTTGGATTCACTGTGGAGCATGAGGAATGACTACCTGTTCCACCAGAGCAAGTCTAATCCAACCGTGACCCTTGTCTGAACTGATTAGCTCTACCCCATCATGGGGAGACACAGCATTGATTATGCCTCACTGTAGTTGAACTTCAGCTGAAGAATTACTCCGGAAGTTGTGATAAAGATATTTATCAGTGATTTTTGAGTTTCCAACATGTGTCGGGAGTGTACTAGATCTTTGGAATTCAAATGATAATAATTGCTGCATATATAGATAGCATCCACATGTGCTAGGAATGTTCCCAAACAATATAACTAGCACCTAGATGGCTCAGTTGGTTGAGCATCTGCCTTCGACTTAGGTCAAGATCTCAGGGTCCCAGGATCAAGTCCCACATTGGGCTCCCTGCTCAGAGAAGAGCCTGTTTCTCCCTTTCTCTCGGCCCCTCCCACCACACTTGTGCTCCCTCTCTTTCTTGCTTACTCTCTCTCTCAAACAAATAAATAAAATCTTAAAAAAAACCAAAACCAAAAAAACCCCTCATTAAATCCTGGCAACAACATAACAAAGGAGCTATTATCCCCATTTTACAATAAAGAAACTGAGGCTAGAATGGTTTCATGACTTGCCCAAAGTCATGTAAATAGTTAAAAGCACAGCCCTTGACAAGTGAGACCAATATGGGAAAAGACATGAACCCAACAATTGCATTGTGATGAAGCATATAATAGCAACATGTACAGGGTGTGCCATAGGGACAATATGGTGCCCCAACACACACTGAGGGTGTTAGAGAAGGTTTCTCAGGAAGATAGTGCTTGAACTAAGTTCTAAAGAATGGATAGGATTTAGACAAGAGCAAAGAGAATGCTTTCAAGATAGTAGAAAAACATGAGAAAGATCCCAGAAACCAGAAGGAACATAGATGTTTGAGTAAAACCACAAAGATCAATAGAGTAGGAGTCTAGAGCAGGACATGGAAGTAGAAATGAAAGATGGAGGTGGAGAGCTGGCTAAGTTTCAAGCCCTGAAAAGCCTCGTTCACCATGCAGGCCATGGGGAGCCATTAAATGAGTTTAATCTGAGAAAAACATACTTAGTTCTTAATATTAGAATAAAGAATATAGAGAGTATTGCTTATTGGATAAAAGCACAGGTTTTTTGTTTGTTTTATTCAGTCAGATATTCATTTTGAATACTGGCTCCTCCTTATCTCACCTATGGGTAAATCACTCCACTAGACTCCACTGCCTTGTTTGTAATATAGGATGAGGAGATTAGGCTTAGAAATGGCCAAGTAAATGGCGGTACCCATAATGTGCATGCCAAATTGGCGGAGAAGATAGGAAGAAAGGATACTAGTTGAAGTTCATTTTAGAAATATAGTAGTGAGATGATCATGGTTCTTAGTGGGGTGGGGATGAGTATAGGTTTTTGTCCCTCCCCAGGGATATTTGACAATGTCTGGAGACACTTTTGTCACAACTGGGTGGGGGGGGAGGGTAAAACTGACATCCAGTGGGTAGGGTCCAGGGACATGGCTAAATATTCTACAATACAAGGACAGAACCCCTCCCACCCCCACCTCCCACAAAAACAATTATCCTTCCCAATATATCAACAGTGCCAATGTTAATAAACCTTGTTCTAAGCTAAGGTGTGGGAATGAAGATGGAATGAACGAGACAGATTGAAGGAATGTTCATGAAGCTAAATCAAAAGGTCCTGGTGACTGACTTGAAGAGCATGGTGCCATAGTTACAGGGCTGTGGTCTGAGTTGTTTATCCTGAGTTTTTTATCTAATACTAATTACAATACTCTGCACACACGTGGTATTTGTTGAGTAAAAAAAGGAATACATGAATGAGTGAGTGAGTGAATGAATAAAGGAAGGAAAAGCAAAATAAGATTTGAGACTCTCTAGTTTGCTGGCTTGGGCCATTGAGGTAATAGTGGTGACAGCCTCTGCAGGGCAGGGAAGAGGGAGAGGAGGTCTTGGGAGAAAGATGGAAGGGTCAGTAATGGAATTGAGATTCCTAAGGTGAATATTTATAACATAGATAGACCCAACTGTTTAGTTGTTTGATGCTTCAATTGTTGATTATACCAAATGGGATGCCATAAAAAAAATAAATAAAGTGGAAACCCTCATTGAGTCTGAAAATCTTATTGGAGATTTGTAAATTATAACTAAGGATGAATTCAAGTTTTTATGATAGCTAGAGAAATCTACATTTTTGCATTAATTTTCTGAGGAAACCATATTTTAAAACTTCCAATGATGTGGTTTTAGGATGCTAACTATTTCCTCCCATGTCTTTCTTGCCCAACCTCACTACTTTGGCTCTGAAGCAAAGTGAGAAAAAAAAAAAAAAAAAAAAAGAAAAATCTACTCAAGCCGTTTAAGCCCCAGAGGCAGTGGGATTACTTCTACCCTCAGATGTGGTTATTTGTCCTTCTCCACACTCATCCCTTCTCCAAAGCCATCATGTTCCCAAAGGCCCATGCCATTGATCTATTATCCAATGGCCCCTAGAACTGCAGTGGAGACATTTGTCCCCAGCCTTCCTTTTGACTACACTCGGTAACACTCAACTGCCCTGTTGAGTGGTTTCTACACCACTGGCAAAGCATAAGGTGGCACAGATACAAGGACACCGAAGTTACTGCCATTGCTGTTTTCACCCCTGTCATTCCACTCTGGGCATATCTTCTCTCTACACACGTCTTTAACATGAAGAGTCTTTCTAAGACTTTTCTTACCCCCAAAGCCACTCTGTCCTTACTATTTACAAGCCATTACCTAAAATCATTTAGGGCAGATTCCCTAGGGCCTGGGGCAGAGTGTATTTGCAAAGTACTACACCACCATGCCCAGGAGAGAACTCAGGAAACTTACCTCTTCTTATCTCGGGCAAGAGATCCTTCCTTGCCAGCTGGGTCAACAGACCTTACTTCAACCTTCTGTTCAAGGATTTTCATCTTAGTGACCTTCATGCTCTCAGAGAACATGTTCTCAGAGACCACAACAACCATCTGTTCCGTGAATTCTCATTGTATTTTTCAGAAACTCCTTGAGTCTTAATGCAAATGGCACATGTGAAGGCTTGACATGGTATCTCAGTCTGATCAAGGTGGACACCCAGAATATGTCCCAGGCGTGTCCTCTCCTGCATAAATTTTTTAATGAATGTATTTTATTTTCATATTGATACTGAAGAGAATTTTATCCTCTGTCAGTCTGCTCTTTCTGATTCTTAAACTCAACGGAATTAGCTATTGGAAACATAGCCATAAAGACGTTGTGGGTTCTGTTCTCTGTAGTCCGTTAGGATACTGCATGCTGCCTAACTAGGAGCTTAGCCAGTGCCTCTGAAAGGGAGTTGTGATTGGACTGAGTCCTTTCATCATGGCCTAAAATTATTTTTGGTCATACTTTTAAATCCTAAGTCCCTCGTGTGATTTCTGTGGTCAGGGGGTTTGGCAATCATGCTTTCCAAAAATATTGAGACATCAGGAAGAAGGCCCTGAAACTAGTGCAGATGTCAGCACCTTCATTTATAAGAACTCACACTGCCGTCATGGAAAACATGCTAATGCCAGAAAGAGGGAGGAGAGATTAAAGGAGTTCTAGAAGCAACAAGTCAGAGCTGGATTTCCTGGTGGTGGTGCATGTATGCACACATACAAGGATGTCAGAAACAGTTTTAAAGTCTGTGTGGTTTTTTCTTTCTTTCTTTCTTTTTTTTTAACATCTAGCAAAGGAACATTTTATCCATTTGTCAGACCTGTGAGCTCTGCTGCCTCAATTGCATTAGCTTTTTGTTCATTTTTAAGTGACTGAAATGATGAAAACAAGTTCCTTGTGAAGTCTCGCCAAAAAGCATCTGGGGAAATGGTATCTGTTCATGTATTGAAGGAGAGTTCACATTCTGACAGAGTATTTTCATGTCAAAACGAGTATCTTCATGGTTATGAAGTCCTCTTCTTGTCAGCTATTAAATTGCTACCAAGGGCTATAGGTAAGGCTTTTTTTTTTTTCTTTCGTTTTAAAATTTCTTCCACTGAAAGGAAGTAAAGAAAACAAAAGAAGACATTGATTTATACAGAAATCCTAATGTGCTACTGAGAAAATGATGTATTGTGTGGTCACATGATCGAAGTTTCTCCCATGAAGGATTAATCTGGTTCTGGGAATAGTTCTGAGAGTTTTTATATCCATTTTTGTGAAGCTTGAAGAGGCTTCAGTGTAACACCGCACCCCAAGAGGTCTGTAAAGTTGTTAAAATATTAAGAAAGACATAATTGTTAAAAGACTAGTTCTTAAATAAAATCCCTTGTGGAGTATGAAAAGATCTCCTAAAGCTACAAGGCGACAGTGTTGCATTGAGGACTGATGTAACTCAGTTCATTTAGAAAATACCATAAACAGCTTTATTATGGGAATTTGGTAAAGAAATCTTTCATTAATAGGAAATATTTGGCTCTACACTGCAAATAAAGTGATGTTTACGTAATTTGTTAAGATCTTTCAGAGATCCAACATCCTCTGCTCAACCTTAACATGAGTACTATATTTAAAATATGATTTTGAAAAAAAAACCTTATAAAATTCAGGGGTGGGTAATGTGATTTCTCATTTTGAGTTGTACCCTTTTGTTCTTCACTAAATTCATTTGATGTAATTGGGCGAAATGGTTCAACTCCCTACTGCAGGCTGGTGTGGTATAGATAGTCTTCGCTGGTAGACCTTGTTGGAAGGAGATATGTTCAGATTCTGAAGCCCCAGATTCATCGAGGGGAATCTGTGTTAGATTGCCAGCGGTAGATGTGGAAGGAACATTTCAGACAAACACAGTTGGCGTGCAGGGGCTTTGACTACAAATCAGGTGAAATGCTGAACCTGCTGATCTGGCCCACACCACACGTGAGCCTTTGCACTTCTGTTGTTCCTTGGTTTATGCCTAGACTTTGAACGAGTCCAGGTAGTCTGGTGTATCTCCTTTCCCTGAGGACAGCCCTGGTATTCATCAGTTAAAACTCCATCTGTGTTCTTGGCTCGGCTGAGAATCTTTTTTTTCCTGGAAAGTAGGATCCCTTGGAGTAAAACAGAGGTGGTAGCGAGCCAGGGATGACCCAGAAACACTGAGCAATTTCTAGAGGTTAGAGTGTAGAGCCAAGAGTCTCTAAATCTGAGGCAAGACCATTCAGTGTAGTTTTGAGTATCAGTGAATACTGGGGTTAGCCTTTGGTACACCAGGGTTGGGTAAGGAATTAAATAAATGTCCGTGGGGATGCCTAGGTGGCTCAGTCAGTTAAGCATCTGCCTTCGGCCCGGGTCCTGATCTAGGGTCCTGGGATCGGGTCCCACATCAGGCTCCTTGCTCAGCAGGAAGCCTGCTTCTCCCTCTGCCTGCTGCTCTCACTGCTTGTACTCTCTCTCTCTCTCTCTCTCTGACAAACATCTAGGTCTTAAGAGAAATCTTATAAATGAATGAATGAATGAATGAATGAATGTACGAGGACTTGGCTAAGATTTCCTTCTACTCCTGCAGCCCCTTGGACTCTGCTGGCTTCCTTTTGAATCTATAGGGGAGCCAATATTTTATCCTGTAAGCTAAGTGAGTGGCATGATGAAATATGCACTTTGAAAAAAGAGAAGCTAGACGTTCTTCGAGTGGCAGATCAGAAGGAAAGAAGGCTGGAACCAGGGAAGTCAAGGTCTTTAAAATGTTCCAGGTAAGAGAACAAGAAGACGGGAACAGGGGAGGAGAAGTGGTTAAAGGAGCAGTAATTCAAAATGACTCTCAAGATGCAATGGAAAGTCCCCAAATAGGTAGAAATGGGCTTTTATTTTCTGCGCTTATCAAATGGCATGGAAGAGAAGTATGTAAGGTAGGAATGCAGGAAACCAAATATCCAATGTGGAAACAATTTCAAAGATGGCAGTAAGAGGCAGAATAACCCGAACTGTAACAAGTTTGCTAAGGTCTCCAGTATGCTCTGCTTGAAACCCCAGCCAAGGCAGATAGTAATTCTACATCCCATAGCAGTAACTCTTTACTTTGCACACATGTGATAAATCTCCTCCTGTAACAAACTATCCCTAAAGTATGCATCAGGGAGCTCTGTTCCCGCCTGCAGCAGCCACTCTCCTTTAGTGGTTTCTACCATCTGAGATGGTGGTTCCCTAGCACATAAAAGCACGTGATGGTTATCGTCAGTCCCCCTGGCTTCGTTATTACTTCACAGGATGGACTGCAGAAGATAAAGTATAAACATCCCTTACTTTCTTTCTTTCTTTCTTTTTTTTTTTTTTTTAAAGATTTTATTTATTTATTTGACAGACAGAGATTGCAAGTAAGCAGAGCAGCAGGCAGAGAGAGAGAGGGAAGCAGACTCCCTGCCGAGCGGAGAGCCCAATGCAGGGCTCGATCCCAGGACCCCAAGATCATGACCTGAGCCAAAGGCAGAGGCTTTACCCCACTGAGCCACCCAGGTGCCCCTAAACATTCCTTTCTTACTGTTCACTACCAGTCGCATTTTCTCATACTCAATTTCATTCTTCCCTTCCAAGAAACCTAAATAGGAATCGATATTGATTTTGGAAATGTGTTTCCTAATGGTTAAGAAATAGCAAACTACACTCTGAAATGTAACTTTAAATGTATATTTTATGCCCTTCGGGTAAAACAAAGATTTCTGCTTTGACCTGTCTTTAGTGTCTGCCCTTAGAGACAGATCTTTTGTGTTTAGCAGGAAAAAAATATTTTTACCATTTTATTCAGTGTGTAGAATGAATAAAACATCTACGATTTCTTGCTCTGCCAGCCCTTTTACAGCTTAGCAGAATCAAGAGGATAAAATTCACCTGCAATTTGGATACACAACCTGACAGGACACAGACTACAACTCACAAAAAAAATTCTGATTGAAAGATTTCTCTCCTAGACGAAATCCATGCAGACGAAGTGGCTGGATAAAACAGGATGGAATAGAGCACAGTTGAAACTAGTTCTTCGATTTTTCATGTAATGGCATTCTTTTGTTCTTTGTATTAAATATTCTAAATAGTCTCCCTATATTAATTGATGGAATTAAAGCAAGCTAGATATTATGTGCACATGCAACATTTCTGATTGGCCCAATTTGAAAGCTTACTGGGGCGTGAAAAAAAAAATCATCACACACACAATGCTTTCTTTCTGGGCGGTCTAAGGAGCACAGGACTGGAAACAGCAACGGGAATGTATTCTGAAAATCACAGCCTTGAATCAGCAAGCTATCGGTTTCAGAATAAAAGCACACGAGACTCAGTGTGAGGATAGGATCCCCTGTTTAACCTATGAAAAGTACATGCAACCTAAAACTTCACACCGTAGTTCTCTTGAGTCGCTGACAACACTGCTGATGGGGTGGTTTTCCTTGTAGGCAGAGGTGGAAGAAAACCTAGATGTTTGTGTGCCGTCTTTGTTGGCTAACAGGGTCAGCTTCATGGGCTGGTCACTCAGGGCCCAGCACCCAGAAGGGCCCTGCACTGGTTTAAAGCTCTGCTGTTGCTGAGCATGGAAAATGTTAATAATTTTTGAACAAAGAACCCTGCATTCTCCTTTTGCACGAGGCACCATGAGTTATGGAACCAGTCCTGCTTGCTGGACCCAACATTCTGGAGCTTGGGAAGATTTGTTTGTCTGTTTGTTTTGTTTTGTTTTTCTTTTTTAAAATTGGACAGTCTCACTTGGGGAGCTAATTTATTTACACTTTTGGACTTGAATAACTCATGCCTCTGGGTGATGGGGTATGATTCTTATTCTATTCTTCTTCTTGGAATTAGATCACCCTTCCCTCCCCCAACCACATACACACAGTTTAATAACATGATCTATTAGTCACAGGGCATGATAGGAGCTAGAGCTCTAAGTCAAACTTCTGTCATAAATGCAGAATACATTCCTCCGGCCTTTGTTCTTTGAGGTGGGATCTCTATACTCGTTTCATACACTCTCTTGCTTTTTCCCTGATGGTCTTTCAAATGTTTACTTGGTTCCCCTTTTATGCCACTGTCAAAACTGTGCTTCAGAAAAGCTTAACCAAAAAGAATGAAGCCAGATGTTCATAGACATTTTGATTAACTTTATTTTAAACCACTTTGGAATTTTAAAATTCTTTCTGTGGAACATACTTAGTTCTTTGCCTATTCCTGCATCATATGAATCAGTATTAACTGAATTATAACCAAGTAATGATCTCTTGCATCTCTGTTGAGGGAATCCATGTTGTTAATATGGTTAATGTTTTTATATTTTGTTTTGTTTTAGACCACAAGATTTTTTGCTAATTAGACATGGTTAGTTTACCCTTAAGTTGTTGTTGTTGTTTTCAACTTTTAAATGTTATGATTTTTTTAAAGTTGGATATTCTAGCTTCTTCTAAAAGATGGGAGGATCTAACATCAGTGGTTCAGCTGTTCTTAAATTAATGAGGTCCCACTTAACATTTTGTTATGGGTAGCATTTTTGTGTCCTGCTTAAAAGATCTCTTAGCCTGTTCTAAACACATGAATATATTCCCTTATATTATTATCCAGAAAATATATTGTTTTACTTTTCATATTGAAATCTGTTGCATCTGGAATTCATTTTTGTATATAAGATAGTGAGGTGGGATTTAAGGTTTACTTTTATTCTTTTTCCAATTCACACAATATCACTTATTCCAGAAAAGAAAGTCAAAGAAAACTATCATTTCCACTGCTCTTGAGAACACCTTTCTCATCAATGAAGTATTTGTATATATGTGGGTTTGTTTCTCAAATATTTCTGGAACGTTTCAATAAATTTATCATCTATCCTTTATTCAATAATAAATTTAATTACAATAGCTGTAAGTAAATTTTAGTATCTGGTGTTGTAGGTCTTCTAACTTTGATTTTCTTCTTCAAGGTCATCATGGCTATTCTTGGTCTTCAACATTTCCACATTGATTTAAATCAACTTCTCAAACTCCACAAAAATATCTGTTGAGATTTTGACTAGGAGTGCATGGAATTTATAGATCAAACTGAGAAATGACTTATCTTATATTATTTTCTAATTCATGGACATAATATATGGAACATTGACTTAAGTCTTTTAAAATTTCTTTCAATAATGTTTTTAGTTTTCCCTCCTGCACACTGTTGTTAGATGTAGTCCTATATATTTAATTTTAGGATAGTATTGTAAATAACATTGTATTTTAAAAAATTTTATTTCCTAAATTATTGTTATTGTATGAGTATAATTTATTTCTGTATATTGATTTTGTATATACTGACATTGATAAATTCAATTATTGATTCTAATGGTTTATCTTTCGGATTTTCTATGTATATTCTCGTGTCTCCTCCTCAATGCATATTTATTTTATTTCTTTTTCTTACCTTATTGCATTGGCAGGACTTCCAAGAAACTCTTAAATGGAAATGGCAATGGGCTATCCTTATCTCTTGAGATATCCTTAGAAAGAAATTTTTCAGCATTTCATTAAGTGTGATATTTGCCATAAGTTTTCTTTGGAGATGCTCTTTATTATATAAAGAAATTTCCTCCTACTTCTGTTTTGCTAAGAGGCATTTGTTATTTTGTTTTGTCTCAATCATGAATGGTTATAAATGTTTTCTTTTTTTTTCTTACATTTATTAAAAGGGCTACGTGCTTTTTTAAAATTTCTGTTAGTGTAATGGAAGACAGTGACTGATTTTTGAGTGATAAATCAACTTCCCTCTCTTGGTTTAATCTCGATTTTGTAGGGATATATTATGTTTTCCCATATTGTTGGCTTTAATTTGATACTAGTTAGTATGTTTGTGCCTCTGTTCACAAAGATCTATAATTTTCCTTTATTTATTTATTTATTTGTTTGTTTTTTGTTTGTTTGTTTGTTTGTTTTTGTTTTTTAATGTCTTTGAGAGATGTTCCTGTCAGGTGTCAGGTGTTCCTGTCAAGATTACGATGGCCTCATGACTTGAGTTGGGAAATACATCCCCTCTATCTAGACTATAAAAAAAGCTTGCACATGATTGAAATTATTTCTTCCTGAGGTATTTAGAATGGTTCTCTTTTGAAGCATCTGTGCTCAGAGTTTTCTTTGTGGGAAGGTTTTAAATTTTTTTTAGAGATTTATTTATTTATTTGAGAGAGAAGGAGAGAAAGAAAGAGAGTGGTGGGAGGAACAGAGGGAGAGGGAGAAAGAGTCTTAAGCAGACTCCTCTGAGTGTGGAGCCTGACTTGGGGTTCGATTCCAGGATCTTAAGATCATGACCTGAACTAAAGCCAAAAGTCAGACGCTTAACCAACCGTGCCACCCGGTGCCCCAGGGAAGATTTTTAATTTTGAAATCAGTCTCTTTCATAGATAATAGCATCGTTCAGATTTTTTTATTTCTTTATTTGTACCCATTTTGATAAGTTCTGCTTTTCCAATGAATTTAACTTAACAAAAATAATTTCTAAAAATTTCATGTTATCCTTTTGCTATATTTTAATGTATGTGGTTTTTAGCTTTTTTCTCCTTCTTCTAGTGAATGTATTTAAGGCTCTAAAATTTCCCTTTTAAGCACTACTCTTCCTTCATTGTACACATGTCACTCATTTCCAAATATTTTCCAATTCTTCAAGTAAAACTTCAAGTTTTATCTTTACAGTGCAGTGGGAGACTACAAACCTTCTGCCACTGTTTTCTGTTTTGTTTCCATGCTCTGTGCCCAAACCAGCTTATTCCCTGAAGCCTTGTGGGGTTC
Organism: Martes martes; assembly: GCF_963455335.1. NCBI lineage: Eukaryota > Metazoa > Chordata > Mammalia > Carnivora > Mustelidae > Martes > Martes martes. Next base: position 27,596,597 of record NC_137890.1, on the reverse strand, counting down.
ACCTCAAAGTATTTCCCTTCTCTCTGCAATTGAGGCTCAATCTTCAAGGATTCAGGGTATAGAATCTTCAAATCCTGGCTGCATTGGTTTCCCTTCGTAACGTGTAGTGTTTTTCTCCTCTTTTTAAAAATACACAGATTTTGTAGTTGTCGTTTGTGAAGGATGAGCCTGATAGAAGCTACTTCCTCATAGCAAAAGAGTTTACCTCCCCCACCCCAGGTAAAATTTTACTAGTAAAATGCATTTCACATCTGTTACTGTTATACCACATATCTGTTCAGCTTATTATTATCTAGAGAATGGCAATCTAGAGATATTGAGATTATTATTATTTTTTAAAAGATTTTATTTATTTATTTGACAGACAGAGATCTCAAGTAGGCAGAGAAGCAGGCAGAGAGAGAGGAAGGAGGAAGCAGACTCCCTGCTGAGCAGAGAGCCCAACACAGGGCTCTATCCCAGGACCCTGGGGTCATGACCTGAGCCAAAGGCAGAGACTTTAACCCACTGAGCCACCCAGATGCCCCGAGATTATTTTTGAAAATATTTAGTTTAAAAATTAATCATAGTATTTCCCTTTTCTTTGTGGGTCTTAATACAGTAGGTTGTGTATTTGTGTGTGCTATTTCAATATCTGATTTTATCTCTTACACAATTGTAGTTTTCTGTGGGTTTTGTTGTTGTTTTGTTTTGTTTTGTTTTTTTTAAGAATTGTCATAGCAAAACTGGCTTTCTTTGGTGGGAGAAGGTGTAAGGAGCATCAAACACTAGTTATTTTTGAGTATCATCAACCCTGTGTATTCCTTCTTGTGTGTAACAGTATGGGAATTGCTGTGTCAGAGATGACGGTTGAAAACTCCTACTAGTGAGGCTAAAACTTCCATGGGATGTTCTCTGATTCATAGATACAGGTTAACACTTTCAAATAGTTCTCATTTACTATGTTGCAAATCTTTCCCTTTTTATTTATTATTTTTTTAAAGATTTTATTTATTTATTTGTCAGAGAGAGAGCACAAGCAGGCAGAGCGTCAGGCAGAGGCAGAGAGAGAAGCAGGCTCCCTGCTGAGCAAGGAGCCTGATGTGGAACTCCATCCCAGGACCCTGGGATCATGACCTGAGCCAAAGGCAGCCGCTTAACTGACTGAACCATCCAGGCATCCTGCAAATCTTTTCTTGCTGCTGAAAACATTGAGAATTGTTGGTGGCTCAGTAGCATCATCTTTCTCTAGAAAGATCAATCCCTAGAAATTCTCAGTACTGTAATGTCATTTTTGGGAATGAGTGAATTATGATGTGGTCACTCAGATCTATGTCCCATTTTTGATTATTTCTTTAATTCATTAACTAGAAAACAAGATTTTTCATGCCAAGGGTTTATGCTTTCCCTGAGAAGAAGCATGCTTGCGTTTCCACTTTCTGTTCAGACTCCTGTGAATTCTATCTCTTCAATTATTTATAACAGATGATTCTTTCCTTATTAAGCTTTGCAGCCTGTCCCTGCCCTAGAGGCTCTGGACTCAGGGCGCTGATTCTTTGAGTGCCTTCACCCCACCCATGATTTTATCCAGGTTATGTTGAGCATCAAAGGCAACCTTGAAAAAGAAAAGACACACAAAAATAATATCTTGCAGTTTGAAGGGTGGAAGGAGGGAGAGAGAATTAAGCTATCGCACCAGCTTGTCCTGGGGCTGGGAGAGGAATTATGTCCTGGCTATATATATTGAATATACAGAGTAATAAGACTGGTTCAACAGGTCTCTCAGGAAAATCATATTCTCCTAGGCATACCAAAGAACTTTAGGTCTTTCTTAAGTAGTGATATCAGAGCCACTTTCATTTTCTGCATTCTGGAAGACCGACTCCCTGGATTAACAGTGTGTCCCTTCCCATCATCTTTCATCAGTTGAAACTGTGAGTGGAAGACCACTGTGGGAGAAGTACACACCGACGGTGATTAAGTAGAGCTGGATGGAGAAGGCTTCTGAGCTGGAGATAGGCATGGCTTAGAGAAAAGCTTCCACTACATAGCTTTGATGATTGTACCATTTGGTTCTCTAGGATAATTGCTATTCTCTCTTTGAAATAGATCCAGTAGAGTGCATATTAATTGCTTCAAAATTCCTTGCATTCCTGTCATTCCTGGTGATAGTGACACAGGGCAACTGATGGATTGTCAGGGTGGAGAGAGGGGAAAAAACATTATTAGAAGAACCTGGGTGGTGTCTTCGTCTGATCAGGTTGCAATAACAAATTCCATAGAGTGGGTGGCTTACACAGCAGAAATTTATTTCTCACAGTTTTGGAGGCTGGCAAATCCAAAATCAAGGCACCAGCAGATTTGGTGTCTGGTAAGAGATGGCTTCATGGCTCCAAGATGGCCGCCTTCTCTCTGTGTGCTCACATGGCAGAAGGGGTGAGAGAGCTCTCTGGGTTCTCTTCTATCAAGACACTAATTCCATTCATGAGGGCTTCACTCTCACCTCCCCAAAGACCCACCTCTTAATATCATCACATCGGGGGTTAGGATTTCAGCGTGTGAATTTTACACAAACTAGTCTATAGCAGGTAGGCTGTGAGTTGCCTTGTTGGACTGTTTTTGGAAGGGAAATGATGCCTTAGGAAGGTCATAGTCAATTATGACAATGTGAAGATTGTATCAGAGAAGCACCTGATGAGCATATAGTTAGAGCGAGAAAGGAAAGGAGGGACTACTGCATTTTACAACCTCTCTTTCGGTTTCCAACATTTCTAAGTTGGAATACTTGCTAATGAAACAATACCAAAAGAGTTTGGATTTATATGGAGGACCATCAACATATTTAGAAATCACAGAATGTCTCTCATATGGTTGGTGTCTCTCCAGCACCCATTTAACTTCTATAGTTCCCTAAAACAAACTGGCTAATGAAGACTCTAGCTCCAATCTCTTTTTCTCTTGCCCAGACAAATGGTGACAAACATCTTCATTTATAAAATAGAGTGGTTGAACTCAATGATTCCCAAGGTCCTGCTGGCTTTGATCATTGAAGCTCTGCTTTTGTGAAACCTGAGGTTTTGTGACTTCTTATCCATCTTAAATACTGAGTAACATAGAGTACTCACTGGTCTTCCAGGTGATTTAAGGACGCTTCTGTTCACTCCAGCTATGTTAGAAACTGCCAGGTGCTTAACGTCAGTTTCATTTTCTTCAAATGGATTGCCAACGCCTTGATGCCAGAGATCACAATTGCCTTTTGGAATATCAGGAGATAAGTGATATCACAGCCATGCAGCCAGTTCAGGAAAAAGATGACACTTGTTACTTACTTCAAGAGGGCAGTTCAGGTACACGCAGGGTGGACTCTAGTGTTCTAAAGCTAAGCTTGCTGATGAAGAACAACTCACACGGTCTGGTGCCGGCCATTTCTTTGGGCAGGTCACCCATGTCATTCAGATCTCAGCGTAGCAATTATAAATGCTAATTACTTTGAAGTTTATCAGTTTATCTCAAAGCAAAGCAATGGTCTGGTGAGTTGGAGTATCACTCATATCAAATATCCTTAGTGTGTCTTTGCCCATCAAAATAAATATGTAGCTTAATAGAGGAGAAAGGGACTTACACGAGGAGTCAAAAAACCCAGGTCCTGGGATTGCATAATGTATTTGTTAGACATTCTCAGGGGAAACCATTGCTCTTCCTCGAGCCTTTTTCCACATCTAAATTTAGGAATAATCCCTACACGACACCATTTTATAAGATCGCTAAAAGACCCAGAGAGAATATTAATTTACCTGTAGTTTTATAAGGGAAAAAAACGGAGACATGGAGAATTTTATTCACTTAATGTCTCCAAGTTTGTGAAACCGGAAATTCAGTGTGTTTTCTATTAGGTCTTATTAGCTCTGTTTTGAAACCAAATGAGATAATGTGCATGAAAGCTGTACTAGAAAAACTGTGATATATTTTACTATATTGCATAGTATATTGGCAAGGAAGGGCAGTCATGACATCTCTCCTTTCCAAATGAGAAAACTAAGGCAAAGGAGGGTTGAAAGATTATGAAATCAGCTCTCAAGGGCTAGAAGCCTGGTTTTTTTATATACCAATTTCAGCAGTACCTCCATGAATATACTATATGGGAATATTATTTTCAATAGGGCTAAATGTACTTGTCACTAAGTGGCAGTATAGAATAATGGAACAAGCGAAAGCTCTGGACACTGGCAAAACTGTTCCAAACCAGGACCCAACCCTTACTAGCTACATCACTTTGGATAAATATGAAACCTCCCTGAGTATGAGATTCCTCAGGTAAAACAATGGAGATCTATCTAAACAGAAATAATACTATCGAATACTTATGGAACTTTTATCATGTCATAATTACTCTGTAGTAGTTTTATTATTATTGTTCCAATGGTTTTAAATTTATGAGCTCTGTGTATCCCCGGAACAGGATTACTGTGAAAACTTGGAAAAGATTAAATATGCCAAGCACCTGTTTCCTTCTTTCCTCTCAAACACTACAAAGAGGTTGGATATTCATGCTGGTGACAAACCAAATGCTATGACAAATGAATCCCCTTCCCTTCCCTAATTGTGACCCAAATTAGGAAGTGTAGGGTGGGGAAGGGAAAAGTAATGGGATTGATGGTTTCATAACTATTACAGTTTGGAGGTGAATTATTGATTTTCAGTGTTTTTCCAAGCATTAACGACAATAATACTCTGACCTAACATTATAATCATTTCTAAGCAACCTGAAAGACATACTAATTTCATTGTTTTTTAATTGATGTTGTTGGTGTTTGTCCACAACTGAGCAAAAATATTTTCTTCCCTCTAAGAACTGTTTTCTGATTAAAGTATGGGCAAACTGCATCCATTACATAGCACATACCATTTGATTCTTGTCATTTTATCTGGCAAAGAAAAAAAAAAAACATAATGAGGAGGAACTAATTTCACAGGAGATTTTTCTAAGGAAATTATACCCTATAATCAAAATCAAAATTGACTTTCCAATTAGAAAAGGAATTCAGGTCAGGAATGTGAACTAGCAATTTCAAAATATAACCACATATATTGTTTAGAACAAATATTAAAAAACAAACTCTTTTTGCTGCCCTATTTACCAGAAGATCTTTTCAGCAGTTTCTGTAAAATCTTACCTTGTTGCCAAAGAGTGATTTGAGGTTCAAAAGCAACTGGAGAATAGAGCTATTATTTCTGTGACTTTTCATTAATTCTGAGCCTTATGGTGACTGAACATCTTTCTTTCCAGAAGCTCAGAGACATTGTTTACTGAGCTGCTATGCTAATTTGTACTTTGGAACAAAGCTTGAGCTAGTACCTCCTTCAGAGATGGTGCAAATGAATTGGGTAGAAGCAACAGTCCCTAGATCTTGTGGTTTTGGAGATTGTCAGAACCTCAACAACAAAATGTTTCACAGTTACTCTTAAACCTCTATCTTTAGACATAATCTCTCTTCTAAATTCTAAATATATTAGCCATGCACGATATATTCACCTAGCAGTCCCAGAGGCACCTCAAATTCATCTCATCCCACGTGTACTTATAATATTCTCCAAATCTGCTACTCCTTTCACATTCTACATCTTGATTAATGACTTACTCTCCACCTAGAGGTCCAAGCCAGAAATTTGACTGTCATTCTTGAATCTTCCCTTTGTTCCGGCATTTATGTCCAGTGCATCTCTCCTGACCATCAATTCTACTGTCCAAATGTCTTTGAATCTGCTCATTCCTCCTCTGACCATTATCCTCATTTTCTCTCTCCTGGATTATTGTCATAGCTTCCTAATGGGTCTGCCCGTCTCCAGGGAAACCACTTTCCATTCCACCCACGGAACTGCTGCCAGAGTGCGCTTTCTGAAGAACAAATCTGATCTTGTCGCTCACAAAATTCAAATCCACCAGTGGATCCCAGCCGCTTCCAGCGTGAAAATTCAAACCCCTGAGCATGGACTGCAAAGCCTGTTTTTAATCTGGCTCTTATGTCTCTCATGGGCAACCCAAGATCATCCTCCCTGAGCGTCTCAGGGTTCGGTTTCATGTCATCCTCTCTAGTGTTTCTGTGGCTTTGCACATGCGGTTCCCATGCCTGGAACAGCCTTCTCCTCTTCCACACCCTCCGTACCTACTCACAGTTTGGGTGGCATCTGCTCTGGGCAGCTCTTCCCGTGATCCTCTGTGGGTTTTCTGAATAACGATCTCATGCACATCCTTATAGTAATTTTTACTTCCTTATATTTGAATTCATCGTTTATGTATTAGTTTCCCCCCTTCTTTCTGTGTATTCATTTGCTCATTCTTTGTATTCCCGGCATCTATCAGAGCACTTGGCAGTAGAGTAGGAACTCAGTACATGTTTGCTGAATATGAATGAATACTGAGGCAGCTGGTTTCAGTCAAAGCGCAGCAACGCCGGGCATACAACTTAATGTCCTTTGAGACTTTGTCCTCATTTGCAGAACCAAGGACGACAAAACCTATCTTCCTGTTCTGCTGTGAGAATTAAATAAGATGGACATTCTCTGTAAACAGTAAATTAATATAGGCCTATAAATATATACACGATCATATAATTATTATGACCTATTACTCACTGAACAATATATTTCTAAAAATTGATTTAGCGATACACATGACAAATGAAAGCGCATCACAAAACAGCCAAGGCTTTCCTTTCATTCCCATCTCCTTTGCTCTCCTTCTCCTCACTGTTGATGCATATACCCTTGATGTTATAACCACCACATCTGGTGTCCCAAAGTTGCTGTCCACTTTCATATCTGCATGACTTGGCATGCTGTCCCCCGGCTCGGTGTCCCTTCCCTCTCCTCGCCTGGTGAATTTATCTTCTCAGGTCTGACTCCAGAGTTTGATGCTCTCGCAAGCCTTCGCTGTCTTTCCCATGCAGAACTGATCGTGCTCTTTTCTCAAACATTTGGCATGTGCTTCTCTTATGGTTTCCTCCACTGTAAGTAGTTTTTGTTTGTGGGATCATCTTTTCCACATTCTACTGTGAGCTCCCTGAGAAAGTATCTCATTCTTCTAGGACTGTTAGGACCATTTCCCTGTGATTGCTCCCTGCAAAGTGAGACTTGTTCGGATTCCCAAACCAGAGGGCACAATACAAACAAAATATTCCCACGTTCCCTCAGATTGTCCCTCTCTCGGAAGGGATCGTGCTCCAGGAGAAACCCTGGGTTCATGAGTTACTCTGAAATTCCCATGGATGACTGTGTGATGTCTGCCTGGGGCTCCGGGGCATGTTGGAGGTTTCTCCACATCACTGTTCTCCCTGGCGTTTTGTGACTTGATTTATTTTAGAGCTTTAATGGAGGCAGTGTCCTTGGTTTCTCTCTCAGTGTTAACTCAGTTCTCCATATGAGGCGGTGACTCTCTTTCCTCTTTGGTTTACTTTTTCCTGTTGCCCTGAAGCTTTGCTCAAGGACCCTGTGGCTTACCCTGAGCTATCTCATCCAGGATACAAACCCCTGAATATCCTTCCCCTCCCTTCCTCCTTCTTTGTCCTTGGTTTTCCTTCCTTCTCTCCCTTTTCTCTTCCTCTTTCCCCTTTATTGACAATATTTTTAAAAGGCAGCCAATTGCCATAGAAGATTTGCTCAGTGCTAGACACCGTGTTAAACACTGTACATGCGTTATATCATTGTTCCTTACAATAAATCCATGAGGAATTACTATTAGTGTTCCTATTTTAAAGAAAAAAGGACACTGAGATGTACAGAGATACCATGACTTGGCAGACATAGGATTTCAAACAACCTGTGTCTACTTGAGTATAAAGCTCATGCTCTTGACCCCAATGATATTGTACCTCCGAGGCATCTCTGACCACACCTTTTCTCCTGTCTGCCTCTCAACCCTTCCTCTGAGTCTCTGACTCACCACCAGTGGCACACAGTTTGCCTGCATTGTGACCCAGATGATCATGCCCAGTTGCACGTCCACGCTCAACCTTCATTATCCAACCTGTCAACGTCCTTACTCTGCCTTTCTTCATGGACCACACCTGGTTACCTTCACCTACTGACAAGCAGCAAAGGGAAGGATGCATGTGACTTCTTTATGTTCTTAACTTCTACCACAAGTGGACCCCAAACAAATACATTAAGCAAGTAGGAAGATTTTATTAACAACAGTAGAGAAAAGATAAATAGAAGAATTTATAATAGAATAATAATAATAGAATTTATCCAAAATTCTTTTGACCACAAATTATTTTAAGCACCATTGATTTCATAGAGAAATATTTACATGTTAACTTAAATGTTCTCAAAGGAGATTGCCTAAAGTTGACTGCTAGGCAATCTGGTTGGTTTGGGTTGAATTAGGGCAACATATTTAAACCTAAACACAGAAAACTGGGTTCTTTTAAAACTGGAAAGGGAAATTTAGCCCCATAAAACACTTAATTGTGTCTTCTTCTCAATTTAGCTTTAAGATTTTATTATAATTAGGAGCAACCATATTGGTTATAATTTCTCTTTGCAACATTTCTGGAAGATAGAAAAAGATTAGGAAATTATAAATTTAAATGTAGATAGGTAGCTTGGTTAGGATCTTAAAATGACCCCAAGGAACTGCCTCCCTCCCTTTTCATGATTTTGATCACTGGCAAATCCTAATCCAGTTTTTGGTTCTCAAGGAGCTACGTATGAAATTAGAGAGTAAAGCAAAGCTAATTTGAAGTCAGTTATTTAACTTGTATAATCCTGAATCACTGTAAACTGTATGCATGTTAAGACTCATGTCAGACTTCTGTCCTACAGAACTGTAAGATCATAAACATGTGTTGTTTTAAGCCACCAAGTTTGTGGTAATTTGTTAGGACAGCTGTAGAAATATATGTAACATCCCTGTGATGAAGATGTCCTGTCTGTCTGCAACCCTGAGAGATGGGAATCCCACACTCTCCTGGAAGGCCTACATATCTGTCTTTGGATTTTGGTGACACTCTCTCCCCATGGTGGAGGAGATGTCTATCTTTCTCACATCAGTGCCTTTTACAAGGGAGGGGTGAATCCCACAGAGAAATGCTTGGGCCCCTGGTGATATCCTAATTTTATTTTTTAAACACTTTTCTTCCGTCTGAGACATAGATATTCTGGACCGGTCTGGAGAATGTTGAATGGGGAATTAGCCATGTGCCATTTCCCTTGTACCTGGAACTACTATTCCCTTTCAAATGTAGGCCAAGCCGAGGGGCCAGGCACTGCCAGCCAGAGTTAACGTGGTGCTTTTTCCTTGAAGGGCCCCATAGTCTTCTAGTAAAGTCTGGTTCCTGCTCCCCATCTCCACCCCTTTACCATATATGTCTGCATATATCAAACACTAATGGTGAGAAAGTTCCATGTTCTTGTGCATGACATTTTCTGCACTCCAGGAAAATCAGGCATGGGACCAGACCAGTGTTTCTGTGAATCACTACATATTCTGTGACAGGTAAGGAGTTTTCTGAGCATTTTAGATCAAAGAAAGAGGTGAATGTGTTTAACCTCCCCTTGCTGTCCGAATTTGGCTCCAGCATAGCCAAATCAGATGGCTTCTGTCATCAAGGAGCTTGGGTACTCATTAAAGAGATATACATACCACAATCTTTCTGGCAATAGATATTTAGCTGGTGTGCACTGGTACTCCTGCGTAGCTGGATCTGTTTTGATTGGCCAAGGCCATAGATTGGCCAAGGCCATATTGGCTTGGCTATTTGATCTGCTGTGTTGGCTGTTATGTGTTTTGGATGTGGTAGCACCGTGACATTGACCTTAACTCATCTTCAGGGTGGAAATGGAAGCCTATAGGGAGAGAAGAGTCAGAACCTTGAAGAATTAACAAGAACTACTAAACAGTGGAAGGGAATTCCAGAGCATGGGGAAGGTCAAGATCCAAATAATTGTTGGCTGTGCACGGAGAGTATTTGGTCCAAAGTGATGAGGGTGCCAAGTACGTGCCTATGAGAGCCTCAGGACTCTGGATAATTTGTCTTATCTAAAGTACTTTGGTTATGAATTAAAAAGCTGATCAGCCTGACACTTTGCTTCCAATGATTTTGTTGTTGAAATAGGGTTTCTGGTTACTTTCTTCCCTCAAAGTTTCCTCATTTTGGCACACTATGAAATAATCCCTCACCTAGCTTGAAGGAGTACTGATTTGCAAAATAGCTTTTTTTTTGAAAATTTTGCTTTTTAAAATTTTGAACTAATGGTTTGAAAGCACAACCTAAATTTATAACAGTTGAAAGCACAAGCTAAATATCCAACAGTAGCAAGAAATATAATGACTACTTAGGAACATGGTTGGTCTATGTAAAAATCCCCTCTGGAAATAGTCACAATATGGCCTTGAATTTGAACTTAGCATCTCTGAGTCCCTATTTCTGCATTTGCAAAATGGTATTCATAACATCGGCTTCACAAAATTATTAAGGATTAAAACAGACAAGTGACACCAAAATTTGCCACAGTACCTAAAATACAATAAGCTTACACTCATTAAAAGGTGGCTTCTTTCATCATTTTTTCTTATTTAAAAAAGCAATGAATTAATACGGCAGAAAACAAAAGAATAGGACAAACACAAAGAATACAGTGGACAGTTATGCTTGCTATTCCAAATTTTTGTTTTGTGGCAACGTAAGACAAAATGAGTTATAAATTAAAAAGTACTAACTGTTCTAAAAATTGGCACTAATACTTTAATACACACAAAGCCTAGCAAAACATTGTACAATTAGCCAATGCCTTAAAAACTTCATTTCATCATTTAAACGTCATTTTCACGTGGATGCATTTTCTTCCCACTAAAGTGTTTTTAACAGTAGTTTAATTAAATTGCTTCTGGCTAAGTCATTTGCCATCAGGGCAAATGTTAAGTTTGGTGGCAGGAAGAGGTAAGGGCACGGAAGGTTTTGATACCCTGTTCAAGAACGTGGCAGTGGGTCCCGGAGAACCTTTAAAGAATTTAAAAGCAGAGGCTGAGGAAGGTTTATCCCAGCTTTGGACTTTGCAAAACTGAGACCTGGAGAAATGTACCGAGGTACTGAAGTCACCTGAAGATGGGGGTGGGGGCTGTGGGTTAAACGGAAAGTTTAAGTAAATTGCTTTGACTCCTTTCTGGACAAGTTTAAGTAGGACATAAGTAAGTATTAAGCAGTCCAAATAGAACGTGTCTCTTTTCTGCCCCTGGGAACTTAGTGGCATTACTTTTTTTTGTTGTAAAGTATGTTACACTAATAAATCCGGGATACCTGTTGCCCACATGCGTATTCTGAAGATGAAGGAGAAAAATAAATTAGCTGTTCCTCTATTTATGAACTGGACTAACTGCAAAAGGAAACAGGTAATGCCTCATGGCTGCAGGGAAACATTTTCTCTCGAGTGGCATGCCTGAGAGTTACTGTCCAAAGCAGATGCTCTCTCTGGCTGGTTCCTGCTACAACTTCTCTTGCTTCTGAACCAGGAACTCAGCAGAGTGTTTCCGAATTGCTTAGTGGCCTCGCACATTTTGCTTCAATTCTATCCCCGAAATATACATATTCTTCTAAACGCCCAGGATCTTTGAAAAAATATGCCTTCCTGGTGACATGTCTGATTGACCGATACTTGGACCACAATGGCACAAGAAAATTGTCAGTAATCAGTGCTGTGAATACACACGCCTACCTGATTCATCCACTGGGCTCAGCTTGGTACCAGTGTTTTTGTTTTACATTCATTAAAATTCCTAGCAGGACACAAAATGCTGAACATCACCCAAAACAAAACCAAACAAAACCAACCAACCAAAAAAGAAGAAGAAGAAGAAAAAAAAAAGCTTAGGCTCAGACACAGCAATGTTGGTTAATGAAGAAAGAAAACAAGCCGGTTATTATTTAGCTCATTGTCATTTTTTTTTTTTAATTCAAAGTTTTGTGGCAGTTATAAAACCCCAAGCGTTTATCTCTCTGGCTCATGAAGATAAGCTGAAAGAGAAAAAGAAAACAAAAATTAATGGAAGATGTTCAGTCTTTTGCACTCACTCTGAATGTTCAAATATAGTAGGCTGTCCTGTCTTTCATTTCAACCCAGATATTTTAGTCATCGAACCTTCTAAAAAATATAATTCTGCTGTTTGCAAGTTTAAAAAGCATATAAGGGTTAAAATAAGTGTTTTGTTTCTGTAAATAAAACTTCCGTCAACTGTATGTTATATAAACATGCAATAAGTTTGGTCCTTATTTTTAAAAAAATTCAAATGCAAGTTAATTCCAATTTTAGGAAACACAATCATATCTTAAGGAAAAACCACAAGCTATCCCAGGCTGGAATTGTTTTGATACAAGCTATTGGGTTTTACTTTATTTCTTATTGAATATGTAAGTACCCATTGGTTTTACATTTTCTGGCGGTAGGGAGTAAAGAGAAATTAAATGAAAAGATAACATTTAGGCATTTTTGTTTGACATACTGACACTAGAGGCAACACCACACGTTCCAATGTTCCTTGCTAGGTGCGGCCCTGTGACAGGTTCTAGATATGCGCATTCGATTTCCGGGACACAACTTCCCTCTTCCTCCTTGTTGCTGCTTGGAGGTGGTTGTGATGGCTGGTTATTCATCGTGAACTGTGATAAAGAAGGAAGCTTTCTAGCAACAGTGGCATGGAAAACCAGAAGCAACAAAGCAACAGATCCTACAGATCTGACCATGGAATCACCATGCCATCCTTAAACCACTGCAATCAGGCTTTTAGGCAAACAGAAAAGAGGATTCAGCGTGTTTATGCTTTAGGTGTTTAAGATCTTAATGTTGGCCACGACAAAACCTAAAATCTAGAGGCTGATGGCTGAGACAGTGGAAGCCAAACAAACAAACAAAAAAACGTCTTGTTATGCTGAGGCAACACATTCGATGAAACAATTACTATGACATCTTAGACCACAGAGTGCCTGCTGTGGCCATAACATTAGGGGAAATTGTAGGAAAGATTCACTGTATTATCTTACATTTGCTACTTGTTGCTGCTTTAGCAGAGTCTACAAAAGAAAGAAACTGAGCTGTGAGCTAACCAGTCTGGTAACCAACTGCATCCTGTAATATAGGTCGACCAGGAGTTATTAGTAAGTAATACTAACTACAATGTGGTGCCTACAATGTGCCAGGCACCATTCTAGTGCTTTCTATATTTTACATAACTCACGCCTCCAACAAAATGAGGTCCACAGTATTTTAGACCCATTTTACAGATGAGAATCAAAGAAATTAAGTAACTTGCCAGTTACGCATCTTATAAGTGAAGAACCTAATTGGAACTAGGCAATCTGAGCTCAAAGTTTATATTCTTAACTGTTGCACTCAACAGTCAGTAGTTTGGACTTTATGGAGTTGAAAAAGCAGATTGCTTTTGTACCCTAGACTGAGGCGGTTCTAACTAAAGGCTGCAAATAGGGCAGACTCAGCAGAAGATAAGATGGTGCCTGTGAGTCTTTCCCAAGCACCTGCGGCTCAGCGTTCTCTGCCAGACAATGGGAGCCAGCTCAGTGGCAAAGATCAGATGAGGAGTGTTGTCTCCCACCCCAGTTCTTTGTTTCTACGGGCTTCAGGAGAGCCAGCCTGAAACATGAGAGAAGGGGGTTGGGCAGAGCCCAGGGGCAATAAGTACAAGACCCGTGTGTTTGGTCTTAAAAACTCTGACTTCACAAGCTTCCTATCTGTGGCTATTAACACAAACAACTGACCAGAAGCAAATAAACTAAAAGTCCCTTAGAGTTTTGAAGAAATGATATTACTAGAAACTCAAAATCCTGTTCAATCCCGAAAGCATTTGCTTGGCTTCAAACCAGTACCAGCACGAGATGGGCTACAAGAGCTGTGCAGATCGAAAAAGGACTCCGCCTCCTCAGACGGGGCACAGGGGCAAGGACGTTTCATTCAGGAGAGCTTTCTTATGAGAGGATCGAGGAGATTGTCAGCTGCCAGGAAGGGAGTCATCATGAGACCTGGCCAAGAAGACAGAGCTCCCAAGATGGCTCTGTTTCCCGTTCTTCTGTGGCATCGAGCTGCCTACAATCTTTCCGGCTGGTACTGTTCTTCCTTACCCATAAATCTGGTTTTCTCCCACCCCCCCCCCCCCAGGTGTCTCCTTCATAGAAGAAGGATAATATGAGTATATTAATTGTAATCTTTCATGAAAGAATATGAGGCAACTGTGAAGGCTCTGCTAAATACATCTACTCCTCCATGCCATGGCATTTCTGCTGATCCTCTGTTTAAGGCTCTCCTAACTTCCTCTTCCTCTACGAATGACATTTTATAATGATACCACTTTTGTAAAATAATGGTGACTCCCCACTGGGTGGAAGATTTCAGTAAGGGTCGAGGGTAATGCTAGATAAAGTTCTGTGCAGATCTGGAATGACTTCAATCTCTTTCACTTTCACAGGTCAAGATGAGAATGAGGTTCCAGAATAAACAGTAAAGCAGCTTCTAGATAACCCAATAAAAGAAGAAAATATGGCATATTTCCAGTAATTCCAGATTGCGTTGGAGGACAAAATATCATCAGTGGAGAGGAGATTGATTCGTACACTAGAAATGCCTTTACGTAGCTCTGAGCTCTGGTTGAACTTGTTATCTCTGGACTCCGTGGCATGACTTTATATCAGGATAATGTGTTTATTTATTCAATTTGTATAACGTGCCCAGAGTCTCAAGAAGTCAATGGAGGCATTATCAATGTAAACGAAGGGTTAGCCCTAAGCTGTGGTGCTCTAGGGATGGATATCCAATCCAGATGTAGGTTTGCTGGAAAGAAAGTAGAGTGGGTGTCAGTGTCGGTTATCTCTGATGGCAGATGAACATAATATTAAGGATTGCCTAATAAACAACTGTTTTCCCTGAGGAAGAGAATTTCAGGTTCTCTTCTTAACACCTAGTCTCCAGTGAGAGATAAGGACACCAAACGATCTGGAGAAAACAAACAAACAGATTGGCCCCTGGAAGGAGGAGAAGAGCAACTTGCACCCAGAGGGGACAATGTAGTAGATGTCCTACAGGAACAAAGCCTTCCTCTGGCTCAGGGTTGGTATACAAACATTGGATTGTTGCCGGGGCTGGCAGCAGATGGTGGTGAGTCCTCTGCCAACACGTGTCCCTTTCCTTTGATAATGGTGTCCAGAATTCTTGATGAATAGTTGGGTAAATTTTCTAGGTTTCTGGGTGGGGACTCAAATCAATAGAACTGTGACACCCTTGAAAGATAATACTGGCTTCAGTTAACAGAGGTATCTGTGACAGGGTGTTACATAATCGTGCATTTCTTTTCTTTTATTTTTTTTTAAGACTAGCCAGATCAAATACCCACAAACTATACTTCTTACACCAGATAATTTTTTTTGAAAACTAAAGTCTCCTTAAGATTATAGCAGTTCAACATTTGAAATAGTTTTGAACCACTAGATAATTTATACTAAGTTAGCCCTGCCTTTAAACCCATCAAACTGTCTTCAGTTATGTCACTGGGCCTGATACATAAACACAGAGTAGAATTCTGAAACACTTTTGGTGATGGAAGGAGTGGGGATTATAGAATCATGCTAATATCATGTTGAAAGTTTAGTGATAACCTGTTCTAATTCAATGCAACAAAAGAGAAAGGATTGCTCCTAATTGAATTATTTGAGATAGACTTATACAAATACCTTTACAATTTATCTGGTTAATTCAGAACAGAACTTCTACTCACAGCATAAACTAATCCCAGGCCACAGCCTGTGATGTGCAAATTTTACACTTAAAAAACAAAAGAAAACAAACCCTTAAATTTATTCCGTTGTCCAATTTCCCTTACCTGGTTAGTCAGTTTGGGCTACCCCTCTTTTCCAAGGTTGTGTCTGTGCTCCGGGGGCAACAGAGCAGTACCTGAGTACAGGTGCCTCTGTTGAGCCATCCATCACCATCTCATCTGGACTTTAGTAACTGGCCCACACAGGAGGGGTCATCATTTCTTTATAGTCCCATCTGCGAAAACACACAGGCATCCCCTCTCTTCCTGAGTCCCTAACCTAGGGGCACAGAATGAAGGTGGAGGGACTGCATTTCTCTCTGGGATTCCCAGACTCCCTGTGTTCCACTTGCTTCCTCCCATCCGTCCTGTCTCCCTTCCTGCACAAATGAATCATTTTCCAGACTACAGCAGGGGAGAAGTCAACTGTTGTACAATTTTTCCTCCCATTTATTTTGTCCTTACACAGAGTTGTTGCTGCTGCTCGAGGGTTAGGTTTCTTAACTTTGGTACCATCGGCATTTGGGACTGGATATTCTATTGTTGCAGGGGCTGTCCTGCTCATTGCAGGGTGTTTCACAGCATCCCTGGTCTCTGCTCTCCAGATGTCAATAGCATTTCCAGTTGTGAAAATTGAACATTTTTTTCCAGATCCTGCCCAGTGGCCCTGGTGCTTTTGCCCTTGGTGGAGAACTTCTTTAAGGGCATGTGCTTTTGGAAACCAAAGCTGTTATGATTTCTCTGGAGACTATTAAACAGTGTACGGGAGAACTCACAGAAGAGGAGGCAAAAGAGATATGAGAAAGGGGGAATTTATCATTTATTTATATACCCTCTACTTGACATTCAGGAAAGGGAGACAGAAATGTTAGGATAGCTACACACACACTTCCACGCTCAACAGAGACTTAAATGTTAGAAGGGTTTGGGCTTTGTGTTTTTTATGAAGTAATTGTTTTGTTTTGTCCTTAACACTGCTGTAGCTTTCCAAAGAGAGTATTTACCTCAACACAAGTAAGTTGATGCAAATAAAATAGATTTCAGAGGGATGAACATTAAAGCTGTGCATAATTAGTTGTTTAAAATTGCATTTCTCTAAAATATGTGAATTTCTTCTAATATAAATTAGTCAAACAGGGTATTACCTAGAACATCATGATGGCATCTTCTTAAACAGGGAAAAACCCCCACGAAACATAGGCATGTCCATGTAGCTTTAACTATGCCACACTTCTTTAAGAAGAATAGCAAAGTATTAAATTGTAAAAAAAAAAAAAAAAGAAGAAAAAAAAGAAAAGAAAAGAAAGAAAGAAAATCAATTTCTGAGACATTTGGAATTGCTGAACTTAAAGGAAAGGAAGTCACGTATTGCCCCTGACTGATCTATGATGGACCAAATAGAAATGTCAAAGGCTGTTGACAGAACAAGAAGAATGGGCATACATTTATGGCCTTTGTCAACAGCCCCAGAGATCAGTGGCCCCATTGGCCAAACCAAGTATTTCCTTCAAAGGATGAATCTTGAACAAAGAGGTTTCCAGATGCAGTTTATATCCAGGTGTTGTGTTGGCCTTTTTGACACCCTCCAGTCACCTCTCCCCAGGCAGGGGAATTTGAAAACTGAATGACCAACGAGCTTGCTTTCTTCCAGGCAATCTTTGGTTAACTGTGGTCTGATGAATGTATTCATTCTAGTGGCCGGTGAAGAATTTGGGAAATGATGGAGCGGTCATTTAGGATTTTTACCACTGAGCACTTACACCCTTTTCCACTTGTGCAGGGAAAGAACTTAAACCATTTAATGTTGGGCATATTTCTTCCTTTTGAGGGTGACAGTCTTTAAACCTGCCACCTCTTTGATGTTGTGCTTATGCTAAGAAAGATTTCAGAGCAGTGACCTTTACTTATCCTAATGTGACAATTGTTTTCCTTTGAAATTATTTTTCTCAAACACAGGACTGATATCTGAGCTTCAAAGATCAAAATTTAAAACCCTGAGTTATTCTGTAGATAGCATTTGGTTCTCTAACATCAACCAAATTGTTTTATGCTTTCAGGTTTTATTTTATTCTTGAAAAACCATACTCTCTTTTCTCATGAATAAATACGAATATCTGAATTGAAAGTTAAGTGAATTAAATGTCAGCAGGAAATGCATACAAGAAAAGTGTATCTCACTAACAAACATGAAAAAATATTTAATCCATTTGTAAACAATGGAAGGCAAATTAAAACTAAAACAAGATATGATGTTTTTACTTATCGAATTGGCAGGGATTAAAGAAAATCCCAATACTGGAAAATGGGAGAGAGAAATGTAACAGCCTCTTTGGAAAATAATTTGACAATATGTAGAAAGGGTCTTTTAAATTTCTAAGCCTGAGACAAGTAAATCTGGGAATTTATCCAAAGAAAATTATATCAAATACAGAGAGTTTTATGTACAACAGCACTCATGTTAGTACTACTTAGAATGGAGGAAGAAAGGGGAAACAGTGTTTGACAATAAAGGAAATTTAAGTAAAGTGAGATACATCTCCTCTATGAATATGTATGTAGATATTAAATATGCTAATAAGTTATTTGTGATAATATTATAACACTGATAATATGTGGGAAATGGCACACTTAAAAATTATGTCAATTATGTATCAAAATTATATAAAAGTGATGCTTGGAAAAAAGATTAAAATATAGAATAATATTAATACTTGTATTTATACAGTGAGACTGTGGATAAATATTTTTAAATTTTAGTCAAATTTTCTAAATTTTTCAAAAATTCTATGTTAGTCTTTTATATTTGGAATAAAAAATTTTACTTTAAAAAATAGATATACATTTTAAAATGGCTACCCTGCTATTCCAATCTTCACATGAATAGTTCTTGAACTACTCTTTCTTTTTTTTTTTTTTTTTCAAATAAAAAGCTTCAGAGTTATAACATAAAAAAAAAATGACTATAACTTATATCCTAGTCACCATTTTTTTCACTTAGTCCAGCTTCACCCATCTTTGGTAAAACTGAGCATCCTTTTTAAAATCATGATAAATTTATGTCTCATGGCTTGTTCCGATTCTTATATATTATTGGTCAACTTAATTTCCAGGACTTCATATATCCAGTTTTCTCTGTTAGTTCACAATGGTATTTTCTAAAACTTTTATCAATGAAGTAATTTTCAGTTACAGCTTGTCTTTCTTTCCTTATTTGTTTCCTAGAATGTAATCTACATTCTAGTTTGAATTTTAAGAAGCTCTCATTCCTCTGGTAAGCAAAAAAGAATTGTCACACCTGTGGGTTTTCCTTCTCTGGTCTTCTAGGGTTAGAAGTGTAACGGGGTGTTGGCCGAGAGGGGGCACAGGCCTGGTGTTATACCTGCTGCCTTCAGCCACTGATCCTCTCAGGATTCTTAGGCTATGAAGCAATTTCTAGGTCTTATGGTGCTCATGGTGGTGGTGGGGGGTGTCAGGAGAAAAGTAGAAAATACCAAAAAATAGCTTAACTTCAAAAATCTTACTTAGTGCTTAAGTGGTTTTCAACGTGTGATCCTGAACTAACAGCATTTCTAACTGCTAGGAACCCAAATTCTCTGGCCTCTTAACAGACCTACTGAATCAGAGGCTATGCTTTTGTTCAAGCCCTCCGGGTGATTCAGATGCACCTGACACTTTGAGAACACTGGTTAAGAAGAGACCTGAAGAAAACACAAAGTAATTTCCAATTGTGTACAGTACCTTTTGGGTCAGGGTGAGGCTAGCCAAGGCACTCTGGAAATAATTATTCCTACTATGTAAAGCCTCGCTGGTTTTTCTCTTTGGCCTCATAAGTACTAACAATCCCCTTGGGAACTGTCCCTCCCTTCCCCTCTGTGCTGAGGCTGGTCTTTTGTTGTCACATTCAGTGGCTACGACATGGGGATGTGCCAAGGCAGCAGAAGTCCTTGGATTCCTTTTCCATATGACCTGCTTCGGACAGTAGTCCTGACAATAACTATGTGCTAGATTTCCTACACTGCACATTTCAAACACGCCAACCTGTTACAAACCAGCTTGAAGTGTTCCTTTGAACATCTACGACAGGTACGTGGCTTCCACACTTTATTCCCACAAATAAAGACAATGCAAGAAAATTGTCCACTTCCCTGCAGTTCTGTTTTGCCGAAGTATTTGCCATTTAGCGTATAAATCTCTCTAGATGGATTTGCTGGCTGTTTGCAACTGGATCAGTGTTGTTTGATCAGCATTCTGACAATGTCCAGAGAAAGAGGATATCATTGTTATTCTGGATCTATAAAATAGCATATCTTTTGGCCACTCTAAGTCTTTATTTCCATATTTATGTTCCAGAATTCCAGTTCTAAACTTAAACTCTTTCATGCATGGACACTGTTCCCACGGCTCCCATTGATTATTATCTTCTCCCAGTAGCTTCTGCAGGGCATTTTCTTATCTTGACCTATTTTCTTATTCTGGCAGCCAGGAGACAAGGCACCTGTTTTAATCGATCTGTCCAATTTCCCAGACCTGATCTCTCTCCCATACCCCAGGCCCATATTTGGAACTCTTTCCTTGTGTCATTCAAACTTCTAGTACGTTCTCTAACTCTAGAACTATGTTTCTCCAACTTGGCTGTGCATCACGGTCATCTGGTAAACTTTTTAAAGCACAGATTTCTAGGCCCACTGCCAGGCATTCTGACTCAGTGGATTCTGCAAAGGATAGCAGAACTGTTATTTCTAACATGCTCGCTAGTGATGCTAATGCTGCAGGTCTGAAGACTACACTTCGAGATCCTTCATTTGCTCAACTGTTTTGTGACTGACCTTGAATATTCACGTGAGACGGATACTCTCGATGTTCTCAGCCCTCCGACAGCCGGTTCTCCTTTCTCCTTAATCAAAGAGCCTCGTATCTAGGGACTCACCAGAGACTCTCGGTTCAGGAAGGGCTGCCTTCAGTTGCAATGCCAGGAAGAAGTTGAGGATAATTAAGTTAATAAATTGAATTCAGAATAATTCCCCCCCCCCCCCGCCCCAGCCCTGCCCTGAGAATGACTTCGTCTGAGACAGGGATGAAGTCAGCGCAGGTGGGGTGGGGGAGCTTCTGAGAAAAGTTGCTTATCTCTCAGAGAGATACATCTGGAAGAGATAAATCCTTTTTCTGGCTCTGGGCTGATAGGGTTTATTGTAAGAGTGCTACATTCTGCTCATGGCCATCAGGAGAGCTTGCCAAATGTCGAGGATAGGAGGGTGGAAAAAAAGGAAATAACAGAATCCTCAAATGATGAACGGACAGTTAATCAGCCTGGGGCCGGGCGCCCTCGTGACTTCTTATATGGGATTTCTGTTTCTTACAGCTCAAAGTAAATTAATTGATATGATGTATCTGTCTATCTGCCATCCATTTATTTATCTTTAACTTGTTTGTATAATTAGATTATATTCAATACTCTGATTTCTGTTCAGATCATATAAATCTTTCACCTTTCACTATAATTAGATTATACAGGCTTAATAAATATGTGATAATCAGAAAAGATAGTGACAGCACTGTTAGAAAATAGCTATGTTACTTGGCTTAGCTTACCATCCATCCACATCGTATCAAGAAGTCATCACATTTCCTTTGTTATACAGAGATTTGGGAGGGATAGAATATAGGAAAGTTAAGTCTGATGGGATGTGTATGACAGGACAAAAATTTTAGACTCTACCCAGGAGGGCAGGCCCAAAAAAGGCACCAGAATGGGACCCCTCGGCATCCATGCCAAAGCAAGAAGGAACAGGAGCCTCTGCTTTCAGATATCCGTCCTCGTGTCCCTTCTGCAAGCGGATACCTCCGTGATGTCTTCTCTGCTGTGCGCTCACTGTCATTAAAGCAAAACAAAACCTGATCTTGACATTCTTACTGAAACCTTTAAAGACTCTCCATTTCTCTTTTTAAAATTTTATGGCCGCAAGAACACTTAACGTGAGTTCTATCCTCTTAGGAGATTTGTAAGTGTACAATACAGTACTTGTATCTACAGATCTGCCTTGACTTACGATGAAGATATAGCCAGCAAACCCACCGTAAATTAAAAATATTGTAAATTGAAAATGCACTTAATACACCTAATCGCCCAAACATCACAGCTTAGCTTCGCCTGCCTTAAACATGCTCAAAACATTGACTTTTGTTTACAGTTGGGCAAAATTGCCTAACTGAAAGACTGTTGTATGATAAAGTATTGGGTGTCTTCAGTGCTTTCTTGAATACTGAAAGTGAAAAGCAGCATAGTTGTGTGGGTACAGAAAGGTTGTCGGGGTATCGGCTGTTTACCCTCGTGATCGCCTAGCTGACTGGGAGCTTTGGCTCACTGCCACTGCCCGGCATCATGAGAGGATCGTTCCACGTATCGCTAGCCTGGGAAAAGATCCAAATTCAAAGAATGTGTATCGCTTTCATACCATCATAAAGTTGAAAAACCGTAAGTGGAAACATCCTAAGTCGGGGACTGTCCCTGAGGATACTCTGTTATACAGCAGATGTCTAGAATTTATTCTCCTTGCATAACTGAAACTTGAGACCCATTGAATGAAAACTTCCATTTCCTCTTGTGCCTACCCCTGGCACCAACCATTCTCTTCTCTTGGTTGTGTGATTATTTTAGATTCCCCATATAAGTGGAATCACACAGTATTTGTCCTTCTGTGACTGGTTTATTTCAGTTAGCCTAACGTCATCAGGGCTCGTCCACATTGTCACATATTGCAGGACCCTCTTCTTTTACAAGGCTGAATAATATTCCATCCTACGTATAGACTGTGTTTACGTCATCCATCCATCCGTTGAAGAACAGGTTGTTTCTACACCTCGGCTATTATGAATAGAGCTGCG
The DNA here is from genome assembly GCF_963455335.1 of Martes martes. Lineage (NCBI taxonomy): Eukaryota > Metazoa > Chordata > Mammalia > Carnivora > Mustelidae > Martes > Martes martes. The sequence goes on along the minus strand of NC_137890.1, from coordinate 27,573,925 downwards.
GTGAGTGTGAGGGAGCTAATATCTCTTCAAGATTCTGACTTCAGGGGCGCCTGGGTGGCTCAGTGGGTTGGGGCCTCTGCCTTCGGCTTGGGTCATGATCTCAGGGGCCTGGGATCGAGCCCCACATCGGGCTCTCTGCTCAGCAGGGAGCCTGCTTCCTCCTCTCTCTCTGCCTGCCTCTCTGCCTACTTGTGATCTCTATCTGTCAAATAAATAAATAAAATCTTAAAAAAAAAAAAAAGATTCTGATTTCAGTTCTTTTGAATAAATACCCAGAAGTGGGATTACTGGATCATAGGGTAGTTTTATTTATTTATTTTTTTGAGGCACCACCATACCGGTTTCCATAGCGACCCCACGACTTTACAGTCCTAATCAGGAGTGTGCACGCGTTCCCATTTCTCCACATCGTCGCCAACACTTGTTATCTGTTGTTTTTTCCATAACAGCCATGGTAACAAGTGTGAAGTGATATCTTTTGAAGTGGTTCTGATTTGCATTTCCCTGATAATTAGTGGCACCGAGCATCGTTTTATATAACTATTAGCTATTGGTATGTTTTCTTTGGAGAAACATCTATTTAAAGTCTTTTAAATTGAATTTTTAGTTTTCTTACTATTGAGTTATAGGAGTTCCTTGTATATTTTGGAAATTAACCCCTTATCAGATATATGGTTTGCAATATTTTCTCTGCTGTTTATTTGTAAAGGCTTCCCATTTTTCTGAAGATAAACATTCCAGATCCTTACCTTGGCCTCCATGGCCCTGTATGAGCAGGTTCCCACCTACCTCTCAGCCTTCTCTAGCAACCATCTCCCCCACCCTCCTGTTTTTCTTGTTATTGTTATTCTAGTCCAAACAGCCTGCTTTCAATTCTAAATTCCTGCCATGTGCTTCCTGCCTCATAAAGTTTTGAATATGGCATCTCTTCTTCCTAAAAAGCATCTCCCACATCTTTGCCACTTCACCCTTTCCCTTTCTTCTTTCCTAATTCAACGGAGTTGCCATTCCCTGATAGAACCCTGTTTTTGAGACTAGACTGGATCTTCTTCTATTCTTGCATATTCTTTTAATACCATAATTCTCTTTTGTGGTACTTATCAGAATTTTAATTGTATAATTAAATGCACAATTAATTATTTAGTGTCTGTCTCCTAAATTACCATGTGTGAGCCCTCGAGGGCAAGAACATTATTGGTTTACTACCACATCCCTAGCACCAGACTCTAAACATGGGTTGAACAATCTCTTTTTCCTTTGGGCACCTTCTCTGATGACTGTATTTTTACTCATTCTTCCTTCACCAAACATTCAATAAATAATGGTCAGCCTGATTTTGCACATGGTCTTTCGCACCACTCCAGTCCAGTGGATAAAACAAGCATTATTTTTTTCTGCTTCACAGATTAGGAAATAAGCCCCAAAGAAGTTAAGTCACCTACCCATGCTTGTTTCATCTGTGTCGGCATTTAAAGTTAGAGTGGCTGACTCGTACTCCTTGGCTTCTCCTTGGACTAGTCACCTCCAGGACATTACTCAGCCAGCACAGAAAGAGTACACTCATGCTTAAGTAGACTACAGCTTTTTCTTTCTCTGCACCAAAATTTTTTGCAGCTTCCCCTTGCCTGAGTCATTCATGGAAAGCACATTCATGGAGAACACTGTGTGAAATACACCAGCTCACCCAGGAATGTCCTTTCATCATTCCAGGCACAAAGGGTCCATGGAATGTTCTAGGAATATCTTTGAGATATTCCTAGTGAATATGAAACGAATATGAAGTGAATATTCCTAGTGAATATGAAGTGAGAATTCAAGGCAGAGCATTTCTGCCAGCCACTAGTCTACCTCCCAGCCCAATACCGTGTGCCACTTGCCTCTAGACTACCTGGCATGCGCTTAAGTATAAGGACCTGGGAAACCCCAACAGTGAATACAAGATTTTCAGTTCCTTCTGGAAGAGAGTAATTCAAGAGATACATTAATGCACTCATGGAAATTAGGATCCCAGCCTTGACCTTGAAGCTCTGAAAGTAGACTGGGGCAACGCAAAGGTCTGTAGAGAGAACCTGCAGAGTCATCAGTGGTATTTGTTTAAGAGATAAGTGGCTTTGCTGAAGTTTCTAGAGGGCTCTGGGCTTGTCTTCTCTTCTTCCTCCCCTCTTGACACTTCCCTGACAGTAGCTCGGGGGTGAGATCGTCAACATGGGGCACTACTGGCTGCTCAAAGGTTACATGCTGCTGTTTTCACATGAGCAGATGGTTTAGCCCTGATGGAGGAAAAATAAAGGCAGGGAAAAGGCAGGGCCAACTGAAGAAGACTAAAGACCCCATTTGGGGGGCTATTGGAGTGTTTGGTAAATGTGTGTTAGAATTTTGCCATCAAAGCTATACGCCTCTCTTTACCAATAAATAATTGTTGCTGAAATCTGTTCTGAGTCCACCTTGTCATAGGAGCCGTGAGGAATTTCAAAAGAATGGTGAGGGAATAAGAAGACGGAGTAGAAAGAATAAAGGCCTTAGAGTCAGAAGAATGGATATGGTTTCAGGTCTTCAGCTCACTGGATCAACTTCCTTTGGGCCTATATTTTATTCATAAAGCATTAATAGTCCTATGCACTTCACAAGGCTGTTGTAAACACTGTGAGAGACAAATGTGTCAAAAAAAATTGCTTAGCATTTAGTTACCTCTTTTCATTTAACAAATGTATTTCAGGGTGTATAATATACATTAATAAACTAACCAGACAAAATTCAAATCTTTATGGTAGACTCCTACTTATTCTTCAAAACTCAGATCAACTCTTACGTCTTCTGGCCATGTTATTCCCTTAAATAAATATTTCCTTAATTAAATCTCAAACACCCTTACAACATTGTTATTTTATGTATTTGTTAACATTCCACCCGAAACTGTGAGTCCCTCAAACAGACATTATGCCTTATTCATCTTTCTGCTCCCACAGAGTCTGTTAGAGGTCTGTTAGCAGAAACATGGTATGATCAAACTATAATCCAGACAAGAAAAACAATTTGTATAACTGGAATATTCCTTCCATAATTAATGCCTTGAGACACATTTAGTAGGAAATTCCCTGGAGGTAGAGTCTTGCCATCTTGGGAGTTGCCCTTCTGTGTATCTATGACATAAAGTAACCAGAACACAGCAGCGTTTCTATTCAGAAACAAGGTGGGTAATGAAAATGATTATATACCCAAAGTGTTGTTGAACAACGTTTTTCTCAAAAGAAGTCAATATAGGCTCATTTAAAAATGTAAACTTTATTATTTTCTTTTCATTGGTTTCTCTTTTTAGTTTTCACTTGCAACAAGAAAATTTTCTTGAACAAAAAAAGTGATAAAACAAACAAACAAACCAGTTTGGGTATGGTTTGTCTTTAATGCCATGCTTATTCCTTAGAGATTTTTTTTTCTTTTTTTTTTTGACAGAGATCCCAAGTAGGCAGAGAGAGAGGAGGGGAAGCAGGCTCCCTGCTGAGCAGAGAGCCTGATGTGGGGCTCGATCCCAGGACCCTGGGATCATGACCTGAGCGGAAGGCAGAGGCTTTAAACCACTGAGCCACCCAGGTGCCCTGAGATTCATATTTACAGAAGGAATATATGACCTAAACAATTTTAATCCAAATAACAAAGGGCATATTTTATTACCAAAAAAATTCATTTACTTTTGTAATATTAAACTACTTGCAGGGACTCAAAGATCAATGAAGTTTCTAAAATCAACCAACATTTCAATAGTGAGATAATTTACTGAACTCTTTTGGCATAGTCCCAACTTTTGCCAAGTTAGGTAGAAATTCTTATCTTCATTGATGTGAGGAATCTGATTTCTCCCAATATTGTATCAGATGTTGATGGTTTGAATTATCTGAGTGTTCCTGGAAATTTCCAAGTCGAACATTTTTAAGGGAATCCTTTAAAATGTAAGAGGGAACTTAGAAATACAATCACCAATAAATTCCTTATGATATGAGCAAGCTCTATGTCATGGGTTTTATAGAATCAATATTACTTGTGTCAGATTTTCGTAAAGAGGGATATAAATGGTCACAAGACGGGGCTTTTTTCCCCTTAATATTATAAACAAGGTTACAAGATGCTGTTCTCAGGTACCATATGTCTTCCTTTCATCTGTTAAGAACCATTTCTAAAGATCTAACATAAGAGCAGATGAGCCACACTGGCTGGATTTGGGGATAATTGGATTTTCTTTTCTCTTCACAAAAATTATGCATGCCTGGAAAGAACGGCAAGAATAAACTTCAACCGATGCCTACTAATTACCATCAGCTAGTGCCTGTCTTTTGAAATCTGATTTAAGAAAAAAAAAATGAAATGAAACCACAGGCTTGGCTGATAGAAAACTGTATAATGTTTAAGCAATGATGGGGGAAGCCCAATCTTAAGCAGGCTAGACTTTGGACCAAACCCAACTGATGTTTCTCATCCTTGTTTATTTTGTTACTTGACATGATTCAACTCATTAAGGATTTCAAAGGTCCAAGGGAAAGTACTTCTACTTTGCCAAGGCATCCTTAGTTGGAATTCCATTATCTCCCATGATCCGAGACAGGGATTTCCTCCTACTCAGTTCTGAGTAATTATGTGTAAGCAAAGCCTTGGTGTTCTCGCAGTGTGACTGTACAGAGTTGATGGTTCACCATGAATCATTAATGCGGCAGGCATCTTCAATGAGAGGGGAAGGAGGGATAACATTGATTTGCAGTGTTTAGATGAAATATGGCTTTCTCATTCATTTCATTTGCTTCATCAGAGTTGGTGCTCACCCCTGTAAACCATACCCTCTCCTAAAATGATTACAGGAAAAGATGAGACAACAAGCATATTTCATCAGCCTTTCCTGTTCTATAGAGTGTAATTCAGATTATGCCTTAGGAAATAGTGCTTCCTCATTTCAGAAACTGGGAATTAGGGTTCTTGCTCTATTTTCTCTTCCTTTCCTCCCTCCACTTCTCCTCTCCCAACCAGTGAAACAAAATAATCTTAAACTAGGAGGTGGCATTTTTTTTTTATTCTGTGTTTTATGTTTCAAAAATTTAAAGCATTCTTCTTTAGGGGGGATGGGGACAGGAGACAGGCAATGAGTCCTCTGAGACCATTATAAATGTGCTTCTACAATAATTCACCTAATCACATATTCACAACTAATGTACAACTTTTGGACAATTGCAGTATGATGTCACCTATGGATCCCTCCTCATGCCTTTTCCGCCCTTCCAGACCCAAAGATTTCAGGTTAAATCCCTGCTCTAAAAGTCTCTATAACATATCCTACCAAGATTTAAAGGGACTGGAACCTGAGACCATTTTTTTCCTCTTAATTTTTTGATAACATATCCTGCCCAAGCAGGTAACAATCTTCATAAGAGAGCAACTCAAAGGAGAACTTGGTGGGGTTCAGCATTCTGGGCCATCCTGGTTCTCGTGTGACTCTCTTATGCTCCTTAAGAACTTCACTGGTAAAGAAAAATAACAGTGCGTCATAGAGACTACCCTGGCAAATTCCTTGGCTTTTCCCATTGTTCTGTATAATAGCTTTATCGAGATGCCATCCCACTTAATGCATTTAAAGTCCTCAGTGTTATTCACAGAGCTGTGCAACCATCATCACAATTTTCAAATTTTCATCACCCCAAGAAGAAACCTGTATGCTTTTATTTTTTTTTTTAAAGATTTTTATTTATTTACTTGACAGACAGAGATCACAAGTAGGCAGAGAGTCAGGCAGAGAGAGAGGGGGGAGCAGGCTCCCCACTGAGCAGAGAGCCCAATGTGGGGCTCCATCCCAGGACCCTGGGACCATGACCAGAGCTGAAGGCAGAGGCTTTAACTCACAGAGCCACCCAGGCACCCTGAAACCTGTACGCTTTATCAGTCACTTCCTGTTTCTCCCTCCACCCCTCCCCCAGCCCTAGGCAATCACCAATCTACTTTTTGTCTTTGTGGACTTGCCCACTCCTCCAATGAAACCTCAGATGGGGTTTGGCCCCTGTGCTACTCTTACATTGGACTGTTGTTCCAGATGAAGTGTCCCTAACACTACTCACTTGAATTAAACAACTCATCGGCTGAGTGTCTAGTGGGAATAAAGCATTATGTTAGGCCTGCAGAAGTTTGATAGGTGAGTTTAAAAAAAAAAGAAAAAAGATATATTTGTTTTTAGAGAGAGAGAAAACTTGTGAGTGGGGGAGGGGCAGATGGAGAATGAGAGAGCGAGAGAGAGAATCTCAAGCAGACTCCCCGCTGAATGTGGAATCCAATGCAGGGCTCGATCCCAAGACCCTGAGATCCTGACCTGAGTTGAATGCCTAACTGACTGAGCCACCTGGTCACTCCAATAGGTGAGTTTTCAACCTAGTTGTGGAAATTATTCTAAAAAGAAGTGATAAATACCATGAGAGTAGTACGTAGTGGTGTGGAATTCCAAAGTATCCACCCAGCCTTACTTTCCAAAGCTGGCAGGCCCGTCCTCACCTCTAAAAGCCTAAAAGCCAATGTTCACCAGGAATTACCCTAGATGTGGGTTCCCATTTATGATCAACATCCTGAACCATTTGACGGAATCCCAAAGGGTGTCTGATTCCCTCCGATTCAGATCCCTTCTTGAGATCTTTGGGACTCCAAATTCCTTTCTGTTTGTCCTTCACAGTATTCTTCTGGATCTTGTGACAGAGATGGGAGAGTTGCTTCCTGCTTCCTTCATTGCTTTCTAGTCACGCTGTCTTCTTTTTATACCTTCATCATGTCAAATTTCTTCTCAGCTGGGTGCCTTTGCATAGCTATTCTGCTTATTTACTCTTTTTGACTCCTATGATTTCATAAATTGTAACCAATCGTTTTTCAAATGTAGGCTTAAAAGTGGCACTTTCTAGTCACACTAGGCCAGACTAATCCAGGGCAGCCTTTAAGAAAACCTTATACTCATCTAACTCTCTGTCCTTGGTCTTCTCTACCAACGATGGTAGCCAGGCCCTTGAACCTAAAGACTACCTATAGGTTGATGACTCACCAGACTGGAACTCTGTCCCTCGCTTCACTGCTGAGTACCCATGGTGACATCTCAAATTTAAGACAATTATTGGCTCTGTCTTTCTTCTACCCCTCCAAAGCTGTTTGTTCCATTTTAGGAAATGGTTTTTTCCATTTTTCTAATGCTCAAGCTAAAAGCATTGATCACCATCCCCTATGTCTTAAAGTATAAGCAAGCTTTTTAAAAACATACCTAGGATTCATTTAATTCATTTTGTGTACTTGAAAGACATACCTGAGATCCATTAGACTGTTTATTTTGTTCATTTATCACTATCTGACATCATTTTATTTATTAGTTTTCTAGCTTTTGATCATGTTTCCTCATTAGACCATCAACTTCTTAAAATAATACATCTTGTTTTCTTTTCACTATTTTTACCCTAGTGCTCAGAACAGGACTTAGCTCAGCAAATATTTGTTAAATGAATGAATAAAAAAAAAAAAATGAGCATTTGTGGGAGTAGGCTGACCTGAAGAGGAGAAGCAATTGCAATGGGAAAAGTAACAGCACGTCTTTGAAAAAAAAAAAATCTTGGTGAGGAAAAAAACAAGGAAAGGTTAAAAAAAAAAAAAGGTAAAAAAAAAAAAGGTAAAAATGAGATTCTAGAGGATAACTTTTAACAGGCTTGGGATATGTACCCCTTTGTGAATTTCACAGTATTAATTGACACATAAATTCAGGATATTCCCCGGATACTTTGAGTCTCATCTAAGATCTTCCAGAAGTGAACATGGTTGTCAGAATAAGAATTTCTAGAGGTGGGTTTCATTCTGATGACCAGCTTCCATCTAACATTGCCACCTTTTTGACACTTCAACTATTACATCAAATTCCCTTTTGAGATGGATAGAAATGAGAGTATCCAGTTGGTGTTCCATTGGGCACACAGAATTTTCAGTTAGGCAGAGCTGCTCAGGACAAACTGCAAATCAAAAGAATTGCCCTGAGAATCTCTTTCCTGCAGTGGAGTTACTCCAGATATAGCCAGCTTCTCTAGGTCTCTCCTTATTCTTAACTGAAGTATTATTAAAATTTCTCAAGATCCACACTGTGCTCATAACTTCTAGAAAGAAGTAAATTGTCATCAAAACTTGTGTGGATACAGGGACTTTAAAATGGATGATTGGCCAAATATAATTTTTCCACTGAATGAGCTCAAAGGACAAGGAAATGTGTGTCTCCAGAGCACCTTCTTGTGTGCACCTCAAATATACAGGCTGTGGGGGGCACCTGGATGGCTCAGTGGGTTAAGCCTCTGCCTTCGGCTCAGATCATGATCTCAGGGTCCTGGGGTCGAGCACCACATCGGACTCTCTGCTCAGCAGGGAGCCTGCTTCCCTCCCTCTCTCTCTCTGCCTGCCTCTCTGCCTACTTATGATCTCCCTGTCTCTGTCAAATAAATAAATAAAATCTTTAAAGAAAAAAAAAATATATGCAGGCTACGGAAGCCACTGGAGGAGACCACAGAGCCTCGTACCAGCTAGATTACACTGGAATAATGTGCCATTTTACTAACACTCCCTAGAAAACTTTACTTGACTGTACTGCCTCGCTTTCACGGGACGGTGTCCAGGATAAGCAGGGAAACATTTTCCCCCCTATTTTATCTGAGTTTGCTCAAGGAACTGAAATCACCATGTCCTGAGCCACATGCCATGTGCAAGGCCTCCGACAAGCACACAGAACACTCTGAGGAATCGTTATTCAGTGACTCTTGCCTTCTGCAAGCCTGTGGAATTCAGGTGCCCACAGGAAGGAGTGGAGAGGTTTTTCCAGCCTGACCATATCAGCCGTCTCACCGCAAGAACCTTCTGTTTTGGCTGAAGTCCTTCTATCGGACTCGGGCTGTGTATGGCCAAGTGTGAGTTCAACGTGTCTGGTTTGCATTTCATAAGTGTTTCCTTCACAGGCTCCTGTCCTTATGCCCAATGGCTTGACTGCTTTGTATTCATGTTTGTTTTTCAAGAGGAAGTATGGCAGGTCGGACATTGGAAAACATAAACTCTGGAAGTTTAAATTCAGGGAGTAGTGAAATTAAGACAAAGAACTGCAGGTACTTGAGCACGGTGGAGAAAATCAAAACGAGTAGGAGCCATGATATAAGGATGTGGGAGGGGATTTAAGAACAATGTGAGTGCGGTGTGGACAGTAAGAGGGACAGAAAGTTTGGGTGAATTAGGCAAAGGTTTCAGCAATTATCCCTCTCTCCTATTCGGGGGGTGTGGGTCGCCGTAAGCTATAGTTCTGTGGCAAAGGACATGGTGGAGAGGAAAACAGTTTTAAAATTTCTCTTAGAACCCAGCCCACTGGAATTATGAAAGCGGCCTCAGTAAGTCAGATAGACTTGCATGCCTCCAGTTACAGAGGTGTAGGAAAAGGAAAGACTTCAGTTACTGGAAACTAGTATTTGCGTTGGACAACGTCATTATTTGAATTGGACGGTGGAGGGAGAGGAGCATCTTAACTTGATCAAACACATTACAGATGTAATTTGTAATCCGTCCACTCAGGGCCGTTTTGTTTGTGGATACAGGATGATTGTGAATATTTTTTAAACATGTTTTTTAGATTACCTTTAAGCTCCTAGAGTATTCTAAGAATATTCTTAAGCCCCTTAAGAATTCCAGAATAATTTGTTTGCAAGTCAAATGTTGACACCTGCTATAGTCTATTGTTGATTAGTTTTTAAAGTAACTTAGGTATCTAACCGGCTGCAGGAGCATATCTTGCTACTCTTTTGCATGTAAACAAAGCCGAGAAACCCATAATAAAATATTTTTCCCCTCCTAGAGAATAAAACAGGCTGGGATATGCCCATCTGACACACAAGGTACTTTGCCTTTTAAGGTTACATTCTCTGGGATGTAAAAATTACTCAGTTAAGGTGACTTCGATGGTGATTTCTGAAAATAATCAGTTAAAGGTAAATGAATCATCATCCTTCAAATAAACCTGGCTCGGTATCTAAGGGGCTTGCTTTTCTAAATTCTCCCAGCCTTCCATTTTTATTATCTGCTAGATTGAGAGTGAGCTGTGCTCACGGATCGACAGCAGGGAGAGCGACCCTTCCTTCCGCAGCTCATTAACTTGCAGGAAGCCTTCACGGTTCACTGGGGGTGGGGGGTGGGGTGGGCATCACGCTTCACTCCCCCAAGGAGGGTGTGCTCAGGTTTGAGCGTGGGGGTGGGAATGGAGGCGTTTCCGTTCTATTTTGGTTTCTCCTACTGACTGGCCGCTCAGCTGTTCATGAGTCACCCTAACCTCAAAATCTGTCATTAAGACAGAAATAATGATACCTATTTTCTGTGCCTTACATGAATTGCATGAAGGCGTTATTCATATTTCTGAAGTACATGTGAGAATTAGTCAAGGTTAGATAGAAGGAAAAGTACAATGTCATTGTTCTTGAGCCAGGATAAATACGCTTTTATCATTTAGATTGAGAATTCTCTGTACTGAAAAATTAAGAATGAGATGAGATCCTAATAAAGATTAAAATTGACAAAATATTTATGTGACAAACTGGATCAAGAATATATATGCTATAAAGAATATATGGCATTAGCGCTTACTTCTTCAAATATGCAGTTAATAAAATTTTATGGAGCATCCTTGCACTGAGTTAGACATTAGGGAGACCATATGACACAGAGCCTGTCCTAAAGGTGACCACAGAGTAGAAAGGAAACAGTTAATGACTCTAGGTAAATGGCATATGTAAGTCTCATGGTATTTGGAAGATTTTTTGCTTTAATAGCATCAGTATTAGGATTCTTCGGCAGTAGTTAGAAGCTTCAGAAAGAGAATTCACCTCAATAGTTTGCATTTATCTGAAAAATTTATATTTATCTTAACTATATTTTTCTGCAGTGTGACTTACTTTAGTTACTCTTTTTCTACCTTTGGGAGTTTATTGTTAATTTTTTACCCGTTTGTGTGTAGAAATAATAATATTAAAGGATGAGAGTTTATCTCCTGATAGAAATTTGACCACATTCCACATTCTGTTTTTATTATTTAGTGATCCCAATACTATGTAATAAGTGCTCTGTAATTCGGACTTCTGTCAGGTGATCCCATTAAAACTGCAAAATGATCATTAGTCTATGTTCTATTTCTTTCTCTCAGTGCCCAGCTAGCTCACATAAGCAGACTGGCTTTTGTCATAAAGTCCAAGTTTTCCGTGTGGATTGCTGTATATTTGACCCCTGAACTAGGAAGAGTATTTTCCAGATGTTCTATTGAATTCTTTCTGGTCTGCCCACACACAGCTTCTACCATATTGATCAGTCTTTACAACAGGCTCCCACCAACAGACTTCTGCCAAACTGAATAGTCTTTAGGGCAGGCCCCTACAAACAATGAAAACACGTTTATTTGGGGATAGAACCAAATACCCTACCCTTCATTCTGCCGACCAAAGTCCAAGGGTGGATATGCTCACTAATTGGTACCCTTCTCCCTGCAATGGTTGGGAGACTTCTGAATGTGGTATTATTGGCCCTTTCTGGATCAGAGCTCATTCTGTGGTTCCTGCTGTTTCATGCCCCAGGGAGAGATGGAAGAGTAGCATCGAGTCTCCCTGTAACAGCATCCCAAACTCTGGCAAGAATCCCAAACTCTCAGCCTCAGTATAGGAGCTGGGCTCAGAACTTCTGTCATGTTGCCCTGTTCCTCCCAAGAAGGCCTAGCTCCCCACTGAGCCTTCTCTCTCAACCATGTTTCCTGAGATATGGGGGTTCTCTCTTAGTGTTGTATTTTCTCCACCACAGATCTATTCAGAGAAAAGTGGAATTCTAAGTATGGTTGCCAAATGGTTTTATCTCACTTAGGAGAGAGAAAGTAAATTGAATTATTCTTCTAGCTAGATCTTGCTGACCAATGGAGAAGGTTATTTTTTGTTCTTTTCTTATTTTAAGTCAACACACTTGTCATCTGAACCCTAAACCTATTTAATAGGATGTTTCTCTTTCTTTTGCTCAGGGACAAATTTCATGATAATGTTTTGTGCAAAGCCTACATATACAGGTGGACATCTTCTTTTTTCTCATTCATCAGATTTTTAGAAATCAGTGCAGGAACATAATGGAAATTCAATTTCTTAAAAATTAGATAGTTCTCTATTTCTAATTCATTGGATTTCACATACTTCTTTGAGCACTCTTTTTTTTTTTTTTTTCCACTTCACGGCGCCTTTGTTCCCATCATACAAAGTAATCCTTGCTGAAAGTATCAGCATTATTCTCCAACCCCTCATTTCTTGACTGTCCAATTAAATCCCATCAGTAGACTCAGCTGAATTATAGATGTCGGGAACTATCCTTTTGTTATTAAGGGAAGCTGAAGGAGTGCTGCTTTGGTGGCTTGGCTTAATCAGCATCCAATTAACCTTGCTTACTCTTGCTCTGACTTAGTAGCTGGGGTTCTGACCTGTGCCCACGACCAAGTGCCCACCTTTGTCACCGATAGCCGAATATCAGATACGGTGACTCATCTTGGAGTATTTGCCTGGCTAATCTACTCATCCTTCCCATCAGCTTCTTTTATCTTCATTTCTCTTGTCCATCCTCTTACGTATTGCCATCCCATCCTCTACCTCTTTATTAGTTCGGTGGTTGTTTCCCTTCAACTACCAACTTCGAAACACTGACTCTCATCCAAACCACATCTCTTCCTCTCACCTGCCCCATTTTCTGTATTATCATGTTTTCACTGCTTTCTCCTGAAATAGTACTTCTTAGCTCTTTTAGCACCTCCCTTTTGTGGATAACCCATCTGAGGTGTCACCTAGGACCTTTCCCCATATTCTTTGAGTACTAGGGATGTTGGAAACTGCTTAGAATATTTATCAAATATTTTTAACATAATCCTGACTTTCAAATATTACTTCTAAGAATCCACTAGAAGGGAATGCCAAGCTATAGGGGAAAAGCAAGTACGCAAAGATGTCCAGCGTTCATATTTAGAGTAGGGAAATAATTAGAACATACCAGCAACAAAGGAATGTTTAAAGAATAATAACCATGATGTACTGTAATGTGAACATTATAACTATTTCTAGAGAGTGTTATAATAATGTGAAAACACCTTTACACTAAATTAAACTATCTCAATTGAACAAAGTTATTTTAATTTACTTTAGTGGTAAAATTTTGAAAAAACTGGATTTACCATATAGAGTGTGATAGTAACTAAGTTTAAAAAAATGTTGAACGTATGCATGGAAGCCAAAACTAGAAAGAAAAGAAACAATATAAAGGTGGATAGTTGACTATCTGCCACACTGATAGCCTTCTTTTAATTTTTCTGTATCTTCCAAGTGTTCTCTCATGACTAGTGAGATCGGCAGTCTCCAAGGTGGTCCTGATCACCCCCACTTCTTGGAATGTGCAGCTTTCTATAACTCCCTCTTCTTGAGTGTGGGCTGGACTTGCTTCTAACCAGTAGAATATAGCCACGATGAGAGGATGTCACTTTCCTAATTAGATTATAAAAGATCATAATTTCCATCTTGCTAGCAAACTTTCTCTCTCACCTTCTTGACTTTCATATTTTGATGAATAAGCTGCCATGTGGGAAAAGCCCACCTGGCCAGAAACTGGGGCAGATTCTAGTCAACAGCTGGTGAAGAATGGGGGACCCTATCCATGGTTCCCATGGTTCCCAAGCTACTGACTGAGCTTCAAAGTAGATCCTTCCTCAGTTGAGCCTTCAGATGAGACAGCAGACCCTGTGTTGACACTGTGATTGGAGAGAGATTAGAGAACACAAAACAGAGGGCCCAGCTAAGCTGTGCCCAGATTTCTGACCCCACAAAACTGTAATATAATAAATGTGTTTTATCTTAAGCTGCTAAGTTTTGGAGTAACCTGTTACAGAGCAATAAATAACTAGTACCTGAAGGTATTATTTTGATAATATAGCTATAAACTTCTTTTAGAAGGGATATTCACATGAAAAGTGAATTTGAGATGCTAAAGGATTTTGTGAACACCTCCTGTACAAGTACCCTGAGAAGCTGACCCTCTGCTCTGGACAAGAGGGAAAGAGTGAGGGCATTGTCACTGAACAATACAGAATATTTGCACAAGCTCACAGTGGTAAGGAGTCACTGTGGATACTTTAGCGTTTGGGTTTTTATTTTCTGCTCCCTCAGAAAACTGAGTAACCTGGGAGGTAGAGCACTCATCCTGGAATTAGAAACCTACCTATATGGGAAGTTGCCTTGAATCTATTTGGGAGAAATCTTCCCTTTCCTGTAAGGTTCCCCACCCTTACCAAGAAGGTAGGAAAATAAGATACTGTGACACTGAAGATCTCTTTGCTCTACCCCATAAGAGAGATGATAGCATTAAAAGGCTCTAATGCTGACCAGGAGATATTATCTGAGGAGGCTTGTCAGAGAGAAGTGGTGTCTTTCTACCCTTCACCTCTGGGGGCTCACCGCTAGGTACTTACCTGAGGATAGCCTTCAAGAACTATCCACTGTAGTGGAGGAGGCAAAGAATTGTTCACCCTTGACCACTAAATCTTTTAACCAGCCTTACCAGAAAGAGAGAAGCAATTATAATTGGGGAAGGGGTCAGAATCTAGCTGAACTTGTCTATATGGCTTTGTGTGTCAGAATTTTCCAAAGCCAGGCATTTTGTGTTTTTAAAACTCTGTGTGTGTGTGTGTGTGTGTGTGTGTGTGTGTGTGTGTGTTTGGGTCAGTCAGGGGCCCAAGAAGAAGGGAAAAAACTCAAATGACTGTGTAGACTAGATAAGGAAAGGGTGAAGGGGGTCTTGCTCTTTTATGTATTAATTATCCTCTTTCTGCCTTCTACCCTTGGCCCCACCCCATGTAAGTTCCTGCATTCAGCTCAGTATTGGCCCCTTCCTGAAGCTGTGTCCACCTCAATATCTGCTCCTGCCTCTCCTCTTCCTAGTAGAGAACCCAGTCTCATGATACCACCACTTGACCACAATTCATGAATCATAACCACATGGACCTTCCAGAAGGGAAATAGCTAATATAGCTCTTTCTAGAGACACGATTTGAGCTCTGGAGGCACAGTTTGTTCTAATATACAGGACAGATGGGAAACACACACTAAAAGCACCTGCCTGAGTCACAACACTGAGATGTTTCCTTTCAACAGTTGTGCTGTGGAAAAAAATGTATCACCATGCAGGAGTGTGTGAAAGATGAGCAGTCACAGATTAATAATAAGACACTCTCAGAGCCCAGTAACAGATTGAAACCAAAAGCCAGAGATACAATCTCATTACTATGAACATTTGCTTACAAATGGCATCTGTTGATTTATTTTTTTTCTCCACTGACTTTGTGTTGGTTTAGGCTACCACAAAGAAATACCATAGACTGGGTAGTCTAATGACAGATAAGTATTTTCTTAGAGCTTTATAGTGTGTAAGTTAGAGATCCGAGTGCCAGTATGGTTGGTTTCTCTTGAGAGCTCTTTTCCTGGCCAGCTTCTCACTATGTTCTCACATGAGGAGTGGGGAGGGAGGGAGGGAGAGACTGTAGAGGGGGCAAGCTCTCTGGTATCTCCTTTTATAAAGGCACTAATCCCATTATGAGTGCCCCACCCTCATGACCTCATCTAACCCTAATTACCTCCCAAAGGCCCCATCTCCAAATACCATCCCACTGGGGGCTAGAGCTTCAACACATGGATTTGGGGAGACACAAATATTCATTGTATAGCAGGCTTGTAGTCCTGTATGTATTTTATCCACACCAAGTTTTAGTTGCATGTTTTCTAGAGAGCAAAGTTCAAACTGTTCTATGTAGAGTATCTTCTGTGTATCACAGAATATTGCTAGTGCAAGAACGATTTCTGGTAATTGCGATTATACTCAAGCTTTTAACTTGTTGGAACTTGGAAGCAATAAAGAAAAAAATGTCTAGGTTGTATTAGCATTATGCCTTTAAAATTAAGGAGAACTGTGATATAATGAGCATTGGTTATTATGCAAGACCGATGAATCACTGAACTCTACCTCTGAACCTAATAATGTACTATATGTTAATTAATTGAATTTAAATTTAAAAAATTAAAAATTAAATAATATCTTTTTAAAATAATGGTGATCGATGCTGCGGCACAGGCATGGATCATAGATTCAGGCATGGTTTTAAGTACCATAAAATGTATTTTGCACAGAGCAACATCAAACTGTGAAGCTCCACTCAGTTACAAATCCTCATTACCTTATATACGAAAACTTACGCTGAGTGGCCTGAAATAAGGTCATTATACCCTGACGCTTTCACAACCTTCTCCTTTTCTTTATAACAAGTGCTCACTATTATGGGAAGAATGCCTGCCTTTTCTTTGCAGCTTTGCAGAGCTTTAAGGAAGCAGGGTTTTTAATCACACTCTTCTTTTCTTGCTTGCACTTCTGACTTCTCTAAGTTGGCAACAGAATTTTAAGTTCATCTCTGAGATAGCATCACTCTTTAACCTTGGACAGTTTAAAAGTCTCTACCAAGGCATTTCTAGGCATTTTATTGCTTCATTCCTTTATTCTCATGTCAAGGATAAGTGGATTTGAGCCAACAAACAAAATTAGAGCAGAGCCCTTACTCTATTTCCAGATCAGCTAAACCAATTAATACAATTTAATTAAAACTTATTTTTTTTTCCCCTTTCTGCAGAAGGAGCTCTGAGCGCAGCTGTTGCAGTGGGGTTTTTAGTGTGTAGCTCCAGCTTCATTTAACTCTTGCAGGGACATTTCCAGAGTGAGATGGTGCAGGAATGGGACACTACTAATTGACCTCGCTTTAAATTTCACATGTAGCACCATGGCAAATTACCTCTTTAAACTGCATATTTTCTTAATCTGAAGAAAGGAAAGTTAATTCCATTCTTACTCTTTTTCTTGGGATTTAGTACTTCAGGAGTATCTGTGCCTACAATGAACTGTTCATATTTGGCATCTCAATTCATTTGAATAAATGTAAAGTGTACCGGCTACCAAAAGAAATGTCCTCTAATAACAACATAGGATGTTTTAAATTGAATAGGAGTAAAAATTTCATAACAGTGATGAACCCTACTTTTTCCTCTGTAATACTTACCTTGAGCATTCCTATAATTAGCAATGTGGTATTGGCAAAATAATCTCAGATTCGTTGGGGTACAAGGCAAATCTAGCAAGAGTTTTCTTCTTCATTTTGATCACACCCACTCTTCTTGGGTTTTTAGAGTTCCCTCCTAGGAGTCAGCCTGTTATGGGCACAGAGTTCAAATTCCTTTCTCAAAGGCGCACAGTTATAACTTACTTTATTGTTCTCTTCTGCCACTCCTCTTTTCCCTTCCCTTAGCCATGAAATCTTTTTCGAGATTAGGGCAAAAACACTTGTTCTTACTTTGTATCCAATCAGAACTGAGTCTGACTGCAAGTAACAGAAACTCCTATAGAGGCTTAAACAATTAAGTGGCTTATTTTGCTCCCATCGAAGTCTGGAGAGAAGTGGACTAGTTTAATACAGTAGTCAAGCACTTATAGCAGCCTTATGCCAGCAAAGCTTGGCTTACTTTTAAATATTTTCTTAGAAACCCCATCTAGTGATTTCTGTATACCTTCTTTGGGGTTCAGTTAAGTACAGGAGAATCTGGGAGGGTGAGTATTTTATCTTGACACAATGTTTCACCCAGATAAAAGTGGGGTTCTTCTAGTGCAAAAGAAGATAAAAGTACACATCTGGTGGACAACTATTTATATCTTCCGAAGTCTACAGCATGGATCTTCAACATCTGTATACACATTTATTTCAGTATTTCACCCCATACGGAATATTATAAAATGTGTGGAGATATTTTCACCTATCAGGATGATGAGAGAGGAGTGTGTGTTGGTAGCATTTGGTGTCTGGGAGCTGGGGATGTTAATTGTCCTGTAACATGTGGAATACTCTCCAGTAACGAAGAATTACCTCAGCTAGAATCCCAGTGTTGGCTCCCACTCAAACACAGGAATAGCACTTTCCTGACAGGAAACTATATCCTAAATGTATAGCCATGTCTCTTCTAGGTCAGATAAAGAATTTCTGGGACTCTGTAATCTAAGCCAGATGTAATGTTTCCTTAACCAGTAATCTAGTTATCCACCTGTAGAACATCCAAAATACGATGGTGATGTAGGTGATGCCACATTAGCTGGAATTAAAATTCACATTCGGAAAAAAAAGTGAAGTCAGTGGTTCATGGCATATAGCAGATCTTCCTAATAAGAAAAATGATAGCTCTTCATTGACTAAGCTGGTAGCCTCAGTTTGGGGTACCTTGGAAGATTTCTCTAGTCTATTATCCTTCACTGCCGCCTTTGAGCACCTTTGACCATTGAGCTTTGAGGTAGGAGCATACCTTTAGGGTTGCATTTGCTTTTAGTGCAGTTCAGAGTCCAAGAATTGCTTTTGGGTTTGAATAGTTAACAGGGGAATGTTGTCCTGTCCTGGGATGTTTGTTTGTTTAAACAATACAGGTTCCTTAAAACTTAGTAGGTTTACAGTCTGCCTGCTTTAGCCAATTCTCTGAGTAACTACAGCCAAAGATCCCATGTGGATATAGTTTTATGCATTAAAATCTTTTATTTACTGGCTTCTGTGACCATTTTCCTAAACTTCTCCTGGTCAGTGCCTTAAGGTAATTAGAACAACCTTGGATAGGGATACAAACATTTCGAGTAACATTTTTTCCAGTGATCACTCCCTGTATTTGGCAGAGAACCTTTGTAGAAGGGATGTAGGAAAGCCCCAAGATACCAATCTAAAACTACTTATTCTAAGCTTTCCTCTATTGCAGACAAAGAACTTAGCTTGTTCAACCCTCTAAGGCCCAAACCATGAGAGTTTTGCTCAACTTTGTCTCTTGGCCAAGTTACTTTGCTAACTGGTCTCTGCTTGCAGGTGGTCTAATAACTGTAGTTTGAGCTCATTTATCTCTCGTAGAACTTGGCTTAAGGAGGAAAGAAGAAAGAGCAGACCCCACCATTTGAATTGTTCCTGCCATTTTCCTTTGGTTTGCATCTGGTCAATACCCAATGTGGTTATAGTTGAACCAAATGTTTATGACTGAACATGTGTCTCTCCCCCAGTGGACCTTCCTGACAAATATTTACTCTTCCTTCTAGACTCTGGTAAAAATCTCTTTTTTCTTTTATCAAATCTTTTTTGAACTATCTTTAGGCAAAGCTGGGGGTATATCCTTTTACCCTCTCATAATTCTCTGCATGCAACTCCTTTAAAGGTGCGTGTGCCAAGGGGAGAAGCCCTGTTATCTTAAAGTGACAACACCAGTTCATGGACCAATGACTATTACATAGATTACATATATAGATTTTCCATACATATTTATTGAATGAATTAATGCACGAAAAATATGTGAATAATGAAAAATTGAAATGCCTGTTATTTGATTCTAGTTAAATATGTGTAACACACATACATACATACACATCCAATGAATTTTGCTCTTTTCCTAAATGTAAAATGATTGATGGGGTTTGGGTGGAGGAAGAATCTATTCCTTCATGGTTTAAATTACTTAGTTTCTGATTAAGTTTGTTTATTTACATAATATTCTCAAATTTGTGGGGTTAATGTGACTTCTAAAGATTTCATGAGATTGTCTAATGACAATTATATAAAGAATCCAGTAACGTACAACAAACATTAAATGAGCATTTAGGTTCATCACAGAAGGAATTAGAAAAATATATTCCCAGGATATATGTATTTCTCAACGTAAATATTCTTCAGCATGACACAATAGACATACTACTGTAATAGCATTTGTAAAGTGAAACTCTTTAGATCAACTCATGTATCTCTATTGAATTAATTTTCTTCATCTGTCCTAATTATTTACTTGAGTATTCAAATAAAACATGCTCATTTTACCAAATTCAATCTATTCCTGTAATGTTATAATTATACAATATTACAGAAATAGATGCTACAAAAAATTTCCCTATGTGCTGCTCCCTAAAGACAAGTTTGATACATATATTTTCCAAATACAATCCAAAGAACAAAATCACCCTTAAGAACATAGCATGCCGGGGCGCCTGGGTGGCTCAGTGGATTAAGCCTCTGCCTTCAGCTCAGGTCGTGATCTCAGGGTCCTGGGATGGAGCCCTGCATCGGGCTCTCTGCTCAGCGGGGAGTTGCTTCCCCACCGTCTGCCACTCTGCCTACCTGTGATCTCTCTCTCTCTCTCTCTCTCTATGTCAAATAAATAAATAAACTTTAAAAAAAAAAGAATATAGCATGCACTCCTACAACTCAATAGCAAAAAATAAATAAATAAATAAATAAATAAAGCCCAAATAATTCTATTTAAAAAATAAGCAAATGACCTTATAGATGTTTTTCCAAAAAAAGATATATGGGTAGCCAGTAGGTACATGAAAAGATGCTAAGTATCACTAGTCATTAAGGAAATGCAAAATAAAATCACAATGAGATCTCACCTCATACCTGTTAGAATGACCATCATCAAAAAGATGGAAAATAAATGCTAGCAAGGATGTAAAGAAAAGGAAACCCTTATGCACTGTTGGTGTGACTGTAAATTGGTATTGCAACTATGGAAAATAGTATGAAAGAGCCAGAAAAAATTAAAAATAGAACTACCATATGATCTAGCAATTTCACTTCTGGGAATATATCCAAAGGGATGAAAACACTAACTCAAAAAGATATCTGCACCCCTCTGTTCACAGAAGCATTATTTACAATAGCCAAGACATGGAAATGACCTACGTGTTCATCAATAGATAAATGGATAAAGAAGTGGTGGGATATATGTGTATTTACATGTATACGTATACATAACATAAAATACACATGCATATATATGTATACACACAGACATATACACATAATAGAATATTACTTAGCCATAAAGATGAGGAAATCCAATCATTTGACACCATGGGTGGATCTTGATGGCATTATGCTAAGCAAAGTTAGTCAGACAAAGACAAATACTGTATGATCTCAGTAACATATGGAATCCAACAAAAAACAAAGAACCTGAAATTCATAGAAAAAGAGATCAGATTTGTGGCTACCAGAGGTGAGGGATGAGGAGAGGGGGAATAGAAGTAAAGTGGCAAAAGGTACAAACTTTCCATTATAGGATAAATAAACGCTAGGAATGTAGTGTACAACATGATGGCTACAGTTAACACCGTTACGTGATATATGGGAAAGTTTTAAAGAGAGTAAATCCTAAGCATTCTCATCACAGTGAGAAATCCTTTTTTTCTTTCTTTCCTTTTTTTTTTTTTTTTTAGTTATATCTAGATAAGATGATGGATATAAACTAAACTTGAAACTTGTTGAGGTAATAATTTCATAATGTATATAAATCAAGTGATCACACTGTATACCTTAAATTTATGTAGTAACATATGCCAATTGCTTCTCGATATAACTGGGAAAAATTAATTAATTCCTTCTACCACTCCCCCCCAAAAGAATATAACATGCTAGCTTGGTGTCTGGAGGTTGACAAAGTTAGCTGCCTGAAGGGCAGTTCAACTCAGAGGTTTGGCTAAAGGGAAGAAGAAATATGATGTGATAGCTAGAAGGGAGAAAATAGTTTAGTGCAGGTTAAGACTTTTGAAAATGTGTTCTTTTCCCACCTTAAGATGATCAAGGTTTTGAAATTTTTTTGGCTGAGAGAAAATCCAGTAGAAAGAAATGATTTGGGGATTGGAGATAGATGGGCTTATGTCTTTAATAGATGGAATGCAATGTATATGTCACATTTTTAGCTTACATAAAATTTAATTCATAGGATATCAGATCCAGAAGGGATTTGGGATACCATCACACCTCCTCTCATTGAACAGATTTAGAAAATACAGCCTATTCATGTTAAATGACTTCTCATTCACTCCCCTAACTCCAATTTGAATTGGTGGTCTCAAATGGGAAAGTGGTGAGATTTATGGGGCCATCTCTTTCTTAATATTCTTAGCACAGTGCCTACAGGTGAATAAGAAAGAAAGGAAAGGGCAAAAAAGAAAAGAACAGTGGTGGAGGGGAGAAGAAGGAAGGGACAGGAAAGACCTTTACTTCTTGCTCCTATTTTTCAATGTCTTCTTACCCAGTTTTCTCAAAGCTTCCTCACACTGGCCACACTGGTGGCTGGATTAAAAATGGGTGAAACTTGTATGCTTTTGAAATATAATTTCATTCATTTTTCAAAGCAGTTCTAATGTATTTCTGCATTGCAGATATAGAGCTGGGATTCAAAGAAGGTATCTATGTTTTCTAAGTTCATGTAACCTAGCATTGGAGTCAAGACTCAAAACCTAGTTTTGACCTCCCAAGTATAGATTTCTCTCCCTTAGCCTCAATATTTTAATTTAAGTGTTAATTTATCCTTAACATTTAAGGGAAATACCTAAAATTTTGAAGTAGTTTGTCTTTACCTTCTAAAAATCTGAACTTTTCGGGGCGCCTGGGTGGCTCAGTGGGTTAAAGCCTCTGCCTTCAGCTCAGGTCATGATCTCAGGGTCCTGGGATCGAGCCCCGCATCGGGCTCTCTGCTCAGCAGGGAGCCTGCTTCCCTTCCTCTCTCTCTGCCTGCCTCTCTGCCTACTGTGATCTCTGTCAAATAAATAAATAAAATCTTTAAAAAAAAAAAAAAAAAAAAAAAAAAAAAATCTGAACTTTTCTAATTATCAAACAATCAATACATTTATTGACTACTCATGTAAGATACAGTCAATATTGTGCTAGACACTAAATGCTGATTGCCCATGTTATGATCTTCGGTCAATAAAAAGTCCTCTTCCAAGTATCTCTTGGCAATCTCAAAGCAGATCCAATTTTATGGGACCTGAAACTTATACAGTCTGGGGAACCTTTTTAAATAAAAATAATAGAAAACAATAAAATTGAAATAAATTATAAAAGTGGATATTCATGTAGAATGAGAAAAAATACATCAATCAGAAATGTTTAAAAATTGACAACATCAATTATCACAAAATTCAGAAGAGCAACATGGTATTTTTTTTTTTTTAAAGATTTTATTTATTTATTTGACACACAGAGATCACAAGTAGGCAGAGAGGCAGGCGGGGTGGGGGGGGTAGGAAGCAGGCCCCCTGCTGAGCAGAGAGCCCGATGCGGGGCTCGATCCCAGGACCCTGAGATCATGACCTGAGCCAAAGGCAGCGGCTTAACCCACTGAGCCACCCAGGTGCCCCACAACATGGTATCTTCATTATTAATTACCTGATCCATTTCTGTAGTGTGTTTTATCCAATACTCTAGGGCTACATGCTCTTTAATAGCCTCTTCATAGAATAATTATTTTGTAATATTTTCTATAGAAACATTGGAAGATAATTCAGTCTTCTTTCAGGGTTGATGAAAACATTTTTTTTTTCATCATTTATAATTTAGAAATGATGATTTCAGTTATACAACCTGGTATTGGTAATATAATTTTAATGTCTGGGTTTAGGTCAATTTCCAAAAAAATATCAAATTTTTGTTTTATTTGAACTATAGGATTAGAGGGCATCTCAAATGTTTTTATGCAGTGACTCATTTAATTAGGGACACTCATTAATTGATAGGCTATAGATGTTGTCATGTTATTCCTTTAGGTGAGCTGGCACAGCAATCAGTAGGAGTGTTCCTACACCAGGACAGCTAGCCAGACTTAACTATACACAGAAGTGACTGCAAACCGTAATGTTGTATCTTGAACTTGTCCAGCCCCCGAAATGCCATTGTCACTCAGGTGAGAAGGGTAGATACTGCGAGCTTGCCAGGGGATGTTGGATGAAAAGTTGCAGCCAGTTGGGATTGAAATGTCTTACTTTTGCAAGTTTTAGGAACTTTACAGATATAGCATCAAAATTTTCAATCACTTCCATTTATAGTTCAATTACTGACAACTGTCCTCGTATAGGAACTTTTCCTACTGCCTAGTTTCTCAGTTCACCTGGAATAAGAACATCATGACATCCATGGTATATCACTTATGTGTCCCCAGTTAAATGAATCACTACACAAGAAAATTTAAAATGCTCTCTGATTCCTTGTTAAGGCCTTATAAAGTTGTGTAAGGTCTGAACATAAGCTCCATTTATGCATAGGAGATCCTTCTCTAGTAAACTGTTAGCCGAGTAGAGTCTCCAAATCTCTAAGCAATTACTAAGTAAAACCAATCAGAAAGTCATACCTCTTGATTTCTTGATTGCTCTACAATCTCTCTGCTTGTGATAGCCTAAATAGAGGAAGATGAATAACTTACAATTTTCTGTCTCATAAAATATATATTAACCAACAGTGGATATTTTATTATTTTTTTAATTTATAAATTTGCTATTCTGGGTAAAGTAAATGTTTAGTTTTCATTTTTTTTTTAAATTTTTCTTTGTATAGATACATGGAAAGACAAATGGTAAAAACCATGTCACTGTAATATATGGAGGTAATCAGGAAAATACAAAGTTTAACAAACTAATTGAACCTTAGGGTAGAGAAAGCTCCTTTACACCCAGTGAAGCTAAGCTTTGGGGGAAGTTAATACTTCTTCAACAGTTGTACTAAGAACATTAAAAATACTTTTGCCAAGGAAGGATATCAACATTTTAATCTACCTTACACTGATAAAAAGAAAAACACAAAGCAGGGAGGAGGCAGGGGCAGGTTTTCATGAAGCCACAGAAGGTAGAAACAAAATGTCCTTTGTTTGGAGAATATTGCACCTGCATTAAATTTACTGCTGACATCTCTTCGTAGAAATTTGATTTTTCTCTCATTCCCCCACCTTTGATTGTTTTCAACACTGAGGAATGTGAGGCATGCCAGTCGTCCTCCTTGTCCTTGCGACATTTCTGTCTTCAGCTGTAAAAGAGAACAGGGCTTCCTCACCCCCTGGCCATCAGCACGTCATCTCAGAAATGCACCTGCGACCCGTAACACGACACTCAACCGCGCAGAGCTTCATACTTCTGTGACAGACGCCAAGAGATCAATTTCCTGCTCATTGGGCCTCGGAGCCTGGGCACTGTTCTGACAAGGAAAGTCTCTTTCAAATAATCCTAACACTAAAGGCAGTTCAAATACAGATGCAGAACCTTTCAAGGAGCTGTGATATCAGTATCATAAAGGCACTATGGCCATAGGCACAGTGGTTGTGGGGATTTTGTGTGTGTGTGTGTGTATGTGTGCATGTGGGGGGGGGGGTACTGGGGCTGTCCATATAGTGAGCTGACTTTGATATTTTATATACCGTGTGAATAGTCCACATAGTTGCCAAAGGAGAGAATGCAAGTGTGATGGATAGTCCATCATGCAAATTTAGTTCAGGAATTATTTTATCTGAGAAATCACTAATATATGATAGATGAATTGGGCTTTGTTACGTATGTTTAGGCCCTTGTAGCTTCCTCAGAGACATTGTAAAGGTAGAGTCTACCCCACATCCATACACTGTGTACATCTATGATCGCCCCCGTGCTTGTGCACGTTATTTATTTAGCTCTCATCTCCTGTCCCATCGATGAGTTTCCTAAGACAGAGCAGTGCCGTATCCCCTGGGTCCCAGTGCATTCTGTCTTGGCAAATCCCTGCATTCCATCTTGGCAAATCCCTACTAAATATTCAATTTTTAGTGAATTAATGGATTGTCAATTAGATTAACCACCTCCTGGGGGATTCTGGAGGTACAATAACACTTTTCACTGAAACTATGTCAGTTTGGCCTTGACTTAGAGCTCAGAAATTTATCTTGAATTGGGAAAGCAGAGAAAGAAGAGAAGGAGAAGAACATTCAGAAGAAGATGAAGTGTGTTATCTTGTGGTCAGAAGGCATGGGTCCCAAACATGACTCTAACACCTGCAAATTGTGTGACTTTGAGAACGGATTTAATTTCTAAGCATCATTCGCCTTTTCATAAAATGGGGATAATAATAGAACCTAGAGGATCAAATGAGAAAAATGAATGTAAATTGCTTAGAATCGCTTGCTCTGGAGAAAGAGTTTAATAAAAATGAGCAGTTAGTACTAGGAGAGTAAGGTAAAAAAAAAACTTTGGCTTCAGTTTATGGAAGATTTTATCTGCAAATCATAAATTAGAAGAAAGTTCTAAAGAGGCAGAAGCACAATTAGGAAGCCTTGCATTAGAAGACGTGCCTTTAGGCCACCTTCTCTTCCTATCTACTCAGAAATCACCAGATAGGGACCAGCTTTTTTTTTTTTTTTTAACTATTTGCTGTATGAATACTGTGTGAATACCTCCGAAGCTCTTTCTATAAACTGCAAGTGTGCCAAGATTGATTTATTTTTTGGCCAAAGGGCAGAATTAAAATAGAAGCCTTTTAGATGTCCTCTCTCACATTGAGATTACATTGCTCACTTCTTATTTTAGCATTTAACGTTTAACATGAGAGGGCTTTGAGATCATTTTAAGCATCGTCCGTAGGCTTGGCTATAATCCTCCAGTCCACAGTGGCCTGAAAAGATCATATCCCTCCATATTGCACAACCATTTCCAAGTTGCACCTGATCTATGAGATGAAAATTCAATGTTAGCTCCTCAATGAGCCACTTCATTGTGACTATTTCAAGTCTTTCCCCTATTTCTCCCAGATTCTCTTACTTATTAGGAAGTCAGGAAGGGATGGGGTAAGTAGGTGATGGGCATTAAGGAGGGCACATGCTGTGATAAGCACTGGGTATTACATGCAACTAATTAGTCATTGAACATTAAACTAATGATGTAATATTATATGTCGGCTAACTAAATTTAAAGTTAAAAAAAAAAAGGAAGTCGGGAAAAACAAACTAATATTTAATGCCACAAAGTTTATGTAACTTTAATCTTACCTAAGTATGTCCCCATTTTATTAGTTTCTGAGGTCACTCTTTAATTATCATATCACAGTTGGTTGAGCCTGATCACATAGGACACTGGAAAGTCCAGTGTCTTACCAGGTTTCCTCTTTCCTAACTGCCAAGTATTTCTGGCTTGGGAAGGCCTACAAGTTCCCCATATTTTCCCTGATTGTTAATCACCCTTCAGTCAACTGTTTCTTCCACTGTAGGGTCAGGACTTTCCTGGCTTCCCTCAGTGTGCTGCTGTGTTCCCTCCATACCAGCTGGTCTTGATTTTGTGCACCAACCTTTTGCTCACCCCTCTGAATGGTAGCTGAGACCTGACCATTGCTCAAAGTCTTAAGGAGAACAAAAGGATCTTCAAACTGATTGTCAGATATTGCTTTTCCCAGAGTCTACAGGCCACGTGTGTCCATCAAAGACCCTTTCTGGATGCTCCTGTCTAGATGTGGCCTTACCACCGTGTTGTAAGAATGGGTTGCCACCCATTGCCACCACCTTTGCCATGATAGAGATCTTGAATACATCTCCCTTACTCCATTTCTCTGCCAGGGACCATCTATTCCTCAAACCTGAGGGAAGAAAGGAACATTTCTACCTTTACCTGTCCAGAGTCTGCCTATCAAATCACTATGTTCTCTCAGGACAGATAGCCTCTGGAATGTTTTACAGTGAGACTATCCAATCATTTCAAGGGAAAGGCATCCGTAGGGGTATCATCTTACCTTTGAACTGCTTACAAAACATTTGTCTGCCAATGTGTACATCTTGAGCATATTGTATGTTATTCAACTTCAGCAGTTCTGTTGAATATACCTTCCTGCCCTCACTAGTATGTGGGGGGAGGTCATGTCTCTGTGTCATTCGGTAGTTGTCTAAGACTGTTCTCAGGAGTCTGATCATCTACTCCACTCCAGGACTTAAACAAGATCAAAGGCACAGAACTCTCAAGGAATAAGGAATATATTCTGGAGTCGGTTCATTGTAAATCCATATTTGGAAAAGTTACATTTTCCTAAAATAAGCTACCTCCCAAAATTCAGCATTGTCCACCTAGAAGATGACATTTTTATATGAAGTAGTGCTATTTGGCTTTTGGAAGCACATTTTCATAAGCCTATTCATTCCAGAATAAAGTTGTGTGTTATCTTTGTATAACCAAAAGGTCCATGCAAATATTTTTTTTTATTTTAAAATTTTTTAATTCTTTTCAGCGTAACAGTATTCATTGTTTTTTCACCACACCCAGTGCTCCATGCAATCTGTGCCCTCCATAATACCCACCACCTGGTTCCCCCAACCTCCCACCCCCTGCCCCTTCAAAACCCTCAGGTTGTTTTTCAGAGTCCATAGTCTCTCATGGTTCACCTCCCCTTCCAATTTCCCTCAACTCCCTTCTCCTCTCCATCTACCCTTGTCCTCCATATTATTTGTTATGCTCCACAAATAAGTGAAACCATATGATACTTGACTCTCTCTGCTTGACTTATTTCACTCAGCATAATCTCTTCCAGTCCCGTCCATGTTGCTACAAAAGTTGGGTATTCGTCCTTTCTGATGGAGGCATAATACTCCATAGTGTCTATGGACCACATCTTCCTTATCCATTCATCCATTGAAGGGCATCTTGGTTCTTTCCACGGTTTGGCGACCATGGCCATTGCCGCTATAAACACTGGGGTACAGATGGCCCTTCTTTTCACTACATCTGTATCTTTGGGGTAAATACCCAGTAGTGCAATTGCAGGGTCATAGGGAAGCTCTATTTTTAATTTCTTGAGGAATCTCCACACTGTTCTCCAAAGTGGCTGCACCAACTTGCATTCCCACCAACAGTGTAAGAGGGTTCCCCTTTCTCCACATCCTCTCCAACACATGTTGTTTCCTCATTTTGGCCATTCTAACTGGTGTAAGGTGGTATCTCAATGTGGTTTTAATTTGAATCTTCCTGATGGCTAGTGATGATGAACATTTTTTCATGTGTCTGATAGCCATTTGTATGTCTTCATTGGAGAAGTGTCTGTTCATATCTTCTGCCCATTTTTTAATATGATTGTCTGTTTTGTGTGTGTTGAGTTTGAGGAGTTCTTTATAGATCCTGGATATCAACCTTCTGTCTGTACTGTCATTTGCAAATATCTTCTCCCATTTTGTGGGTTGCCTCTTTGTTTGTTGACTGTTTCCTTCGCTGTGCAGAAGCTTTTGATCTTGATGAGGTCTATACTGCCTAGAGCAATCTATACTTTTAATACCATTCCGATCAAAATTCCACTGGTATTTTTCAAAGAGCTGGAGCAAATAATCCTAAAATTTGTATGGAATCAGAAGAGACCCCGAATTGCTAAGGAAATGTTGAAAACCAAAAATAAAACTGGCGGCATCACGTTACCTGATTTCAAGCTTTACTACAAAGCTGTGATCACCAAGACAGCATGGTACTGGCATAAAAACAGACACATAGACCAGTGGAACAGAGTAGAGAGCCCAGATATGGACCCTCAACTCTATGGTCAAATAATCTTCGACAAAACAGGAAAAAATATCCAGTGGAAAAAAGACAGTCTCTTCAATAAATGGTGCTGGGAAAACTGGACAGCTATATGTAGAAGAATGAAACTCGACCATTCTCTTACACCGTACACAAAGATAAACTCGAAATGGATAAAAAACCTCAACCTGAGACAGGAATCCATCAGAATCCTAGAGGAGAACATAGGCAGTAACCTCTTTGATATCAGCCACAGCAACTTCTTTCAAGATATGTCTCCAAAGGCTATGGAAACAAAAGCAAAAATATTTTTTTTTTCTAAAATAAAGGAGCAATTTACTCCCAGAAGTTAGTGTAAGAATCCACCTCAATAGAAACAAAACAAAAGAGAAACACTGTGTTACTTTTAAAACTAGCTTTTTTGCTTTTCTGGATACATGCATATCTTCCAACATCTGGGGGGGTGGGGAGTCTAGGTTCAGCCAAGATACTTGCACAACTATGTAACAGGATATTGTGTCATAGTCACATTTTGAGCTATTCGTTGGGGGGTTTTGTCCAGGTTCTCCAGAGGTTGCATTCTTTACCTCTGGGATACTTGCAGAGTAGAAGCTAGAAACTTTGGTCAAAATCTAACCTCCTCAATTGTTTCAGGTGTCTGGGAGAGAGACGAACATATACCTTTGATGGGGAAAAATAGAAAAGAAGGTAGGACTTTTCCCTAATCATATTGGTGGATCTACAGAGCATTACAAATCCTCATACCACCTTTACAAAAAGCCCCCGAAATGTTAATGTCCTAAGAGTGAGTAACTTCTCCCAAACATAACAGCTCTCTGCCTCACCAGAAATGCCCACAAATAAAGTAAAACTTAATGCAGCTGGGCCACCAAACCTGAAAGGTCTCCTTGAGCTGGGAGGGCATGTAGCTCCAAGGTAACCAGTGTGGACAAGTGATCGATGTGGCTGTCATATTGCTTGGGGGCTCTGTTGCACCCTGGGACTGTTGCAGATTCATGTATATTTAAAGGAAAATAGGAAATTGGAATTTTTTTCTACATCCCACATTGTGAACTGGGATTCACATTTTTCTCAACAGAAGGGTATTGGTAGAACCTCCATTTCACAGCCAAGGAAGCTGAGACCCAGAATGAGATTCAAGATCCTGTATTCTAATATCTCACAAACAGAAGATGACAGAGCCGGGACTTGCATCCAGATCTGCTTAACCTCAAACATGTGCCCTTTTCAAAATTTCATTTTATTTTAATTCCAGTGCAGTTAACATACAGTGTTACATTAGTTTCAGATATACACATGTGCCCTTTTAACCAAAACTGTCTGGCTTTCAGGTTGATCAAAAATTGGGGAAGATAGTAACTAGCCAGTGGAGACACCTGGAAGACATTAACTTTATCAAATGATCCAATTAATACCACAGTATATCAGCGTCATGAACCACTTGATATGATGCACTAAGAAGGAGGAAGCATGAAATTTTCTTTAACATTCTCACTCAAATTACATAGCCTCTGTCCAAACATGAGAACACAGCCGACAAATAAAATGGAAGGATAGTCTATAAGATAAGTGCTCACTGTTTTTCAAGTGTGAAGGTCATGAAAGATAAGGAAAGACTGGGAAACTATTACAGACACGGGGCTAGGTGACACAGCACCTACAAGCAATGGAGAATTCTGGGTAGGTTCCTGGGACAGAAAAAAGAACATTAGTGAAACCTGGTGAAATTCAAATAGGAACTGTTGCTTATTTAATAATATCCTACTGATGTTCATACCCTGTTCTTCAGAGTTTTACTGTGAGCATGTAAGATCTTTGCTTGAGGGGGAGTGAAGTGAGGCATCTAAGGGAACTCTTGAACTATGCTACCTCTTTCTAAGTCTAAAATTCTTTTTTAGTTTGCTTTTTTTTTTTTTTTTTAAACTGAGAAACAATCTGCATCAGTCATAAGAGGAGGTTTCAGCAGATTTTTTATCAGTTCCAAAAACACTTGCTCCAGACATTTGGGGACACCAGAACTGACTCCAAGAACTCACGGGGATAGTATCTTCTGTGCACACAAAAAATGTGGGCATCATTTTCCCCTGAGGGAAAGATGATTATGATACTAAATTCTAGGAGCTGAAGCAATGCTATTGACCAGGCAAAACAAAATAGCCCTTCTAACCCAAGACCTCCTTTATAAACTATAGAAGACATTAGTCTGAAGCAGATATTTAACTGAATGTAGTTAAGCTTTTCACACAAATAAGGCAGGTACTTCCTTCCTTTATGTGGTATTTTATAAATGGAATGCCTCATACTCTATAGATCCCATTAATGGTGACTACCAGACAATTATTTCCATTGTTAAACAATTCAAAGATATGGCTTCTATCTAGAAAATATCTATTTCTGAGCCAAATATGGACTGAGCAAGCACTATGAAGGAAACTAAATCCCTAGTACAGAATATAATGAGATCAGATCCTTGCCATGGAGACATTGCTTTGGTCACAGGGTAGGTGTGAGGCTAGAGCAGGGAGAGTGGGATACAGGGGTGTGAGGTTACTGTGAGGTCCAGGTAAGAAAGAATAGGGACCCCACCTGCAGCAGTGCTAGGAAGAATAAAGAAAATGCAATGAAATTAATAGGTAAGATCACTAGCAAGAGAACAAGGGTATATGATGACCCGTATCAAATATTTTCTGAAATGTGCTGGCAAAGGAGAGAGAGTTGGAGGGGAGAGAAGTGAATGCGATAGGGATGTATTGAGGAAGAAATGAGGTGGGAAGAAAGGTAAGCTAATGGATGAGATAGAGAAAGAAAGTCATTGATTTTATTTAGAAAGAAAGAAGGAAAGAAAGAACGAAAGAAAAAGAAAAGAAAGACTTACCAAGAATCCTCAATTTCATTAAAGTTTTCTCTGGCTTTTAGGCAACTCTGAAGGACCTCTGCAATCCCCACATAACCACCACCATAGTTAATATTGGCTTCAAGCATCATAATATCAATTTTAATACAATTTAGAATTTGACCACTTTTTTTTTTTCTTAAGAAAATTATTGGGAAATAGTAAGTTAGCAGGAAACAGTGCCCTTCATTAGTTACAGGATGCTTTTAGGAACTCAGATATACTCAGGCACCAATAAATAAACAAAAGGGTGGGGTTATACTGATAGACTTGGGTTACACTGTTGCTGTAACTCTAGGGAGTGGTCACGAAGCAAAGGACAGGTCATCATCAAAATGGGTGGATTCCATTTGCGTCCACAGTAAAGATGCAGAAAAAAAGAAAGCACATTTACCCATGTCTTTGAAGAAATATTTACTAAGCCCTGCTATGCATCAGGGGATACTCTGGATTCTGAGGAAATAGTGGGAAATAAGAAGGACGATATCTTTGCTCAAATACAGATACACACACACACACACACACACACACACACACACACACACACAGTCTAGGTAGAGGCATCCTGTGGTAGTTACAGGCACAAAATCCAGAGTCTGACTTTCTGGGTTTGAATCATGGTTCTGCCAATGACTATCTGTCTGATCTTGGCCAAGTTCCTAAACTTTTGAGCCTTCTTTTTTCTCATCTGTAAAATGAGGGTAACACAGGGACTAAGTGGGTTAAATACTTGAACGAAATGCTATTTGTGTTTGTTAAATACATACATGCCTGCATTCATACAACCATAAAGTTGGCCTAGGGTTACATTTACAGGCCATGAGTGAAAGGAAAGTTTATAGGGTAAAATGGTTATACTGAATCTTGAGGTTTGAAGCAGGAACTCTCTAAGAAGAGGGAAGAGCAGATGGAAAAGCTGTTTAAAAGCAACCCAGAGTGCTAGGGTAACTTCAAGTAATTTGGATTCAATAGGGCTGCAGGGATGTTCTGAGGGCTAGTCTGGTTATCTATGGCTCTATCAAAAACTACCCCAAGACTAAGTGCTTAAAACCATAGCTTAGTATTATCTCTCACGATTATGGAGATTGACTGGCTGGGGGTTTTCATGCAGTTGCAGCAAGATGGTGACTGGGGCTAGATTCACCTGCAGACTTCTTAC
This sequence comes from Martes martes, assembly GCF_963455335.1. NCBI lineage: Eukaryota > Metazoa > Chordata > Mammalia > Carnivora > Mustelidae > Martes > Martes martes. Next base: position 27,540,404 of record NC_137890.1, on the reverse strand, counting down.
CTTGCAGTCTGGTTCCTGGGCTAGAATGGCTTGAATGGACAGACCCTAGTTAGACATCTCCCTGTCCACATGGTCATTCCACATGGCTAGCTGGGGTTCTCTGACAGAATGGCGGTCTCGGGACAGTCATACCTTTTATGGCAGTTTCCCATTTAGCAGGAGTTCCAAGAGACAGGAAGTGAAAGCTGTGAATTTCATAAGGCCTGTCCTTGGAAACTACCCCAGTGAGATTTCCACCCCACTCAGGCTGAAGGAGCTGCAGACCAGTCCAGATATAGGGGAGGGGACGTAGGCTCTAGCTTTGACTGGAGAAGAGCCAAAGCACATGTGGCCATTTTTAATCGGTCTCAGTCAGTGAGAAGAGGCAGGGCTCTAGAGCTGGGGGTGGGAGAGAGGGCTGTATTCAGGAGAGCCGTGTATAACATTCAGTCCTGTTTGAAATCTATCTAGTAGGTAATATTAGAACCATTTTATGTTTTAACTGTGGAAATACCAAATCTCTAGATGTTACAACTGAAGATAACATAAAGCAGATTCCTTTATTGCAAAGTGGTAATGAAAACATGAGAACCATAAGGGAAAGTAGAGAACGATCTACTGCCCTTCAATATTCTGAAAAGTTGTTCTTTCCTTCCAGTGCTGCTTCCCTGCAGAGAAATTCTCTCATGACCACAGAAGGGCCCTAAGGGACAGACAGCTGCGACTGTGACCAGGATGCGCTCTGGGGAAGAGGTGAGTTTGGAGTTTACCTAGCATTCAGAATTTCTCACTTAGTTTGATTACAGAGACCGTTTTGTTGTTGGAGAGTTAACCCATCTAGGGAAGGTGGGTATCAATTTTTTGATATAGCTGCAATACTAACTCAGAGGCGCTGATGTGATTCTGTAGGAATTCCCCAGCCCAGAGTTCTGCGAAGAGCGTAGACACAGTTCACATTCTGAACACATTTCCGTAAGCACTGACCAACAGTTTCTTCCCTTCGGTGTCTATTTTTTAAATTAGGGCCCAAGAATTTAGAAAGTTGCCTATAGAAGGAGCATTCATATAGTTATGAAACTTAAAGCAATCTGATTTTCATCAACGCAATTCCACGTGGGATTGCCACATGTAGGATTTTTGGGCTAAATGGAAGAATTCCTCTTTTATGGGTAGATTTTTAGGTCCTAGGAGTAAGTATATGGTCTGGATAACATGTTTCTTTCTTCACCATAAAAAATGAAACACAGCTCAAAATAGTTTCTTCTAACCATTTTCCCGAACCATGGGGCTTTATTTAACAAACACTTGCATCCTGCTTAATATGTGCCAGGTAGAATTCAAAGCACTTTACAAATAACTCATTTTTCCATCATTACTACCCTAGGAGACCATTCCCATTACCATCATTCCCAGTTTTGCAGATGAGACGTAGAGCAGTTAGTAACACAGGTAACAAATGGCAGAGCTGGGAGACGAGCCCATGCGGTTGGGCTCCACGTTCACGTTGTCAAACACTACGGTTGGTTGCTGCCGTTTCCCCCTTACAGCCACTATTTTAGCCTCTATGTAATTCTGCTTTTGATACATACTGTTATAGTTATTGCAACTTCCCAGAGAGAAGTAGAAGTCCCTACTTTATTTTTCTACATATCCACAGTATCTGGTGTTGTGTTTAACAGATAGAAGGGACTCCAGAAATGGAAAATGAAACTAGATTAACAATAGGAGGATAAGTGATTCTCAGACCTTCGGATCTGTCATTTAAAGGACTGTATTATTGGGGCGCCTGGGTGGCTCAGTGGTTTAAGCCTCTGCCTTCGGCTCGGGTCATGATCCCAGCGTCCTGGGATCGAGCCCCACATCGGGCTCTCTGCTCAGTGGGGAGCCTGCTTCCTCCTCTCTCTCTCTGCCTGCCTCTCTGCCTACTTGTGATCTGTCTGTCAAATAAGTAAATAAAAAAAAAATTTAAAGGACTGTATTATTTATCAATTATGATGTCTTACACATGCTTTATGTCTTCAATCACATTGGGAAGAATTTATATAATTATCCCATTTCTACTTTCTTCTGCATGTTTAAGCACTCACGTTTTATTGCTCTCGGGAAAGATTCACAGTAAATCTTACAACTCAAATTTGACTCCAAGACAAAGGTTAATTGGCAAAATTTGTGTAAGCATTAAATATTATACACGAATCAGAAGGTCAGTTGTTATTTCCGAGTCAGATAGCTCTTATAGGGAGATTTTAAAGGAAATGACATCTTGCACATTGATGGTTTTTAGCCATTTTGAGAAATTTTTTTTTCAAACACTGATAGGTTAATCAGAGTTCATTTCTGTGAACTATAAACTCCTAAGTATACAATCTAATTGAGGACATTGTTGACAAAATGCCTATATGATAGGTACTATCACTGAATATACATCACTTGCCAATGTATCATAGATATTTGAAAATGTAAAGGATTCAGCAAATATTGTTTATTTTATTAATTTCTTTGCTAACTTTTTATAATAAAGACAAGTTTTACAATAGAATGAGCTATATTTTAATCACTGGACTATGCACATTCAATTTTAAGACAAGCCTCTTGACAAATAGAGACATTTAAGAAAAGTTGTTTTTCCCTAAATGAGAGGACAATTTTGTGAGAATCTTATAATTATGATCTTGATTTCTCAAGCTTATTGATTCAAGTTCTTGATTAAAACAATCCAGCCATTTTTTTCTACTGAAAACAAGACACACAGACACAAACATATACAAATATATTTTTATATATGTTTTCAAATATATATGATACTTACAATATTTGAAAACTCTTTCCTCTGAAAATTCATAGTTATAAATGCTCTGTTTTAAATCTTTTCTGAAAATGAATTTATTTAAAATGTGAATCATACTACAGGATTCATACATATGATATATTTCTTGTGTTTCTTATAAAAAAAATGAAACAAGACCTTTTCTTCAACAAAAATCAAACTCAGAGATTCTAAGAAAGTAAACACATGAAAGGATAGACAATTTCAATATTGTTTTAATAAAAGCATGCTTTTCTTATTAAAGTTTTGGGGTGGATTTAAGATGCATAAAACACAAACCAGAGATACTGTAACTGGGACGCAATTTGGGGATTTAATAAAACTGTAGACTTGAAGCCTCCATCCCCTGTTACAATGATGTTATCTGATTTCCTAAGTGTAGCTATTAGTCTGGCTTGTCAGCTGTCTGCACTGGACCAAGAAAAGACCAAACTTTACCTCACTGAGAAGTGAAGTAAATAGACGTAAGGGCTTAAGGGGGGGCGGGGACAGCTGTGTTGGGGGCAGCAGGGAATATGCCAGATGGAGTAGTCAAATGTGGCAAAATAGTTTTGTTATTTCATCTTGTTCTTAGACTAGGGAAAAACCCTATCTGTTACAGAGGTTCTGACAGGAACGGAGGCACATCAGCTGGTGCTGAGTGAAGTTGGACAGTTAGATACTAAAAACAGCAGAGAGAGGTGTATTTAAAAGGCCAGAGACTTCAGGATACACTGAGAAGTCAGTAGCCATGTATTTGACAACTAAAGTCCTCCAGCAGAGGGGGGTCTGGGTGGCTCAGTCAGTTAAGGGTCTACCTTCAGCTCAGGTTGAGCAATTTGCTCAGAAGGAGCCTGCTTCTCCCCTGCCTGCCACTCCCCAACTTGTCCTAAAGCGCACACGCTCTCGCTCTCTCTCTGACAAATATATAAATAAAATCTTTAAAAAAATTCTCTAATAGAAGACTTACATGTCGGGGCGCCTGGGTGGCTCAGTGGGTTAAAGCCTCTGCTTTCGGCTCGGGTCATGGTCCCAGGGTCCTGGGATCGAGCCCCGCATCGGGCTCTCTGCTCAGCGGGGAGCCTGCTTCCCTCTCTCTCTCTGCCTGCCTCTCTGCCTACTTGTGATCTCTGTCTGTCAAATAAATAAAATATTAAAAAAAAAAGTATTTCTAAAAAAAAAAAAAAAAGAAGACTTACATGTCTTACTGAAAATGCACACCTTAAGGAAAGATCATATATATAATCACTTGTTTTCCTATTATCTAATCCTAAGATTTTCTGTTTCCAGGTTTGAGGCAAACCTTTGCCATACCAATGAGAAAACCCAGCTCCTACTTATCTTTTGTTTATTTTCCTTAACTTTTCCAAAGACACTAGGATGGGCATAGGACCCATTTTTTAAAAAAAGATTTTATTTATTTATTTGAGAGAGAGTCAGAGAGAGTGACAGAGGGCATGAATGAAGAGAGAGGGAGCTGAGCCCGCCGCCACTGAGCAGGGAGCCTGATGCGGAGTTTGACCCCGGGATCCTGAGATCAGGACCTGAGCTGAAGGCAGATGCTTAACCGACTGAGCCACCCAGGCACCCCAGGGATAGAACTCATTTATGGAATAAGAGAGTGCAAGAGGTCTTAGAGATCATGAAATCAATCTTCCCTTCCTGTCTTTCAAGGTAGAGAGCCAGTAAGTCCCAGAGCAGTTAAGAGAGTTGTCCAGAGCACGTGGGTCTTTAAGGCCTAGTTCATACCAAACGCAGAGGTAAAGTCCCTAATGCCCAGTATAATCTTTGGATTAAGATGCATACAATAAAGTGATTCCTGGAAAGTTATCGCAGTGGCAAGGAGAATATTATTCCTCTTTGAGGGAATGATTAAACAACTTGAGTTGACCACCCTCTGCATTTCCACAATACTTATGCTATTGACTCAATTTTTTTCAGTTTTGGGCATATGAATCCGGTCACTGTTCCTGTTTTTAAGTCATGGACTGTATGTAACTTCTCACTTGAGTGATCAAATAAATGGAAGACTTGAGAGGTTGCATGACTTTTTCAAGGGCACGTAGTTCCAAGCTGACCCCAGAGACCCGAGTCCTCTCTGCACATTTCTCCCAAAATACATTTTGTTCAGAGACTTCTTCTTAAATCCAAGGAACACTGGACTTGGGAGTCATGCACGAGAGGACAGCTGGAGGCCAAGGCCATAAGGCACAGCGTCTTTCTCTCTGCTCCAGGAGCACCAAGGCTTCAGAGGTCTAGGAGAGGACAAACTTAGAGGGGCCCTTCCAGAGCCAAGGGTTTGACCGCTGTTGATAATGCATGAGTTAGGACAATGCCTGGTGCCAGGATGTTTTGCCAAAAGGCCATGTTGTTGCACAGCACGAAGCCTAAAGGTTGTTTTGGAAGTCCCCAGGCTTATTTCAGAATAGTAGATGGTCTGTGTAAAGAGAATAAAATGAGATGGTTTTTTTATCAAAGATAAAAATGTAAGGGTTTGTGTATTGAAATAGCCTCCGAGCAGCAATCCATAAGCTCATTTCTCTGGCTTTAAAGCAAGAAGTACCCTGCAGAATCTTTCCACCCAGTGCCAGAAGCTGACGTGGAACGGCAGTGAATGCAGCCAACTACGGCAGAGCATGAGGAGTCCCACGGGTCACAGGTACTTAGCATTTAAGCTACTTCTGCAGAGGATGGCAGGTAAGCGATTTGTTTGCTACACACACTGGTGAACACAAATGCATTAGCTCACAGGAAGTCCATGCTGTTAGATCAGAAGATTCCAGCCTTCCAAGACCTGAAACAGTAATATGTGATGAGTCATACTAACTTATTATGGTTTTAGGGCCCAGGTACTTCATGGGCATGAAGTATTGTATCATGAACCCTAAGAATTTGCAAGATTCTGTCTCAAGCTCGTGCTATAATACATCTTGCCACCATTGACGTAGGCATGCACTGTTCTGCCTGGGGCATTAGATGTCTAATTTGATCAAATTCAGAACCTATAATTTGAATCCAAACCAAACCACAATCAAATCAAAAAATTTCCAAATCTGCCACCATCTTGGAAATATCAAATGCTGGGTAGGGGAGCAGGAAATGACTATACAGGGAATCAATGGAGCCCGTTTTAATGAATTTTGCATCTGGTCCCTATGTGAGGCCATCAATCCATTAGATATAATTTAAACATTTTGATTAACATTTCATTACCTTACATGACTGCTGGGAAGAAAAATGCGTCTCCATGCACCACGCATACCAAAATATCCTAAAGTCCTTTGAGTTTCGAGGAGCTAAATATAGCGCTCTCAGGCCACTTAGATGGTGTCTGAAGTCTGCTTGATGTTAAGCTAAAAAATAAACCTAAGAAAAAGGGATGTTTTTATATGCTCAGATATTAGGACCCACTAGAAGCAAGGACTGCTTTGGCAATCACTGACGGACCTCCCCGGTGTCTGAGGAATTGTACACTCCTTTCTAAATCCTTTCGGAAATTGCCAGTTTGATAGAATAACATTGCAGGAAACCACTCAAATTGAACATATTTGTTGTTTTATGTTCTGCCAAGCAAATGTCAGAACAATGCCAAGAGACCAGAGTGGATCAAAATTGGAGGGGGCAGGAGGAGAGGTGAAGGGAGGGAACCAGGAGCGAAAGAGACAATGAGATTAGAATAAAAGGTTATTTTAATGGGGAATTTTAAACCCTTAAAGCAAACTCTTGCTTTTGAGAATTAAAAGCAAAAGAGATTGCGTCTTCTCAACTATCTTGTGGTCAAGAGCATGACGTCCAATCTGAGAATTTTTGTTGTAGAATTTCATTATTGTGGTCCATCATTTTCTGGTAAATCACTATCCATTGGTCAGTATCTTGCCAACAATGAAGACTAAATTGAAGGCTGTCTTTGGAGAACTCGTTAATGGAGCCCATTCTTCCGGTTTTATGCCATTTATCTTGAATATGAAGCTCCTTTACTACTGGGACTTTTCTTTTTTCTTTGCATTTTTCAATTACACAGTATGTCATATAAATCATCTTAATTAATTAGGAACAACAATTTGCCATAATCATTTCTTCGGTCTCATGTTTGAAGTCCCAGGGAGGCTTTCATTTCTCCTAAGTCTGACAGTGTAATAGAACTTACTGGTAGTGATTCTGAGTACTCCTGCAGGAATTTATTTTTCCAAAAAGATCGGTATGGGGAAAGGCTACATGAATGACTGTGTTAGCTTTGCTTCTTTCTTTCTTTCTTTCTTTCTTTCTTTCTTTCTTTCTTTGTGAGTGGCTGACTCATAAATTAGGAACCTGATTCTCTCTCCCTGGCTTTGGATGGCTTCCTAATGAGCAGAAGGACTGTTTTATTTATTTATTTACTAACCGATGTGGATTCAAACCCTCGACAGCCCTGTAACACCTTAGTGACTGTGGTATAACAGTGTGGCAGACACACAGTGTTGGTTTGGTTACCAGGAAAAACTTTTTGCCGCATCTCCACTCAAGCATTGAACCCAGGGCCAAACATATGCTCTCTTTTTGCCACGTTATCATTACATTTTAGCACATAGAATAAATTTGATACTGAGTAAAATCGAATGCTGCTAGAAAGTAAATAAATCTACTTTCTTTTCCACAACAGTTAAAGAAACAAAACAAAACAACCATAGCTTCCTTTCTAAAATATCACAACACGTTTGTTTGGGCAGCCACCAAATAGTGAAAACTGTATCTTATTTTCAAATGTGTAATAATAAACCCAGTAAATTGTTTAAAAGTCATAATTTGGATTAGGGACATAGTCTTTGGACAGCATTAATACCTGATTTTAGTGACATATTCACCTAATTGCTCTAGAATTGGAGATTTTATTGTGATGTGCATGATAAAATATTTTGTGTTCTTTAAGGGTCGCTATGGTTAGGTTTTATGGTAGGTAGTAATTTTACTTAGTAGGTACAAATGGATGTGTGTAAGAAGTGAAGGGAGTTGTCCAATGTCACACACACACACACACACACGCGCGCGCGTGAAGTTATACCACTGGAGCTAAAGAACATCTAGAACTTACTGTCAAAGCATTGCTAAATAAACACACGCTTGTGATCTCGTTTTCTTTTTTTCTTCTGCACTCACGTGATTGCTTCATCAAAGTAGCAAGAGAATAAGGGAATCATTTGCTGCTTTCACAGGCCTTCAGGCGGAGGGAGTAAAGTGATAATTACACACAGCTTATATAAAGAGTCAGTCCAGTCTTCCTGGTAGGCAGAGTAGGTGCACACATATGTTGTGTGATTTGAGAGAGACAGGAAGTTTCTCCTCTTATGTATCCCCTGGGCTGCCTATGTTGAGGTTAGACAGCTTCTACAAAGGGCAAGCTCTCTTCCCATGGTTTTCTAGGGCTTGCAGGGCACGGTACCTGGGGGGGGGGCACTCCCGCCCTGCCGCACCCACTCACCTTTGTCTGGTTTTGTTTCCCCACCCCCCCATCAGGTTCCCATCCTTAAAAGTCTTCTGCAGTGCCCTAGCTGTGACCTTCAGCCAAGAATGAGCTTTACATTTTTAAATAGTTGGGAAAAGGACCAAAAAATAAACATTTCATGATATATGAAAAGTAAAAGAAATTCTAAGTTCAGTGCCCATAAAAAAAAGTCTTTTGTTTACACACTGTCTATGGCCATGTTTGCTATGTAATGACAGAATCGAGTAGTTGCAATATTCTGCGTGGCACCAAAGCCTAAAATACCTACCATCTGGCCCTTTGCAAAAAAGAAATTGGCAGACCCCTGCCCTAGACTTCACAATCAAGTAAACTGTTGCCCTTAAGTGCTCATAGCACCATGATGGCTAACTGTGTATCTTCACTAGAGTTTAAGCTTCATGGGGCAAGTGTATTTTGCTCAGTATAATATCTCCAGCACCTACAAGAGAATGCCAGAGCGAACAGTAAGTGCTCAATAATGAGATGTCAAATTAACCCTACCTAAGAATGTTTTAAAAATGACTTTGTAAATAATATGATTCATAATGAATTACTCCTTTATCAGTCAGTTAAAAATTATTTTTCAGGTAGTTCTGTTCCTGGTTAAAACAAACGAACAACAAATCAACCAACCAACCTTAGATAAGAAGGCAGACAGTAATTAAGAAAGATCCATTACCTAGAATGAATCCATATTATTTCTTAGCAATGACCAAGTAAAACAGGGTTCATATTAGGTACAGGATTTTTAAAAAATTTATTCCATAATCCCTTTTTGAGGATTGAAAGAACTAGAATTTAGTGTTAGCGTGTATTTCTAGCTATCTGGGAAAGTCTTCTAATAAAAATATTATTTTAGTCCTTAATAACAACAGAGATTGCAACTTTTCTAGATGCATTGGTATTAAGACACAGAAAGAAGTTGCATGTGATCTGTAGCTGACTTGTAGAGATGGTTACATGGCCGCAAACCATAAAACCCAAAGGTACTAGGTATTAACTGTGTTAGTTTGCAAAGATTACAGTAATGAAGTAACCAGACCAGGTGGTTTCAATACCAGAAATCTATTTTCTTATAGTTCTGGAGGCTAGATATCTGAGACCAAGGTGTGGCAGGGTCAATTTCTTCTCAGGCCTCTCTCCTCACCTTGTAGTTGGCCAATTCCCTGTGTCCTCACATAGCCTTTCATCTGCATGTGTGTCCCACTCACCTCTTCTTATGACACTGGTCATATTGGAATTGGACCCCCAACCCAATGACACTTAATCTTAACTACCTCTTTAATGACCTCTCTCCAAATACAGTCACTTTCTGGCATTCTGGGGGTTAAGACTTCAGCATATGAATTTGAGGGACACACAACTGAGCCCATAATACCAACCAAAATGTTCAAGAAAATCTTCATCCACAGATTTTTGTTGAGCCCAGGAAAGAACACCCAGTAAACTACGGCCAAATTCTACCCCTTGGGACAGCAATCTTTCTAGTAAAGAAGAAATATATCTTGGACTTTAATGTGCAATGCAAAAATCTCTGTTCACTAATTCAAGTTTATAGTTTTTGTTCATATTTGTCCTCCTGGCTCAAGTAATTGATTCTCTGATAAGCGGTATCTTAGTAAATGTAACGAGAGCCTATCAGCAGGCGCAGTATTGTATCATTTTCGAGTATCTAAGCAACTTTCATGCTTCAGTGAGATAATTTGCTTCAGTAATTTCAGTCATCCTTCATCATTACATATTTTAATGAGATGGTCATGTGAGGTTTCTGTAAGGTGGTGATGAGAATGGCTGGCTGGCTGGCTTTCTTTCTTTCTTTCTTTCTTTCTTTCCCTCCCTGCTCTTCAATCCCTGGGGCTTGGGTATGACTGGGACTAAATACTGTCATATAAACTCAAAACATTCTGAACAACTTTTAACTTGCTAGAATTGTTGCTATGAAGTTTACATTGATACCTGGAAGGGAACCTACCTGTAGCCCAAAGTCTGTGGTCATTTTAAAAGAATAGGAGAGCCAAACTTCAAACCTCTATCTAATAAGGTCCTTTCCAAACCTTGAGATTTAAAGCTTTCTTCTATCTCCTTTCTTTAAAAAAAAAATAAAAATAAAAATAAAATATATATATATATATATATATATATATATATATGCATTTCTTCTCTGTCTTTGAATCTCTCTTCTCAGTTTGGAGACCTAAAATAGTTTGTAGAGGGAAGAATTCTGAAGTGTAGCTGTTTGGGCCGGCCTCTAAGATGGACACGTTTTCCATTATACCCAGAAACCACTCATCAATGTGTCAATTGTCAAATGCTTTCTTCCTTCCTCTTTCCTGTCCTCTTCCTTCTCATCCTCCTTTTAAGATTTTTTTTTTTTTTTTGACAGACAGAGATCACAAGTAGGCAGAGAGGCAGGCAGAGAAAGAGGGGGAAGCAGGCTCCCCGCTAAGCAGAGAGTCTGATGCGGGCTCGATCCCAGGACCCCAGGATCACGACCCCAGCCAAAGGCAGAGGCTTTAACCCACTGAGCCACCCAGGCGCCCCCTCCTCCTTCTTTTAAACAAATTTGTGTTTTTCTAAGAACCCATGTTTCTTATTTCAGACAATTGTTATTTTATTTATTGATCCTAATATGTAATTAAAATACATGAAAAAAAATTTTTGAGTAGGATATGCATGAGTACGTGCATGGCTGGTGTAGAGACCATATTGGAATAGTGAAAATTAATGACAATGAAGGGTTTGGGATGGGCCTTGAACTCTGTGGGTTTTGGGTTTTGTTTCGCTTTGTTTTATTTTGTTTTGAACGAGACAGCTCTAACTCAAATATGGCAAAACATGGTATCTGTTCAGTTTGTGTGCCTATGATATTATATACTTTTCTCTATACCTGAGTTCTTTAGAGCAAGAGAGTTGAATTGCATTCTTCATGCTTTTCTCTTGATTTTGGGCTGTCTCTACAATCTGTCCTTCCGTGCTGATGACTGGAGCATCGTTCTCCATTGCTGCTGGACTGAACGAGTGGTCAGTCTATTTGGGCTTTTCTGGGAGTTGTATTTTTTTTTCCGGTCATCAATAATTCTGCCAATGATAACATTGTGTCTTTAAACAGAGAGAGACAAGTTTGCCAGGAGCGATATGGTGGCTCCGGTGAAGGCAGATGAGGTGATTATGTCTCCCCCAGTCAGGACTGGTCACCAATAGTTATCTTCAGTTCTCAGGGTGAATCATGAAGGTTTTCTAATATTGACTCAAGAATAATCCCGCTTTGTTACACAGTATTTGAGATGTAAACTGTTAGCAAGAAGTTCCTTCCACAACAAACATTCCTCCCTCCAGTACCTATAAAAGGCCTTCCTTTGTGGCCTTAAAAGGAACCTTCCTTGCAGTCTTTGGTTCTAGACGTGTCACTCTGAACAACCATCTGTGCCCTCTCTTCTCCCCTAATTGCAATGACTGCTCTTTCCTTGATAAAAGGCTGCAACATTTTGTTAACTTATGCCCAACACAACTACAGTTCTATAAGTGGATGCCAATGATTAAACAAGAAGTGTAGACATTTTTTTTTTAATAATAAATCGGGCATTTTCTTAATTAGCTATGGAAAAAGGCTCTAGGCTTTACCACTTGGGCTTAGCACCCTGAACTCTAACTGGCTGATATTCTTAGAATTATATTCTAAATCTTTTATAATTATTTTAAATTCTGGGTAGATAGTAGGTCCTTGGAAATTTTTGTTTATTGGTAGATTCAATGCCATAAGTCTCTATGTTCTTTATTAAATAACCATCAATATTTCTTTGCTTTGTTCACTTTGTTCACATGTATTGAAAATACATGTCATCTTAGGATATTTAACATACAAAATTTACTTTAAAATTTCACATATTTCTGGGGTACCTGGGTGGTTCAGTTGTTAAGTGGTTACCTTCGACTCAGGTCATGATCCCAGGGTCTTGGGATCAAGCCCTGCATCGGGCTCTCTGCTCAGCGGGAAGCCTGCTTCTCCTTCTCCCACTCCCCCCTGCTTGTGTTCCCTCTCTGACTGAGTCTCTCTCTGCCAGATAAATAAATAAAATTAAAAATAAAATAAAATTTTAAATATTTCAAATAAGATTAAGATAGAAGTACTATTAGAAGGCATGGTCTAAAAATAGAATTTAGAGTTTTGTTAGTGGGTAAGTTTAAGTTGTATACATGCAATGTTAAGCGTTAAAAGTCAGTGATTGATCAGGTAGTATAATTTATTTATCCGGAAGTTTTTAATTCAGATGGTAATTCTAGAATACATTTTTCTTTTTGTTGTTGGGAAATCAGAAGATCAAATGTGAAGAAAATGCACACTTTTAAACAGTTCTTTTCAAAAAGCATAAAGTAAAAGAAAGTAATAATACAGATTTTATTATTGTGTTTTAAAATATTGACTCATCTGTAGTTAAATCTTATTTTTTCTGAATCAGTCCTCTTGATAGTCTGGCATTAGGATTTGCAACAAAGACTTTAAATTGTTTTGCTTTTAATGGATAGGAACATGGAAACTGAAATAAAAGCTTTTCTTCAAAGCCCTCGAAGCATGAAACCATAATAGAATTCAATTATACGGAACACTCTCTCAATGCTGATTTATAGGAGCTTACGTTTGCTCAGTTTATAAAATTGTGTTTTTGGTGAGCTTGAGTTGTCCCAAAGACTTTTCAAAATCCATGTCCTTAGTCACATGATTGATATTTCACTTAAATGACCTCTTAGTGTTTTTAATCATATAAGTAATTGACACAAGGCTGTCTTATCTACAAGATACAGTCCTTTCCAGTACTTTTCCATCTCGTGCATCTAAAATACACTAATCAATCAGTCAAAGTAAAGTCACCTTTATTTTGCTTTTTCTATTGAATTTCAAAATTATGACATACTAGGAAAAATTAACTCTAAAAATACCTTTAACAAATACTTGTAAACTCACTACTTGGCTTTAACAAATCTTAACATTTAGAAATATTTGCTTCTGGAGCACCTGGGTGACTCAGTTGGTCAGGCATCTACCTTCGGCTCAGGTCATGATCCCAGGGCCCTGGAATAGAGTTCTGCCTCAGGTTCCCTGCTTAATGGGGAGCCTGCTTCTCACTCTCCCACTCCTTTTGCTTGTGCTTGCTCTCTCTCTCTCTCTTTATCAAATAAATAAATAAAATCTTTTTTAAAAATAAAGTAAAATAAAAATAAAATTTAAAATATTTGCTATGGACCATGTTTCTGATTCTCATGTTTGTTCTAGGGCTTTATTATGTAGACAGATATATCTAAAAGCAATGTTTTGCAAGTTTTAAGCATTTTATATAAATACATTTGCATATCTTACTGTGGCCTATTTTTTAATGTCCATTTGATAGATACAGCTCTCGTTTATTTATCCCCATTTTGTAATCCTGCACTTATTTATATAGTACTATCTAATGTATTCTATTGTTGATGAACATTTAAGTAATGTATAATTTTGTGATTAAATCAATATCATTGTAAAACTTATTTGTACCTATCTGTTTTGCACCTGTTAATTTTTGGGGTTTGGGGGACAGCGGTGTAGTGGAGAGTCCTCTTCCTGGAAGTGGAATTTAGGAGAGGTGTGTATGTGGAGATTATATATATATATATATATACCCTCGTCAAATTCTTTCCAAAGTAATTGTAACAGTTTCCATTCTAAGCAGTAAACTTTCAAGATTACCATTTCCAAATATTCTTGACAGCATCTGATACTGGCAAGTTTAATGTGTTGTCAATTAGAAAATTTGCATCTTTTTATTACTTTCCTATGTATTGACCTGATTACTTATGACTTTTGAATATACATATTCTCTCTCTTTTTTTCCTCCTTCCATATATAATCCAGCTTTTTATTTATAAGAATTATATCTATTCAAAACTTTGTTCATTTTATCTTCTTTGGTTGTTTTATGTATTCCTTATATATTCAATATATGAATTCCTTTTTCATTTTTAGAATTATTTTTTCACAATTATTATTTTTACACTTTACTGGTAGTTTGAATTTTTATTTCAGTGCTATCAAGGTTATTAATACTTTCCTCTGATCTTTGTGCTTTTGTGAGTTTTGTGTCTTAGAAAGCTTTTCCTAGCCCAACATTATATTCAATATTATCCTATATTTTCTTCTAAAAGATTTAAGTTTAGCTTTTCACATTCATAGGTTAAATTCACTTGGAACTTACTTTTTATACAATGTGAAGTAGTAGTTTACGTTACATTTTTCCACATAGAAAAATAATGTCCCAGCACTGTTTATTGAAAAGTTTCCAGTGACTATTAAGGCCATGTCTGCCATATATGCCTACTTGAATGGGTCTGTGTCTGAGTATTCAAAGGGTAGCTGCTATCAGACTGTCCGCTTAGGTCCTCAACATGCCTGAGATTTAATAATTAATTTTCAGATCTTGGTTTGTGGCTCTATTGCTTGGTGTTGATGTCCTCACGTGCTCTTCCGTTCCAGCGTGTTCTGTTTCAGGTTCATTTTGTCCATGTCATTTCTGAGCTTAGTTAAATTTCTTAATTTTTTCTTTCGTAGTTTTGTTCCTTACTGTGAGTCAGAAATCTTATATTTATTGCTTAAACCCAAATTATGATTACTTGAGGTTGATCCCAGGTGAGTATTGTCATATATCACACCCATCTTTTTCTGTAAGAGTATCTGAAAAATGCACAGGCATGCCACCCCTTTACCCCCTACTTCCCCCCACCCCCGCCTCACCCTGATCTTACTCCTACACATTCCTCCTGTGGCATCAGCATTTTGCTAGACATGCTGTTCTCTGCTGATGACTGCCATGGTCCTCACTACCCTTTGGGGGAAGGGACAAAATGCTTTCCCTACTGAGCATGCTCAGTTTCTCATTGCAGAGCCAAGAGTTATCAATCAGTCATGGTTAATGATACTCTGCAGAAGTTTTCAAGAGAAAGAAAGAGACCTTTGCAAGTCTGTGATCATGGCTTGGGATCTCTCTCTCTCTCTTTTTCCTTTTAGAGAGGGTGGGGAGGGGAAAGGCAGAGGGAGACAGAGAACCTTAAGCAGCACTTAAGCAGTGCAGAGCCTAACTTGGGACTCAATCTCACAATCCTGAGATCATGACCTGAGCCAAAAATCAAGTCAGAAACTTAACAGACTGAGCCACTCTGGTGCCCCATTATGATTACTTTTCAGGCACTTCTCTGCCTCACTCTGGGTCTAACGAGGCCTGCCTCACTCTCCACCATACAGGTGTTCTGCTTATCTCCATCCCATGAAATTTAAAATAGGGGCTCTGATGCCTGGGAAGAGGAGAAATTTGCAATCCAGGCTTGTCCCCTTAGTTTTGTCTTCCTGCTCTTAAGCCGACCCTCTTCTGGGATGATGGGGTTCAGCAACCTGCTACACTTGAAACTGTATAAGTTTCCATTTGCTGTTGTAACAAACTACCACAAAGTTAGTGGCTTAAAACAACACAAATGTATTACATTACAGTGCTGGGGGTCAGAAGTCCAAAATGATTCTCAGTCAGCTAAGATCAAAGCATTGGCAGGCTGCCCTGCTTCTAGAGTCTCTAGTAGAAAATTGGTTCCCATGTCCTTTCCAGCTTCTAGAAGCTACCCGCCTTCCTCGGCTTGCCGTCCCTTCTTCCACGTCCAAAGCCTGCAGCGGTGGGTGGAGTCTGTCTCACGTCCCGCTGCTCTCCACTGCTTCCATTGTCACATCTCCTCTGGTTCTCCCGGAGCCCTGTAATTTCATCGGATCCACCCTGACCATCCAGCACAGTTTCCTTATTTTCAGGTCGGCTGATTAGCAACCTTAATTTCTCCCTCATCACGTAACAAAACCTATTCATGGGCTCTGGAGAGTCAGGCCTGGGCATCTTTGGGAGCCATTATTTCACCTACCACAGAGACATACCCTGTTCTATGCCTAGGATTATAATAACTATAAAAAAAGGCATGAGAATATAATGATTTAATCTCAGTACATTTACCAAGTTGTATGTTATTTGTCTTAACTGCCTTTACATGTGAGAGATCCCTAGGGCTGTCCAGGGTGGGCTGAGTAAATGTCCGTCTACCCTCTATAACACATGGCTATAAGATGAAGGGAACATCAGGTCATTATGTCTTTCAGATTTCAGGGTCTCCTCATCCGTCATCAGTAGGTAGCTGCTTCAGCAAGGGAATATAGACAGACCTCCTGACAGTAAGACACAGTATACCTGTAGAAGCAATCTAGACCCTCTTTTAGGAAAGGAAAGACGTTGATCACAAATAAGATTTGCAGGGACTGGCAATTCCTAACAACACACCCAATCTAGAACTCTAAACTGAACGACCCAGCTATTATGTTTGTAGGATCTATATTTGATTTAATTCTTTGTGCTTAGCTCTTCCCCGAGGCTATGAGTGGTTCCGGGCTCTTTCTCCCTCTCCCGCTAAACCCTCCACTTCCAATGTTATGCTTTTTGACAGAACAATGAAAAAATCTCTTCCAAAGTGAAATTTAAGTCTTCATTTTAGGAGACAGAAGACAACTTACTTTCAAATGACAGTGTTTTTGTATGTGTGTCTGTGTTTAAAAATTATTGAGGTGCTATTTACAGCATACCCAGTACACACATATAGTTGTCTTGCTATCTGTAGCTTTGCTGTCCATATACGATAGACTTCTAAGACTTCCGAAATTTTGAAGTGTTTGCTTTCGTTCTCTATCTACATCCAGACCTTACGCTCTGAACATGTCATCTTTTTCTAGCCTATCTTACGTTTCTCTACCTTAGATATTGCTAAACAGAACTTGCCAGCGAGTTGACATAATCTCTGTCCTCCTCCTCTAAAACCCCATCTAGCTAGTCTTTCCTCAAGGTTGCATAAGCTTCTTGACACCCTACAAGGTTTCTCTCCCACTTCCAGCTCATCCTCAGGCCAGCTCGTTTTGCTCGTTTAAGGTTTTTTTTTTTCCCTTTATGCCCAGCCTGAGCTATCATCTTTCGTCATATTAAAACCAATACTAGGAATACGTACTGAGAATACATTTGATCTAGCTGCCGTTCTTTTTACCTCCCACAGAAGCTATAAAGAACAGTTTATCTCAATTGCCTAAAAATATAAATTGCATGAGGGCAAGGACTGCATCTTTTTTACATTCTGTAACCTTCAAACAATTGTGTATAGAAAATGTTGAAGTGCTCAATTAACAAATGAATCAAAGCACTACCATTTCTTCCTTAAATGTCACATATTTTTACCCAGCTAAAAATATTTTTCTGTGGTCTTGGCATTTTGCATGTGACATGGCATCTGCTCTAAAAGTAACAATAGAATTATAACAGACCTCTCAAGTGCTATTTTCAGTAAACTATTTTGTCATTGTAAAATCTTTTGTTAAAATGCAAGAAAAGATAATTATTCTTTTTTTTTCTTAATACCATTGTGAATAAAAATGCAGTGTACTTACAATAGAAAAATCATCATTGAACTGTCTAATGAGGTTGATGTGGAGGCAGTTTTATAATATGTTAATCCTCTTGGGACTACTTCATTCATATATATAATATGTATATTATATATGAAATATATGTAATATATTAAATATACATATATGTGTGTATATATATATATTTTTTGCCCAAGTTATTTCTGCCTCAATAACTTAAGCATTAGTACTCTGACCATAATCTGTCCTTCAGGGTTTTCTTTTAAGGGGGACAAATAGAAAATCACTTCCTTTCCTGTATAAATAGAAACTTGGCACTGCAGATATATCTGAATAACAGATTACCTAAACTGCCCCGGGAAGCCTGGCACAGCAGAATCAGACCCAGGGATAGACAGTGACATTTGCTCAGATTTTACCAGGTTAAAACCAGACCCCCAAGTATTTTAGCATTTCAGTTGCAGATCATCAGATTCTGTAAAATCAAACAATGAAAAGTGACCGACTTCATTTGTATATGATGCCAAAGAAATGCCTGGATTGCTTTTACTCCTATAAAACTAATGGGTTGGTTAATTAATTAGCAGGTTGCTTGCCAAACTGTAGAAACAGAATACAGTTGATCTCAGAATTATGATTATAGAGATAAGAAAAGTAAATAGAAAATAAACTAATTAAACAGGGTAATTATGTGTTTAAAAACGGTGATGGAAAAGCAATCAATTTTTTTTTTAAGATTTTATTTATTTATTTGACAGAGATCACAAGTAGGCAGAGAGGTAGGCAGAGAGAGAGAGAGAGGAGGAAGCAGGCACCCCGCTGAGCAGGGAGCCTGATGTGGGGCTCCATCCCAGGACCCCGGGATCATGACCTGAGCCGAAGGCAGAGGCTTTAACCCACGGAGCCACCCAGGCGCCGCAAGCAGTCAGTTTCTCAACCTGAGTCCTAAGGATGTGTCAGTATCAATCAAGTTTGCCATACAAGTCTTTGGTTTCTAGTTTACAAAATATTTCATGCCTCCTCCAATTTTTCTCTTTTTAAACAGTTAAACTAGAGGTGAGAATCAATAATTCTCATTTTCTTTATTTCAGAATCATAACATCTCTCCTTTGATTTATGTAGAAGCTGTCTTCCTAAAGTGTTATACACGAAAGCTGTGTATTTTTATTGTAATTTTTTGTCCGTTTTTCATCTTTAAAATCCATGCAAATGTTTCACTCTGTTCCATATCTTAATCTTTGTATTTGTGTTTCTTTTTATTTTGTGAAAATACTGGTTTTCCCTCAAACTTCGAGTAAATTTGATTCTCCAGGAGTATGCCTTTATGCTGTGATCTCGCCTTCCACCGTCTTAATCTGGGGCAGGTGTCTCCTGGATGGGCTCTTTCTCAGCAGAGCCCTCATTCTGGAACCTTTTCTGTCCCTCCGCCCGGAGCCTTTTCTGTCATGCGAGGGGGGCAGGAGAGTGGGGATGGCAGCCAAAGTTTGATTGCCTTTGGAAAATGGAGCCGTGACAGAGAAGGAAGCTGTAATTGGTTTTCTAATAAAAGGTTTGCGGATTTCCTTTGGTATATTCAACAGATAATTAAAATGATCATTCATACACAAAACAAATTCTTCATTTGCCCATCCTTTCAAAAATCTTCTCCTCACCTAGATTTCTCTGAGTCAGTAGAACTGCTCAAACCTGACCGTCTCCCTTCCCCTGACACCCCACATCCACTCCATCTGCAGAGACTGTCATCTCTGCCTCCTACACCCACCCCCTTCTCACTAGCCTCTTCCAGCAACCTGAAATACTTTTCCTCCCTCCCCGCGCTCCAGTCCATCCCCAACAGTCTTCCTCAGATACGGCTTCCCTGGTTGTCTCTCTGCAGAAGGTGCACGCACTTTATCTTTCTCTACGCTCTTACCTTTATTGCTTTTCCTTGATGACAAACAGCTTCCTGATTCTTCTCGTTGTTTCCACTTTTACCCCCTTACAAAACGTTGTCTTCTTAGCTTCCACAGTAATCCTCCGCTAAATCCAGAACAAAATCCACAGCCCTCGCTGCAGTTTTTACTGAGATGACTCCTAATCCTGGCTTTAGTTTGTTGGTTTCTCAGAGAGGTCTTCTCTAAGTCTTCCCTAAGAGCAGTGTCCTTAAGACGCCCCTCTATCAATGCCCCAAGTAATTCAGTAACACATCACCCTGTTTTATTTTCATTATAGCTCAAATCCTAATCCAAATACCTACTATTTTGTGTTGCTTTATTATTCAGTTTTGTGGGGTTTTGGCTTTCCCAAGAGAATAAAAGCCTGACTTGTTTTATTCAATAATGCAGGTCTAATGCCTAATACACTGTTTGGCCTATTATAGGTGCTTAATAAATATCCGTTGAATGAATAAATGAGTTGATTATGATTCAGTAATGCAGGTAGAACATGCCTTTTAGAGGTGGTTCAGGAACACAATAACACTCAACCAGAGGAGTGGAAAACAAAGCAGAGAAATGACATATCACGTGTTTTGGGGGTATTGTTTGTTATTTGTTTCACATGGGATATATGGAAGTGTGTTAAAAGACCGCTAAACTCTGTCAGAGACTTATGCTCTAATCCCATGATATTAAAAATGTATAAAGTACTTACATTTAAAGATCCCCATACATATAGGTTTTTCATTTGAGTGTTGGCCATAGCCTTGTGTGAGACTAATAACCCCATTTTACAGGTGAGGAAGAATAGGGCTTGGAGAATAGACAAGGACACACAGCCCGTTGCAGATCTGAGCTCAATCAGACTTTTCTAAAAGCTGTGTACTTTCCATGATGTCATAAACCAACCAGATTTTGATTCTTGAGCTGTGGGAGAGTCAGATTGCATTGGGCCACAACTCCTTCAACAACAAAGAATGAAAACTAGCCTTGATTTATAGGATGGTACAAGTTTAATCAAGATGAGGGATCTGGGGGTGCCTGGGTGGCTCAGTGGGTTAAAGCCTCTGCCTTCGGCTCAGGTCATGATCCCAAGGTCCTGGGATCGAGCCCCACATCAGGCTCTCTGCTCAGCAGGGAGTCTGCTTCCTCCTCTCTCTCTCTGCCTGCTTCTCTGCCTACTTGTGATCTCTGTCTGTCAAATAAATAAAATCTTTAAAAAAAAAAAAAAAGATGAGGGATCTGCTGTGTACGTGTTTGCCTAACCTACAGACACAATGGGTAAAAAATTTCATTGAAATCCATAAGCTACCAGATATAAAATAATGGTTAATTTAAAAATAATCAAGATAAGGGAACATAAAAAAAATCTATATTATTATCTAACTTAAAGCTGTCATTGAATTTACTGTAGAATCTAGAGTAAATGCAGATGCAACAGAACATTCTGGAAATTGAAAGGTTGGGTTTTCTTTTCTTTCTCTTTTTTGGTTTAAATGAATCAGACTGTATATGCCCAAAAAGTCGTTTTGGTTTTATGGAGGCCGAGGTGCCTTATAACTGCCATCTTGGCTGAATGTTCCAGGGGTTGAACAGGAAACTTGGAGAGACTTTTGGATGATGTTGAAATATTTCTTTCTTGGGAATATTTAAAATCCTTTCATAGTATCCTTAATAAGTTTGGTAGTTATCATGACACTTCATTAAAGATACTTGATTTTGCTGATTGCAATCAGGTATACACCCTAGAATTTCATTTCATTCCCGGTTAAGGCTGCACAAAGGTGTACTTGGTCAGCATGAAAGAAACTCATTTTCATTAATAATTTTAACATAATGTCCTTAACTGTGAAAGCAAGTGACATAATTAAAGCCACCATTTCTTGAACGCTTAGTGTGTGCCAGATATTTTATATATATTGTTGCCAATATCCCACCAACCATGCAAGAATTTAACATTATTAAATGTTAAATGATTTGCTTGAGGCCAAACAGCTAGGAAAAGCAGAGAACTATGATTTTAACCCAGTCTTCTCTGATTTCAAAGTCTTACTTCTTCCTCTCATTCCACTGTATCTCATTCATTCTTTCTTTCACTGAACAAGATTAATTAATGCCTATTATATAGCAGCTACTGTTTGAGATATTAAATAAAACAAAATCAGTATTCTTATGGGGCTTATAGTATAGATGCGCAGAAAGAAAATATACCAATATATCACATAATGTAATATACACAACCTAACATAATATAGCATAACATTAGTATAGTATTACGTATGTAGTTATACTAGCTATAAAATCAAAACAAAATAAGGCAACAAGCCAGGAAAGTATGTTTGGTAATCAGGGCAAGGAATGTCTTCAGGCCCCTTTAGGACTTTGGGTTCTTGATTTATATATTAGAAGTTCCCTTCAAAAATAGCAACAAATACACCAGGGAATCCAGATATAAATATACAGACATCTCCAATAATATATTCTGCTTTGGAGGGAACCAATTAAATCGTTAATTTGCATATTCTTTCAAGAGAAGTTTATGCAGAATATTTTATGTATCAGGCATGGATATAGTGCTGGGGCTAAAATGATGAATAAGATATAATCCTTTCCCTCAAGAGGAAGGCAGAAAGGCAAAGAGAAATTCTTGAATAAATATCACTCAAAACATGAAGATCATTCAAAAACATTTAATGAGATTCCATTATGTCCCAAATCCAACCACTGTGAGACGCTGAAAACCCATGAGGAGGTATGACCTCAAGAGAAGGGAGTTTGGAGGGAGATACAGAGCTGTGTTCAGAGGGGTCATGCGCTGTTGCCTTTAAAGAATGAGTAAAAGTTTACCACAAAGACTGGAGAGATGGTCTAGGTAGAGAAGATGGCAAACAGGAAAGCAGGGAATTGGTATGTTTGGGAACAGTGAGAAGATCCAGGTGCAGGAATGCGGGTTTCGAGAGGGGCAGTGACAGGAGATAAAAGAGTGGGTGGGAGTTGACTGTGAAAGACACGGTATTTAAAGCGTGGTTTCTGTCAGTAGACTGTGATGAGGGACCTTCTGTCTCCTTTTGTCCACTTCTGTCATGTTTTCACGGAGAGGAACTCATCCTGTCCTGTCCCCCTATCCCTTTCACACTCCTTGCCAGAACTGTGTTCATCGGGGAGGATGAATTTGGGGATGGAACTGAATATGCATGGTTCCAACACCCCACTCTTCCACAGGTACTCTCACAGGAGCATCCTCCGTCTAAGGCTACTGGCCAGTGTCTGGATAGGAAAACCTGTCTAATTCAGGGGTGAAGTATTAGAAAAGCCATTTGCCATGGATCTAAAGTCACATCTGTCAATCGGCAGTATCACCGGTGAAGCTGACATTTCTACGACCTGCAAACTATCTGAGTCCTGTTCTTTCTCTCGCAGTTGTTTTCTGTTCTAAAAGAGGAGTTTACGTATAAGCTTTTCTAAAACTTCAGCACACCTGTGAAGTTGGAATAGTGGTTTCCAAAGATGTTTTCATCCTAATCTCCCAAACCTAGGAGTAGGTGACCTTTCATGGCAAAGGGGACTTGGCACATATGATTAAAATTAAGAATCTTGAAACGGAGAGATTACCCCAGATTATCCTAGATTCCTCCAATCTAATCACATGAGTCATTTAAAGGCTGAACATAGGGACGCCTGGGTGGCTCAGTTGGTTAAGCGGCTGCCTTCGCCTCAGGTCATGATCCCAGCGTCCTGGGATCGAGTCCCACATCTGGCTCCTTGCTCAGCAGGGAGCCTGCTTCTTCCTCTGCCTCTGCCTGCCACTCTGTCTGCTTGTGCTCATTCTCACTCCTCTCACTCTCTCTGACAAATAAATAAATAAAATCTTTAAAAAAAAAAAAATAAAAGCTGAACGTATGTCAGGTCAAAGAGAGACAGGAGAATGGTCAGAGAGAGGCAACATGGGAAGGGTTCGGTCACATGTTGCTGGCTTGGGAGATGGAGGAAGGGAGCCACAAACCAAAGAATGTGGGCAGCCTCTAGATACTGAGAACAAACTCCAGGGCCACAGCTAGAGAGGAAATGAGGACATTGGTCCTACCAACAGAAGAAACTGAATTCTGCCAGCAAGTCAGATGAGCAGGAAACTGATTCTCCCCTAGAGTCTCAAGGAAGGAACATAACCTGGCTTACTTACACCTTGATTTTCGCCCAGTGTGACCTGTGTCAGACTTCTGACCTACAAAACTGTAAGGTAACTGTTTCTGTAGTTGTTTCAATCCACTCAGTTTGTGGTAGTCTGTCATGGTCACCTTAGAAAACTGATACAACATCACACAGAGCCAACGGGGTTCTTTTGTTGTTAGTGGTGGCGTGTTGTTGTTGTTGTTAAATTGAGATAAATTGGCATATGACATTGTTTAGGTTTGAGGTATGCAATATGTTGGTTTAATACTTTTATATATTGCAATGTTATTACTACAGTAGTGTTCATTATAGATGGTAATAGATAACACTCTTATCACATCACCTAATTGTCATTTCTTACTTGTGCTGAGAACAGTTAAAATCTCGTCTTACAGAGCCAGTGGAGGTTTTAACACAAAAGTGATGGCATGCTGAGGTGAGCCTGGCAATTCCAATAGCCGGCAGAGTCTGAGTTTGGAAACATTTGTGAGAGAGGGTGGGCGGCATGTGGCACTGGGAGGCAGGGCTGGGTGAAAGGGAATGGGTATTCCAGCTTGGGGATTGGATGGGTGTTCACACCATTCACCAAGACTGAGACTCCAGAAACAGAAGCAAGTTTGTAAGAACAAACCATGAACTCAGTATGGATATATTAAGATGACTATGTAAGTCTTGTAGGACATTCAAATGGACAAGTTGTTGGGAATGAGTGCCTAAAAGAGAGTAGAGACAATGAATGCCTCAGGGGTCATCAAGATGATGCAAAGTGAGAAACATTTGTAGCTGGAGATCTAGTCATGATCTGGACCATGAAAAAATAATTTTAAACAATTTACGTATTTTTTCACTACTAAACCAATCATCTAGAACTCTGCATAAAGGAAATATGGCCAAGGCAAGTTTGGATAAATATATAAATGACTCTCTAGAGGTCACTCAAGAAGCCCGTTCCATTTCATGCCATATGCTAAACATGGCCTGGCATTTTTATTTTTATCAGCTTTGTATTTTTAGATCTTCAGATCATCCGTAAGAAATTTAAAACTTCTCACCGAATCCCCTGATAATCCTACCATGCGCCACTCCCAGGATCACACATCTGACACTGTGAATCCCATAAGCATTTAATCAGATCATTGTCCACATTGCATGATTATCTTATTTTGGTTTTTCTCTAATGCTTACGTGATCAGATCCTTGTCCACATTACGTGATTATCTTATTTTGGTTTTTCTCTCACGCATTCATACCAAGGAAAATGTTAATAAGTAATTAATTCCCTCTTCACTTCAGGGCTGTTGTCGCCCAAACTGCAGTGCAGTCCTCACCTTCCCTGTTAAATCCCATTGTTGTTAGAGAGTATGTTTAGATAACATCTCTTTTCTAAATTTTAATTTGAAAATTATCTTTATTTGCTCTCTGTGAGGCCTGACTTAGCTTCATATAACCAAAAACATCAACGTAAGTTTTACCTCTGAGTTTCGTTGTATGGAATTGTATCGAGAGCAAAGTCATGGGGAGTTCTGAGGCAGACACAACGCTTAAGATTGGCCGGAGTATTTCTTTTACATAGCTGAATCTGCAAAAGTGACCCAAGACATAAGCCTTCTTAAAGTCAGATGAAAATTTTTTTTCTTATTGACATATAACATGATATGACATAGAATTGATGCGTAACATATTAGTTTGAGGTGTGCAACGTAACAATTCAATATTTGTATATATTGCAGAATGATCGCCACAATAAGTTTAGTTAACATTTGTCCCCATACATTGTTGCAATTTTTTTTTTCCTGTGACGAAGACTTTTAAGATCTACTCTCTTTTCCTGTATGCACTACCATATGGTTAACTGCAGTCACCATGCTGTGCATTACATCACCGTGACTTCATTATTTTATAATCATATCCCTTTTGACCCTCCTCACCCATTTCTCCCACACCCTACCTCCTAAAAAAAAGCAGATGAAATTTTTCGAGTTTTTAAAAACTTCTTATTTTGAAAAAAAATTATGAACTCCAGATATAGTACAGAGAGTTTCCCTGGACCCATCCCCCAGCTTTCCCTAATGGTAACATCTTGAAAAACTATAATACATTTTTCAAAACCAGGACTCGACACTGAGACAATGCAATTAACTAGACTATAGGTTTTACTCAGATTCCAGAGGTTCTTGTATGTACTTTTTTGGGTACATGTGTTATTACAGTTCTGTGAAATTTTATTACATGTATAGGTTCATATGAACTCTACCACATCAAATACGGAGCTCACCCCAATGGAGCTCCCTTGTGGTACCCTTTACAGTTTCCCTTAGCCTTCCCCAACACCTGGCAAACACTGATCTGTTCTCCATTCCTATGGTTTTTTTCATTTCAAGAATGATATAAATGGGCTCGTATAGTATATGACATTTTGATGTTGGCTTTTTAAAAAATTTAACATAATTACCTTGAGATTCATTCATGTTTCTGCAGATAATAATAGTTTGTTCCTTTTTATTGCTGAATCGTATTCCGTGGTATGCCTTACCCACAATTTGTTTATCCTTCGCCCGTTGAAGGACATTTGGGTTGTTTCTACTCTGGGGCTAGGATAATTAAAATCGCTATGAGTATTGTGTATAGACTTTTGCATGAACATAAATTTTCATTTCTCTACAATAAAACTCAAGGAGTATGATTGTTGAGTTGCATGGTGAATATGTGTTTAATTTTATAAGAAACTGCCAGACTTCTAGAGTGGTTGTACCATCTCATATGCCCACCAGCAATTTTGGAGAGGTCCAGTTTCTGGCCCTTTCTTCAAGTAATGCCAGTGCTGTCAGTAAGTAAAAAGTACTGTCAGTGTTTTTTGTTTTGTTTTGTTTTTTATTTTAGTCATTCTAATACACATGTAGTGAAAAAACAGAGAGATTACTAATGGTATTGGTTTTTTTAAGGTGTGTTATTTGAGAGAGACAGAGCATGAGCTGGGGATGGCAGAGGGAGAGAAGCAGACTCCTTGCTAGACACAGGGCTCAATCCCATGACCCTGAGATCACGACCCTGGGATGACAACCTGAGCTGAAATCAAGAGTCAGAAGCTTAACCGATGGAGTCACCCAGGCACCTCCATTAATGGTATTTTTGGAACTCTATCTAGATGCTTGAATGATCTCCCTAAAGAGCACACAATTTCTTATTCCTATATATGAGTATAGTGCCTTAGATAGGAGGTAAAAGGACAGGAAGTTGGATCTTGGCTTTTCATATTTGCAACTGCAAGTGAACACAACGGTGTAGAAACTCAAGACCCTGGACAGCCACAAAGACTTGTTTATTTGTAACAGACTCCCTTTTGGAATCCTTGTGGTCAGTTTCAGGGGAGAATAGAATAGAAGTCATAGCTTGCTACCTACCTTGATCTTCGAGAGAAAGAGAGAGAGAGAGAGAGAGAGGGAGAAAGTGCATATATGTGTGTGCCTGTGAGCAGTGGGGAGGGGGCAGGCGAAGGGGGCAGAGGGAGAGACAGTCTAAGCAGACTAAATGCTAAGCACAGAGCCTGATGAGGTGCTCGATCCCAGGACCCTGAGATCATGACCTGAGCCAAAAATGAAGAGTTGTTCGCTTAACCAACTGTGCCACTTAGGCACCCCTGCTTTAATTCTTAGATGCATTGTTTTTGTTTTTGTTTTTGTTTTTTATGTGGTTAATTTCTAAACATGTCTAGTTCAGATTAGACTGTTCCCATCTTTTATGATTCAATAATTGTTCATTTGATTGCATTAGATGTTGAGAAATATTGTTTATGAAAGCTATAATAAGAAAATAAATAATGCTATATGACTTTTAGCCATTTTGTTAAAAATTTCAAACCAAGTCAAGGTTTTCTTAATGTTGTGCCTTTGGGAAAAGAAAATTTTAAGGAGAGAAAAGGGAAAAAAGCAGAAGTCAAACGAGCCAGGTTGATGGAAGCCTGGATGCCTTTTCTTTTGACACATAATGATTAAGAGAATAAATTTAATCACAAAGTTGCACTCAAAAACTCAAGCAAGATAGTGATTTAAGAATATTAAAAATTTAAAATTATTATCAGCCACACAGTTAAAAATAATCAACATACTGAAAAATAGAGGTTTCATTTTATTGGAGGAGCTTTATAAAAGAAAGAAAGAAAAAAAGAAAGAAAGAAAAAAAGAAAGAAAGAAAGGCAAAGAAATCTGTGCTATTTCTTCCTCTATGCTCTGGGTGGAAATTCAGAACTTGCAAGCACTAATCCTGGGGAATCCTGATGCCCCTTAACAAACCACATGGAATTGAATAGGACTGTTGAAGTCGATATAGTGGTAGGAGCTTTTGTAAGTCAAGGTAAAAATACTTGTCTTTAAGAGGTCTAAAAGTGTTAAGGAGTATATAAAGGTAAGTTTTCTCTTTCTTGGGGAAGATGATACACTATAGTGGAGAGAGTAAGGGCTTTGGATCTATACGGACCAAAGACTGAGTCATTTAAACTTATTGTGACTTAGTTTACTCATCTGGGTAATAGGTATAATGATGTCTATGTGAGAGGGTGTTTAGAAGATTAAATGAGATGATGAAACAAAAGCTATTAACATAGTGTCTAGGGGTGCCTGGGTGGTTCAGTTGCTTGAATGTCTGCCTTCAGCTTGGGTGCTGATCTCAGGGTCTTGGGATCAAGCCCCAGGTCGGGCTTTTTGGTCAGTGGGGAGTCTGCTTCTCTCAAATAAACAAATGAAGTATTTAAAAAAAAAAATAGTACCTAGAAAATAGAAGGTATACAAAAATATTTGTTTCTTTTCTTTTTCTTCATGGTGTGCTGAAAATATGCTGTCAGCAGTTTTCTGAATAACCCTGACGATGCATATTTTCTTATTTTATACAACCATCAGCCACATGAGTGGCTATAAGTTTGGTTATCTATATTAAAGTGATGTAATTTAGGGGTGCTCAGGTGGTTAAGTGACTGCCTTCAGCCCAGGTCATGATCCTGGGGTCCTGGGATGGAGCCCCCCATCTGAGCTCCCAGCTCAGCAGGGAGTCTGTTTCTCCCTCTTCTATGCTGCTCCCCCCACTGCTCGTGCTGTCTCTACTCTCTCTCTCTGTCTTGTTTTCTCTCTCTCAAATAAATAAATAAAATCTTAAAAAAAATGTCTAACTTAAATGACATTATACTATAGCAGAGTTGAAATAAAATTTGAGCTTTGACAATAATCTAGAGGAGTCTCATTTAAGCAGATGTTGCCATCTTCCTTTTAAATCTGTTCCAAATTTGAAGTCCCTTTCCAACCACTGGGAGTTGTAAGCTTAGTGTAGCTGTGGAGTGCATCAGACTTGAAGCCACCAATGGCGGTGTGTTCGTATTACATCCACTGTGGTTGCATTTCTTGCTGTACAATGAGGAAGGGAAATGCAATGTGTGATTTGTATATGGAGAGAACTGATGCTCAGAGAGAAATGATAACAACAGACAACATTAGTCATTTCTAACATTAATCACAGAAACAGCAACAAAGATGCTTTTATGCTAGATTTCATGGTAGATTTATGAAGAGAGTAGAAATGATTTGAAAGTGTTTATATGAGCTTATACTCAGCCTATTTTCCGTTATGGACCATCAATATATAAATGTAAATACACTGTTCTTAAGTGAGCCTTGCTACTTACCCAATGGCAGTTTTGAGCTTTGACTTGCTTCTGGTTATAGTGATGGATTATAAATGATTCTTAACCCACATGGAGCCCAAGTAGCATTTCATGTGTTAGGATAGTGTGGGGGGGAAAAGGGAGAAAACTTCATTACTAGCTACTAAGGAAGTCATATTCAGATTAGAAGAGAGGCTATATGAAGTTAGATACCCTAGAGATAAAGATGGAAAAATAGTATGTGTCACCTAAAAGGGTCAAGGCTTTCCATGGAAGGCGGCATTGGCTTGTGCTACCCAGAGTCTTGAGAACTTGCTGGATGTGATATATCAGAAGCCAGGATGCTGGTCCTACACATTCCAGACATTTTCCTTTATAAACCACCTGAAAGTACAGCTGAATCTCTTCTACGAGAAACTCTTACAGGCTAAGGAACCAATACAGATCTTTGGAGGTCTGTGTCCAGTGACAGGCATATCTTTGCAAAGAATGCTTTCGAGATTGGCAGGTAAGCCCCTTTTTCTCCAAATATAACTGAATCGTAAGTTCAATATTATTTGGGAATTTGAATTCTTCATATAAATGGTTTGTCCTTTGTTTTCAATTTTTGATTTTCTTCTCACTCATTTTACTAATTTTATGAAGTATAATTGACATGCAATATATCCTGTCAGTTTCAGGTGTTCATCATAGTTAATTCAGTGTTTATACATTACAAAATGATGTCTACGGTAGGTCTTGTTACCATCTGTCACCACACAAAATTATCACAATGTTAGTGACTGTATTCCCTATGCTGTACATTACATACCCATGACTTACTTATTTTACAACTGAAAGTTTGTATCTCTTAATCTCCTTCTCTTTCACCCATTCTTCAACCTCTCCCCACTCTGGTAACCAACAGTTAGTTTTCTATATCTATGAGTCTGTTTCTGTTTTGTTTTGTTGATTCATTTGCTCGGTTTTTTTTTTTTGTTGTTGTTGTTTTTTAGATTTGACATGTAAGTGAAATTATATAGTATCTGTCTTCTCTGACTTATTTCACTTAGTATAATACCCTCTGGTCCATGCATGTTGTCTCAAATGACAGATTTCATTCCTTTCTATGGCTAATATTCTATCGTGTGTGTGTACGTGTGTATGTGTTGATATCACATCTTACTTACTCATTCGTCTATTGACAGACACTTAGGGGCTTCCATGTCTTGGCTATTGTAGATAAACTTACAGTGAACATTGGAACACATAATGTCTTCTCAAACTGATGTTTTTATTTTCTTCCAACAAACACCCAGAAGTGGAATTGCTAGATCATATGGTACTTCTATTTTTAATTTTCGAGGAACCTCCACACTGTTTTCTACCATAGCTGCACCAATTTTCATTCCCACCAGCCATGTAGGAAGTGTGCTCTACACATCCTAATCAACGCTTGTTATTATTATTATTTTTTTTTTGCCTTTTTGATTCTAGCCAACCTGACAGTGTGACATAATATCCCATTGTGGCTTTGATTTGCATTTTCTGATGACTAGTGATGCTGAGCATCTTTTCATGGGCCTGTTGGCCATTTGTACATCTTCTTTGGGAAAATATTTTTACTATTAAGGGAAAAGAATTAGGCAAATATAGGCAGAATGTATAAGTGTATATATGAATATACATAATGACTAATATGCAAATGTATTGAATATATATTTTAAAATACATATTTTATAAGTATAACTGAATATATATCATCAAAAAAGAATAATGGAGGGACCCACAGATTGGTTTACAAGTCTCAAGAGATTGAATGGGTTTATACTGTATTTACTTATGCAAACATTCCCAAGGATGCATTTGTTGCCTTGAACAAGGGCTGTATTAAACTGGAGAATTTATGTTTATCTGGACATTCATTATTGTGAACATTAAAAGCCATAATGAGGGGTGCTTGGGGGCTCAGTGGTTAAGCGTCTGCCTTCAGTTTAGGTCATAATCTCTGAGTCCTGGGTTGGAGCCCTGCATCGGGCTCCCTGCTCAGTGGGGAGCCTGCTTGTCCCTCTTCCTCTGCCTGCTACTCACCCTGCTTGGGCTCTCTGTTGCTCTATCACAAATAAGTAAATATAATCTTTAAAAAAAAATGAAAGCCGGGCACCTGGGTGGCTCAGTGGGTTAAAGACTCTGCTCTTGGCTCAGGTCATGATCCCAGGGTCCTCGGATCGAGCCCCGCGTCGGGCTCTCTGCTCAGCGGGGAGCCTGCTTCCCCCTCTATCTCTGCCTGCCTCTCTGCCTGCTTGTGATCTCTGTCTGTCAAATAAATAAATAAAATCTTAAAAAAAAAAACTAACTAAAAATTAAAGAAAAAAAAATGAAAGCCATAATACAGTCAGTGCTTTTTATCTTTTCCCAATAGGAAATTAGAGTAAGAGACATATGGAATTCTCTTTTCTTAAAAGTAGAAGTGTTTGCCCTTCAATTTTCACTGCTTTTTAGCCATTTGGCCATGCCTCATCTATATTTCTCAGTAATAGGAATAGGACCCAAGTCCAATAAAAAAGTGATTCTTTGAAGAAAAATACATACAGGATGTTGAGAATTAATCAAAGAAAGGTTGTATTGGGTTAAGAAAGCACCATTTGCCTCAACCACAATGGAACCTCCTTTTGGAGGCAGTCCCAGACTCAAAGTCCAGTCTGCATTTTTATATGGTTGCATCTGGATGCCCACAATGTGAATTTCTCAGGTTTCATACACAGCTTCCTCTATGAACAACATCTTTTAAATAGTAAGCTAATGACCCCCAAGTTTATCACAACCAGTGAAGAAAGAAGAAGGTATAGATACTTTGTTATGTTCTACTTTATTCATCATTGTAGCTTTAGCTACAACAGGACATTTCTTCTTCCCTAAAATATGACAGATATAAATACTGGCATATAAGCACATTTGAACTTAATATACTTTTATATACAATAACATTATAATCACCCAAAGTTAACAAAGGCAATGTCTTGCCTTTCTTTCAAGCAATATATCTATCTATCTATCTATCTATCTATATAGAATATATACACACACATATACTTATATAGGCCAAAAAAATTATATGTGTGTATATATATACATATATAAAACATAGATTAGAAAAGATATTTATATGCATATATATATAACATAGATTAGAAAACAGTTATTCTGCAACACATTGGAAATTTTTTTCATTTATCAACTAGTGTTAAATTTCATCTGAGCTATACTCAGATGAATCCCATAAATTTTCTCAAGAAAGGTTTTTATTAGTGTTTAACTTTACAGATGTCAAATAGATAACACAAAAGTTCTATAACGTGATCACCTTCATTTTCTGAGACAGATAGGTAAATGAACACATAATTCTATGCCAGCAAAGAGCATTTTACTTTTCAGACATACTATTAACCATGACTACCTTTATGCATATGGTGCTTGGGAAACATTTTCCTAACTCTGTCCCCAAGTCATCTCACGGGACTGATTTTTTTTAAGTATTACATTATTTTTTACAGAGGAAAAGGCTTGATCCAGTTTATAGCTCTTTTCCTTTTAATCCCTGGTCTTTTTCCACGTTTGGTTCCTTTGGTGCTTATAACACGATTTTCTTCTTCTTTTTTAATCTGGGAAAATTTAGCTTTGGAGTACCATCTGTTTCCTAGTGAAGTGTTGTATTCAGCTTCCCAGATGGGTTGAATAAGAAAAAAAGGTTAAATGATTTAACTTGAATCCATACTGTGAGTCATCTGCCCTCAGCCCAGTCCTGACAAAGTGAGAGATTTTTCAAGGGGTTTTCTTCTTCATTACACTAACTTGAAGATCACATAAATTTCAGCAGAGCTTTCCCGAAACAGGTATAGCAGCAAATATATTCAATATTGCTGGACAATAATTTGAATTTCCAATTGATGCCCAACATACCGCTGTTCAAAAATTGAAAAAGTAAATTTTCTTTT
Source organism: Martes martes (assembly GCF_963455335.1). Classification (NCBI taxonomy): domain Eukaryota; kingdom Metazoa; phylum Chordata; class Mammalia; order Carnivora; family Mustelidae; genus Martes; species Martes martes. Next base: position 27,506,973 of record NC_137890.1, on the reverse strand, counting down.
CACGAGAAATTAAAACTTAACTTTTTCAGTATCACTGCTTTCCAGCTGTCATTCCAATCTCGTTTCTCTCCCTTCCAGCACATCTTGTAAGCTTCTCCCATATTAATCTTGTAACAACACCCCCTGTCCCCCATCTCTCCTGAAGAGTAGGCAGTTTCTTCCTACCAACAGTGCACAGAAACTAGCTTTCCAAAGAGGGCCTGAAATTCATATTTTTTAGTACTCTTCTAGTTTGAAGTGTTCGCACTTTGAGATAATTCCTACATTTGTAGAGCAAAAGTGCCCCGTTAGAGAGTTCGGGTAGCAGTGATGCCTGCAGGGAGAAAAGGATGTATGTTAATTAAATTTATTGCATTTGAATAGTATGAAGAGAGGGTCAAAGTTGATTTCTTTAGCTTAGACCAAATTTCACTTGGTGTAATGTTCTAGTCCTGAGGCTGTGATGAAGTTCAAAAGAAGTCGAGATGATGGTTTTCCTAGAGGAATTTAGTCTCTAGTAGAAGCTATAATCAAAGTTTCCCCATTTAAGGCAGAAACAGATTATTTCTTTAATGAACTGAATTCTGTGATAATTGATCTAACTAAAATCTGAAGGACTACCTTTTTTTTTACTGAATTGTTCTTCCTAACAATTGATCCTGTTGTGCTTTTCAGCATGGTCAATAAATAGGAAGTCACCTTGCCCTTAATGTTTTGTGGCAAGATGTGCTGATTTCTTAGTTTACCATAAAATTATTTCTACTTAGTTAACATGTAGACATATTTTAATATTACGTACTTAAAACTGTGATGATTCAATATAATGTATCTCCCTCTTAAGAAATCTGAAATGAATGTAAAAAAAAAAAAAAAGAAATCTGAAATGAAGTCTTATTTTTAGGATTAATTTAAGTTTGAAAACGAGAAAGTAACTTCAGCATAGAGGGTTTACATATCATCATAAAGTAATACGGGTATAAAACCTAACACTAGGCTTAGCCCATAATTCAGTGACTGTTCATCGTCTTCACAAGAAATGTGAAATAGTATTGATCCCTCCAATGATTCCACAAATCTACAAAATTAATCTGAATATTTATGTCATACAAGACAAAAGTATTAATAATAGCAACAACATGAAAAGACTTCCAAATTTATTTTTGTCTGCCTGAAGCTTCCAGATGTAGTTATCTCCCCACTGAGCATCAACTTTAAGTGCAATTAGTTGCCCAATTTTTTCTTCCCAGTTAGATTGTCATCTTTTTAGGGCAAAAATGACCTCTGTTTATTCAAGACTGTCTCTGCCGGCTCTAGACTAGTGTCTGGAATATGGTAATAGTATTTTGTTGTTCTAAATTGCATTGGAGACCATCTGGCTTCCATTGTAGGAGTTCACAGATTATAGGAGAGGCAATATTTAAAGAAATCATTTTAATCAAAGTAAATAAGCATTTTTATACCAGTATGAGTAGAGTTGTACAAACAGTGCATAGCTGGGGTTACAGAGAATTCACTAAGGAAACAACACGTGACTTGGGTCTTCATGGATGACTGGGGCCATCCAGGTGGAAGGGTGGGCGAGGTATTCCAGGCTGAAGGAACAGACTTGATTTTCGAGAAATGGAAATGAAAAAAAGATCTTTACCTTATTATCGTCCTCATTTGGCCAAAGAGTTGCAAAATGTTGAATACATTTCTTTCAATCACATACAATTTAGAAAGATGCCAGCATGACCAGATGGATAGTTTTCAGATTCACACTTTGGAAACACATGGTGCTTCTCGGAGGCAATTGTGTACTGTTTCTTTTTAAATAGCAGAAAGCATATGGGAACAGGATTGGATCTGTCAGCTACTAGCAAAAGAATGGTGAAGCTTCTAAAATAAATTAAATCAAAACCTATAAAGTGACAAAAATTTTTATCATATTTTGAAATTCTAAGTTCCACATTTGTAGATACATGGACATTTAAAAGGGAAAAAAAATCTACTTTTCGTAAAAACCACAATCCCTCCTACAGCTGCCAAATCCAAGGCAAAAAAGAGAGACAAGGTCGGTATAATGAGAGTCTGGAAGAATTTCACTGATCAGGAATGAAGTATTTCTACTCTTCACCAGTTTCCAAATTTCTTTTCCTAAGCAAAGCATGTATTTGTCTATTTTCTGCTATCTCTTTCCTAAATGCAAACATAAGAACAAACAAAAAACAATTACAACACCAAACATTATATGTATGAAAATGCTTGCTTTAGTTTAACTAACTTAGGAATTATGGTTGTCCATTGTTCTGTGCAAAGGCCTCTCTATGTGTTCTTGGTACCATGAAGCAAGCAGAGAGGGGAGCGAATTCACATCAGCTCTAAGCACAGTGTTTCCACGGATGAGTTTTATAACCAAGTCAAATCTCCCTAATGCTAGACTTACATTCTACCATATTCTATGTTTTCTATGGCAATTTATCTTTCTCCAAATTATTATTATGGGTTTGGGGATGATTAAACTTCAAGGAAAGTGATTTCATAGGGCTGAACCCAAGGAATTAAAGGAGCTTTAGATAGCAAACTTCTATGTTAAGAAAACATTTGTTTTCAAGGAGTAGGACTTCCTTTGCCTTTTATCCATGCAGAGTCCTTGATCCCAGATAAAGTAAATGGTCTCCTGGTGGCTTTGAAGTCATCAGCTATCCTTCATTCATTCAGGAATGTGCATTACTCTTCTTGACCCCCCCTGTGCATGGAACTTTGCTTCTAAAATCGGTTACGTGCCAATATGAATTTGCCAGTTTCAGTTTTGGAATGGTGATAGAAAAATAACATTGTCCATTATTCTTATTTGTTTTTCATCCATCCCATAAACAATTACTGACTCCTGGGATAGTTGTTATGGGGCATTCAAAGAGAGATTAGGTATATTTCATGACTTCAAAGTGTTTACAGGCTGTTGGGAAAGCTAAAATACAAAGAGCTATAAACCAAGGTATGAATTGGCATTTTAATAAAGGTACAAAGGAGGTATTTTGGGAGTTCAGAAAAGCAAGAGGTGGTCATAGATGTTTAGTAGCCATAGATATTTGGCAGATTTTTCTTTTCAGGGAATTCAGAAAAATCCTTTGACCCTGTCAAAATGTTTAAGTGAAAGCCAGCATATCAAATGTACTGAAGTAGCATGAGATTTTATATTTCTACGTGACACTAAATCATCACCATCATCCCAGCTTATTGACAACACCTAGGCTAAAACTAGAAAGTGATTACAAGATGACATGTACTTTATTATTTTTTTTTATTTTTTAATTGAGGTTGCGTGCATTTCAAATCCTTTTATTTTATTTTATTAACACATAATGTATTATTTGCTTCAGGGGTACAGGTCTGTGACTCATCAGTCTTACACAATTCACAGCACTCACCATAGCACATACCCCCTCCCCAAAGTCTATCACCCAGCCACACTATCCCTTCCCCCACCACCCCCCCACCCCCTGCCCCCAGCAACTCTCAGTTTGTTTCCTGAGATTAAGAGTCTCTTATGGTTTGTCTCCCTCCCTGGTCACCCCCCCACCCCAAAAATGAAAAAATCAAATCCTATTTTTATATATCGAAAACTCTAATAAAAACTATTTTTAAAAAATCAGGGTTTGATATTGGTCTCAACTTGAGAGACACAGTGTCAACACATCTGATTATTAATGGTATTTGGCTCTTAATGGATAAGCTCCATGTATGTTTTCAAATTTACTCTTCTAAATTGCCTCAAAAACAAAAGCTCAAAACCTAAGATTCTAAGAAGCTGCCTAGCTTTTACATTAATATGGATGAAAAATACTGAAGGCATGTTTGTTAATTTCTGTGTATTGTGGCAAATTGAGATGTTTCCTGAAGTAGTACGGAATAGGAATGAAGAAACAGAATTATATCCAAAGGAACCAAGACAATGGTTAGAGAACTGGGCCTTGAGACTGGAAGACCAGCCTCCAGCTGAAGGGTCAGAATGATGGGGGGTGGGGTGGGGTGGGGGGGTGCCGTCTTAGAGTTTCTTCACACACTGTTTGGTTTCTGTTGCTTGGGCAGACATAGTCACTTGAAGAAACTGCAACTTGGTGTCTATCTTCATGTAATTTCTGAATAAATGTATTTCAGATAGTCCTGCCACCAAATATTTATGTCATACATATTTGTCATCACCCATGCCATTTCAATTTCAAACTCATCAGCAGATTTCAAGAAAGTGCGAATGATGGGAGTACAGGAGTCAGGCTTGCCAACTGCTATTCCCTTCCCGGGACTTTGCAGAGATAGCTCCCCCATTTCCAGAACTTCCAAATCAAATCATGGTGACCAGTGAATTTGCTAAGTCAGTGGCACTTGCATAAAAAAATCAGTATTAGATCAATGATCTAAATTTATATCTAGATTCTGACATTAAATAAAGCATGGCCCTCAGAAAACAATAATTTCCAGCACATGCTTTGTTAGTAGAAAAAGGAGTATTTAAACTTCAAGTTTCTAGTAGCTATGCCAAAAAAAAGTTCAGCTGTGCAAATTCAATTATAATATATGCAAAATACAATATCATAAAGTAAACACAGGCTAATAAACATACATGCCATAAGTAATGCTTTAATTATCTGAGAAATGGAGGGTAAATTTAATAAATTTAACATCAAGGATTTCTTTGTTAACCATTCTGTTGTTGTCACATTCCTTACATTTAAGCTCCCACCCTAAAACACAACCAGAAAGCCAAATCTCTTTGTTTCCTAGAATATTGGCCTCTAGGTAGCAAAAAAACAAAGAAAAAATAAAGCTTTTTATTCATAGCAAAGTTAATACTCACTTCCCGTGTCAAATGCCTTTCTCTCTTCCTCCTACTTGATCATCCCAAAGTCACTCATGTGCTTTGGTGAAAAGCCACCAGCATCACTCCCCACTGCTGAGATTTGTGTGCTGGGACAGAGCCATGGACACCCAGCAGTGGACTCCAGGCAGTGGGTTTGCTGTGTCTACACATCTCTCATCTACAAATTTGTCTCATTTTGCACTTCCAGATGGTTGTTCCATCTCCAACATATTACATTGCATTAAGTAGAGAAGTCAATTTGGATTTCTTTTACTGAAAGCTGTGACTCTCTTGAGGGCCAACTTTATTTTACCTTCTCATCTCTGAGATTCCTAGGACAGTGCCTTCTGTACTATAATGAAAGAGAGGGGATTTATGCAAATCGAATAAATTCTAGAAGCACTGTTTCAGGCAGCAGCCAACAGTAGGGTTGGAATGTCATGTGGGAGAAAAACTGTCTCTTTCCAGTCAAGCCTCATGGTATGAACTTTACTGAATCTCCCACAATCGTCCTTGCAAGCCCAGTAAGCCAACTTTGTCTCACGGGCACTGCGCTACCTTAACCTAGCCCGAGGAACCAATGAGGCAAATCAAAATGTCCCTGCATTACTTTGCATAGAGAAATGCGCACACATCCTTCTCAGCCCCCATTTCTGACTTGGAGCATCTTTCCATCAGCATTAGCCTACAGCATGATTAGAAAGATACTCAGGTTGTCTCTACTGGAACAAGTGGCATTGATAGGAAGAGGCAACACATTACTGTAATTTAAGTTTAAGCTACACGGTTTCCAGTAACCCAGCTAGTCTCGGGATTGTTTCCAAGGAGACAGTATCAATTATGGTTTGAAGAAAAAAGTATTTCCAAAAAAGAAATAACTTTTATAGGAATTTAGAATTTAGTCATTTTGTCTTTTTTTGCATAACTTTCTATCTAAATCAATAACATTTGTTTTTTCTTATTTGTTGCTTAGCTGGGATTTTATTCCACTTGGGGGGAAAAAGAAACCCTCCTAATTTTAATATAATGACCTGAAGAGTAGACAACGTTCCTAACATCTCTACACCCAAGGTGGGGGCTTGAAGTCAGGACACTGAGATCAAGAGTCTCACCCTTTTCTGACAGAGCCAGCCACGTGACCCTAGCAGCACTTTTTAAATTTTTTAAAAATTTTTTTTCATAAGCCGCCTTAATAAATAGCTTGAAGAGAATTTTTATCCCTGCCCCATCGCTTCCTCATATGATAATCATCTAAGGATTGAAGATTAAAATGTAAGCTAAGGGCCAGAAAATTCTGTTTTCTACCAGTGTCCAAGACAGGAACCCCACAAAAGTTATTTTTCTAAGATAAATGTTAAGGACTGAATTGTGTCCTTCCCCCACCTCCCAAAACTCATAAGGTGAAACTCTAATCCATATAAAACTATATATTTTTTTAAGATTTTATTTACTTATTTGACAGACAGAGAGTGTACACACAGGGGGAGCGGCAGGCAGAGGGAGAGGCAGTCTCCCCACTGAGCAAGGAGCCTGATGTGGGACTCCATCCCAGGATCCTGGGATCATGACCTAAGCAGAAGAAGGTAGATACTTAACCAACTGAGCCATCCAGGTGTCCCTATCTGTAACTGTATTTAGAGATAGGGCCTTTAAGAAGTAATTTAGGTAAAAAGAATTCACAAGGGGGGAGCCTAATCCAATTGGATTGGTGTCCTTACAAGAAGACGAAGAGACAGGAGGAATGAATGCTCAGGCACAGGGAAAAAAAAAAAAAAAAAAGCCATGTGAGGTCACAGCAAGAAGGCAGTCATCTGCAAGCCAGAGAGAAGCCTCAGAAAAGGCTTGCCAGCACTTTGATCTTAGACTTTGAGATACTAGAACTGTGAGAAAATAGGTTTCTGTTGTTTAAGCCACCTAGTCTGTGACATTTTATTATGGCAGCCACAGCAGACTAAGACAATAATGTCAGTGGGCACTTTACAGGGATCTGTTCAGTCATGCCCCCCCTTTGGCTAAGAACCATCCACAAACAGAGTGGATCCCTCAAACTGTCTACCTAGCGAAAGACCTCAGCCTCCAGGTTACAGAGGCTCAGTTCTGTGGGGGATCCCCAGCACAAGTTGGGGCCAATCATATTTTCCCTCCTGGGAAATTGAAAATGAACATCAGACATGTTCATCAACTTCCTTAGGGCTTGGACTTGGGTGAAATAAAGTGGAGGTTGTGTTGGCCATGCACACAGACTGTCCCAAGCATCAGAGATCTGTACAACAGGAACCACCACCCTCACCATTTTTTTTTCCTTCCTTTCTTCCTTCCTTCCTTCCTTCTTTCTTCCCAGTGAGTACTTTCTAGATGCTAGATAGTGCCATGAGAGTTTTATTTATATTAACTCATTTAATCCTTACAACAACCTTCTGGGACATAGGTTTCACAGATAAACAAATGCAGTCACAGAGAAGTTAAATAATTTGTCAAAGACTAAACAGCTGGCAAGTGGTAGAGTGAGTTTCAACTCAGGCAGCCTAGCTCCAAAGTCCAAGTTCCTACCCACCTTCTGTACAGCCTCTCCCTTTAAAAAGGGAAGGAAGGGGGAAAGGGAGGACGTGAGGAGGGAAAGAAGAAGCTTCCCCAGCATTTTCAGTCCTAAGTCCTGACCAGGGTCCAAGTGAATCATGGAATGTGGCCATGGTGGCACACTACAGCCCCTGAGTGACATGGCTGTCCCCCCATCCCCCCAGACCCTGCATGTCTACTTCAGAGCAGCTTCTTGGTCCCCTAGATCTCATTACTGTAAAACCTTTTCCTTGGCGCAACCAGCATCAACTCAGAGACACACAATTGTGTGAATTCTGGAAAGGAGGATACTTTTGCAATGTGAGGATAGATGTAAGAAACTTGTCAATGTGAATGAAATGCAAGTCAGCTGAAATCCCGGAAGGAGTATGCCCAAACATTTTAGTGCTTGGGAATTGAGTAAATTGAGATTATTTCCAGACAATATTTCTGGAATGTCCAGAGTCTTCCTAAGGTTTATCTGATTAATCAAATTAGCTTTGAGTGTTTGGTATTTGGAGTTCCTTACTCCCCTATGAGACTCGTCTTTTAACAGAGTTTGGCAAACCTTATATATGGGAAACCCTATGTGTCTTAAGATGTACTCATCTTTCACTCATTTTTAAACTCATTTTGCATTTGAAGTGTTTTACTAAGAAAGAAAAAAATGACAGAAAAACTAGATCCAAGTATCCTTCTAAGATTAAGTATGTAGACTTTAATTTCAGAGACATGATAAAATTATATTAGATTTCTTTGTTTAGACATTTTATTGTACTCAGTAATTTTATGGCTTTATATTGAGGCACTAGAGTAATGTGACAAAGGACACTTACACATTGCTTTTAATAGCAGCGAGTAACAAATCTGTAAACTAAGACATGTCTGACCATGAAAAATGGTAACCTCAAACATGTACAAATATCAGCACACTGAATTTGAAGTAAAAAAAAAAAAAAAATAATAATAATAATAATAAAATCCAACACGTTTGAAGGATACACCCGCCTAAAGTAAGTCTTTATGTGTCAGGACAAATAAATAAATAAATAAATAAAGAGGGATCTCTCACCCTCTTCCCTAAAAAAAATCTTAGACCATTCTTTGCCTAACACTGCAAAAATGTCAAGTAGACCAACTCGTGGGTCTCATAGTTCAGTAGGAGTCTGGATAGATTTCCATCTGCTTTATGGAGCCGGAAGGAGGCTGGTGCACAGAGAATATGCGAGTGTCTTGATATCATTTGAAGAGAGAAGAAAAGAATAAAGGCAGGCTCAGAACCCAGGAAGTACATTTAAATTTTTTGTCAGAGTAGAATAGTCCTCTGTTGGGCTTTTCCATTAGAAAAAGCCTGCAGATTTCTTCAGGCTACTGGAAAAGAGCAATTTCTTATTTGTTTCTTTGTTTATCTCTAAAGCTGTGGGATATGCTGTACACTAATGGCTACGCAGCTCCAAAGCTTACTTGAATATTTTTAGTCAGTTTAGAGGAGAGCATCCCTTACGCCCCCAAAAGTAGAGAGCAGTTTTGAAACTAGCAATGAGAATCATGGATCCTGCAACCATGGGTATATTTAGATCTTACTTGAACTGTGGTTTGTACCAGCTGACCTCTTACGTCTCCCCCAACTGTCTGTTTCCATGTGATATTACATTACAGCTACTCCACAGAATGTTTTATAAGAGATTACCCCGGTATAGTTTCAATGTGGTATTTTAATATCCCCAAACAGAAGTTACCTATACTGAAAAGGGATTGTTTGCCTTCTTATATAATACACTCATTGAAATTTTTACCACAAGATTCCTGTCGTCTTGCTGATGCATTTCCCATACATTGAGCTTAACCAGCTTACTTTCTTAAATGGGATAAATCAGTAATGATGAAATGTGTTTTGTAGCGTCGCAGAAAGGACTAGAGCCAGATTGGTTTTAATTTTGCACATGCTTGTCATCTAAAAAGAGCAAGTTAGAGGGAAATAATGAAAACCCAAGGCTGTTGTTAATTCCGCCACATCTTAAAGTCTTTCTTCCAGACCATACCTGGAGTTCTAAACAGCCCCCAGTTTGACACCTCACTTTCTTGAGTTTCAGACAGTTGCATTCCTTAAAACCAGTGACTGTCACAATGAAAGAGAAAAGGCTCTCAAGAGGAAGTAGCTGTCAAGGATGGCTAGACTGGAAATTGTACTTATCTTGACAGCGGTTTTGACTGTAATGGATTAACCCCCAGGATTAGCATTTGCCTACTTTCGCCTTGTCCTACCTCCCCCTCTTATAAGCAAACGTCTGGATCCCTGTGATGTTGTTCTATTGTCTGGAGACATTTTTGTTTGTCATGGGTCGGAGGGGGGTGCTGTTGGCATCTGGTGAGCGAAAGTCAAGGACGATTCTAAGCATCTTATAATGTGCAGGTCAGCCTCCCCACTCAAAAAGAATTATCTGGCCCAACATGTCAATAGTGCCAAGGTTGAGAAGCCCAGTTTTAGTCCTACCTTACAAATATCAGACCATGTGTGTCAGTTCAGAACAGTACTCATTTTGCTTCAATTTGTGCTTTTTTTCATCCTTTAACATGAAATTAATGGACGCTATATCTTCGGTAAAAGAAATATCCTGTGCTTAAAATACTATCTTCTTGAGCCATAAGAAATACAATTTAGTGTAGCTGACTCAGGTATGAGGCCAATGAAAGAAAATTGCTTGCCACAGTTGAATAATAGTAACTGGACCAAACTAAGTCATTCTCAGTTCTGGCTATACAATTACAATCACCTGGGAGACTTTTTAGACATATTGGTGTCAGGGCCCCCCTCCACCCACCCACCCCACCCCGCCTGCTGGAGGTGCTGGCTTAACTGGTCTCAGTTAGGGTCTGGACTCTGGTGGCTGACCAAGCTCACCAGGGGGGTTTAAATGCATAGCCAGGGTTGGGAACGATTGGTTCCAGCCCACTGCTATGCCAGTGGATTCAGAAAATTCATTGGAGACGTCAGGCTGGGACTCATTTTGGCAATGAGCTGCCTAAATTAGACAGTTTCAGAAATTCATTTGTTCTAATCATCTCATCAGTTTTCTCTGGATGGCCAGGGATTAGAATGAACCCCAAGATATTCCTAAAGTCCATCAGTACCTGCTAATAACCATCTGCAGGTCCCCAATGCACGGAGAAGGAACCATCACACCCCGTGCTTATCGACTGCTATCTCAAATAATATATTTTCTTCTTTTTTGAGTGGGGAGGGGCAGAGGGAAAGGCAGAGGGAGAATCTTAAGCAGACTCCACACCCTGTGCAAGCCACACCTGGGCTCCATCTCATAACCCTAAGATCATGACCTGAGCCGAAACCAAGAGACAGATGTGTAACCGACTGAGCTAGCCAGGCACCCTGCAAATGATCCTTTTTCAAAAGTGAGTATCAGATGCTAATAAAAATGAAAATATTAGGGAATACAAATATATTTCCAAAGGCTAATGTTTTTCCTTCTCTTCCTATAATCCCCTCAAATGAAAAGGATGGCTTTTCCCTTTTGTACTACTTCCCTCCTTCCAAATGTCTCCCTCCACTAGGCCAATCCTTAGCAGTAAATGTAGTATTTTCTCTATAAATCTGGAGGACCCAGTGATGGAGGTCTTCCTGTTATTGTGGAAAGTCGAAGACTACTGTGTGCACGTGTGCAGAGAGGAGAAGGAGTGAGGTGAAGCAGGGTCTGGTCAAGAGATTTGGCAATTCTTAGCCTTTCTCTGCACCATACCTGCTTCTCAAGTGCGTTGCTTTGTTACAGGATCAGGTCCCTGTTTCAGCCCATCATGAAGTGATAGGTTCCAGTCCAGCCTTGCAACCGTGCCAGAGAAATGTTACTTAAGGGAAACAATTTAAATGAATTAATATTTGTGAAAGTATTGTTCCTATAATAAAAGTGTGTATGTATCCTGAAGTTGAGTCAGTCAAACTCAGGAGATGTAGACAAACATTATTGTTCCATATCAATCTGGAAAGTACCAGAGTATTCAATAACAGCTCTCTTATTTGAAGGATGATTTCTATCAAGTGCAAAGTATAACATATGCAAATCCGATATGAAAACAGACAGAAATATTCCTGACTCTTGACAACCCCAGAGAGTGGTTGTTCATTTAGGATGCCCTCTCAAGACTTTCATATCATCTCAGGAAATACCGAGAGTTGAGGAAGCCACTAGAACCAAACCAATGCGAGTAAGCAGTTCTTTAATGGCCAGTGGACATTCTTCCCACTATCTCCTCTCCTAGTTTGAAGGCAACTCTCATCAGGAACCTTAGGATAAATGGGATTGTGTGAAAAATTCTATATTGTCACCAAGCACTTTTTTTAAAAAAGATTTTATTTATTTATTTGACAGCGAGACAGAGATCACAAGTAGGCAGAGAGGCAGGCAGAGGGAGAGGAAGGGAAGCAGGCTCTCTGCCAAGCAGAGAGCCCGATGTGGGGCGCCATCCCAGGACCCTGGGATCATGACCAGAGCCAAAGGCAGAGGCTTTAACCCACTGAGCCACCCAGGTGCCCCTCACCAAGCACTTTTATTCCTTCAAATGACTGTGCTAGTTATGCTTTATGGAAGATTCAGCTGGAAGAGGTCATCAGTGCAGAACACACATTTTCCGTGGCCAAAGGGATTTGAGAAAATGCTAGTCTATACCTCTGACTTAACTTTTATATATCCAAAAGAGAGCAATGATGGTCTCAGCTCATTCTCAAGATCCAGAGAATAAGGCACATAAGTACTCCTCCAATAGTCCAGTCTTTTGATAAAATTTTAGATATGATGCCTTTGGGTCCTTTTAGTTTTTTTATTTGCCAATACCTGCCTCTAAACTATGATAAATGAGAGTACTAGAAAATCAGTAAAACTATTAGAGGATAATATGATCAATTATTTAAAAAAATTTTTGGAGTCAGATCTGAATTTAATAACAATTCTGGCACTTCCTAGCTATTATTTTTGGCATTTTTTTAAACCTCTCTGAACACCAAGCTCAAACTAAGAAGGACTGGATACCTGCCACTGGCATTGCTGTGAGAATTACAGGCAAGGCACTTGGCATGAACTTGACCAGAGAGTAAGCCTTAGAGAAATAGAGGCTGCTGTTGTGACCCACCCTGCATCCTTGCCCCAAGTTTTACTTCTTTTACCTCCCTTCCAAGATTCGTCAAATCTTCTGCTTTACTGACAGAAAGGGGGTTTGAACATACAGAAATAGAATTGGGTCGAAAGACCCAGAGAGAGTGAGAACAGTCACGGGAACACTGGACGTGAGCTTCATTCATTAGGATAAGGAACATAAGAGGAAAGGGAACCTTGGATTATGGTCCTAACATTCTATCCTCACGAAGTCCTTATTCTATGATAGGACAGTTTCATAGTCCCCAGTTTTGAAGTTTCAGAAGAAATCAATATTGTATCTTTAGATAAATATACCTTTAGAATTTCTTGGGAGAATTCTCCCTCTGACTGGATTTCACTTTCTAATTTTATGTTTCAATATTGTTTGATAGGCTATGAAAAGCACCTTTATGTGTTAAAAAGTGAATAAATCTCCTTTGTGATTGATCACATTTGAGATGACTGACCTTTCCGACTTTACTAATTATACCTTTGGTTTGTTAATTGATAAAATTAGGATAGCAATACCTACCCAAAAGAATTATCATAAGATTTAAATATTTAAGTGTAAGTAAAGCTTGGCACATAGTCTGTGCTCAATAAATGGTCATTTGCTTCCATCTTCATACAGTGGTTACTCAGTGTAAGTGTTTTTCCTAGCTGCAAATGATTTGGGGGGGTAGGTAGAGATGTATTAATATCTCTTCAAATCCACAGTCTAAATTGTTGGTTTCTCGACCTTGAAGACCTCCCTATAACTTAGAGTTACCGTTAACTTAAAAGAAAATCTTTGAGACACGAAGCTAAAACTTAGTGCTTTGCACGTACAATATGCCTCACCATTTGGGATCTGCTTTCTCAGTAAGTTCTGACCAAATGTATGGAAACCTATTTACATTTGGTGTGGTTTCTGCAAAAAGAAAACAGCTTTCAAAACTACAAACAGCTTCTAAGTTATATCTATTCTGGAGCAAGAAAACAATCTAGGCAAGCCTGGATTTTATTCTAAAAGGCAGCTATCCTTTAATAGAAACCTCATAGGTATCAAACCCAAGTACAATCTAGAGGAACTCTGCTTGGAAACAAGCGGCATGTCATGCTTTGGAAGCAGGCAGTAGCCTCCGTGGGCTCGCACCCGCATGGACCGGGCTACCACAGTGTTTTTACCCTGAGTGGGCATTGTTTTGGGACCAGGAAAAGGACCTACCTTGTAGCGAAGGCAAGTTTAATATTTTAAGTGAATTCAGTGCCATATTTCTATGCAGACGCTCACAACATAACTTTCATTCTGGGTTAAATAAGAGAAAGGCAGAGGCATTGTTGGCGAGACACAGTGGAGTTACTGTTCAAAACATATAATGGCTCCGGGGCTGATTGGGAGGACATTTGTCCAGGAACCCAGAAAAGATAATGGTCATCAAAAGTAGTTCCAGATGTCCCACATAAACAAAATGCATCTAAACGCAGGTACTGGAGGGAGTGGGAGGGGGCGTGGGCAGATGTGAATGTCATGGCTTCACTTTTAAATTCATCTTGACATCTAAAGGTGGTTACTCAATAAGGGCTTATGCACTTGGAAAGCGCATTAGTAGGGTTAAGTACATTATAAGGCTAAGGGATCGGGACTAATTCTTTTCTAGTTCTGTGGAAAATTCAATTGCCAGAATATTTATTTTCAATATAAAAGTTAATGAGTTAACCATAAGAATAATAGCATAGAATTTTCCTTTCAGTTTTTATTAGAAACAGATTAAGTATAATTTTTAGCAAATAAATACATCGCAAAAACAGAGCAGCCAACTATGGCTTTTAGCGTGAACATGTACCTATTCCAAAAGTGCCCTGTTAATTAAAATTGCAAAATTAGTATGTTGCAGCTTTAAACTTATGTATGAGGAAAGATTGAATAACACGATAAATGTTGGCTGAAAATAGTAAACTGAAATTCTACATATGGTTAAGGTCTCAAAAGTCTATTTTTAAATATGTTGGAAGAGGACTGGAAGAAAATAAAGTGTTCATAATGGTTGCCTTCGAATGGTGGTATCATGGTCGAATTTGTTCAGTTTTATATTTCTATTTCTGTATTTCATAGAATCTAGATGTTTTATTTTTACAATCTTTGGGGGACTAAAACAAACTTTCCATGATATCATAATATAGAAATATCATATGCATTTTTTCTGATTCAGTGGAGATGGCATTCACATACCCAGGAGTTGGCAGCTCTCTATCTTTTTCTTTTTACAAGCTAAATTAATCAAATCGTGCCAGGATATATTTTATTTCTTCTGAATCTCAATGAGAATTTTACTTTGAGAAAAGGACTTCTAATTTTTTTTTTTTTTTTTTTTTTTTTTGGTCTACCCTCACACAGTGTTTGTGCTTTTTCTGGAATCCAAATTAGATGCCTTCAACAAACTAATCTCAACAGAGCCCCAGCCGGCACAGTCCCTGTTACTTTAAGAGTAGCATTCCACCTCCCCCTCACACCCACATACTTGTCCTCTCTTTGCACAGCAAGTGCCAAGCAGTGACATCTACTATAGTTTCTAGGACACGATGGTCTCTGCTATACAGGGAAAAAAAGGGAGAGCGAGCGAGAGAAAGAAGGCGGGTGGTGAGGGACAGAGAGCACAAATCCAGCTATGTTCCCAGAGGATGAGTCACTTCCTAGCAATAATCCTGAGATGCTGTTTATGGCTGGGCCCAGCTCCATTTCTCAGCGGAGCCGCGGGACACAGCCTCCCCCTGGCTGTCCATTAATCATGAGGGGCTGTTACCCAGTGTACACAGAGTGGGAGTTCTGCCTACGAGTGGCCTCTAGCTGTCTCCAGCTCAATGAAATGACCCTGTGTGAAAACTTGTTTTATGAGAGATTGGTTTATTTGTAACTAAACTACTTCCTCCGTTATTTGATAAGCTCAAATATTTGCTACTGATAGTCTGAGAGTGTCACATTTATTATCCTATTTCTGTGGTTGCCCAACGTCTTTGGACCTGGCTCCGTTAACCCTTGCAGGGAGAGCTGCAGCTCTTAAGAAACCAGCTTCTATTTTCTTCCAGGAACCCCAATGCCATCTTGTAGGCAACCGCGTTACTTTCGCTCAGCTATGAGCTATGACGTGCGAATCCGAGAGAGGCCTTTCTCTTCCAAAACAGAACATAGACAACTCTAGAAACAGGGGGCTCTGTAGACCGCCGGGAGGTTCTGAAGCCACCATAAAGATGAAGGGAAGGTATTGTCATTCACTGACGGAAATCTAAGATGTGCTGCAAACATTAGTATTTCTGAAATGGCAAATTTTAAATATGTTGCAATAGCTTTCTATAGTTTCTTAGACCCCCCAAATATCATTTGTGCAGGGCATGCTGTCTTAAAAACTGTAGCATTCTACATTTCGAAACTTTGCCTTTTGGAGTCTGAGCTCATTTGCATTTGGCAGAACTAGATTTCCTGCTTCTACAGAGGGGGGGAGGTGGTGAAAGCCTTCACAGTGCTCCCTCAAAGGGCTTTCTGAACATATTAAACTAGGTTTCCAAGAGTTAAGTGAACCAGAATGAGGCAGATTTCATTTGAAATGAAAAAGAAATACAGGCTTTGTTACACGCAATACATTTGAAAAACCTGAATTGAAATATCTTTCCTGACAAACCCATATTGGGACTATTTTTCAGTTCTCTTGCTCTCTGACCAGCTACACAGAACTCTCAGTGAATGCAGAAGAGGCTAAGGAAATAACCACTTATGTGTGGCAAAATGTTCCAGCCTTGCAGAGATTTTCCCAAAATCATTAGACCCACCAAAACGCTTTCCATTGGCTAGGTGCACACCTTCTTCATCAGATTTTCCACACTTCTCCAGACTCCCAAGTTCTGTCCATCTGTATTTCCTAAGAGAGCCAGTCATTTGTAGCTGAAAATGTAACGGAGTTTATTCTCATAAACCAGAGATCTCCTTGACTGTCAATTAAAAAAAAGAAAGAAAGAAAGAAGGAAAGAAAGAAAAAAGAAAAGAAAGGCAGAAAGAAAAGACAGAAAAAGCTTACCTCCTAATTCCTTTTAAGAAAGTCATAATGTGACTTTCGAAGAGGAAAGTCATACAGACTCACCACTCCCCATCCCCCCCCCCCCCCAAGAAAAAGAGGTGAATTTAGGGCAGCTACACTCTGAAGCCATATAGAGATGAACAGGAAAGGAGCCAGTCACATCTGCCACACCGGGATGGCAAATGGAAGGGGGGTGAGCGTTAATGGCATGGATCTCACCTCTAGTCTCTGTTATGCCCAGCTCTCCCCACACGGTCTCTGGCATCGTCACCCCAACTGCCTGTCAGCAGAACAAAGACAGGACCAGAGTAATAGTCGGAATTGTTATCTGCAGTGGATTTGTATTCAGAAATAGTCTACTTACGTGTTGACTAGATTTTATTTTACTTTGTAAAAAGATTTTATTTATTTATTTGAGAGAGAGAGAGAGCAAGAGAGAGCATGAGCTGGGGGAGAGGCAAACGCAGACTCCTGGCTGAGCAAGGAGCCCTATGCAGGGCTTGATCCCAGGACCCTGAGAACATGACCTGAGCGAAGGCAGACACGACTGACGGAGCCACCCAGGTATCTCTCAAATTTATATTTTAGAGTTTTCATCCCTTCCTGATTATTTGTTTGTTTGTTTGTTGTGGTTAAAAAAAAAAAAACATACCATGAGATCTGCCCTCTTAATACATTTTTAAAGGTATAGGATGGTATTGTTAACTATAAGCCCAATGTTAACTATAAGCAGATCTCTAGAACTTTTTCAGCTTATGTGACCCAAACTTTATACTCATCGAACAGCAGCTCTCCCCCCAGTCTCTGGCAACCACCATTTTCCTTTCTGCTTCTGTGAGTTTGACATTAGATGCCTCATACAAATGGAAGCGTGCGGCATTTGTCCTTCTATGACTGGTTCATTTCACTTAGCATAATGTGGGCTTGTTTCATCCATGTTGTAGCACATGATAGGATTTCCCTTTTTATGGCTGAATAATACTTGTGTGTGAGACACATACATACATTTTCTTTATCCATTCATCTACTGATGGATATTTAGTTTGTTTCTTCCTCTTAGCTATTATAAGTAATTATGCATTGGACATGACAGTGCAAATATCATACATCTGATAAAGAGTGAATATCCAAACTATACAAGGAACTCATGCAACTCAGTGGCAAAAAAACAAATAACCTGATTAAAAAATGGGCAAAAGACTTCAGTAGAGATTTCTCCAAGGAAAGCATACAAATTGCCAACAGGTATACAAAAGATTAATTACCACTAATCATTAGAGAACTGCAAATCAAAACCACAATAAGATATTACCTCATACCTGGATGAGGTCTTCAATACAAAATAAATGTAATATGGGGTGCCTGAGGGGCTCAGTCGGTTAACTGTCCCACTCTTGATTTTAGCTCAGGTCTTGAACTCAGGGTCATGAGTTCAAGCCCCACACTGGGCTCCACACCCAGTGTGGAGCCCTACCTAAAAACAAACAGGGGCACCTGGGCAGCCCAGTCAGTTAAGCATCTGCCTTTGGTTCAGGTCATGATCCCAGGGTCCTGGGATGGAGCCCCACATTGGGTTCCCTGCTCAGCGGGGAGTCTGCTTCTCCTTCTCCCTCTCTGTGCACTCTCTCTCTCTCACTGTCTTTCAAATAAATTTTAAATATCTTTATAATAGGGCACCTGGGTGGCTCAGTGGGTTAAGCCTCTGCCTTCGGCTCAGGTCATGGTCTTAGGGTTGGGATTGAGCTCCACATTGGGCTCTCTGCTCAGCAGGGAGCCTGCTTCCCCCTCTCTCTCTCTCTGCCTGCCTCTCTGCCTACTTGTGATCTATCTCTCTCTGTCAAATAAATAAAATCTTTAAAAAATTTTTATAATAAAGAAGTAAAAATTTAAAAAATTAAAAATAAAAGATAATAACAAGTGTTGGTGAAGATACGGAGAAACTAGAATGTTTAGACACCAGCAGCTGGAATGTAAAATGGTGCAACCACTATAGAGAATAGTTTAAAAAGTTAAAAATAGAACTACCATATAATCTGGCAATCCCACTCCTGGGTATTTATCAGAAAGAATTGAAATCAGGACCTCAAACAAATATCTGCACCCCCAGTTCATTGCAGCATCTTGGGCTTTTGCTGGTTGGTTTGTTTACTTAGAAATTCTACTCATGCAGATTTTACATTGTATCAATTGAAGGGAAGTGATGATGGGATGGAAAAGGAAGGAACTCAGTCCAGGCACATAGGCTTCAGTTGTTACTCTACCATCAATACGACCTCCTGCAGGTCACTTAAATCGCCTGGGTCTTGATTTCCTTTTCTCTCAAAGGAGTATGATACCCTCTACCTTAAAGGGCTGTTCTGAGAAATAAATGGGGTAACTTGAGTAGGAATTGTATGCACTGTAGAGTACCACCCAAATGTTCATTGTTGTAATGTGAATGAACAAAACAATATTCTGCTTATCCCTTCCACCTTCACAAAAAAAAATAGGAAAGAATCCACTGTAGAATTTGAGTTTCCTAGTCTTCATAAATTCTGAATTATTAACTGGATAATAACTAACTTTTCATGTCTCTTTTGCCATGTAGATAAAAAAAATATTTTACTCTTCATATAAAATTATTAAAGATTTATTTATTTATTAGAAAGAGTATGTGTATGAGCAGGGGGAGGGACAGAAGGAGAGGGGCTAGCAGACTCCTGCTGGGTGTGGAGCCCCAGTCAGGTTCAATCCCACAACCTTGAGACCCCAGCCAAAATCAAGAGTCAGACACTTAACGACTGAGTTACCCAGGCACACCGCAAATATTTTATGCTTACACAAAAAATGGACCACAAAGTATATATGGATATTTACATAATATGTTAATATATTAAGTTTTCTTGGATGTACCTTTCTAAAAATGTGTGCTATCCTTATGTAATATTTTTTTTTCAGGCAAAGTAATTTAAAAAATATATTTCTATGTTAAAAACATACCTGATAATTGCTATTACTTATGTTCAGCCAGTGAGTCACAGGTTCCTGGATAGAGAACTAATAATCAAAGTTGAAATAGCTATGAAATGGAGCCAGAAATCCTCCCAGTCGGGGTCTCCATCACCAACTTTCTACGGCAAGCAACTGTGGCTGGGCAAGGGGTGGAGGGTGATTTGGTCTCCCAAGATGGTGCCTTTTATTTCACCCTCTATCTTCTGTAGTTCTCTTGCACTACCCATTCCATCACATCGTTTTCTCTAAAAAAAAAAAAAAAAAAAAGAAAAAGATTTTATTTATTTATTTATTTGAGAGAGAGTGAATAAGAGGGAGAGAGCACAAGCGCAGTGGGGGGGGGGGGGGGTAGGGGATGGAGAAGCAGACTCCCCCCTAAGCAGGGAACCTGAGGTGGGGCTCTATCCCAGGAACCCGGGATCATGAGCCAAAGGCAGATGCGTAACCTACTGAGCCACCCAGATTGTTTTCTGTAGTTCAACACATCAAGTCAGTTCAGTGGTACAATAGTGCTGACTGGAATGTCGAGACACATACCTGAAGATGATTTCTCGCATGAAGTCCTATTGCTTTGTTATTATTAGTTCCTTCCGAGCATTTCCGTATTTCCTTCACTCCTTTTAGTTTACAGTGTCTGATGCATATTAGATACTCACATCGAAGACATTGTTTTTGTTGTTCTTCTTGCACTTAACTCTCTTTTCCCTATCCTGGACATGAACTTGACACATGGATTAGCACATCTTCATTCTGATGCCAGACTCCGCTCTGTCCTTTCTGGTCCATGACAGTGTAGAGACTCAGAACAATGGTTAAGATACAGCATTAAATTTTGATCTGGATTTAAAGACTGTTGTTTTAATGTATAGCTCTGTGACCTTGAATAAATTACTCAATCTCACTAAGCCTCAGGTTCCTCACGTGTAAAATGACAATAATACTACCAATTGCAAACGTTTTTATTAAATTTTTATGTAAAGAGGTCTGTAGAACATGCTTATTATTTGCTTTCTTTCTGCAACATGCATTCTTCTTTTTATCAAAAAAAAACCCCCACAGATATTATGGAGAATGATGCAAAATTCTCACTAAGCTTTAAAATAATGGGAGATTTGAATGAAATTTTTTAAAAAAGATTTTTATTTATTTATTTGACAGACAGAGATCACAAGCAGGCAGAGAGAGAGGGAGAAGCAGGCTCCCCGCTGAGCAGAGAGCCTGATGCGAGGCTCGATCCCAGGACCCTGGGATCATGACCTGAGCCAAAGGCAGAGGCTTTAACCCACTGAGCCACCCAGGCACCCCTTGAATGAATTTTTATACATACTTTGTGCTTCTCTGAGATATACTTTTAAGCTGCCACATATTACTCATTTTTATTTTCTTCTGCCATTTCAGGGGAAATGTTTAAGAAGCACTACTTATGGGTTGAGATTTATGTATTGCAAATGACAGAAACATCAACTAAAACGAACATAAGTAGAAAATGGGATTTAGTCATTCCCTTTGCTAAAATATACAGGCATAGAATTCAGACATAGCTGAATCCCAGATTCAAAGAATACCATAAAGTAAGATATTAACAAGCCTTTGTTATTCAAGATTGTTTTCATTCATTTCTCTGATCTGGATCAACTTACTTTCCTTCTGTCTGTCTTTCTCTCCTTTTTTCTTCTGAGTCAATGTTTTCACTAAGAAATCTTGTAAGATCTAGTAACTCTGAATCCTAAGTGCCATCTTTTTCAAGTTTGGTTTATATCTAAACCTTATCCTGAATGGTACTGCTTGTTGCATTTTCATCAAGCTAGCACTAAGGTCCAAGTGCTTGAGAATATTGAAGAGAAGCTTTACCTGATGGCATAGTTGCTACAGTGTTACTATGTGGCAGGTGCAAGTCTCAATCTTCAATCAAGAAAAGAGGAAAGAGCCAAGATTCCTGCTCTTCCCTCGTTTCTGATCCGAGGTAACGAACAGAAGATAGATCACGATCTTAAAACATTACCCTACTCGATCTAAAATATTTCACCCAAATACATTTGCAGATATTTACATTTTATTTATATTTTTCCAGCATTACCTGCTTGTTTTCCTGACTATGGAATGAATTCCCCAAGGGAACAGAGTATCTTCTTTATTTTTACATTATTTCTAAAACTTAGCGCAGTGATGGGCATATAGTGGGAGGTCATGAAATGTGAATATGTTTTATTTTACCCCCATATCAAAAGTAATATACTTGAACAAGTGTAATTACACATTTTCAAAGGTAATTTCCTAAAACGATGCTCCCTTAATTGTGTAAATGTATAAATGTAAATGTATAAATGTATAAATGAAAATATGGAATGTAAAAATACAGACATTTTTTTCTGTAAGGAAAATGGTAGTAAGGTTTTTGACTTTGCAGGACATATGATCTGTTGTAACTTATTCTTGTAGTGGGAAAGCAGTGATAAACAATACATAAGTGAATGAGTATTGCTGTTTTCTAGTAGAACTTTCTTTACAAAAACAGGCTATGGTTGATTTGGCTCAAGGGCCATAGCTTGCTGACCTCTGTTCTAAAACAAAGCAAAAGGTACACAAGGTAAACTTATATTTTCAAGAGTGACCAATCATTCAGGTTGCCAGATGCTGAGAGTTTCCCAGGACAAGGGACTATCTCAGCAAAACTAGAACGAGTTGGTCACCTTACTCGTCTTAGATCCTAACATCATTCATTTGTTCGTTCACTGAATGACGAGTACCTACTAACATTAAATCGACACTCAACGTTTCAAATTAAACCAGAGCATTGCAATATTCTGCATTATCTGGTTGGGTCATATAACCTGTAATTCTGAAGCTAATTTGTAAAAGGTGTTCCTTTGACTTTATTCATTATTTAAATTTAGACAGCTTTAGAATGAACATATGGCAGTAATTATCAACATGAAGTAAGATAAAAGGATATGAAAAGAAAAAATCATAATGTAACAATATAAACTTTTTCAATTTACATCATATAGAAGTTCTTCACTTAATCTGTTTGACTAACACATATTTTATTCAAGCCATAAATGATGTCTTCCTGTAATAAAAATCCCAAATTAGACTTTTTTATAGGCAAAAAATTTGAAGAGGTTGCCAAACGTGCTTAGGAAAATCCCAGTGACTTCATGATTCATCATTTGTATCGAAAATTAGAAGGTGAGAAAATTGAGAGGAAAAAAAAAATCTCACTAATAAGGATTAAAAACAAATGATTCATTTCTTAAACTTTTTTCAGAGAAGCAAATTACAGCCAAATTATAGGCCTGACAAACCATAATTAAGGCATAAGAGGAATTATGGGGGATTGAGAGGTGAAGGAGACCATGTTTCAACTTAAATATCAATTTCATTTAGCATCCTTAAAATTAGCTCTTTCCTGCTACAAATTCTTTTAGTTTCTGAAGTCCCTTTAATGAAAAGGGAAATGGAATCTTAGAATCTTCCTATATAATAAGCCAAATGGGATGAAGCATGGAGAGGAAATTATATAAAGATTTAAATAATGTACATACACAGACATGGATAGTATTCTTACCTAGAAATCAGAAAAGAGTCCTCAAGTCCAAAAGTCAAGAGAACAATGAATTGTGCACGTTTTTCTTTCTCCCCCCTTTGCAATTTGAGTGTTTCAAGAGTTTCTGAAAATAGCATGGCTCTAAACAGTGTTTCTCTCTTGATAGTTTTAAAATTTGGAGGAGAAAGTGACACCAATTTCTGATTTTCAATCTAAGCATAGAAACTCAATTTATCAGAGTATCTTGAGAATGGATAGAATGACTAAAATAAATGTTTAGCCGATTATTAATCGGGAGCTTATTTTGTTTTTGTATTTTCCATTTTGTTACATACTATATTAAAATGACATAGGAGAACCATACTTTGCTTTCAATAATTCAGTAATAATCACAAAAGAAGCTTTCAACCGAACAGGCATTTTTAATTTTATATCATTGCATATTATGAATAGATACTGTGTACAAAATCTAGATGCTTTAGGTGTGCATTAAATGAGGGCAAGAGGGTTTGGATTTTTGCTTTAGAATTTTAATTGCATTCATTTGTAATCCGGTAGAGGAAGTAAACAGCATACTAGTAACATTCATCAATGCGAATAGGGTAAAAAGTGATTTCAATAGAGTCTGGCTGCGTGAGCCCAATCAAATGAGGCCAGCAGTGTTAATACTCTCTTCCATTCTCTCAGTAATAACCGTTCATTCATGAAAAACTTTATAATCATTTTATTAGCCATCCTTGTCAGAGGTCTAGTAACTTTAATTTAAGGCTCTTTGAGGCAGAAATGGAAGTATAAAAATGTAAAGAGGGCACTTGCGGTCTGAATGTGGTCCATGCAGTTAGCATATCCCCCCTTTCCTGCTGGAGAACATCCAAAAGCAACAAGGAGAATGGGAAACAAAAATGCAAACTCCATTTTCAGCAAAAGTAAGAGACAGCTCAAATCTCCAGAGCCCAAAATAGGCGGAAGGGCTGCCAAAAGCCGTGGAGACCGAGCAGGGCAGAGCCGGGGGCTGCGTGGGAGGAAGCCGAGAGAAAGTGCCTCGGAGTGAATTCCCCAGCAGCAGGCAGGGGGCCAGGCTCTGCAGATAGCAGAAAGAGCAAAATGACAACTCTTAGGCATGAGCCGTGAGCTGCGGTGGTTAAATCTAGATCCTCGCTTGCCACGCGGGATTTGGGTGCATCCGCTGGCAGAAGGAGCGACCCTAGACCCGAACTGATTTTGAGACACTGAAGGGGGGAGAGCTCAATAAAGAATCGCTCCTAGAACAGCCCCATGTACAGGGAAGCAATTTATCTTGTGACCACGGGGTTCAAGATGGTCTTCGCACTGTCCCGCACCTGCCTCTAGCAGTGACTGCGGACACGCCGCGCCGCGCGACCCGGTGCGCAGAACTGCCCCAGCCTGTGACTGGGCTCCGGCCCCTCCTCCGGTCTGAAACTCCTGCAGTCCTTGGTTCCGAACACATGCATCTTTAAAATGATGACTGCAACAAGAAAAACAAAAATGGGATACTACAAGAAAAAGAAAAAGAAAACAGCGACAGTAAACAGTAAATAACAAGAGAGTACTCACCTGGAAGGCAGCATAGCTAAGTCATTAATACGACGGCGTCTGGAAGCAGACTGCCTAATTACACATCTCTGGAGTCCGCTGACTCACATCATAGCGCCTCCTCTCCCTCGGTTCGTGAAACAGAGCTCGAGGTAATACCTGTACACGGGGTGATCACAATGGCTGAGTGAAGGGTATTTATAAAATGCTTAGAACAGTGCCTACAACAGAGTAAATCGTATATAAATGTTCTTTTTTTAAACACTATGAAACACACAAACACTTTGATTTAAAAAATAATAATAATTTGGGGATGATTGCGTGGTTCAGTCAAGGTCTGACTTCCGTTCAAGTTATAATCTCAGCGAGGGGATCCAGCCCCCACCCAGGGGTCCCTGCTCAGAGGGGAGTCTGCTTGTCACTATCCCTCAGTCCTTCCCCCTGGTCATGCCATCTCTCTCTCTCTCTCTCACCTCTCTCTCTCTCACACACACACGAACAACTAAAATCTTTTTTAAAAATAATAAATAAAAATAATAATTTAATGTATAATTACCACTGGGAGGCAAGACCACATAATAAAAATAAAAGAATTAAAGGACATAATGGTGAGATATTAGGAGGAAAGGAAAAATGAGTAAGGATTGCTCGGGGAAAGGACAGGAAAAAATGTCTAAAAATAAAGACGACACTGAACAGATTGAAAGGGAGAATAGACAGTGTCAAAATTACAGTAATTTTACAAGGTGTAGAAATTATTAAAATGACAAAATAAAATTAAACTAGAGATTTTTTTTTTTTATTTTATTTTGGTTTTCCTACAGTCAAGTGGGATGTCTGGTGTGCTGGGGGAATCTGATCAGTCAAGCGAAGTGTGACATCACGAGCATGTGAAAGGCAAATTTAAAAAAAAAAAAAATCTGAATCTCAGAGAAGTTAAGTAATGCCCCCAATTTGGGAGAATCTGAGGCCAGTCCTGTTGGACCCCAATGGCCGCACTTTGAATGATTGTGATACATGATATTATCTCTGTCTCACCGGCTTGCTGTAAGGATCAGACAAGAACACTTTTTCCATAACACTTAAGTAACTATAAAATGTGATACAAATATGTGTTATTATGTAATACAGCTACTACATAGTAGGCCTCACTCTAGAGAAACAGATCTGTAAAGTCAGAGCAGGTACAGCTAATCAGAATGCAGTTAAATTTTTCCTCTTTCTGTCTTCTTGGAGACAAAGAGCCTTTCAGCTCAAAACTATTCCCCGAAAGTCAGCAAATGCATTCAAAGTCCGTCCCTTTGATGATTCTCTGCCTGGGCGGCTCTATGACCCAAACCTCCTATGACCTTCTCTCAGTCATATTCACCTAATGAAACCGGCTTCAACTGTCACCTCCCCTGGGAATCTTTTCATAACCCATCCGGAAACGTAATGGTTGGGCTACCACTCGGCCGCATTTGTATCTCTAACCTGATGTATCGTAATGTCCCTTTTACCCCTCACTAGCCTATGTTCTCCTTCGAGCACAGAAGCCAAGTCTGAGTCTTCATTGAACAGCCAGGCTAGCATAGTGATTAAAAACCTATTGGGCATTTGGTAATGGCAGAACAGACACAGGACTTTGCCTGGATCATTAGAGCACATATAGTTTCCTCATGGTTATTTAGGTGGAAGAAACCATACATGGAGCCTCTAAATTTTAAGATCTATTAGTTAATATTATACTGAGACCAAGATTCCCAAGCATTGGTTAACCATTTCTATTCATTTTCTAATTTCATCTTTGTTCATGTCAACTATTAAAAACCACACATTGACATATGTTTGCTTTCACTGGGCAAAGGAGCTGAGTAAAGTGATGGCATACTCAGGCCTAGAATATGGGATAAGAAGACAAGAAGGTGAGAAGAAATGGAAAGAGGTTTCAGGGCTCTGGGTTGAAGGTAGACTGAGACCAGAGGAGGGGTGCTCTGACCAGCATCAAGACAGGAAAGCGATGCTGTTGGCCCCAGGCAGGAGGCCCGGCTGCTAAGTCAGTGATTAAGGAGTCTTCTCTCTGTCTTACCTTCCTTGGCCGCTGATAAAGAGCACAGCTGACGTCAGATCCTCATGTGGACCTAATCCAATCATCTCTGAAGAATTTTACCAGAAGACAAATTGCAGTTTACAGAACATTTAAGACAGCGGTAATACAGTTTCTCAAGAAAAAAAAAAAAATCATAAAAATAGTTGTTACAAGAAAAACTGAAGGTGAGAATAATTCCAGGAAACGTGAAAGCTGAATGAAAGAGGCCAAAACTGAAATACATCATTTATCAGACTTTATTCTTTGATCTTTAAACCCCCAATTAATTCTATATTCACTTAGTTATTCCAGGAATATTTTAACCACAAATTCAAAGTGCTTTGTAAATATTTTCTCATGGCATTTCATAAAAGCCCTCTGTGGGGAAGAGCACGATTTGTAGTCATGCCCATTTTACAGCAGTGGAAATATCAAGTGAAAACACACAGGGAGGAGCCCCAGGTCTCCAGGATCTATCAGGTGGGGTTGTGTGTACTTTAATTGTGACTGGGCAGTCTGAGAGGTTTTCTCAAATACATCAAAGCTTTCTCTCCAAGCCGTGTGCTGACATTTTCATAGAAATAGGTTGAGTCTTGGGCCACCTGGAGGACTCAGTCACTTAAGCGTCAGACTCTTGATTTCGTCTCAGGTCAGGATCTCATAGTCGTGAGATAGAGCCCTCCCATGGGCTTGGTGCTGGGCATGGGATCTGCTTAAGATTCTCTCTTCTCTCCCTGTCCCTCTGTTCCTCACTGTCCCCTGCCTTCTGTGCTCACACTGGAGCGCTCTCAAAAAAAAAAAAAGAAAAACAAACCCCACCCCCCCAAAACTCAGGATGAACCTAATCATGCACAGCATTGCAGATGACTGGAACTTTAATAACTTTAATTAATAGAATCCTATTAATGTAAAAAAAAAAAATTCTAACTCTCCTCGAAAACCATCCCCAAGTACCTCCTCCATAGAACTTTGCCATGTTCCTTCAATCATTTATGGTCTTTCTTTCTTTTATTCTGCACTGTATTTAGTGTCAATGTGCTTATAGTAACTTACTCAAACATTTATGTGTCTCATACTCATCGCAATTCTTACCTAAAAAAGTGTATGTTTGCTGATGTATTTACTTATCTGCATGCCTCATATGGTACTTAGAATGCTTTTTTATATGAGAACTCTAAATATATTTTAAGTATATCATAGAATAAACCTTAAAGGTTTTGATCCATCAATCAGAAAACAATTCCCAATTATGTTAACTCATAATTATTTCCTTTTGGGGAGCCTCAGTGGCTCAGTTGGTTAGCTGTCTGCCTTTGGCTCAGGTCATGATTCCAGCTCCTGAAATCAAGCCCCACGTCAGGCTCCCTCTCCCTCTGATGCTCCCCCTGCTCTCTCTCTGGCTTTCTATCCCTCTCAAATAAATAAATAAATAAAATCTTTAAAAACATAATTTCCCCTAAAGGAATTGAAAAATTAAAACATCCTATAACACAAATAAATAAATAAGTATTCTATAACTAATTATATTACTTATTCATTCAGCAGGTTTTATTACCTATTTATTATGTGCCAGGCCGTGGAAATACAGTGGACTACAATAAATAAAAGATTTTAGCATTCATAGTGCTTAGGGAGAATAAGCAAGTATAGAAATAAAATACATATTATGATAAATGGTATAAAAAATCATTGTAAGTGATCAGGTGAGTGGCTACTTAGGTAAAATTATTGGGAAGGGCCTACTTGAGGAGGTGCTATTTGAGCTGAGACCTGCATGTAGAGAGAGACTTACAAACAAGGGTGGGGAACATTCTATGCAGAGGGATTAGCGAGCACAAAGGATCTGAGGTGAAAACAGCCTGTGCTCAAAATACGGAAAGAAATCAATGAGGACTGAGGTTATTGTGCTTGGGGAAGTATAATAGAAAACGATGTTGGAGACAGAAGTAGAATTGAATTCATGTGAGGTTTTATAAGCCGTAATTAGATTAGGTTTTCCAGTTGTAACATCAACCATATGCTTGTCTATAGAAGATTCGAGTGCCACGTTCAGGAGCATCTGGGTGGGCCCCAGTGACCAGTTCTCACCAGTGGAATGTGAACAGAAATGCTCTGCGTCACTTCCCAGGCCAGTGTCAAAGAAGACTGTGCCTCCCCACCCCCCCCCCATTCCTTCTCTTGCTGGAAATAGAGGACTCTGATGCCCCAAGTATGTCAGAGCTACTGGATGAAATTAGCCTGGGGGAAAGCCTCTCATCAACCATGGACCCAGGCAAGAAATAAACGTCTATTGTCTTAAACCATTGAAATGGTTTGGTTTGTTATGACAAATTATATAATGCAACTAATACAGATATGACATGACTTGCATTTACAAATGATGACTCTGGCACTGTGGTCGTAGAGAACATAGGGCTCCAATGTAGAAGCAGGGAGGTCACTGAGGTTGCGGATGTCTGGATCAGCAATGGTTTAGGAAGCAGACATGAAGACGGGGAAGGCTGTGGGCTACTTCAGGACACATTTTTGAAATTGGGCTCATCAGAAGCTACTGATGGGAGAGAAGGAAAGTGAGGAATGTTTATCATTGGTGTAATGCCTTATAATTTCTCACAAGAGGATTTATATCTGAACAATTTTCATTTTCCTCTCTTCACTGGTGTGACAGGGAACAACTTTGCCCTGGAAAGTTCTTATAAAGTTCTTACTGGTTTTAACTCATATTTAATAATCTTGGAAGAGTTACTGAAATTAAAATTAATTTGAAACCTGTTAAGATAACCTAATTTTTCAATGATGGTTTATGCCTTGATCTGAAGAAAGTACCATAAAAGTACAGTCTTTGGTTTGGGGAAAATGCATTTCTATTTGGGTAGACTAAATTTACAATTCTTTTCCTCAGTAACCACATTATATTGCTGCCTCATCTTGAGCCAATGGTTAATACAATTTCCCAAATCTCCCCCCCCCCCATTAAACTACTTGGGAATAAGTTTATCCATAAGTGAGAAAAATCCAACTACAAGCTTGTTGGTTGGTTTTTACTTTTCCTTGACTAATGAGG
The DNA here is from genome assembly GCF_963455335.1 of Martes martes. Classification (NCBI taxonomy): domain Eukaryota; kingdom Metazoa; phylum Chordata; class Mammalia; order Carnivora; family Mustelidae; genus Martes; species Martes martes. The sequence continues at coordinate 27,477,181 of NC_137890.1, read as the reverse complement.
TAATGAGTCTGGGTTGTTCTCAGGAGCAAAGCCTTGCCTAATTCAAATTTATGAATCAGTATTTTAGTTAAATGTGTGGCCATTTATTATATTGGTAACCTGGAATGTCACAGATAGGATGCACAAAACCTAACAGTATTTTAGGTGTTGTGAGATGAGACTATGAGGTGTTGAGACTATGAATTCTCAATAAGGAGTTGGCTACAACAATAGCATCATAAATGGTTTCCAGGAAAATAATGATGAAAGACAAAGGGGAGAAAATGACATATGCTAGTCTAGTCTATCCTTTTTTTAATCAGGAAAATAATATTTCTGGAAGCCCCTCCCAGGAATATTCCAGTCATATCTCATAGCCTGAAATGGATCTTATGCCCACCTACTGTTGCAAGGGGGTCTGGGGAGGTAATGGACTTTAAATGAGCACATAATCATCCTGAACAAAATTGGTTATATTTAAGAAAAGAAGAGAGTGTACTAATTAGGGTATGGGCTAGCGTGCTATAATACGAAGCTTCCCAACTATAGAGGCTTCACAGGTCAGGGTTCAGTGGATATTCTAAGGCTGGTAGGTATCTCTGTCATCTTCTATGAGGCCCCACTTGTAGACCTAAGATTGCAATCCAATTGCACCATCTCCCAGGCATCTACAAAGGGAGAAGATCTTAAAGGAGCACACATCCAGTTATTTTAAGAGTCTACCCCAAAAATGGCCCCCATTAATCCTATCCCCAGATTATTGGCCAGAACTTAGTCATACGGCCATGTCTAGCTGCAAGCGAGGCTGGAAAAAACAGTGGTTAGCTGAGCATCCATATGTCTAGCTGGAACTATTAATCTGGAAGAAGAAGAAAATAGAGATCCAACAGGGTGGGGAGAAGTGCAAAAGGAAGTTCATCAAAAACATCTCTTTTCCCTTCAGATTCACAGGGATCCTTCAGTCAGCTGCCTCCGGACAAACTTGTTCGGCCATCCGGTGCCCACTACTTATATCGACACCTTGCTGGTGGTTCTCCATCTTCCATAAATATATAAATAATGAAGAAAGGGTTGGTTCATTCACTCCTTTTAAACAAATACTGAGCATTAAATCCCTAGCTGGAACCAAGATTCAGAGGGAGGAACAGTGCAAAAAGATGAGGAGAAACAGTACAGGAGAGCATGAAAGGTCAAGTGTGCTCAGAGGAGGATAAGACGGGTTTGACGGGCTCTTCTCACACAAGACAGCGACACGAGAAAAGGTCGGAGGTACATGGAAACCAGAGGCCAGGCTGTAGAACTGGAATGTATTTCTTTCAACAGCGTAAAGCTATGACAGTGTTGTAAATAAGAGCACAGCATTATCTGAATGTGTTTTTGGACGATTACCCTGGCTGCGGCACAAGTATTTGCTGCTCAGTGGAAATGAAATTGAGCAGGGATTCATAGCATTGCAATAGTCCACATGGGAGATGATGAGGGGTGTCACCTGGGAGGAAGAGAGCAAGTGCAGGAGAAGCAGATGTAGCAACTCGCTGTATCCGGGGAAACAAGAGAAAGGACGAAGTGCATCGGACCGGTTAATCTGTAGGACTCAGGGTCTGGTGCTAAAATTAGCTGGAAGGTAGAAACGCAGAAAGAAGAACACATGTGGGGAAAACATAGTGAGCTTAGTTTCAGACTTCAGTTTGCGATCTCATTCCAGGAGGCGGGGGGACATGCAGTAACTGTGATATGTGACTAATAAAAATAAGCATTTTGTGCTTTGCAACAGTTTGTACTATGGATATTCTCATATTTTTCTGGGAAACTCTCCCAATTCAACATTTGGCTGTAGTCATTAGAAGCCCTTGAGAGTCATTCAGGAAATTCCATGCACGTATGACTCTACTTTGAAAGTGCACACCCAGGAAAAGACCCAACGAGTTATGATACGCTTTGTAGAGTCGGGACTATATTATACTAACAATAGACCTACAGAAGCCTGGAGCCCTCTAGAGACTTGGTCTAGGAAGCACTGTATGTGAGGCTGGGTTCCATGGGTGATGCAGATGTAAAGACCGACTTGTAACTTGCACCAAGCAGGACAGGGTAAAGTGGCAGACAGTTTTAAAAAAAGAAAAGAAAGAAAGAAAACAGGGAGGGAGGGAGAAAGGCAGAGGGAGGAAAGGAGGTAGAGAGAGAGAGAGAAAGGGAGAAAGAAAGAGAAAGGAAGGGAAGGGAGGGAGGGAGGACTCAAGAATGTTAAATCTAAAGAGCCAGCTGAGTCTCTAGGAACCCAGTGGATAGTTTTGTAATAATATGGCATCAAATATCATTAAGTTAAAGATTCACAAATCATCAATAATTAATCATGAGATGCTGGCCGTTTGAGACTTAATCAAGGCAGGGACACGTGGCTTATACATAAAAGTATGCTTTCATGGATGACTGACGTCAGAGAAGATCTGTCCTAAATCAAACTCTCTCTTTATTCCTGTGTCTTCATATACCATATCTTGGCCTAGGCCAGGCCCCTCTTTACACTCCCTCATCTAATTTTCACACCTCTCCTTTTTCCCTATTTCTTTCCTGCTTGGCATTTCCAATTTTCTCTTACTGCTGGAGTCCTGTTTCAGCTCATCCCATTCCCTTCTTGTCTGGTTTGCTGCATTTGGAAGATCTTGCTGAAACTGACTTCTGGCTATGCTCTGAAAGTCTTCCCTTAAAAACCGCTCCTGAGGCCCGTGGGTGGCACAGTTGGTTGGGCACCAACTCTCGGTTTTGGCTTAGGTCATAATCTTGGGTTCATGGGATCAAGCTCAGCCAGAAGTCTGCTTAAAATTCTCTCCCCCTCTCCCTCTGCCTCTCTCCTCCATGCTGTCATTCTCTCTCAAATAAATAAATAAATCTTAAAAAAAAAAAAAAGAAAGAAACAAAAAAATACTGCTCTCAAGGGCATCCCATCACAGCAAGGTCCACTTCAGCACCAGCCAAGCTGGAAGTTAGGTAGCAATGTGTACTCAGGTGCCTATACACTCCAATTTTTAGTGTTTGCCACCTCTAAGTTTGGACGTAATTTTGTCAATAAAGTATTACTATCATATCATATTGTTAGATTCATCACCAATAAGTGTGTGGGGTATCTTCATTCTATCTTATTCAACAAATTTTATGCTAAGGATCCAGGAATGGTGTTGGACAATGAGATTACTTTGATAAAAAGACACTAGCAGCTGTCCACAAAGTTGTCAGTATTTCCAGTTAAGACAATTAGAAATATATATATATATATATATATATACACATATATATATATATGTATATATATATACAATGTACTGTGTTAAGTTTTGTGAGAGTTTGCACAGGGAGGTTTTCTCACCTTGCTGCATATTTGTGTATCTATATACCTAGAGAGCTTCACTCACCCAGATAGCTAACAGCAGAACCAACTACAAAATCATCAACAAATGAGCTATTTAGTTAAAATTGATTGTGAAGACTTGATAAATAAAAAAATCCAAGCATGCTGCTTTCCATTAACTTCATTTACATTGAACAAATACATTTGCTGGTAAAACATTCACTATATTATGGCAGTGCCAAGAACAGCAATTTTCAGAATTCACCCTGCAGACTCTGGGGAGGGAAGGGGTATCTCCCAAATATTTCAGGGGATCTACAGGGTCAAAACAATTTTCATAGCTCTACTAAGACATTTTCTGATGTTTTCACTCTCTTTCTCTCTTTGGCATTGAGAATTTTCTCAGAGGTCACACAAGACCATGATATTACAGGTTAAATGCAGAAGCAGGTATGAGAAGTTGTTGATTAGCTATACATTAAAGAGATTGTTTTAAAATATTAAGCAATACCACTTTGTTTTCTCACTGCATATTCACTCTAGAAAATATTTTCCTGGAAATACATTATTGACATGAGCAGGTAGTGGATGTATTTTTAAATGAACTAATAAATATTTTAAGGCTTTTCTCAACTTCAAGGCCTAATAGGTTAAATACTGGAAGATATGTCATATAATAAAAAATGTTTTGGGGTGCTCAGTAATTTTTAAGCATATACAAGGGCTTGAAAACAGTTTAAGAAATGTTGCTGTGGGTGCCTGGGTGGCTCAGTGGGTTAAGCCTCTGCCTTCGGCTCAGGTCATGATCTCAGGGTTCTGGGATCGAGTCCCACATCAGGCTCTCTGCTTGGCAGGGAGCCTGCTTCCTCCTCTCTCTCTCTCTCTCTCTGCCTGCCTCTCTGCCTACTTAGGATCTCTCTCTGTCGAATAAATAAATAAAATCTTTAAAAAAAAAAAAGAAATGCTGCCTTACATGGGTTAATGGTTATCAAAAATCTATGGAATGACTTCTGCTTTTTTAACAACAACAACAACAAAAAAGATGAGAGTCAGAAAGCTTGGAATAGAAAATAAAAATTTATATTAGAGAATTTCACGTAACATTGTTGAACAAGGAAAGCATTCTTTTCACGTAAGGGAAGGAGTGAGGATAAAATTACATTTCTTGGCAATCTGGAAGAGCTTCAAGGAGGAGGCAAGGGCTGGATTCATTTGACCCTTAGAAAATCAATAACTATATATTTGAGTTTATATCTACTTCCTTAGGAACAACATAACCTGAGAAGATTCCAGAATCTTGAGGCCAGAAAATGAGACCAGAATCAAATAGATATTCCTTTAAGTTCAATAGTCAAAGAGAAAGTAAGATGTCAATACTGACTCCCCAGGCAAGGCCCCAGTGAGATGCCTTTGATCTGAACAATAACTCTGTTGTCATTAACACAAATGCTGCGTATCTTCCTTTCTCAATTTATGGGCACAGATCTCATGGAGCCAAAGGGACTTCAGCGCGTGTGACAAAGGAATATCAGCCTGGCATACGAACGTATGTTGATCAAAACCTACTTTTCACAAGGGGCTCTAGGATGTTTTAAAAATTTATATCACTTTTCAATTTTATATTTCAAATAAATTTTATTCTCACAAGTCTATCATAAGAAATGTTGCGGATTTTTTTGAAACGAGGCTGAACATTGACAGCACTCAGAGAAATGCTCTACGTGTCCACCCCACGTTCGGTCCCAAGAAATCAAGAAACAAAAATTGCTCTCACCTGCAATGGAAATTTCCTGTAAAAGCCAGAACTATTTTAAACTCTGGATCATGAAGGTTTACATTAAATGCCATTTTACAGTTCAAATAGTACTTTAAGTTTATATGAAAACTTGCACACAAATATTCATGGCAGGTATATTTCACAATAACCCAAACCAGGAAGTAACCTGAATGTCCATCAATAAGTAAAGAGAGAAAATTTACATCCATGCAATGGAATACTACTCAGCGATTAAAAGAAATGATTCACTGTTAAACCAAATGAAGGAATCTCAGAATTGTCCCATTACTTGAAAGAAGGCAGAGGCCAATAGTGCAGGCTGGATGATTTCATTTACATAAAACACTAGAAAATACAAATGAATCTATAGTGCAGAAAGCAATGAGAGGCTTCAGAATGGGGGTGGTGGGGGGGGCGTGGTCCAGGAGGAAGAGGACCAGGAGGGATGAACTGCAAAGGAGTACAAAGATTCTTTTAGAGTGATGAAAATATTCTGTAATTCTGTAATTTTGTAGCAACAGTTTCACAGGTGCATATCCTGTTAACACTTGTAAGATTGTACACTTTAAATGGATTCGGTTTATTGAACATAAAATTATACCTCAGTAAAGTTGATTCTTAACATGCACGGTAACACAAATAACCCCATTAGATCATCTCAAGGAGCCTGTGACATAGCTGAGAACATTGTGATCTCATTTTGCTGCTGAGGAAGACAGAGCTCGAGAGATATACTGACCTTCCCAGCGCCTGGAACTCTCCAAGTTTAAGAAAGACAGTTGAAAGACTGGTGACTTTCGAACTTTTTCCTGTGATTTTCTTTTTGTCAAATGCAATATTCTGCAGATCTCCCTGGTAGGAAACAGTAAATGCCGGGATGATGGGATTGGGTCTGAGTGTGGGCCGGAAGGGGGGATGGTGACGCAGGGCAAAGACACCTCTTCGGGACCCTAGGGCTCTGACACAGCCTGACTACCCGAAGGTGACGGCACAGACATGGATTCCCCACACAGAAAGTCTCGCTCCAGACCTCGCTCTGCTCTGTCATTTACAGGCTGAAAGTTTGTGTTTGCACAGGACGGTGACTGTAGTCACAGAATTAGTTACATAGAATTTTTCAGGTCTTATGCCCCTTAGTGCTTCAGATAGGTTCTCTGTTGTATTTTAGGTTTCTGTTAATTTGCTTATTAACCATGCAAGAGTATCTAGGTGTCTGATATTTTGAATCCTCTCAAGACTGCAGAGGATGAAGAAGATCCCATGCAATAACGTTCCACAAAACTAACTACCTAGGAGAATTCGTGAACTTTGGGCCAATGATGTTATATTTGTGACGGTAGGGAAACGGCTAAGCAAAACCTGAGCCTTACCCTTGACTTTGATCTCTTTCACACCTCTCAGTCACTGCCACAGATTCGCCCAACTGATTGTCCATTGAGTAACATCTCCTTACCTCTGCAGTCGCCACTATAATTCAGAACAACCAACATCCTTCTCCTTGATGATAGCAAAGGTCCAGCTTCAATCCCCATCCAATCTACTCTGCACACTGCCGCAGAAACATTTATTACAAAAGTGCAATCAATCTCCACCGTTCCTCTGTATCCGGTCCTCTCGTGGCTCCCCATCTCCTTTAAGAAAATGTCCAAACTCCTTCTTTTGGTTTACAAGGCCCTAATGATCTGGATTTTACTTATCTTTCAGCAACATCTTCTACCGCATGAAACCCTAATCTCCACCCTTCAGCTAAATGAAAGTTTTCCAGTTTCTCAAGCACAGGAGTGCTGGGCTTTCTAGCATGTTACCACTTACTCTCCCAGAACACCCTTCCTCCCTCATTTCCATCTAATGCAAGTTCATGCCTCATGTTAGCTCCCACTTGTTTTGGGGAGCCCTCTTTTATGTCCTCCATCTTGGCCAGATGCCCTTACTAGAGCTGAGTTTTCCCATCAGGGTGGTTATCACGGTATTACAATGAACTGGTTGTATGTATATTATCTCAGCATCATTAACTCTTGGACACAAAAGTACCTTGCTTTTCCATAGTTAGCATAGTGCCTGGCACAGAGTAAGGACTCAGGAAATGTTCCTTGAATGAGTTGGCTGAATAAGACGTCTTCACGAAAGGCTAGAGCGCGTGGCCCTGGGCTGCTGCATTGCACCACCTTAAGATAATATATTGGCTGCAGATGAGACCCATTGCTTCCTTCCAAAATTAGGGTGACAGAAAGTGAGTGTGAGTTCATGACTCAACATCTCTTCTGGATGAATATCATATGAAATGGTTGAATTTAGTTGAAAACCAAACCTCCGTAGGAAGAACACGTAGAAACCCGGTCATTTTCCAAGAGGTTATTCTTTCCTTGGCAAGAGGGATCTTCTAGCATCTTAATCCACAAAGCACTTCCATGATTAGGTTTAAGGTTTGCCGTGGGTATAATGGCCCCATCCAATGAGATGAATGCAGCAAGGTTAAAGAGGAAAAATACTGGTAAGCTTTAAGCATGTTAGGATAATTGGGCCCAACATACGTAAATTGCTTTCAGATGAAAGGCTCTGAGCAATTGTTTAATTATAAACATTGAAAAAAAAATTCTCTGCATCCAATCTAGAGAAGAAAAGGTTTCCATTTGTACAGCAAATTAGCTTCAGGTATTTCTGTAGGTCAGCATTTTTTTTTTTTTTTTTTTTTTAAGGCAAGGGACGCTCTCCTGGCGCTGGCCACGTCTGACTCAGAGATGGAAGGACCTGGTAACTGCGAAAGCCTTTTCGCCTCGCACTTGTGCCACAGCAATTACATTGGAAGGGCTCCTAGACTTGTGGGGTGTGGGATGTGGGATAAATTTGGAGAAAGACCACAATATGTAAACAAAACCTGCCAGTTTTCCAAAATACCTAACCACAAGACTTCACATGTTGGCAGCTCAGAAAGAGTCAAATGTGCTTTATTCTAACAACAAGTTTTATTCTCAGCAGGGAGAGTTATGAGTCCCGGTTAAAGCAAGCAACTACCAATAACCGAAGTTAGAGGAATTTTAAAATATAGCCTATGTCGTAAAACTTAGCAAGCACACGTTCGGAGGTGGTATGCATCAAGAAACCAAGGGCACTGGTGGCTTCTTTGAAGTGCGTGCATGTTTTCAAATCCTTTAGATTAAGAAATCCTCCAGAAGGAGATTTTCTGAAGACAGATTAATAGCATTAAACTGCACACTTTATGGTCATTAAATCTTCTAACTTGCAATATCACCTGCTGAATACTCGTGTTTGAGTCTTAGATAAGGTTTTACTATGACTTTTCAGTTTTCAATGTCCTGAGCGTGCCCTATTTTATACTGTTGGTATTTGGCTTTGCCTCACTAGCGCACACTTTAAAGCAATCGGAAAGTCAAAGAATAGATCATCTGTCTCCAAGCATTGTTGTATTTTCCCAGCATTTTAATATTGCTGTTGCTCAGAGAAAACAACGGCGTCGAATCCCAAGCAGCTCAAAACGTGTACCATATCCACTGCCAACTCACATTTAAACAGGCCCCAGGGTGCTGTTCATCTTCCCTGCCTTCTGGAAGGAAGAGGGCGGCAGGCTCTCGTCCTCCACCAGAGGCTCTCTCCCTCTCTGGAGACGGGTCTTACCAAGTCTGCAGAGCAAGAAAAGGTAAACAACTCAGTTGCCTTTAAGAATGCTGATGACGTTGCTTTGACCAGTTTGGGGGGTAGGAAGATAAGCACAGACTGAGTGGTCTACGGTACCTTTGCTAGAGTCTGAGGTTTCAAAGTAGGGGTTGGGGGGCAGGCTTGGGAAACCCCATGACATGAGCAGCGGATGGGAGCCGTTCCAAGTACTGTCTCAGAAGGGAGTTAGGAATGTAGATGAGGCGCAAGTAGTTTGTTTATTTATTTTTTAATTTTTAGAACATTTATTTTTCTTTAAAATAAATATTTCTTAGATTTTATTTTATTTTATTTTATTTTTTCTCAAGGATTTGGACAAAAGTTGTGACTTTATTAACTGGAGTTTTTGTTTGTTTGTTTTTGTTTTGTTTCTCAAGGTTCACATTTTTTTTTTAATGTTTCAAACTCTTATTTAAATTCTAGTTAACATAGAGTGTAATATTAGTTTCAGGAGTAGAATTTGGTGATTCATCACTTACATACAACACCCAGTGCTCATCCCAAGTGCCCTCCTTAATGCCCATCAGCCATTTACCCTTCTCCCACCCACCTCCTCTCTAGCAACCCTCAGTTTGTTCTCTATAATTAAGAGTCTGTTTTATGGTTTGCCTGTCTCTTTTTTTTTCTCCTTTCCCCTATGTTCCTCTGTTAAATTAAATTCCAGGTATGAGTGAAATCATGGTATTTGTCCTTCTCTGACTGACTTATTTCGTATTGCATAATACACTCTAGCTCCACCCACTTTGTTGCAATGGCAAGTGTTCATTCTTTTTGATGGCTGAGTAATATTCCACTGTACTTCTTTACCCATTCATCAGTTGATGGACATTCAGGCTCTGTCCACAATTTCGTTATTGTTGGTAGTGCTGCTATAGACATTGGGGTATATGTGTTCCTTCAAATCAGTATTTTTATATCCTTTGGGTATATACCTAGTAATTATAATTATTGTGTCATGGGGTAGTTCTATTTTTAACTTTCTGAAGAACATCCAAACTGTTCTCCAGAGTGGCTGCACCAGTTTTCATTCTCACCAACGGTGTAAGAGAGTTCCCCTTTCTCCACATCCTCGCTCACATCTGTTGTTTCCTCCATTGTTAATTTTAGCCATTCTGATGGGGGTAAGTTGGTATCTCATTGTGGTTTTGATTTGTATTTCCCTGATGCTGAGCGATGTTGAGCATCTTTTCATGTGTCTGTTAGCCATCTGGATGTCTTCTTTGGAAAAAAAAAAATGTCTATTCATGTCTTAGAAACTGTAGATTAGGACCAAGTAGTTGAGATTTATTAAAATCCTATAGTGATTAGACATAAAATACCTTTTTTTTTTTTAAAGAAGGTACATCCATTCATTTATTTTCCCATTCATCCAAGAAATATTTGCTGAGTACTTACTCTACTTTTGTCTGGTAGAAATTCTGCCTGGTACTAAGGATGTGACAGTGAATGAAAAGAAACACTCTCTACCCTCATGGAACTTCCTGTCTGCCAGGTGTTTAATATACGTACGGGCGTGTGCACGTGTGTGTGTCTGCATGTGTGTGTAGATAAAAATATAGAGATAAGGAAATATCTTAATGTAATTCAAATACCCTTTTAATTTTCTTTGGCAAGAAGGCCCAGAGTTGGAGGGGGAAGAGAGGACCTTGCTTCCCACCTTCCCACTGTGGAGGTTAATGAAAGATTAGTCCTTCCTTTCCCATCTCCCAGCAGCCAGGACCAGACATGTTCTCAACTAGGAATGTGAGCATTGAAGGCACAGAACAATGGCTCATAAGCGATTAGAAGTTCATCAAGAATGCTGTCACAGCAGTGTTCTGAATCCAGTAGTGTAGCAGCAGTCTCAGTGGTGAGGTTCTGAGCACACACTAACCCTGGTGTGATTTGGCTCAGCATTTAGCTGAGCGGCCTCAGGCTTCCTACCAATTTCCTCTCCCTGGTCTTTCTCTGATCTCGTCAATCTGTCTCCTATACCATTTAGTGCTCCAGCTGAACGGAGTTCATGCCTGATGTTTGCCACAAACAGCGACTGGCTGAAAGGGAGACATGAATCAACTAGGGCTGACATTATCAATTGATTACAATCATGGCTAAGTACTGTGAAGAAAAGCTCTCATTTGTCCTTTGGGGTAGAAAGCAAAGAAGATATTTAGGAAGGTTGAGAGACCCCTGTTACATCTAGACTGGAGAAAAAGTTTCCCCAAGAACCAACAAAATGCTAGGCTTAGTGGAGAGGGAAGGCTGCCGAATCCCAGGACCCACAGCAAAGGAAGAAAATGCTGTACTGGAATCCAACAGGAGTCTGTGAAAATAGAGGAGTAAAAAGACCTCTATAGGGTTTGACATTCCCATTAGGGTCTCCTTTGCTATTCATAAACGGCAACTCAAGAAAAGCCTCAGTAAAGATTTGTATTCCTCTCAGCACTTCACACAATTCCTATATCCAAAGGCTGACAGCTTTATGTCTGTTCCATTCACACTAGGATGGGCCAAGGCAAGCCCCCTAGACCTCTCCCTGGTTCTTGTGTTTCACCCGTCAGATCTCTCCTTGTCTTGGGCATCCAGGTGATGGCTCTAAAACGCTATGTGATTATGGGAATTCTCGTTCTTAAAATCCTTCTAGGCCATTCCATCATACATCACCGAAATGATGAAGTATACGCTCCTTAACAGACATAAAACTCTAACGTGGTCCTGACGATCTCCCCAGCCTTACTCCCATCTCTCACTCCCCTTGACTTTGTCTTCTAGCAACATTGCACTACTTATAGTTCTTCAAACATACTAGTTGGTTCCATGCTTCTGTACCTTTGCTCATCTACTGAATTCTCTAAGCCTGAAACACCCTTTCTCCTATCCCTTACTTCTCTGCCTTCTCTTAATTTCAATTCATCGTTAGTGAATGAGCTCAGATATCATCTTTCCCTTAAGAAACTTTCCCGTAACTCCTGGGTTGCATAAAGAGCTCCTGTAGCAACTGTTTAGAGATACAGCTAGAGATAAAGATATTTGTCATGATACCACATTTTATTGACGTTGTCTTTTTATGTCTCAGCCTACCCATTGTCCTGTCAACTCAGGCTGCTTTGACAAATTGCCATAGACTGGGTGGTTTAAACAACAGAAATTTATTTCTCACAATTGTGGAGACTGGGAAGCCCAAAATCAAGACACCAAGCAGTTCAATTCCTGGTGAGGTCCCTCTTCCCGGATCATAGTAGTCTGTCTTCTCATTGTATCCTCTTACAGCAGGAGAAGATAGGTCATCTCTCTCATGGCCCTTCTTATAAGGACACCAATCCCATTCACAAGGGCTCCACTTCATGTCTTTATTATCACTCAAAGGACCAACTCTAACATATGAATTTGAAGATGATAAAAACATTCAGTCCTTAATACCTGAAAAGGTTTGTGTCCTATTTCTTTTGATATCCCCAACCCCTAGAATAGTTTCAGCCAAAAATTAGGTTCTTAAAAAACATGTTGAACAAATTCATGTACATAATGTCCTCATTAATATCAGTAACAGAATTATAACCTCTGGTTTTACTGAAGACCATCATTTGTTTCATGTGATTTCTTTTGTTTCCCCAAGAACTGTTTCCTCTACCTTACTCTCTGTTAATTTCAATAATCAATAGAATATTCCTAGAAAAGTTAAAGGACAGAGGTGATGAAGAATATAGCAAGACAAGAAAAAGAAATATGAAGGAGTAGTGTTGCTGCAAAAATGATGAGTCACAGTTGGAGACATTTGCAAAATGAAGGAGGAAAGAGTGGGCAATGAGAAGTCTCAATTATGGTGCGTGATTCAGCCCCAGATTAGAATGCTGTATCTTACTTCCAGTTTCCTTCACTTCTATTTTAGCTGTGCAGATCTGACTTCTCGAAGGAACCTATTTCTAGTAACATATATTCAGCCCTGACATGTATAATTCCTGCCATGGGCCACATCAACCTGTGACAGAGAAAAACTAGACTTCTGACAATGCTTGATGTGAGAGCCTTAATTTCTGAGCTGCTCAGGAAGTAAGTATGGCAAGGGCCTTGGCGCGGAAGACCCCAAGCCAATCACAGTTCCCCAAGAGTATTGGCCTCTTCCCTCTTGGCACAAACTCCACTAACACTCCTCTATCTTTAACTGGGGAAGAAGGAGGATCAAAAAGCTGAGAGCAGAGTTTAGGTGATAGACAGCCTAGATTAACCCCCCATTCTATCACCTTCCAGTTTGTATGACCTTGAGTTTATTGGTTAACTTCTCCACGCTCAGTTTCCTCATCTCAGAAATGGGGACATAATAGTGCCTAACACAGGGTTTTGGTGACAAGTAAATGCTGATAATGTATTTGCGATGCTCTTAGCACTATGCTGCCAAGAACACAGTGAGTATTTCCAGTAAATGATACACGAATTAATTCTTTCCAGCCGACGGGAATCCATTTTGGCCCATGATGACTCACTGGGTCATGTAACATGAGGCCAGACACCAATCTCCTCCTCCCAGGTGGCTTCTGCTGTGTCTTCCAGGTAACCAAGTTTGCAGCAAACTCTGCCACAAAGACCCTAGTTATCTTCTTAGGAGATGACAAGATTCTCATTCTCTGGCCTGAAGCATCACTACCTCTTTGAAGGACTGGGATGATCCCACGAACATCCTGGAAGATCCTTCTCTAAGGTGTGCGAGACTCATGGCATTCACACTTTTGAGCTTTGAAAGTCTAGCCATATCTAGGTGTGCTGACACATGGTTCATGTGTAGAAACAAGCACTTAGCCAGTAGGACAGACTGATTATTCAGTCTCCATATCTTTATTAGTACGTGTGAATTTAGCTGTTCTGGAACATCTCAGGATGTTTCCTTTGCAAATGTCAAGGATGTACCATATATGTAGAGCCCCATTTCCAAGAAAACCCTCATGTGCCAATTAGAAATAGATGTATCTGGGGCACCTGGGTGGCTCAGTGGGTTAAAGCCTCTGCCTTCGGCTCAGGTCATGATCCCAGGGTCCTGGGACCGAGCCCCGTGTCGGGCTCTCTGCTCAGCAGGGAGCCTGCTTCCTTCTCTCTCTCTGCCTGTCTCTCTGCCTACTTATGATCTCCGTCTGTCAAATAAATAAAATCTTAAAAAAATAGATGTATCTTCTTTTTTTTTTTTTTTTAAAGAGAGATAGAGCGTGAGAATGGGTTGAGGAGGTAAGAAAAGGAGAGAGAGAATCTTCAGCAGTCTTCATGCTCGGCAGAGCCAGACATGGGGCTTTATCTCACGACCCTGAGGTCAAGAGCTGAAATCCAGTGTCAGAAGCTGGACTGACTGAACCACCCAGGTGCCCCTAGAAATAGATGTATCTTAACTGAATGCAACTTGGAAAGTCCTGTATGAGATTTCCTCACATGGGTTATAGACCCACCCTTTGAGGTACACATCAAATGCCACCTCCTCCTCTGTGAAGTTCTCCATGATTTTTCTCAAATACATTTGCTATTTCTTTTTCTTTGCGTTGTGTGCATAACCGACCATAACATTTATTACTTTACAGTTGATCTCCTTAACTAACCACAGTTACTTGAGAGCAGAGACTCTCTTTGTATCCCTAGTACAGTTTCTGACATGTAGTTATCTCTCAGTAATTACTTTCCTATAAGAATGAGCCATGGAAGGCCATGTGGTAGCCTTCTATAAAATATACACCTATGGAATTGGGTTACACCTGCTGATTCTGCTAGACTCAAGGTAGATTGGTCTGTCTTTACTTTAACAGTGCAGTGTTTTCCTGGTCTCTTCTACTACCAGATAGGAGGATTGCATCTAGACTACCTTAGTGTACCTTGGATTGGTATCTCCCAAGGTCTTGGCTCCTCTGGCAAAGTTTAACCTTGACTTGTGACATCTCTATGACTCCTTTTGTTGGGAGATGCCATAGAAACCCAACCAACAGCCAAGCAGCACACTACTAAGACTGCCAGAACAGGCTTTATAAAAGAGAAATTTTCAGAGATAGGAGTAATAGCACAAGTATGATTTTCCCGCTGCCTAGAGCATCCTGGAGCAGTACCCGGGGCTCCGGAAGGTCAGTCTCCAGAAGAGAAACCTCAGACCTTTGAACTGAGTGACTGGAAAATAACAGCTCCTCCCCTGGCACAGTCAGGGACTGAGATCCAATAGAAAGTTTCTGGGTGAAAATTTCCAGCCCTGGTTCATCAGTCAAACACTCATGGTTAGAGAAGCAAACACTTGGGGGTCCCAGCTGTGTGGTTGCAGCTATATGACATGGCTGGGTGGTGCCATGGCTTATAGGATTCATGGTTGGGGTAACACCAGCCCTTCCTGGGCATTATCAGGGGGGTTGAAGTCCCAGCTTGCATGATATGGGAGACATGCAACATTTTTCACTGCATCAGCCCTCTATCAGGATCCAGGGCCTGAACCACTTAGCTATTGCTGCCTTCAGGGAACTTTGCAGGAGGAAAGCCCTTAAGTGATTAGTATAGGACAAGTTAAAACCTGATCTTTCAATGAATTTAATCCTTATGTGGTTCTAACTCATTAGCATCTGGTGGGCCCAAGTAAAATTGACGAATTAAATTCAACCAGACTGATTGACTTCTCACAGACAAAGTCACTGACACTCCTCTCTCTCTATAGTAAAAGTGATCATTAAGCCCATGAGGGCAGGGGCTCCATCTAACACCCTAATGCAACCCTAGTGCCCCTGCTACTGCTTTTGTTGAGTGAACGAATGAATGAACCCTCAGTTATGGAATTTAGACTTCATTCTTGGCTGACTTTGACTTGAAAGGGGATTCAAATGTGTTTGTCATTTGTTTATTGTTTCTTGAAGTCATTATATTACCATAATAAGGGCGAGTACTATGTAAAGTGGTCATCCTTTTTATACCATACCTCTCGACCGCAGCTGTTACACAATACCCTGGTATCTACTTGCTGTCTTTATAGAGTTTCTTTAGAAAATACAGTCTTTGATTTGGTGAGAATTGAAGAAATGACAGCAGGATGAAGGGGCTGTGTGCTGGCTGGACCTAGTGGCTCTCTTAGAGAATAGAATATGAAAAGGGAAAAATAGTAGCCTTGCAGGGGAGAAACCTGGCACTCATTATCTTAACCAAGTGATCAAGGGAAACATCAGTGTGGCAGAGCACTTTGATGTCATCTACCCTCTGATATACCTCTGTGATATTCTGTTCAAAACCCATAACCCCACTGTACGGCAGAAACTTCAGATAAACCAACATTGAAGAACATTCTACAAAACACCTTACCAGGACTCATTAAAAAATGTCAAGGTCATTAAAAACAAGGAAAGTCTGAGCAACTGTCACAGACAAAAGGAGCCCAAGGAGACATGATGACTACATGGAATGTGTCCTGAGCTAGATCCTGAAACAGTAAGAAGGACCTTAGGGAAAACAAGTGAAATCAAACAAAGTGTGGAGTCTAGTTAATAGTAATGTCCAAATATCAGGCTCTTGGCTGTAGCAAATGGACCACAGTGATGTCAGATATTAACAATGGGGAAATTGAGTGAAAGCTGTGTGGGAATGCTGCTCTATCATTTCAACTTTTCTGCAGACCGAAAACTATTATATGTTTTTTCAAAACTGAATGCTACTTGAGTTTACGTAAAGGTGTTTAGAGCCACTTGACTGAAAGCCAGCAAGAATACAGTGCCTAAAACAGGTCCTGGCACTCAGTGAGCAGCCGACAATCCCTGTTGAATAAATTTAATGGTTATAAAATATTTATGCATCATAGAAGCTATTTATTAGCAATTAAAAAGAGTTTTAAAAATCCTTAAATTGTATAGTTATGGAAGAAGTTACTCAAAAGGAGGAAAAACAATGTTTTCATTTACTGAAAGTTTCCAAAAGATATTCAAACCAGGGATAATTTAAGGAAAGTTACAGAGGAGGTGGCATGTGCAATCGGTTAGTGAGCTGCCTAGCCAAACGGAACATTGCTGTGAGGGAAAATGGAGAGGATCTGATTAAAAGTTGGTATATTTTCTTACGTGAACTTTTAAAATTGATACCATTTCCTCTTCTGCCTTTTGTTTGTTGTGGTGAGCTCTAGTCTTCTTGCTTTCTAACATATATATACACATACGTGTGTGTGTGTGTGTGTGTGTGTAATATATATATATATATATATATATATATATATATATATATATGATTTCCCCCCCCTTCGTGGCCTTTCTCACATTTCATTTTTTTTTTCTTTCTTACTCCTCTGATTATCTTCTGTCTTTTTCATTTCTCATGACCCAGCAGCCCCAGGCTGAAGGTTGATTCCCTTTCATGTGAATGACTTAACTTCCTGTCTTCTATTCTCAGACACCTGGCTTTGGGTCTCCCCGTTGCTTATTTGCATTTTTTTAGGGACACTTGCGTGCATCTAGGAAGTACTTTGTGATTCATTTTTCTTAGGCTGTCTATATCTGAAAACAGATGCATCTCATCAGGTTTGTTAATTTACAAATCTGGAAAACAGTGTAAACTTGGTGGCAGAACATATTTCCCTATGAGTCAAGTAGCAGTAACAGTGCTGTGCTCACTTAAAATATACTCAAAGCAGAGTTATGTGAAAAGACAAATACATTTTTATCCTTTTCTTTAAAATATACTTTTTAAAACCTTCATCAGTTTTGATATTTTATTACCCAAGGAGTCAGAAAACTCAGTTTTGGGTCTCCTACCTGGGAGACTCTGGACAAGTCATTTAATTCTTCAAGTCTCCCTGTGCCTAGTGGTAAAATGGAAATGATCTATATAACATTTGACATGCACAGAGAAACAGTCAATCCTGATGCCCTTTCCAGATGTAAGATCTATGATTCTAAGCTTGAATCAGTATTGGGGGGGGGGGCGCTTCTATGTACATTTTACTTTGCAAGGCAGTGAAGATGGAGATCCACTGAGAGTTATGGAGCATCCAAGAGGGCTTGTCCATTTGACCCACAAGATGTGGAAAGATGAGGGGAGAGAGGTGCTGGAGGTTTGGCTGTGCTTCAAGATCAAACACTACTGTACCACTAATGTACCAGTTCGAATGGGGATGGGGCTCTCTGCCAGTTCGTCTATAGACAAACGTGATCACGTCCCTCTGAATCTACTAATGAGAAATCCCTAATCATACATCTGTGTTGATCAGTAATTTGTATACTTGAGTCAGATTTTTCAAGAAGAAAGAAGTATGTATTTAGCTTTGCTTATATAATCGATGTTGCTGCTAAGGTGTAAGTCTAAATATTTATAGAACCATTTATTGATACATTGTTATTTGTAGGAAAAAGGTTTAACTCTTCTCTTTTATTGTCAATCCGCCTGCCAAGCAGCCCTGGGACTGCATAGTTACAATTTCACAATCTGTGGTTATCCCTTTGTTTTATTATTATTCTTTTTTGTAAACCAACTATGTAATTAGCCAATGTTTTTGGCAATCTGTTTCACTGTTAAACAAAATGAAAATTTCTTACATTTTTTTGTTTTGGACAGTAAAGCATAGAACTCACAGTTAATAAGGAGAACAGTAGAGACTTTCCACAGTGTCATTATTTCATTTGTGTGCACAAAATGACCATTTCATTTTCCTACTGCCTAGGCATATCTCCTTCCTGAAAGGAGAAATTTTAGTAGTATGTTGCTTTCCATGATTGGACGTACTCTTAAGTATTACTTGATTCTCTTCTTTTTAAGATTTTATTTATCCATTTGAGAGAGAGAGAGAGAGCACAAGCAGGGTGAGGGGCAGAGAGAGAAGCAGACTCCCTGCCGAGGAGGGAGCCTGAGCAGGGACTTGATTCCGGGACCCCAGGAGCATGACCTGAGCGGAAGGCAGACACTCAACAGACTGAGCCACCCAGGCGCCCCTATTATTTGATTCTGTCCTCACACTAACCCTATGATAAATAGAATAATATTATTATAACTATTTAACTTAAGAGGGACTAGAATAAAAATTTTATATAGATGTAAATGGCAAAAATTTGGGATAAACATAAGTAATTTTTGTTTCCTTTTTTGGTAATTTTTTAAAAATTTGAGTATAGTCAACACACAATGTTACAGTAGTTTCAGATGTACAACATAGTGATTAAACTTGTCTATATAGTATGCTATGCTCACCACAAGTGTAGTTATATCTGTCACTATACAATGGTATTACAACATCATTGATTATATTCTCTCTGCCGTACATTTTATTCCTGTGTCTTATTCATTCCATAACTGGAAGACTGTTTCTCCAACTCTCCTTTACCCCTCTTGACTGTGGCAACCATCAGTTCTCTGTATTTATAGCTCTGATTCTGCTTTTTGTTTGTTTATTCATTTATTTTCTATTTTAAGTTCCACACATGAGTGAAATCATATGGTGTTTGTCTTCCTCAGTATGACTTATTTCACTAAGCATAAAATCCTCTGGGTCCGTCCATATTGTTCCAAATGGCAAGATTGCATCCTTTTTTATGGCTGTGTAATATGTGTGTGTGTGTGTGTGTGTGTGTGTGTGTACCAGAACTTCCTTATCTATTTGTCTATTGATAGACACTTAGAATGCTTCCATTTCTTGGATATATTAACTAATGCTGCAATAAACATAGGGGTGCATATATCTTTTCCAATTAGTGTTTTTATTTTCTTTGGGTAGAAATCCAGGGGTGAAATTACTGGATTATAGGGTATTTCTATTTTTAATTTTTTTTTGAGGAAACTCCACATTGTTTTTCACAGTGGCTGCACCAATTTATATTCCCACCAGTAGTGCACAAGAGAGGATACCTGGGTGACTCATTCAGTTAATCATCTGCCTTCAGCTCAGGTCATGATCCCAGGGTCCTGGGATCAAGTCCCTCAATGGGCTCCTTGCTCAGAGGGGAGCCTGCTTCTCCCTCTGCCTGTCACTGCTTCTGCTTGTATCCTCCTCTTTCTCTCTCTGACAAATAAATAAATAAAATCTTAAGAAGAAAATAGTGCATAAGGGTTTCTTTTTCTCCACATCCTTGCCAGTACTTGTTATTTCTTCTCTTTTTCATTTTAGCTGTTCTAACAGGGTGTAGGGTAATACCTCACTGTGGTTTTGATTTACATTTCCTTGATGATTAGTGATATCAAGCATCTTTTCTTATGTCTGTTGGCCATCTGTATGTCTTCTGTAGAAAAATCTTTATTCAGGTCTTCTGTCCATTTCTTAATCAGATTGTTTGTTTTTCGGTTCAACAAGAATATTTAAACTTAATGTAGTTTACCAATCATGACAGTTCATTTATTGGAACACTATATAGCCATTAAAAATGGTTCATAGAAAAATATTTGTGACTAATGCATATACATTGACATGGAAAGTTTCAGTATGTTACCATAAAATTATTTGTCCAGTATTCTCTATTTTTTAAATGTGCATTTATGTATAGATATTTATGCCTAGAAATAAATATTTGAAAAGATACCTTGGGAAATGAGTCAGTACAGCAAACTGATCACAAGAATGATTTTGCAATGAAATAGATCAAATTATGATATCTGGATTTAATCACATAATCATTGACTGTATAATTTTGATTCAATTATCTGTTCACCCTAAGTCTGTGTCTTACTCTATATAAAGTAAGGATAAAAGTAACCTCCTGTGAGGATTCAATGAGGTGGTTCACGTAAAACCAAGTCTAGTTGTCCACGCATAGCAGCATTCAATAAGCTCTGCAATGTAAACACAACCTCTCTGGGTCACTGGCTATGAACGGGTTTGATATTGTTTCCCTTCTATGCATTTTCTGGTTCCTTTTTTTTTTTTTAATTGTTTTAAAGATTTTGTTTATTTGATAGAGAGAGAGAGAGATCACAAGTAGGCAGAGAGGCAGACAGAGAGAGAGGGGGAAGCAGACTCCCCACCGAGCAGAGAGCCCGATGCGGGGCTCAATCCCAGGATCCTGAGATCATGACCTGAGCTGAAGGCAGAGGCTTTAACCCACTGAGCCACCCAGGTGCCCCCACTTTCTGGTTCCTTAAAATGATTTAAAACTTTTATTTTATCTTGTTTTGACTTCGAAGAACATGACCAGAATGAGACTCTGTCTCTTGGCTCTGAATGTGGTTTTATTTCCATAACATTCATGTCATTTAGCTGAAAATGTGCCTGGGGATCTAGGAAGTGGTTAAGAACTTGGACCCTGGGAGGGCCTGCCTGGGCTCCACCATTCTATCTGTGTGACCTTGTGCATGTTACTTAACTCCTCTCAGCCTCAGATTGTTCATCTTTTAAAAAGGGATAATAGGAAGCTTATCATACAGTTACTGTGAGGATGGAATGAGATAAGGCATACAAAGTGCTCAGCTGAGTGCTTGGCATGGAGTGTATTACATTACGACTCCAAAATATTTCTCAAGTCTGTTGAGTCTGCATTTAAGCATTGTAACATTATTTTAGTCATTGGTAGAAAAAAACAAACACAAATCTGTAGCTTACACAGCTCTTTGCCTATGAACTGGATAAGCTTCCTTATGCTGCTAAATTAGTCTTGATTTTCACAAATGTACTTAAAAACATGTTATGAGGCATCCCGGATATTTAGATAATCTGGACATGATTAATATATACACATTCATGAGCATTTCTATTGTTCACCTTTCCTAAAGTCAAAACTCCATTCGAAAGTCCATGGCATATATTACAAAACCTCTCCACCTTATCCCTCCCCATTGCACCACAGGCAGCGCCCCTCCCCCCCCCCCCCCCCCCGCCACTCAAAGCCTCGACTCTGCAATCCTTTCAAAGTCTTTCTTGCTTCTGAGTTTTTAATCCATATTTCTTCTGCCTAGAACACTCTTGTCCTTCTTTTCCTCCCCTAGACCAACAACGGGTAGTGACTTGTATTCATTCGCAGGTCTCCGCTTAGATGCCACTTCTGCTGGAAGTCTTCCTCACCACCCAGCAGGGATCCTGTGACTCTCCTGTGTTTTCCCAGGGCACAGCATGTCTCTCCGTCCTCCGCATGTCTCCGTGAAATGTCCTCTCTCCTGTCTGATTCCACACTAGTAAATAAAATGACAGTGGGGTTTGTGTCTAGGCCATCGTTGTATCTACATCAGTCACAGTACCTTACAGCATATTGGATATCCCAGAAATAGTTGTTGGATGTGTGATTTTTAGCTATTTGTTCTTCATTGGTTCTGTGCTGCATAATAGCATTTCTGATGGAGAAAGAAAGAAGAGAGAGAAAGAGAGACAGAGGGGAAAGGAAAGGAGAGGAGAGGAGAGGAAAAGGAAAGAAGAAAAAAAGAAAGAAGAAGATTGGTGATGTATGGGATTGTTCTGCTAGCAGGATGATTTTCTTTTGGAATATTAGGCATGAATTCCATTAAATTGTACTGAAATTAAAAAAAAAAAAAAAAAAAAAAAAAAGGGAACCTGGGTGGCTCAGTGGGTTAAAGCCTCTGCTTTCAGCTCAGGTCATGATCCCAGGGTCCTGGGATCGAGTCCCACATCGGGCTCTCTGCTCGGCAGAGAGCCTGCTTCCTCCTCTCTCTCTGCCTGCCTTTCTGCCTACTTGTGATCTCTGTCTGTCAAATAAATAAATAAAATCTTAAAAAAAAAAAAAAAAAAATTGTACTGAAATTGTTTCAATGGAAGAATCAAGCAGTTATTTATCTTTGTTTCTCATACTTAGAAGCATATTTCTATAGCTAGATATGGCAGTGACATTGAATTTAATAGGCTCCCAACATACAAATAAATATATACATATATATATGTGTATATATATATAAAATTATTATATAATGTCTTTGAAGAACAGATCGATGTTTTTTCTCCATTAAGAATTCTTTTGAAGAGTCTGTACTGTACATAAATGTGTACATACATATAATTTTTTACAGCTGTCTCATATTTGAAAGTAAAGCCATTTCCTTTCAAAATTAGACATCTATTCAAGACAGACAACTACTTTTAATGGTAACAGATTTTGGAGTTATTCTAAAGCACTATTATTGCATTATTGATGCTTGACTTGTAAGAAACTATACAAGATTGTTGAAAATGTCAAATAGCCATTTCCAAGCCTAGGCTTTCACACAGAACATAGCACTGCCTTTATTACTGATGACACATATTCATCACTGAGACTTTTAAAAAGGTATCTTTTGAGAATATCTGTGGGGTCTGTAAGTGTACTCCTTTATTAGAAATTTAACAATGAAAGACTTAATAAGCCAGTTAATAGTTCTAGAACTGGGGATAGGTCTCTGGCAAAATTGTAAAGAAGTGTAATTTGCCTTTGGTGCTCTTGTATCCTTCTTTGAAGACTTTTAGCATCTCTCCCAAGTTCTGGGGACCTCTAGTTCCCCTCTGGGGCCATCTCCCCCTGGTCATTCT
The DNA here is from genome assembly GCF_963455335.1 of Martes martes. Classification (NCBI taxonomy): domain Eukaryota; kingdom Metazoa; phylum Chordata; class Mammalia; order Carnivora; family Mustelidae; genus Martes; species Martes martes. Next base: position 27,454,018 of record NC_137890.1, on the reverse strand, counting down.
AATGGACTTCCCCTGTATATTCTCCATATTCTCCATATATTCTCCATAGCCCATCCCCTGGGCATCAAGGCTGGTGCCAGACAGAGCTGCCACTCCTACCTCCCACTGTCAATTTCCACAGAAAACGTAGCAGCCACACAAACAGAGTCCAGGAGGGCCCCACTCTTATTGATTCCTGCCACAGCCGGAAAGCATAGTGAGACTGTGGGAATGAGATAGAAACTGGCCGGCCTTCCTAGGATCTAGGTTCTGGCACCCCACATTTGTTCTCTGAAGTGTGTTTTCTTCCTGCTTCAGTGATGTATTTTCTCTAGGTTCCTACTGTTCTGTTGGATTTCAGGCCACCAGCCTTTGTGTCTTCTGTTTCTTGACAGTCTGCTGCCCTTGCCTCTGACCATACTAGAGATTTCTCCTTGTCCCTTCTGTGCTCATCTTTCTCTTCTTGTCCCATGCCCTTCAGCAAACATCTGGACTTTACATCTCAACCCTGAAGCTGTACCTTGACTCTCAGTATCTGAACTTTGTATTGGGCCAAACGACTTCCATTTCTAGTCTAGATTCCCTGTTACTAAACTTATTAGCATGGATTCCTTTCCCTGTAATTCACATGGTTCACATTAGGCCAGCTGAATCGGTGATCTGATTTTCCCAAAGTTTTATGTGATCCTGCATCAATGCTAATATCATATCATGCATCTTTCCTGGAAATCAATGGTGATGCTCCATAAAGAAGTGATGGGTGTGAAAAACATTTTTTTTAATCTGTTTCTACTTTGATTAAGCCATTGATAGAAAGAGAGTGGTTTAAAGTGGAAAAATTTGTGGCTCAGAAGCAGGACAAAGACCTATCTCTAGTTCCTCTGCTTCAGAGTAGGGCATCAACTTAGGGAAATGTAAGTGACATTCTTCCATTTTTCCCACATCCCAGTGAGAGCGTTCAAGTGACTATATACACACTATTGGTGATGGTTGGAGTTGCCACACTTTTGCTTTCATCTGTAGCTTCTTTTCTTTTATATCTGTAAATATTTACAAATTGAATGTTGGTAAGTAGAAATACATCTGTATTGAAACCTTATTTCTATTAACCAAACAACCATTCTTTTGGACATCGTCCTTAGATGTTTGGCTATCTGAACGCTCTGCTCACAGCTTAGAAATTAAAAAAAGAAGAAGAAGAAGAAGAAGAAGGAAGAAGAAGAAGAAGGAGAAGGAGAAGGAGAAAAGAAGAAGAAGAAGAAGAAGAAGAAGAAGAAGAAGAAGAAGAAGAAGAAGAAATAAGCATGTTGAAATGTGGCACCAGACAGCTATCATACCCTGGCCTGGGAGGAAAGGATGCAGAAAAAAAAAAAAAAAAATCGAGGTTTGGGGTTATTTTATATAAAGACAAAAAAAATTGATTACGTCCCCCAAAGGAATGAGGGCATTATAGCTTTGTAGGACAATTCAGTAACCGAGATTAAATTAGGTTCATGCTCTCTTTGAGGAGACAGACAAGTTTGCAATATGTTTGGGACTGTCTCCAGCCTCTCTTCTCCAAAACCCTCCTCTACCCTGCAACCAGAGCTCTGTTTCTAAGACACAAATGTCATCCCGTCATTGCCCTGATTAGAACTTTCCAGTGGTTACCTCCCCTTTGCCTACAGGATAGTAATCTAAACTTTTCAGCCTGATGTACAAAGCTCTTCAGTCAGATTGTAATTTATATTTCTTAACTGGGCTTCTACCACTTCTCCACAGGATAGACATAGACCCTAGGTATCAGATTTAAGACTTAGAGAAGGCCCTGGAAATAACAATCATAACACATACATCACACGATTGTTTGCTATATTCCATGTATGAGGCTAAGAGCATTTTGAACACTATGTCACTTACATAATATAAAAAAAATATGGATGTTGATTTTTTTTTATAGATGAGGAAACAGAAGCTCAAATTAAGGGTAACGAACACATCCAGGAGCTGATAGCTAGTAAGTAGACAACTAAGTCAACATTAAGTCCAGGTCATCCAATTCCTGGTAGATAGTGGTCTCAAGCCTTTGTCTGTGAACCCCATGGGCATCTGTGGGCATTCTCCCACAAAAAAAATGCCTCCCACCTTGCCATCATGTAAATCAGGATTTAAATATGTATATATTTCAGTAGGAGAGATTAAGATGATTTCTACATGTTGCTCAGCAAAATCTACTGTTCCAAGGGGCGTCAGGTAAATGTGTAACAAAATGTGTTGTCTTTTTGATGGGATAGACAGCAAACAGAGGTCCTGATCCACTTCAGGTAATTAAAGGGTCTGTGACACATCTTGAAAGTGAAGAGGTATGAATTCCAGGGCCCTGGCGGAATTCCAAGCCACATAATTATACCTTGTACTTTCTACCTAAAAATTTTCCTCAGACTTTCAGCTGAAAAATAAATTCGTCACTTCCCCTACTAAATATTGCCACTGTGGCTTGTGAGACATCATTATGTTTCTTTAAGCAGACTCTTCCTCTAGTTCATTGAAGTTTCCCCTGTAAAGTGGCCCAGAATTAAAGGTACTGTTTTACAAATCTTTCCATACACTGTTGGATAAATACAGTATCGCCAACTCAATCCCAGGAAGGAGGTAGATAGGTGATAGATAAAATAGATTAATAGATACGCAGGCGTTAAAAACATATGAAAGTCAAAGTAATAGAATATTGTAAGTATTGGATTTATTTGAATTACTGCATAAATGGTTCATTTAAACTACAACTCACCTCTTGCACAACTGGTAGTTCTAACCTGCCATCGGGATGGTTGTCAGCAGGAGGAAATAGAAGAATTATTTTAACTGTAACTGATTGAAATAAAGATCAAGGGTCGTTTGCAAGTGTCTCTCTGAACTGGATTATGCGTAGCTTTCAAGTGTAATTGAAATTTATTTCAGATAATTATACTAGAAGTGTTGTAACAAATGGTACATAACGTAGATGTCTCTTTATTAAAATTGATTGCATCTTTTTTCCACTGTAAATGTGAGTAGAATCCTTGCTAAATATTCATAGAGATGAAGCATAGAAACAGGAAAAAAAAGAAATTAGTATGATTATACTGTCATTTGAAATGAACCACTAATCACATTTATTAAAATTACCTACTTTATTAAATTAGTGAAATGCTAGCATTTATTGAATAATGTCTCCAACCCTATGCTAAGTGCTTTACATGCATCGTCTGAGAAGAGGACTCTGGGCTTTGCTGAACTGCCACAGGGGGAAAATGGGTCAAGAGTATCCACTCATTTTACTGTTAAGGAAGAAGAATCAAGTAATTCCAACATTACTTTTTAATTTCCAAATAAACGCATTGTATAATGGCATAGCTTCAAATTTTAAATTAGTTTATGAATAAAACAACATTTCAAAGGAATGTTGAACTTGTAATGAGGCTGCTTAGTAGAGGAAGAAGGAAAACAGATAACCACAAGCTGAACGAATGACTGTGAACAATAATTGCTTTGATACTATAAAGCCATATCTCATTCCAGGTCAAGAAATCTCTAGGTTTTCAATTTTTTAAAAAAAATCTGAAAATCTGTGCTAATCCACATTTTGTAGATTTGATTCTCTTAACCATAACAAGACTCCTTGTTGGTATGAATAGCTTAGTCTATAAAAAGCATGATAAAAAGCTATACCAGGAATTAAACTCCCAAACTAACCATCATTATGCAAAACTGTGCAAAATGATCTATAGGGGTTTCATTGCAGAATGTATGTTGTTCATACTTGATCTGATGTGTGTACACGTGTCCATATACTTAACTACTATGCTTTTTTCCAAAGGAGCAGAAAAGCCAGTATTAAGCAGTTTCTATTTGTCAACTGACATTTTGATTTTTTAAAAACCAGTCTTTTAGGATTTCATTGTTCTGTTTCATTTCTTTTAGTTCACAGTTATCTTTATATGATGCACCTTGTTAATTGTTGTTTTCTTCTTAAGATAAATTACAGCTTTGTGAAATGGTCAGTGATACTCACAAAATGCTCTCAAACTGTGAATTACAGAAGCCTTTGATGAAGATAATAAAGATCAAATAACATGCCTTTCCTTTTCCAGACTGCATTTCTTTCCAAGGTTTCGTTTCAATCAATACCGTTATTGCTACCCATGCATTTTTGTCATTCCGACAAAAAATAAAATTCTTCTTGTCTTTTTCTAACTTGTTAGATAACTGTGTTAGCCATTAGAATCTTTTTCAATTGATACTTTTTAATGGAAAGATATTAATTTTATAACCACTATGCTTTGCCCAGCAGAGTCATTGTCCTTGGGCATAAAGATCATGGGTTGTTTGCAGCGTTACTGAGATAGGACCAAAACACCAAAACTTTGAAAAAGAATTAGTTATTCTACTTCTTTAGCACATTTTCTCTTGTACACAGCACCTTAGTAGCATAAACAATTTTAGAAACAATCTGTGATAAGCTATAAGCCCTGAGTCATGTCCCTGGGCCAACTGTAGGCAATCTAGAGAGACCCAGACAATCAGCTTACATTTATTCAGGAAACTTCCATCATGCCTCATCAGGTTGGCTCAGCAGATACAGAGTCCCAAATATTCAGCTTTTCTCCAGCATGCTACTCTACATCATACCATATCATAGCATATCATATCATATATCATACGCACTTACCATTATTTACACGATACCTGTCTTTCCCTTTAGACTGTAAGCCCCATGAAAGCAATGACTGCAACTTATTCAGGTCTGTCTCCCTAGGACTTAGAGTAGCTGGTGGCTATACTGGTTGTTTAATTGGTATGTGTTGGGTGGATACATGAGCTGAAACAGAGTATGCCTTCCCAGTTTGGGTCACTGTTTTCATTTTTCTCATTCCAGTCTAGAACAAGCCTACTTGGTTACAAATGTCAGAGTGCAGAGGGCATGGAACAAACTGAATTTTCTAAAATGTCCAGATAGGGCTAGGCAGAGAGGTCCGTGGTGAGTTCTGACAAAAGAGTTCTACTCAGTCCAGCCTGTTGTAACCATGTGGCAATGCCCTATTTTTTTTTTTTTTTAAGAAGCCAGATCTTATTTTTTCACATGAAAAAGCATTTTCTGATTTTTTAAAAAATACACATTAGGCCAGAAGACTCTGTTGGCTCCCTATCTTTAGCATAAACAGCAAATTTATAATCTCTAATCTATGTCTTCTGTTTTTCTCTAGTATATACATTTGTAAAGAAATATCTCTTGGTGGTTAAGAAACTCCATTTGCTAAGATGTCTAGTATGCATGTTAAAATCAAGATTATTACCAAATTTTACTATGTTCCTTTCCAAGCTATCTGGTTCTTTAGTTCAATTTTAACTTCTGTCTCTCCTTTACCAGTGGAATGGGGTTCTTCTAATGATAAATGTTGCTAATGTTCAGTCCCAGGGGACTCATAGTTTCAATGTCTTCAGCTGTCTTGAGATCAGCCCAAAGTAGCTACTTCCATACTGAAGATGGTCAAAGACAGGCACAAACCTGATTCAACCTTGGGGTCTTCCTCTCCAAGTACATGGTACCGGGCTTCTCCCCATCAGGCACACCGATTTGGCTGGACTTGGGGTCCAGCCCAGCCCTTTCTTTGATCATATCTCTGCCCTAGTCAAGGACCCCTGGCCTCATAAAATATTGCCTCACTACTCATGGTTTGAAATTCCCATACCTTACATGCAATTCCTTGCATAGCAAGTCTCACCCACACACCCTGGTTATATGAATGCTTCGTGCCTATATCTTAGCTCTTATATTCCTGTCCGTCACGGATTCTGACTCAATCAGCCTACTTGGACCTCACCTGCATCATATACTAACTGTCTAAATTAATGACCCTTTATACTTTTTCTTTCTCCACAGTCATGTTAGTCACATGCTTCTCAAGCCTCCCCCCTAGACCATGAGTTCCTTGAGGACCAATTCCATTACTCACTCATCATCTCATCCCCAAAGCCTTCTCTAGGGTCGTTGGCACACAGTAGTTTGATCAAGACCGTGTGCAGCTAGTGCCTAGCTCTGGTCTGCTGCCAAGATATGCTCCACACCTCTGGATATCTAGACTTTGGACTGTCCTGAACTATGGGGTCCTAGAACCTTTGGTTTATATCTGGTTTTTATGCAACTGGACCACTGATTTGCTTTCTCAGTCTTCTTCCTATTGACTTGCTCCATATCCCAACCCAATTTTGCTGTCCCTGTTTCTCCACTTTCCAATCTGAGGGAAGCTCAGATGTGGAAATTAAACTTTTTGTAGATGAAATTAATTGAGGAAGCCAGGTTTGACCTCACATAAAGCCTCACAGCATTGGGATCCCTGGGAAATGGTTAGAAATGCAGAATCTCAGGCCTCAGTCCAGACGTACCGAATCAGCACCTGTATCTTGTTAAGATTCCAGGTGAAATGATTCATATGCAAATTAAAGTGTGAGAGGCACTGACTTAAAGTACATATACAGCGCATAATGCAATATATAATGTATAGTAAAGTACCGCTGATAAACTTCAAGATTTATACACTATAAAAATAATATATTTCATAAAATGAAAATAGTGTATAAAATACTAGCGTACCAATTGATTTATTTAATTTTCTTTATGAAACTTATAAATTACACAGAATTTTTTTTTAAATGTCTGAAAAGTAGGGGTGCCAGGATGGCTCAGTTGGTTGAGCATCTGATCTTTGATTTTGGCTCAGGTCATTACCTCAAGGTCCTGGGATCAAGCCCCATGTGAGGGTTCTTTTTCAGCGGGGAGTCTGCTTGAAGATTTTTCTTCCTCTCCCTCTGTCCCTCTGCCTGCTCATGAACACACTCTCTCTCCCTCTCTCCCCACCTTTTCCTCCCTCTCCCTCAAATAAATAAGTAAATCTTTAAAAAAATGTCTGAAAAGTAGCAACAACAAGCTTTAAAGACAGCATGAAGTGGTAAAATATCAGAGAATTCAGTTTTATAAGAGCTGGTTTATAGCCTTGCTGTAGGTTAAGTAGTCAACTCTTCTGGGTCTCATTTCTGTGTTAGGAAAAGATATAATGCAAAATTTGGTGAACTCAAAATGTTCTCTAACATTTGTATTTCTTATAAGTAATTCTCTATGATTTCTTCAACTTACAACTCGGAAAAACTCACAACACCGAAGCTCATCTTAGCAATTTAAACTTTTATCAACCTATTTGTTGGTTCTTGTCTTTCTTCTATAAGTGGGATTTACTCTAGTCAGGGTTCTTTGGGCTGCAAGAAATAGAGACTCTAACAGTGACAAACTATCCCAGTTTGCTGGGGATAAAGAGGATTCCTAATAAAACCAGGATGGTCACATAAAATTTGGGATGGTTAATCACTCTACTCTGTCCAGATTGTGCCAGAAAAAGGAGTTTATTGGGAGAACATACCGGCATAGAATGTAGGAAAGCTTAATAAAACCTCAAAGCAACCATCATGACTTAGTTCTACAGCCCAGCTCCCGATCTTCTCTTTGTCTCTCTGTCATGGTGTCTCCTTTTTCCATATATCAACCCCATCCCCCTCTGTCCACTGACTAGCTTCCTTTGTTTAATATTTGTTTCTGTTTCTGCACAACTTTAACCTTTATGAAGATGTAGACTTTGTGATTACATCCTTTCTGTAGAGCTAGGACATAGAATTTTAATTTCAAATGAGCTATAAAGAGGCTGTTTTTGGATTCAAATGGGCCATGGCCAGAGGTGGACAAAGAAGTTAGGTCACGTGTGACTGAATGCTGGGATTTTGGAGAGCAGAGCCAGTGTGTTTGGACTAGTCCTTCGATGGAAACATGAGTAGGGAGTGCTTTAATTCATATCTAGGATACCATCTTCATTACTACTCACTATTGCCTCTTTTAGTTCAAGTTTATTCTCTGATGCAAGTTCATGTACAAGTGTGAAATACAAGCATAGCTCTTTTTGCTCTGTAGCCAAATGCCTTCAAATGATCTCAACATTTCATAGCACAGCCTATTCTCCTAGTAGTTCATTTTGAAGCCTTCCTTGAACATCCAGCCATCTGGTTCCAAACTTCATGATCTGATCTTAGGGGCTTCCAACTGCCATTTTCAAGGAAAAGCATATCACACACATATCACAATTCTCCAGGTTTTCCTACTTCATTCACAAGGCTTATTCCTTCACCAATAAGGTGACTTGTTTGTAGCATTCCGATTTTATAAAGTACAAAGTCTTTTTCTCAAATACTTTGAAAAAAAGTACTGTTTGGGAAAAAAAAGTGTAACATGGCTTTCAACAGTTAAGCTTAAAATCCTACATTCCTCAAATTACCTATAATTACTTAGAAAAAATATATGATTCATAACATAAATTTCTATGGATCAGTGTAAGAAAAATCATCATAACTGAAACTTCTGATTTGGTAGCTTTTACTGTATTTGAGCTCTACAATAAAACCAAACAACAAGTTCTATTCCTGCCAGAAAACCCTCTCTTTTGCTCTTTCTTTGCATAATGTGATTACTGATCCATTTCTGCTTCTCATCTCAGGGCTTTAATTTGCTTTGACTATTATTTAGATTAATATAGTAGAATCAAATTTTAGGAAATACTATTTCAATAGAGATTCATTTCTATTACATATAGGAAAATAGCCAGAAAAAGGAAAGCTGTAATTATAACTGATGTATTTTATCCTTTATAATTATCAAAACCAATAACATCTGTCTTCCCAAGAAATGTTTCAGGTACATTTTCAATTTCCATTTGTCAAGAAAATCTCCTTTTAAGAATAAGGCATGCATTAGGCATAAGTGATAATTTACTGGATTTCTACTGCTATTCTAAAATAGCCATCAATAATAGCCTTAATAAAATGTATGACTTACACTCTGGCATCCAGTTAGAATTTATTAAACTAAAAGAACTGAGGTGACTCATTGATTCACAGCAAATGCCCTCTGAAATACTTATTTTATAATCAGCCAGGTACATTCAACCTTCAGACATACACATCATCAATCACTCAAAAGATAGAAATAAATAAGAACTATTCATTTATTGGGTGAATATAAACATTCATCTGTAAGTCTGTGGTGCAGTTTTGTAAGCTCAAGACCACAATTCATGGACAGCTTAGAAATTTTCCTGAACTAGTAAATGAAAATTTCCTACTGATTACATCGACTTTGCCATGTATCAATTTTATTCAGGTAAAAATTGGTTTGCTTTGTAATCAATACATGTTTTTCATTTGTCCTTTTCACAGCTACCCTAGATAGGCCTTCATCGCTCTCAACTAGACTATTTCCCTCCTAAATACTAAAATTCTCTACATTTTCTTCCCTCCATAATCCACATAGTGTATTCTGCCACACCGGTTTTCTTAAAACCCTGATCTTAAAATGGAACTCCTTTACCAATGGCTTCTAATTTTATATCCAAAAAATTATCTTGAAATACTAAAATTATGAAATCATGAACACCTTAGATGACGTAATCCTCCTTTATTTATAAAGTATTTGCTTTATTTATCCTAGCATATGCTTTCTTTATCCATTCCGTAAATATTTATGGAGTATTTATTATGTTTGAGACTTGAGTATAGGCCTAAAGATATAGAGATAAACAGAACAGACTATAGTTGCTTTTTGGGAATTTACATTTGAGTGAGAGAGAAAAAAATCAAAGAAACTGAAAAAATAATCAAGCAGTGATAAGTGCTTTGAAGAAAATGAAATAATGATGGTGGATGCATGGCTACTTTAAAAAAAAAAAAAAAGATTTATTTATTTATTTTAGAGACAGACTGGGGAGGAGAGGGGCAGAGAGAGAAAGAGAGAGAGAATCCTCAGCCAGATTCTCCACTGAGCGTGGAGCCTGATGCACAGCTCCATCTCATGATCCAGGTATCAGGACCTGAGTGTAAATCAAGAGTTGGATGCTCAACTGACTGAACCACCTAGGTGTCCCTGCATGACTACTTTATATGTTCAGTGAAGATGCATTAGTTTCCTAGGGCTGTCATAATAAATGGCATATACGTGGTGGCTTAAAACAACATAAATTTATTCTCTTATGGTTCTGGAGTCCAGATACCCCAAATCAAGATGTCATCAGGTTTGTGCCCCCTCCGAGGGTTCTAGCAAGGAATTCTTCCTTGCCTCTACCAGGTTCCGAAAATAAGACATTCCTTGACTTTTGATTGCGTAACTTCAATCGCTCCCTCAGTTTTCATATAACCTTCTCTTCTCTCCATGTCTTTCTCTGCATGTCTCTTTGAAAACACTTGTCATTTGTTTTAGGTCCACCTGGGGAATATAGTTCATCTTATCTCAAAATCCTTATATACCTCTGCCAAGACCCTTCTTCAAAATAATTCAAATACACAGTTTCCAAGATTATGACATGGACCACCATTAAGTCACTATAGAGGATTTCCCTAAAGAAGTAATATTTCAGTTGAAACCTAAATCAAGAAGCTATGTGAGGCTTAGGAAAAGAGATCCCAGGAGGAGAGAAGAGTCAATACAGGGAACCCAAGCAGAACCAAGTTTGACATATTTGAGGAAGCAAAAGCCAATCAGCATGGTTGAAGCTTCATGGTGGCAAGAAAAAGTCATACAAAATAAGTTCAGAGTTCTAAGCTGATCGTGGATATCATGATAGATATTTAAAGAGTGTTCCTCTTGCACTGTTGGTGGAAATCCAAACTGATGCAGCCACTCAGGAGAGCAGTTTGGAGGTTCCTCAAAAAATTAAAAATAGAGGGGCACCTGGATGGCTCAGTGGGTTAAGCCTCTGCCTTCAGCTCAGGTCATGATCTCAGGGTCCTGGGATCGAGCCCTGCATCGGGCTTTCTGCTCAGCAGGGAACTTGCTTTCCCTTCTCTCTCTGCCTGCCTCTTTGCCTACTTGTGCTCTCTCTCTCTGTCAAATAAATAAATAAAATCTTTTTTAAAAAGACATTAAAAAAAGAGAATTAAAAATTGAACTACCCTATGAGCCAGCAATTACATTATGATGTATTTACCCAATGGATACAAAAATACAGATTCAAAGGGGTGCATATACCCTGATATTTATAGCAGCATTATCAACACTAGCCAAACTAGCCAAACTATGGAGAGAGTCCAAATGTCCATGGACTAATGAATGGATACACACACACACACACACATATACACACACATACATACATATAATGTATACACACACACATACATATTTAATGGAATATTATTGAGCCTTCAAAAAGAATGAAACCTTGCCATTTGCATCAATGTGGGTAGAGCTGGAGTGTATTATTCTAAGTGAAATAAGTTAGTCAGAGAAAGAGTCACTTATGATTTGTTTCCCTCTCACACATATGTGGAATTTAAGAAAGAAAGCAGATGAAATATGGGAAGGGGGAAAAGATAAAAAGGAGAGAAGGAAACAAACCATAAATGACTCTTAATGACAGAACACAAACTGAGGGGCGATGGAGGGAAGGCGGGGGAGAATGGGCTAGATGGGTGATGGGTGTTGTGATGGGCACTGGGTGTTGTATGTAAGTGATGAATCATTGAATTCTACTCCAGAAATCAATATTGCACTATGCATTAATAACAACATTTAAATTAAAAAATTATTTAATTAAAAAAATATAACTCTACATGTAAATAAATAAATACATACATACATAGAGTTCCCCTAACTTGCTGCCAATATTGGGAGTACAAATTTTATGTTATAGTGAAAAAGAAGCAACTGAAGAATTGTATGCAGAACAATGGTATGATGGAATTTTAGTTTCAAGAATTGTAGTAGTTCCTGTGTGGAGAGCAGATTCTAAGGAGCCAAGAGTAAAAGCAAGGAGACAAGTTAGAAAGATGGTTAAGTAAATAATTCAGGTAAGAGACAGATGGGAGAACAGGTAGCTTTAGAAGGGAGAAAAAAATATAGATGCAAGATATATTTTGCAGTTATAGTTCATAGGATTTGCTGGTTGATTGCATACCAGGGAAGTGAGGGCAAAAGACAGATGAAGGATGGCCTGTAGGTTTTTGGTAGATAGTGTTACTGTTTCATGAAATGAGAAAGGCTGAGAGGAGCATGTTTGCAATGGTGAAATTAGCGGTTTGATTTTGGCCATTATCCATGTGAAAATGTCAAATAGTTGGCTATATGAATCTAGCATTAGGCTAAAATGTCAGAGCTGAAAATATAACTCTGGTGGTGTCTACTTGGACAGTACTGATGATTTCTTAATTTTCAGGAAGTCAGTTATATTGTTGACTTGTAATTAGAGCCATTTTATAAGCCATACAAGCTCACTGCTCTCTTTAAAGACTACATGCTCTCTCTACTGTGCTGTCCCCTGATCAATAAGCACAACAAAAAGAGATTTACGGGGCGCCTGGGTGGCTCAGTGGGTTAAGCCTCTGCTTTCGGATCAGGTCATGATCTCAGGGTCCTGGGATCGAGCTCCGTGTCAGGCTCTCTGCTCGGCAGGGAGCCTGCTTCCTCCTCTCTCTCTGCCTGCCTCTCTGCCTACTTGTGATCTCTGTCAAACGAATAAATAAAATCTTTAAAAAAAGAAAAGAGAGAGAGATTTACCTTTCCTTTGCTCTGTCCCCCAAACTCAAGTTTTCACTGAAATCACAAGGGTTCTGAAAGAGACCCCAAAAAAGGAATTGAAAAAATTGAAATTATGACAATATAGTCATCATGATTTATATGGCTTCCCACAGTATCAAACCAATCTGTAGGAAGCTGCACTCATTTAGATATGTAAGTTCTGGAGTATTTTTTAAAAGATTCTTTGCATTCAAATCTTACATGTATTTATACCTACATATGTGTGTGTGTGTATGCATAAACATACATACATACATATGTAAGACATGACCTAAACATGTGTGTGTGTTTAAGACAGATAAACAGATACAGGTGGAAGAAAAGAAGAAACACATCACTGCTTTAACTAAGAATGCTATGGTAATTATGTGAAGACCTTACCCCCACTGACTTAAAGTTGAGAATAAAATTTAGTGATTAAACTGTCTATTATCAGATTTGGTCTAGGACCCCTCAGGTTTGCTTCTGTGTCGGCAACCATGAAGCATAGTTGTTTCCATGATAGGCAAACTGACAACATAAAAATGCACAAAAAGCTATGAAGCACCAGCGTGGAGAATACTTCGATATAGAAACAAATGAACCTACGTGACTTTCCTGTCCCTGGGACCATCACTGGAGAGTGGCAGTTAAAATCGCCACAGCTGCTTTATCTCTCTGGGAGACCATGTGATATTTGGGCTTTGAAACAAAATACCTGGGTTTGAATCTGGCTCTACCACTTAGGAATGTGTGACTTTATAAAATTCATATAATTTCTCTGAATCTTTTTTTTTTTTTTTTTTTAAGATTTTATCTAACCATTTGACAGAGAGAGAGGGTGAGAGAGCACAAGCAGGGAGAACAGCAGAGGGAGAGGGAGATGCAGGCTTCCTGCTGACCAGGAGGCCTGATGTGGGGCTTGATCCCAGGACCCTGAGTTCATGACCTGAGCGGAAGGCAGACTCCCAATTGCTTGAGCTACCCAGGTGCCCCCCATTTCTCTGAATCTTAATTTTATTTTCATTTGTAAAATTTTCATAATGCCAATTATCTCATAGGGAGATGGCAAAACGATTTGAAATATATCTTTATTGTTTTTTGTCAGTTAACATAAAACCCATTTTTGTTAGTTATCAACATAAAACCCAGAAGTGGATTTTCTCCCTTTTGTAAGTTCTCAGAGAATCTGAGTCCACTGACATCAGTTTTAGGAGAATTGGTTAAAATAAAAGCTATGGGGAATGACCCAGGGGAAGGTGTTGGATCACAAAAGGAGATTAAAAGCCTCTCCACCCCCCACAGGAAAAGATGGGAAGAAAGATATGAATCCTTCGGAAGAGGGAAAAGTACAGGCTTTGAAAAGAGAGAGGAAAACTTTAAAATTTCCCTGCTGAGGGTGGCTGCTCTCTAGTGAACTGGGCCACTAAAGATGCAGGGTGTTGTGAAGGGATCAAATGCAGCCATAGAAGACCGGAGGAAGGTTATCTGCTTAGAATTCAAAGAACGTCTGTCCACAAAATCCGCTTAACCTTGGTCTGGTTTGTGTATTGATATGAAAAAGTAAGCTAGTCAAAAAAGAAAGAAAGAAAAAAGTAACACGAATGGTTAACTTGAAAAGTGACAAAATGTGGACTTCTCTAGATTAATGCTTTGGACATCGTCCCTCTGTTTGAGGAAGTTGAGATGGACACTTTACACTTACTTCAAGTATCCCTGATACGTCCCTGGAGATTTTTTCTACTATAAATATAGACTAGTTGTGAATTTTTCACCAGCTAATTGTGTAGCCTATAATAATATAATATATATATATATTATGTATAATATATATAATATATTCTATATAATGGGCCAAAGGTACTTCAAGAAAAATAAATAGGAAAATGGTACAAATTAAAGACTTGTGGAGGAGTCATTGCCCTGAATCAAGGAATGAGCCAAACAATAAAGAACCTACCTTAGAAGTCTTCTCTTTGGAAGACTACCCAAAGAGGAGTGAGGAAGGTATTTATTCACACAAAGAAAAATAAAGAAAGTGTTTGCAGAGGGCATCAAATTTTTTGGCACTCAGAATTTTTATTGGTCCATTGCTCTGTTGTGTAGCATCGCGCCATTAGCTAACTTCAGAGCTAAAGGTGGAAAGAGCATTGTGTCTACTTAAAATTTTAGCACACCGGCACTCCAAACGCACTAAAGAAGCAGAACCAGTCCTGTCTCAGAGACAGTTCCGTAATCTGAGAAAGGCCAGATGAGGTTCCTAGTGAAACAATGATCACAGGAAGGAGGATGAAGCAGACTATAGCCCACAGCTATGTTGGTTTGTGTTTCATATTATCGGTGAATTCACGATGCATATACATTCAAATTGGGAATCAAGTGCCTCCTTTCCAGCTACTTCCAAACTCTTATAAAAGAAGTAATGGAAGTAATAAGATTGATTCTTCATTCATTGGCCCAAGATCAAATAAATTGTACTAAATGAACACAGGGTAGCAGTCTAATTGTATGAACTTCGGGTTATGCCTTTGGTACCAAAAGCTGCAACTTTGATACACCCAAGGCCATGGCTGCTTAAAATGCCTTCATCCTATTCCATATAAACTTGCATGCCTTCTCCGAGAATGGTTTCTGAAGCCTCATTTTCTTCTTCGTTCCCTGAATCCCTTTCCTCTGGAGTGAAACAAAGGACACAGACAGTATACATCTCTCCTGTGGTAGTGTTCAGTGCCCTGATTCATACTTATACCTGGACCCTATATCCCAAAGTAACTTGAAAATCACTGTTCTTCTCATTTTTATTATCATTTACCTTTGATTATGGGGAAAGAACCTGAGCTATCAAGTAATTGCTAACTGTGCTGGGATACCATTGCTCTCCTCTACTGGCTATGTGGTTTGAGCTGCTTTCCTCTCTCTAGGGTTCAGTGGACCTTTGGTAGGCAGGCTCTATTTCTCTGTTGGTGTGCTCTGTTGTGATTGTTGCTTGTCTGTGTGGGTACCAATGGAGCAAATTAGAAAGAAGATGGACATGGTCTCTGAGGGGAAACAATGAGTTAATGTTTGGACACGCTGGACTTGAATAGACAGGAATGTAAGGACCAGGTGAGCCCATTATTGTTTTCAGTCTTACCTGAGGCTTAATTGAAAATCTAAAGCCAAATAGCCCTGGGGAGTTAGGTTCACTACCTGAACTTGTTCAGTACAGAGAGCTGTAAAACCTTCCATGGCTCCTAGCTTTCGTCAGGCCCAACCCTAAATATGGCATGGAGTTTAACGCTGTCTGTGCAACCCACCTCCCCTCTCCAGGCATGATGCTGTGTATGCAGGGTTTGGAATGACTCTGCCTTGCTGGAGATCACAGTGTAAAGCAAATAACATTCACCTGGGTACCGATGCATAGACCAGAGATTAAAGGTCCGTAGGCATCAAGGAAAGCAACCTGAGCGGTGACCCGATCCTTCCTTTTGCAAGGGAGAAAAGTTTCTCATATTATTTCCTTCAAACAATGAAGTATATCTCCTTTGTGCTCAGTATCTTTGGAGAAGAATCCTCAACATGCTATGTATGTACCTCATTGTTGATAATGCTTCCAGGTAGAATGCTTTTCTGGTGTCTAATTTAAATCTCCGCTCTAGTAGAGACCTCCTCCCTGCTCTACTCCGTGTAATAAGAAGCCCGCTTAAACAGCATTTCTCCGTACATGTTTACATTATTTGAAATAGTCTTTTTTAATCTTCTCTTCTGCAGAATCTGCAAACCCCATTCCTTTAGCTGCTCTTAGTAATGTAATATTTCTAAAACTTGTCAGTGGAAGTGTTTCTCTTTATCAGAAGTCTCTATCAAAAGCCAAGTACTGTTTCATTAAAAGTGGGATATCATATATTACAGGTAAACACGCCTCTGTAGAAGTAACAGAATGACCACTCTGTCAAACAAACAATATTCTGGGAAAGATTTGTCATCCCTATGGAGTCAGTATTTCTCTTCTGCTTAGAACTCTGTGAGGGTTCTCTCTTACAGTCCTGCCATTCAGTGAAATGCAAAACTTCCATATTTGTCTTTTCTTATCCTAATTTTCACACCTTTCAAGAAAGTATTAGTCAACTTTATCTTCAAATCTTGATCTTTACACCATTCAAATGATACAGATGACTTTTGAGTTCTACGATAATCTCATTACGGTTATTTTTATTATTTAAAACCAAGTTATTTTAAAATCCATTCTGTAATCTTTAAATACAGGCTAAGAAAAGTGATCTCGTCTGAGAGGGATCATTTTGATTTCTTCCACTAATACTGAAAACTTCAGTGATTTGTCTAGGTTACTTAAGTGTGTGTGTGTGTGTGTTGCCTAATTCTACTTGATCTTATAGGAGTCTTTATTTGCTCTCTTAAAATATTGACTCTAAATTTATTTTGAACTGCCTTACATTCATAACACATCCATCGATATTTTTGACCTGCTTCAGTATTTCAGATAAATTCTCTACCCAGACAGACATCAATATTGAATGAAATGAGGTTTTGTTAAGGCTTCCATTAGGAAGCCTGGTTTTCTTAGGATA
This sequence comes from Martes martes, assembly GCF_963455335.1. NCBI lineage: Eukaryota > Metazoa > Chordata > Mammalia > Carnivora > Mustelidae > Martes > Martes martes. Next base: position 27,436,870 of record NC_137890.1, on the reverse strand, counting down.
ACATATTACATGGTAGTAAACATCTTGCTTTTGCTTATGTGGTACTTCTGGGAGCTGAGCAGTCTGCCCTCAGGCAAATGCATCCCAAGCCAAGGAGGGATGCACCCTCATATTCTGCTAATTGATTGAAAGGGCAAATGATCTATAGGAAAAGTTGCATCATTAACTTAATTGAGGGCAAAGCCTAATTAGAGGGGAAATGAAGTAGACAGTGCCAGAGACCCAGCAGGCCTTCATCTGTGATGTCAACAAACAGACCTTGTAACTAGAACCAGACAGAGACAGCAGGCCTTCATTTACATCTTCAGTTTCAATGTGAAAACATTCACTCGAGTGTATGTGTGTATGTGTGTGTGTCTTTGTGTGTGTCTGGCCAGGAGAAAGGCAAAAATTTACATCGTTAGGTAGAAATCAGTTCCTCCCAGGTGGAGCTGCCTAGTGGGGAATCAATATGTTTTAAACAAGTCAGCTGGGTTGTATGTGTTTGAGGGGGTAATCTGAAACACATTGGAACTTTAAATTTGGGGAAGGGGTCGAGCCTATTCTCAAGAATCGTCTTAGAGGTAAGTCAGTCCAATATAAGGTGTTTTTTTTTTTCTTCCCCAACTTGAATGTGGGCAGATTACGGTGGGAATTTATTTGGGACCTGATTGTATTACCATAGGAACAGATATGAACTATTTGAACACATTTTGATTGACACCAATTTATCCTATAATAAATAGCCTTCCTGAAATAGGTACAAAATTATAGTCATTACAGACCTTAAAAGAGACTGATTCCCCTGCAATGTGAGTTGGAGGTGAAGATCTCTAGCTTCCTCTGTATTCTATAACTGAACTGTTTTCTAGCAAATTCTGGCAACTTGGGAATCTTAGAATCAGAAGCTGCTGTATCATAAATAGCAATATTCAATTTTAGATGCTTCTTAAGTGCTTTAAATTTAGGGTTCAAATCTGAACATGGTGGTGGTGGTGATGGTCAGAACATGTGCTTTTTATTCTTCCAGAAAACTTTCCATGTCCAATTTGCCATTGAGTGCACTTTATCTTTGACTGCAGCAATACAAATAAAATCTGTCACAAGGAAAGCTACTTAAAAGAAATAAAGAATGCGGGCAGACATATTGTGGCTACAGCACTGGTTGCTGAAATACATAGGTTATTATTTCTCGATTCAGCTATAGTCCTTGACTGTAAAAATTGGACCCCATTTATGATTTCTCATGCATAGACAGATTTCTATATTTAAATAGAAAAATTAATAGTGATGTTAATAATTACAAAGGATGGCTAATAAAAGAGTTCAGCTAAGAAAAAGTCACATACACATTCACTAAAACTTTATTTAGCTGAGCATACCAACCAGATGAGTAATAAAATCAGACCTTTGTATATGTATTAAAAAATCTTAATGGCATTGCACAGGACACTAGTAATGATTTGCACCTGTAAGAACTTAAGATTGTGTCGATACATTGTCTTAGAAATCTAGATCGATAATGGTATTTTCAGACTTGGTTAGGAAATTCTCTTTTTCTTCGACCATTTATTTTTCTGAGTACTTATACTTCGCTTTTCAAGACTGGTTCATGCACAAGCTGCTGAAGATTTTCAATTTGTCAAAAGTGTATCAACAGAAAGAACTAATCACAGGCAAGATTTGATCTTATTGCTCATGTGGTCATAAAGAAAGAATCTAGTTGTAGCTACTAGTCATCAGTAGAAGCATGCATGCTTTATCTTCCACAGTCTTTTTTTATAAATGCTAACATCACAAATTTCATCCAAAAAATAACAAAGGAATCAGTGATCTATGTTTTAATGATTTCTTTCAAACATAGAACTAGACTCAACAATTGAATGTTGCATTTTGTTGCAACACAGAGATAATCTCCTTTTCCTCTCAGATTGCTTTTACTGAGATTGTTGTCAGGTAACACAACAAGTAATTTTCGAAATAATAATAACAGCATATTCATTTTCTTAAATTGAAATCCAAGGAGATCTTGGCTTGTTATGTTTAGTAGTAATGTTTTTGCTATAAATCCATAAAAATGATGATAGACTTTTAGCATTTTTCTCATCATGTCTTTAAGAGAAAATGTGGATCTGGGATAATAATTCAGACCTCTGCCAGAGTACTGGATTAATTAACTTAGACTCCACATCATACTGCATTTGCTTCTGGAGAAACATTTCTGAGGGCTTTTGCCACCTAAAGGGCACTGGAGAGGAATGGGAAAGTCTCCTTGTGGCTTAGGTTCTACTGCCTGAGCTAATAACAAACACTGGCTGGAATTGGACAATGAAGAATACACAACGTAGACCTTTCAAATCACAGGACTCAAATTCCTCCCGGAGTGTTGGATTCCACTGTTAGAGAATCCAAATGCCATCACCAACTAGCACTGCATAGAAGACCATAGCTTAAATTTTAAAAAATTCATGTAATAATCCTAGTAATTTTTCTACATAGTGTCAAAATCTATATGATTAATATTTTTATTTTCTTCAAAATGCTTAATATTAAGTAATCATAATGCTCATCCTCGTATTGGGTCCCCAATCTTGTATTTCAGGGCAAGAGTTGGCAGTTCTTTTTATTAGGAAGACCTGAATTTGAATCTAAATGGTATTTATCCTCACTAGTCATGTGTTCTTGAGATACCTCTGAAACTTTTAAAATGTTCATATATGAAATTGGAATAATAATATGTACTTTATTATATAGTTGTAAAAGTTCATGAAAGTTAAATGAGACAGGGGTGGGGTCAACATTTTATTCTATTTTTTCCTTTTTTTTTAAATTATGTTATGTTAGTCACCATACAGTGCATCATTAGTTTTTGATGTAGCGTTCCATGATTCATTGTTTGCATATAACACCCAGTGTTCCATGCAATCCCTGCCCTCCTTAATACTCATCACTGGGCTCACCCCTCCCCCCAACCCCTCCCCTCTAAAACCCTCCATTTGTTTCCCAGAGTCCATAGTCTCTCATGGCTCATCTCAACGTTTTGTTCTAAGCATGACTATTCCCTCAGGAGGCACAACCTTTGTTCCCACTTCACAATGAAATGACTCCAAGTAAGTAGAACAGGGAATAAACTGATAACAGTAAAGGGAAGATGGAGAGAGGGTGTAGTCAAGAGCAAACAAGAGATTTCAACAAATCCCGGAAAGATAGGAGCAATGGACAGCTGCTGACCAAAGAAAAAAAGAGGAGAAATCCACATTCCAGAGTGACCTGTGAGGAAGCTTGGTGGGAGTCCTGTCTTCTGGGCAGCAGCACTGTGAGCTCAGAGTTGATAGCACGGAGAGCAGGAGTGAGGAATGGAGCTAAAACAGGGGGATTAGAAGAACTTCTGCCTACAGTTTGCTCCACCTTACCAACCCTAGTCCTCAGCCCTCCTGCAGGCAGAAAGACTGGAATTTGCAGCCCAGCATTTACCTCCAGGCAGAACAATGAAAGACTTTATGAGAACAGGGGGAGTTGGGGTGGAGCTCACAAACTTCCCATTTAAAGCTAAGACTTCCCTTATGGATAAGGAAGATCAAACACCCCTCACCCTAGCCTTTGAAGGCCCAGCTGACCTCTGGATTTCTTCCTGCACACAACACCACACTGTTGTGAGATGAAGTCTGTCACCAGAGCTGGAGAAGCTCATTTTCATTCTGAGTAACTTTCCTATTTGGGGGAGAATTGTGGAAACTCACCTATCTATAGCACAGCTACCTAGATCTCCACTGGTCACCTATAATAAATCAGGCCTTCATTTTTCAGTAAAAACAGAAAAACATGGATCACTAGGCCAATGTAGAGAACAAATAATTACAACTATGATGTATTAGTATTTATTATATGATAGATACCAACCCATGTCTTTACATTTTTTACTAACTTAATTCTTTTAGAATTAAAATCTCTGTTAGATAGGTACTATAATTACTATTTTACAGTTGAGGAAACTAAGTCACATTAGAAGCATAATCACTTATCCAATGCCACATAGTTAATAACCGGTGGAGCTGAGATTGAAAGCCAGAAGTCTGACTCCCAGAGACCACATTCTTAAAAGTTGTAATGCACAATCTAGCTTTCTTTTTAAGTTTGTTTTAAAAGTTTTTTAAATGAGAAATATAATTTATATATTTCCTTATATTTTATAAGGAAATATAAATCTTCAGAGAATAGAAAAAAGGCTTGTCTTGAATATTATGCTCAGAGATTTGAGTGCTTATTTCATGAACACAGAAATAGCCAGAGAAAAAAAGAGTTAAAGAGAGTTCTTAGAAACTAAAAAATAAGATTGCCAAACTTTAAACCAAAAAAACCCAAAAAACAAAAAACAATCAACGAGTGAAAGCTAAAGTGAAGAAAATCTTGTATAATGTAAAGCAACACTTAAATAAATGAAATAAAACATTAAAAGTAAACATGAGCAACGTAGAGAACCATTCCAGGAAATTTAAAACTTAGTTAATAGTCATTCCAAAAAGATAAAAAATAGAAAATTGATGGCACAAAATTACATAAGGTATATTAGAACAAGTTTCCAGGTATTAACTATTTCAACTTTAGGTTGAAAAAGCCCATTGTGTTTCCAGGAAGATTAAAGAAAAAAAAAAAAAGACTCTTATCTAAAATACATTTTTGTGAAATTTTCAGCACATAAAGAGGATTGTTGAAAAGTTCTGGACAGAAGGGAAAAACATTTGTTTATAACAGAAGAAGGACCATCACACTACAGACTAAGAGATTTTTCGTCACCTATACTGAGTACTAATAAGTCTTGGAGCTATCTCTTTCAGGTGTTAGGGGGAAATTTTCTTGAGATCAGAATGCAGTATCAACTCTATATCAGGGGTGGGGGCAAAAGGAAGATACTTTCACACCAAAATTGATGAAACAAGATATAGTGGTATAAGCATATTATTTATATCTATGTATATAACCACCAGAAAAACTAAAAATATCAATAGTTGAAAGTGTACATTCTGAGAGGTGAGTATGGGGATACATGAGTCAAGAGACAATTTTATTGCATGCCATTTTATACTCTAATTTTTTAAAATCACTTTCAATAATTTATTTTGTATGCTTTATTAAAATTGAAAATTGTATGAAAATCATCTAGTCAATTCTTAGTATAGAGAGCCATTACTTGTTGGCGACCCATGCTATAAACTAAGGTACCATTTACAAACCCTAGGTCTATCGCATATTTGCTGTATGAACTTGAGTGAATTATTTAATTTTTCTCTACCTCAGTTGTGCCTTCTATGAAATTGGAAAAAAGCAGTGGCCAGTGTACTTATACATGCACTTAGAATGCTTTCACCATTCAGTAAATTTTAACAATTATTAATACCATCTAAATTTCCTATGTACCAAATTGACTCTGTTTTTTATGGTTTTACAGAAATTTTACATTGGCCCATTGCTTCAAAACTGGATTTAGAGCAATGCTTTTTAGTTATGCAGTGGGGTTCTAAACCAAATCAGAGAAACAAGATTTTTAAATGTTAAACATTACCTGCCTCTAATTTAAACAAAGTAATGCCATTTAATTTAAAATTTGGTTTTATCCTATTTAAAAATTTATAGCCATACTAACATTGAGATTTCATATATTTTATATTAATAGAATGTAGTCATTAAACATTTTTTGAGTCTTGTGCTCGCTTCAGCAGCACATATACTAAAATTGGAACGATACAGAGAAGATTAGCATGGCCCCTGCGCAAGGATGACACGTAAACATTTTTTGAGTCTCAAAAATTTTGAATCTTACCATGTTTGCTTTATAATTTTCCTAAAGTTTGTCTTATAGGATATGACTTTCATACATAAGGGTTGGCACACTGTGGTTTTTAAAATGTGTTCATAGGTACTTATCAAACTTGGAAGAAAGTGTCATCATGAGAAACATTTAATTTGTGTCTACAGAATCACTGTTCCAAGGATGATGATTTAAATAATAAGGCAGAAGATGTTCAGGACCTGGAAGAGTTACAAACCATTAGTCTTCATTAAAGTACCAGCAAACTGAAGTTTCCATTTGATATGTGATTCTAAAAAATTATCAAGATTTTACCAAAAATATATCATTTTTCAGAAGGGACTACATACAAGCTACAATATCTTAGTGAAATATTGCTCGTCAAGTTTGTTTGTATGAGGATTTGCTGAATGTATTAGTTTTCTATCGCTGCTATAACAAATTACCACAAACTTAATGTTTTAAAGTGTTTTAAACAACACTTAGTGTTTTCAAACAACACGAACTTATTATTTCATAGTTCTGGAGATCAGAAATCAGTGCATTTCGCTGGACCAAAACCAAAGTGTTTGCAGGACTGGGCTGCATTCCTCTAGAGGGTGTGGGAGAAAGGGGTCTGTTTCCTTATTTTTCCAGCTTCAAGAGGCCATATACATTCCTTGACATGTGTCCCCTCTCTCTATCTGCAAAGTCCATCACATCTCTTCTCTGACTCTCATCCTCCCATCTCCCTCTTTTAAGGACATTTTTGACAACATTGGGCCCAAGCAGTAATCCAGGAATCCATCCCCATCTCAAGATTCTGAATTTAATCACATCTGCAAAATCCCTTTCATTGACAGCTTCCAGGGATTAGGATATGGGTATCTTTGGGAGACTGTTATTCTGTCTAGCGCACTGAAGTATGAAATTAATCTCAATAATAGTAATCTAAAGGCAGTAATCATCTTGAAAGAAACCAACAGATGTAGTCAAAATGAATAAATAAATGATACACATTAGAACCAACCCTATTCTATGACTAACACCAAGAAGAGAAAACATTATTTGACATATAACTATTATATTTGATTGGCATGGTGACTCAGGAGTTCATATTTTTAAAAAATACTTTACCTTCATGGATGCAGTGTATTAATGAATATGTGGGTGGTAAGAAGAGGATGGGGAAGTTAGGGAGGGAGGGAGGGAGTAAAGCGTGACTCATTTATCATTTTATATCTAAATGACTCATGAAAGTTATAAAGTGGAAAATGTGTTATCCACTAAAATAATTGCTCAACGCTATCCAAAGTTAAGGTCAAAAAATTAGATTTTTAATGACATATGGTAGGAAGAAGAGCTTAGGATCTAAGATCTGTCTCTTATACATGACCTTGAACAAATATCCTAACCTCTCTAAGCTTTGTATCCATTTCTATAAAATGGGGCAGTAAGATCTGTCAGGTAGATAGGATTAAGGGTCTAATATAGTCCTCTCAATCTCAGGATGAACAGTGAGTTATTATCTTCTCAGTCTCTGCCAATACATTAATCCCCAATCTATTATATAACCATCTAAGTTTATATCATATAAATTATCTGTCTTCAGATAAACTACATCAGACTACTCTCATTTAGGAGTCACTAAGCTGGAGAGCCATCTATTATTTTTTATGGTTTCATTGAGTCTCAGCAGATATTTGTGAGATTAATTCTAACCAGTCATCCAAAATTAATGTAAAAGCCTCCTGTCTGATTCAGACACATATATCACTTTATTATATTTCTGTTTTGTACTGGTTGCATCAAAATTTAGGGCTTAGTGATTTTAAGTAGCTGAATGACATGATGTTTTCTCTGGTGAAATACTGTCCACCATCATTTCTAGGACTCCCTCCAATTCTCTAACTCACATTAATACTTCAATATAATATAATACATACTCTGTCTAATGTATGAAGTACACAATCTTTATGGTTTTATCTCAAAATTTTGCAGGCATATGAGCATTATCTTTTCTACATTCTATAATTGAAAATTGCTTTCCCTCTACCATTGGATCTGAACCAGCTATTCAGGAAAAATATACCCACATGAAATGATAGAATCTCAACATTAGAAGACCCCTTGGCAGTCATTTAGTACAACCTCTTAACAATGTTTAGATTTTCCATGGGCTGATGGTACAAATATCCATTTTTTAATGAAACGTGTGATAATTAAGTCTTATTGAAGACAAAACCCTCTGACATTGTCATCTAACACATAGAAAGCTGTGTGGTATTTTAGAACTTCTCAAGTCATACCCAACATATGGCATACTACCTACATACATACTTCAAAGCTGATTGTAATTTGAAATAATGAAAAAACCCGATTTGCAAATAAGGTTTGCAAATCTCTCATGAAATCTGAAATGGTTCCCCATTTCGTAAACCTGAGTCCTGGAAAGCAGCCGGTGAAGTTTAATAAATCATCCTTAATTAGAAAATTGCTTGCCCAGACCCAAGGAAGACTGACAAATTATCAAGTCTGAAGGATTTTTTACCATTGTGTCTTGAAATATAGATAATTTTTGTTTGGATATTATATATTAATATATAAATATAAATAAATATATATTTAATTTTTGTTATTTATTGATAATCGCATTCTTTTAGTCCAATGACATTAATATACCTTCTTCTCAGAAGACAATTAATTTAAATATTAAGGTGGATTTTCAGTATTTGTTTTAAAGATTTTATTTTTAAGTAATCTCTACACCCAATGTGGGGCTTGAATCCACAATCCTGAGATCAAGAGTCACTTGCTTTACCGACTGAGCTGGTCGGACGCCCCATATTTCTCAATATTGAAAAAATAATTAAGACACTGCAATTTTTTTATCAAGGATTAATTAAAATGTATTTAAGGAGGAAAATTATCTGAGAAGTTTTAAAGAAATTAAGAAACACAGCAGTTTTTCCAAAGAATGGTCTGAGCACTGTCAGTGTCAGGTGGCCAACTGTGCTTGTTAAAAACGTACCTGCCAGTGGCACCTGGGTGGCTTAGTGGGTTAGGTCTCTGCCTTCAGCTCAGGTCATGAACTCATAAAATCTTAAAAAAAAAAAAAAAAGAAAAAAGTACCTGCTATACTTGCTAAGTCAGATTAGGGGGTGGATATCAGGAACTCCTGCTTTAGTGAGTATGATTCACAAGTGCACTACAGTTTGCAAACTATTCATTCTACCACAAATATTTGTCAAGTACCTACTACGTACCAGGCAACATTCTAGATGGGATTAGCAAACAACCACCTGAAGACCAAATCCAGCCTGCCACCTATTTTATATGGTTTATGAACCAATAATAGATTTTATCTTTTATTTATTTATTTATTTATTTATTTATTTATTTATTTATTTTTAAGATTTACTTGTGGAGAGCACAAGTAAGCAGAGCCGCAGGCAGAGGAAGAGAAAGAAGCAGGCTCTCTGCTGAGCGGGGAGCCCGATGCGGGGTTCGATCCCAGGACCCCGAGATCATGACCTGAGCCAAAGGCAGCCACTTAACCAAATGAGCCACCCAGGTGCCCAGGTTTTATCTTTTTGAAGTGGTTTAAAAAATCATAATTTGGGGGGCACCTGGGTGGCTCAGTGGGTTAAAGCCTCTGCTTTCAGCTCACGTCACGATCCCAGGACACTTATTGGGCTCTCTGCTCAGTGGGGAGCCTGCTTCCCGTTCTCTCTCTTTGCCTGCCTCTCTGCCTACTTGTGATCTCTGTCTGTCAAATAAATAAATAAAATTGTTTAAAAAAATCAAAAATTTTCACACATAAAAATTACATGAAAGTGAAATTTTAGGGTCTACAAATGAAGATTTATTGGCACACAGATAGGCTCATTAATTTCTATACTGTGGGGAAGGGGGCACCTGGCTTGCTCAGTCTGTAGAGCATGTGACTTTATCTCAGGTTGGTCCTTCAAGCCCCATATTGGACATAGAGATAACCTAAGGGGAAAAAAATCTTTTTAAAAAAGGATAAAAAAAGTCAATATTGTCTGGGTGTGTTCATGCTACATAGGCAAGGTGGGTAGTTGTGACAATCTAGGACATACTCTTTCATTTCACACTGCTGCTAAGCATGGTACAAATAGCAGTGACATAGTTATAACTCAACAGCATTGCAAGTGTCATACATATCCCAGTACTGAGGCATTTTGCTCAATTTTTATTACCAACATAAATCCATCATGTCAAAACAAGAAAACAAAATAAAAGTGGACTTTGAATATCGTACATTTAAGGCACAGTTGAGTGTGGATTATTTTGTTATGAAATTAAATGACAAAGCTCTGTTTTGTTATTCAAAGACAATATAGCTATACTAAAAGATAGTATATGCTTCAACATTACTAGGCAAAGTACTAATTATAATATTTTCAGCTTGCAGGAGAGTAGAAGGCAGGAAAATTAGAAAAGTTAAAACCAAATACCCCATCTTAGCACAAGTTTTTCACAAAATGAAGTGTTACAATGAGTTGCAACCAAAAACATTGTATCTGTTAGCCATACAAGAAAACGTATTTATTGAGGGTGATGTAATTAAACTGACTTTGATAGATAGCCAAAGTAACATGTCTGGAGAAAACAAGCTTGTTTAAGAATAGTAACCTATGGGGTGCCTAGGTGGCTCAGTGGGTTAAGCCTCCGCCTTCAGCTCAGGTCACGGTCCCAGGGTCCTGGGGTCGAGCCCCGCATTGGGCTCTCTGCTCAGCGGGGAGCCTGCTTCCCCTCTCTCTCTGCCTGCCTCTCTGCCTACTTGTGATCTCTGTCTGTCAAATAAATAAATAAGAATCTTTAAAAAAAAAAAAAAGAATATTAACCTATTGGTGAGAATGCTTAGTCAAAAAATTGAGAATATTGAGGGCAGCATCAATAACAAAATAATACACAAAGCAAATGATTTTGAATAATTTTACTTGGCTTTTGATGAATTGACAGATGTTAAAAATGTCACTCAGCTGTTTTTTATTTGAGGAGGCAATGCTTAGTTTGAAGTGGCTAAAGAATTAGCCTCTATGAAGAGTTAGCATATAACAACTATAGGCAAGAATATTTTCAAAGATGTTGAAAAAAACACAACTTCAGTACAATCTCAATTGGAATCCGCTAAGATGTGTTAAAAGTCATAGTGGTAAAAATGTGCATGGAGCAGAAAATGATTTAGTTTAAAAATGTGGGAAGTCTGTGAAAATGTAAAATGTTTAAAGCCTATGTTTATTCATTGTATTATTTCATCAGCAGAGCTTTGCAGAAAATTAATCTACCATAAGCTTCTAAACCAGTAGTGTCAACAGCAAACTTCCTTCACTCTTGTGGGCTAACCATCATCATCAGTTCCATGAATTTTTGTCATAAATAGGAGAGGAGTATTCTGACTTGGCCTGTCACACAGAAATCTGATGGTATAGCAGTGAGAAAGTTTTATTGTGATTTTTTTTTTTAAGCTCAGGGTCAAGAGTTTTAAATTTTTATGAATGAGAATTACCTTCAACCACTATTTTCAAACACTGAATGGCCTTGGAAGTTAGTTTTGCTGTGCACTTGATGTTGTTTCTTTATGAATTCAACCTAAAATTACAAGGTCAAACAATACTGTATGAGAGACTTGGACTGCAATAAAGTCATTTTGATGAAAATGAATCACAAATAATGTCAAGCTGCTCTAGTCACTTCCCTTTCCAGCAAAGGTTAAAGTAAGGAGCAAGATCTCCCTTCCTATACAAATGTGTAGTAGATATATCTTCTGAGCTCCAGTGACATTTTTGAAACATGATTTAAGTATGAGGAAATTTCCATATTTCAAAAACCCATTGAAATGTGTAATGGAGGAGCTCCCAACATTCAAGTGGAAGTTAATAATCAGCAATGAAATCACATGCTAAAATGAAAATATCAAGAGAAGAATCTAATAGAATGCTACAAATGCCCTCCAAATGATGAATATGCTCAATTAAATCAGATACTAATGGTTACCTTCTGTCTGAAAGGACATTTTTAAAGGAGAAATATAGAAAGTCTCATACACATTTTAGAAATCGGCATTAGCAAATAAACATTTGCAATCAATTTTGATGATAGAGAACTAATTTTGAACCCTATATGAAATGCTATCACCTCCCCCACAAAATTATATTCTTCTTATTAGCAGATCTATATTACAAAAATTAGACTTTGTTATTATTATTTAAAAGTTTATCAATGTAAAATTTATAGAAAATTTTACCCTCTTACATAATATTCTTGATTTTTGTCTCTTTGCCCACAAAGCCTAAAATATTTACTATCTGGCCTTTTACCAAAATTTTTCTAACCTCTTCTCTGAATCCCCACTAACTATAATCTCTTTGGGGGAAAGGACTGAGTCCTACACATTTTGCTGCTTCTTCCTCAGTGACCAAAACAATTGTTGCCATTTAATGGATGATAATGATATCTGTAACTAGACAGGGCTTGGCAATGTGTTGAAAAAGGACTCTTTTGATTGTTATAATGATGATAATTATTATGATTTTGATGTAATATTAGGTAGGAATTGCTCTCTTTAATATGTTTTTGGGCAGATAAATTCAAGGTAGATAAATCATTAATCAAAGCAATTGCAGTTTCTAACAAATTAATTCTGTCAACTTCTCCACAAAGAATTAGTGGATACAAGGGATATATGAATAATAGGCAGAATCTGACTTAGTTTGTTTTATACAAAGGGAAATGATTTCCATCAAACATAACTTAAATGTTGCATTTTAAAGGAGCTTATTTTATGGTGTATGTTTATATTTCAGGAGGAAAATTCTATCTTAAAAATCAAGTAACCAAATCACAGTGCTAAGAATAATGCTATTCCCATACATTAAATTTACATAATGGAGCATGCACACTGAGGATATTTGCAAATTGTCCCCTTTTCCCCTCTATCTTAAACATATCAATCTATTTCATAACTGATTCTTTATCCATCCCTACTTCCATTGCCTTTTTATTATCCTCATTTTTCTCCTGACTTGGTCTCTGAATCACTTGAATGTACTCAATAAATATTTATTAAATGTCCAATGACCAAACCTGAACTTGTCCCTCTTGGAAACACAGTTATCAGGTTGGTCCCACTCACTCAACTATCCATCTTCTGTTCTCAAAATGATCTCTCTCAAATTCAAAACAGATCTCGTCACTCCCTGGCAGAGTGATCTTTCTTTCAGTTTAAAACCCCAAATCCTTAACATGATATGTAAGACCTTTCATAACATGACCCATGTCGTGTTATGAAATTCCAACTACTTCCTGTACTGATTTCCCTTGTACCTGTTCTCAGTATTCCCAGAGCATCAGGATTTCATTTTTCCTTTAAAATGCAAAAGCAAAAATGCTTTTGCTCATGTGGTTCACTCTATTTACATTCTAGCCCGCTCTTTTCTCATTCATTTTCTACATAGTTCTTTATTTTCAAAGGCCTTGTCCTCTGAATATATTTCCCTCACTCCATGCTCCTTGCACCCAAGTTATGTGCTTGCCCATAGCTCCTATCATGCTAATGCATAAATATGTGTTCATTCATCTGGCTCACCTACCCAGCTTGAGCTCTTTGAATGCTCCAGTCATCCCTTCATCCATCCATTTACGTGTTGTGTTCTCATATCTATTATAATGTCTGGAATATAATCTGCTCTCAAGTATATATCTTCTGAATTGAAGCCAATCCATTGTAGGAAGTAAGGCCCAGGCTTAATGGAGCAAAAAAAAAGTAACTAATATTTACCAAGTGCCTTTTATAATTAAAAAAAAAAAAAAAGTCTTTCGTGTTTTATCCTCACAGCAACACTCTTAGGTGGGTATCTTTTCTCCCTTTTCACAAATGAAGGAACTGAGATTAAATTATGGACTCAAAGTCACATAGCAAGGAGGGGTTGTAGCCAGGTTCCAAGCCAGGTCTGTCAATTATTCTTCCTTGCTCTACAAATCCACCTACTGGGCAATAGACTTTGACAAATATGTTACTTTCCCCCTTGGTTTCTAATTTGCTAAATCTAGCTAATCTCATGAACTAACTCCTACCATGATGTTAATGACTTCATATGCTGGCACTCATTATCACTTCCCAGAGAAAATATTTTAACATCAAGGAAATATTCTACAGATGCTATTTTCAGCTTAACTGGGGAGATATCTGGGGGCTCATGATCTTTCCAAGCTTCAGGGAATCAGGGAAGAACTTGTCTGGTTCAATTAGTGGAATTCAGATATGTGACTTTACATGAAAATTAACACTAAGAGCATATATTGGCACTGTTACTTATAAAAAGTAATAAATATAATATACAACACTCAGGTATAGTGTATAATCCACTCAGCTGGCCCCAGAGAATAAAGAAATTACCAGAATAAAGAATAAAGAAATAAAGAATAAAGAAATTACCAGATCCTCAGACTTGTTTACTAAAGTCCCAGGGAACTTACATAAATATATATATATATTTTAAAACTATTGGTAGCTGCCATTTGTAATATTAATCCCTACTTTTTATTCTTCGTTTATTGAGGACTATGTGCTAGGTAAGGTGACAGGCATTTATTTTTTACACAAACCTGTAAGGGAGGTACTATTACACAAATTACCTTAACACAGATATAGGCAGGTTTGCGTGTTAAAATGTTTAAAATTTAGCTAAGAATGCCTCTCATATAGGTTTATATAAACAAGAAAATGTCAAGGTTCAAAGTCAATGCCCAAGTTCTTTCCACCATTCCATGCTCTAGGGTCCTAGACTTCTTGGAAAATAATGCACCATCCATCTCAAAACACGCTCCTCAACACAAGCGTCAGCTCAGGGCCTTTGCAGGACTAGAAGAGGAATAGGAACAAAGTGGGGGATGGGCGGTGAGTGTGAACGTGGGAGGGTGTGTGGAGAGGTAGAGGGATGCACACACAATAAAAGAGCTCCGGAAGTAAGGGAGTGTGATGGGGCACTGAGGGGATACAGTTTTACCTCTGTTTATCCAAACCTCCTTCTGACCCCTATTCTGAGCATGAAGGAGACACTCACATGCCCTCAGAAGGTCGGAGCTATTTGCTGCTGTGGACTGTAGCCAGGATTCTCAATACCCATCTCCACTTTTTATTAGAGGGAAATAAGGTGTGAAGGAGAGACTTGGGCCACAGTAGACCATTTTTCACAGACCATTTTGGAGAGGAGATGTGTCCTCAGAAAACATCCCTTTATGGGTTCCTAATACAACAGAATTAATATATTTTATTGAAGAAATGAAAGATTTGTTGACACCCACCACCAACGCAAATCAAAGATGTGTGGGTCTAGATCACATTTTCTTTTCATTGTGCTGCTCTGCCTTTAATTATTGTTATTATGTTTTAATACTAAATGAACAGTGCCTTTTGAAAAAAAAGCAAACACTACCAGGTTATATTAGGCAAATAGTGACAATGGCCTTATGTCCTTCTTTTTTGTGTCCTTAGGAATGGCCTGTTTATGAGCTGGTACCTAACTCTCCAGATTTCTTTGTGTATACAAACACTTATACAGGGTTTTGTGTTTTTTTTTAAATGACATTTTCTATACATATTATTTGCTACTTAACTCTTTTCATTCAAAAGTGATCACAGACATCTTTTTCCACATTATAGACCAATCTCCCCCCCATCTTTCTCTTTTCTTTCCTTTTCTCTCCTCTTTTCTTTTCTTTTCTTTTCTTTCTTTTCCATTTTCTTTCCTCCCTGCCTCCCTCCCTCCCACTCTTCCTCCCGCCTCTCCTCCTCCTTCTCCTCTTCCTCCCCACCCCCTTTCTTCTTAATGGCTATGTAGTATCCCATAGTTTGGCTATGGTATAATTTATTTAACCTGTGCCTGTTTTGCGTTGCCTGTAGTACTTTATAATTAAATAGAAAAATACCTGGACGGAACATATGTCCCTCTGGATGAACTTTTCTAACATAATTTCAGGGACAAAGGGTATTTGCAATGAAGATAGATTCTCAAAGTGTTTATCATCATCTACATGAATGTTAGAAAAAGATCTGTGAGAAAATTTTAAAACCTGGCAAGGAGTACTCCTGTAATTCTTGCAGATATGATTTTGATAACCATTTTTAAAGAGAGTGAATAATGAAGATGTGCATGCAACCATAAAAAACTGAGGGGTGAATGGAGTAAATAACCTGGAAATCAAACCTTTGTAATCATTCTAAGTTTTCTTTCTCATAACCTATTTTACTCTTAAAAATCTACCGTCTCCATAAATCTTTTGTATTTGATGTCTAAATCTGAGACTAGCTTTTAAATATAGTGGTTAGGGATGCCTGGGTGGCTCAGTGGGTTAAAGCCTCTGCCTTCAGCTCAGGTCACGATCCCAGGGTCCTGGGATCAAGCCCCGCATTGGGCTCTCTGCTCAGCGGGGAGCCTGCTTCTCCCTCTCTCTCTCTGCCTGCCTCTCTGCCTACTTGAGATCTCTGTCTGTCAAGTAAGTAAATAAAATCTTTAATAAATAAGTAAACAGGGGCGCCTGGGTGGCTCAGTGGGTTAAGCCTCGCTTTCAGCTCAGGTCATGATCTCAGGGTCCTGGGATCGAGCCCCGCATCGGGCTCTCTGCTCAGCAGGGAGCCTGCTTCCTCCTCTCTGCCTGCCTCTCTGCCTACTTGTGATCTCTGTCTGTCAAATAAAAAATAAAAAAATTAAAAAAAAATTTTTTAAATAAATAAATAAGTAAACAAATAAATAAATAAAGTGGTTAAATTTGTAGCACCACAAATCAAGAATACTACATTTGTATCTTGGAGATTTAGAATAGTACAAACTACAAGAAAGAAAAAAAAAGGACAAGCTATATTTGTGAAAACTTCTTTTAGGTCGTTCACATACTTGTATTAATTTTATCTGAAGGAGAATTTGTATTTAAGGTGTAATCAAATTTGCTTATAATCCCCATCACATCAAACATTCTAGAAAATGTTTAGTTGGATTTCTGCTGAAAGTATTTCATTTTTATTCTAACTACTATAATTTTTCATTTTACTATAGCTGTGACAGTTTGCACATTACACTTATTTATGAGTATATCCTTGCTAAAATGTAAATTATTTTAATGATTGCTTTGTCTTATTTATTTTTACCGCTCCCCATTTCAAGCACCAACCTACATCAAGTCATCAAAAATGGGTTTCATATATCTTTTTGGAGCAAGAACTGTAGAAATTGTGTATGATGAAAGGTTTTAACTACTGCTAAAGAGGAAAAGAAATGGCGTGGTTTATTTTTCAAGTGTGCACTCACACACACACACACACACAAAGTAGTAGAGTTGAAAGGAGAGAAAAAAGAGTAAAAGTTCATTGGAACCCTGTGATTTATAGGAAAAGGCTCAGCGAGCTCACATAAAAACCAAAGGGGGGAAGTGGTCGGACATTGGGTCAAATCTCCATTCAATGTTGTGTAATAAAAGGCTGACTGTAGCCTTTCAGCCTTGCTTCTAGTCATAGACAATGGCAATTGCAGAGCAAGACTAATAACAGGATTTAGCATAAATCCACCACAGGAAGTGAACAGTTGTACTGGCAAATAATTAGCCAGGAAACATTTTATAGCAGCATCAGGATGCGTCCGTGAGCTTTCAGACGCTCAATGCATTTGTGATCATGAAAACATAATTAGTTCTCGGTGATTGTAATTTTTGTGTGTGTTTGTTGAAGGATAGTTTTTCCCCCCCTCCTTTCTTTTCACAAGCAGGCCTTATTTTTCCTGTCCTAATTTAGCAGCCCCAGAGAGGGTTTTGAAGTCTCAAGGGAGGGGTTTAGAATGTTCTCTTTTTTTCTCCTGCTGATGCTTTTTTATTGCAAGGTGGATGGTGTTTATTTTGCACAGCTAACAAGTGAGTTCAAAGCAACACGTTGCTCTTGAACTCCTGCCAGATTCCCAAAGCTGAAAGCCCCCCTGCCTGGTAGAGCCGACCTGTACTATCAAAGCCTGACTAATTTGCAAAGGAATGTCAAAATGACTGGTGCACCGCATTTTCCACCACCTGCTTCATTTGACACTTAAAGGAAAGCTAAGTGGGAGTGTAAAAGGAAGGAAATTCATTCAAGGCAGCACACCCTATAATGTGAATTAATTTCACAAGAAAAATGGGAGCTCTCTGCTGAGTACTTCCCGTTTTCATCTTCTTTGCTCTTTCTTTTAGCTACTGTTTTTGTAAGGGCTGCTAATAAACATTATGTTTCTGTTCTCACATCATCCATATTAAGAGTAAATGCTGTCATTAGACTTGGCTCTGAAATTCTTTGTGTCAAAGTGCCTACATGAGGCTGCTTCGTCTGATTCAGTCACACCACTTGAACAGCAGCCCCATAAAGACAAATGCTTGATTCAGGCCAATACTTCTCTCCTTTTAAACCTTAAAAAAAAAAAAAAAAAAAAAAAATCATTTCAATCAGAACTAAGAGATCTGCGTCTATGAACAAATGCAAATTATTGTTGGAGGCAGCAAGACTGATGAAACAAAGTCCTAGACTAAACTTTTGAAGGTATAATTCAGACATGACTGGAAATTCAATTCAGCTCACATATGTATTGACGCTAAAACAAAAGTCAAGTAAATACAGAACTTTGATTTGATTTAGTCAGGTTTTAAAATGTGTCTTGATGGTATTTTATAATCTCAAACGTCATTTCAAACTTGTATTGAAAATATGATATTGGCATATTCTCACCAAGTTAGATCATCTACAAATCATTTCCCTTGGCAAGGACCCTAAGACCTCATGTAAGCCTATATCTGATTGTTTTCCCCATGCATTTGCATGATCTCTGTAAATTACTATTGTCATCACCCCCGTGAACAGTACTCTCATCTTTAGATCGTCTCCCTTGCTTGCATTTCAACCATACATTTCTTTACTGTTACCCTGTGCCTGACACAGAACTCTATATCTCACATGCCTTATCTCTTTTATCAGAATATGAGGTAATCTGGAGGGGAATCTTCCGGCAATGCTCCAGTTAGTGGCTTGGAAGTGAGTTACTGAGGTATGCTTATGCTGCGGCTGTCTAAAAGTGAGCCCATGTCACACCCAGTGCCATGCACTAAAGGGTGAAGGCTATAGTTGGACAAAGCCAGGTTTGGATTATAGCTGAAGTACTTAATAGTTCTGTGGCCAAGACTAATTCATGAAATTTTCAGAACCTCAGCTTCCTCATGTGTACGTTAAGGCTAATAATAGCCCCTGCCCTGTGGTTTATTGTGCTCAGTACTGTGCATGTCAAATAGGTAGCACTCAATAAATATTAGCTATTGCAAAATCATAACAGTTTGGAAATTCTATGCTGCAAGAATCAGGAATTTCCTCAAGTGGGCTTTAAAAATAAGAAACCACCTTATCTAATGGGACAGAAATCTAGAAGTAAGCCAGCCTCCAGGTTTGGTGTGATCGAATCTTCGGTTTTGTCTTGGCCATGCTCTTGGCCTTGTTTTTTGGGTTAATTTCATTCTCAGGCTGGCTCCCCTCTGGGCTGCGAAATAGCCCCAGGCAACAAGGAGGATAGTTTTCTTTGTTCAGGTTCAGCAGTGGAGATAGGAGATAAAAGTGTTTCCTCAGCCATGAAATAAAACTTCTCCCTGCCGTGTGACTGGGGACACCTTGGACTCTGTGCCCATCCAGTGTGGCATGATGGCAGTCACCGGCACCCTGATTATTTTAAGGCTGGTCTTCCAGGCTCATTTCTAGTAAGTGGGAAGAGACTTTCATGATAACCTATACCAATAAGGATCTCACCCTAGAGCTGAAGATGGAGGTTATCTTTTCCTGAGTCACATGAGTTAGAGGCAGAAAGGTGGATACATAAACCAAGTTGGAGTTCTATTGGGAAAACAGAGGAATAAGGGGTCTATCAGTCCACGTTCCAGAAGAACAGAAATGGTACACTAAACTGTGTAATGTAATCAAGTTCTAATTATAAAGTGGAGAGCGGGGTGTTTCTTTTAGTTAGCAACAGACAGGAGCTATTCCCATCCCTAAGCCTGAAGGAAGAGAAGTAGTGCTAGAACTACATCATATCTATTTTTTCTGCAGTGAATATGTACAATTTTTATAACCAGAGAAGGTGATAACAGTTATTTTGTAAAAGCTATTTTCATTTGTTGAATCATTGTGTTAATTTTCTATGAAATTTATGTGTGTGTGTACATAAACACCAATGTATTCTGTACTGTATTTGACCCTTTTATTTATTTATTTTTAAGATTAATTTATTTATTTGAGAGAGAGAGGGAAAGACTCTGAGCAGGGAGAAGGGCAAAGGGAGAGGGAGAGAGAGAGAGAATCCTCAATCAGACTCCCTGCTGAGCACGGAGCCTGACACTGGCCTGATCCCAGGACCCCGAGATAATGACCTGAACCAAAATCAAGAGTCAGACGCTTAACTGACTGAGCCACCCCGGTGCCCCTATATTTGATCCTTTCAAAGATAGATGGCCCTGAGCTAATTAGGAAAAACTGTTTTTCTATTTAGTTAATATGGAATAAAAAGTGCCTAATGCTTTTCTAAGAGA
This sequence comes from Martes martes, assembly GCF_963455335.1. Taxonomy (NCBI): domain Eukaryota; kingdom Metazoa; phylum Chordata; class Mammalia; order Carnivora; family Mustelidae; genus Martes; species Martes martes. The sequence continues at coordinate 27,416,502 of NC_137890.1, read as the reverse complement.
TTTTTTTTTCTGGAAATGGTTAATATTACTTAAAATCACCAGTTGCAACTTAAGCTTCAATTATATTTAAAGTTCACGGAAGTGCTGGATGATTTTTATGGGCCAGCAATGGGACAGCAAGATGAAAAAGATAATGCAATTATCTTTAAAGGGCTCACAAAAATGTAAACAAATGTGAAAGCAGATGTAGATGTGCACATACACATACATGGCTGAATTGGGAATGAGATGAGCGTTCCAGAGTCAGGAAAAAGGTGAGAACACAGAATGGCATCTGAGTGGAGCTTGAAGGCTGAGTCGTAGCTCATGGCACTACTGCATACTCGACATACAGGATGTGTGCAGGAGACGCTGTGAAGTTTGGTGAAGACTTGAGCCCATGGGAAGGTATAGAACGAGATCAGCCTGTATTGTCATGTTACAAAAGCTGGGTGTAACCTCTGTACCTAATGAAGAAGCATTCCCAGGCTTTACTCAACAAATTGGATGATCACAGATTTTTGTTACAGAAAGAAAATTCTAATGGCATGAAGGGAGGAAACTGGGGGCAGATAATATTTTCAGGAGGCTCTCTGAGATGGAGATATCAAAGGGCCTGAATCAGGATCCTGGGATGGGGTAACGTAATAAAGGAGACCCATTTGAAAGATGTTTCTTGGTGAGCACACTGATCTGATGAATAAGGGCACCACAGAAGTTAAGGGTACACTGCTTTCCCACTCAATCAGTGCTTCCCAAGAGCTGTCCTTCACCTAGGGTCAGCTGTCACATGTCCATTTATATCCTCCGGAGTTCTGTCTTCAGGATTGACGCACCTCATCCCGCATCTACCCGTTATAATCAGCTGGCTACCCCACAAGCATTTCAAAGTCAACAGATTGGATTAAGGCAGAGATTATAAACTTCCTTTCTAAACACACTCTGTTGCTCAAAAGGAGTCTCCAAGAGTCTTTCATTTGCTTCCACCCTTCCACTTAATCACCAGGTCTGGCTGACATTTACCCTTGAAATACATTTTTCCAAATCTGCCCTTGCTTTTTTGTCAACACCATTGCTATCTCCAAGTCATCCATTTCCTTAAACATGCTCCTTCCTTTATTCTATCCAATTTGTCCAAACCTCCTTCCAGTTTTGTCTCCTAAAATTCATTTTAACTCCACCTCAGTTCAGGCCATCACCGTTGCTCACTTTCATTAAAATAATAAAATAATAATTAGAATAATGCTTTGTAATCTCCTCGCCAGTTCAGTTCCTCAGCAAATTTCACCTAGCGTGCTAGGTCATCTATCACCATCTCCTCTGCTTCTCATTCAGGCCATCTTCCATCTTCCACCACCCTACCTACCCCCAGCCCCTCCCCCGCCTCCAGCAGGCCTTCTAAAACACAATCTGCCCACACCATACCTCTGCTTACCATCTTTCAGTATCTTGTCACCAACACTAGGCCAGGATCTGTGGCAGGGCTGACAGTGTTCTTGAAGCCTCCGCCTCCTTCTCCCCACCAAGTCCCACCGCTCCTGGTTTCACTAAGTAGTTTCTAATTACATACATTAGCATAACCATAAATACAAGTTTCCAAAATCAAGGCTATTTAGTCATTTCCTGTTCTTTTATGCACAACCTGTGGTTCTTCAATACCTCTAATTATTGAATTAGAATATATTACCACATTCTTTGCAGAGCACACAGTAGTCCAGTATTCTGGGATAATGATAATTACAAATGTAGGTCTAGAATTCTGTATTAAGATCCTGAAACTTTAATGGCATTTCCACAGTTGAATTATGGAACAAGTACTATGGATCAAGTTTATCTGGCTTATTTTTCACCCTGGCGTATAATAATAGCAATAATAATGATGACGACGATACCCACCATGTATTGAGGACCAGCAATGCCCCAGCTCTTGGTAAAAACAGTTGATTCAAACAGTGCAGGGGCTGGGGCACCAAGCCCTGCGCAGTTGAAAATCTCTGTGTAACTTTTGACTTCCTAAACATTCAACTGCTAGTAGCTTATGGTTGACTGGAAGACTTATCAATAACATAACGAGTTGACTGGCACATATTTTGTATATTATATGTGTTACTTACCTTTCATTAAAGTAAGCTGGAGTGGAAAGAAAATGTTAAGAAAATCAGAAGGGGGACACTTGGGTGGCTGAGTCGGTTAAGTGTCTGCATTTGGTTTGGGTCATGATCCTAGAATCCCAGGATCGAGCCCCACAATAGGCTCTCCACTCAGCGGGGAGTCTGCTTCTCCTCTGACCCTCCCTCCTCTCATGCTTTCTCTCTCTCACACTCTCTCAAATAAATAAATAAAATCTTAAAAAAAAAAAAAAGAAGAAAACCAGAAAGAAGAAAAAATGCATTTGCAGTGCTCTACTATATTTATCCAAAAAAAATCTACATGTAAATGGATCCATGCAATTTAACCCATGTTGTCTAAGGACCAACTATACTTTTCCTACATTATCTCAACAGCTCTCAGAGTATGTATCCTTGTCTCCATTTTACAGATGAATAGACTAAGTCTCAAAAAGCCTCAGGTTCTTCCCCCAAACTGTAATGTCAAAGTGAAGATTCAACCCCAAATCTCCGATTCCAAGATTCATTCTCTTGTTACCATGAGACAATTTTTAACAAAAGTTATGAATGTATGAGTAAGTACATTAATTTGAATAGCAAAGTATATTAAGTTATTCTTATGTATTTGTGTGAAATAGTTGGCCAATGCTGAAACACTGACAGTAATATTTGAAGGATAGCAACATAGTCTCTGTAACTTTGCACTTGGCTATAGAATTCCCACTTAAATTAATTGCATGTCCAAAGAACCAACCTTAAACATACCTGAATGTCTACAATTGTCGATCCTCAAGTAAGCTTCTGGCCATTATAAACCTCCTCAGGGAAGAACAGGTCAACTGCTCTCCCCCTGCACATTAGGTCAGACCCCCCTCCTCGTACAATGTTGCAACCCTTGGTCTTCTTCCAACATACAATTTTTAAAAACTATAATCTAGTAAGTTTTTCTACAATTATTTCTTCAGGAATATCTCCCACAGAGAGGAGGAAACTGGTCTGCCTTCTTCTCTTTGTCTCCTATCATCTAGCCCCATGGCTGGCACAGTACATTTGCTTTGCTTCTATCAGATGAGTGAATGTGTGCACAAAAATGGTGAGGAATAGAGATTCAAGAAAATCCTTTCAATATTAGGAATCATCAAGCATGGATGACAACAACCGAGGAATGGGAGCTGTTGAGAGAGGTAAATATTCCATTTCAGAGGACCACGGGTGCCATGCTAGGTATAAACAATAATTAGCAGGAAGTACTGTGTGTTGCCGATAGCAGTCTTATGATGGAAATAGTAAATGAGCAATTTGATTACAATAAGTTCCTAGTTATATTAGCTTGTTCTTTAATGGCTTGACCTCACGATTCCGAAAATTCTCCTGATAATTACCACATATTTGTTCACTTACCGCTTTGTGGATACAAACATTAACCACATTTAAGCTTTCTCGAAGACACCATTCGCACTGCTTTCTTGTATAACTTAAATATCTCTGTGCTCGTGACATAAAGGGCCTTTGCAGTCACAACCTTCCATTGTTACATGTTTGGCTCATGTATAAATTGAAACTAGGGAAGAGACTGTGATCCAAAATTAAACAGGAGGCATTACATTTTCTATCTAAACAGTGTCCTAGTTCAATGTCTGGCTGGGAAGAAAGGCACAAGTACAGCTTGCCTCACTTTGTTTCAAAAACCAGCCAGTCCGAAATTGAAAAACATCTCCTGGAATCCAGTAACTTAATTTTTTAACTGGTACCTTTTTATCATGATATAAAAACCAATGACTATAGGGGGGGAAAAAAAAACTTGTGAAGAACATGAGTTTCTCATGTAGAAAGTTTATTGCCACAGTCAAAAGCCACAAAATTATGTGTATGATCTACAACAAGGCAGTTGGGCCTCACAGGTGGTTTATCTGTGTGATGTCTGATTGCCTGTTGTGGTAGCCAGCCTCCCAGATGACCTCCAGTGATCTTCACCTGTTGGAGTTCACACCCATATAGAGCCCCCTAGTACATCATACCAGGGCAGGTCTGTGATCAACAGCATACAACAGAAGTAATGATATGTTCCATCTGAGATTAGATTATTAGATGATGATGCCTTTTCTCCTTCTTAGAAAAGATGCTTCCAGATTCCAGACCCTCAGAAATTGTGAGATAACAAATGGTTTAAGCTGCTAAGGTTAAGCGTAAGTTCTTACACAGTACCTACCTCAAAATCCTTAGGAGGGTTGAGTAAGAGAAGGTGCTTAGAAAAATGATAATAAAAGTGCTGTCCGACAGCCAACACATTATCATGGCTAACTCCACTAACTCTAACTCTAACTCCCACTAACTCTAACTCCCACTAACTCTAACTCCCACTAAGTCTAACTCCCACTAACGCTAATAGTAGACACAGTGTCTCAGGTGTCTCAGAGAGATTTCAGTGTAACAAATTCAGCTATGAATATGTTCTCCTCAAATCTCCTAAAATAAGAGAAATATCACAAGCTGTGTTAATTATTATGGACAAACTAAAATTTACTTTGTTCTGCTTTCACAATGAAAATTAAACTGTAGTAATTTGTTTTTATAAGAAATTTTTCTTATGTTTACTTTTCCTCAATAAAGTACTAAATCATACTAATTAGTATTCTTTAACACTAAGAGGAGAGTCCTTTTGTTTTTTTTTAAATTTTATTTATTTATTTGATAGAGAGAGAGAGATCACAAGTAGGCAGAGGCAGGCAGAGAGAGAGAGGGAAGCAGGCTCCCGGTTGAGCAGAGAGCCTGATGCGGGGCTCGATCCCAGGACCATTAGACCATGACCAGAGCTGAAGGCAGAGGCTTTAACCCACTGAGCCACCCAGGTGCCCCAAGAAGAGAGCCCTGATGGAATAAAAAATATACTAACATTCCATTCATAATTTTAGCTTTCACTGTAAAATCAATCCAGTGTGTGACCATTACACAGGTACAGCCAGAGATATCCCCCAAGAAATACTTATCTTTTAAAAGAAGCTATCATCTTAGCATTGTTCTTCCAGATCGAAACTGGTGATATCCCTAAGAGCCTGTAGGAAAAAAAGAAAAAAGAAACAAACATACCATTATCTAAAGTAACTTTAGGGTGAAAAATTATGATAACAGTTAATGCTTTATGGCTTTAAACTCCAGGATTAATATATTTCAGAAATGATTTTAACTCTAGGATTAACAAAATTCTGAAAGTGCTTTAAAGAAAACTTCCTGGCAATAGATGGTCTCCAACAATATTATGTTTCATTTATGACTCATTTTCTACGTGAAAAAAAGTTTCAACAAATACATTTAGAAGACGCAAATTGTAATAAATAAACCAAAAAAATGAAAGTGCTTTATAAAGCTGTAAAATATCATATAAATAACAGGGATTATAATATTGGCAACGTTATTATGAAAGCAAACTGCAAAATGGCATTTGGGGAGAACAGGAACAGTGAAAAAATTAAAAGCTACATAAAAGAACAAGGGAGGAAATTTAGACTCAGTCGCATCAGGAGCAATGTGCTTCTTAACCGCTGAAAAAAAGCGTTTCCATTAGGACAGATTTAAGTGGTTTAACATTGGAAGACCATAATCTTCTGAAGGACGGAAATCTATGAAAAGATCTGTGAATAATAAAGGAATTGAAAATAGAATAAAGGACAGAAAGAGGACAAGGAGGAGAAAAATGAGTAAAAGGATGCTTCTTAATAATATGATTTGAATTTAAAACTCAGAACATCTGCTTTTATAAAAATCTGAGTGTATTAGTTTATAATAATTAGCATCTTCAATTGCAAGGAAGAAATAAAAGGACTATTGGGGGAAAAAAACACACCATCTTGAGGACAATAAAGTTTTCTCTGATTCAAAAGGGGAGCTTCTTACAGACCAGTAGCAGCTGTATGTACATCTCTCAAAGGGCATTCTTCTTTAAGAATTTATGTCAGACAATCCATTCATTTTGGTTAATAAAAAATTATATCTGTGAAATGATATTTGTTCTCTATTTGACCTTCTTTCCCAATCTTACCGTCATTTAAGAACTTTGCTCAGTAAAAAGAACAAACTCTTCTGTTTAAAAAAGTTAAATTTTTAATTTCATAAGCTCTTCAAGGCTGTCAAAGAATTGTTAGAAATACTCCTTATCTAAAAAAGAAAAATCAGTTTTTTGACTTTCTAGTTTTATTTTTCACTCAAGGAAATAAGTTCTTCTTTTGGCAATAATTGTTAATTGAGTATTTCCTTTCTGTAAAGGCAACTTTTAAACTGAATCTTCCGGGAATCATGTGATTTATTTTTATTAATTTCTGGGAACAAAATACATAACTATAATCTTCTTTAGGTTCTGGGGAAAAAAATACCTAATAATAATATTTACTTCCTGAGAATATGGTTTTTCCCCTTTTGATGTAGCAAAATTCTATTACCCTCAGACTCTTACTGGTTTTCTACCTCTGGTTGTATTCATCTTTGATTTTATATGTATTAAAATTATTATTTTCTAGCTTGTTTTTATAAATACCATGTTTATAATATGCCTGAATCCCCTTCCATATTCCAGATAGTTTAGAAAAACAACAAGCTTTTCTAGGATTTGAATATTTTGTGATCACATTATTTCTCATGTACATCAGGTCAGCATAACCTGGAAAAAGGATCTAATTAGAAGGAAATTACAAGTCAAGAGGGTCCAGACAGAGCAATCTAACCCATCAAGTGCAGATGCATTAAGGTTTTGTAGCTTCTTCACTCTCATCATTCCAGCAAGGCCTACAGATTTCCAGCCAGCCTACTTAATGCAATGGCTTGAATTGTCTATTTCACTGTCCAAATGATTGGCTACTTGCCAAACCACAACCTTGCTTTAGAAAGAACTCCTTAAGTAAAGTGGAGAGTTAAGACTATTATTGAGATAATTTAGTGCAAAAGAAATGCACTGAGGAAAACCTGCCCCCTCTTTTTTTTTACAGAAAGTCTCCCAGAGAATGTATCAGCCAATCATAGCCTTCATGTAAGTTGTTCTGTAAAAAAAAAAAAAAAAAATTATTGTATGAATTTTTTTTAATTTTAATTCATGTAATAGAGCTTACTCTATGCTTACATGTTAATATAAATCCTCACAATTACCTATGAGGTAAGAACTATTATTATCACCCCACTCCTTCAGCAAATAGTAGTGGTGGCCACAAATGGGCCATCTAATGCTCATCCTCCTTGGCACATAGTAAGTTAGGAACAAATGAATCATTTCTTTAGTCAAAGAACTGTGTGCACAAGTAGTCTCTTGTTATTTCCATGAAAAAAATTGAAGTGTTCATGTATGTTTCTCAGTGTCCCTTTCACTGCCTTAATAATCATGGAAGCTCTTATCAGGATGGTATTTTCACTCACCTGAATCCCAGAGTGATGACCATGAGTAAAGGCCCCCTGAAGAACAGCTTAAACATGTAGAATAATTATGGGGGGGGGATGTTTTTTCTGGAGTTACAGGGATTTGGAGGCTTGCCTGTTGTTGCACATAACCTAGCTCTTCCTGACTGATACACCAATTATTTCTTGCAACTTCCCACTGTTAGTCTGGAGCACATAAAGCTAATGTTGTTTGTTTTAAAAAAAGGTTGGAAGAGAGGTGATGAAGAAGGAAGGAAGGAAGAAAAAGAGAGGGAGAAATGTCTTTATGCTGCTACTGCTTCTCACCTTTCCTTCTTTCATTTTCCATCTTCCTATGATAAATCGTGAGCCCTAAAATGGAATTTCATTGACTCAGGGGCAGGAGTGAAGAGTGTTTGTTTCCAGATATGGAAAAGAAACATGGAGGCTTCCCATTTAGGACTCAATATAAATATTCTTATTTGCTATGTTAGAAATAGGATGGGAAAAAACAGCTGCCTCTAGAATACAAAATATCTTCTCCTTCCTGCTATCAAAAACTCTGAAAAATTTGCTCACACCATGTGAAATTGCATTCATATGGGTCAAGATGATTAAGTAATGGTAAAATAACTTTAGTGACCTGTGAGTCCTTCATATAACATTGAAAAAAGTACTATATTCATAAGATATACTTACAAATCACCTCAACTGAGAAGCTGAGTAAAGGAGATTCTTTTATTAATATTATTTCCATAAACATGTATTATTCCTATAATATTGATACCTTCATAGAAGCCTTTTATCTTATGTCACTGTTATAAAAACTCTGTGACCTAGGTAAGATAGGGATTAATTTCTCCTATTAATGAGAAAACCAAGGCAGATGATGAGACAAAGATCACACTGTAGAATTCAAGAGAGGTCTCAGGTGATTTGTACTAACACATCATGTAATATCCAAAAATAAAAGTTTACCGTGTTTCCTGATGGGACAAATATATTTTAAGTTATGCATAATGTCAAAATAACTATTTAATGTAAACAGTCTATTTAAGATAAGAAGAAAATGCAAGCCAATTATTTACCGAAGTCTAGTTGTTTCAGTGAATTGACTAATTCGGTACAAATGATATGCTATATAGAAACTATGTCAGCTTTATAAAGTACATAGTCCCTCCTTCCTAAACTGTTCCTGAGACAGCTTCATGACCTGAAAATTCAATTTCGATTTAAAACGCTGAAGATTAAATGTAAATTTGGGGGGCATCCTTTATCGTACCTAATGATGTTGTATTTGTTAGTCTCACCGTAGTCTTGCTGATTTCACTTTCATCACTATTTTCAAGGACACACACTATCTTCATTCTCCTGAATTGGGGCTGTATTTTCTTAGTTTCTTTTGCTAGTTTACCTTCATCTTTCTAACCCCTAAATGTCAGATGGTCCCGAGGCTCATTCCTAGAATCTCTTTTTATTTCTATCTGCACTCATTCTCTAACTGGTGTGCGTTCTCATGACATTAAATACTATGTATAAACCCACAAATGTCAGCTGCAATCTTAACCACTTCATGGAACCTTAGACTCATGTATTCAATTACCTATTCATCTTCATCATTTATAGGTTTAACAGGTGTCTCAAAATTAAAATGTCAAAAATCTTATTTCTGATTTCCTGCCCAAATGCTCCTCCTCCATGTTTCCCCACCCCTCCAGTTGTGTCAAGCTAAAAACTTTGGAATGAGCTCTGACTTGTCTTTTCTCATCCCTCATACCCAAACAGCAGGGAATCCTCTTAGTTACATTTTAAAAATAAACCTACATCCCATCATTTCTTACAACCCTACTACTTTCCACCTTGACCACTTTAAGCCATATTATCTAACACTTGGATGTCTGTAATGATCTCTTAACTTCCTGCTAAACAACGTTTGGTATATATACCACAGGGATGGGCATCACTGGGAAGCTTGTTGGAAATGCAGAATCTCAGTCCTCGTCCTTGATCTGGTAAAGCATAATCTGCATTTTAACAAGATTCCCTGTGATTTATATGCATAATAAATTGTGAGAAACGTTATCCTAACTGGTCTCTCTGTTCTTCCTCTAGAACCTCTACAGTCCATTTTCAAAACAGCAGCAAACAGGGTAATCCTTTTAAAATTACGAGAGTGATATTCTATCCCTGCTCTGCTTAAAACCCTTCGTATCTTCCTATCTCACTACAAGTAGTAGCCAGCGTTCTCATAGGGGCGGACATAAGCCCCAGCATACCTGGAACCTGCTGCCTCTTGGTGCTCAGTGCCTCCAACTCTCATTCATTAAGAATGTGTTGATTGGATTGTTGATTGGAAAACCTCTAACTCTTCTGGGCAATTCCTTAGCAATCCTCTCACTATATCTTACTTCTATAGACAGGTAACTCTATTCTGAATGTTAGGTTTAAGAGTCCTTAGCTTTTATAGAGATATACTGAAACACAGATGAACACAGATGTAAATATACAATGGCTGAGATTTGCATCAATATAATATGAGAGCAGGAGAAGCAGATATGGGTATAGACGAAACAAGGTTGGCCACAAAGGAAGATGGTTGAAGGTTATAGAAAGATTGCTTATGTTTCCCTATCAATTTTTGTGTATGTTTGAAATTTGTCATAACCAAATACATTATACAAAAATTATACATTATATATACATTATACATTATACAAAAATACAAAATCATTTGTTAAAATTATTTTCTTCTTTTTCCTGATACAAGAATAAAATTATATGATCTCCAAGTTTAGCTCTGGTAATAACAATGAAAAAATATGCTAAAGCAATACCCTAATAATTATTGTCCTTTGTGTTTATGATTTTGTCTCTCCCTAGGCTTGTCTAGATTATATATCCTTGATAACATTTTCTAACAGCAGATCATTTTAATGGAAAATTCTATCCCCTGTGGAATTAGGAGAAACAAATAACTATAACTACTTTGGCAGCATTAAACTTGGAGGAAACTACTTTATATAGTTTCTTCTGGAAGAGTACTGATACGCTATTATTTAATAAGCAGCATTAGAATTTCTTATTTGGGTATTTTCCTGGCACAGAATTTGGCACATAGTAGGCAGTCAAGTATTAGAGGAGCAAATGAATAAGACAATACATGAATAAGTGAGTAAATTAATGGTGGTGATTCTTAAAAATAAACTCTAATCTAGTTTTCCAGCTGTCAAAATTGAATTATGGCAAAATTGTCCTTTCTCAAATGATTATATCAGCAAAGGAATGTGTATTTCTCACCTGGTTAGAATTGTAACTCAATATTTGTTTTAGGCTACATTCTCAAGATAACAGATTTTAAGGTATATATTTACATGTAGGAGGTTTGTTGGAAAGTACATGAGGGAAAAACACTTGTAAGAGTGAAGAAATCAGGACCCAGCAAAAGGAGAAAAGCAACCAGGAGAGAATTGTGACAGAGGCCTCAGCCAATCATACCTGGAGTTTTGGAGTTGGGTGGCCCTTCAGTGTCCCAAAACAAGGCAAGGGAGTCAGGCACTTGAATCTAGGGGTTCTTATGAGATTGTTTGTGGGCTGTTTTAATCTAATTAACCCTCCATGCACTTGTCACCCAATCAGGTTTTGTTGACATGCTCATCTATCAGGTAGTTGTTTACATGGGAAAGGACAGAGGGCTTCTTTCAGGGCAGTATAGAATAACAGGTTGGGGTCTTCTTCCTTTTAAAGGTATTTTCCTCTTAGGATGGGGGCCCTTGCCCATGCCTGCCTTTTTTCCAACCATCCTCCATTAGTGGGAAATCCTGTTGAGTGTTGTAATTCCTGTATATATGTGCAAGTGTGTGGGAGGAAGAGTAGAAAAATTATGCTATCTCCTTAATTAGTAACATTCAGTGGATTGGCAGATTGGAAGTCGGAAAGGGAAAACCTAAGGAGGAACAAAACTTGAAAATCACTGGAATTTCAGAAATAGGTACAAATTATACATGTTCAGTGACAGCCAACAGGGTGGAGAACAGGATTGTAGACTAAAAGGTTTTAGGACAGGTATGCGGAATTTAAGAAACAAAACAGAATCATAGAGGAAGAGAGGCAAAAATAAAACAAGAGGAAATCAGAGAAAACAAACCATAAGAGACTCTTAATCATAGGAAACAAAATAAGGGTTGCTAGAGGGGAGGGTGTGGGTAAAGGGGTAACTGGGTGATGGATATTAAGGAGGGCATGTGATGAAAGGAACACTGGGTATTATATAAGACTGAGGAATCATTGACTTCTACCTCTGAAACTAATAACATATTATATGTTAATTAATTGAATTTAAATTAAAAAATAAAATATATAAATAAAAAAAGGTTTTAGGAGAGGTATAAAACAGGAAAATTATAGTCATAGAAGTAAAACTATTAATAAAATGTTTTTAGGAGGAGAAAAGGAATTTTGACAGGTCAACCAACACTTTCTCATAACCTTCCAGCATTGATCTATAACATGGGGGCCAGAACACAGAAATTGGTTGTGGAAAGTCATTAATAATGGGGATAGAGGAAGGGAGCATAACAAAAAGTCAAGTAGATGAGAGATGCTAGAGTGCCAGTGAAGAGATTATTGAAGTTACTAGTGGAGGTAAGAGGATGTTTATATGACTTTCATGGATCAGAACACTTTATTCCCCGGAACTACCTGCCATCTTGGGGTCTTACATGAGGAGGGCAACTGCATATGGGGGCAGATGGGCCCTTTCTTTTTTAACTCTGTTAAAGCAGCCATTCCAAAGTTTTAATCTAATTTATTTTATTTTAATTTATTTCTGCCCCCAGGCAAGAGTTTTGCCTAGGGGAGATGGCGTGAAGCTAACTAACAAGGAGAAATAGATAAAAATATTTCTTTTTTTTCTATTTTTAAACTTTTTTTCTATTTTGAAACAGAAATGGAAGATGAAAGCATTCATATTAAGAGTTTTATAAGTTGAAAACAGGCTTCCTGTGAATCATGTGCAAAGTGGCTGTAAAGAACAATTCAATAGAAATGGAATTGCCAAGTCATAAGAGATTCACAAATTGCTCTCAGTTGGGCTGCTGAATTGATCTGTGGTCTCCACATCCACAGAGGAGGATGTTTGCTGCCCTTGGCACAATAGGACAATCCTATCTAAATCACTATATCCAATCCTCAATGCACTCTTTTAAGGAACATTGACATTCTGTGCATGTGGAGGGCAATGATGGGAGGGTACAGATGAGAAAACTAGAGTTTTGCAGCTTCAACAAAACAACTCTTGAAATATTTCAACTGTCATTAGAGAGAAAGAGATTTGACTCGTTGCTGTAGCTGAGGGGTCTACATATTTCATTTAACTTTAAAAATCATGTTAGGGCTCTTCATTCCTCCCCATTTGACAGACAGCTGCATCTCTTAGTGCAGTGCCAGCTGCATCCCTGAGATAGGATGGTGAAGGCTGGAATACATGGATTTGACCGTATCGGGCACCTAGTTACCAGGGCTGTCTTAACTGGCAAAGTTGATATTGTTGCCATCAATGACCCTTTCATTTACCTCAACTACATGGTCTACATGTTCCAGTATGATTCCACCCACGGCAAATTCCATGGCACAGTCAAGGCTGAGGACAGGAAATTTGTCATCAAAGGAAAGCCCATCTCCATCTTCCAGAATTGAGTACCCCAACATCAAATGGGGTGATGCTGGTGCTGAGTATGTTGTGGAGTCCACTGGGGTCTTTGCTACTGTGGAGAAGGCTGGGGCTCACTTGAAGTATGGGGTCAAGAGAATCATCATTTCTGCTCCTTTTGCTGATGCCCCTATGTTTGTAATGGGCATGAAGCATGAGAAGTATGACAACTCCCTCAAGATTGTCCTCAATGCATCCTGCACCATGAACTGATTGGCACCTCTGACTAAGGCATCCATGACAACTTCAGCATTGTGGAGGGACTCATGACCACAGTCCACGCCATCACTGCCACCCAAGAGACCATGGCTGGCCCCTCTGTGAGGCTATGGCATGATGGTTGAGGGGCTGTCCAGAGCATCATCCTTGTTTCTATACTGGCACTGCCAAGGCTGTAGGCAAGGTCATCCTGAGCTGAATGGGAAGTTCACTGGCATGGCCTTCCATGTCCCTACCCTCAATGTGTCAGTTGTAGATCTGACCTGCTGCATGGAGAAAGCTGCCAAATATGATGATGTCAAGAAAATGGTGAAGCAGGCATTGGAGGGCTCCATCAAGGGCATCCTGGGCTACCGTGAGGACCAGGTTGTCTCCTGTGACTTTAACAGTGACACCCACTCTTCCACCTTCAATGCTATGGCTGGCATTGCTCTCAATGAGCACATTGTCAAATGCATTTCCTGGTAGCATGATAAATTTGGCTACAGCAACCAGATCGTGGACATTATGATCCACATGGCCCCCAAGGAGTAAGAGCAAGAGTAAGAGAGAGGCTCTCAGTCTCTCAGTTGCCAGACTGTCCTTCCCCCAACTCATCTACCAACACACTGAGAATCTCCTGACCTCCACAGTTTCCATCTCAGTCCCCCTGGATAAAGGGAGGAGCTTGAGGAGCCCCACCTTGTCATGTACCATCAATAAAGTATACTGCACTCAGCACCCCCCGACCCAATCATGTTAGGTAGCTATTTTAAAATATATATATACTAAAAGGCCATTCAGAACTTCAGGGGAAGTTGGTGGAGTAGGAGGACCCTAAACTCAACTTGACCCAGGGATGCTACTAGATAACATCTGTATTGTGTAAATAATCCAGAGAGTGAAAAGAAGACTGGCAGAATAGACTCTCCACAGCTAAATGTAGAGGAGAGCAGGAAAGGCAGAGATAGTGGGAACTAAAAAAAGACTAGCATTACTATCTGTGGAAGAGAGGGACACTGGGGGCACAGAATGGAGAGAGAAAAAGACCCTTGCATCAGGAACCTGGCACAAGGAACCTCCACAGGGAGCAAAAATCGCCATAACATTTGGCTTTAAAAAGAAGAGGGTCCTAATTTCTTGAATTTTTTTTTTCTTAGATTTATTTATTTTAGAAAGAGTGAGCAAGTACAAGCAGGCACAGAGGGACAAGGACAGAGAGAATCCTCAAACTCAGACTCCCTGCTGAGTGTGGAGCCCAATGCAGGGCTTGATCCCAGGACTCTGAGATCATGACCTGAGCTGAAATCAAGAGTCAGTTGCTTAACTAACTGAGCCTCCCAGGCACCCCTCACTTCTGGAATTATTACGATTAGCTGGGCTTAACACCTGGAACTTTAAAAACCAGTGAGCTTGGCTCTGGGACAGCCAAGAGAGTGAAGTCCCCATGCTTAAAGAGACAGTAAAACAAATGGCCCCACAGAGATACAGCACAGAAGCAGCTGTTTCATTTGTAACAGGAAGTTTTGTTATATGCAGGATGATTTAACTAATCTCAGAGCCAGTGGTAGGTGACCAGGGATCATTGGGAGACTTCTCCAAGTACAAAGGAGTTGACAGGGACCATTTCTCTCCCTCTCTCCGAGCCTAGGCACAAGGACACCTGCAGGAACTAGTGCTATGCCTAATTTGCTAACTGTGCACTCCACCCACACATTCTCCTATGGTACTATCCCTTCCAATATGTTCAGAGCCCACCCAAAGTGATGTCATAAGCCTGGCAGTGTGTAAGCAGCCCTGACAGAGAACAGCGCCACTCTAAAGTGACTCCTGCCCCCGGGAAAGGAGAAGATACTACACATAGTACTCTGATTGTAGTCCCAGTAGTGGGTGCAGAGCAGACAGCTGGTCTGACTGCAGGTCACACTAACCAATGAAACCTTCTCAGAGCACAACACAGGAAAAGCACCTGCAGTTTGGTGTTACTGCATCTCTGGCTAATACCTGGTCTGACTCAACTGAAGCCCAGATTGGCCCACTAACAACACAGAGACAAAACTGTGCCCACAACAGGCAAAGAAAGACCATTGCAGACAACTGGGGTGAAGGTAAAAGCAGCTGAGTCACAACAGAAGGGTGCACAAAACGCACATTGAAGATATACCTGAAGCACCAGGTTATGAAGAACATGGAACAATTCACTGCAGGGCACTACCTTCAAAAACAGGAGACAAAGCTGACTTTCCAAACACATAGAAACAGAACACAGAGAGTTAGACAAAATGAAGAGACAGAAGACTATGTCCCAGATGAAAGAACAGGACAAAATCATGGCAAGAGACCTTAACAAAATGGAGATAAATATGTCTAATAGAGAAATTAAAGTAATGGTCATAAACATACTGACCAAACTTGAGAAAAGAGTGCAAAACATTAGTGAGTCCCTCCCTTAATGATTAGATAGAAAAGATTAAAAAGGAACCAATCAGACATGAAGACCAAAATAACTGAAATTAAAAACACACTAGATAGAATAAATAGTAGACTAGAGGAAGCAGAATGAATCAGTGACCTGAAAGACAGAGTAATAGAAAGCAACCAACTTGAACATAAAAGAGAAAAAAATAATAATAATAAATGAAAATAGATTTAGGGGAACACAGTAACACCATCAAGTATAATAACATTCACATTACAGGGATCCTAGAAGGAGAAGAGAGAGAGGGAGGAGCAGAAAATTTATTTGAAGAAATACTACATGAAAACTTCCCGGATCTGGAGAAGGAGACAGAAATCCAGATCCAGGAGGCACAGAAAACCGCCAACAAAATCAACCCAAGTCAGTTCCCACCAAGACACACAGTAACTAAAATGGCAAAAAGTAGTGATAAAGAGAGAATTTTAAAATCAGCAAGAGAAAAGAAAACAGTTACATACAAAGGAAACATTATAAGGCTATTAGCTGACTTTTCAGCAGGAACTTTGAAGATCAGAAGGGAGTGGCATCATATATTTAAAGTGCTGAAAGAAAAACCATACAGCCAAGACTGCTCTATCCAGCAAGACTATCAATCAGAATAGAAGGAAGGATGAGTTTTCCAGACAAACCAAAGTTAAAAGAATTCATCATCAAACCAGCCCTAAAAGAAATGTTAAAGGGGAGTCTTTGAGTGGAAAGGAAAGACCATATAGTAGGAGTAAGAAAAGTAGGAAGCACAAAAGTAGTAAAAATAAATATATCTATAAAAATCAGTGTATCAGGATTCACAATAAATGGGTGTAAAGTAGAACACCATACACCTAAAACATGGTGAGGCAGGGGGCGGGGGGAGAAGAGTAAAGTATGGGTTCAAACTTCAGCAACCATTAACCTAATATAGACTATTATACACAAAACATGTTGTATAAAAATGTAATGGTAACCACAAATCAAAAAGTAATAAATATACAAGAAATAAAGAGAAAGGAATCCAAATATATCACTAAAGAAAACTAGCAAACCATGAGAAGAGAGCAAGAGAAGAAAGGAACAAAAAAGAAATGCAGAACAACCATAAAACAAGTAACATATCTATCAATAATTACTTTGAATTAAAATGCTCCAATCAAAAGACATACGGTGACAAGATAGATAAAAAAAGCAACACCTATCTATATGCTGCTTACAAGAAACTCATTTCAGATCTAAAGACACATACAGATTAAAACTGAAAGGATGGAAAAACATTTATCATGCAAACGGAAGTGAAAAGAAAGCCAGGTAACAATATTTATAAAGGGAAAAATAGACTTTAAAACAAAAAATGTAACAAGAGACAAAGAAGGACTTTATATAATCCTAAAGGGAACAATCCAATAGGAAGATATAACAATTGTAAATATTTAGGGGCGCAACATGGGAGCACCCAGATACATCAAGCAGCTAATAACAAACATAAAGGAAGTAATCAAGGGGTGCCTGGGTGGCTCAGTCCATTAGGCATTCAACTCTTGATTTCAGCTCAGATCATGTTCTCAGGGTTGTGAGATTGTGCCCTACATCAGGCTCCATGCTCATTGCAGAATCTGTGTGAGATGCTTTCTCTCCCTCTCCCTCTCCCCCTCCCCCACTGGTGCACATTCTAAATAAATAAAATCTTTAAAAAAAAATAATCGATAGTCAAACAATAATGGTAGGGAACTTTAACACCTCACTTACATCAATGGATACATCATACAAACAGAAAATCAACAAGGAAACAGTGGCTTTGAATGACATATTGGACCAGATGGATCTAACAGATATATTCTGAATATTCTATTCTAAAACAGCAAAATAAACATTCTTTTTGAGTGCACAGGGAACATTTTCCAGAACAGATCACATATTGGGCCACAAAACAAGTCTCAACAAATTTATACCATACAGCTTTTCTAACCACAATGCTATAAAACTAGAAATCAACTGCAAGAAAAAATATGGAAAGAACACAAATACATAGATATTAAATAATGTGCTACTACACAATGAATGGATCAACAAAGAAATCAAAAAGGAAATTTTAAAAAAATAAACATGGAAAGAAATGAAAATGACAGCACAGTGGTCCAAAATTTTGGGGATGCAGCAAAAGCAGTTCTAAGAGGGAAGGTTATAGCAATAGAGGCCTATCTCAGGAAGCAAGAAAAATCTCAAATAATCAACATAATCTTAAACTAGAAGGAGCTAGAAAAAGAACAACAAACAAAACCCAAAACTAGAAAGAAGGATGTAATAAAGATTAGAGCATAAATAAATGCAATAGACCTAAAAAGCAATAGAACAGATCAATGAAACCAGGAGCAGGTTCTTTGAAAAAATCAACAAAATTGATAAACCTTCAGCCAGACTTACCCAAAGAGAGAGAGAGAGAGAACTCAAACAAAATCAGAAATGAAAGCAGAGAAATAACAACTGATGTCACAGAAATACAAAGGATTATAAGAGATTATTATGAAAAATTATATGCCAACAAATTGGACAACCTAGAAGAAATGGATAAATTCCTAAAAATATGTAAACTCCCAAAATCGAGTCAGGAAGAAACGGAAAATTGGAACAGACTGATTACCAGCAATAAAATTGAATCAGTAATCAAAAACTTCCAACAATCAAAAGTCCAGGAGAAGATGGCTTCACAGATGAATTCTATAAAACATTTAAAGAGGAGCTAATA
The DNA here is from genome assembly GCF_963455335.1 of Martes martes. Classification (NCBI taxonomy): domain Eukaryota; kingdom Metazoa; phylum Chordata; class Mammalia; order Carnivora; family Mustelidae; genus Martes; species Martes martes. Next base: position 27,397,939 of record NC_137890.1, on the reverse strand, counting down.
CCTATTCTTCTCAAACTATTAAAAAAAATAGAAGAAGGAAAGCTTCCAAATTCATTCTTTGAGGCCATTATGACTCTGATATCAAAACAAGATAAATACACTCCAGAATAAGAGAACTACAGGCCAATATCCCTGATGAACATAGATGCAAATTCCTCAGCAAAATATTAGCAAACTGAATCCAATAATACATTAAAGAAATCATTCACCATGATCAAGTGGGATTTTTCCTAAGATGCAAGTGTGGCTCAATATTCACAAATCAACAGGATACATCACATCAAGAGAAAAGATAAAAAACACATGATCATTTCAATGGATACAGAAAAATCATCTGACAAAGTATAATGTCCATTCATGATAAAAAACAAAACAAAACAAAACAAAACACCTCAACAAAGTAGGTTTAGAGGGAACATACCTTAGCATAATAAAGGCCATATATGAAAAATCCACAGCTAACATCATACTCATTGGTGAAAAACTGAGACACTTTCCCCTAAGATCAGGAACAAGACAAGGATATCCACTTTCACCACTTTTATTCAACATAATACTGGAAGTCCTAGCCACAGCATTCAGACAAAAGAAAGAAATAAAAGGCATCCAGACTTCTAAAGAAGAAGTAAAGCTTTTACTATTTACAGATGACATAATACTATATATAGAAAACTCTAAAGACCCCACCAAGAAAACTACAAGACCTGATAAGTGAATTCAGTAAGGTTGCAGGATACAGAATCAATATACATAAATCTGTTGCATTTCTATACATTAATAATGAAGTAGCAGAAAAAGAAATGAAGAAAACAATCCTATTTATAATTGCATCAAAAATAATAAAATACCTAGGAATAAAACAAAAAACAAAAAAGAACCAAACAAACAAAAAACCTAGGAATAGACTTAACCAAAGAGGTGAAAGACCCGTACTCTGAAAACTATAAAACACTGATGAAAGGAATCGAAAATGTCAGAAATGGAAAGATATTTCATTCTCGTGGGTTGGAAAAACAAATATTGTTAAAATGTCCATTCTATCCAAAGCAATCTACAAATATAAATAGCATCTTTGACAGAACTAGAAAAAGCATCCTAAAATTTGTATGGAAACACAAAAGACCCTAAATAGCCAAAGCAGTCTTGAAAAAAGAAGAATGAACCTGGAGGTACCCCAATCCCAAATTTTAAGTTATACTACAAAGCTGTAGTAATGAAAATAGTATGGTACTGGCACACAAATAAACACATAGATCAATAGAACAGAACAGAAAGCCCAGAATAAACAATTATATGGTGAATTAATTTTCAACAAAGAAGGCAAGAATATGCAATGGGAAAAAAGTCTCGTTAACAAATGGTGTTGGGGCAACTGAACAGCTGCATGCCAAAGAATGAAATTGGACCACCTTCCTCACCATACACAAAAATAAACTCAAAATGGATGAAGGACTTCAACGTGAGACCTGAAACTATGAAAATCCCCGAAGAGAGCACAGACATTGGCCATAGTAACATTTTTCTAGATACGCTAGATTCCTGAGGCAAGGAGAGCAAGAGCAAAAATAAACTATTGAGATTACATTAAAAAAAAAAAAAAAAAGTTCCTACATAGCAAAGGAAACAGTCAACAAAATTAAAATACAACCTATTGAATGGGAGAACATATTTGCAAATGACCTACTCAATAAAGGGTTAGTATCCAAAATATATAAAAAACTTATACAAATCAATGCTGGAAAATAAACAGATAATCCAATTAAAAATAGGCAGAAGACATGAGCAGATATTTCTCCAAAGAAGACATACAGATGGCCAACAGACACATGAAAAGATGCTCAAATCACAACTGTCAGGGAAATGCAAGTCAAAACCACAATGACAATGAAATAGCACCTCACATCTCTCAGAATGGCTAAAAAAAAAACAACAAAAAAACACAAGAAACAACAAGTGTTGATAAGGATATGGAGAGGAAGGAATGCTTATGTACTATTGGTAGGAATGCAAACTGGTACACCTGCTGTGGAAAACAGTATAGAGGATCCTCAAACACTAAAGATAGGACTGTGCTACTATCAGTAATCACACTACTGTGTATTTACCCCAAAAATACAAAAATACTAACTTAAAGGGATATATGCACAACTATGTTTTTTGCAACATTAATTATAATAGCCAAACTGTGGAAGCCAGCCAGATGTCTATGGATAGATGAATGGATAAAGATAGATGGATAGATAGATAGATAGATGGAATGCAATATTACTTAGCCATAATAAAGAATGAAATATTTCCATTTGCAACAACATGGATGAATCTAGAAGGTATAATGGTAAGTGAAGTAAGAGAAAGACAAATGCCTTTATATATAATTTCATTTATAAGCGAAGTTTAAGAAACAGATGAACAAAGAAAAAATGAGGCAAACCAAAAAAACAAAACCAAAACAAAGCAAACCAAACACAGCTTCTTAACTATAGAGAACAAACTGATGGTTACCAGAAGGGAGGTGGGTGGAGGGATGGGTGAAACAGGTGAAGGGGCTTAAAGGTAAACTTACCATGATGAGCACTAAGTAATAAATAGAATTGTTCAATCAGTATATTTTATGCCTGAAACTAGTATCACTATATGTTAACTCTACTGGAATTAAAATACTGATTAATTCATTCATTCATTAAAATAATATGTGCTAAAAATGTAAACAATGTAAAGTAGTATCTAATAAAATCAATCTCCCCCCTTTATCTGAGCCTGATTAGATTTCTGCTTGTGCATTTCTGCTCTGATTATTTGTAATTCTCTGAAAATGCCTGTGCCTCCAGTTTTGGGGTAGTAGCCTATCCTGGAAAAACACTTCTCTGAAAGATCTAAGAAGAACTGCTGATTTTTCAGTTTGTCCAGGTTTTTCACTTGTTAAGATGGAGTGATGATATCCAGGCTCCTTACATGAGAAACTGGAAACCAGAAGTCCCTGTTTTATTTTCTGTAGTTCTAATGGTATGTTTCAAGTTCAATGATTATTTCTTTTTTATCATATAATGTGCAGTGAAATTTTTGTGTAAGATAGTGCATTTTTAGCTAAATTTCCATTTGCTTCTATTATATCTTTTATTGTTGTCTTCATTATGCTTGTGCTTTCCTTTCTAATCCTTGAGCCACTTTAGTATCAGTTGTTAATTCTGCTATGTCTGCCATTTGGGGTCTCTTTCTCTTGCCCATTTTTTTTTTTTTTTCCTGGCTGTAGATCACATTTGTGTACTTCTTTGTATGCATAGTAATTTTTGTGGTTGATATTGAATTCTGGACATTGTGAATTTTACATGGTAGCTTTTTTATTTCCTTTAAAAAATATTATACTTTGTTCTGATGGGCAATTTACATAAAATCGGTTTGCTCCTTTCCAAGTACATTGTAATGCATCATTTTTTGTTTGTCTTTTGGTTTTTTTGTTTGTTATTTTTCATGTGCGCTCCTTTATTAACGTATATCATTTGTTTGAGGGGTACAGGTCTGTGATTCATCAGTCTTACACAATACACAGTGCTCACCACAACACATACCCTCCCCAATGTCCATCCCCATCCCTCCCACCCCTCTCCCCTCCAGCAACCCTCAGTTTGTTTCCTGAGATTAAGAGTCTCTTATGGTTTGTCTCCCTCTTTGGTTTTGTCTTATTTCATTTTTTCCCTCTCTTCTTCTATGATCCTCTGCCTTGTTTCTCAAATTCCACATATCAGTGAGATCATATGATAATTGTCTTTCTTTAATTGACTTATTTCACTTAGCATAATACCCTCTAGTTCCATCCATGTTTTACAAGTGGCAATATTTCATTTTTGATGGCTGCATAATATTCCTGTGTGTGTGTGTGTGTGTGTGTGTGTGTGTGTGTGTGTGTGTGTGTAATGCATCTTCTTTATCCATCTGTCAATGGACATCTGGGCTCTTTCCACAGTTTGTCTACTATGGACATTGCTGCTATAAACATTTGGGTGCACATGTCCCTTCAGATCCCTATAATTGTATCTTTAGGGTAAACACCCAGTAGTGCAATTGCTGGGTCGTAAGGTAGCTCTATTTTTAACTTTGAGGAACCTCCACACTGTTTTCCAGAGTAGCTGCACCAGCTTGCATTCCCACCAACAGTGTAGGAGGTTCCCCTTTCTCTGCATCCTTGCCAACATCTGTTGTTTCCTGACTTGTTAATTTTAGTCATTCTGACTGTTGTGAGGTTGTATCTCATGGTGGTTTTCATTGTAATGCTTCTTAAAGAAACTTCTTGCAGTGCATGGTGGCTTTAGTCAGTAGAGCATGTGACTCTTGATTTCGGGGTGGTGAGTTTGAGCCCATTGGGCATGCAACCTAGTTTTAATAAAAAATCTCTTTTTCAGTGTTTTTCCCTTCTCTCTGGTAAACTTTCTCCTTTTTCAGTGCAACTTTCTTTCATCACTCTGCAGGCTCCGGTGTTTTCACATCAACTCACCCCTAAGAAAGAGAACCTGGAAAACAAATTCATTCTAAAAAAGAAGTGACCCTAACCCAGAAGAATGATAACCCAAGGTAATAACATCAAAATGATCAACTTTTGACAATGGGTTAACTTGCTAAATAGGTTTTCAGAGTTGGATGCTCTCCAAACCCCCTTATAAATCATAGCACAAGGGAATATCTACACTTAACCTACATTTGAAGAATTACTAGTTTCTTTTAATCTCTATAAGACTATCAGTTTCTTTTTTTTTCACCCTTTTATTTATTTTATTTTTTAACTTTTAAATTCCAATATTATTATTAACATATAATATATTATTTATTTCAGGGGTACAGGTCTGTGATTCATCAGTCTTACACAATACACAGTGCTCACCATAGACCATACCCTCCCCAATGTCCATGGCCATCACCCAGCACACCATCCCTCCCACTCCCCCTCCACTCCAGGAACCTTCAGTTTGTTTCCTGAGATTAAGAGTCTCTTATGGTTCATCTCCCTCTCTGGTTTTGTCTTGTTTCATTTTTCCCTCCCATCTCCTATGATCCTCTGCCTTATTTCTCAAATTCCTCTTATCAGTGAGATCATATGATAATTGTCTTTCTCTGGTTGACTTATTTCACTTAGCATAATACCCTCCAGTTTCATCCATGTCATTGTAAATGGCAAGACTTCAGGGTTTTTTGAAGACTGTCAGTTTCAATGAGCTCCCTTCACTGTTCTGATAGTCCAGATAGCCTTAAGGAGCAGGTAAAACAGGTTCTCCACTCAAGGGTCCTCCATTTTTTCCTAAACACCTGCCTTTGACTTCTACTTGGGAAAATTACACGGATAGTGCCAAATACTGAATTGATAATGTGAAGAATAGTGGGCATAGCCAAGAGAGCCAGCAATCATTGCCCATCTTCTAAAAGTGGCGAATCAAAGAGAGGAGGTGCCAAAGTCAGCAGGTGCTATCTCCCTGTGCCCTTCTGAACTCTGCTCTAGACCCTCCAATTCTAGACTAACAAGCTAGCCATAGATTTCCCCTGACATTTGGCCCCTAAAAGGGAAAAATCCATGCAAATCAAATGAGAGTATTTCTTCAACTGTGTTCCTTAGAGGGTATCATCCAGTCTTGATGACTACATCACTGCTCAAAAGCCGCTGCCATTCTCCCCAACTTAATGTTAGAAGTGATTACTTCTGAGACATTATGGCATGGTTTCCTCAGAAACTATCAGAAAGTCCCCAAATAACCCAGAGTAATTTAAACTCCTCATGACTTCTGAATAACTATAATCATTATAGTTACTTAGGACTCATAAAAAAAAGAAATTAAATTTAAAGCTCATGTTAATGAAGGCACCATTTCCCTCACAAAATTTAACTATAATTACTCTTCAAATTGTATTTGATTTTTAAATTTTCATTTCCCCTAAAATTCATATGTAAAAGAAGAATAATCATATGAAGTTTTGGCCTTTTAATGCATTTTAAAACTGTACTTAGAAATTGAGAATTATGCATAGGAGTATGCTGCCAAGTGTAGATTTCTACTAACCACTCGCTTCCTTATGGCCATCCCCAGGCTATCAGTTTGGGGAGAAACTTTTCAAACTTTAAAGGCAGCTGTCAATAATTTATAAACAGATTATGTCAATGACAAAACTTATTATTTTTATTCAGTAACTCTTGTTATAAAGTTTTCTTCCTCATCTTGGTTATTTATTTTAATTGAGGCATTCTTTTCCTCAGGAGAATCCTACAGTTATATTTTAGGATAATGCAATATTTTTCTAAGTACTTCTTTACAGATTTGATTATTATACGATCCTTGTAAATTAAACAAGGTTAGGTTGTTATCCTTATTCTATTAATTAAAAAAGAAAATAACACTGAAGTACAGAGGACAAATGACTTGTTTGAAGACATGAAGTTGGCAGCATATTGAAAACTTACTCAAAAATGATGACTAATCTCAAAAGAAAAAGATGACTAATCTCAAAATGTATTAGTGGTATAAAATGTTTACTTCTTCCTATTTTCAGAATATATCCGCAAAGAAAGGATGCTATCTTTACTCCACTTCCGAAACATATGCTCATCCACTCTGACTCTTTTCAAGCTTTGCTGCTAGAAAAATGGGTACCTGAAAGTGAGTCAGGAAAAGATGTCATCAAATCACCAAAAATAAGGGAAAACCATAAAGAGCCTGTTTCTATCCATCCCTGCCCCCCTTCCCCAGTGCCCACCAGGGGTAAAAGAAAAAAAAAAAAAAAACCATGACAGGCTTGTAAGCATCCAGCTATGGCCACAGAGCTGTTTGATTGCTTAAGCCGGGTGGTCAGACAATAGGACCAGAAAGAATGGCCGCTTCCTTCCTTCCTGTTGAGTGTTCTGCCTGAGTGAGCAAATTCAATAGCACTTTGCTTCACAGCAACACTAGGCTCTAGCACGAGGGAAAATCAACAAAGAGCCATTCTAGGGCATTTCCAACCCCACCTAAGCCAAGCCTCTGAGCTATAGTACCATGGGGGAGGGGCTGGCCAGGTTCAGGCACTCCTGGGGGTGTGCTCATGAAAGCCCCTAGACTTGCAGGTTATTGTTTATACTAAGGGCCGCTGTTTATACTGCTTCATGCATCTGTAATTGCTCAGATGAGTTGTTATCATTTTCCACTTTCTAATATACAATCCTCCAAAATATTTTGAAACATTAGTCATTGTGGCAACAAAGACAAAATTGGTATGGACAACTGTGATGACAGTAACTCTAGAATCATCTTAAAGCCTCCTCCAGTAAGCCATCTTTCTTTGCCTCCTGACTTTTTTTTATCTATGTAGATAATAATTATGGCTGTTAAGAATGGGAACCAGAGAAGATGTGAAAGAAAGACATTAAATGTTTAATACTGTATAGTTCTGTTTTAACTAAACCTAAATTTCTAAGTTAAAATTGAAATAACTTTATATTTATGCAGAGTATGTAATTTCAAATGTCCTCAAAATTACTTATGTTGTACTTATATCCAAAAGAAGTAATGTTGAGGAAGATTCTCTTCCTATTCAATTTTTTGCTCTTATCACTTATGTATATATACCTACACTGCCAACATTTCAAGAAACTATGCCTGTTAATTGACCATAAAAATTTAATATTATCTTACAGAATAATGCATTATATCCACCCCACCCCACCCCCCTGCCCAGTATGTAAACCTTAATCAGAATAAATTCTGTTAGTAAGCTGAATTTCTAGGAATGGTCCTCAAGATTCCACACCCTAGTCACTGGAGCCTGTGAAGGTGAATCACTCCCATGATTGTGTCATGTTGTATGGCACCATTGACCTAAAAAATAGATTATGCAGGTGGGCCCGATCTAACCATACAAGCCCTTTAAGAGGAAAGGATTTTCTCTAGATGTTGCAGAAGAGAAAATAAGAGAGATTCAAAGTATAAAGGACCTGACCCACCAAGGTTGATGGAGCTACATAAGAAGGGATGTGGGTGGTCTGGAGGAGCTCAGGGTGACTTCCAGACAATAGCCATCAAGGAAACAGGAACCTTAGTCCTACCTGTGTGCGCTAGATTTGCCAACAATCTAAACAAGCTTAGAAGGGACTTTTCCCCCAGAGCTTCTAAGTTTAAGTATTCAGCCCAGGAGAAAACTGTGATTTCAGCCTTGTGAATCCCTGAGCAAAGAATCAAGCCAAGCCCATTGAAATGAACCAAAATCTGTATCTACAGTCCTATGAGATAATAAATGGATTTTATTTTAGGCCAGGTTTGTAGTAATTTGTCAGGGCAGCAAAACAAAAACAAAAACGAAACCCAAAGACATCTTTCCTCTTCTTCAGTACATTGAATTTCCCACTTGTAGGTGCAAACTTAAAAATATGAAAATTTATTTTGTCATCTATTGTTGATTTGAGCACAGTTTCTGCCACTGTGACATCCATAATGCTTTAATATTTCTGACAGTAAAAGTGTGTGTGTATTTATACATGGGTATTTCCATAACTGGAAGTTGGTGGCATCCAACATTGTTATAGAGGCATTTAAAGTATAGGGAACTATAATATGGTTAACTAAATTATATTATTCATTTGATGGCTTCTAACCAAAACATATCTTGGATTCAAAATTGAAGATGGAAGATAAGATTCTTTATTAAGTGACTAAAAAATGTATAATGCTTCACTCTTTAAAATGAAAAACTGAATTCTACATGTGTTCTAATTTGTAGTGAATTATACATGAAATTAAGTCCTTTATTTTTTTTTTTAAAGATTTTATTTATTTATTTATTTGTCAGAAAGAGAGAGAGAGAGAGAGCCAGGGCACAAGCAGGCAGAGAGGCAGGCAAAGGCAGAGAGAGAAGCAGGCTCCCTGCCAAGCAAGAAACCCGATGCGGGACTCGATCCCAGGATGCTGGATCATGACCTGAGCTGAAAGCAGCGGCTTAACCCACTGAGCCACCCAGGCATCCCAAGTCCTTTATTTTATTACATAAAACTGAGTAAGGAAAATAACCTCTAGTGAAGAAAAATAATTTCTAAGAACCAGAAACTATGTGAAGTCCTTTTTCACTGAAATTTTAAGATGACCTTTTTAAAAAGTTACTATTACAATACTCCTTTCCCAGAGGAAGCAGCAACAGTTCAGAGTTTACAGGATTTAACTAAGCTCATACAGCAGAAGCTGAGATATGAAACAAGGCAATTTGACAACAAAGTCCCAGATCTTACTTTTATTAAGGTAAAATATGATTTTATTTTGACATTCAAACATATTTAAGAGTTGCAGGTGCAGAACAAAGAATTTTTTTCCTGAACCATTTGAGAATTAGTAGGTGATCTGATATCCCATTACTACAAATGCTGGGTGTACGTTTCCTACAAATAGGACATTTTCTCACATAAGCACAATACAGTTATCAAAATTAAGACGTTAACGTTGGTACATTAGCACCATCTAATCCTCAGGCACCATTTAATATTTGTCAATTGACCCCATAATCTCCTTTACGAGAATCGATCCAGTTCGGAATTACACATCTCACTTACATGTCATGTCTCTTTAATCTTCATCCTGGAAGAGTTCCTCAGTCTATGCTTAATTATCAAGACTTTTGAAAATTCTAGGCCACTTATTTTGCAGAATAGCACTCAATTTCTGTTTTGCTGTGGTTTCTTCTTCATTATACTCAAGTTATGCATCTTTGACGGGCATATCACAAAGTAATTCTGAGTTCTTGTTGCACCTTCTCTAGTGGCATACAATGATATTCACTTTAATCTCTTGATCAAGATGGTATCCGACAAATTTTCCTACTCTAAAGTTATTTTGGTTCCTTTACACTTAAAAGCATTTTGTGGGGGAGATTATTGGAAGGTAGGAAATACCCTATTCCTCATTAAATTTTCAGCTTACTCATTTATTATATCAGTATCATCTCACAAATTTCTATTTTATTCAATGATTTATAATCCATTACTATCATTACATATTTTTATCTTTATTTTGGCCGGTGGGAGACCATGAAATCTGGCTTCTGTATCCATTTATTTGACATATTAACATTTTTTTAAATTACTTCCTTACCTGCTGGTACAATTGCTTTCTGAAAAAAAGGTCCTAGAATCAGCTATTTCTTCAAGGCTCTCTCATTTCTTTGTGTAGAGAGTGATATTTAGAAGCCCAGATTTGTGTGCTAGATGTATTCATTGCTAGTGGGGTATTACCCTTAGGTCCTTTCACAGAACTAGGGAATATATGTACGTATGAATATACACACACATTAACATCCATTTTTATTTCTATATATATCTCTCTACATTGAAATCCATGAGTTCACACCAATACCTCCTATTCTAATTCAACATCACAGGATTAATTGTAATTTTCCCCTTTCATTATTTGTAACTTCCTTGTCAGAAAGTAAGAACCTATCTCACTTTATCCATATATTTATATATTTGAATAATCATACAGTATGGAAAAAAATCATATCGCCACTATAACCCCTCTTATCAGCGGTCCTCTGGGTCCTCTGGGACACCCCCACATGTAGAAGCCCTCCTCACCTGCTTCAACTCCAAAAGCAACGTCAGGCCTTTTGTTCATAAGGAAAATTCCATCACTTTGCCTGGACTCTACACCTTACACCAAGCTGACAATCCTCCCCACTCGTACCCTCCACCACCAGCCAACTACCTTCACCATGTAGATGCTATCATCACCCTACTTGGGCTAAACAAGCTGGCTAGCCCTACTTGAAACCCTTCTTGGGCAGTGACACACAGGTGAACACCTTGCTCACCCTACTTGGTTTCCCACATTCTCAATAGGCCTTTCTTCTTTGGGAAGCCTTCTTCACACTAGAGCCTGGTTCTTAGGCACTCACATGACCAAGAAGAATGAAGCCATGACAATGGTATAATAATTTCATTTATAAATATTTGCACCAGGCATGATGAGTAACAGCTGCTACTGAATCTACCTGTCCAGGAAAAGACAGAGAGGATTAAGGAATTCATTTTCTCCTGATTTCAGAGAAACCCTAATGAAAATAACCAAGTTAGAGAATTCTGTTCCCAGTGATTCCATTCTGTTCAGTCACCTCTCTTTTTCAGGATATAAGACCTTTCTCTTTGAGTAACTTCAATAAGACATCAGGCAAACTTAGGCTTAATGAACAAAACAGATTTCATTTTTATTTTTATTTTTTTCAGAAAATACTGAAGCATTCATCTCTGTTAGTCTCTTGTAAATAACTCAGACTTTGCCTACATAATGAATAGATTCCTTTGGTGTTAAGTTCTGCTCGTACATAAAACGGCACCACTTGTAAGTCAGCCTTCAATACTATCATATTAGCTAATTGTTTCATTTGTGCCACTTTGTGCTCCCAACTAATTTAGAAATTTCAAGGACCATATTGTATTCATCTTTGTATCCCTAATGCCTGAAACACAATAGGCTCTTAATAAATTTTTAATGAATGATTGAATAATTGAGTAAATGAGTGAACAGCAGGAGCTATAAAATGAAACTTCTTTCAATCTTTATCATAGTGCAAACAAATAATAAGGGCTTTATAACCAAACTATTGGTTTACATGTGAAAATATATCTCCTATTTTGTCCTCCAACACATGCGGCTATAGGGGATAAGTATTCTCAGATTCTTTATGAAAGAACCAGGGTGACATGTGAGTCATTATAATTTCAAAGCCACTTCTTTCTCATTTGCTAAAACACCTGAGCCCAATCCTGTTTATGATTATAAGACAGAGTTTTCCTTCATATCTGCCTCTGCATCTTCCACATCACACATTAAAGCACATGAGATCATCTTTCCAAGGTTTAAGTGCACAATAAGCCGAACATTGGCAAATTTTTGCTTTAACACGCAAACAGTACTGAATAAAGATTTGCTAACTCTAACCCGCAATCAATCAAAATCTTTTATATGCTTTCAATACACATATACAGTTCTAAACCAAATGAATCTGTTTATAGCTATCTAGAAATTAATAAATCTAGTACTCACTACAAAATTCCCACAGATAGCTGATAAGGTCTGCATAGCTAATGAGTGCTAAATGAAAATCTTTTAGCCTGCATCAGTATGAAGATTGACATGTATTTTAACTACATTAACATTTTGACCGATTCAAACCACAGTATAACCAAACTAAAAAGATGACCAAGCTTATTGTTTCTATTTATGAAGAACGATTTATAAAAGGAAATATATCTATACTATCCAATTAAATTACCTCTTTCAATAATGGTTAGGCAAATTAATAACACTTAGGGTTTTCAAGAAGAATTTATTGTAAATTTTACTAAAACTTACAGATTTGGAGATTCTGAGATGAATTGGTCTATAAAAAGTGTTAGAGTGGTGCCTGGCTGGCTTAGTCAGTAGCGCATGTGACTCTTGATCTTGGGGTTGTGAGTTCAAGCCCCAAGATGGGTGTAGAGGTTACTTAAAAATAATTTTTTAAAACATGTTAGAAATTTAAAAGGCAAGGTATTGGGGAAACACACACACAAAAATACATACACAAAAATACACACCGTGTATACCAATTAAATTGATCTACTCACCCTAAGATTATAGTAAAATGCACATTTATAGTGCTATAGATTGAGCAATGTCATGAAAAATAGCATACCAGAAAGCCCCAAAAGTTAATCCTTTCACCAAAAGAATAATACATCGGACTTGGGAAAAAATCCATCAGGATCACTTATTTTAGAACTTGGGAACATGATCGGATACTACAGCAACCAAGGGAGGACTTGATAAGGGGAGAGGCTGTTGCACTCTGGTAGAGAGTGACTTGTATGAACCAGCTATCTACCTCATTCCTCAGCCCCACTCAGACAAGGATATAGCAGCCCATATTAGAGCAACTGACCAGTTCTAAGGTGGGCAGTAAGGACGTTATCTTTCCCATATTTAGGACTGTATGTTTTGGAAGATCTGGCAGTTCTCTGGGGGACAAATCCAGATATTTATATGTTTTTATCCCCCTCAGACTGCAGGGAAGTCCAATTCTACTGGAAGATTTAGCCACATGTAATATATACATTTCAGGTATTTAAGGAAATAGGTCACAGGCTGACTACAGAGATAATGAAACAAAATGTTGTGTGGTCACATATACAGAATACAAACCTTGTAAAAATTAAAGTCATCGTACAAATGGGTAACCATAGCCCTCAACAAGGAGCAAAAGTAATCTCTGAGAAGGGAGAGAATCTCATTTCCAGAGTTACTGCATTTTAATACTCAATCTGTCCAATCCTCAACAAAAAATTAGTGTGTACAAAAAAAAACAAGGAAACATGGCTCACTCACAATAATAATAATATAATTTGAGAGAAACTATCCCTGAGAAAGCTCAGACATTGGAATTACTAGTCAAAGACTAGTCGACTGTCTTAAATATATTTAATTTAAAGGAAACCACGGAAAAAGAACTACATGAAACCAGAAAAACAATAATTAAACAAATGGAGAATGTCAATGGAGAGATGGAAATCCTAAGATGAAACCAAATAGATCTTCTGGAGCAGAAAAGTGCAATAGCTCAAATAAAAATCCACTAGAGGGGTTTGACAGTAGATGTGAACAAGCAGAAGAATTAGTAAACTTGAAGAAAAGGAAATTGAAATTACCCAGTCTGAGGAGTCAGAAAGAAAAAAGAATAAAGAAAAATGAACAAAACCTGTAGGACACAATCAAATATGCCAACATATGCATCATGGAAGTTTCAGAAGGAGAAAAGGAAGGAAGGGGGGAAGAAAAAATATTCGAAGAAACAGAAGCTGAAACTTCTCAAATGTGATTCAAGACATTAATCTATGCATTCAAAAACCTGAACAAACTCCAAGCAGGATTAAAGTCAAAGAGATCAACGTCAAGACATCAGTTATAGCCAAATTGTTTAAAGACAAAACCAAAAGAGAATCTTGAAAGTGACAAGAGAGAAGCAACTTGTCTTGTACAAAGGATCATAAATAAAATTAGCAGCTTATTTTCCATCAGAAATCATGGAGGCCATAAGACAATGAAATAACATGACCTAACCTACTTAAGGAAAATAAACTGTTAACCAAGAATTCTATATCTGGCAATATATCCTTCAAGAATAAAGGAGAAAATGAGTGGCTCAGTTAAGCAACTGCCTTTGGCTCAGGTCATCATCCTGGAGTCCTGGGTTGAGTCCCACATCAGGCTCCCTGCTTGGCAGGGAGTCTGCTTCTCCCTCTGACCCTCCCCCTCCTCATGCTCTCTCTCTCTCTCTTTCTCTGAAATAAGTAAATAAAATCTTTTAAAAAAAGAATAAAGGAGAAATTAAGACATTCTCAGATAAACAAATTAAAGGAGTTTGTTACCAGTGGACTGCCCTAAAAGAAATGCTGAAGGGAGTCCTTCAGACTGAAATGAAAGGATAGCAGACAATAATTAGAAGCCATGTGACAAAATATACAACAGTGATAAAGATAGCTGGATGCAGAAATATAGAAGATAAATATAAATATAAAAATAAAAACATTTTATATATTTCTATAAAAATATAAAAGTATATCATTTTACTTTTGTGACTGCTCTTTTTTCTTTTATGACTTAGAAGGCAAATGTGTAGAACAAAGATTATAAATGTATGTTAACAGCCACACAACATGGTAACATGTAATCTGTTACAATAATAATATAATAGGAGTGGGCAGAGACATGTAAGGTTAGAATGTTTCATACTATTTACACTAAGTTGGTGTTAGTTAAAATAGATTGTTATAAATTTAAGATGTTAATTGTAATTCCCAAGGTAATCACTAAGAAAACAACAATAACAACAAAACAGAAAACAAAGGAAAGGAGTCAAAATGGTACGTTACAAAAAACAAACCACAAAAAAGTCATTAATATAGGAATTGAATTTAAAAAAATGACATACAGAAGATGAACAACTGTTTGAAGTAAGTCCTTCCTTATCAGCAAATTACTTTATACATACACATTAAACTTTCCAACTAAGAGACAGAAACTGGCAGAATAGATATTTTATTTAAAAAAGATTTCTCTATTTCTAATAGACTCACTTTAGATACAAAGACACATAGAAGTTGAAAGTAAAACAATGGAGGGGCACCTGACTGACTCACTCGGTGGAGCCTTGGTCTCCGGGTCATGAGTTCAAGCCCCACTTTGGGCATAAAGCTTACTTAAAATTTTTTAAAATACGAAAAAAAAAAAAAATTAAAATACAAAAGTAAATTTAAAGAAAAGAAAAGGATGGGCGCCTGGGTGGCTCAGTGGGTTAAAGCCTCTGCCTTCGGCTTGGGTCATGGTCCCAGGGTCCTGGGATTGAGCCCCGCATCAGGCTCTCTGCTCCGCAGGGAGCCTGCTTCCTCCTCTCTCTCTGCCTGCCTCTCTGTCTACTTGTGATCTCTGTCTGTCAAGTAAATAAATAAAATCTAAAAAAAAAAAAAAAAGAAAGAAAAGGATAGAAAAAAATTTCATGCATTAACCAAAGCAGAGTAGGAGTGGCAATAATATTATCAGGCAAAACAGACTTTAAATCAAAAAGATTAAGAGACAATTGGGACACCTGGCTGCATCAGCTGGTAGAGCATGCAATTCTTGATCTCAGGGCTGTAAACTGGAGCCCCATATTGTACATAGAGATTACTTAAAAAAAAAAACCAAAAAGCTTAAGAGACAGAGAATGACATTATATATTGAGAAAAGATACAAGCTATCAAGAAGATATAACAATTATTCTTGAAATTATACACTTACCAGAGCAATAAGGCAAGAAAAATTAATGAAAGTCCCACAAATTGGAAAGGGAGTAAAACTATTTTTGACTGTAGATGACTAAATCTGAAATGTGGTAAACCCAAAAAATCCACAAATGAAAAAAAGTGAAAGCTAATAAATTTAGCAAAGTTAAAGGATAAAAAATCAAATGCAAAATCATTTGCATTTCTATACACCAGAAGTGAACAATCCAAAAAGAAAAATTTAAAAGCATTCCATATACAATAGCATCAAAAAAGAATAAAATACTCAGGAATAAATTTAACCGAGAAGGATCAAGATTAGTACACTGAAAACTATAAAACATTACAAAAGGAAATGAAAGTGAATATACATAAATGGAAAAACATCTCGTCTTTAATGGATCAGAAGGCTTAGTATTGTTAAGATGGGAATATTATCCAAGAAGATATACAAATTCAGTACAATACCTATCAAAATCCCCAAACTGTTTTTGCAGAAATGGAAAAATCCATCCTAAAATTCATGTGGAATTTCAACACACTAAGAATAATCAAAACAATCTGGAAAACAAAAGAACAAAATTGGAGAGCTCACACTTCTCAATTTTTTTTTAATTTACTACAAACTATAGTAATCAAATAGTACGGTAATGGCATAAGAATAAACAGACCAGTAGAATAGAATTGAGAGCCCAGAAATTAACCCTCATTTCAATTATCAATTGATTTTCAACAATGATGACAACTTAATGGGGGAAAGAACAATCTTTTCAACAAATGGTGCTGGGAAAACTGGATATCCACATGAAAAAAAAATTAAAAAGAAATTGGATCTTCATACCATATAAAAAATGAACTCAAAATAAATCAGAAACAAAGTTAAGGACTAAAACTCTCAGAAGAACACACTGATACAAATCTTTATGGCTTTTGATTTGATAACAGTTTCTTAATCATAACACCAAATGTTCACATGACAAGAGAGTGAAAAGAATACCCATGGAAATGTAGAAAAATTTTGTCAACCACACATCTGATAAGGGTTTCATATCTAGACTCTGTAAAGAATTCCCACAATTCAATAACAAAAGACAACCCAATTTAAAAATGGGCAAATAATTTGAATAGGCAATTTCCAAGGAGGATATACAAAAGGCCAAAGAGCACAGGGAAGGATGATCAACATCATTAATCATGAGGGAAATGCAAATCAAAACTACAATGAGATACCTTTTCACACCTACTAGAATGGCTACATTAAAATAACAACAACAGCAGCAAATCTTGGCAAGGATGTGGAGCAATTGGAGCCATGCATGTTGATAGTGGAAATAGGGCAGCTGTTGTGGCAAAGAGTGTGGCAGGATCATGGCACTCTCATAGCATGTCCATGTGTTCACCAAGCAGGAAACTCTACTAAGTTTGGATGTGCAGGGTTTCTATTGAGGTTTCATCAGGTACGATTCATCAAGTCACTGTGATTGAATTCAATCTCCATTCCTTCCTCTCTCCATAGAGTCTTGAGATAAAGCTGCAAATTCTAGTCTTTGAATCACTTACTTGGTCTTCCTGCTGTGGAGAGCCCCTCCCTTAAAACGAAAGACCCACCTTGAGTCACTTCATTAGCATAAACTCAGATATAGTGAAGGGGTCTCCTTATGGATAACGAAAGTCATTCCTATACTCATAAAATTCTGAGTTTTTAAACCTCAGTGCCTGGAACCTGGAAAAAGACTGGGTAATGGTTTTTGTTGTTGTTTTTAATCTCACACATATTAGCAAGTATTGGCTATCCTGTAAATTAATTTTCTGATAGCGTCATGTTTGAAGTATGAGGAAAACACAGCTAACTAGGGCAGAGGAGTTAGGGAAAGCCTTAGAGGTGACGTGGTAGAGGAGAAATGTAGGGAGCTACATTTTTAGTGAAGAAAAGCCCTTGTTCAAAGTCGCCGGCCCTGAAAGAAAAGGGATTGTAGGTCATTACAAGACATCGCCTTTGAGGAGGTGGCAAGGGTCAGGAGAGGAGGCTCGGGGACAGGTGGGTTGAGGCTGGGAAGACTCATCAATGCAAAGGGATTGGGGATTGATTTTATAGAAAGCAGGGATCCTGCTGAAGTCTGGAAAGAGGGGAGTTTTGCATTTGTTATTTTTAAAGATAGTGCAGGTAGCAGTGAGAAGGATAGACTACAGGGGGAAAGAGAAAGAAGTGAGAAAATATTTGAAAGAGCACTACAATCTGTGTGGCAAAGTTAATGTGAGATGGAACCTACAGGGATAGAAAAGTGGGCAAAAAAGCACTGGACATGGTTGTTCTGTTTATTAATATACCTCGAATTATAATTTAAAATATTCACATAAGTGTTTTTCTCCTCATTAAAGGACAGTAACGTCAACACACGGTTCAAGGACTCACAACATTTACCATAAACACTCTCTGATAGTCGTATTCTCTTGAGGATGAGGCTTTAGAGCTACGTGGGAACAAACTTTGTTGTGTTGGTTCAGTGCTGACAAGAGAAGTGTTAGGAAATAGCTCATTTTCATGAAAGCACTTTAAATGAAGCAAACTGTTTCTAAGACCGTCACTTACAAATGTAACAGTTCCTCCAATGAAAACAGTTATTCTTTATCCTTGCTCGCTTCTTTAATATCTTTATTCCGGGGAGCTTGTATGTTCCCAGGAATCAGAATTTCCATATGGGAATGTCTGAGCCACTAGCTTCAGAATGTTCTCTTTTTCTGTCACCTCCAGAGTCTTGCTTTGTTTTGTTTTTGCTCTTTCCTTATCTACCCTGTAAACTTCCACAGTTTCTCAGGCACACACCTGCTGGTTTGCTTATTACTTAGTCTGTAATAGTATGACATATGTACGTCTTCCACTTGTTTGCAACGCCACGAAAATACAGGTCTTCCTGACATACTATCTGGCAAAAATGTGTTAACAATTTTTACTGAGTAAATAACGGAATAAATAATGAATGAAGAGAATGGTCAGTTTTTAGTTCATTTAGTGGAGGAAAGAACCACATGCCAGATACTTGACTTGATCTGACAGGGAAATTCCATTTTCAAGTTTTGCCTAAACTCTCATCCCAGGGCCGGCTAGGATGATCAGATAAGAAGTACGCTTCTTTCTTGTGTTTTTGATGACTGTGTTTGTCAGGTTAACCAGGGACTTGAGACCTAAGCATTATTTGTTTCCATTTATTGTGAATTCCTGTATTTGTCGTGTATAGATCGCTGGAATTGCAAGATGCGTCCATGAAGCAAGTTCCCAGGATGAAAATAAACACAGCATGGAGGGCAAATATTACTATGTTAAATTAGTAAAACTACAGAGGAAATGGGAGTAAATCAACCAATAACTATTTGCATTAGTAGAAGAAAGACAATAATCCCCTTTTTGATATTTTTAAAGCTATTTAAATCTCTTTAAAACATTTTTGTCACTCTGTCTTTTACAGTTAGCCTAATTTAAGAAGCAAAAGCACTGAGACAGAGTTCAAAGACATGCCAAGTCACAGAGTCAAATGAGTATTTGAGGATCCTCTATTAGATGCAAAGTTTGAACATTGATCTCTAGTTTCTGATCTGTACTCCAGAATTCTGTTCACTAATTTGTGATATCCTGTAACTAACGGCTTTCTCCCCCAAGATTCTTTTGCAATTTCCCTCAGATAACACTGTCAGGATTGCATCTTAAACCTTTTTTTACGTCAACTGATAACGATTTTCTCTCTTTCAAAAAGGGCACACAAAATGACCTCTAACAATACTGACTGGGCAAGGGCAGTGATGATACTCTATGCCTTTATTAGAACTCTGATTTTGGATAAGGCAAGTAGAAATATGAAATTTCCGCCTAACTTGCTGGTTTATAATAAGTACACCCCCATCGTGGGTCACAGCCACTCCTCCGGTGGGTGTTTCAGCACCCCCTTTAGTTAATTAAAAGCTAGAATACATGTACTAATTATTCATTATGGAGCTGTCTTGTTTGCACTGCTATTTACTCCGTTAAAAATATGAGAGTACACTGTTACTTGGCTTTACAAAGAGCAAATCAGAAGTATTTAATTCATTTAGTATGATGGATGTGCCCTCAGAAACAGAATGAAACAGTGGGTTGAAATAAATTAGGGCATTAGTATTTGTAAACTCCAAAGATGTCTGATATGATCATTTTAATTAAAATTATTTTCTGTGAACATTTTGTTTTCCATAGTCTATTAACAATGCAGAGAAAAATGCTCTGCTTTTATTTTGATAAAATATTTACCATTCTTCCTCTTTCCTTTTTTCCCCACTAAAAACAGTGAAGTCTGTCTCTTTCATGCCTTATTAAGAGCTCTCCTGAATCACTGATATGCTTGAAAAGGTCTTGCACATTATTATCCTTTAGTTATTATTATAATAACCAAATAGTTTTTCTAAATCCATATTTCACTTTTGGCTAACATTTGGTTCAAATGTGTGTATACACAGGAGCTGAATAGGGTGTGTTATTTCTCAAAATTGGGAAGACTTTGCTGGAAGCTCTGTAAGAGGTATTCAAGGTTCAAATTCGGCAGGACTCTGGGCAAAGCCTCCACCTTACTCCCACCCCCATCCAGCTCTGTGGTTTCCTCCTCTCCCCTCCCCCAGAGAAGGAAGCTCATCAGCATTAGCACACAAATGCAAAATAACCAGCCAGGCCTCTCCCTAGGAATACAAATTAGGAGCAGGTAGTTGAAGAGCTTAGAAAGCTGAAATCGCTCACAAAGAAAAGGATGAATAGATGAGAGACTGAAAGTGGGGTAAAGTGTTTAGCTTTTGTCATTTAAAGTGACGTCTTTAACTCTTTGCCTTCTAGAAACTACCCCTCACCAAATAATAGAGCTTTGCAATCAAGAGATCCCCGGGTTAAAAAAAAAAAAAAGGTATCGAGTTTCCTTTTATAGGGTATAATGATAAAATTAGATATTGGTTTCACTAGGGCCTATGATTGACAAAAACAAAAACAAAGACACACACACACACAAAACAGTAGAGAGGCTGTGACGTTGAATAATTTAGTAGCCGACTTTCTATTTAAGAAAAAAAAAAAAAAAAGAGGTTCACATTAGCTGACTAGTGCATTTTCTACTCCCCCACCCCACCCCTTTGGTCACTACTTTCAGCTCAATGCAAATCATGTTTTACTGCATTTACACTTGGCTGGGTTTTGACTTGGGAGGTGAGTCTGGCTGGAAGCTTGAATCTTATTTTCTAATTAGCTCTACCTTATCTAGCCATCAACAGCAGAGAAGGCAGAGACTTGCCACAGTTTTTTGTAATAATTATGAGATCAATGGCAGAGCAAGTCTATCCTAGTTTGAGGAAGCTTTGGATACCCCAAAATGTGTATATCCCAAAATCAGTACTGTAAAGGTAGCAATCAGCAATGTACATACACATTCTCAAACTAAAATCTACGTTTTTAAGCATGATGCTACCTCAGTGGTTCGAAGCAGAACTAGAGAGTTGGAAGCTGTCTTAGAGTCTTATTAGAAAACAACCATGTACTGCTTAACAAGTAAAACTCCCAGCTCTCCAACAGCACATTATCACTTAGAGCTAATTTTTATTTGTTTGTTTTATTTAAGAGTGCATTTCCTAATTTGGAGAGACCGATCTTTGCTTTAATGCTGATAATGATCATAAATCATGTACTATAATTATTTATTAAACGCCTTTAATTTGTGTTGTGTGCCCTGCAACCAGACACGTGCTCATCTCTTCAGTTTTGGGTAAGACTAGTTTAGACAAACAAGTTGTAATTGCAGAATATGTCCTTAAAGCAGAGAGAGGGTTTGGAAATCCAGAATGGCCATTTATATCCAAAGTGGACATTTATATGATGGTATTGAGTGGGGGTGACTAGGAAATGGATGCATTCGTAGGGTATGGTGGGCATGCCTGAAATGAGTCATTACATGTATTGTGGAATTACATCCACAATGTTTCCATTGCATCGGAGGGGAAGTGGGGCCACAGAACATTTTGACCGTTTGTTTTGTTTTATGACACTCCTATTAATCCCAATCCATGATCTTGTTCCTCTTTCCTCTTATTTCTCAAGATAGATGCAATTTTTGAGGACAGAAATGGTCTTCCCTTTCTCCATGTCTTGAATAGTACAGTTTACAGTATTCGTGCTTAAAAAAATATTTAGCAGTTAAGAATACCACATGTTAAAAAGGAGATAGTGGATCCAAAATGGAGTCACTTGTGCTAAACCTCATGTCAGCAAATGAAGACATAACAACTAGCTTAACCGTAGTTTTAAACCCACAGGAATATAACCTTTAACTGGTGGACATAGAATTACCTGATCAGCGCTAGTGAGCTAACCTGCCTGATAGAGCCCTTCCATGCCCCTTAGGAAGGCGACTTTGCCTGAAACAATGCATTCTTTTTCACCCCCTTTCCTTTAAAAACCTTTCCTTTTCTACAGCTTGGCAGAGCTCTTTTCTGTTACTAGATGGGATGCTGTCCAATTTATGAATTGTTGAATAAAACCAATCTGACCTCTAAATTTACCCAGTTGAATGTTTGTTGTTTAATAGATTTGGTGGCAACAACGAGACTGATGCAGACTTCTTATGGCTTCCGGTAACACACATGTGGTACCCTGCAAACCCTTTGAGTTCATCCAAGGGCTGTGGGTAAATTCTCTTTCAGTTCTGAGCCCTGTTCCTTTTGGGTTGAGCTCCTGATCTAATTGGCTTTCCAGCCCAGGGCTTGGTAGGTCTGCTTGAGCTGGTAAATGGTTCCATCTGGAACTTGAGTCCCTTGCTTTGGGTTCAGTCTAAAATTCCCTAGATGTTTGGAATCCCTTTCCCCAGTTCCAGTGTGCTGTCCCCATTTATTGGATTCTGGGTCTTGCTGGAGATGCATATGGCCTTCTCTAACTAGGCCACAATAACATTTCTTGGTTGCCACTGGTATGTTAAGGTGTGCATGTTTTTTAGTCTTGTTTTGTGAGATAAAGTCTATTGCTTTGGTTTAAGGAAATGTGGCTGGTTTGATCCGTCCAGACCACTAAAGCTTCCTTCATATCAGCAGTAAGGTTGTTTTGCTCTCTTATCGTTGTATGTTCACTGGAGTAGCACTTTTAATTTCCTTTAAGAATGTGTCCTCTGTGTTTACAACTCGGCTAACTTTTTGGCAAAAGAGGCCCAGCTTTTGGCCTATTTCAGCTTTCAACATACCTTCTTCACTAAATTTAGTCATTTCTAGCTTTGGATTTAAAGTGAGAGATGTGTGATTCTTCCTTTCACTTGAACACATAAAAGCCATTATATTGTTATTAACTGGCCTAATTTCAATATTGTTCTGTCTCAGGGAATGGGGAGGATTGCGGATAGGGAGAGATATGGGGTGGATGGCCAGTCTGTAAACCAGTCAGAATATACACAGCCTTTATCAATTAGGTTTGCTGTCTTACATGGTGTGGTTCATGGCATTCTAAAACAATTACAATAGTAGATCCCTGATCACAGGACACCGTAACAAATGTAATAATAATGAAAATGTTGAAATATTGTGAGAATTACCAAATGTGATACATAGTAAAGTGTACAAACACTGTTGAAAATGGCACCAATAGACTTTGCTTAAGGCACAATGGCCACAAACCATCAATTAATTAAAAAAAAATTAAATAAAAACCCAACATATATGTGAAGTACAATAAAAATGAGCTTTGACTGTATCTGCCTTAAAGTAGGGCATAGATTTCTTTTTGTAAAGGTTTATGCCCTCCTCTTTCCCATACCAGGAGGAGGAAACACAACCATTATCACTGGAGACAGAAGTAAGCACTGAGATGGGTCTGCACAGATAAACTTTACTGAAACAACCCTTATCTACTATTAGCTCCCCCTGTGAGTTTACCTTCCCATAATTTACCTCTCCTAGAAGCCCAAACCCCCTTTCCTTTATCTTCTCCACAAATTTATCACCCTTTAAAAAAATTTTTTTTTAATTTTTAAAAGATTTTATTTATTTGACAGACAGAGATCGCAAGTAGGCAGAGAGGCCGGTGGGGAGGGGGAGGGGGGAAGCAGGCTCTCTGCGGAGCAGAGACCCCAATGTGGGGCTTGATCCCAGGACCCTGGGATCATGACCTGAGCTGAAGGCAGAGGCTTTAACCCACTGAACAACCCAGGCACCCCAATTTATCACCCTTTATTAAAATGATATATAGGCCTCTTTGGGTCTTTACTTCGTTCCTATGAAGGTCTCCATAAATGTAATAATTAAAATATTACCATCAAATAAAATCTGTATATTTTTTCTCCTCTTCCTCTGTCTTTTGTCAGTTTAGCTTGGAGGCCATAGTTACTGAACATAAGAGGATAGAGGAAGGGGGTATTTTTGTTGTTGTTGTTGTTGTTCATTTTTCTCTCCTACATACAGTGTAAATACTCATACATGCATGGTCTATTTTTGTATTCTATTCTGCTGTGTTGACCTTGTCTTTATTACTGCTCTAGTATCAACAGAATTAATTACCTTACTTATATGGCAAAATTTATATGGGCAAAACAAATTCCTCTCATTATATGCTGTTTCAAAACTTTTTTGCTCATTTTGTATACTTATTAGGATTAATGCACAAAACTAACAAAATGACATTTTTATCAGAATGGAGAGAAATTGACAAATATATCATGAAGAAAACATGTCTAAAAATATTTAGGCTTCTCAAATATGGTAGCTCTTTTCATTTCCTAAAAAAACTACTTTTAGACTATTTTAATATACTTTTATAATTTTCTTCATGTAGATTTTATACATTTAAGTTAGTGACCAATTTTTCTTGCTGTTGCTAATAGGATATTTACCTCCCATTCTCTCCAAGGTTATTTTTTTCATAATAGTTGACTTACCCTGTCTATTGCTTCCACCCTACTTAGCCACCTGGTCCCCAAGTTCTCATTCTAGACTTACACAGCAACATAGTAGTCACTAGCCACATGTGGCTATTAAACACTTGAAATGTGGCTAGTCCAGATTAAAATGTGTTATAAGGATAAATATATATGTATTTTTTTTACTTTTTGTAACATGACTCCTAGAACATTTTAAATTTCACTTGGGATTAGTATTACATTTCTATGGTTGGTGCTCTCTAGACCTTGTTATTTCCAATAACTGAAACCCTCTATAATGTCAATTTCATAAATTCAACTACCAAGCCATAACCTTTCCAATTTTTTCCTCTGGTACTCCAACCTCAGCAATCCTTCCACTTTCACAGGGATAAACAACCCATTGATCCCACCACTTCTCACTATACCTTTTTTTGGCCTAAAACTAGTTTTACTCTCATAATTCTTTGGTTGGATTTGGCTCAGCTGGGCGGTCCTCACTCGTCTTGGATGCAGTTGCAAATGTAGAAAGACTAGCGCCACGATCATCTTACACTCGACTGGGTTGGACATCCAAGTCAGTTGTTGCAGCATCATTGGTTTCCCCCTGTCTATATTAAATTGAATTAAACTACTTTGAAATACCCTGTATATCATAAAATTGAATTGCTAACTTGTATATCTGATGAAGAAATAGAAATGCTGAGGTCTTTGAAGGTATATTGCTGGGGAAAGAGGGTAGGAAGGAAAGATTATGCGTATTTCCTCCACTGGACCTAGCACATGAGTTAGATGTTTTAAATGCTCAAAAAGGGAATATCCTGACTCTGCCAAATGGGGCCTAGGGTTTCGTCATTTTCTGTACAGTTTAATAGATTGTGAAACCAGGTATTTTGTTTATCTTCTTTACCTTTCCTGTACCACCCACCTTGGGTATACCCATTTATCTGTTCAAATCCTTGATAATTAAACATCCCCAAATTGTCAAACAATTGCTATTAAGCCACTAATCCGAATAAGTTGAATACCTACCATGGTGAAAATGTTGTAGGCCCTCTGAGAAATACAAAGAAGAATAAGAAATGGTCTTTGCCATCTAGGAACTGACAATCTGGTTGGGAAAACTTGGATGGAAGTAGCTTCAAGTCAATTTACAGAAGAGATATCACACATCACTGCAGTATTTATGCCATTCAGTAAACATCCTGTTAGTATCTATATACCAGGTGCTATCCTAGACATTATTTGCACAAAGATTAGTGATCCTCAGAAAGCTAATAATCTACACAGGAGACATCAGATACGTAAAATTAACTACACTGTGATGTAATTTATTCATGTATGTGATGAATAAAATGGTGCATGGGAGTTGAAAAGAAAGTTGTGGATAGGTAGGGAAATCAGTCATGGGAATGCTTTTATTGTAAAACTAACATTCAAGATAGATCTAGGAGAATAAGACAATGTGTTACTAGGCAAAATAAGGGAAGAAGAGGACTTTTAAGGCAAGACATTAAGGTAAGAAAACATATGATTTTACAAGTATAGCTGACATGTTAAAGTGTGTTTGCACTGGCAAGGGGAACTGGTGTAATGGGGAGACATAACTCTAGACATGTACAATGAAGCCAGATCATGAAGTGTCTTAACTTTTTGAATATGGTAATGAAGAACTTAGATTTTTAAGGCAGCAGAGTAATGTACATTGAATGCTGGGTGCCCCTTACATCACCACAGCGGAAAAGTTGAATTTACTTCATCAAATTTGGAATCTGTATTTGGATTGATGGGCCTTAAAACAGAAAGTTCTTGACATGTGTTGAATTTACTTTGGAGGTCATAGGAGCACTGTCAGTACAGCTAGAGGCTTGTGTGCAGCCCTTTGGGAGAGGACTAACAACAAATTAAAATACTGTCGGTAAAGGAATAAATAGTAGTTTCAACTATGAGTTCTAAGAGCAAATGTCCCAAATTGCAGGCATTGATTTGCAATCAACCTGCTTCTTATTAGTTTCCCTATTTAATAAAGATCTTTTTAAATCAAATGATAGTTAATAATTCACCCTTTCAACACTGAGGAGTTTAGCCAGTATGATAGTAAGGATAATGATGATAATAATGTAATAGGAGCTCATATTTGAAGCATTTTGGCAGAGTATTTTTGTAGAATGAATTTTGGTTTTAAAGCTTTATGTGCATTATACTGTTCTGTTATTACAAAAGTGCTATGAGATGGGTACCATTTTTATTCCATTGGCCCTTGAAGGAATTGAAGCTTAAAGAGATATGTATCTTTCCCAAGGATAAACACTTAGTTGAAAATCCTTACTTGCATATCCAGGTTTTCAATTCTACCTGTCTTTGAAATGACCTGCTCAATGATACTGTTGTTTCAGAAAGATAACTAACAGTAAGTGAAAGGCAAAACAGACAGGGCTAACTGGAAAGAGAAAACAACCAAAGAGCTCAGTGCAATATGCCAGGCAAGAAATGAACAAAGTCTGGTGTCTGACCATGGGAATGGAGTAAAGAGAACAGATACTGGACCCATTTGTGAGATTAGGTTGACCAGACTTGGACACCGATTGGATGTGAAGGATAAGGAAGTGACATAAGTCAAGGTGATTTTGGAGTATAGCTCCAGTGACTAGGCAGATAACAGCATTCAATACAAGGCATGCATACCAAGGAGCAGGGTTTGTTGCTATTGTTTTTTAAAAGATCTTATTTTTTTTAAGTAATCTGTACACCCATCATGGGGCTTGAACCCACAACCCTGAGATCAAGAGTAGCATATTCTACCACTGAGCCAGCCAGGTGTCCCCAGGGAGTAGCTTTTAATTGGAATGCTCAGAGGAGGTTTGGAGCTGAAAATGTAAATTTTGTAATCAGTTTTATTTCGATAGTAGCCAGTACCATGGGGATGGATGACTTGACTCATGGAGAGAATCTGTGGTAAGAGGAGGTAATGAAACAGCCTAGAATCCAGGGAAAATCCAAGGTATACCAGTGGTCAGACAGGTGCTGTGGTCGTTTAAGGAAAGCAGAGTTGAATTCTGACTAAGGGCATCACGAAAGTCATCTTAGAGGGGGTGGGGTTCACAGTGGAAGTTAAGGTACAACTAAGGAGAGTAAGGGAAGATGGGAATTCCAGGCTTAGAAAACAGTTTTTAATAGTAGTTGATGAATATCAGTTTAGGAACTTGGAATGTACTTTGGAAGGGTAAAGTTAGGACAGTGGGGCGGGGTGGGGATGGGGAGGTGGGGGTGGCAGGAGGAAGGAGAGATGTTGTGCAGTAGCTGGATATGGAAAGGGTCCACTTGTAGAGGTTGTAGAGGTTGTAACGGTGTGGCTGAATTTGAGCCAGAGATTTATGTGATCAGTTCTGAGTTTCAGGAAGGAAGCTTGTAGAAAGCTCTCTTTGGGAAAATAAGAGGCTCTGACCTTTTCCAAGCCAGATCCCCAAATGACTGCTGTGTTTGGGAAACCAGGAGGGGTGTCTTAGGTTTTCTTAGGCAGAAAAGGAGGTGGAAAGATGCATTTTCTTTTTCATAAACCCTAGGAAATCTTTAACTCAGACCCCTATCTGACCCATGAACTAAAGAAACAAACTCATTAATCACCTAATTATGAAATATCTGGCTTTTAACTTGAGCAAATTTATAAACTAGTTATGACAGCATTTCAGAAGAAAACTACATTTCACCATCCCTGTAACTTAAAGAAAAGAGTCTTCAATTATATATTACTTACAGTGTTGAAAATTTGGAAATTGTTCAAAATTTGGAAATCGCCATTCTGAAGAATAAATTATTTGTGACTTTACATTTATGTATACTTCAGATATGCTATATTTATTCTGACAAATAGATAAATTAAGCCTTTAAAAAGACTTTTTTTTCCTAATCCAGGAAGTTACATAGCTGCTTTTATTTACACATCTTGCTGATTTATGAAACACATTTTTATGCTCAATTTTATTTTTTAAAAAGGAGAAAAAAAAAGCCCTTTATGAATTGTTGTTTTTCCTGGAAATAATTCTATTTATTTAAGGCTATTAAATTTTCTTAAAGCAGTTTAAAGAGGTTCTTCCATTATATTTTGTTTTTCAGGTCAAATATTATACATTTTTGTTCAGAAACACTAATATTAAAATGCTTTTCATTGTGAATTTCTAGGGGGAGTGTTATTAAAAAAACACACAAGAAAGAATAGAAAGAACTGGGAAGATTCCAGTGACATGTTAAATAAGGGTGTTCGAAAGCTTCCCCAGGTCCTCTGCTATTTGCCGGAAGGTTTAGAAGTTTCACTAGCTAATGTCGACAGTTGTTTTTAGAAGTTTTTACAGGAGATTGGAAGGAAATGTGACTTTCCCATGAGGGAAGGGGAACAAGGATTCTACTGGGCTGACTTAGCTTTAAGCACCCGAGACAGAAATGGAAATTCATTCTTCTGAAGGAGTTAACAGCGGTGCACTGTACTTTGCAAACGCTCCCCGGAGAGACTCTTGCTAAATTTGTTCTCAGCAACATTCATACCTGATTCATGCCCTATAAAAGAGAGGTCAAGGGATGTTTAAGTTCATTTATTTTAACAGCCTAAGAATTTGAGTCCAATGAAATTAGAATTTCCCCTCACCTCCCAAATGAAGCCACTGTGCTGTTACTGCTATTACTATACTATTATTATCATTATTATTATTATTTGGGTTCCTTCCTTCCATCCTTCCTTCCTCTCTCCCTCCTTCCCTCTCTCTCTTTCTCCTTCCTTCCTTCCTTCTTTCTTTCTTAGGGTATCCACTGTGCTATTATTTGAGTGAGTTGTCCTGATATCTTTCTGATTTCTGTGAACCACTACCATAAGGCGAGACGCTATGATCAGAATCAGAACTCATGTACGAATTTCCTCTGTGCATGGATCTTAGACACTGAGGATTGGTATCAACGAATTTGAACTTTTAATATTCATGACACATAGGTAGCAGAACAGTATTAAGTCAAGACATAAATCATCAGAAAGGCAGTTTTTCCAAACTGTATTTTGAGATATAGTCATATGCTCCTTAACAAAAAAGGCCTCTGGGGCATCTGAAAAATGAAGAATTAAATAAAATCAAACAGATCCCTTTACTTCAGGAAGTCTCAACACTATTAACATAGTAATTTGTTTTGCAAATATCTAAGAAAAGATGAGTACGCAGCCTTGCTCAAACTTATCAAGATGCTTTTCCAGAAGAGTATATTGGAACAAAGTAACAACATGAATGAATGAATGAATGAATGTCTAACACATTAACATTGTGCATACTGTTTACCAAACACCTTTTAAAGGACACTCACACAAACACAAATACACACACATTTAATACAAAAACTGTATGTATCAGGTATAATTATTATCCTCAATGTACAGATAAGATACCTGAGACACTTGCTCAAAGTCTTGTAGGTAATTCTCTAACTCAGTGATAACCAAATATATTTGTTCACGAACCCACCAGTATATGTTTAGATTGTACTATGTCATAACTTATAAATATTCCCTGGGAATATTTTTTATATTAATGTATTGTGTCCATAATAAAATATAGCAAAAGTCAAAATGAAAAAGGATATAATAAAAACAGGAGGAGGCCTGTTTTAAAATAATTCTTTGTTTTATTACTGATGGTGCAAAAATAAATTTGTTCTTACTACAAATAATAAAGCTACCATCATTGAATATATATTTAATTAAAAATTTTTTTTAGATTTTATTTATTTATTTGACAGAGAGAGAGAGATTACAAGTAGGCAGGCAGAGAGAGAGGGGGAAGCAGGCTCCCCGCTGAGCAGAGAGCCCAATGTGGAGGACCCCGAGATCATGACCTGAGCCGAACGCAGAGACTTAACCCACTGAGCACCCAGGTATCCCTTAATTTTAAAATTAATTTAATGGTTTGTGATACAGCTGTTTAAAATTTTATTTCTGAGTCAGGTTCAGTTAATATTGATCATTGGTTTCACAGTTGGACGTGTTGGGAAAGAGACAAGTCATAAAGTACTATTACATAAAGTAAACACTTCAGGTGTGTTTCGCTGCTAATACCAGTGAATCTAAGTCCAAATTCCACACACTCTTCTTTTCCCCCAATTTCCTTGCAGGCTATCACTGTTTTTTTTCTGTGTATCTTTACCAGTGAAAAATGTGGACTTGCTGTAAAAAAATCAACTATGTCATTTCCTTATTGCTTACTTGTGCTTGCATTATTTGAATTAAAATTTTAAGCTTTTGTTTAGGTTTTGAGTGTTCAGTTATGTTAGTTCAAACTGGGTCAGATAATGGGCCAGTGCACTTAACCCAGAGCACACGACTGTCCTACGTCAGTGCACGCTAAAAGCAAAGTGTCAGCAGTTCTACTCTCCCTCGGGAGCCTGCTCACCGTGCATGGAGTGAATATCTGACACTTGGAAGAGACTTCCTGAGTTACTAGTGTGTATCCCTATATTAAATATTAAGAAAGATTAATTTTTAGTATTTTTTTAAAAGATTTTATTTATTCATTTGACAGATCACAAGTAGGCAGAGAGGCAGGCAGAGAGAGAGGAGGAAGCAGGCTCCCTTCTGAGCAGAGAGCCCGATGCGGGGCTCGATCCCAGGACCCCGGGATCATGACCCGAGCCGAAGGCAGAGGCTTTAACCCACTGAGCCACCCAAGCGCCCTAATTTTTAGTATTTTTAAAATAAAAAAAACCACAACGCACCAGTTGTTCACTGTACACACCTGAGAACTCCCACCCCACTTTAGAGACTATTCTAGACCTTTCAGGCTAAAAGAAGAAATCTGGCCAGAAATACTAGTTTCAATAAGAACAAAAACAGAACAAAAACAAGAAACCACTTACTGATGAGAGAAACAATTTTGTTACCTCTTGAAAATTGCTACTTTTAAGCAGTAGAGTAGCATTTTATTCAAAAGAACTATATTCTCTAAGCAAAAGCTATTCATTTGAGCAAATGTCCTTTAAAATGACAATCAGCCTGCCTTTATTTGTATTATTTTATGGCAAATATAAAACCAGTGCAATGCACTCTATAGGACACCCATTTATTCTGTGTTGAAAATACAGCCTACAGTGTTTCTGGATAACGTGGAGGGTTGAGAGTGCACTTTGGGGTGTTACGAGTGGTTGAAGAAATTGAAGGTGAATTGTGTCTTGGTGACCAGATAGGAAAACAGTGCAAGAGTTTAGCTATTCCCAATTTCAATATTCCCTTTGCTAAGATCAGAGCCGATTATTTTGGTAAAGGATTTTTGTGACCAAAATCCAGTCCTCCAATGACTTGTCTGCTGTTACAGTTAGTGACAGGATCAGGATGAGAATACAGTTTTCCTCACTGTTGCTCCATTCACTCCACATTCTCTGATTTGTGAAGAATATACTACAAATGCCTTTTGTAGACTGACAGCTTCACAACCAAGGTGCAAAGCACTCGCACAGAATATTTACTGCCAGTAATTTACTGTATTATACAAATGAACAAAGCCTTTCTCTGGGCAATCAAGCAATTACAAAATAGTTCTGTTTGTTTGTTTGGTTTTTTTTAAAAGATTTTATTTATTTATTTGACAGACAGAGATCACAAGCAGGCAGAGAGAGGGAAAGGGAAGCAGGCTCCCTGCGGAGCAGAGAGCCCGATGTGGGGCTTGATCCCAGAACCCTGAGATCATGACCTGAGCCCCGAAAACAGAGGCTTTAACCCACTGAGCCACCCAGGCGCCCCCAAAATAGTTGTGTTTTATAAGGCGCACTCTTCCTTGATGTGGTTTTTGTTTTCCTGGAATTTTGTCTGTAAGTTGTCTCTGCTGAACTACTTCATGAAACTCTGAGTTTCCATGGCATACAGCATCCTTATCATTGTCTTTCAATGAGCAATTTGTACTTACAAGCGTCAAAGTCTTAACAGGTGATAAAAAGAGTGAGGGTGCAGGGAAGCAGATCTGGGGTAATACCAGTGATAGGATGATCTCGGGTTAGGACACACTCTAGGATGTGTTACGTCGTTACTCCCTTTGCTCCTGTTATTTTGGGAGACTGATTTCATGGCAGTGGAAGCAAAGGGTATGGGAGCACGTAAGGAAACAGAGAAAGCTAGTGTGGTTACTGCAGCTTCATTTTCGGTTGGCTGTAGGATGAATTATGTCCGCCTGGTGGTTCAGGACCCCATACTGCCTTTGCTCTGCATGTATGGCAAGTTGATCTGATTGTGCTAGATCCCAGGACTCCTTTTCATGGTCCAAGATAAGGTTCCGACCCTTGGTGTAAGTGTATGTCCATAAGGACACAAAATCGTGTAACCACAAAAAGGAAGGGTTCCCATCAATTGTATTTGGCAGAGAGTACACTAGACCTTAGGATTGGTTGAACTTGGAGAGTCTTTACCATGTGATTATGCCTCAGATAATGTCTACATCCTAGTGTGTCAAAAGCAGCATCCAGGGATACATCCAGAGTCAGGATACATCCTGACACATGCGCAACTCCCGCAAATGCTGGTCACCCTGGGGAAGAGAGACACAACATGTCTCCTCAAAAAGGAATTGACTTTCATTGCAGGCGCCCTCAGAAGCAGGATAACAAAGGGCCCTGCTGAAGGAAGAGAACTATTCACACTATTTAGGCTATGGGTCTTGCTTCACAACAAATCCGAGGCTGAAACACCAAAACCCTGGTTAACAGGAGAGACACAGGCTGTCACCTCAGAGGCTGATATGATTGGGAGATATAAAGAGAATTGGAGATTAAAAGTACCGTGAATTCTCATAAAATGTGAGAGATAAGTATTACTTTTTTCCTTAGTCAGGATGAAGAAACTCAGAGAGGTTAAGATACTCACCCAAGTGAGCGGTAGAGCAGGGATCAAGTTAGGGTACTGCAGACTCAGAAGCTCATGCTCTTTCTGGGACACCGTACCCATGAGTAAGTAAAATAAATAAAGAAATTGGACTATTTATTTTTGGAGGAAATTACTCCCTTAGTAAAGTAAGCAAATAAAATAATAAATAAAGTGACTCACAGGAGTCTTAGCTATAGGTGTGCTCCCTACCAGCACGTAAATTCTCTGCAGTGGACCAGCCTACCTTGATGATGTTGACAAAATCTATGACAAAACTGTAGTATAATTTGTTCTGGTTCCACATGGAGCAACCAGAGTGGGGAGTAACTGAGTAGAGGTGTGAGGGAGATAGAACTAGGCACTTGGTCCTCTTTCTGGCTGTGATATCTGGTAGGTTCATTACCTGACACTCAGAGCAGAGAGTAACACAGGGGTTTTTCCTGTATCTTCCACACTCAGAGAGATCCCCTAGCAAGCTAGTTCAAAAATTTGAAAGTGGTTTTTTCCTCAATGTCTAAGCTTTTCTTTCCAATGATCATGATTATACTACATTAAAAAATGGAGATACTACAGCCTCTCCTGTATTAAATACACTCATGTTTTTAATACCTGATGGATGAACACAGATCAAAGAATCCAAGCAGGGCTATCAAGCTAGTGCTAGCTCACTTACATTAGTGGAGGAAGGGACATAACAAATGCAAGTACCCAATTTTTATCTGTAAACTTTCATAGTTTATTATGACCACAAAACTCAGTCACCCATTTTTTTTTTAAGATTTTATTTATTTATTTGACAGAGAGAGAAATCACAAGTAGGCAGAGCAGCAGGCAGAGAGAGGGGGGGAAGCAGGCTTCCTGCCGAGCAGAGAGCCCGATATGGGGTTCGATCCCAGGACCCTGAGATCATGACCTGAGCCGAAGGCAGAGGCTCAACCCACTGAGCCACCCAGGTGCCCAGTCACCCATTTTTTTAAAAAGATTTTATTTATTTATTTTCAAGAGAGAGAGCGTGGGTGAGCAAGGGGAAGAGGAGAGGAAGAAAGACAAGCAGACTCCATGCTGAGCATAGATCCCAATGCAGGGCTTGATTCCAAAACCTTGAGATCTTGACCTGAGCCCGAACCAAGAGTCTGACACTCAATCCACTAAGCCAGCCTGGCACCTTACCCATTTGTTTTAACTTCATGTATCATGAAATTAAACTTCCAATTGATAGGACTGACCATCAGGCAGACCAAATCAATTACTTAGTGACTCTACCACCATTTTCATCTACTTTTGTTTACCAATTATACTTAGCGGGCTACAAGATGTGTGAGCTCTGCATACAGGAGGCAAGGTGAAGAGGAAGGTGAATTAGCCAGATGCCCACTCCTTCAGGCCCTATAGAAGAACCACTGGGAATTCTTACTTTCTGCTACAATGGCGGAAGTCAGCCTTTTTATGTATCTAAGTGGGAGAAAAGTTACTGTTAAGTTGAAATAGGACAGGGTGATTTAGCATGGTTTTAATTGGATTTGGGCAATAAAAATACCCTTTGCTGCTGAAAAAGGTTTGCAAAATTTGAAAATGAAGGTTATACAACCTCTTTACAACAAAGAGCAGTCTTTTGAAAGGTTGTCCTCACTTTAGAAGTTGATTTTATAACCCTAATGAGGCATGGGAGACAAAATCTGCTCTTGAAATGTTTCAACTTTCTTCAGTGTTCTCTGTTTAATTAGAATTACTCCCTCTATGAACCTCTCTAGCTAGCAATCTAATAACCATTAGCAGAATTTATTTACTGTTTAAATTGCTGCTCAAAGTTTAGGCTTGGTAGCAAAGATTTCGTCAGGTAACTGCCTCATCTCTGCCTTCAAGGTTTGTATAAGGACTTTTCTTATAAAAAAATAAACTTGAAGTCCTAGGAAAGATGTTTTTCTGGGTGGATGGTGGGGGGGGTGACAAGAGGAGCAGATAATTATATGTATCTAAATGTACCTGCAAATCTGTTGTGCTTGGGAAAAGTTTAGATTCTTCTATTCTTTTGAATAAGCACATTTGCAGATCTGAATCTTAGAGTTAAATAATGTATGAGACTAACAACAAATTAAAACAATAAAAATGGATCTGCCACACTCAGTCAACATCTTTTCATTTCCTACAGGGGAGAAAAAAAAAAAAACCCTACTGTAGTAACCATCCTAGAATTTTGGAAGCCTCCAATTATAACTCCAGTACATTCCTTGGGCAAACTTTATTTAGCATTTCTACCAAATTCAAATAGAGTATGAAATTTAGTGTTTTCGTTTTTGAGTTCATAGCACTTTCTCCATTTTTAGATGAGTCTGATTAGAACAGTCACAATTGTATTCTATAGTTATTAGGACTAAGAAAATCAATTAAAATAAAATGGTATGTTTCCAAATGATAACTAACTAGGGAATTGAGTGGAAAATTTTGAGTCAACTATTATATAAGTTATTCTTAAATTCAACAGCCAAGAGAAAATTCTTTTATATTTTTCAACAACTTTCTCAATTCTGGTTCATTAAAATGCAACACACAGAGAGGATAGAAAATATATTCTCATGGCTTTCTCTTTAGATATGATTCCAAACCTATTAGTAATCACTGAAGGAATAGTAGCAGTGGTATGGCAATTACAATAAAAATAGTATTAGATACCATCTAAGAATATAGTTTGTGATAGCCAAATTTTAAAAGATAACTTGTTACCTATGTATGAAGACACCAGAACAAAAATATCATGAGTGCCGAATCCATTTTTTTTTTTCCCTAAGAGAGAAAGAGAGAGGAAGGGGAGGGGGAGAGGGAGAGGAAGAGAGAATGCTAAGCAGGCTCCATGCTGAGCACTGAGCCCAGCACCTTGCTGGATCCCAAGACCCTGAGATCATGACCTGAGCTTAAATCAAGTCAGATGACTGAGCCACCCAGGCACGCTCAGAATGCATCTAAGACATGTTTCTCTGCAGGCATTGATAGGAATAAACAACTATGATATGATCAGAACATGAGACCTGGAATCAAAATCTGGGCTTGACGATGCTTTCACTTGCTCACTGTATGATTTGGAAAAGTTCCCTCATCTGCAGAAACTCCAGTTTCTTCTTATGTAGAATAGGACTATGAGTACCTGTCCTACAAGCATCTCAGGGTTTGCTGTGAGGATCAAAGACCAAAATGAGATACTCCATGTGAGAACAACAAGTCAACAGTAGGGTTCTGCTCAATAAAATGTAATGTTTTGCACAGATGTGGCCCCAATTTCCATATTAAGTTTTGGGTCTAGAACTCAAGGGGAAAAAACAAAGGTAGGGTACATTGGTACATAATGATATTTAGCTTAAAATGGCTTTATTTGTATCCTACTTAACCTTGCAAAGGAAGTGACATGGCTTCTCTAACCACCAAAGCTGTCATTTAGTAAGTACTTTGTTTATTGGCATGTGTTCATGCTGCAAATACTGCATATCTAAGGGACACCCTAGATATGGGGATATAATACCCCTTGCCCTGTTCAGCTTCCAGAAACTTAAAGAAGACAGTGGTGATAGAGCATAGTTTTAATAATGAAATAATTCACAGAAAGGATAGTCTTAATCCTGCTCTCTATATAAGTAAACTGATGCTCAGAAATGTAATCACCCCCCGGCCATCCAGCCAGCAGATGGAAGCACCAACGTGAGATGCCATCTATCAGGTTCCAAAGTCAGTAATCTTGACTGTCACAGTTACATTGCATCGAAACAGTTTTGGTGGTGCTTCCCTAGAGACCCCCTAAAGGTCTCATAGATGGTTTAGACATTAAATTGTTCTTTTGTGGGGGACCTGAGTGGTTCAGTCAGGTAAGCGGCCGGCTCTTGGTTTTGACTCAGCTCATGATCTCGCGGTCCTGGGACTGAGCCCCCTGCTTTGGGCTTCACATTCAGTGCGGAGTCTGCTTGAGGATTCTTTCTCTCCCTCTTCCTCTGCCCCTCCCCCTGTGCTCTCTCTTTCTCTCTCTCTCTAAGATAAATAAATCTTTAAAAAAATTCTTCTTTTGTAAAATTATTTATGTATATAGGGATATCTGAAATGTCAGTTTTTGGAAGAGAAATATATTTTACGTTCTTTAATATAGCTTTCTGTCTAATACAACAGGTTTAGGGTCCCATTTTCAAAAGCCCCACTTTTTTGCCATCAGGCAGTGAATATATGACGTACTGCTAAAGGTCTAAAGGCAAAGTCCATCAGACATAACTATTTTTAATTAATGTGTTTCCCTAGATCCTTGTTGCTTGTGATCGTTAATTTTATGTGTCATCTTGTCTGAGCCACAGCACCCAGATATTTGGTCAAACATTATTTTGGGTGTTTCAGGAGGGTGTTATTTGGATGGGAATAATATATAAATGATCAGATTTTGAGTGAAGTAGTTTGCCCTCCATAGTGTGGGTGAGCCTCATCTAATCAGTGAATGGCCTCAATATCTAAGGCCATTTTCCTCCAGAAAAGAAAGAAGGAATTTGAGTAGCAGATGCCTTTGACTTTGGACTGTAATATTGGTTCCTCCTGGGTGTCCAGCCTGCTGGCCCATCTTACAGATTTTGGACTTGCCAGCCTCCATATTTACTAGTGAGTTCCTTAAAATAAATCTCAATCTGTGCGTGTCTGCATGTGTGCATGTGTGTATCCTATTGATTCTGTTTTTCTGGACAACCCTGACTAATACAGTGTCCAAAGGGTGATGAGCAGACCTGTAGGATCTGTATAACTAGCATCACTGGGAGTTCATCAGAATGCAAATCTCTGACCCCTCCCTTGATCTATTGTTTGGAATCTGCATTTTAACAGCATCTCCAGATGGTTAATAAACACAGTTAAATTAGAGAAGTCCTACCCAGGATGATCAGAATTCAAAATGCTTTTTGTTTTCTTTTTTCCTTTTCTTTTTATAAGTATTTCTCTGTTAGACTTGGTGTGTGTCTATATGGCATTTGGAGGTACTTTCACTTCAGGCTAGCTGAATGCTCTGGGGCAGGGAAGGGATTAATGAGGGAAATTGTTCCTGGTTCAATTTGACTACTACTGAAGGTTCAAAAAAATTGATAAGACTCTTTCCAATTCTGTAATCTAACTCATTGTCACTAGGAAAGCCTACTCCTTATTTCTGTTTGGGTTCATGAAATAGGTGCAGAAGCTCCTCAGCTGAGGGAAAAAAAAGATATTTTGAAGAGTCATGAGCATCTAAGAAATGTATATATAAAATCACAATAGACTCATCTCTATAATAGTTGGATTGTGTTAATAAAATCCCCTTCAGGGGGTGCCTGGCCAACTCTTGATCTCAGGTCATGGGTTTGAGCCCCATCTTGGGTGTAGAGATTACAAAAAAAAACTTTAAAAAAATCATTTGAACGATATTTAGAGTACACTTATTTTGTGCTTATCACGGACATGTGGTAGCACAGGAGACAGAGAGTAGTTTTCATTTCTTTCCTTTTTTTTTTTTTAAAGTAGACTCCACGCCCAACATGGGCACTTCATGCCCAACATGGGGCTTGAACTCACAACCCTGAGATCAAAAGGCACATGCTCTACCCACTGCTCCCCTCATTTCTGTCTTTAACAACCTGACAATGAGTTCAGTAGGATAGTAGTGTAAATAAGGAAGAGCAGTAACTTTGCACAGCTGCCTCCATAAACAGCCATGAAAGGAGGAAGTCCCAAGTTTTCTCCAACTAAATTCTTACTCTTATAATTTATTTCACCTAAAATAATCAGCTGAGTTTTCCAAAATGACTACTTCTTCATATCTTTCCTTTCTTAGAAACCATCAGTATATCTTTACTCTCTATTGAATTCATTCATTCATTTCTCAACAAATACTGAGCACTTCCTATGTACTAAGTGCTGGGCTCAGCCCTTGAAACCTCGCTGTAAACCAAGTAAAAGAGGTCTAATGAGAGAAAGTCAACAAATAATCACACAGATAATTATATAGCTACATTGGCATTATGTTCTATGAAAGAAAAAGACTGAATAATATGACAGCAAATTATAAGGGAATGTTATCTCGATTGGGGTTAGAAGGAGCTTCCCTCCAAGGTATCATTTTCGCTAAATCTTAAAGGAAGGGCAAGAGTTTCCCAGGTGAACGGATGTAGGATGACGGTTAAGGACAGAGGAGATTCCATGTAAAGGAAACACTATTTGTGAAAGGTGTGTGGGAGGAAGGAAAGAAACTGGTGTCGGAAAAAAAGAGAAAGATGGAACCTGGTGGCTAGGTTATAAAGGGGCAGAGCGATAGGTATCAGAGTGGGAAGAACCAGATCGTTCAGGGTCTTGAAAGAACAGGAACTTTGTTCAAAGAGCAAAAGGAAGTCATCACATCTGTTTAAAGAGGGATCAAAATGTTTACAACACCCTTTTGAAGGATCATTTTTACTGTCAATTGGAAAATGTTATGGAATGGCCAAAAATAGATTTTGGAAGACATGTTAGGATAAAATCCAGGTTCTTTAGTTTGACATTCAGATTCCTCAGAGTTGAGGCCAAATCTGTTTCCAGTCTTCATTATCACTTCTCCCTTCCACAAATGTGCCTTTCAGCCAGACCCATCCATTCTCTCTCCCCTGAACAGGATTTGCTCACTCCTGATTTTTGGCTTTCCAGAACACCTCTTGACTATGTATTTGTTTCAAGAGCCAGGCAAAATTTCATCTGTCCTCAGTCCCCTGGTTGAACATTGCTCATCTCTGTAAATATCTCAAATTGCTACCAGATTGAAAATTTAAGACACCATGAATTGTAACAAACAGCAATATTTTTGAACCATGAAAAAAGTGAATGTGGTGCTGAAAAATTTATGACCAAATCTTACTGTTAGACTTCTGAGGTACATAAATTGGTCATATTAGTTTAGCATTGCTTTGAAATTTCTCTCATTTATCCATGTACTTACGGATCTCTCCGTTTCTAAGGTCCTATAAAGCACTTACTTGTTTTTTGCAGAGAAGTTTGATCCACAATAATTTCTCCAGTAACAAATATTTTTTACTTCCTATTAAGTTTAAGGCCAATTACACAATACTTAATATCCTTGCTTTCGGGGTACATAACTTCTCATTTCTATGCTGTTTCATGAAGATATTGTAAACAACAAACATAATAGGTGTAGAATCAACAATGCATATTAATTCAACTGGAGAAGACGAATATGAATAGCAATGATCAAGGCAGTGCAAACAATGAATGGTTAAGTATGGCATGACTGTTTCCTAGCCAATGACAACAGTAAAACATCATTCACTTTAAGATGCATCCTGGTTTCAGAGATGCATGAATGAGCATGCAAATGTTCATCATAGAATTGAAAACCTACATTCTATCTAACCATTCTGTTGATATTTACATTTTGCCATATATTATTATTCATACCTTCTCTTTCTTAGCTTTATGATACCTTCATTTTCCATCGAGTTCATTCATTTAGTCATTCACTCATCAACAATCTTCATTGAGTATCTCCTATATGCCAGTGCTGGCTCTCCCCAAACGGACAACTACCGCTAGTTTCACCTCTTTTATCCCCCTCCCACCAAAACAACACCTAACTTAGTAGCATTGCCATAAATCCAATTGTGAGGTTGTCAGTGTAAACATATAGTACTTGGGACTATAAATGAATTCCCGAAGTTCTTCTTTCTGAGAGCGCTCTCAAATTAACATTGGATAAAACTAAAGTATATAAATCTGTTGACCTAGCTATTTGTTTTAGTAGAAATGATGCAAAAGTCTGTATGTTCACACAAACACGTGGACACGTAGATACACACATATACACATGCATATATTCTTTGTGGAGAAGTCATAGTATATTGAACATATAACTACATTATTAACAATATCTATTTCACAGTTGCCTGTTAACAAGTTACTTTATTTAAAGGGTATTTCTCATTTCACTGTTAGATCACTCCTGAAGTATGTATTATCACCTACTATTTGCAGGGAAGAAACTGAGCCATTGAGAGGTTAAGCAGCTTGCTCAAGACATGGCCCATGTCCCTCCTAGGAGCCATATGAAATTTACACTTTTAATATCTTAGAGGTGGCTAAAATCTACAATAACAGTTTCACACACTTTCATTTCCAGACTTCTAGCTTAATTATTAGAGTAATTTGTTACATGAAAACTTTTATTGCTTTACAAAGGCACTTACTTGTGTCTTTTTTCAGCAGAAGTTTACTTTAAATGTATGCTTCAATTTGTCAACTACTTAGATGGGTGGGAAGAAAATAACATGGTGGTACCTAGTAACAATCAAAGATACATCCAGAAAGAAGGGGCTTCTGAAAAGATATTTAGTCTTAACAACGCAACAACTTTTTTAAACTAGAGTATTATTTAAAATGATTGATAATAGACTTTTTCTCCAAGAGCTTTCAAACAGCTTAAGATAAAAGATAGTATTCATACCACAACTTAATTAAAGCTGGAGTAGGATAACTAATTATTTCATTTACAGAATCATCCTAAAGTAGGGTTTTCATTTGGCGTGTTTTTGGGCAACAAAGGGATCTTGAAAATTTTGTGGGACAGTTAACTAAGTTTGCTACTTGAAACAAATTTATGTCCATTAAGAAATGTCAGAAACAATCACAACATCAAAAATTCTAAAGATGTGCATCTCTTGAGTTCATGTGTATATACACATATGTGTATATACATACATATTTATTAGAAATGAATTTTCAGGACTAAAATCTCTTATAAAGAAACACCTGAACTTTATCAATCCATCTGGCTTCACGTCAATTCTTCTTTTATATTTAAAAAAGAGTCCCTTCTTCTTTCTCACCTGGTTGTCTGTGGACTCCTTACCCACCCCCTCAGTTTTAGAAACTCATTCAAGTTCCTTTGCAGACATTACTGCCTCTGAGAAACTCTCCTGATCCCACATACCACACCCAAGAGAGAGTTAATCACTTCCTCCACAGATGTATTTTCAGTCTGTTATCGCATGTATTAGACTCTATAGTAAACATTTGTTTAGTTGTCCTACAGACCAGTTCTATGAGGACAGGAGATACTGTCTTATATCTCCGGGATTTAACACTGTGTCTGAGGTTAAGAAAAAACAAATCAATTGAAATATAAAATAATAGTAAATACTTCATACCAATCTCAAGGGTTAACATTTTACACATATCGCTTCAACCTTCACAACAACCTTTGGGTCAAGAGTTACTGTCTATCAGAGAAGACCTTAGGCTTACGGAAGTTAAATAACTTGCCTGTGGCTGCAAGGCTAACAAGTAGCAGAGGAGGGCATCTGCATAGTGGCTTCTCTCCAAACCTCAGGAAATTCAAGTATTACAGAAAAGTGGGTATATTGGACATGTATAGATATTTACAAAGGTAGGGCATTTTCCCATTAGAAGAATTTCAGAGGCTTAGCACTTAGAATGGAAATTCCAAAGTTTGGCCCCAGCAATCTCCCCATGTCCTTTGACCTCACCCTCCCTCACACAGCGGACAGCTTTCCTTAGCATGTGTCAGAGGATCTATTACATTCTTCCGCTACTCCCCCAGCTTCTGCTATAGCAGGATTTCTCAAACTCGGCATTACTGACATTTGGGCTATATAACTCTTCGTGATGGGGGACTGTCTTGGGCAATGTTCTTGTTTAGCGGCATCCTTGGCCTCTACCTGCAAGATGCCGATAGCTCCCCTCTTCCACCCCGAATAGTGAAAACCAAAAATGTCTCAGACCTTGCCAAGTGTCCCTTGAGGGACTGAATTGCTCAGAACAGCAAGTTGGTAATGCTACCATGATTTACTATGACTTAGAATTGAAGTCCTACATTATTCACTTCCAAAGGGCTTATGAGCATCATTCTTAATTCACTAGTTCACAATCACAGACCTAGGGAATGCTTTTCTCCCCCACTTACTGAACTCAGGAACAAGTAATTGCACACTGGGCCTATATATAGTTCTGATTGTTCATGTGGCAGGGCGGAGGCCCAGAAGACACACGACTGGGTTTTCTTGTGACTTTTCACAGATGACTACCATCAGACCAATAGCCTGTAAAAGAATCCATTTCCAAAGTTTAAGCTTAAAGGTAGAGTGTTGATGAATGTTTGGAACTAAATCCATGAGGCCATATTCTAATTGTG
The DNA here is from genome assembly GCF_963455335.1 of Martes martes. NCBI lineage: Eukaryota > Metazoa > Chordata > Mammalia > Carnivora > Mustelidae > Martes > Martes martes. Next base: position 27,354,203 of record NC_137890.1, on the reverse strand, counting down.
TAGGTCAGAATCCAGGTGACATCTAGACCTGAATGCAGATGTATTGTGTGGTCACTGCTGCCCCTGGGCAGTTCCTCACTAGCAGAGTGACAGGTCAGAGACAAACATCCCTTGGAACATCCTAACCGCTGGCTTGCCAACATAGTGGGTACTAGATGTATCTCAAGGCTGTTTAGGTGTTACTGTTTAGGTAACTGTTTAGGTTACCTAGGTGTTACTGCTTGATGCATGCTAGGCCTCTCGGTCATTAGGCTTTATGTTCACAGCGACCAACAGATATGCATCCTTAAATGCTGTTCTGAACAGACAAAGACTCCTTTCCAACATAAGTCTCAAGACCAGTTTTCTGGTATGAGCAGCTCCATAATAGGACTACTTTGTGCCTACTTTTGAGCAGGAAAACCAGGTTTGGGCTACAAAGAGTGCCCTGAGCCCATGAAGAACTTGGAGTAATGAGAGTTGGTGCAAGTGTGGAATTTATCAGAGCCCTCTTGACTGTAAGTCCTATTGATTCAAATCAATAAACCAGATGTTATTTGGGGGCACAAAGCCATTTCAAAATATGTAAGTATTACCTTGAGTGCTAGAGATGGTCATCTGGACCTTGAGTCACGTGAACCTGAGCAGCCAGGTCTCAGAGACTGTTTCAGCAAAGGCAGTTTTGCTCCAAAGCTCAACCATTTCCCTTCACACTATCACTATCACAGATGCTTTTTTTTTTTTTTTTTTCACTCTGCTTGATTATCCCCAATCTGTTCTTCAAAAGTATTTATCCTTCTCTAGGTACTGAAGCAAGCGGAAAATATTGGTTAATGACAAGAGGTAAATTTCAGCAAATACTGGCAGAACAAGTCATTTCAACCCATTTCATAGTTGTGTATCTTAAAAATGTATGTTTTATCCCTATTTTTTTTAAAGATTTTATTTATTTGACAGAGAGATCACAAGTAGGCAGAGAGAGGGGGAAGCAGGCTCCCTGCAGAGCATAGAGCCCAATGCGGGGCTTGATGCCAGGACCCTGAGATCATAACCTGAGCTGAAGGCAGAGGCTTAACCTACTGAACCACCCAAGCACCCCGTATTTTTTTTAAGGGAGGGGTTTTAGTGAATCATGAAACTTAAAATTAAGAATAAACATAGCGGGATAAAGCTGTTTAAATATTAATCAAACATTGTTACGTTTCATTTAGGATTTAGGATATGAGCATGGTGAACATAGTTTTGTTTAATGAGTTAACACCAACTCTGTTGCCTCTCTCTTAGCAAAACTCTGGCATTTCAGTAGCTAAAGCCATTGCAAAGACTTGGAGACCAAACCCACTACTGAGAATGCATCAGTGCTTTTCCAATTTCTGTATTCCCATAGTGCCTTGCTTGCGCCTTTGCTATGAAAGTCCTGTCTTGCATTAAAGGTGCTAACTTTCTTTTTGTACCGCATTGACTAGCCTTGTGATTTGTGAAGAGTAGACATTCAAATGAAATCAAAATCCCAAATGATTTTGGAGCCCAAATTCTATTCCAAGTGGGTCCTTGTATTAAGCCAAATTATTTATTCTTCTCTGCACATTAGAATTGTTTTGAGAAATAAACTTCTTTAAGGTATGCTGAAGTCAGGGCACCTGGTTGGCTCAGTCATTAAGTGTCTGCCTTTGGCTTAGGTCATGATCCCAGGGTCCTGGGATTGAGCCCTGCATTGGGCTTCCCGCTCTGTGGGAAGCCTGCTTCTCCCTCTCCTACTCCCCCTGCTTGTGTTCCCTCTCTCACTGTGTCTCTCTACGTCAAATAAATAAATAAAATCTTTATTAAAAAAAAAAAAAGTTCTGCCAAAGTCTTACTTGCCTCCTCTAGCCAAACCAGAGGCCTAGGTGACAGGCTTCTTTCTAATTTCCTTTAACAGTTCATTAAAAAAAAAGAAGAAAGAAAAAAAAAATTGCCAACTAAGCTTGGCTCATTAAAAATTCTTCAGGTCAGTCAAAATGCAGTTTTAGATAACAATGTGAAACACTGGGGGTGCCTGGGTGGCTCAGTTGGTTAAGTGTCTTTGGCTCAGGTCATGATCCTGGGGTCATGGGATCAAGTCCCATGTCAGGCTCTCTGCTCAGTGGGAGTCTGCTTCTGCCTCTCACTCTTCCTGTGTTCTCTTTCTCTCTCTCAAAAAAAAAAAAAAAAACCTTTAACAGTATGAAACATTGACTAGCCCTGGATAATTTCAAAGCTAATCTCTTCTTATTTGCTGTACTTTTCTTCCCTTTTTTTCTTTTTTGACTCGAAGTGAACATCTCAAGTTTAATTTTGACCAGAGGTGCACTATCACTAGTGGTATTCACATTTTGTCTCTCATTATTTGCATGGTTGTCTCATGATGTATGGGGTGGGGGCACCCAAATATCCAAGTATAGGGTGACTATAGTCTGACAGCTTTATCCTTCCAGGAACGACCATACCAGTGATTAAATATTCCAGATGTATAACATTGCTTTGATCAGTTAGCACTTGTTTTAAAATTCTGCTTTGGTCTTCAATCGATGGACACCCACCCCTGGTATGTCACAGAGAAGTATGGCAACTGTCTTAATTAAAATGGAAATTAACGGAACTTTTGCCATAATGAGTATTGAAAACCAAGATTGATACAATACTGATGTATCAGTTAATAAATTAATGCCTTTTTATTTTTCTTTACTGAAATAGCAAGAAATACACTGCCCAAGGTGACGAATTATTTTTGATCTACAGTTTAACCAGTTTCTAAAGTTGGGATTTTGCACCTGCCTCTGGTCCTTGTGCACATTTAAGAGAGGAATTCACAAATGCCCAAGTGTGGATATAAATGCAAGTGAAACACTAAGCCCATTAAACCTTTGAAAAGTTTGACCTATCTGCTCAGAGTTAATAAATGACATCAAACCCATCAACTGCCCATCAGTCGCCTCACAACACTGTGCAAAGATCAAATTCGTTTATCTGGCATCATCAGTGTCTTAACTTATACAACCTGGAGACAAGTGATATCTTTGAGACAAAGTATACTGGAGAAAGAAGTTATGCCAAAAGTTTGGTTGTGAGTACATGCACTTGGTTTTGGCTTTCTTTCACTGACAAGTCCCAGAGCTTGCCCCAACATGGTAGAAATTGGACAGGGCCTTAAAAAAATGTCTCAACACACATAAATGAATGTTTTAACTAACAATGATCATGTTGTCATTCTTAAATGAATGTCAACATAGAGAATGTACAGTTTTCTAAAAAAATAAAATAAAAAGGGCAAGAAACCAAAAAATACAGCTAAGATCTCCCTAAATGCTTAGCGATCAACTGGCATGTTTGCTGTACCATTCTTACCTTTAACCTATCACGGTATCAAAATAAAGGCAGCTGGATTATAAACTCAATATATGTATATATGAATCTTCAAGAACCAGAGATTAAAAACCTGGTTATTCCTCCATCTCAATGAGAGGGCGTGCTACATTTAAAAGCTCTTTCACACACTTAGGTTGTGAGTTTAGGTATGAACACTTAATTTTCGATATTCTGAAAATGAATTGTATATGGTATATATATTAACTGTTTAATAGTTTCATTGGAAGCTTCTTGAGGAATCCAATTTTCCTACTCATCTTTAAATAATTTTCATCAGGACGTAATATATACTTACACAAATCTTCTAATTTTAGTCGGTTATTACTATGTTCTACATTCAAACTAGGGAATTATGCTTTACATCTATCCCATTTAAAAAAAAAAAAAAGCACTGAATTAAAAGTCAATTCCTAGGTCAGTAGTTCTCAAACTAGCCATGACTAGTGGAGTGATGTTTTAAAAAAGTACAAATAGCTAGGTCACACCATACAACTCTGAATAACCACAGCAGAGGTTATTCATTCACTTCAGAGGTTATTCACTTCTTCATTTGATGCAATGTCTACAGAACCACTTGGGAAGCTCCTTGTCTGCTGAAAAAAAATGACTTGCAATTTCTATACTGAATAAGTCCAGTCAGTGCATAGGGCAGCTGTTGAGGAATAAAGCTAATTAGTCAAAATTTTTGTGCTTTACAAATCCTGACAACCATACAATGAAAAAGAAACCCTGCCTTGTTTTCCAACATTAATTTCTCATTGATCATCAGGGATTTGAACCTAAGAGTATTAGAACTGCAATGCTCAATATCCCAAAGTTGAAACTAGAGTAAATAATTTCTCAATTAATTTAACCTTGTGTTTTTTGGAGAAAGTTCAGAGCAATGTCTTGGTTTAAGAGGCTGTGTATTTCCTTGAAAGCTCATTTTAAAAACAAAACAGAAGACAACCTGTACCAGGGTAAGACCAGAGAAGGAGCCCCAGAACAGGAAACAAGATTAAACAGTGATAGGTAAATCATTTTCTAGACTTCCGGGGATTCTTGGCAGCAAGAGCTTGTGCTTCAGAAGAAAAAAAAAATCATCATCCACAAAGTGACTAATTAATGAAATGACTCGTTACAAGTAAGTAAACCTAGGATTGTCGAGATGGGCAGTAGCAGCTTACTGAGTATTTGCTCCCAAAAGACAAAGGCCAACACACTGGCTTTTTGCTGTTTTGCATCTTTTTCCCAAAGTTTTGGGTTTTGGCTTTTTGCTATTTTGCATCTTTTTCCCAAAGTTTTGGGAAAATTTAACAATTTTCTGTAAGATTTGATTTAATAAGACAGGGCCTCTCCATTGGCTTCCTTGGGCTTCAATTACTAGGCCAATATTGGATGAGATTTTATGATAGCCAACACCTGAATCAAAACAAGTTATAATTTTCATGTCTTTTCTAACCTAAGAAACTTTTGGTATCATGGTGATAAACTTAAGTCTAAAACCATATTGGCTGGAAAAAACATAGCCACAATCAGCTAAGTCAAGAAAACATTTTTGCCTCAGTTACAAGCATTGATCTGTGTATACTGCATACCAGGCAGAGGACAGTCAATAAATGTTGTACTAAACTTGTTTTTCTGGTCCTGAATTAGTCTCGTGGCTATTTGTAATACTTAATTCCGTATGTAAAGAAAAAAAATCTTAATTGTTAATCTTTTAGGGAAGTCTCCAGAATGAATTAGTTTAACTTTTTTTTTTTTAAAACATGCAAAACAGAGGAAAGCCAACAGTCTGTTAAAGGAAAGAACAGCAACAATGATCTCAGGATTAATACACCCAAGTCAAGTGCTCAGTTCTTTTCCTCCCAATTACCAGAATTATCTCTAGGGGGAAAAAAAAAATCCCTGAATCTCCCCTTTAAAGAACCTTGTAGATAAGTGAAACTATTTCATTGAAATGCTAGTCTTAACATGAAATGTGGGTTTTTTTCACTTCAAAAAAAAAAAAAAAAAAGAAAGAAACAAAAACAAAGAAAAGGTAAAATAAGACAAAACAGTTCAGTTTAATTTCAAACGTTAATATATTTTCTATTTTATATTGAACATATGCATCTGTAACCCCTCTTTTGCAGCAACTAGCACATCCTCATAAAAGGGGCAAAATTTGTAAGATGCCTCTTAAAATAAATATTCTTTTTTATAAAATAATAAAACTTCAAATAAATATTCTTTACACTAAACAATATGTTGAAAAAATTAGAAAATAAAGGTTGAATTTTACTGTAACTGTACAATATACATGAAGTCCAAAGGGAAATCAGAGTCTTACAATAAAGGCTTTCTGTAAGGCAAAATACAATCTAAAAACATACTGATTGATTCACATTCTTCCGAATGTACAACATATTAGTATAATATTTTGTGACTGTGCCATATAGTATGGCACAACTTGTTTTTCACAGTTGCAAATATTACTGTATATACAAAAATATAGCACATTATCTCTGGAGAAAACAATGGAAAAAAAGTCATTTGCTAATTTACAAATTTTGCAAGTACTATTCACAAACAAAAACTTTGCCTAGGAGTGTCTGTTGCTTTAGCTTATGCAACACGTGGGTCCCCAAGTTCCTTATCCCAAACTCTGAGCTCCATTAGCTAAGTTCTAACAAGCGTATCAGTTAAAATGGCACATGGACAAAAAGCATTTCACTGCAAACAGCGAAGAATATCCCAACCCTCTATTAACAGTGCCAAGATTATAACTATTTAGTTGGTTGCATATGTGTTAAAAAAAAAAAAAAAGGAACAATCCTTATTACTGTCATATTCCTGATTAATGGTGCTATGTTGGTTTTTCAAAGTTCCTGGGTGGGACAGTGGGAACTTTGCAGCAAACCGTGTTTGAGTTTTTACAGCGGCATCCAGGCCTGTTAACCCGGTCATAACACCCCTGGCACAATTTAAGGCAACCCTTGGCTGGAAGATAACACCATAAACAAGGCAAAAAGAGGGACATGACGCCCATGGCAGACCAACGTGTACAACAGTGAGACTGGCTGCAAGAACACGGGTTGTCAGCACAGTTGTCCTCGTCATCATTAGAACAGTGATAGAAGAGACCTTTCACACAGCACACACAAGTCCCATAGTCAATCACGTTTTGGGCTGAGCAAAGGCACTGCTTGTCGCAGATCCAGTCTGATGGCAGAGGCCTAGGGTAGGTGCACTCCTTGCACTTGCACTTGCCACAGTCCTCACACCTATAGGCATGCAGGCCCAAATCTTCCTTGCTCAGGGGCTTAAGCTCACCTGGCTTGAGCTCGGATTTGGGCTGCACACGGATTATCCCATCAGCAACAGGCCCCGAGGAGAAAGATGGTCCTAACAGTCTCTGTTCAGAGGAACTGCTGCTGTTACTTGTCCTTGTACTGCTCCGAGACCCCGAGCTGACTGTGCTGATGGACCTGGACAGAGGGGCTCGTGCAGAAGAATGGACCTGTGGGTGCTGGAGCCTGGGAGGCTGGCGGTGCTCGGGCAGACCATGGAGCCTCTCTTGTTTGTGCTGAGCAGAGGGGCGAGGAGCAGGCTTGAGCCCAGGTCTTGGGACCACGGTAGGCCCCTCTGTGTACTCATTGGTGTTTCGGATGGCTCTGATTTGATCCAGAGACAACACGTGTACCTGCTGGGTGAGGGCATCTCTGGGGTCGGGCTCCCCACGCTGCCTGCCAATGTCACGGGGCGCCTGCAGCAAGGACTGGGACCCGCTGCCACTCTGAGCTCTGGCCTCCATCAGGTCTGGGAAGTGTGGTCACTCCAGCGGGCTTAGAACACATCTGAATTCCTGCAGAAACCAAGAGGAAAGAGCTGGTTTACACTCCAGGATACTTCCCACTCTCCGCCCACCTGAATTAACTCTTCACTTTCCACTCTCCTAGAGGAACAGGATTTGAAATGGAGTGGCCACGGAGGGAATTAAAATAGCCATACATGATCACTTCCATACCAAAAAGTAAAAATTATGACCAGGTACTGACAGTTCTTTAACCTTGTGATGTGTGGTTAACGCAAAGCTGATTTTTTTTTTCTATTTTTATTTGACAGACAGAGATCACAAGCAGGCAGAGAGAGGAGGGAGCAGGCTCCCCGCTGAGCAGAGAGCCCGATGTGGGGCTTGAAACCAGGACCCTAGGATCATGACCTGAGCCGAAGGCAGAGGCTTTAACCCACTGAGCTACCCAGGTGCCCCAACGCAAAGCTGATCTTTGTTTCAATCACATAAGTAATGATTCCCTATTCGAATAAACATAAAACTGCAAGGTTCAGGTTCAAGGTAAAGATTGCAAGAAAATAACGTTAGAACACAACACTGCTGCCACCAGATGCAAAAGTTGAATACTTTTTCAAAATCTGAGATGGGTTTAACTTTGTCGTGGTCATTTTTGCCTTAAACATCAATAAATGAAGCCTAGAAATTCTTGGTTCTTACTCTGCTTTTACATCATATACTTTTAATCATAATTTAGCAAGTATCCTGCAACTTTTTAGAATACCATAGAATGAATGTGACTTGCAAAAAAGCAAATACTCGCCCCCAAGTTATAAATTTCACAACAGTCATGCATTATTAACTATGTAGTAGCAAAAGTTATAAACTAAAAACAAATCCATTCAAACCCTGTTAGGTGCCAGGAAAATGAGAACCACCAGCAAAAAGAAGACAGGAACTTAATTTCAACTTCTCAACAACTTGTGGATCAAACATTTTACAATCGATAGCCTGAGAAAGCATCTTTAATTCTGTACCTAAGACTGTTTTCCCTGTTTTAGAAATAAATTATGTCCAAAAATCTTAACTGCTCTGCCTGTTTCCCAAAACTTAATAGTTTACAACCTAAACTGACTGGGGATAACAGGAAGTGTTTCAAAGATTCGTGTCACGTCTCCAATCTCTCATTCTGACAGGTAATCGCTTAACCTGCAATCTCTCTATAAATGTCCAAACTATCACCCCCTTTGCCAAGTCTACAATGAACAAAAACGGGCCAAAGTGGCCCTTTATCCAGCCCCCGATTTTTATGAGAGACACAGGCAAGTGACACACGCCTTCCAATTCGGACCAAGGCAGAGCTGGAAACCGGATCTCACTTCCAACAGCAAGGCAGACAAGACAACGTTGATCTTTGCTTTCACTCCGTATATCGGCTCTATCTGCGTCCCAACACCGTCCCCAGCAGGTGGGACACAGTCGGATCCCCACGGGGCCTTTTCTCCGGGGAAACTGACACAGCCCAGGGGCCAAGCTGCCCTCACCCCGCACACAATCCCAAGACTGACTGGAAGGCGCGGAGCGGGGGTGGGGGTGGGGGGGACACCTCGGAAGGGGACGTGCCTTGAAACGCTAGAGCATACTTCCCCCTCCCTACCTCCCGGCTAAAATATATCCCACCCCAGAGAACTGCTTGCCAGCTCCCGAAGGGAACCACTCCACCCCCAGGCAAGGGTCACGCAGCCCACCGCAGGGCGTTCTGGCAAAGGCCCTTGAATGTCGGGCACAGGTTTCAAGCCCTGACGCCAAAAGCCATGTCTTAGATACACTGCCGGGACAGAGGTCTAACCCACGCACACTGTGCGACTCCACCACGCACTGACCGAAGGGGCACTGCCTGCAATCTGCACACCCCATCTCCTTTTGAGTGGAGAGAAAAAGTGAAAGAAAAATTGCTTTTTAAAGAAAGGGCAATTCCCAGAGCCCCACTGCAACAAGCCAGGCGTGCAGGACGCAGATCCCTGCGCTGGAAACTTTCCGCGAAGATTTGCTTGCCTTGGAAAGTAGCATCTTTGGGGGGAGGGAGAGAACTTTTTTTTTTTTTAAACAAAAATGATTATCGCCCTTTCCTAGCCTCCTTTGCAGCTCCCGCCGCCCACCCCCCCCCCCCACGCTCCCCCATTCCCCACCCGGAAAGTGGTTAGAAACCCCCATTAAGAACAGTGTGTGATCAGACTAAGGATTAAGGGGAAAGGACTTCAGTACAAGGGTGGGGCAAACACAGAAACCGCTTTGTAAAAACGCACAAGATTCCGAATTCAAGGCGGCGGCGGCGGCAGCAGCAGCAGCAGGAAAAAGTAGATCAGGCCATCAAAGGAAATTAAAAAAAAAAAAAAAAACCTAGCCTCTTTTGCCACCTATTTTCAGGTAATGGAAAACGATCGCGACCGCTTGATGACTTTCTTCCTGTGGTAGGTCAGCCCAATCTTCCAAAAATAAAAAAAACGTGACCCAAGCCGACCACAGAGAACGGAAAAAAGAGAGCTGCACTTCCGAACCGCAGACCCGGCGCCCGGCAGGGCGACGCTTGCACCCGCACCGGCTCGCCTCTGTACCCGGCACCCTGCCCATTTTTCACCCGCGGGGTTTCGCAGCCCCGTGAGGCGAGCGACCCGAGCGCCCTCGGTCCCGCCGGCGCCCCTGCCTCGGGACAGTCTCACCCAGGACTTGCCTTCCCTGGAGAAGAACAGGTTAGAAATGCGGGCGCCTACAACGGGGACCTGGAAAACACAAAGTGTTCCCCCCTCCCTCCCTCGCTCTCAGCGCCGAATTCGCGGCCAAGGCAGGGCCAGCAGCCGACCCGCGACGAGCAGTCCGCCACCCCAACCCCCCAGAGCGAGGGCGCGTGGAGTCCTTGGGCTGGGGACACCGTGCCCGGCGCGCACTGCAGCCCCCGCCGAGGCAGACCGAGCTCGGATCAAGGGCAGCTCCACAGGCAGCTCCCTGGATCCCCGCGGGGAACCTGCAGGGTTAGAGAAAGGGAGGCCTGAGGAGAGACAGAGCCCACTCCTGGTCCGGCTGCACCTACTCCATGTTGCCCACAACGCGCCGGCAAAGGCGCCAGGAGGGGAAGAGCCAAACGTGCCTCACCGTGATCGCGGCTTTGCACCAACCCCTCTCCGTTGGATTCTCGTCTTCCTGCGATGTGCAAATAAAATCCAGCCCCGATGCAAACTTTTCGCCCCTTCTTTCCAAACTCTGCTTCAGTCCAAGTTCCGAGCAATCGGCGGGAGGAAAAAAAAGAGAGGAAAATCCGGAGCCAAGTCCCCAGCCGATGAACACTCCGGGGTTCGGGGCTGGGGGCGACCCCCCTTCTAGAAACGCACGCGGAGTATTTCCTTTTTCTCAATGAACTGGAGGCCGAAGCGCCAACAGCTAGTCTCTTTTCCTGGCAGATGAGCGAAGGAGAAAAAGAAAACCGCCTTAGAGAAAACCTAAAGCCAGATGGCCAAGTCGTGCGGCCGCGGCCGCGTCGCCGCGGAGGCGGCGCGGGGGCGCGGGCCGGGCCGGGCGGGCGCGGGGGCCTGGGCGCTGCGCGCTCCGCCGGCCCCTCTCCTCCGCTCGCGCTGCGCCGCGCGGCTCTCAGCGGTGCAGACTGGGCGTTGTGGAGGCGCGGCGGCGAGGCCGAGGCGGGGGCGGTGGGTGCGGAGGAGGAGGTGAAGGAGGAGGAGGAGGAGGGTCTGGGGCCCGGCCGGGGGGGCTCGCCGTTGGCCTGCGCCCTCGCCTTTCCGGAGGCAGGGAGCTCTGCGGCGGCCGCGGCAGCAGTAAATGGCGTCATGTGGATCCGAGGCGGAACAGAGCAGTTGTTGTCCCAGAGGATATATCGCATCCGGTCCCAGCTCATTGGCTCCGCGGGGCTACATTCACTCACACTTCAGCGCCCGCCAGCGCTCCGAGCCGCAGGAGGCATTCAAAAGGGCAACCGCGCCGCCCCGCGCGTCCCGGGGCCGGTCCTGCCGCCCGGACGCCGTCACGCGGGGCGCCCGCGGGGCCGGGCTGGGCACGGCGGGGTCAGTTTATCCAGTTTCAAGGAAACACTGACCTTAAGGTTTCCCCAGAGGCCATGAGGACGAGCCTTAGGCTCGCACTGACTTAGGGAACTTTCTCCTTGCCATTGGGAAAAGGGAATGAACATTGAAAACTAATCCCGGCCACTCAGTGTTCGCATTAAAACAACAAGTTGCAGGTTTTAAGAGTTTGTTCGGAATCCATTTCAAGCCCACCTCTCTTCTTTTCTGTTCCCCCTCGAGGGGGCGACGGGGAGAGGGGGGCGGAGGGGAAGGGGAGCGGGAAGTGAGGTGGGAGGGCTATTGGTTTATTCTTTGTCTACTGGATTAACCCGATTATACACCAGGCACCAGCACAAACCGCCTCCCCCACCTCGGAGCCGTGTACGAGAGGAACGGAATGCAGATTCGGGTTTCAAGTACTTTTATGCTCTGACCGAGATTTGCTTTTGATGGTGTCGCTCTGTAGTTTTTAGTTTAGCATTAGATTTTATTTTATTTTTCAAGGAGAGGTAGCTATAGATGGAGGTTTTTTGAAGATCTGTTTTGTTTGACGCAATAGCTGAAGGAAATTCTACAGTCTCAGCCTTTTAAAAATTAGTTAATAGCACAGACACGATAACTCAAGGTCGACATGACGGGCTTCTGAAATGGTAGGGGGCTTACTGTTCCACTGCAGACTTCCTTCACTTAACCAGAAGTCATCCTTCATTTCTGACTCTCCCTTGTCACCTAGAATATTTCCCAAGAAGATCCTATTGTACATTTTGAAGGCGGTATGCATTTTCCCGCTTGAAAAATGTGGAAATATTAAGATAGAAAATGCATAGGTATGCACTGCTCTAACTGCCGTTCGTTTACTAAGAAACGTGCTTGTACGTGGGAACACGGTGGGAAATTAACCCCCCGCCCCACACCCCTGATACTGAATTCTAATAATTTACAGAATGTTTTTACTTTACAGGGCAGTACGGTCAAATCTCCCGAATAGCACCTGCCCTCGTGCGGGGTTAAAGTTCTTGAAATAGTGCTAGGAAAACGTGTTGCTTGACTCCCAGCGTCGGGCTCCAGCTCACGTCCGTGTGCAGCTTCCCTGGCACTCGCTGCCTCCTCTCGAGCTCGAGCTCTAGACTGTCCCAGGCGCGCTCCCCGCCGCGCTGCGCTCTCGCCCTGCCTTCTCCATGTTTCTCTAGGGCGATCCCCACTCGCCCTGGGTTTGGAACAAGAGATGGCAGGGGAAGTGGCATGCGTTATTTCCGGGTGCTGGCCTACGTCCCCCACACCTCGGTGAGGGTGGACGAGGCTACATCGTCCGGCTCTGCCGTGTCCCTGGGGCTAAGGTTAAGGGACGACCGGGCCTCCACGGCCCGGGCAGCTCGCCCCACGCCCAAGTCCTTTGAGCCTCGGGGTGAACGCAGGCGCCTCTGCGTTTATGGCCCAGCCGGCCACCAGGGGGCGCCCGCCTGGCACGGGGCTGGGGCTGGTGCAGTCGGCTTACTCGGTACTGGACGAGGGCAGGGGAGGGAGGTTGCGCTCTAAAATGTGTATTAGGGCGGCTGGTTCAAAATGAACAAAAGCCGGGTAGCTTTTCCTACCGTCTCCTGGGACACCTTCCGTGTGGAATATGAGATGAGATACCTGGGTTCGAAAGAACTCCAGCTTTTACCAATGGAAACGAGTTGGGGGCCAAAGCCAAGGTGTGCAAGGCTGGTGGGGAACTCGATGCCCCTTTGGGGGCAGCAATTCTCTGGCAGAGCAGGTGGAAGACAAGCCTTCTCTTGGTTTTCTCAAACCCTTGCACCCAATGGCTGCTTCTTAGGTGACACCTGTACCCATGCTACTCTCCCACCGCTGCAGGAACTTTGCGAAGACACACTGTTCTGGATCAAAGCATAAGCTGGGATTTAAATTAGGAGCTTCTGGCTGGTCAGAGCACCTTATATTTTTAATGAGTCAATAGGAAAGAATCTAGGAATTTATATTTATCTCTCATGGGCTAGAAAGAATCCCATGTAATCTAGCTCTCCCCTTCTTCCCCCCCAGCCTCCAGTTTAATTGACTGGAAAAACATTTAACCTATCACTTAAGCACATGGTAAAAACAAGAACCTGTTGCATTCTTTCTAACTTGCTCTTTATTATTTATTTAGTGAAATGATTGTGGGGTTTTTTTTTTTCAGATGTAGAGTATACATCAATATATTGTGCCCCCAAATTTACCTAGTGAATTATAATCCCGGAGAGGAATGCTGTTTGTGTGTCTGCACGTGGGTATACAGACATAATGAAGTGTTTGGTGCAGCTCTTGCAACGTGTACCCAAATTAATTGTCATATCGCATTCCAAAATTATAACTGGGGTTCATTCTGGAAGATACTTCAGGATTATGAAAGAATGTTATGTAAAGCTTCACAGTGAAGCCCTGTTTTCGAAGGTGCTGTGCAAGGTTCTAGGAAGGCAGCACTGCATGAACAGGCATTGCCATTTGCCTAAGGTTGAAAATACCGAATCCATGGAAATTCTTGCTGCATCCATATCACTCCTAAGTTCTCAGGTTGCACCAAAATAACATGCTTTCTGAATCCCAGCTATTGAACAGGACAGTGTGTCATATATTTAGGATCTCATCCCTGCACTCATTTTATTTTCTGCATTCATTTTTTGGGTTTACTTCATTTTATAAATATAATTATCCTCAATTTCTTTTTTTAATGGGGCTGTGTATAAACCTTTGTGAAGTTTGCATCCTCTAATTTTTGGTAGAGGGCATCCACAGAGAAAGTGTAGACATGCTTCTTTACCAGTAGTTATGTTGGCTGAGCTAACTCAGAATTTCAAGGTTGCATTTCCTCATCGTAGTCAAGGTTGCATCCCTCATCGTAGTCAACGGAGAACATAGCTTTAAACAACTCTAGTTCCAGTTTCCTTGTTAGAGTGACCAAACCACTTGGCCTAACTGGGTTCTGACTCAGTTTTGATAACCAAAGAGAAATTTTGCAGGGATATGACGTGTTTTTGAGACAAAGAAGAATTAATAGTTATTATTTCGTTGTTTTGTTAGCTTTATAACCAAGGCAACTTATTTATGTATTCACACTTAAAACTGGCTGCAGAACATGATAGTGTGTACTGCTTCTGAGAGTAACAATCTAGGTCTTTCAACCATCATTTCTCTTCACACCCCAAATGCAATAGAAAACTTAATTTATGCATGGTCTTTTCTAGGAGGGACCTTCCTAAATTAAAGGGCTTTGCAATAATGGACCTTTTGATTTGGTGGCCATGGTTGTGGTCATTCAATTTTGAATGGCTTTGATTTTCCAAATTCTATTGATACTGTCTCTAGGAGGGTTTGGGAAAAACTACACTAAATGTTGCAAAGGAATTCAAAATAGACTACTAGGGTTCTTATCTATATAGCCTGAAGAACCGGAAACAGTTTATCTCTGCATCTGACCTTCTTCAAAGACGTCCCTTATCCCTAACCAAACTCAGAGAAAGATAGGGAGTTATCCCAGGGAAGGAGGAGTGGTCTTGATGAGTTGACTTTGAACTGGAGGCTCCTGTCAGTCTTGTCTTTTTCAGAGATCTTATATTCAACCTGAATCCACCTGGTGGTTTCAACTGGTTAATCAATCTTCCTGTTACATCCATGCACATTCCTACTGCAATTTATGCAAAGTCAAATGTGGACTGAAGTTCTCTAACAAGGCAAAACAGAATTTCTTTGCTGGCCAGCAAGATTTTCCTCATTATATTGTTGCAGGAATTTTTCCTCCACTGGTGCCCACATTTCTTGTTCTCACTGCTTCGAAGAATGAAGAAGTAGACCAGACAGAGTGGAGGGTAGCAAAGCAGGGTTTACTGAGCAATAGCAAAGCGATAGTACAAGGTTCCCAACGAGGGAGGGGACCCAAAGGGTTGACCACCAGAGTTCCTAAGTCTAAGGGTTTTAATGGGGTTGTTGGTGGGCTGTCAATCTGATTAACCCTCCCTCTGCCTGTCATCCAATCAGATTTTTGTCACCTATCAGGGGAAAGGGTGGAGGGCTCCTTCCTGGGTGGTGTAAAGAGTGGTTTCCTCTTAGGGCGGGGCCCCTTGTCCCTGTCCCCGCTTGCCTTCCAGTTATCCTTCAATATTTCTAATATATTTGTCCCTTGAACTCTAGATTAAGCTTTTTCCTTTGTAGGACTGATGTGTGCAAAGAAATTCTGATCAGTGAAAACACTGCATTGTTGCTTTGCCTTTACTTGAATAGCCTGAGGTTTATTTGTTTCTCTGTTTGTTTTTAACTTTTGATCTACTTGGTTCAAGAATCTTTAAACCCAATGCTAAAGCTTGGATTATAAGCTTGTAAGTGAAAATCATAAATTAAAATGAGTATTTGGATATTACTGGCGACACGTAATAGCAGTAGGAAGATTTTAAACTCTGAACAAATAGGAGGTTTGGGTTATACATTTTTCAATACGTGGACACTTGATCAAAAGAGCATAGGAAGTTCAACCTATTTTCTAAGGAAGATGGAGTGGAAAAGATTCCACTAAAGTCATTCTGATGACCCAGACACCACAATGTAGAGGATGCTAGCAAGCCCTGGCTTAATTTCAGTTAACAGGTCAAATCTAAAAATGTTTAATTCGGCAAATGGAATAAGAGTGCATGCAAATTTAATTTGTTTCTTTGGAAAGGAAGTGTTTTGAAGTTATAGGGAATTGTGAACCATTTGAGAATACTGTGGCGTTATATGAAACAGCTTTTCTATCTATACACACTCTGTGTTGAGTGTAACTCTTCAAAAGGATAGACCGTTCCAAGGATCTGGGGAGTGTATATCAGAGCTGCCATGTACTTTCTTTGTTATGGGCCTGAAACTAAAATAGAAAGATTCTTCACCTTCCCAGTCTTAAAAAAAGAAAACACATACTCTGATCTTTGTAAACCTCAGGCGCTCAATAGCACATTTCAATGAATGAATGAATTGAATGAATGCAATTAAAGTAAGTCAATACTTTTTGTCTTAATTTTGTAACAGCAAATTAAGAGTTTTTGAAATTTTCTTAATGACAGAATTTAAGAGTCATTGCACTAGCCTGGAAATTATCATTGTGTTTTGCATAATTATCAGGAAGTGACTGAATCAAGTTTGTTAAGGCCATGACTTTTAATCACTGAAATAGTAAATATTATAAAGTTAAAGAGTAAATGTTAATGGGAGTATTATGCAATAGGAAGGAAGCTTGTAGGGAACACCTATTCTTAAGCTATTTAATAAAGCAATTAATAAACAGGCTGATAATGGGTAGCTAGAAAATATAGGTGAAAGTAAACTTATGAATTTTTTACTTTGAAAAGTGCATTTGGCCAAAATATGATTATATTAATAATTAAAATTAAGTACTAATCTATAGCTTCAAGTTAAGAAGTTAGCACCGAGGGTCGGGTGGGGGTGGGGGTACACCTGAATGGCTCAGTCAGTTAGCATCTACCTTCAGCTCAGGTCATGATCCCAGAGTGGAATTCCATATCAGGTTTTTTGCTCAGTGGGAAGTCTGCTTCTCCCTCTGCCTGCTGCTTCCTTGCTGGTGCTTGTGCTGTCTTTCTCTCTCTCTGACAAATAAATAAATAAAATCTTAAAAAAAGAAAAGGAAAGTTAGTACTGGGGTGGTGGGCTGGCTCAGTCAGCAGCATGTGACTCTTGATCTTGGGGTTGTGAGTTCTCTACACCCAACCCATGTTGGGTGTAGAGATGACTTAAAAATAAATAAACACATAAACTTGAAAAAAAAAAAAAAGCAAGGACACATTTTAAACACAGTTGCAAGAAAGCCACTGATTAATGAACAATTTTGACCTTCACATTTTAAGTGAAAATCTCCTTGCCGTTTTGAGAAATATTCTTCTCACCCTGGTTTGACACTAGACAGAGACATACTTGCATTATACCCTAAAAGGTACTGAAATCATGCATTGGAAAAATTAGAAATTAAATCTTCAAAATTATTAATATTTGGTTTTTTAACTGTAATTTCTAAAATAAAATGATACTGCAGGTTGAAATCGCAAATATCCTAATAGGTTCTGGAGGCTTTGGGAGTTTAAGACATCTGAATTTGGATTTGGTCTAGGCCACTTTGGGCAACTCTGATCACTATCTTCTAATGCTTAAATTCCACTCTGGCTTTTTGTTACACCTAGGATAAAGATCTTCACGGTCCTATGGTCCAGCCTCTTTCCCCTCTCAGCCTTCTGGTATACCACATTCATCTGCTGTCCACCCCATAGCTGTAAGTACTACCTTTTAATTGCTCCAAAGCTCATCTACCCTGTCACAGGGCATTTGTACATGCTATCCGAACCCCACCCCCTTCACTTTTCTGGCCTTTCCCATGTTAATTCCTACTACTCTTTCATATATCAGTTGTTTTGTTCTCAGGGAAGCTTTTTTGACCTGAGTAGGTCAAGTCTCCTTTTTCCTCTCCTGACCTTCTTTGTTACAAACAAACATGTGATTTTGTGATTGATCAGTAACTGTCCTCTTCACTGTGTTCTAAGCGCCATGAGGTCTGGAATCCAAGTAGATTTTGCCTACCATTTTACCCACAGCACTAAAGGGCCTGGGGCAATTAAGGAACTCAGACATAATTTTCAGATGTATTGAGTGAATGAGTGAAGAATGAATGGGATAATTAACTTTAGTTTCCATTTGTAAAGGGGTTGCTGGGAGGATTGGATGATATAGAGTATCTCTAGAAAGCCTACCCTATGGGGTACTCTCAGTAAGTCACCGTGATCATTTCAATTAACTTGGGTTTGGTAGTTTATTTGATAAAATCAGCTCTTTTGCCTCCATATTTTCAAAGTTTTAAAATCAGTAAGCACAATTTGCTTTATTTTATGGATCTTATTTGTTTGCACTCCTGTGGAAATAAGAATCTAGGTTTGGAACAAGTTTTAATGACTGTATTTAGCTATATTCAGCTATTAATAGTACTTCTATAGAAGCCTTAACCTTACATTGATTTGTTTTCATGTATAACCTCCTCAAAGTAGGTAAAGCACTTTAGGGAAGAAGGGACCTATTTAGCTGTTGTGGTTGTTTCTGACTGGAATGTGTACTTGTTGAATTCCTTGCTCAAGAAATCTGCAGGCTTGAGAAATGTGAGTTCCTTCTTATTTGAGATTGACTTCAACATTGGGGGGCTTGTCCCACACTGACTGTAACTGTGTATTTTGTGGATGGACCCTTGTGTCTGAAATGGTATTGAAGCTTTAGCTCTTGTTCGGAGGAAGATGTATGTTCACTTACATTAAACGATATGTGCAGAGGTATTTGTTGTACACCAGAGCGCTGTGATATTTCACCGTCCTCAATTCTGTAGATTATTGTGATCATGGAAAGGTGAATTTGTGCATGGCTCAGAATAATAACAATCAAACACAGTTCTTAGGGTTAGAGTCTTGCACTATGGTACAAGTCCTAGTCTATAGCATTCTGGGAAATCAAGTAGATTTCAAGTATTGTCTCTTATTTAATAGCAGCAAGTACATATCAAGCGGTCTTATTTCATATCAACATGGTGTGGCCTTCTGGGAGCAGAGTTCCTGTCTTCGTGGCCTAGGGCTGGGAGCTGCTGGCTCTATCGCTTTGCTCAATGGGTCTGAGATGTAAACCAGCTAGTTTGTGACAGCGAGGAGCTGACAGTCTAAATGAGGAGATGAGGCAGGTAGCCATGAAGATACCAGAAAGCCTTTCGAGGGAATCTGCTCAGCCAGTTTTCAGCTGGGTGCTCCTCATGCTTGAGGGTGGATCGACCCAGTGGAGGTAATGCTAACGAGGCTCATGAAGGAGGCAGCCCCTGAGCGAGGCCGTGGGCTAGTTGATCTCTTTGGGCCACAGGTTACAGGTGTGTTGTTTTCTTATTTGGACACTACCACTTTTATGTGTTTTACTAAAAGTAACATTTTTCAGGGCACCTTGGTGGCTCAGTCAATTAAGTGTGTGACTTCGGCTCAGGTCATGATCTCAGGGTCCTGGAATTGAGCCCTGCATTGGGCTCCCTGCTCAGCAGGGAGTCTGCTTCTTTCTCTGCCTCCCTGCCCCCCAGCTCGTGCTCTCTCTCTTTCAAATGAATAAATAAAATCTTTAAATAAGCAACATTCCTCTAAATTCCTCTAAATATATACTGAGAGTGTGGGTGGAAAAGGCCCTTGTGTTTGTAGTACTGTAACTTTATAGTGGAGTTCAGCTAAGACAGTTCTAGATAGAAGGTGAAATATTTAATGGCACCAAAGAAATTTATAAGTATATTCAAGACATCATAGGGGCATTTCAAACTCAGTCATGACCAGGTTTTTGGGGAAAAAAAAAAGATTTTCTTCATGTATTTGGCATGTTTTTCTCGAGAACTTTATAGAACTGTTAAGATAAGTTGTGTTTATGCCCTACCTTCTTGACCACTTTTCCAGTTATGAGTGGATCATGATACTTCTGAAATTTAAGATAATACAGATATCCTGAGCCCATGGTACTTAAAGGGCAAAAGATATCTCCCATGTGGTGGTCACTAACATTATAGCTCATCAAGGATTATAAATCAAATTAACTGGGATTGGGAAGGATTGAGTATACTTCAGTAATAGTGGGGATTTTACCCAAAATATCTAGTATATTTTGGTGACCACTTTTCATCAAATCCCCCTTATGGTTAATAATTGATGACTATGTATTTTAAAAATCCTTTATAGAAGTGTGAATTAAGCTTTATCCAAGACCTAACATATAGTTAGTCACATTGAATTAGAAAGTTGTGATATGTATTTTTTCAAGTAGTAAAGGTCCTTGTTTTGTTTTCAAAATCAGTGGTTCTTAGCTCTGGCTGCACATTAGAATTCTACTGGGAGATTGAAGAACAAATCAGATAGTAAGATCTTTTATATAGAGCCTGATTCAGGTTGATTTCGAGGAGGAGAGTTTTATAAATTTTCCAATCTTCTACTGCTTTAGTTCCCTTCCCCATAGTGGCCATAAAAAGTGGGGATGAAAATATTCCTATGTCCAAGCATCATTGTGAGGATTAAATGAATAATGCATGTAGAACATTAGAAGAAGTCTGACTTATAATAACTCTTCAATAAATGAAAGTCATTATATTATTATAATGAAACCATAATGGAGAGTCATAGCTCACTGAGAACAAGAACAGAAAATGGAATAGACATCAAACAAAGCATAGATAGATGAAGATGCTAGAACAGGCTCATACCTGCTTGCAAGAGCTGATCCTGGATATCTCTTCTCATCTCTACACTTAGTGACATTAGGTTTGAAAATCAGCCAAGGTGGGTAAACTTACAACACAGAAATCACCAAATCCCAAAATCAAGGTTTTCTTTTCGTTTCTTTCCTTTTTTTTCCTTTTCCTTTCTCTTTCTCTCTCTCTCTCTCTCTCTCTCTCTTTTTTTTTGTACCCCAGAGATTTAGTTATTAACATTTATATCCACATGAGGGGACCAATACAGCTGACAAGGAAGTCTGGAGTGAAAAACAAAATATACAGACTTCATGATTTGGCCTGGATGTGGTCCTGGCCAATCATGGCATCTGTCATTCATGGTCCTATGGGCTGAGCTTTGAGTCCCAAGGGGTGGTAAATCAAAGACCATGGTAGTCTTTGCCTGTTTTTGAACCTAGAATCATTAGAATGTGATTGAACTCTTAATTAATCATTGCTTCTAAGTTTTGAGGTAAATTATTTAAACCTGTTCTCAAAAACCCAAGGGTTTGAACTCACAGAAACAAGGAGTAGAGTGGTGGTTGCCACAGGCTGGGGAGGAGGATGGAACAAATGGGAAGAGATTGGTGAAAGGGTACAAACTTTCAGTTATAGGATGAATAAGTTCTCAGAATCTAAAATACAGCACGATGACTATAGTTAATAAAAGTGTATGGTACACTTCACCAAAAAGAAAAAGAAAAAGAAAAAACAACAGAAACCATGTGAGGTAATGGACATGTTAATTAACTTGGTTGTGGGAGTCATTTCACCATGTATATATATATATATATCAAATCATCACATTGTATACTTTAAATATATTACAGTTTTTTCAATTACACCTCTATAAAGCCAGGGGAAAGAACACTAAGGATTTCTGGGGTATATCAGGGGGCACAGGAAGCCACAAGATAAACATGGTGCACCCTTTTCAATTCACTTATATTCTTAAGACACAAGCAGCTAAAAATGATGATAACGACGATGATGATGACGATGGTAACAGTGATGGCCAGGATCATGGTGATGATAATGATGACGAGGGCAACCATGATGATGAAATCCCACTTGAGACCTACTAGAGGTTAGTTTTGGAATGCTCCAGGAGCATGTTTAGAGTCCTTTGCCTTTGTTGGGTACTCACATGGAAATAGTTGGAAAGTACTGAAATGGCTATGTGCCTCAGTTTCCTTATGGATCAGAATAGGATGGTGGTCAGAATGAAATGAGATAATGGATTATAACCATATGGTGGTTGTAGTTAGCTCCTCAGTTTTAAAGAATATTTGTTGTGTCAGTTTGTGACCTATGAACCCAGGGTAAGTTAGGCATCCAGCCCAGAGTCTGAACTTTGTCTTCCAGCCTTAGTACTCCTTAAGACCACTCGTCCTAAGAGACTCCATAAAGCTAGATAGACCTAAAGAGTCTCCCTGCCTGAAATTCTGTTTGTGCCGATTTCCAGATAAATCATCATTTGTTAATGTTCAATTTTACCTTTATTTGACTTGCTTTAACCAAAGAGACATAGTAAATATTTTCTAATAATGACCGAAACATTCTTTACTTAGGAAATTATGCCTGTTTTGAAAAAAGCAGCTTGCATCATTCTGCTACTTCGTAATAGATTTAAAATGTGCAACATTGTTATTTTGGATTATTTCCTATGAATCTATGTATAAAATCATGCATATAAAAATGTCAGTGTGATACTTTTAATTTCTTGCTAAAAAAAACCTAAACCACAATTTTATTATTGTAGTAAGAAAAATAAATCTCATAATAGTTATACAGTTAAATTCAAATAGAAATTTACATTTTAACAATTTGTCCTCCTGGGAAGCAGCAGGTATGTAAAATTATTACATATTGTGTTTATGCTGCATGCACATAAAGTTGAGGAGAAACCCCAGAAAGTAAGCTCTTTGGAACCCAGACTTGATTGCCAGGCTGAATACCCTTGGATAACAAACTCTCTTTGTCTGAACATATGAAAGGTACCAAAAGAGAGTGAAAACCAGTTTTACTTTTTTTTTTTTTTCCCTAAACTTTTTGTTTTTGTAGGAGAACCCGCAGTGGAAGAAAAGATCACTTCCTCCATAGACACTTTATGGGTTTCGGATTCTGTAAATTCTGCCATGTAACTTGACCCCAAAGCTAATGAAATCCTGTTAGATTTTCCCCGTCCTCCTTCCTGATTCCACCTTTTCGATTGTCTCACCTTTTAAAAACTTGATTTGTATTTGTATATACGTGCGATTCTCCTGTCATTGTTGGGCTTTTTACGCAGGCACTTTTCACCTACATCCTCTCCTTCCCTCATTTGGCAGCCAGTTGGGCTTCTTCCTGCCTTGAATACCACATTCCCTAGTTATTCAAGCTCAGTCATTAGCACCCTGTCCCCCTACTAAAATTATGAATGAAAAGCCTTGTTGTTCTTTACAAATAACTCAGGCTTCCTCAGTCAGTCAAATTCGAATGGAAGTGACTGCCAGACAAAGGGGCGGGGTGATGGACAGTCCTCACAGCAAGTCATCAATGCCCACAGGAAGTTTTTTAAGCCACAATATAGGTAGAGAGAGTTGGGCGTTCCCAGAGGACAAGCCTGCAGAAGGGGGCTGGGAGCGGGCCGGGGCGGGGGTGGGGGGGTGGGGGGGCTCCTCTTTGTGTCTGTTTGGATCTTAGGAAAAAATGTCCACAAGATGCAGAGACAACAACAGACAGAGTCAACTTTGCCCTAGCAAGAACGTAAAAATCCTTCCATGGAGACATCTACCTTGCAGTCATTCTGGTTGGAGCTGACACACGCAGACAAAAGTGAAGGCACCAACCATTTACTCGGTTTTGAATGCCGAGCGGTGCCAGAGTGGGTTACAGACTCGGAGCTGCACACCTCCCTGCTGAGAAGTTGCATTGTCTTGGGTCCCTTTTTCACAACAGGGGAAAAGGTAATTGACAGCCTGATTGTTTGGCTGCTGTTTTAAAATCCTGGAAGGCCCCGGTCACACGTTGTCAATAATAGCCGTCGGAGGTGCGGAGTGAAGAAGGACTGTTCAGGAAACAGTTTGAGCCCTTCAAGTGGACAGGCCTCAGTGACTTTTCTTGCACTCTGGCCACCACAAGCAGCTCATTCAAAAATAACCTTAAAGTAATAAATCAAACTTGTTTCCTGAACTATACAAGGAACAGCTGGTTATTTTTCCTCACTTTTTTTTTTTCAAAGACAAAAAAAAGGAGGGTTTTTTTTTTTCTTTTTTTTTTTTTTTTCTACAGGAAATCAAGCATGTCAGAATTTGGCAAAGCAATTTGGATGATTTAACAGCTAAACACTTCTCTTTTTAATGTTATGCTTTCATCGGTCTTTTTTATTTAGGCTTTTCAGTTTTGCATTCTGTTTGCTTCCATGAGTGTCCCTCATCTGTTCTCTCTCCTCACTTCGGAAAGGAAAACGAGTTTACTCTCCTGTCAGAAGAGTTTCAGTGTAATTTCTAATGGATTGGTCAAGTCGCTCCACTTGTACAGCTAAAATTTGTTTTCTTTCACAGAGAGAGTTTGGATTTAGATCTATAGCTTCACATATTTGTTTCTCGTGAGATCCATATATTTTGGAGTTCTGATGACAAGGCAGTTTTTCTTCAGACTGTTGATTTAGAAACCCCAAGCTAGTACATATGTCGTAACTGAAGTAGTCTGGTATTTTAAGAAAGTACATTTTGGACTTTTTCTGTCTCTTTGTGTCTCTGTGTGCGTCTCCCTCGTTGACTATGTTTGCCCTCTAGATTCTGGAAAATCTTTCAACTTCTGATCGACTTTAAGAATAATTAGAAATTTGAATATAAGTAGGTAACGTAAAATGATTCCCATCTGTGATGATTACTATTTATCTTTATTTTATAGATGACTGATATTTTGAACAGATCCATCCTATATGGAGATATTTTATGATCAGTCAGAGTGTGCATGTCAGAGATTAGCTTTTCACAATTTGTGGACACTTAGAAATAAGAAAGAAATGTATTTTGAGGGTCTGTCGGATTGTGAGACACTACCTCTCTTTCAATTAATTTAAACATGATTAAACAGTCAAGATTAGATATAAAGATTATGTCAAACCTCCCAGTCATGCAAGATTTTGACTGCTACCTAAAAATTTAAAAAAGAATTTGTGGTCACAACTTAGCATTAGATGAGAGATTATAAATTATCTTTGGGATGTTGTCCTTTAATAAGTTTATTTTTCTCCTTCATTTTGTTAAAGAGATTATTCATTTGTCATAAAACACTTGTAATAAAAGGTATTTTACAGGAAGATAATAATGAAATTCAGTTTACAGTAGAATTAAGTCACTATAGGCTTCTTTCCTGTTTCTCTTCTTTTCTTCAGCTACTTCTTTTTTTTTTTTTTTTTGTATTTCAAGTAAACGACAGTGCCGTAACAGCACAAATAAATCCGTCTCTGTGCTATAAGCTAGACCAACACACTTTACACCAGGTCTCAGCTGAAAGAACTGTGAATGCAGCAGTGGGTGTGGTTTCCATATAAATGTTTCTTCCATATATGGTTGATATTCACACTGAACCTGTTTTGATGTAACATTTCTTTACTTTCAGCGTTTTAAGCTTCAAACATGTGCTACGTGACTGGATAGACTTCTCGAGAACTGTGTTAACATGTTTCCAAGAGCTGAATTCTAAGGTTAGTACCATGTCAGAAAACAATGTTCCTCGAATATCTGCACAATGGTTATATACACGATTGTAAAAATGATTATATAATACAATCCATAAAAAATGTGAATTGTCGTATAAGTGACATTTAAAATGACACAAAATACCCAGTTCTGTAGATGACTCCTTTCCCCCTTCTTAAGTCACCGCCTTTCACTTTGCTAAGAGATGCTCAGGAGCTGATGAGTTAAGTGGACTTTGAACCTGCCGGTGTCCCCCGCAGCCTCACCACCCCTCCCCCTGGCCCCAGCGGACTCTGGCCACAGTAGGGGCGAGATAGCGAGTGTGGACTGAAAGTGCTCTGTACAGACTTGCTTTCTA
The DNA here is from genome assembly GCF_963455335.1 of Martes martes. Classification (NCBI taxonomy): domain Eukaryota; kingdom Metazoa; phylum Chordata; class Mammalia; order Carnivora; family Mustelidae; genus Martes; species Martes martes. Next base: position 27,328,699 of record NC_137890.1, on the reverse strand, counting down.
GCCTCCCGTTCAGCTGCCAGTCTCACAGCTTGCCCTGAGAATGGACTTCCTGTGCTGTCATTTACACTCAGTATCACACTAAGCACTCTTTGTCACTCAGCCTTTGAGAAAGAAGGGGGCGAGATAACAAATCTAGACTGCTTGTGTTGACTTTGTGGATAAAGTAAAGGGCTGGAGTCAAGAACCCAGGGTCTTATCCTAACTTGGTAACTGCCTTTCCTGTGACCTTGAGCCGGGCTTCTGACCTCTCCATGCCTCAGTTCTCATCTCTCAAGTGAGGAGCAGTAGGCTGGGTGCTCCTATTTTCTCACAAAGGTGTGGCTATTGAAAATTTTTTGATATCCCTAAATCTCTTAGCAAAAGGGGAAAAAATAAATCAGATAAAATGACCTTTTTCTGCTTTGGGGAGATGGAAAGGAAACCACAGCTGATTAATTACTCCCCACTCCCGGAAGGAATTCTCTCTATAATCCTCCAAGTAGGGAATTTCCCTTCCTACCTTTGTCAGCCTGCCCTCAGCCTCTCCTTTTGCTCTTTTGCTTTCTCTCTCTCTCACTCTCGCTTTTTTTTTTTTTTTTAAAGATTTTTACTTATTTATTTGAGAGAGAGAGCATATGACTGAGCAGGGAGCCCCATGTGGGGCTTGATCCCAGGACCCCGAGATCATGACCTGAGCCGAAGGCAGACACTACCGACTGAGCCACCCAGGCACCCCTCTTTTGCTCTTTTTATCTTTCCCTTCTCCTCTTTCTTTTTATCCCTCTCTTTCCCTTTCCCTCCACCCCTGCAATGCTTTCTTCATAGCAACCTGCTATGAGATCAAGGTGCTTAGGAAATGGCAAAGGGATACTTCTAGTAGGTTATGTCCAACGTGGGTGTTCAGAGACACAGAGGAAAACAAGGAGGGCGCTTTGGGTTAACTGGATGGGGGGTAACAGCCAGGGTTAAGGAAGCTTCTGCAAATTTCCTGGGCTTACAAAGATAAACCTTCAGAGACAGTTACCAGGCGGCTAGATGGGTCTCTGGGATCTGTGACCACTTATTCTGAAGGTTCTCTTTGCAAAGAGGTGAGATTGGAATTGGATGAGGATAGCAACCTACAGTGAAATCCAGGGATTCTCTCAATGCGGTGGGATGGATGGAGGGCCTCTTCTGGCCATATCTATGGCTACATCCTTTTTCTTACTCAGTTAAATTATGCAACTGAATGGAATATCACTTTGAATGGAAAGGGATTTGGTGCCCTAAATCAGTTTGAATATGGGAAATAGTGTGAATTTGAAAAAAAATGCATTTTAATACATTCCACTTTTTTTTAAAGTGTTGCTTTTGTTTTATTTTCCTTTTGTGAAGAGGTTGGTAATATAAATTGTATACCAGAAATTAATTCACCTAGTATTCCTTGGGGCGTTTTAAGCAGGGCATTGCACATTCCGGCTTGTGTTTATTTGTTTTTCCAGATCCTCACATTCATTCAGACATGTTTAGGTTTATTTCATTTGGAAGGCGGTGATATGATTTTGGTGTTGTATGCTTTGACCCTCTGTACACACATGGTTTCTATATGGCTTGACACTGTGTTTATTTGATATTTCCTCTTGAATCCACTGCATATCCATGGATGTTTCATGCTATTTCGCTACCTACAGAAAGGCCTTTTTTTAGTAGGACCCCATTAACAATAACAACAACAACAACAAGAAGCAAGTAAAGAACTCCTACATTTTTTTTTTTTACTTGTTTTAATTAGGATAAGAAAAGACACATACAGGTCTCTTTATAAACAGGATTTGAAGGGCTTATTCACTTTTTAAGCTTTTTAAAAAAAATTTGTTTCACTTTGTATAAAATGTATTACTTTCTGAAGTAAAACATTAATAAAGAAAATGTTTCAATACTGATTTAATAAAAACAGAGAGAAAATTTAGCAGTCACAAATCATATTCGTATTTTTACAAGGGTTTTGCCAATCTTGATAACGTGTCTAAAAATCTATGAAGAAAAGACAGTCCCTTTGTTTTTAGAAAACACATTTAAAAAAAAAAAAAAAAAAACAATGGTTGGTGCTCCCTCTGCTGGTTTCCTGCAACAATTAGCTCGCCAACTTCAGAGTGTGAAAAGACTGCAAAGGAAATTAAGATTCTTTGATCTTTAAACACCCTTTCTCCCTATAAGTTTGATCCTTGATTGAAAGCAAGTGTCCATATAGTTTGTGAAAAATAGAGTCTTTCCTAACATTTAATAGTGATACTGTAGCTGGGCCAGATAATTATAATCCTTTTTCAATCGACTTTTATGAGTTTATTTATTTATTTAGTAATTTCTACACCCAATGTGGGACTCAAACTTACAACCCTGAGATCTAGAGTCTTCTGCTCTTCCTACTGAGCCAGCCAGGAACCCCTATAGTCCTTTTTTAAAATGAACTTTTCCTTTCTCATATCATACAGTAGGACATAAAACAAACTATTCTTAATTTACTAGGGAGAGTATTAGTCATAAAACTAACTCAATAACTGAATCAAGTAGTCAGTAGTCTATCTGAATGTCTTTACACTAGTAAGTAATACTGATTGGGGAGTGACATTATCACTGGACAATTACTCTTTTTTTTTATTAAATACCTTGTTATATCATTACTGTAATCTATATCTTCCTATATAAAAGACATTTGGAAATCCATTAATTTAATCAATATTGCTATCTGAACTACAACTATAGATTCTTAGAATTCCTGGAATTCATCAGTTGGTTTTCTGGGAATCCTGACTTTCATAGATCAGAGTATGTTGAGGCATATATATTATTCACTTATCAAATACCTGTATTAAATCATTTCTAAATCTTTACTATATTCTTTATTATAATACTATATTCTGTGTCGTAAAGGTGTTGAATATGCAGATTCTGTCTACACATGTTCAACTTTTTCTGTTTGCTGATGGAATATATGAAACCGACTCCCCTAGGGATATATGCATTTAGTAGGGAGTCTGGAGTATCTATAAGCTTTTACAGGAAGTGTTTGTAATGGTAGGTTTCAGGGAGAGTGCTGCCAGTAAGACCGGGGAAGGGTTGCCTCTAGAAAATGGACAGGCCCATGGGAATGGCGCAGAGAATTAAGCAAGCTCCAAGCAATAGGCAATAAAAAATGGGGGAGGTGCTGATCATCAGGGGAGATCGGGAGCTATAGTTCCTTGATAGAAATACAATGCTTTCCTCTCAAGAAAATCATCTTTGTCAGGGGTGCTCCGGGAATGGTGGAGAAGAAATAACCGGGTGGAAAGCCGGAGCTCATAAACCAACTTTACCCATCCTCCATAAGCCGGAGAGTCAGGTCATCCTAACACCCTAGGTAACACCGGTAGAGATTTAGGTAAGTGACGGAGCTGGGGAGAGGCAGAGATCCAGCCTCAGTTACGGGAGTTGAGGAGGTTTCTAGACTCTGGAAAGAATGGGGAGAGCAATGAGTGTTGGAGATGAGGCTATATTCAAGGTGCACGAATTCCAGAACTCTATGGTGGAAGACCTGGAGTACAAGGCCATGAACCGAAGTCAGGACCAGACACAGATCCTGCAGCTGGGCTCTGGGGTCAGGAGGATTCATGGCAGGATCCCTATTCTGGGTCATGGGATATGAACTGTCAGGGTTGTCACTGACCCCAATGTACTGTTATGTTCTTTCGTCTTGAGTTTGGAGAGGGTTTGTACACAGGAGTGTATGTTCAGTTAGGGCCTACATGCCACATAGCTAACTGCCCCAAAGTGGGAATTTTAGACAATATATTGGAAGGGAGTGTCAATCACTTTGCCTCTCAGACCGTGATATGTGGACTTATGCTTACTTAGCCTGCTTATAAAGTCACTTTGCATTAGAGCTTAGGGAGTAAAAAGACCAGAACACCCCTTCTTCAACTTTTACATTTACCACCGGAACAATTTACCATTGTTCTCATATCATTGTTTTCTTATATTTTTATGTGTTCATTTTTAGTTCTATCTTTATGGATGATATTTTTTTTTATTTTTTTTAAAGATTTTATTTATTTATTTGACAGACAGAGATTACAAGTAGACAGAGAGGCAGGCAGAGAGAGAGGGAAGCAGGCTCCCTGCTGAGCAGAGAGCCCAATGCGGGACTCGATCCCAGGACCCTGAGATCATGACCTGAGCCGAAGGTAGCGGCTTAACCCACTGAGCCACCCAGGCGCCCTGGATGATATCTTTTAAGTTTCTTAAATGCAGGACTGCTTTTCACATCTTTTAGATTTCCTGAAGTGCTTAACTTAATTTTCTACCCAGGTTATTCTAAATGATAGAGCTGTTAGGGGATGGTTGTTTTTGTTTAGTTTAGTTTAGTTAAGTTTAGTTTAGTTTTGTTTTTTCCCAGTGTTGCTCTATAGAGCTCAAAAATCCATATAATGGTGGGGGGAGGGAAGGAAGCTTAGATTTTACCCATTTGGCTTTTTAAAAATTTTTTTAAAAATTTACTTATTTGACAGAGACACAGCAGGAGAGGGAACACAAGCAGGGGAAATAGGAGAGGGAGAAGGAGGCTTCCCACCCAGCAGGGAGCCCGATGTGGGCCTTGATCCCAGGAACCTGGGATCATGACCTGAGCTGAAGGCAGACACTTAACAACTGAGCCACCTAGGCACCCCTCTGGCTTTTCTATAGTATTTCTCATGAACAGAGAATTGCCTTAAAATTTTTCAGAAAACTATTAGGGTGTTCTGCTGATGATCAAATTGATACTTACAAGCAACTGAATGTAGGGAACTTCTCATTGAAAGCTTACATGTCTAAGATGGGTTCTTTATGAATTGATTTCTTTATGAATAAATTCATTATGAACTTTTGGTCCTATATAAATGAACTTTAATATGTTTCTTTTTCTTGTTTTGTTCACAAAAGCTATTTTTTAAAGTTTATTTATTTATTTAAGTAATCTCTACCCCCAGTGCGGGGCTTGAACTCATGACCCTGAGATCAAGAGTTGCATGCTCTTCTAACTGAGCCAGCCAGGTGCCCCCACAAGAGCTATTTTTAAAACAGTGTTTCTTATTGTTAGAAAGACTATTAGTCAAAAGTTTGCTCATAAACCTCACAGTCTAAGAGATGTAGTTTGTCAAGAGAAGACTTCCTTTGTATTCCCTAGGAGTTCCACATGGAATAGATTATGTATTTAGATGGATGCATGTTTTCCCCACCTTTGGACGACAACAAGTCTGACACTAAGCAAAACATTAATCTAAATCAGGTTAGAAAACGCAGAAGGGCTGGTGGATTTGTTTCAGGTCCTCTTTAACTTTCAAAGCTATCTTTTAGCTTTAACTACCTTATCTGAGAAAAAAAAAAATGGATTAGGAATCTTATTCTCTGTTTCCATCTCCTTCTCATCAGAAGGACAGGAATCCTTTAGGGATACACTGTCAACAATAGCCATTAGTCATACGTGGCTTTCGAGCCCTTGAAATGTGCTATAATGTACAACCAGATTTCAAAGACAGTACGAAACAGGTGAAATATCTCATTTATATTTTTTATATTGACTATATGTTTAAATGACGATAGCTGGGTTAAAAAAAGCTTTGTTGAAATTCATTTAACCTGTTTCTTTGTACTTTTTCATTATTCAAAAATGTGTTACATAAAATGACTCACATTTCTATTGGAGAGAACTCCCTGGACTGAAAGTTCTTTGACTTTTTTTTGAATGTGAGCAGATTCCTTTGAAAATCTGATAAAAGCTCAATCAATTGTAGAGATGATAAGATACTGTCCGTTCTGCCACACCTAACATATGGGGTCGTAAGACTCACCCTGCTATGCAAAAATCATATGATAGAAGCAACAGGGCTGTGATTGGGGCAAACACCCTAAAATGTCATCAGTGCTACATAAAAAAGATAGGAACATAATAAAAAGGTAGCACAGTTTTATCCATGGTAAGTGGCGAAGAACTACATCAACTGTGATAAATCTGTCACTTTACCTTGAAAAATGTCTCCTTTGTGACCGTGGGCATTCCTACAGTCGCTCCCGATGCATGCCTACCTGGTTCCCATGGCTGCCGCCCTTTGTGCCAGAGGAAAACAACAGGGGAGAGGGTGGAAAAAGAGTGAGAGAAAGGGAAATAAAGAGAGAAAAAGAGCGGAGAACGAAAGAAAAGTACGAAAAGGGCTGAGAGGGAAGAGGGGAAAAATGGAAGGAGGGGAGTAGGGTCATGTGGCCAGTGGGCTGGGGTGGCAGCTTGTGAGCTCTTATTGCAAGGAGTTTCCCTGCGATGGGATGGAAAGCTGGAAGAGCAGGTGTAGAAAGCGGCAGCAGTCCACGAAACTGCAGTACACGAAACAGCAGTCTACGAAACGCAACAACGGAACGACGAGGGAGCGCTCACAGTCTGCGACAGGAGTGTGTGTGCTTGCGTTCCGTTGGTCCATGCACGGCTCCGTTCAGCCGGGTGCACTTTCTGTGTGGCCTGGTGATGAAACTGGCAGGAGCCAAGGCAAAATTAGCATTATGCTAAAATTTCTCCTAATTTATTAGTTACATTGGAATACATTGTCGTTTTCAAAACAAGCATTATAGCAGAACTGACTGTGGGTACACACACCACGGCAGACTGTCACGCACAGCCCGTGTTGGCAACCTCCAGACTCAGGACTGGCAGAGCAGGTCAAGCGTTAGGAATCATCGCTGAAATGCCAGCATCAGGTTCTTTCATGGTGTTTTGGTCGCAAGGGATTGTGGGATGGAGAGCCTGATGGGCGATTTGTGGAGCCCCGAGTGGACCACGGGGAATGAATGTGTTCTGGGCTGGATCCATGAAGGCCCGGGAGATATGTTGGATGTAAAGGTCAGAGAAGGTCGATTCCCTTTAGGTATCAGCCAAGAATGACTTACCTGCACAAGCCTTTTTTAATCTATGCCAAAATTGTCCAGGAAGACAGTTTGTGAGAGGGACTATCACATTTGTTTCCAGTGATAATGCATGAATAATTGGTGAGGAAATTCCAACAGGTAGTGGAGAAACAGAGCAGATGCTGTTTTAATTTTCTGCTTCTACTTATTCAAGGATTTAGTTGTAATTCATAGAATCTGGTTCCTGTGAATTCACAGAAATAGGCCTCAGTGTCTGTATAAGGGAAGTGACTGAAAGGATCTTTAAGTCACTGACAAGAGTGAAGTGACTTAAAACTAAACCAAGCCATTGAAGGTGGTCACCTGTTAAACATAATGATGATGCTGATGATGAGCTATTGTCTATGGGGCTCTTAGTATATGCTGGGTACTGTACTACGTGTTTTATGTGGATTGTTTTATTGATTATTCACAACATTTTGAGGTAGGTTTGTTGTTATCTCTTTTTATGGTTGGAAATAACTCCGCCAACATCCCACTGGTAACAAGTAGCTAAATTGGTACTTGAACACAGGCAATCTAAAACCGAGGTTTGCATGGAAAACACCAGACTCTTTGCCCTGTGAGTGGTATTGCTGGGACCTTTCATTGTCTATTGTTGTGTATTCTGGTACTGTTTAAAGTTGTGTAGTTAAATTCTATTATTTATTTATTTAAGTACAAAACATGGAGCCCAACACTGGGCTTGAACTCACGATCCTGAGATCAAGACCAGATCTGAGATCAGGACTGGGACACTCAACCAACTGAGCCACCCAGGCGCTCCTACTTATGTATATTCTTAAAGTAGGAGAAAAAATACATACACAAAAGATTTAAAAGAGAAAGGCTACAAAAAAAAAAAACAGTAAAAATGATTTTAAGAAGTGAAAATCAACTTCTAAATCCTATCTTCAATGTTTTATAATACATGTATTTGGATAGCACAACTTGAAAATTTTTTTTAAATTATTTTTATTAACATATAATGTGTTATTTGCCCCACGGGTATAAGTTTGTGAATCATCAGGCTTACACACTTCACAACACTCACCATATCACATATCCTCCCCAATGTCCATAACCCAACCACCTTCTCCACACCTGCCCCCAACAACCTTGTTTGTTTTGTGAGATTAAGAGTCTCTTATGGTCTGTCTCTCTCCCAATCCCATCTTGTTTCATTTTTTCCTTCCCTACCCCTCAAACCCCTCACTTTGCCTTTCAAATTCCTCATATCAGGGAGATCATATGATAATTATCTTTCTCTGATTGACTTATTTCTCTCAGTGTAATACCCTCTAGTTCCATCTGCATAGTTGCAAATGGCAAGATTTCATTCTTTTGATGGCTGCATAGTATTCCATTGTATATATATACCACATCTTCTTTATCCATTCATTTGTTGATGGACATCTCAGTTCTTTCCATAGTTTGGCTATTGTAGACATTACTGCCATAAACATTCGGGTGCACGGGCAACTTCAGATCCCTACATTTGTATCTTTAGGGTAAATACCCAGTAGTGCGATTGCTGGGTCATAGGGTAGCTCTATTTTCAACTTTTTGAGGAACCTCCATGCTGTTTTCCAGAGTGGCTGCACCAGCTTGCCTTCTGGGAGGGTTCCCCTTTCTCCGCATCCTCTCCAACATCTGTTGTTTCCTGACTTGTTAATTTTAGCCATTCTGACTGATGTGAGGTGATATCTCATTGTGGTTTTGATTTGTATTTCCCTGATGTCGAGTTATATTGAACACTTTTTCATGTGTCTGTTGGCCATCTGGATGTCTTCTTTGTAGAAATGTCTGTTCATGCCTTCTGTCCATTTCTTGACTGGATTATTTGTTCTTTGGGTATTGAGTTTGATAAGTTCTTTATAGATTTTGGATACTAGCCCTTTATCTGATATGTCGTTTGCAAATATCTTCTCCCATTCTGTCAGTTATCTTTTGGTTTTGTTGACTGTTTCCTTTGCTGTGCAAAAGCTTTTTTTTTTTTTTTTTAAGATTTAATTATTTATTTGAGAGAGAGAGAGAGCATGGATGGAGAAAAGTCAGTGGGAGAAGCAGACTCCCTGCTGAGCAGAGAGCCCAATGCGGGACTCGATCCCGGGACTCTAGGATCATGACCTGAGCTGAAGGCAGTCGCTTAACCAACTGAGCCACCCAGGTGCCCCTGTGCAAAAGCTTTTGATCTTGATGAAGTCCCAATAGTTCATTTTTGCCCTTACTTCCCTTGCCTTTGGCAATGTTTCTAGGAAGAAGTTGCTGCAGCTGAGGTGGAAGAGGTTGTTGCCTGTGTTCTCTTCAAGGATTTTGATGGCTTCCTGTCTCACATTGAGGTCCTTCATCCATTTTGAGTCTATTTTTGTGTGTGGTGTAAGGAAATGGTCCAGTTTCATTTTTCTGCATGTGGCTGTACAATTTACCCAACACCATTTGTTGAAGAGACTGTCTTTTTTCCATTAGACATTCTTTCCTGCTTTGTCGAAGAATTAGTTGACTATAGAGTTGAGGGTCCATTTCTGGGCTCTCTATTCTGTTACATTGATCCATGTGTCTGTTTTTGTGCCAGTACCATACTGTCTTGATGTGATTACGGCTTTGTAATAAAGCTTAAAGTCTGGAATTGTGATGCTGCCAACTTTGGTTTTCTTTTTCAACATTCCTCTGGCTTTTGGGGGTCTTTTCTGGTTCCGTATAAATTTTAGGATTATTTGTTCAATTTCTTTGAAAAAAATGGGTGGGATTTTGATAAGGATTGCATTAAATGTGTAGATTGCTTTAGGTAGCATAGACATTTTCACAATATTTGTTCTTCCAATCCATGAGCATGGAACGTTTTTCCATTTCTTTGTGTCTTCCTCAATTTCTTTCATGAGTACTGTATAGTTTTCTGAGTACAGATTCTTACCTCTTTGGTTAGGTTTGTTCCTAGGTATCTTATGGTTTTGGGTGCAATTGTAAATGGGATTGACTCCTTAATTTTTTTATCTCTCTTGCTGTTGGTGTATAAAAATGCAACTGATTTCTGTGCATTGATTTTATATCCTGACACTTTACTGAATTCCTGTACAAGTTCTAACAGATTTGGAGTGGAGTCTTTTGGGTTTTCCACATAAAGTATCATATCTTCTGCGAAGAGTGATAGTTTGACTTCTTTGCCGACTTAGATGCCTTTAATTTCTTTTTGTTGTCTGATTGCTGAGGCTAGGACTTCTAGTACTATGGTGAATAGCAGTGGTGATAATGGACATATCCCTGCTGTGTTCCTGACCTTAGGGGGAAGGCTCTCAGTTTTTTCCCACTGAGAATGATATTCATGGTGGGTTGTTCATAGATGGCTTTGATGATATTGAGGTATGTACCCTCTATCCCTATACTTTGAAGAATTTTGATCAAGAAAGGATGCTGTATTTTGTCAAATGCTTTTTCAGCATCTATTGAGAGTATTATATGGTTCTTGTTCTTTCTTTTATTAATGTATTGTATCACATTGATTGATTTGTGGCTGTTGCACCAAACTTGCAGCCCTGGAATAAATCCCACTTGGTCGTGGTGAATAATCCTTTTAATGTACTGTTGGAGCCTATTGGCTGGTATTTTGGTGAGAATTTTCACATCTGTGTTCATCAAGGATATTGGTGTGTAATTCTCTTTTTTGCTGGGGTCTTTGTCTGGTTTTGGGATCAAGGTAATGCTGGCCTCATAAAATGAGTTTGGAGGTTTTCCTTCCGTTTCTATTTTTTGGAACAGTTTCAGAAGAATAGGTATTAATTCTTTTTTAAATGTTTGATAGAATTCCCCTGGGAAGCTGTCTGGCCCTGGGCTATTGTTTATTGGGAGATTTTTGATGACTGCTTCAATCTCCTTACTGGTTATGGGTCTGTTCAGGTTTTCTATTTCTTCCTGGTTCAGTTGTGGTAGTTTATATGTCTCTAGGAATGCATCCATTTCTTCCAGATTGCCAAATTTCCTGGCAGAGAGTTGCTCATAATATGTTCTTATAATTGTTTGCATTTCTTTGGTATTGGTTGTGATCTCTCCTCTTTCATTCATGATTTTATTTATTTGGGTCCTTTCTCTTTTCTTTTTGATCAGTCTGGCCGGGGGTTTATCTATCTTACTGATTCTTTCAAAGAACCTGCTCCTAGTTTCGTTGATCTGTTCTATTGTTCTTTTGGTTTCTATTTCATTGATTCTGTTCTGATCTTTATGATTTCTCTTCTCCTTCTGGATTTAGGCTTTCTTTGTTGTTCTTTCTCCAGCTCCTTTAGGTGTAGGGTTAGGTTGTTTACTTGAGACCCTCCTTGTTTCTGAGAAAGGCTTATATCGCTATATATTTTCCTCTCAGGACTGCCTTTGCTGTGTCCCCAGATTTTGAACAGTTGTGTTTTCATTTTCATTTGTTTCCATGAATTTTTTCAATTCTTTTTTAATTTCCTGGTTGACCCATTCATTCTTTAGTAGGGTGCTCTTTAGCCTCCATGTATTTGAGTTCTTTCCAACTTTCCTCTTGTAATTGAGTTCTAGCTTCAGAGTATAGTCTTCTGAAAATATGCAGGGAATGATCCCAATCTTTTGATACCAGTTGAGACATGATTTGTGGCCCAGGATGTGATCTATTCTGAAGAATGTTCCATATTCACTAGAGAAGAATGTGTATTCTGTTGCTTTGGGATGGAATGTTCTGAATATATCTGTGATGTCCATCTGGTCCAGTGTGTCATTTAAGGCCTTTATTTCCTTATTGATCTTTTGCTTGGATGATCTGTCCATTTCAGTGAGGGGGGTGTTAAAGTATCCTACTATTATTGTATTATTGTCAATGTGTTTCTTTGATTTTGTTATTAATTGGTTTATATAGTTGGCTGCTCCCATGTTAGGGGCATAGATATTTAAAATTGTTAGATCTTCTTGTTGGACAGACCCTTTGAGTATGATATAGTGTCCTATCTCATCTCTTATTATAGTCTTTGGCTTAAAAGCTAATTTATCTGATATAAGGATTGCCACCCCAGATTTCTTTTGATGCCCTTTAGCATGGTAAATTGTTTTCCACCCTTCTCACTTTAAATCTGGAGGTGTCTTCGGGTCTAAAAATGAATTTCTCATAGACAACATATTGATGGGTTTTGGTTTTTTAATCCATTCTGATACCCTGTGTCTTTTGATTGGGGCACTTAGCCCATTTACATTCAGGGTAACTATTGAAAGATATGAACTTAGTGCCAGTGTATTGCCAATAAGGTGACTTTTACTGTATATTATCTCTGTTCCTTTCCAGTCTACTACTTTTAGGACCTTTCTTTGCTTAGAGGACCTCCTTCGATATTTCCTGTAGGACTGGTTTGGTGTTTGCAAATTCTTTTAATTTTTTTTTTTTTTTTTTGTCCTGGAAGCTTTTTCTTTCTCCTTCTATTTTTCAATGATAACCTAGCTGGATATAGTATTCTTGGCTGCATGTTTTTCTCATTTAGTGCTCTGAATATATCATGCCAGTTCTTTCTGGTCTGCCAGGTCTCTGTGGATAAGTCTGCTGCCAATCTAATATTTCTACCATTGTATGTTACAGACTTCTTGTCCCGAGCTGCTTCCAGGATTTTCTCTTTGTCACTAAGACTTGTAAATTTTACTATTAGATAATGGGGTGTGGGCCTATTTTTACTGATTTTGAGGGGTGTTCTCTGTGCCTCCTGGATTTTGATGCTTGTTCCCTTTGCCATATTAGGGAAATTCTCTACCATAATTCACTCCAATATACCTTCTGCCCCTCTCTCTCTTTCTTCTTCTTTCAGAATCCCAATTATTCTAATATTGTTTCATATTAAGGTATCACTGATCTCTCGCATTCTCCCTTCGTGGTCCAGTACTTATTTGTCTCTCTGTTGCTCAGCTTCTTTATTCTCCATCATTTGTTCTTCTATATCACTAATTCTCTCTTCTGCCTCATTTATCCTAGGGGTAAGAGCCTCCATTTTTGATTGCACCTCATTAACAGCTCTTTTGATTTCAACTTGGTTAGGTTTTAGTTCTTTTATTTCTCCAGAAAGGGATTTTATTTCTCCAGAAAGTGTATCTCCAGCATCTTCTATGCCTTTTTTGAGCCCAGCTAGCACCTTGAGAATCATCATTCTGAACTCTAGTTCTGACATATTACCAATGTCCATCTTGATTACGTCCCTAGCCATCAGTACTGCCTCTTGTTCTTTTTTTTTGTGGTGAGCTTTTGTACCTTCCCATTCTATGCAGATAAGAATACATGAACAAGAGAATAAAGTACTAAAAGAGTGGAAAGACCCCAGAAAAACGTATGCTAACCAAACCAGAAGAGATCCAAAACCCGTTGGAGAAAAAAGGGGGAAAAAGAAATAAAACTAAAAAAATTAAAAAATAAAAAATAATATATTAGACTGGTGAATAGAACAGAGCCACCCACTTGATTTTGGGTATATTTTGGTCTCTTAGAAGAAACTACCTCCCAAAATTTTAAGGAAAGAAAAAAATTATATGTATATAAAAATAAGGGTAAACACGATGAAGGGATGGCATATGACTGTAAAGATGAAAATTTTAAAAAAAATTTCTAAAAAAGGAATTGATAAGATAAGTCGGTTGGAGAAAGAAAAAAAAAGAGGGAATGTGCTCAGGCTGGAGACTAGAACAAAGTCATGTGCTAGATTAGGGTATATTTTGATCTATCAGAAGAAATTATATCCCAAAATTTTTTAGGAAAAAAAAAAACCTGTATGTATACAAAAAATAAGGTTAAATACAATGAAGGGGTACAATATGACTATAATAATGAAGGTTCAAAAAGATTTTTTTAAGAATGGTATTGTTAAGATAAACTAGTTAAAAAATGTTAAAAGAGGAAAGAAGAAAAGTTAAAACAATAGAATAAGAGAAAAAATAAAAAAAATTGATTTTGCAGCCTAAAGGATCATGGGGGAAAAGCCATGAATTCTATGCATTGCTTTCCCCTAGCTCTGGAGTTCCAGTGTTCTCCTTGACTGGTGAGCTTGGTTTTGGCTGGATGTTCTTGCTGATCTTCTGCAGGAGGAGCCTTTGCAGTGATTCTCAAATCACTTTGCCTGAGGTGGAATTGCACCGCCCTTGCCAGGGGCCAGGCTAAGTAATCTGCTCGGTTTCATTCTCAGAGCTTTTGTTCCCTGAATGCTTTCTGTAGAGCTTTCGAGGATGGGAATGAAAATGGCGGCCTCCCAATCTCCTGCCCCATAAGAGCAGAGAACTCAGGGCCCCACTCCTCAGTGCACCCTCAGAGAAAGCAGTTAATCCCTCCTCTCTCCCTAGTCTCCAGCCACACTCCAGGTTCACCCGGCCTGTGACCAAGCATTTCTATCTCTGGCACACGGCCCTGTTTGGAGTCTCCAAATCCAGTTGATACCTGCCACACAGCTCCTCCCAGAGCAGGAAGGTGAGTCTCCCTAGATGTGCTGTTTGTGGGGTCCCTTCTTGAAGAGCAGTGGCCTGACTGTGCCTTGGATCATAGTTTACAGTAACCCCCATCTGAAAGCTCACTCTTCAGCTCTGTCTCTGTAGTCAGCTTCCCCGCTCCAATACCTGGCAGCTCTGCCACACTCAGACACCCCCTATCTTTCTGTGATCCCGCAGGACCTGAGACCACACTGTCCCTGCAAGGGCTCCACCCCCACTTAGTCTCTGGAGTGACGTCCCTCAGTGGAGCAAGCTTCTAAAAGTTCTGATTTTGTGCTCTGTTGCTCCACTGCTTGCTGGGATCTGGTCCCTCCCCCTGCGGTCTCTGCTCCGTTGCTTCTGATTCACTTCTCTGCACGTCCTACCTTTCAGAAAGTGGTCTATTTTCTGTTCCTAGAATTGCTGTTCTTCTTCTCTTCTATCTCCTGTTGAGTTTGTAAGTGTTCTGTATGGGTTGATACCTATCTAGCTGAACTCCTGGGATCTGATATCATTTCAGTCTGCTACTCCTCCACCATCTTGCCTCTCCTCCTCAAAAATGTTTTGATTTTATACACGTGTGAAGGAGGCTGTCAATCCATGTGTAGGCTCATCAGGGAGTTCCTTTTGCCATCAAATGCATAAGGGATTTCCAATCATAAATATGGCAGCAGTAGGAGTATAATCAATTTTAAATTTCTGTTCAGCTTTACAGAAGAAATATTTAATATTAGACTATTAAAACGTTAACAAATGTCTTTCATTATTTTTCAGAAATGGGGAAATTAATAATTTTTCATATGTCTAGTTAAATTTTCTTGTATGTCTGATAAAAGGGTGTTATGCTGCACCAAAGGTAATACATTACTCTAAATTCTAAGTTATGTGTTTGTTAAAATTATTTTCTGTTTATTATCTTTGCTCTAGATTCTAACTTATGAGAAGTGTATGATGAGATATATCATATTTAAGCTAAATCTATTTTTTTAAAGATTTTATTTTTAAAGAATCTCTACACCCAACGTGGGGCTCAGACTCACAACCCCAAGATCAAAAGTTGCATGTTCTACGCACCAAGCCAGCCAGTCACTGTTAAACTAAATCTATTTTTTTTAATAAAGATTTCATTTATTTATTTGACAGACAGATCACAAGTAGGCAGAGAGGCAGGCAGAGAGAGAGGAGGAAGCAGGCTCTCCGCAGAGCAGAGAGCCCAATGCAGGGCTCGATCCCTGGACCCTGGGATCATGACCCAAGCCAAAGGCAGAGGCTTTAACCCACTGAGCCACCCAGGTGCCCCACTAAATCTATTTTTAAGTGAAATTTTTTTCCTGCAAGTAGCCATGGGTAATGCCTCATTTTATTCCATTTTATTAATAACATTGACTAATATTAATAAATAAATAAATTAATATGTTATTAATTTATAGTAGTTTTATGAGTCTTTTATTTTTCCAGATAATTGGCTCTTGTTAGTGGATTAACAATGGGAGCTTTTAGAAATGAGAGTAGAAAACCTTCCCTCTTTTCTTCCTTTGTGAATCCTTAGTTTGAGATGTTGTTGCATGACTGGGGCATATCATTTCACAACGTTCTTCTCTGTTCTCTGCTGTGTGAGAGGAAATAGGAGTGTTTGTTGGCAAATGAGATTTCTTAAGGAACTCTCTTATGGCTGCTGTTGTTGTTGAAGAATTCCAGTAGAAGCACATTTCCTCCCATTATTGGAGGATATGTAGCCAGCTAAGTGCACCTCCCTTCTCAGATTTCCTCAGAGAAGAGCTGTGTACCTGGTTTGCTGTCTGCATCACCTTGTTGCCTTACCTGGCTCCCCACATGTTCTTGGCTGCTCTTCCCAGAAAGATGGTGTGTCTGAGACTGCTCAGGGGAAGCTGTTTGGTGCAGCTGCTCTCCCCTCTGGTCCTGGCCCCTGTTCAGCTCCCCCGAAGGGCATATTCATAAATGGCTTCTCAAGTGGTGTAACGTGTGCACTTCTGCCAGAAGCCTGGGCCAGGGGCCAATGGAGAGAAAGGAGGGGGGCATCTCCTGCACCACCTCAGAGATACCTTCCTGCCCTGAGGGCTTAAAGAGAACCTAGTTCATCTTAGAGCATTATGGATGAAAAATAAAGAGGGGCAAGTGGGAGCTAATTTTTAGTAAAGGAACACACTTTTCTGAAAAATACGATACTAGTAATTTGTGATAAAGGGTTGAGTTCTAGTGAAATAAAGTTGATGCCCGTGTACTGGTGATGTCAGATAAGTGGGTGTTAGGTTGGCAGTTTCCCTCAAGTCTGGAAAGTGCTAGCATTACCTTCAGAGGCTGTCATTTTTTCAGTCCTGATTCAGAACTGAGGCATTTCTTGGCTGCCCTGGCATTAACATTTAGCTTGTCCAGGGGTCCAGGAAAATGGTGCATTATTAAACCTTTCACTGACACGAAAGAAGCTGATAATTCTATTGGAGGACTGATTTTCATCTCTGACCTCCCTCCTGATCCCCTTTCTGTCCTTTCTGCTTTCCCACAGTCTCCAGTATTTGGTCACACTTAAGGTGAGTGCCCTGGGCCATGGGCAGACAGGGAGCAACATGCTGAGTGTGGCAGGGTGAAGCCCCATGAATCCTAGCATGGGTCTTTGCAAGGCAACTAGCCCCTGTAACAACCAGCTAGGGTGGGGATTGGAGCTTCTGTTTGGTAAGGTCATCTAAAAGACATGGCCACTGGTTGATCCAAGAGTGGGACCTGAGCTCTCAGAAACTTCCCCCCACACCCCGTCCTTGGAATATATGTTCTGCTTGCCTTTCCTGCTCCCAAAGGCTGCTCCAAGGACATGACCTTGAGATAATGATTTGCTGTGGAGAACACCTGCACAGTATACGTGACCTAGTTAAGGTCTCTGTACAAGCTTTGGGAAATTTGGTGGGCAGGTGCAGGAATCACCTTATCTTGCTGCTCACCAAGACACGCTTTGGATGGAAGTTCCCTTTGCTTATTAAAACTGCCACCTACCAACCTGAGAGGCCTGTCCCTTTCTTGGGTCTCTCCCTGCCCTCTGCATTCAGGAACCGGTTTCAGAGTTCACCCAGGAAGCTCCAGAGGAGCTTATACTTTCTTCAATATCTAAAAAATGAGTTGTCCATGCCATCTCTTGGAAACAAATTTTCAAAATGCAGTAACAATTCTGGCATCATTCTCTTACCACCCCAGAGGACTGGAATGGATAGATGAGGGGAAAAATAGTTTTCCAGGTCAACCTCTGTGTACATTAGGGTAAATCAAAAGCTGATGCGCTAATTCAAAGTCACCAGGCATACGTATCAAGGCATAGGATATAGAAGAAGGTAATGTGTCTTTAGTACTGATTAAATATTTCATCCTGTATCTTAACTGTTAAAGTTCACAGAGGAAGCAGAGGACTGTGAGCTTCTGAGGCTCGATGTGATGAGGCTCTACACTGTGGCAAGTGCTCCCTGTAGCAAGACTCCTGGTGCTTTCTCCTGTTCCTGGACAGTGCGAGTGTATCCTGGAAGAATGCCAGGAAGCTTGCCCAGCTGTAGGTCATTCCCTTTCTAGCAGGCAGTGGGAGGCCAATGATGTTCTGAGGCCAACCCAAAGTCTAGGAACTTTTTAGAGTACTGTAAAAGGAAACTTTGTTTTTCTCCTCTATTCTCAATACTTCCAATAACAGCTGTGTGAATTTTTCCCACACCAAGCAATTCTCCGATTCTCAGTGGACACTGGCTGGGTGTCCTATAAATTTAACTCAATTCTCAGATGACCAGGCGATAGCCTCAGGTCCCACAGGTCATGGGCTCAGTCCCACAAGACTGTCCTCACTTCAGATGCCAATTGCAAGTCTAAATTGCTACCTGCTCTTCTGTCCAAATGGCATTTGCTACCGCCTTTGATAATTTGTTAGAATGGCTCATAGTACCTGGTATTTACTCACATTTACTGATTTCGTAGCAAATGATACAACTCAGAAACAACTGTATGGAAGAGATGCACAGGGCAAGGTGTGGATGGGGGAAAGTCCATGGGCTTTCCATGCCCTTTGAGGGTGGCTACTCTTCCAGTTCCTCTACATATTCACCAAACCTGAAGTTTATCAAATCCTATTGTTCAAGTGTTTTGGTAGAGCTAAATCTCCCCCCACCTCACCTCCACCTTGGAGTGTAACGTTGAGTTCTTCCACAGAATAGGAAGATGAGCAACTCACATCGGGTATGTTGTAGACATCTTTGTCACATTCATTCTAGATCTCCATCTCCAGTCCCATTCATTGATGTGGTCTTCTGTGCCTAAAGAAAATATTTGGGGGTGCCTGGGTGGCTCAGTCAGTTAAGTATCTGCCTTTGGCTCAGGTCATGATCCCAGGGTCTGGGATAGAGCCCCACATTGGGCTCCCTGCTCAGTGGAGAGCCTGTTTCTCCCCCTATCTCTCCCCCGACTCATCCTCACTCATTCTCTCTCTTTCTCCCTTTCTCACTCAATATATAACATCTTAAAAGAAAAGAAAATACCTGAAGATCTAATAGGAATAGGACTGATTTGGTTCCTCTAGGAAGTTCCATGGAAATTGAACCTCAAGTCTAGAAAAATAAATGAATTGCATCATTCAACAATGGCCTCAAAATAACTCATCCCACTTGAGTGGCTAGGAGACCCAGCACTGCTTACTATGCAGATTGACTTATTTTGCTGGGCTGCCATAGCAAAATATGACAGACAGGGAGGTTAAACAACAGCCATTTATTTCTTACAGTTCTGGAAGCTGAAAGTCAAGATCAAGGTGTTGGCAAGTTTGGTTACCTCTGAGGCCTCTCTCCTTGGCTTGCAGATGATTGCCTTCTCGCTCTGTCCTCATGCAATCTTTCTTCTGAGCATGTGCATGTGCATTTCTGGGGCTCTCTGTGTGTCCTAATCTCCTCTTCTTAAAAGGATACCCATCATATTGGATTAGGGCCAACCCTGATGGTCTGACTTTAATTTAATTACCTCTTTAAAAGCCTTCTTCCCGAATTTGGTCACATTCTCAAGCACTGGGGTTTAGAGCTTCACTATATGAATTTGTGGGGGACACAATTCAGCCCATAACAGGAATACTTTCCCTTTGTTCCTCTTTTAGAACACCCAGGCAGTAGTTGACTTTGGCTCCAGCCTCTTCTTTTGAAAGGCAGGGTGGTGTTCTTGGAAGGTGCATGAATTATGAAATTCGACGGTCAATGGTGTGAATCTTGATTGGATCACTTACTCCTTTTTTCACTCTGGGCTCTCTGGGCCTCAGTTTCCCCATTTGTAAAACCTGTGTACTATTTACATGGGGATTAAATAACTTTTGTAAAGGGCCTGGGACAACAATGTAGGCAGTAAGTTTGGTTTCACATCTGTCTCTTAAAGGATAGGTAAATGTTTCTGTGACTTTGAAGAGGAGATATTCTCCCTTGGCTTTACTAGTGAGAATTCAATACATTTCTCCAAAGGAAAGAACGTGAAAAACGAAGTAGTTGGAAGCACTGAAATACAATTTTTTGGTATACCATGGATTACTTAGGCTTTTGTGGGTACTTGGGGTTCATAATTATTTTGAGAACCCTATATTTTAGGGAAATAGCATTCAGTTTGGAAATAAAAAATACAGTACCAAGAGCTACTGTTTTGGGCAGGAGATATAAAAGTTGGGTAGGGAATTAAGGACCTCACTAAAAGTTTACTGAATAAACCAATAGAGAAAAACCATTGCTAGGATGGACCCAGCAGAGCAGGGGTTTGAGGAATAACTACAGCTTAGTGGATTTCAGAGAAAACCACATTCAAGCCCACAAAACGACTCTCAATTTGAACCTATTGGTGGCTTTGAAGCTTGTGATACATTGCTAAGCAGGGTGTTTGCTGCAATCCCAGGTCTCTAGAATTTTTTAACTGAGTAAGGCCTGGAAATGTATGATCTGGACAGCGGTCTGCCATTAGAAGACAATTAGGCAGCATTTTCTAAGCATAGTTATTTTTCTGACACTTTGCCCATTTATCTCATCGTAGAAATGACAGACTGGATAATGTATAATTTATAGTTTATCACCATGTTACTTTGACTTCCAGATCACTTCTAAAAAACATTTCTGATGACCCTTTTAAATTTTTAATTTTTTTTTTTTTTTGCTATCATAATTATTTATAGTGGAGCTGCATGAAGAAAGAATAAAGGAATAAAGTTAAATACAGAACTCCAACACACTATCAACTGGTAATTTTCCACTACTTAAGGGAAAATGTCACTTTTCTCCCAAACAACCCAATCCTTAATCTTATCACCAATGTACATAACATGATTGATATTGCGTATCTGCTACATAAATATTGCTTTAATATTTTTCATTACTTTTGCCCAAATGACCCTGAGTAAATGTAGTCTCTGGCACAAGGTGCTAGAGTCATGGCACTGATTCAAAGCCAGTGGCTTTATTGCACAATGTGGAACTCTGAGAACTTTGACATAGCTAGATTTTTTTTTCCTTAAAAAATATTTATTGGCGATTTCACCTTTATTAAATAGGAATTTATTTTAGCAAGAATAAAGCTTGCCTTCTTGCAAAAAGAGGGAAACATAATTCTCTCATCTTTCTACAAAGGTCCTCATATTCACTGATATCAGTGTTTGGAGACAAGTTTTTAAACCTGCTGAGTCACAGTTGTGTATTCTTATTCAGTGAAGTCCAGCTCTCTGCACTCTTTGGACTGAGTCAAGAAAATTTTAAAGACATTTAGATTTCCATGTGATACCACATGGGGCCGGAGTACACAATTCTTTTTTGTTGTTGTTGTTACGGTAAAAAATCAAGTGGAGGAAAGAAACTGTCTTGACACAATCTTTAACAGTTCTATTTTCAAATAACCATGATTTCACCTTCTCCATGTCAAAAAGACCTAAGGGTATACATCAAATGATTCTAGCTTACACGAACCATTTGTTGTTGGAATTTCTCTGTGCCTACAAAATTTTTTGTTACAATTTTTTAAAGAATTAATTCTTTAAATAAAAACTTCACAAGATTATTTAAAGACACTTTTCAAGTATTGATCCATACTGCTCACGATGCAATCAAAATTTTTTTAAACCCACACTAACAGTATTTTAATGCATTTTATTTATTTTTTTTTTGATGAAAAAAAAAACTTTTTTGAGTAAACTCTAGGCCCAACGAGAGGCTTGAGCTAAAGCCCCCCAGATCAAGAGTCCCATGCTCTAGGAATTGAGCCAGCCAAGTGCCCCACGCTAATGACATTTTAAACAGACCGGGCACAGAGCTTTGGGATTTTGACGCTAAGGACAATTCTAGACACTGTGGTAAATAATCGCTGATTGTTTTCTCTTCCCCCTCCTCGTCGTCATCCTTTTCATTTATCATTCCAAGTCCTGCTGAGGAGAACTCTTCAACAGAAGCTTTCAGCCCATAAAAACATCCCCCATTCCTCTTAAAATCCAAGTAGTCCAGCTTTCTTCATGTATGGAGGCAGAACTGCGTATGACAAATTTAATTAGATAGACTGAGAAAGAGGTCGCATGAGAAGCGAAGTACGAGTGGCAGAGTGGAACTGGAATAGTGTGAGTGAAGAGTCCCAAAGCTGGGCTCCTCCATTTCACCTGGCCCCTGTCTACCCCCTTTCCCCTGGCCTTGGTTTTTACATCTGTAAAATGGAGGTGCAATACTTTGTTCTGCTTGCTTTATAGCGTATGTACTTCTAGGATTAGATAGAGATGGTGCATGTGAAATGCTTTAGGTAATTGCACATAGCCTCCTATAACTATATGAGGGGTTGTTATTACATTTTGAACAGAGGTTAAAGCTCGGCGGGCTTGTTTAGGAAACCTAACTCCAAGTTTCCGTTCTTCCACTTACTAGAGAGGAGGGCCTGAGCGCCTTAGTGGGTCTTTCCTATGCCTCTGAAAAAGGGGTAAAAATATCTACTTCTCATCTATAATGTAATGAAGTCTGTGTAAAATCCAAAGTAATCCAGTTTTCTTCCTGTTCTAATTAGAAGATTGTCACAAACATCGTCACAAATATGATTAGATCAAGGGAGAAAAGATTTGTGTCAGAGGAGATGCACAAGTTGCTAGAATTTTTTAAACAGTTAAAAACAGTAAACTGTAAAGCTTCTTGCAAATCTAAAGTCCACTTGCTGACAGTGCCTACATTTTTCTATAGGATGAGCTAGCAGTGAGATTGGGCTTGAAACAACACTGACTGCACCTGAGAATGAGCAGATGTCCATAGTCCTTAACAAGGGACAGGACACAAAGCCCTCCTAACTGGGAAGTCACCAACTCACTTTGGTTCTGCTACTGGGATCCTCTCTTGAAAGCTGGGCAGAAAGATCTAAGATTTCTTTTTATGAAAGAGTCAAATCAAGCTCGTTAAGAGGTGATTTAGAAAACAAAGAACATATACATGGACATTTCTTCCTTTCTTCATTCTTCCTTCCTTCCTTCCTTCCCTTTCTCTCCCCTCCCTCCCTTTCTTTCTTTCTCTTTTCCCCTTCCTTCCTTCTTTCCTTTCTTTCTTTTTTTTTTTTTTTTTACTAAAACAAAGTTTAAGAGCTCAAATAACAGTAACTTACAGGCAATAGAATATGCAGTAACTTATAGGTAATAGAATATGCAGTTTTGATAATTTCTAAATCTAATTATCAGGATGTCATTGCTAATATCTCATATTGATTTTTGATATTAGTACATCATTGATAGTATTGCTTCTGATAGGACCACATTCAAAGAGAATGTGCGTCAGATGCATTGGAACGTTTGCACCAATTTTGTGCAGTTACCAAAGCTCCAGTGCTATCCTGGCTGTTTAGTTTTCTGCAGAAAGTAGTTCTCATAGCTCTCCAGTTCTATATTCTTCCTACTTCAGTTCTTTAAATGAACTTCGCTGCCAGCAATCAGCCTATTTGGCTTTTGGTATGTTTTAATAAATGTGCTGTTTGGCAATAGAAAGCAGGCAAAGAGTCAGAAGACCTGCAACCAGATAGCCTTTTATGGTTATGAAAATATTACTGCTGTTGCCTTTTGTTCCTTTTTCTCTCTCTGTGCTGCTTCTGAGAAAAATTACTAAAGTGAGAGCAGAATTACCGAGAACCCGAAAGATCCAAGGAAGTCCTGTCCCTTGTAGCTCAGTATAGAAGAGGACATGAGGTATCTGGGGAGCTAGTCGTAAATCCGGCCAATGCATAGTGCTGGTGCACATGCAAGGTGCCAGGCAGTGGAGGACCCCAAGTGAGGCTCTTTGTTACCTCTTCCCGCAGATTAACATGCTACAGATCAGCAGTTATAATGACTGGAGAAGAACATATACTTCTTTTTCCCTTGTATCGAGCTCCTTCAAGAAGAGTGACATACATGATCCAACGAACAAATGAATGAATGAATAAATAAGGACCAATGCCAGACAACATTGATGCATCTGGCAGGAAAAGATACTTTCAAACCAGTTACTAGTTAAGGACTTTTTTTTTTTTTTTTTTTGCCATTAAAATTCTTCAATAACCACTGCTCCATCTAAGTTTGTGATTTATTTGGAGTAAATTTTTTTTTTAAAGATTTTATTTATTTATTTGGCAGACAGAGATCACAAGTAGGCAGAGAGGCAGGGAGAGAGAGAGGAGAAAGCAGGCTTCCCTCTGAGCAGAGAGCCCGATGCGGGGCTCAATCCCAGGACTCTCGGATCATGACCTGAGCAGAAGGCAGAGACTTTAACCCACTGAGCCACCCAGGCACCCCTTGCAGTAAATTTTTATATAAGTTGTGAAATTTACATCAAATTTCATTTTTTAACAATTTGTGTCCAATTGTTCCAGTACCATTTGTTGAAAAGGCTACATACATATCCTTCACTGAGTTTCTTCATGAGTAGAAGTGGAATTCAGTTTTCCACTTTAATGTGCGTATTTTCTTTTTTTCTTTCAATGCAGGAAATTTTTTCCTATTATGCCTTTGAATGTTTTTCATATTCTATTTGTTGATTTTAGGGAGTTAGATCCTTCAATGCGGAGGTCGCCTGGTTTGTGTCCTTTCACTCCTTTACTAAATCTCTCCCAGAGAGCAATCAATAATGCATCTGAGCTCTGTGTTTTCCATGAATAACTTAAATCTGCTTGGCTTGATTTCTACTCTTGTTCTTGTGGAGAATATAAACCCGAGGAAGCAAGAACCAGGAAGCAGGTAACTATAACTTTCTGTGCACTAATTCTTACTGGATCAGGAACACACACCCCCCCCCCCACGCCCCCAATCAGGAAGACTGCAACTCTCATCAGTATGGCCTATGCCTGAATAAAGAAGGCTGACTAATTTTAGTTTTCAGTTAGCAGGTGCATTTGGCTGTCACTCTAAATTGTGTCTTCTGGCTTGGCCTTTATCAACCATAAAGGTGACTACTTTCGTTGTCCAGAAGCCGAAATGTCTTCTTTTTCAATTTCTAAATAATCTCAGCAAGAAAGAGGGGTGCTGTTTATGAGCCCTTTGAAAGCCTTAGAATTTAGTGTATAGGTCAGAAATATTGCATGACATGACAAGCAATAGAATTTGGAGGTGAAAATTACACAGGAAGAAGCTTTAGGTATGGCTTTGAACATTTGCTTTTTTTTTTTTTTTTAAGATTTATTTATTCGCTTTTGAGAGAGAGACAGAGAGAGTGAGAAAGTGCACGTAGGAACAGGGGCAGAGGGAGAGAATCTTAAGCAGACTCCCCTCTGAGTGGGGAGCCTGATAAAGGCTCAGTCCCATGACCCATGAGATCAAGACCTGAGCCGAAATCACTAGTCAGATGCTCAACTGAGCCATGCAGGTGTTCCAACTTTTTTTTTTTTTTTTTAAGGTTTTATTTTTAAGTAAACGCTGCACTCAACGTGGGGCTCAAACTCACAACCCCAAAATCAAGAGTTGCATGCTTCACCAACTGAGTCAGCCACACACCCCTGGACATTTGATTTTAATGTGTGTTTAGATTGTTTTGACCTTGACACTTCATAGTTTATATTATCCTATCTTTCTAATGCTACTGTTTTTAGGTACATGGTATTTGACTGTGGTCTGTGTCTTAATAAGCTTGAGCTATTACAACAAAATACCACAGACTAGAGGGGTTAAACAACAGACATTTATTTTTCACAGTTCTGGTGGGTGGGACGTCCAAGGACAAGGTGTTGGCAGATTTAGTTCTTGGTGAGGGCCCTGTTCTGGCTTGCAGATGGCTGCCTTCCCACTGGCAGAGAGAGGAAGCCCTGGTGTCTTCCTTTTCTTATAAGGGCACTAATCCCATCATGAACACTCCACCCTCATGAACTCATCTAAACCCAATCACCTCCCCAAGACCCAACTTCCTAATACCATCACATTGTAGGTTAGGACTTCAATATCTGAATTTTCGGGGGGACACACAAACACTCAGTTCATGGAAGCCTATAACTGTAGTGTATGGGGGCTTGAGGCACAGGATGACAGTTACTATGAATTCAGGGAACATTTCAGGATTAAAAAAAACCACCAACAACAAATAACAAAACCCTGCCCATGGATTGTTCCCTTCCTTATCAAGAGTGTATAGACCTCTTAGGTGCCAAGTGTATAGACGACTGTGAAGCCATTAAAAAGAGTTTGTGGGAGCTGGGATTTCTTGGCAGGAACACAGAGAGTCAAATAGGGCCAAAGGTGCACAGATCCTAGTGGGTAGGCTATGAACTGTCATCATCAAATTACAACCATGTAGGTGGCCAGAACCACATCTATAAGCAGGTTTTAGGAAAGGTTTTTTGTTTTTTGTTTTTATTTTTAAAATTTTTATTATGGGGGCGCTTGGGTGGTTCAGTTGGTTAAGTGTCTGACTTGTAATTTCTGCTCAGGTCCCATGATCTCATGGGTTGTGGGATCAAGCCCCACGTTGGGCTCTGTGCTCAGTGGGGCATCTGCTTGGGATTCTCTCTCTCCTTCTCTCCCTCCTCCCATCTGCATGCACACGTGCTCTTTCTCTCTCAAATAAATGAAAATCTTTAAAATGTTCATTATTGAGTATAGTTGACATACAATGGTATATTAGTTTTGTGTGTACAACATAGTGATTGGACAATTCTGTATGTCACTTAATGCTCATCACTATAGGTGTCGTCACCATCTGTCACCAAACAATGTTATTGTAATATTGACTAGATTCCCTAAGCTGTACTTTCCATCTCCATGACTTGTTTATTTTACAACTGGAAGTTTGTACTTCTTAATCCCCTTCACCTATTTTGTCCCCTGCCCTTCCAGGACAAAGGTTTTAAAGTATAAACTGACACAGCTTGTTATGCAAACTTAAATTTTCGTAGGTACATTTTCTGATACATTGATTGCACTGATTAATACATTGCGATGAATGATTAGTAATAATTAGTAATAATCAATTAATACATGAAGTGCACTAATGGTCCCTATCTCTGAAGTCCTCTGTAGCCATGCCCTTTGATAGTGCTCTCCCATACTAATTCTGGGCTTGCCCATATGATATTCTTTGGCCAATAGAATAGAAGCAGACATATTATAAGCAGAGGTTTGAGAAAGTACTTGGGTATTCTACTCTTCACCTGGAATCCTGCCATTGCTATGAAAACAAGCCTGTAGAGTTTGCTGAACGATGAGACCACATGAAACAAAAATGAGTCATGAGTCTCTGACCTACTCCTTTAGATGACCACAAACATATGGAAAAACCCAAATGAGAACAGCTAAACCTAGCCCAGGTCAACAAAACATCAAGCTGATATTTATATCTATAAGAAATAATAAATAGTTGATGTTGTAAGCCTCAAAAATTTTTTAAAAAATAATTTTTTTAAAAAAATTCTAGTATAATTACTGTACAGTGTTATATTAGTTTCAGGAGTACAATATAGTGATTCAAAAATTCTGTACATTACTCAATGCTCATCTTAATAGGTGTGCTCTTAATCCCCTTTACTGATTTCATTCATCTCTTATGCCACCCTTATGCCACCCCCTGCTCTGGCAACCATCAATTTGCTCTCTATAGTTAAGAGTCTGTTTTTTTGTTTTGTCTCTTTTTCTCTTTGTCCATCTGTTTTGTTTCTTAAATTCTACACATGAGTGAAATCATATGGTATTTGTCTGTCCCTGACGGACTTAACTTCACAGCCTTATACTGTCTGGGTCCATCCATGTCATTGTAAATGACAAGATTTTGTTCATTTTTATGGCTAATATTCCACTGCATATACATATATACCACATCTTTATCCATTCATCTATTGATGGACAATTGGGTTGCTTCCAAGTTTTGGCTATTGTAAATAATGCTGCCGTATGTGTGTGTATGTGTGTGCCGTATGTTTATATATATAAATATATATATATAAATATTTATATATATAAATATATATATAAATATATATATATGCACACATACATATTTATATATATTTATCTTTTCAGATTATTGTTTTTGTTTCCATTGGGTAAATACCTGGTAGTGAAATTACTGGATCATATGGCAATTGTATTTTCAATTATTTGAGGAAACTCCATACTATTTTCCACAGTGACTGCACCAGTTTGCATTCCCACCAACAGTGCGTGAGGGTTCCTTTAACTCCACATCCTCACCAACACTTGTTCATTGTGTTTTCGATTTTAGCCCTTCTGACAGGTATGAGGTGATATCTCATAGTGGTTTGATTTGCATTTATATCTCTGATGATGAGTAATGTTGAGCATCTTTTCATGTGTCTGTTGGCCAACTGGATGTCTTCTTTGGAGAAACGTCTATTCATGTCTTCTGCCCATTTTTTAATTCAATTATTTGGAGGTTTTTTGTTTGTTTGTTTGTTTTGTTTTTTTTGGTGTTGAGTTGTGTAAGTTCTTTACATATTTTGGACACAAACCCCTTATCAGGTATATCCTTTGCAAACATCTTCTCCCATTCAATAGGTCATCTTTTTGTTTTGTTGATTGTTATTGTGCAGAAGCTTTTTATTTTGATGTCCCAGTAGTTGATTATTGCTGTTGTTTTTTGTTCTTGTTTCCCCTGCCACAGGAGACATATCTAGAAAAATGTTGCTACAGTATTGTCAAGGAATTACTGCTTATGTTCTCTTTTAGGATTTTTATGGTTTCAGGGCTCACATTTTGAGTTTATTTTTGTGTATGGTGCAAGAAAGTTCAAGGCTTGAAGTTTTAAGATGATTGGTTAAACAGCAATAACTAACTGATTCTAGAATCAAAGTTCCAAAAATAGAGAAAAGAGATTCTTTAGAGGACTTTTAAGCATTTCTGGCCATCTCTCTACGCTGCATTTTCTTCACTTGAACTGCAAGGGAGCTGAGATTTTGGTTTTATACTCTTACTCTTAGGCTCAAGTAGTCAATACCAGATAGACTGACACAAATTCAGCTGAATTTGCCTGACAGGAGTAGAGGGGGGGAAAAAGACACCACATAATTGAGAAAAAGATATTGAAGAAAGAAATGCCTTGCAGAATCTGGAACATCTCATGGATAGTGCCTTTTGCTGGGTTCAGTCTTAAGAAATATCAAGAGCTGCTTTAGATTAGGAGTGTGTTAGGGATGATTTTTCCAGTTAAATGTGGAGACAAGATGGGAACTTAATTAAGAGGCTTTTTATTTTATTTTATTTTTTAAAGATTTTATTTATTTGACAGAGACACAGCGAGAGAGGGATCATGAACAAGGGGAGTAGGAGAGAGAGAAGCAGACTCCCTGCTCACCAGGGATGTGAGGCTCTCTCCCAGGACCTTGGGATCATGACCAGAGCTGAAGGTAGACACTTAATGACTGAGCCACCCAGGCGCCCCTAGGAGGCTTTTAAAAAAAAAATGCCTAAGCCATTCTACATCAAGAGACAATATCTATTGAGGTATACCTTTGTAAACGCCGAGTCATAAGAATTTTTGGATGCTGTCTTACCAGGTAAAATCCATATTAAGTTCAACAGTGAGGTGAATAAAAAAGAGATTTTTAGTGCACTTGAAAGGAAAAAGAGAGGGTCCCTTGAATAAGACCAGGTGACTAGAGCTGCCTCTGTTGCATATTCTGATCTTTGCAAGAAAGCAGCATACACCTCACGGTGTACTAGACAATGCCGTAGCAGCAAACAACCCCTAGATCTCAGCGGCTTTGAGCACAATGCAACAGAACCTTATTTTTAGTTTATTTGTTATTTTTGGGATATTTTTAATGACTGAAACAAACTAGGTCTAAGACCACAGTTTCTGGAAGAACCATTTGTTCTTGCCGGGTCCTATACCTCTCCTCAAATAAGGACCTTGGCCTCTCTTCAGGCCTTGCCTTTAAGAGCAGGGTCTCTGAAGATATCCTTGTTGACGACAGTTCTGTCCAAAGGGATATCTGCCAAGTACCGTGTGGGCATGAAGTGATTATAGTTATAAACATTCACAAAAGACTTGATCTTTGACCTGTTGACAATTTTCTTCTTGCTCATGGCAGCTATCACTTTGCAGGGATTGTGGTCAATTTCGGCCACCAGAGTGTGGCAGTAGGGAGGGTCTTAAGTGCCAGCATCAATGTTCTTCACGATGACCACTTCTTGCCTGGAGTAACATCCTGCCAGGACCAGCACCACCCTCCTGGGTTTTTTGAACTTGCCCATCTTGACACCAGCCACTCGAGCCTACAGCAGAAAACCACAACGTAAGTTGATAGTTTTCACTTGCCACATGTCCTACATCGTTTGGAGGGCGTCTGCTCTTTGCAGTCTTTCAGGGACACAGGCTAATGGATGCTTCCTCTCAACACAGGCTTCCATAATCACCAAGGCAAAAAAATGAGAGGAGGAATGTGGTGACTTGTATCCTGGCTCTTAATGCTACTGCGTGGAAGAAACATGTGGCACTTCCATTTACATTTTACTGGTCTAAGCAAGTCACACAGGAGAGGGAAATAAAATCCATCTGTTTGCCTGGAAGGAGAAAGAAGCAGAGCATACCCTAATATCTTCTACAGTCTTTCTTTTTTTTTTTTTTTTTTTAAAGATTATTTATTTATTTATTTGACAGACAGAGATCACAAGTAGGCAGAGAGGCAGGCAGAGAGAGATTGAGAGGAGGAAGCAGGCTCCCCGCTGAGCAGAAAGCCCGATGCGGGGCTCAATCCCAGGACCCTGGGATCATGACCTGAGCCGAAGGCAGAGGCCTTAACCCACTGAGCCACCCAGGTGCCCCATCTTCTACAGTCTTTCTGTGCAACAAAATATTTGATTTCAGACTCTTTTATGTGCAAAATATACTTGCTCCCACCCCGAGGGGGAAAAAAAACAACAAAAAGTCCCATAGAGCAATGACACCAAATACGGTGTTGAGGGTATCAAGGGATGTGCTGTAGCAGGTCTAGAAATGGTGCTTTTTGGTCCAGAGACTTTAGGGCTAATGTGGTAAGTTTTCTCTCCTTTGTATATCCAACATACAATGATGGCATTGGGTAGAGTAACTGCAGCAAACTTCCCCGCTGAGAAAGATGACCATTGGAAGACACACTGTGGAGCAATTCTAAAATCCCATTAGCCAGACATTTTAAGAGCCCTTTTACGGAGAGCGAACGCTGGCCCTCTTATAATGTGTGTTCCATTAGCGTAAGCCTCTGTCCATCTCTTTACGAGCTCTATCCTCAGATAGAATGGCTTCTTGTTGATAATTTTGGAAAATAAATTGGGGATGCTCACGTCAGTTCTGTCTCTCTTCCTCCTAAGAGTGGGCACCCATTGGGGAGCAGCCATTCACCGGTGTTTGCCCATGATCCTCCTACCTCTTAGGAGAAATGGTCTGTTCTGATTCAGCATTGCCTAGTGGATAAGGTAAGCATGTCAAATACCGTGATTCAGAGAGCAGGTCTATTTGGCTGATCAGCTAAGCTACATACTTAGCTTTTATAATGGATGGTGGTGATATTTTGATTCTTTATCACTGACTTAACTTTATTTCTCAATTTTTCAGATGGGAATGATTATGCAGGTTTTTCCCAGAGAATTCAACAGTTGAGTTTTCTATTTCAGAAATTCCAGTTAGCCTCATGTCAGAATGTCTTCATCATCAGTATTTACGTTCTTTTCTCTAATTGCTTTGAACTATTTATTTTATTCTTTTCATTAATGATTACTTTTTTAGGATTTTCCTTAATGTTGGAAATGATATTTTCACACACACTTCTCTTTCTGTTTTTAATTTTTTTTAGTTCTATAATCATGTTATTTTAGCACTAAATTGATTTTTCTGCAGACTCCTCTTTTATGTTGCTTTGTTGATATTTGAGTATAGATATGTATTCTCAGTATCTCTCTCTCTCTCTCTCTTTCCTTTCTCTCTCTCTCTCTCTCTATATATATATATACTTCTGAGATATAGAAGAGAGATTGGTTAATTTCTGTAGATCTTGAGCAATTGAATAAGGGAGATGAGGAAAATAGAAGATAAAGATAATTCCTAGATGTCTGGCTTGAATAATTGGGTGGTGCTGTTCATTGATATAGAGATTTCAGCAGAAGGAAAATATTAACTCCAGAAAAAATTTCTTTTGCACATTGGACCTGATTATTTTCCCTAGTAACACCTCAGACCTGAAGAATTAGGAATTTTTACAAGGCAGACCTGACTGGGTAACGTCAGTGGGAGGGAGGGGGACTTAAGAGACATGTAAGCACTGAGTTTCTAAAGAGATGGTCTCCAAAATGAGAGGAAGGAATGTTAAAAACTGAGTACATAAACAATGAATCTTGGAACACTGAATCAAAAAGTAATGATGTATTTTATGGTGACTAACATAACACAATAAAAAAAACAATTGGAACAGTGACAAAGACAAACTTAAAAAGTTTCAGAAATTTACCTCAGTTTTTAGAATCCTAAATTTCAGTAAAAAGGAATCCCCTTTTCTCCTTATGCTTTCTAATTTGTATATAGGATGACTCCAAGCTCCCAGAATCCACTACTGTCTAAAATAATATAATTTACTCACCGGTTAGACTTGTGGGCTAATAGTAGATTCTAGAAGCTATTTACAAAAAAGGGAAAATAAGTTGCAATTTCCAAAAAGAAGACAATGGATAAGAAAGTGCTAGTTAAACTGAATGGAAAGATGATAGAGGAATTCAGAAAAAGGTCACATCAAGGTAAGAAGGAAAAATAAGATGAAGGCAACCCGAGAGGAGGGAAGAGGGTATTCCCCAGGGTAAAAAGGACAGAATAAAAATTAACGGTGAATGTGTGTGTGTGTCTGTCTGTGTGCATGTGTATGTATGAAGAGAAAGAGAGAGAGAGAGAGAGTGAGAGTGAGAGCAAGAGAGACCACCAGGAGTGGAAGTAGAGTGCAATAAATAGACAAGACTAACTGGAGAAAAGTATCCATGGGCAGGCTTGGAAAATGATGATAATAAGCCTTACCGAATGTTAGTCTTCTACGGAGAGACTTGGCAGGGGTTCAGATTAATGTGGCGGGTAAATGGGGACATTTTGGTGTGTTCTAGCGGGAGAGTTGTCATGCAGAATTGTTTTTGAACGATGGAACTGGTGGTAGAGCCGTGTGCAGAGCAGACTGACGTTGGGGAATGATGGAAGATGTGGAGAGGGGGGTAGAGGTCGCTGGAATCGTTCAGAGGGAAGGAGACAGGGCTTAGAAAAAGTATGGGAGAAAGGATGAAGACAAGAGGCATTATAAATAAAGAATCGTGAACCTGGCATTTAGGGTAGCAAGGATTATGGAAATCGATGGCTTGGGGGCAAAGCACAGGAAGGGAAGGTGCAAAGGAAAAAAGTCTGCACTTTACTGGCAAGCCTCCCCCAACCGTGGGGACGGTGGTACCGAGACGGTGCCTGGGAATAGTTAGAGCCGGGGGCAATTCTCTGTCTCTCACTTCCATGTCCTGGACTGAGTCATTTCTACGAGCTAGAGAACCTGGCCACCCCCAGTGAGGGGATGGCTTGTTATTCCGTATTATAAAAAATCATGTGATAATATTACTGAAAAAGGAAAAGGACAAGAAAACAATCATCGATGATCCTATAACCTTAGTGCAGTTACTGAAACTTTTTAAAAAAGATTTTATTTATTTATTTGACAGAGAGACACAGCGAGAAGAGGGAACACAAGCAGGGGGAGAAGGGGAGGGAGAAGCAGGTTTCCTGCTGAGCAGGGAGCCCGATGTAGGGCTCGAACCCAGAACCCTGGGGTCATGCCCTGAGCCAAAGGCAGATGCTTAACAACGGAGCCACCCAGGCGCCCCTGGAATTTTTTATTCATTTCCTTATTATTGTTTGTAGATTTATATTTTTTGTGGCTACAATTTTAAATTGGTTGTTTTCCCCTTCCTCAGCAACACAGGCATTTTTTTTTTTTTTTTAATATTGCGACATTGTTCCCACACTTAGCTTTTTAAAATGGCTTTTAGGGGGCACCTGGGTGGCTCGGTTGTTCAGTGGCTGCCTTTGGTTCAGGTCATGATCCTGGGTCCTGGGATTGAGCCCCACGTTGGGCTCCCTGATTCTCCCTCCGTCTCCTTGCTGTTTCCTTTACTTGTGCTCTCTCTCTCTGTGTCAAATAAATAAATAAATAAATAATTTTAAATGGCTTTTAGATATTCTTTTGAAAGGCTAAGTTGCTGGACACTAAGTGGATTTTAATATTTATCCATTTAAAAAAATACTGTCTTGAGTATATAAATATAGATAGGTCATTTTTCCCTTGGATTTTTATGTAGAATAAAATTCCCATGAGAAGCTACTTGGTAGAAAAATGAATC